>NC_054600.1:22787353-24046196 GCF_004785595.1 Juglans microcarpa x Juglans regia | reverse complement strand
CAAGATCTTCATCTCCCATTGTTTCTCCTTTTCAGCAAACAGAGGACAAGTAAAAGTTGAAAGAAAAGGTAGAAGAAGAGCTTCAAGAAGAAGAAGAAGAAGAAGAATGAGTGAAAAGGACGAAGAGAAGAAGCAGAAGGTTCAGAAGTGAGCCGGGTATAGAATGAGAGATAGAAATTCGAGAAATAATCGACGATAAATATGTTTTATAAAAAAATGGGGGAGGGTGGTGATATGTGAATCAAATGTATTAAACGACCAATCAATGTCTATCTAAAAATATGTATCATATTTATGTAAAAGGTTATAGATAAACTCACCTCAATCATAGTATTACATTCTGCATGAGCGATGATGCAAACTGCTTACTCCAAAATAAATAACTAGGCACCGATGAGTCATTATAATAGTTGAGTGAAAGAGTAAAGGATATGGAAACAACAAGCATAGATGACACCAATATAAGAATGTAATTAAATCATGGCGTAATAAAAAATCTCATACCTTGATTGCACTGAAAGATCTTCAATGAGCGAGAGTTTAACACTTTCGAAAATATCCATTAAAGTATTTTTTCCGAAGGTGCAGAACCCACTAAATCCATAGCCAACTCCATAAGAAGTACATTCCAAACTCTATAATTCATTGTATACTCAAATTTTATGAATATTAAAAAGCTAACTCTACTGGACAATTACTCCACATTTGTATCATCCAGCTGGAGTCAACACTACGAATTTGATGTCAAATAAAACATTGTCACATTAAAAAAATAACGAGACAAATAATTTTTAATAGATTTGTAGCTAATGCTGAGCCAAGTGGTGTTGGATTCGTTGTACTTCTTCATTAGTGGAGTTTTACGTATATTTGCACATTTAAATATTATTTGTTGTGTTGGTATGGATTTTGAGGTTATCAATATGATTTGTTGTGGTTGTGGTGTGGCTAGTGGTATAGTTTGATTTAAGCATTGTTTGGGTGGTGGGGTGTCATGGATCTGAGTAGTGCATTTTGTTGTTTTGAATATTGCTCATGGTTTGGATTTGCGGTGTTGGTTTTGTCTTTTCTTTTTCCTATTTTTTGTATCATATATTGACTGTTGTAAATTGCTAATTTGAGTTATCAGAAGATTTGACTAAAAAAAAAACGTTGTTTGAATACCAATAATAGAATATTATTAAACCGTAGTAGAATAAATAAATTCATACCTCTATTGCACCAACACAAGATCTTCATCTCCCATTGTTTCTCCTTTTCAGCAAACAGAGGACAAGTAAAAGTTGAAAGAAAAGGTAGAAGAAGAGCTTCAAGAAGAAGAAGAAGAAGAAGAATGAGTGAAAAGGACGAAGAGAAGAAGCAGAAGGTTCAGAAGTGAGTCGGGTATAGAATGAGAGATAGAAATTCGAGAAATAATCGACGATAAATATGTTTTATAAAAAAATGGGGGAGGGTGGTGATATGTGAATCAAATGTATTAAACGACCAATCAATGTCTATCTAAAAATATGTATCATATTTATGTAAAAGGTTATAGATAAACTCACCACAATCATAGTATTACATTCTGCATGAGCGATGATGCAAACTGCTTACTCCAAAATAAATAACAAGGCACCGATGAGTCATTATAATAGTTGAGTGAAAGAGTAAAGGATATGGAAACAACAAGCATAGATGACACCAACATAAGAATGTTATTAAATCATGGCGTAATAAAAAATCTCATACCTTGATTGCACTGAAAGATCTTCAATGAGCGAGAGTTTAACACTTTCGAAAATATCCATTAAAGTATTTTTTCCGAAGGTGCAGAACCCACTAAATCCATAGCCAACTCCATAAGAAGTACATTCCAAACTCTATAATTAATTGTATACTCAAATTTTGTGAATATTAAAAAGCTAACCCTACTGGACAATTACTCCACATTTGTATCATCCAGCTGGAGTCAACACTACGAATTTGATGTCAAATAAAACATTGTCACATTAAAAAAATAACGAGACAAATAATTTTTAATAGATTTGTAGCTAATGCTGAGCCAAGTGGTGTTGGATTCGTTGTACTTCTTCATTAGTGGAGTTTTACGTATATTTGCACATTTAAATATTATTTATTGTGTTGGTATGGATTTTGAGGTTATCAATATGATTTGTTGTGGTTGTGGTGTGGCTAGTGGTATAGTTTGATTTAAGCATTGTTTGGGTGGTGGGGTGTCATGGATCTGAGTAGTGCATTTTGTTGTTTTGAATATTGCTCATGGTTTGGATTTGCGGTGTTGGTTTTGTCTTTTCTTTTTCCTATTTTTTGTATCATATATTGACTGTTGTAAATTGCTAATTTGAGTTATCAAAAGATTTGACTAAAAAAAAACGTTGTTTGAATACCAATAATAGAATATTATTAAACCGTAGTAGAATAAATAAATTCATACCTCTATTGCACCAACACAAGATCTTCATCTCCCATTGTTTCTCCTTTTCAGCAAACAGAGGACAAGTAAAAGTTGAAAGAAAAGGTAGAAGAAGAGCTTCAAGAAGAAGAAGAAGAAGAAGAATGAGTGAAAAGGACGAAGAGAAGAAGCAGAAGGTTCAGAAGTGAGCGGGTATAGAATGAGAGATAGAAATTCGAGAAATAATCGACGATAAATATGTTTTATAAAAAAATGGGGGAGGGTGGTGATATGTGAATCAAATGTATTAAACGACCAATCAATGTCTATCTAAAAATATGTATCATATTTATGTAAAAGGTTATAGATAAACTCACCTCAATCATAGTATTACATTCTGCATGAGCGATGATGCAAACTGCTTACTCCAAAATAAATAACTAGGCACCGATGAGTCATTATAATAGTTGAGTGAAAGAGTAAAGGATATGGAAACAACAAGCATAGATGACACCAATATAAGAATGTTATTAAATCATGGCGTAATAAAAAATCTCATACCTTGATTGCACTGAAAGATCTTCAATGAGCGAGAGTTTAACACTTTCGAAAATATCCATTAAAGTATTTTTTTCCGAAGGTGCAGAACCCACTAAATCCATAGCCAACTCCATAAGAAGTACATTCCAAACTCTATAATTCATTGTATACTCAAATTTATGAATATTAAAAAGCTAACTCTACTGGACAATTACTCCACATTTGTATCATCCAGCTGGAGTCAACACTACGAATTTGATGTCAAATAAAACATTGTCACATTAAAAAAATAACGAGACAAATAATTTTTAATAGATTTGTAGCTAATGCTGAGCCAAGTGGTGTTGGATTCGTTGTACTTCTTCATTAGTGGAGTTTTACGTATATTTGCACATTTAAATATTATTTGTTGTGTTGGTATGGATTTTGAGGTTATCAATATGATTTGTTGTGGTTGTGGTGTGGCTAGTGGTATAGTTTGATTTAAGCATTGTTTGGGTGGTGGGGATGTCATGGATCTGAGTAGTGCATTTTGTTGTTTTGAATATTGCTCATGGTTTGGATTTGTGGTGTTGGTTTTGTCTTTTCTTTTTCCTATTTTTGTATCATATATTGACTGTTGTAAATTGCTAATTTGAGTTATCAGAAGATTTGACTAAAAAAAAAACGTTGTTTGAATACCAATAATAGAATATTATTAAACCGTAGTAGAATAAATAAATTCATACCTCTATTGCACCAACACAAGATCTTCATCTCCATTGTTTCTCCTTTTCAGCAAACAGAGGACAAGTAAAAGTTGAAAGAAAAGGTAGAAGAAGAGCTTCAAGAAGAAGAAGAAGAAGAAGAATGAGTGAAAAGGACGAAGAGAAGAAGCAGAAGGTTCAGAAGTGAGTCGGGTATAGAATGAGAGATAGAAATTCGAGAAATAATCGACGATAAATATGTTTTATAAAAAATGGGGGAGGGTGGTGATATGTGAATCAAATGTATTAAACGACCAATCAATGTCTATCTAAAAATATGTATCATATTTATGTAAAAGGTTATAGATAAACTCACCTCAATCATAGTATTACATTCTGCATGAGCGATGATGCAAACTGCTTACTCCAAAATAAATAACTAGGCACCGATGAGTCATTATAATAGTTGAGTGAAAGAGTAAAGGATATGGAAACAACAAGCATAGATGACACCAATACAAGAATGTAATTAAATCATGGCGTAATAAAAAATCTCATACCTTGATTGCACTGAAAGATCTTCAATGAGCGAGAGTTTAACACTTTCGAAAATATCCATTAAAGTATTTTTTCCGAAGGTGCAGAACCCACTAAATCTATAGCCAACTCCATAAGAAGTACATTCCAAACTCTATAATTCATTGTATACTCAAATTGTATGAATATTAAAAAGCTAACTCTACTGGACAATTACTCCACATTTGTATCATCCAGCTGGAGTCAACACTACGAATTTGATATCAAATAAAACATTGTCACATTAAAAAAATAACGAGACAAATAATTTTTAATAGATTTGTAGCTAATGCTGAGCCAAGTGGTGTTGGATTCGTTGTACTTCTTCATTAGTGGAGTTTTACGTATATTTGCACATTTAAATATTATTTGTTGTGTTGGTATGGATTTTGAGGTTATCAATATGATTTGTTGTGGTTGTGGTGTGGCTAGTGGTATAGTTTGATTTAAGCATTGTTTGGGTGGTGGGGATGTCATGGATCTGAGTAGTAGCATTTTGTTGTTTTGAATATTGCTCATGGTTTGGATTTGCGGTGTTGGTTTTGTCTTTTCTTTTTCCTATTTTTTGTATCATATATTGACTGTTGTAAATTGCTAATTTGAGTTATCAGAAGATTTGACTAAAAAAAAAACGTTGTTTGAATACCAATAATAGAATATTATTAAACCGTAGTAGAATAAATAAATTCATACCTCTATTGCACCAACACAAGATCTTCATCTCCCATTGTTTCTCCTTTTCAGCAAACAGAGGACAAGTAAAAGTTGAAAGAAAAGGTAGAAGAAGAGCTTCAAGAAGAAGAAGAAGAAGAATGAGTGAAAATGACGAAGAGAAGAAGCAGAAGGTTCAGAAGTGAGTCGGGTATAGAATGAGAGATAGAAATTCGAGAAATAATCGACGATAAATATGTTTTATAAAAAAATGGGGAGGGTGGTGATATGTGAATCAAAAGTATTAAACGCCAATCAATGTCTATCTAAAAATATGTATCATATTTATGTAAAAGGTTATAGATAAACTCACCTCAATCATAGTATTACATTCTGCATGAGCGATGATGCAAATGCTTACTCCAAAATAAATAACTAGGCACCGATGAGTCATTAAATAGTTGAGTGAAAGAGTAAAGGATATGGAAACAACAAGCATAGATGACACAATAAAAGTAATTAAATATGGCGTAATAAAAAATCTCATTCCTTGATTGCACTGAAAGATCTTCAATGAGCGAGAGTTTAACACTTTCGAAAATATCCATTAATGTATTTTTTCCGAAGGTGCAGAACCCACTAAATCCATAGCCAACTCCATAAGAAGTACATTCCAAACTCTATAATTCCATTGTATACTCAAATTGTATGAATATTAAAAAGCTAACTCTACTGGACAATTACTCCACATTTGTATCATCCAGCTGGAGTCAACACTACGAATTTGATGTCAAGTAAAACATTGTCACATTAAAAAAATAACGAGACAAATAATTTTTAATAGATTTGTAGCTAATGCTGAGCCAAGTGGTGTTGGATTCGTTGTACTTCTTCATTTGTAGAATTTTACGTATATTTGCACATTTAAATATTTTTGTTGTGTTGGTATGGATTTTGAGGTTATCAATATGATTTGTTGTGGTTGTGGTGTGGCTAGTGGTATGTTTGATTTAAGCATTGTTTGGGTGGTGGGGATGTCATGGATCTGATAGTGCATTTTGTTGTTTTGAATATTGTCATGGTTTAGATTTGTGGTGTTGGTTTTGTCTTCTTTTTTTTCCTATTTTATATTATATATTGATTGTTGTAAATTGCTAATTTAAGTTATCAGACGATTTGACTAAGAAAAAAAAACGAATACTAATAATAGAATATTATTAAACCGTAGTAGAATAAATAAATTCATACCTTTATTGCACCAACATAAGAGGAGAAGTAGAAGTTGAAAGAAAAGGTAGAAGAAGAGCTTCAAGACGAATAAGAAATGAGTGAAAAGGACGAAGAGAAGAAGTAGAAGGTTAAGAAGAGAGCCGGGAGAGATTGAGAGAATAGAAATTAGAGAAATAATCAACGATAAATATGTACTATAAAAAAATGGGGGAGGGTGGTATGTGAATCAAAGTATTAAATGACCATCAATGTCTATTTAAAAATATGCATCATATTTATGTAAAAGGTTATAGATAGATAAACTCACATCAATCATAGTTTTACGTTCTACATGAGAGCAATAATGCAAACTACTTACTCCAAAATAAATAACTAGGCACCGATGAGAGTCATCATAATAGTTAAGTGAAATAGTAAAGAATATGAAAACAACAAGCATATATGACACCAATATAAGAATGCTATTAGATCATGGCGTAATAAAGAATCTGATACCTTGATTGCACGAAAGATCTTCAATGAGCTAGAGAGTTTAACACCTTCGAAAATATCCATCAAAGTATTTTTTTTCCGAAGGTGGAGAGCCCACTAAATCCATAGCCCACTCCATAAGAATTACATTCCAAACTCTAAATCATTGTATACTCAAAATTTATGAATATTAAAAAACTAACTCTAATCCACAATGCTACTCTACATTTGTATCGATCATGTGGACGCAGCAACATTATCAGAAGTCGATGTCAAATAAAACATTGTCACGTTAAAAACATAACGATAGAATAATTTTTAGTAGATTTGTAGCTTATGTTGAGCAGTGGTGTTGGATTTGTTGTACTTCATTAGTGGAGTTAGTATATTTGTAGTTTTAAATATTATTTGTGGTATTGTTGATTTTGAAGCTTTAAATATTATTTGTTGTGGTGGTGGTGTGACTATAGTGGTATGCTTTGATTTTGAGTATTGTTTGCGGTGGTGGGGATGTCATGAATCCATGGTATTGGATTTTGTTGTCTTGAATTGTTCATGGTTGTGGATTTGTGGTGTTGGTTTTTGTCTTTGTTTTTCTATTTAATGTACGAGTACGATCATATTTTGACTGGTGTGCATTGCTAATTTGAGTTATCAAAGGTTTGACTAAGAAAAGCAACGCGTTGTTTGATACCAATATTAGAAATTATTCAAGCACAATAGAATAAATAAATCCATACCTCTATTGCTCCAACAAAGAATCTTCATCTTGTTCCTACCAGCCATTTTCAACGCATAATAAGAATAAACAAATTTCTTTTTTCAAAAACAGAAAAGGAAATGAAGAAACAAGAAGATATATAATATGAACCCAAATCATAATACGTCCTATGTTGCCCCAATCTCGCTGACTAGTCATATACATTATTTATTATACAAGAGAGGGTTTCTAGCAGAATTTCAAATTAGAGACGAACTTAAACAGTTTAGAAGGATTTATCCCATCTGAACGTTAATATCTGTTGCATAAACAGTACAGAGAAACAGAGAGTCTAGCTCGCCTCACTCAATTACTCCTAATTTGAACATCAGCCCCGTTGAGGTTCTGTTGTTGGGACTTTCTTTATTTTTTGCATCCACAATCAGTAGGAGATTTTTTTTTTTTTTTTTTTTTTTGCATTCCAATGCCCATGTTAAAAGTCCGTCTCATCTAAGCACCTTCTATTTTTCCCGCCTAATCAGAAGGAAAGAAGAAATTCAACTATTTTATCAAAGAAACATATATACAACCCAAAGTAAAAACATTCATATCAAATAATAAAAAGTTCATATCAAATAACCAACAGAAGTACTGAGCCAAACATTCACTTGGTCTTCGTCTCATATTTCTATTAGGAGAAGTGTATTTTACCTCTTGAATCCACTTAAACAGAGTTGGGACTTCCCAGGAGTTCTTACGGATTACAGCTCCAAGGCCTTTTGGAAACACTCGAGGTATGTTGTCAGTTAAACCACAACCTGTGATGTGGGCAATCCCCTTTACCCCACCCTTGCTAATCAAGCCAAGCATATAATTTGGAAGGAAAGGGGGAAAAAGCATTTTTCAGTCTAGATAACAAGACAATATGAAGCATTATAGAGGGAGGGCAACAAGTAACCTGCTTAACATAGATAACAGTTGGGGCCATCAAAGCTTCACCTAATGAAACATCTTCACCAGGAAGTTTGTCCTTCAAAGAAAAGCCACTTCGAGCTAGAACGCTGAGAAGTCACTATACATATCAGCAATTGACATAGATAAACGCTTCACCCATAGTTATAATTTCATTTGCGGAAGCCTTTTCATTTTGACATATAACAATAACAGAAAAGTGGAAACGTTTGAAAATAATACTAACTTTCTTACAAGAGAGAAACCATTACAGTGAACACCACTGGATGGCAGACCAACAAGGACATCTCCAGCCACAAGGTCATCCCATTAATTACTGAATCTCTTTTCACAATGCCAACCGCAAAACCACTGAGGTCATACTCACCGTCAGCATAAAAATCTGGCATCTCTGCAGTCTAAAAAGTATGTAAAACCAATAAAGCACAAATTAAGACGCTAAAAAATGCATATTATATTTTATCTAATAGCTCAAACCTCACTTCATATCATACTACATAAATTTATCCTCCATCCAAATGGGCAATGGCTTGTCCAAATCAGTAAAATTTTAGTAAGTTGAACAAGAAGTTTGAACATAGTCAACCACATCTTTAGATTCCAGGGACTATCTTGATCTATTAAAAAAGACTTCTAGTGCTTGACTCTGGTAAGCACAGAGCTACAAGAAACACTGGTTAACTCCTGGGGTTGCCATAAAAATACTGAACTCACCAGACACTTGCAATATTTTAAAAAGATTGAATTTTAAGTACTCTCTGCCGTGGCAACCATTAACTTGAAATGGCCTCTAATAATACGTCAGCTTGTTTGCCTAAATAAAATAGCGTTTATTGCATGCTCAGCCAATTCACGGCTAGTAAAACTTTGCTATAAGGTTAAATACACTGTACTCGACATTTCCTTAACCTTCAGCACTATCAACTATTAAACGATGCTGAAACGCATTAAAAAGAAAAATAATTGAGTACCTCGCCTCCTAAAAGAGCACAATCAGATTGTTGGCAACCATCAACAATTCCTTTTATAACCTATATAAGAACCAAGACAAAGATCAAATCAGCTTATGCTTCAAGTACATGTACTATTTCAAAGAGCTACACAACCCAGTCAATGTGTGGCATTTTGTGCACCTTTTCAGCAAGGTCAACATCAAGGTGGCTAGTAGCAAAGTAATCAAGGAAAAATAATGGCTTTGCTCCAGAAGTAAAATGTCGTTGAACTCATCGCAACCTGTAGCAGGGAGAAGTTCATTAGAGAGCTGATCACAGATAACAAAATGATTTAAGTTAACATCAAAGTTTTACCAGGTCAATCCCAATAGTTTCATGGATTCCAGTTTCACATGCAAGTTTAAGTTTAGTTCCCACGCCATCCGTACAGGCAACAGGGTATGAATCACCTGTCCATGAGAATCCGATTAAAGAACCGGAAACCAAAAGATAGATACTCATAAAAACGTTATCAAGCTCAGTCTTTTTCCCCACAGTCCCCAATATGCACCTCTTGATATAAATAATGAGAAAATAAGAAACTTACATCACCGGTGAAAAAAATAAAATGAAACAAAATTATACCAAGAGGAAAAAGTCCACCAAAGCCACCAATTCCCGGTGCCATTTTGGCAATTCTACGAACAAGTTCAGAGCCAGCATCTATGTCCACGCCAGCATCCTTGTACGTTAGACTCTCACTGGAACTGTTCTTCGGCATCGAAAGCACGCGGGGAGAAATCCTCGTCCTTCTTGTCACTTTTAAGTTCTCGGAAATCAATAAGGTATTCTCCAAAGGAAATCAAAATGCAGATGCTACGAATAGAGATAGGTTTAGAACTCAAAAGGAGTCAGAAACACCTCTGGACTGCTGCAGAGGAACAAGAAATCCCAAAACAGAAACATCAAAACGAAATAGAGCATGTACCGTCCCTCTGGATTCTTGAAGTACGTCTTCAGGCCCCGAGATTGCGCATTTGTCGAGGATGAAGACAACGTCATGGCCATGGGCGTCGTCGCCGCCGATGCCGACGTCATCACCCCGTTTCCATAACCGTTGTACCCGCTGTGCATCATCTTCTCGATTCTTTCCGTCTCTCCGCTCATCTCTCATTGTCTATAATATCTCATGCTCTGACATTTTCGTAGCGCTCTCTCGCTCTCTCTAATTCTATTGATTCTTCTTTCGAGCCGCTGTATTTCTCTATCTACAGAGATGGACTTTTCAATTTTGGAGGAGTATATATTTTAAAAGAGAATACAACGGCTGAATAGAGAGAAATCCAACAGCTGTTCTCTATAGTAAAATTGAAATTTTCTAGCCGTTAGCTTTCAGCAATATTAGTAAAATCGGAAGAGAAATGCAAACGGCCCTGTACACTTGTATTCGTTTAAATTCAAAATTTTCTTGGCGTTAAGACCAAAAACCTCGTATAATTTGCCCAACTCAAAGCAAAGTGACACGATTGGCAGAGGTCTGTCTATATAATCATGGAACAGCTGTTTTGCATATATCAACCCCAACTCCGACCAGACTAAAAAATAACGTTAGTGGTTAGAGATCATACACAGAAATAATAACTCTGCTTATAATTACTGAACAATTAAAATTTAGATGGAGTATTTTGAAACTAGCTAGAATAATTACTGAACAATTCGTATTTATAGATTTATATATTTATCTGACACAGTTTTTCCCTAAAAAAGCCTGTCATATATGTGTGTATAAATACACACACTAAACTAAAAATATACTAGCACGGACTCTGGGTTTTGATTGGGTAAAAGATATAATTGCATTTGCATGGTCTCCAAAATTCTATCATAAAATTAAAAAAATTAAAATTAAAATTAAAGAAACGAATACAGAAAGAAAAAAGAGATAGAAAATATGAATCTAAATGTTAAAGATCCAATTATTGATCCAAAAGTCCTAGAACTGTTAGATACTAATTTAGTTAAACATTTAACCCTTAAGATCATAACATTCCACCATACTTCTGAATCCAATGTCCACGACGGTCCACTCTATCGACATTGATCCGGTAGTAATCATTTCCTTTTTGGCAATTTCATTTATCTATCAATATTCAATAACTTAACACTATATTCATACAAAATACCAAGACATTTTAATACAGTCTATAGGTCGCCCCCTCCGTGACTTGAATTCATGATATGATTCTTGCTCTAATACCAATTATTAAAAACCCAACTATTGATCCAAAAGTCTTAGGACTGTTGAATACTAATTTGGTTAAACCTTTAACCCTCAACATCATAACACAAAACATGTTTAATTTACAGCAAAATGATAAATTACAGGGTTTTGTTGACGGTGCCCCTAGATTGAAATATCAAGCATCGATGTTACAATGCCGGAGTTCTGGTTCGGTTGTATATTTCACCGACAAACCCAGGCTGCGATCATGGTTATCAAGAGGGAGAAAAGCTCAATTCATGGGGCACTACCAAATCACAAGCATCAGACATGGCTCATTCACAGCGTTTTGCACTAATTTTTTTCCCTTCTGGGTAAATTCACGACTTAAGTGGAAGGCAATTAAGTGTAAATGATTACCATTATAAAAAATAATGCCACATATACCCTCTATTTACAACATCAAAAGATTCAAAACGCAAGCAAAGCTCAAGTTGCTGCCTAGAATCAGGAGAGACTGGGAAACAAACTTCGTCCCAAGTGAACACTCTTCTATTTTTAGAGAAGAAACTGTCAGCAACTGTACCTGTGCATGAAAAGATGAGATAATTCAAACAAACTCATGAGTAAACTATGTAGTGCTGAGATGATCCAGCCAAGATATGTTGACATATGTTGGGGCTTTGAACTAACACAAGCAACAGTGATCCCATAGTAAAAAGTGCCCATGATGAGATTTGAGCTTTGTCTTCTAATGCCTTTCCTGAAGAATCTAATCCCCAGAACCATTCCCTTTAACATTCATATTCAATACTCTGCAAGACCTCTCTCGGTTAAAATCAGAGTCTGGCACACCCATTGAAGAACACTCCTCAATTTGATACTCCCTCTCATCCACCAGAGACTTCATATATGGCTCTTCAGTTTCTATATTAGGTACAGGATCTTGTCCTGAACAAAATGCCAGTTCATGAAATGATGGGCCTGTAGGCTGTGTTCTCATCACAGATCGCAAGAGTGCAGCCCTCCTCAAGTCAGCTGAATGACATATATCACTAGGTGATGACGGGAACCGACCCTCGGAATCTGAGCCTCGTTGGCGAGGCTGCGAACAAGTGACAGTAGCAGGAACGGCACAGCCATGTGAAGGGTGTGAACTAGAGGAAGTTGCGTACGAGAATCCACCAAAAGGTCTTTGATACCTGTATGGAGAGACAGGACTGGTGGGCACACTGTCAGGTTGGGATGAGCAAGTGTTTATGGGGGTCTCACAAAATCGAGTGTCATCCAAGTCTTCTGACATTGGTGAATACTGCAAGGACAGCTCATCCCTAGAACCATACAGAGAACACAATGAAATTCAGTACCATAATAATTAAAAAAATTTATTTAGAATTACTGAAGATCGTATCTATTGCAAGGAAGCTATATATAAATTTGAAAGCAAGGAGTCTCTCAAAACAAAGTAATAGTCATAAGGAGATTAAATGTATTGAACTGATATTCTTTCTGTACGATCATTGTATAAAGCTTTGTTAAGCCAAAATCATACTTCGTTCCCTTGGAAGCCTAGTTGGAAAAGTATGGTGCCTCCTAAGATTGCCTTCTTTGGGTGGCCAGCAGCTCTTGGAAAAGTTTTGACGTTGGATAATTTGAGGAAGAGGGGTCTTGTCGTAATGGAATGGTGTTATATTTTTAAGAAGAATGGAGAAATGGTGGACCATCTTTTACTTCATTGTGAGGTGGCAAAAATGTTATGGATAGAAATCTTTTATAGAACGGGCATTGCTTGGGTAATGCCCAAGAGAGTGGTTGATTTATTTGCTTGTTGGCAAAGATGCAGGGCCAATTCACATATTCAGGATATATGGAGGATGAGTCCTTTATGTATCATGTGTACTTATGGATTGAAAGGAATGGTCGAAGTTTTGAAAACAAGGAGCATTAGCCTCATGAGCTAAGAAGTTTCTTCTTCCATACTATATTTCTTTGGACATCCTCTTGTGTACTTAATGGAGCTTGCTTCAATGACTTTCTTGTATCCCTTTCTAGCTCCTTTTTATGTAACTAGGTGTAAGCTGTTTGTATACCTACTGTGTATTTGAGCTATGCCTATTTACTTCCATTAATAAATTGTTGTCTTTAATTATAAAAAAAATGTAATGAACCGATAATCACAACAGAGATGGTGATGATGTCTCACATGTTCACATCAAAGGATTGTTTCTTTTAGTTATCTACCCAACCTAGAGTGACAAGGCCGCGATGAATGTCGAATGAGCCCGCAAGCAAAGAGAACACCAAAATCACCAGCAAACAGATTCCATGTGATCTGCTACCACATCTGCAATTAATTGGCTCCACTTCTTTCTCAACTGATTTGAACTCGATTTGCACTTGCGATAGTTTCCATTCAAAACTTAAAAGTACCAAAACGATTGGAATATATATTTGGGAAATATCAATCATGGAGTGCTTAAAACAAACAGTAATATACAAACCAAAGACCTACCAAATTCCTCGCGCCCCCATTACCACCAAAGCCAAGGCTAGGGACAAAACCAACTACTTGAAAGTCGTTGCGTGGTGAAAACTTTCTTCCATCATAATGCAATGTTTTATTCGTCCGAATCGTGAACTTTTTTTTGGAACAACAGTAAACCGAAAGAACAATTGATAACTTACCTGGGGTAGAACATGATTTCAGACCTCGCTGGAGATTCCATGATATTCTCAGGGAGTGGGTCTCCAACCGTCAATCCATTCAAACTGGACGCCATTATCTGTGGTAAAATAGAAAAATAGAAAGAAGAATCAAGGACTTGAACTGCAAATTTACAGCAAATTTCAGAGATAAACTAAAGCCAAAACCTCTTAAAATCTACCACCCAGCAAACCAAATACACACATAACCAATTAAGACAAAATAGAAGATAGATGTGAAATTTGTTAGGCACTCGAACAAACTCTCAACAAAGTGCACGTTTTTTGTAATCGATTTTATTCCAAGAAACCCATAACAGAGATTAGAATTTAGAATTTGGAACACAAACTTTGAAGAATACCCATTTAAGAATTCGAGCCACATTGTCTGCTAAAACCGAAAGCCCGTGGTTGAAAACAATAAAAAAGATAATTTTCTAAACGTTTATAAACATGACAAAAACGAATAAAAACATTGTGGGATTATTATATATATATATATATATATATAAATATATATATTTATATTTATATGTAACAGAATAAACAAAACAAAAAGAGAAATATATTCGGAGCAAAGAAAAGAAACACCGAACCAAACCTCGCTGAGGTAGCGTTTGTGAGAATGGAGATTGTCGAGGTAAACCTCATCTTCTGGATCTCTAGCTCGCTTTCCGCTGGGCGATGACGTTGACGATGTAGATGCTGCTGAGTTCGAGTCTGAGCCCATTATTGCTTCAATTTCAATCTTACAAATTCGAAACCAAAATAAACGGAGATAACTTTTCTTTTCTTTTGAATATTTTTGAGTTCAGAATTGGGAGTAAGAACAAAGAAATAGAGAAGATGGAAAAACAAGCAGAAATATTAACCTTCCTCGCACGTGCCTGACCCCCGTGTGGGACTTCCCACAGACCCACAACCACTTGCTTTACCCTCACAGGCTGCCCAAACCCGACCCGACACACACTTTTCGGGCACTTTCCGCCGGAGCAAACAAAAGCCCTAGATATTCCCCTTCAAGTCTTCATTGCATAATTTGCATTCCCGCTTCCTATCCCCTTCTCTCGCCTACTCCTCTGCTCTCACTCTTTGAACTTCTCTTCTCTCTCACCATGTCTGCTACCTTTGGAGTTAACACAGAGCTATCCCGCTGCGTCCTCCGCTTAATCGGACCATCCGATCATAGCCCTAGTCCAATCCAACGGCATTCCACTCTCCCTCGGTTTTACAATGGATTTCTGTCCTTATCAGCGGCGTCCGAGAACTTAAAAGTGACAAGAAGGACGAGGATTTCTCCCCGCCTGCATTCGATGCCGACGAACAGTTCCAGTGATAGTCTAACGTACAAGGATGCTGGCGTGGACATAGATGCTGGCTCTGAACTTGTTCGCAGAATTGCCAAAATGGCACCGGGAATCGGTGGCTTTGGTGGACTTTTTCCTCTTGGTATAATTTTGTTTCATTTTATTTTTTTTACTGGGGATGTAAGTTTCTTATTTTTCTCATTATTTATATCAAGAGGTGCAAATTCGGGGCTGTGGGGAAAAAGACTGAGCTGGTTCTCTAATCGGATTCTCATGGACAGGTGATTCATACCTTGTTGCCGGTACGGATGGCGTGGGAACTAAACTTAAACTTGCATTTGAAACTGGAATCCATGAAACTATTGGGATTGACCTGGTAAAACTTTGGTGTTAACTTAAATCATTTTGTTATCTGTGATCAGCTCTCTAATGAACTTCTGCCTGCTCCAGGTTGCGATGAGTGTCAACGACATTGTTACTTCTGGAGCAAAGCCATTATTTTTCCTTGATTACTTTGCTACTAGCCACCTTGATGTTGACCTTGCTGAAAAGGTGCACAAAATGCCACACACTGACTGGGTTGTGTAGCTCTTTGAAATAGTACATGTACTTGAAGCATAAGCTGATTTGATCTTTGTCTTGGTTCTTATATAGGTTATAAAAGGAATTGTTGATGGTTGCCAACAATCTGATTGTGCTCTTTTAGGAGGCGAGGTACTCAATTATTGTTCTTTTTAATAGCGTTTCAGCATTGTTTAATAGTTGATAGTGCTGAAGGTTAAGGAACTGTCGAGTACAGTGTATTTAACCTTAAAACAAAGTTCTAGTAGCCGTGAATTGGCTGAGCATGCAATAAACGCTATTTTATTTAGGCAAACAAGCTGACGTATTATTAGAGGCCATTTCAAGTTAATGGTTGCCACGGCAGAGAGTACTTAAAATTCAATCTTTTTAAAATATTGCAAGTGTCTGGTGAGTTCAGCATTTTTATGGTAACCCCAGGAGTTAACCAGTGTTTCTTGTAGCTCTGTGCTTACCAGAGTCAAGCTCTAGAAGTCTTTTTTAATGGATCAAGATAGTCCCTGGAATCTAAAGATGTGGTTGACTATGTTCAAACTTCTTGTTCGACTTGCAAGAAATTTACTGATTTGGACATGTCATTGCCCATTTGGATGGAGGATAAATTTATGTAGTATGATATGAAGTGAGGTTTGAACTATTAGATAAAATATAATATGCATTTTTTAGCCTCTTAATATGTGCTTTATTGGTTTTACATACTTTTTAGACTGCTGAGATGCCAGATTTTTATGCTGACGGTGAGTATGACCTCAGTGGTTTCGCGGTTGGCATTGTAAAAAGAGATTCAGTAATTAATGGAAATGACATTGTGGCTGGAGATGTCCTTGTTGGTCTGCCATCCAGTGGTGTTCACTCTAATGGTTTCTCTCTTGTAAGAAGGTTAGTGTTATTTTCAAAAGTTTCCCCTTTTCTGTTATTGTTATATGTCAAATGAAAAGGCTTCAGCAAATGAAATAGTTTTTGCTCTCTTATAACTATGGGTGAAGCGTTTATCTATGTCAATTGCTGATATATACAGTGACTTCTCAGGGTTCTAGCTCGAAGTGGCTTTTCTTTGAAGGACAAACTTCCTGGTGAAGATGTTTCATTAGGTGAAGCTTTGATGGCCCCAACTGTTATCTATGTTAAGCAGGTTACTTATTGCCCTCCCTCTATGATGCTTCATATTGTCTTGTTATCTAGACTGAAAAATGCTTTTTCCCCCTTTCCTTCCAAATTAGTTGCTTGGCTTGATTAGCAAGGGTGGGATAAAGGGGATTGCCCACATCACAGGTGGTGGTTTTACCGACAACATACCTCGCGTGTTTCCAAAAGGCCTTGGAGCTGTCATCCATAAGAACTCCTGGGAAGTCCCAACTCTGTTTAAGTGGATTCAAGAGGTAAAATACACTTCTCCTAATAGAAATATGAGACGAAGACCAAGTGAATGTTTGGCTCAGTACCTCTGTTGGGTATTTGATATAAGCTTTTTATTATTTGATATGAATGTTGTTACTTTGGGTTGTATATATGTTTCTTGATAAAATAGTTGAATTTCTTCTTTCCTTCTGATTAGGCGGGAAAAATAGAAGATGCTGAGATGAGACGGACTTTTAACATGGGCATTGGAATGGTTCTAGTTGTGAGCCAGGAGGCATCTAATAGGATACTTGAGGGTGGAGGTGGGGCTTATAAAGCATACCACATTGGTGAGGTTGTAAGTGGTGAAGGTGTGAGCTATCATTGAATTTTGTATCAAGTGTTAATTGCAGCAAACACATTTATGCTGTAATTTATGAATTTGAGGGAATGGTGATCGGATAAAGGCTGTTGTTCTATAGAAATGTTAAATGTTAATATTTTTTTTGGCAATACTCGCTTGGGATCTTGTAAAGGAACGGTCTATGATCCCTCAAAATGCAAAATTTCATGTGAGAAATTCCTGCTCGGTTTCACTAATCAGCCAAAGCATGAGGAAGTTTAGCCTCATTTGTTTTTACAACTCATCTTATCTAATCTGATTTGATCTAATCATTACAATTTTTTCAAATTTTTACACAAAATAAAATAAATAATTCAATTTTTTCAAATTTTCAAAACAAAAATAATAATAATAATGTATAATGGAGCATGGCGACCGTAGAGCCACAACTAGAAATGCGAAGACAAAAGGGGTAATGAACAATGCACCTTCATCGCATATCAACCAGAGCCTCAATTTAAATAATTAAAAAAAAAATTGAAGCCTCAATCAATTTCTCAGTCAAGGAGGGATCAAGAGCAACGGCTAAATAACTCAGGTTTGTAAATCTCAAATTTGTGATTTGGATGATTTAATTTAACCTATTTGGTTTTTATTATAGTACGATCGAGCTCTAGCTCCTACCACAGAGTAACGTAGTTTATCTCCCACCACAGAATTACGCGATCGAGGCATCCTCCTGCTATATTCATATAGTCAGAGTTACGCGGTTAAGGTATCTTCCCGCTGCACTCGCATCGTTAGAGTTACATAGTCAAGGCATCCTCTCACTACAATCGCATCGCTAGAGTTACGTGGTTGAGGAATCCTCCCACTACACTCGCATCGCCAGAGTTACGCAGTCGAGGCATCATCCCGCTACTCTCTCATTTCCAGAGTTACATGGTTGAGGCATCATCCAGCCCTCATCTCAAGAGATATGAGGTCGATGCACCCTCCCACTACACTCACATCGCCAGAGTTATGCGGTCGAGGCATCCTCCCGCTGCACTCGCATCACCAGAGTTACGTGGTTGATACATCCTCTTACTACACTCTCATCTCTAAAGTTACGAGATTGAGGCACCTTCTCGCTACACTCGCATCGGCAGAGTTACGCGGTCGAGACATCCTTCCGTTACACTCTCATCTCTAGAGTTATATGGTCAAAGCATCCTCCTGCTACACTCGCATCTCCATAGTTACGCGGTAGAAGCATCATCCCACTACACTCTCATCTTCAAAGTTACGTGGTTAAGGCATCCGCTACACTCACATCGCCAGAGTTACGCGATTGAGACATCCTCCCCACTATACTCGTATCGTCAGAGTTACGCGATCGATGCATCCTTCTGCTACACTCACATCCCAGTGTCTCAACTCGCTACAATCGCCACCAGCGGGTTACCTTTGGGAACGAGTTGATGGGCTCAGCAACTACTTAAGATGGATCCAAGAGGTCGACGAGCACCCTAACCACTTAAGTGCAGGTTACTATAAACAAACTCTTACATCAACATCAGAATAGAAAAGCACCAATAGAAAATTGCAGCACGTGGCAAAATCCATTGATACCACCAAAAAGATCACCGAGCACGGAAATATGCGCACTTTACTAACGTCAAACAGTCACATACAAATCATCAGTACACTTAATTATTATGCAAACATTCTTACAAACAAATTTCACAGAGGCCCATCCTCAAAGGCAATACTAAAAATCTCAAAAAAAAAATTTCTTGAGAACCGCTCATGGATATCTCCATTACATTGCATAATAGTGACAGACTATGGACCAGTTCCCCTTTTTCTTTTTTTTTTTCTTTTTTTTTTCTTTTTTTTGCAATTTTTACAAGTTACCTCCATCACGGTTCACTTAAAAATTCTCAAAGCCTTATTGATAAACAAGTCAACCTTAAGAATCGGGGCATTTATTAGGGACAAAATTGACTGGGTCCAACCTATGGAAACCTATCATTAATAATACATGAATAGATAAAACCAAGAGATAAGATAATGAAGAGATAAGGCAAGGAAGATATAAACCAAAAACAGTTGGCTTGGACTCCTAAAAGGAAAAAGGATTTACATGGGAAGTTGGACCCAATCACTCCAAATAAGAAAATAAATCTTTCTAAAATGAGGAGATATCTACAAAGGAAGTGAACTCTCGACAGGCTCTCAAGAGAAGCTCCCTATGCCCAAACTCCACCACACTTAGCGACTACAAAGGATATTCCCTAAAATTTCTATTGTATTGAGAGATATATGAGGCTATGAGAGATTATAAAATCATCCATTCTAGTGAATTTTACCCCTAAACAATCCGTGAACGTAAGCTTTTATGTCGAACTACGTAAATTTTTGTATTTCTTTTTATTTATTTTTATTTATGGATGAACGCAAAGAATATCGTATCGACGCCCAAATCACTATCGTGGGCCGGGATTAATTTCTTCCTCCCTTCCGGCCTATTGTACAATATTTAGCATTAACACAATGTATCCATAAATTTGCCTCTTATACCTTTGGAATATAAGAAATACATATGTTTTTTTTAGTAACATTAAAAAAAATCATTAAAAAATGTCTTAGACACGGGTGAGATATGTGAGCTCATACATTTTCACCATGGACCAAATTTAGAGAAAAACTGTGTCAGATAAATATATAAATCTATAAATATGAATTGTTCAGTACTTATTCTAGCTAGTTTCAAAATATTCCATCTTTGGATTAGATATTAAATCCTCTATGAGGCAGGTGGGACATTACTGTGTATGAAATCTTTGTATTCAATCTTTCACCTCCCGTTACAGAACTTTTTATTGCTACAGCAGACTTCCAAAGAGATCTTGTTCGCTGGAACATTAATTTTGATTATAAGCAGCCTTATTATTTCGGTGTATGATCTCTAACCACTAACGTTATTTTTGAGTCTGTTCGGAGTTGGGGTTAATATATGCAAAACAGCTGTTCTATGTGATCATATAGACAGACCTCTGCCAATCGTGTCACTCTGCTTTAAGTGGTGCAAATTATACGAGGTTTTTGCAACAGTCTTGTGACAGGCAATAGCGGTTTAAGGTTCCGTACTGCTCAACTTAAAATTACCAGCATATTAACGCCAAGAAAATTTTGAATTTAAACTAATACAAGTGTACAGGGGCCGTTTGCATTTCTCTTCCGATTTTACTAATATTGAAGAAAGCTAACGGCTAGAAAATTTCAATTTAACTATAGAGAACAGCTGTTGGATTTCTCTCTATTCAGCCGTTGTATTCTCTTTTAAAATATATACTCCTCCAAAATTGAAAAGTCCATCTATGTAGATAGAGAAATACAGCGGCTCGAAAGAAGAATCAATAGAATTAGAGAGAGCGAGAGAGCGCTACGAAAATGTCAGAGCATGAGATATTATAGACAATGAGAGATGAGCGGAGAGACGGAAAGAATCGAGAAGATGATGCACAGCGGGTACAACGGTTATGGAAACGGGGTGATGACGTCGGCATCGGCGGCGACGACGCCCATGGCCATGACGTTGTCTTCATCCTCGACAAATGCGCAATCTCGGGGCCTGAAGACGTACTTCAAGAATCCAGAGGGACGGTACATGCTCTATTTCGTTTTGATGTCTCTGTTTTGGGATTTCTTGTTCCTCTGCAGCAGTCTATAGGTATTTCTGACTCCCTTTTGAGTTATAAAAACCTATCTCTATTCGTAGCATCTGCATTTTGATTTCCTTTGGAGAATACCCTATTGAATAGAAAATGGCGTCTTCTTTGGGAACTAACGTGGGGTTTTCGATTCTTAAAGGCAAGGTTCAGTAATTTTTGCCTTGCAAGAAACCGGCTCATGCACAAGCAGAAAGATAAAAGAAGGTGGTATCTCAAAACTAATCTCTTTGAAACGGTTTTGGTTTCGCTTAATTATTGAGTTGCAGTCTCACCGATTTTGTATATTTTTATATAATTTGCAGGGAAAAAAAAAATAGACACCGTCGCTGTTAATGGCAGTGCGAAGAAAAAGCCTTGCTGCAACGACATTGGAGGTAACTTCAAAGAGTGTACTAGAGAGACCCAATCCCAAGAAGGTGAGGTGCTGAACTCTGATGATGAAGAAGAGGAGTTTAAATAATAAATATACCGTTAATTTTGCTTTATAGTAAATAATAAATATCCCAAGTATTCAACAGAACATCAACGAGGCTGATGTTCGAATTAGGCGTAATTGAGTGGGGCGAGCTAGACTCTCTGTTTCTCTCTACTGTTTATGCAACAGACGTTAACGTTCAGATGGGATAAATCCTTCTAAACTGTCTAAGTTCTTCTCTAATTTGAAATTCTGCTAGAAACCCTCTCTTGTATAATAAATATTGTATATATGACTATTCAGCGAGATTGGGGCAACATAGGACGTACTATGATTTGGGTTCGTTTTATATCTTCTTGTTTCTTTATTTCCTTTGCTGTTTTTGAAAAAAGAAATTTGTTTATTCTTATTAATGCGTTGAAAATGGCTGGTCAGGAACAACCCCGATGAAGATTCTTAGTTGGAGCAATAAAGGTATGGATATTTATTTATTCTATTATGCTTGAATAATTTCAAATATTGGTATCAAACAACGCGTTCCTTTTCTTAGTCCGACCTTCTGATAACTCAAATTAGTCATGCAAAGTAGTCAAAATATGGTAGTACATAAAATAAAAAAATAAAGACAAAACTAACACCACAAATCCACAACCATGAACAATATTCAAGACATCAAAATCCACTACCATGGATCCATGGTATCCCTACCATCGCAAACAATACTCAAAATCAAAGCATACCACTATAGTTTCACCACCAAGACAATAAATAATATTTAACGCTTCAAAATCAACCACACCACAAATAATATTTAAAACTACAAATATACTTAACAACTCCACTAATGAAGTACAACAAATCCAACACCACCTGTTTGGCATAAGCTACAAATCTACTAAAAATTATTCTCTCGTTATGTTTTTAACGTGACAATATTTTATTTGACATCGACTACGCATAATGTTGCTGTATCCACTAGGATGATATACATGAGGATTAGCATTGTCTAGTAGAGTTAGTTTTTTAATATTTCTTCAATTTGAGTATACAATGAATTAGAAGTTGCAATATAATTCTTATGAAGCGGGCTATGGATTTAATGGATTTTCCACCATTGGAAAAAATACTTAGAGTAAGTGTGAAACTCTCTCATTGAAGATCTTTCGGTACAATCAAGGTATGCGATTCTTTATTATGCTATGATGTAATAATATTCTTATATTAGTGTCATATAGAGACTATACTAATTGTTTTCATATTCTTTACTTTTTCACTCAACTATTATGATGACTCTCACCGGTGCTTAGGTATTTATTTTGGAGTAAACGGTTTATATTATCATTTACATTACCGCTCACGTAGAATATAATACTATGATTGAGGTGATCAGTTTATCTATAATCCTTTTTAAATAGATACTGCGGGGTCGTTTAATACTTTTGATGCACATGCCGCCCACCCCCATTTTTTTACAGAACATATTCATCATTGATTATTTCTCCAATTTCTATTTTTCTCATTCTCACCCCGGCTCACTTCTTAACCTTCTACTTCTTCTCTTTGTACTTTTCATTCTTCCTTCTTCTACTTCTTCTGTTTCTTCTTCTTCTTCTTCTTCTTTCAACGTCTATTTCTCCTCTCTGTGCTGAAAGGGAGGAACAATTCCGATGAAGATCTCCTGTTGGTGCAATAGAAAATGGCGTCTTCTTTGGGAACTAACGTGGGATTTTCAATTCTTGAAGGCAAGGTTCATGCAAACTCTCTCTCTCTCTCTCTCTCTCTCTCTCTCTCAAAGTCACCTACTAGTCTAACAATTTTTGCCTTGCACGAAACCGTCTCATGCACAAGCAGAAGAAGGTGGCATCTCAAAACATCTCTTTGAACGGTTTTGGTTTCGCTTAATTCTTGAATTGCAGTCACACCGATTTTGTATATTTTTATATAATTTGCAGAAAACCAAGCGTAGACATCGTGGCTGTTAATGGGCAGTGTGAAGAAAAAGCCTTACTGCAACGACATTGGAGGTACCTTCAAAGAGTACTGGAGAGACCCAATCCAAGGAGGTAAGGTGATAACTGTAATGAAGAAAGAAGAGGTAAATACTGTTTTATATTAACCTTTATCTTGATATTCTCGATGTTATTCCTTTCTTTGTTTGGCGTAAATTAGGCATGTTTGGATTGAGATATGAGATGTGATACTTTTAGATAAGTTGAATAAAATATTATTTTTTAATATTATTATTATTTTAAGATTTAAAAAAATTGAATGATTTATAATATTTTATATAAAAATTTAAAAAAATTATAATGATGAGTTGATATTATTTTTTAATCCAAATTGGCCTTAAACTCACGCTGCTTGTGGATACAAAAAATAATTCTCAAGTATTCAACATAACGTCAACAAGGCTGATGTTCGAATTAGGAGTAATTGAGTGGGGCGAGCTAGACTCTCTGTTTCTCTCTACTGTTTATGCAACAGATATTGACGTTCATGGGATAAATCCTTCTAAAACTGTTTAAGTTCGTCTCTAATTTGAAATTCTGCTGGCTCTCTTTATAATAAATATTGTATATGACTATTCAGCGAGATTGGGGCAACATAGGACGTACTATAATTTGGGTTCGTATTATATCTTCTTGTTTCTTTATATCCTTTGCTGTTCTTGAAAAAAGAAATTTGTTTATTCTTATTATGCGTTGAAAATGGCTGGCTAGGAACAATCCCGATGAAGAGCCTTCGTTGGAGCAATAGAAGTTTGGATTTATTTATTCTATTATGCTTGAATAATTTCTAATATTGGTATCAAACAACGCATTCTTTTTCTTAATCAAACATTCTTATTAGTTGGAGGGGCGCCCACGTGGGGCTGACCCCTCCTGCTAGGTAACGCATGGCTTAAAGCCATGCGTTACTTGTAACGTATCTTGTGTAACGCATGGCTTAAAGCCATGCGTTACACAAGACAATTGAAGGCTTACACAAGACAATTGAAGGCTGGCCTTTAAGGCCAGCCGTGCAGAGGAGGACTATATATCAATTGTGTTTTTTGAGTACACATCTAAAAAAATAGAAAAAAGACTCTTTCTTTTTGTTCTCTCTTGATAAAATATTTAGGCTGTGGATTTGTAAGTGTTACTCTAGTTCCATACTACGTAGTACACTTTCGCCACTAAGAGGAAACGCTTGGAGTTTATCAATCTGAAAAAACTTGTGGAGCAATTCTTTAAGCTGAGCTTGAGGTACTTTTCCGCTGTGCATTCTAACATTGGTATCAGAGCTATTTTTTGAATTACTTCCAGTTTTTATTTTTTTTCTCGCATATGCTTGAGATTTTGTATGGTGTTTTTTTTTATCCCTTTTTTTTCTGTTAAAAAAAAAAAAAAAAAAAGGCGAAGCAGGTGGTGCTGCGAGCACCAACGCAGTGGTGCTGCGCGCACCACCGCAAGGCGCTGCTGCACCACAGTGGTGCAGCGCGCACCACCGCAGTGAAGCGCGCACCACCGCGGTGCAGCGCGCACCACCGCGGTGCAGCGCGCACCACCGCGGTGCAGCGCGCACCAGCGAGGTGCTGCGCGCACCAGAGAGGTGCTGCCCGCACCACGGAGGCGCAGCGCGCACCGGCGAGGTGGTCGGCAGCACCCTGCTGCTTGGACCGATCACTTCCGCTGCCTGCGGTGCTGCGTGGGAGGCTCCAGGCGTGCTGCTTCGAACGGCTACTGTTCACGTGAACAGTAGCCGAATGGGAGGAAGAAGATGACCATTAGGTCATCTGATTTCCATGGGCTGGGCTTGGGCCTCATGGCCCGGCCCACTCTTCTTTTTTTTTTTTTTTCTTTTCCTTCTTTTTAAATATGGGCTGGGCTTGGCCCAACATTTTTTTTACAGGGCATTTTTTTTTAAAGCCCAACTTTGTTCAAGCCCATTTTTTTTAAAAACAGAAAATAAAATGAGGGGATGAAATTTTGTTATATTAAATGTGATTTTTTATTTAATTGTTTTTAGATTAAATGTGATCACATGTGAATATATAGTTATATTCATGCTATTTTTTTTATTATGTTATATTACATGTGATCTTTTATTTAATTTGTTATATTAAATGTGATAACATGTATATGTGAATTGAACATGTGGATATGTGATTATTTTTATCATCTATGAATGTTAAGCTTGCATGTTTATACATTAGTCTTTATTGATAAAAATAGAAAATTCTCACTAAGTAGTCTTAGTTAGAAATGTCAGTATAGATGATAGACTGAAAAAAAAATTGCAGTGACCCCAGTAAGAACTGTAAATGCACTGTATAGCCAAAAGACCACAGTGACCCCAGTAAGAACTGTAAATGCACTGATGGAACAAGAAAAATGGACTGTAATGGTCTTATATGAACCATCTTTGTAGACTGGCCCAACAGGTTACTGTGGTTGGAGTAGCTGTCCTTGTAGACTGGCCCAAAAGGTTACTGCGATTTTAGTAGGTTATGTCTTTACATGTGACTAGGACTAGATGAAAAAATTGCAGTGACCCCAGTAAGAACTGTAAATGCACTGTATAGCCAAAAGACCACAGTGACCCCAGTAAGAACTGTAAATGCACTGATGGAACAAGAAAAATGGACTGTAATGGTCTTATATGAACCATCTTTGTAGACTGGCCCAACAGGTTACTGTGGTTGGAGTAGCTGTCCTTGTAGACTGGCCCAAAAGGTTACTGCGATTTTAGTAGGTTATGTCTTTACATGTGACTAGGACTAGATGACTACTTAAGATAGTGGGAGTATGGTTGAGAATTATGATTAATTCTCCCATATTTTTTTTGAATTTGCGCGGAAATTAGGTTAAAAATTTAATAATTGGATATTGTGGCGCAAGAGATGATTCTGAAGCCTAGCGATTTTTCGATCTTGCGACATGTCTAAATTATTTTTTTAACTTGGATAGACGTAGCAGATTTCTTAGGTGTGTGTGTAATATCCCTTCTTTACGTATTGTAGTAAAATGGCATCCAAGAGTATAGTTGCCGATTTAAACAAAGGGGAGAAATTGGATGGGGAGAACTACGACATTTGGCATCGCAAGATCCAATATGTTTTAGATGAGCAAAAGGTCTTGGAGGCCTTATCTCACTCCCTTACTGAGCCCGGGGAAGGGACCTCAGAACAATACAAAATAGATCAACTAGCCTATACTCAATGGGCTAAGAAAAGTCGGTGCGCGCGCATAATAATGTTAAGCAGCATGCACAATGATCTAATGTGTGAGTTCGAGATCTATGACACTGCCCAAAGCATGTGGGAGGCTTTGAAGTTAAAGTTTGGTGGAACTTCAGCCACTAGGTTGCGTGGGTTAACCATGAGGTTTGACTCCTATAATATGCGCTCTGACCACACGATGAAGCAGCATCTTAGGGCTATGTCAACCATGATCCGCGAACTTAAGTCCGCAGGAAACAACCTGACTGATGAACAACAAGTCCAGGCAGTGATACTGCCGAATTCTTGGGAGAAAATGAGCCAGAACCTGACGCATAACGAGAATATCAAAGACTTTGATGATGTCTCGCGTCACTTGGAATTGGAGGCTGAGCGCCTAGAGGCTGCCAAGCCCAATCACACGGCCTATGTGGCTGATTCTGGTTCGCGTAAGGCATCAAGGCCTAAGCGCAAGAAGTCTAAGAATGGAGTAGCTGCTGGACAAATTAAGAAGGTGTCAGGAACTTCTCAGCGCAGCAAGAGGGGCAAGCGCGGGAAGAACAAGTCGAAATTAGAGTGCTTCAACTGTGGAAAGAATGGCCACTTCGCTCGTGACTGCACTGAGCCGAAGAAGGTACACTCTGACTTTTCTCGCATTGTTTTTGTAACTAGCCATGTGATGGTTGCTCACTCCTATCCTGTGTGGACTGTTGATTCAGGAGCGACCGAACACATAGCGCGAGATAGAATTGGATTTGTTGAGTATCGCCGGATTCCAGCTAGGAGTCGTGATATCAAGGTGGGGAATGGAGCTAGCGTTGAGGTACTGGGACTTGGTACCTACAAGCTAGACTTGCGGGGTGGCCGCACTCTTTTCCTTCATAATGTGCTATACGCTCCCGAGATCCGACGAAACTTACTTTCTGTAGTCACTCTATTAAGACTTGGTTTTCGTATTGTATTTGAAAACAATTATGTTTCCTTTTATTTGGGCCATGTGTTTTATGGCAATGCTTTTTTTCTACAAGACGGTTTTATGATATTGAATTTAGATTATTCAAATATAAATGAGTCAATTGCTTTTCTTTCTACATCTGATAATTTGGATTCATATAAATGGCATGCTAGGCTTGGCCATATAGGGCAAGATAGAATGACTAGGTTAGCTAGAGAAGGCCTTATAGGCAATCTCGCTAAGGTCATCTTACCCACATGTGAACATTGTCTAATGGGAAAAGCTAAGAGAAAACCGTTTGGAAAAGCCACAAGGGCATCTTTTCCACTACAATTAGTCCACTCAGACATCTGTGGTCCAATGAGTGTGAGGGCAAGACACGGAGGTGTCTACTTCATCACATTTATAGATGATTTTTCACGTTACGGTCATGTCTACTTAATCTCCCATAAGTCTGAAGCATTGGAATGCTTTAGGCGATATCTAAGAATGGTTGAGAATCAGTTAGACAAGAGTTTAAAAGCTCTAAGAACTGACCGAGGACGAAAATATCTCTTTGAGCAATTTAAAAAGCTCTGTGATGAAAAAGGAATCAAAAGACAGTTGACGATGCCGAATACGCCCCAGCAAAATGGCGTGGCGGAAAGGAGAAATCGAACACTGCTTGAGATGGTTAGGTCAATGATGGCGCAAGCAAACCTACCAATTTCTTTTTGGGGGGATGCACTTTTGACTGCTGCCTACATCCTTAACCGAGTGCCCTCCAAATCAGTAACTTCCACCCCATATGAACTATGGACCGGCGAGAAACCCAATTTGAGTAACTTGCGGCCATGAGGTTCAACGGGTTTTGTTCACAATCTTTCTCATAAGTATGGGAAGTTAGGCCCTAGAGGGAAGAAGTGTATCTTTATAAGGTACTCAGAACACTCTAAAGGGTATGTATTAATAGGTGAACAATCTGATGGAAGTGTGACTGAGATTGAGTCACGAGATGTGGATTTCATTGAAGATGAGTTTCCAACTAGAGGTGAGGTTGATAGGAGTTTAGAACTTCATGAGATTGTAGAACAAGAAGAAAGTGCTACAAGGAATTTAGTTGAGAATGAGGAAGAAATTCTTCAAGCTCCTACAAATTATTTGAATCCGAGTGGGAGCACATCACTTGTCAATCAATCACAACAACCTCAGCCGTGTAGAAGCACACGCGAAAGTATTCCCCGTCGTCGTTTTGAGATTGAAGGGGAGGCTTTTATGGTAGCTCCGCATGATGATGACGAGCCTAGGACAATTTATGAGGCTCTCTCATCTTCTACAAAAGATGAGTGGATGAAAGCTCTTAATGATGAGATTGAGTCTATGAAGATTAATCAGGTCTGGGATCTGGTTGATCTACCAATAGGACGTAAGACTATTGGGAACAAATGGGTTCTTAAGGTCAAACGCAAGTCAGATGGATCAATAGATAAGTACAAAGCTCGCTTAGTGGCGAAAGGATATACCCAACAGGAAGGTATAGACTATGAGGAGACTTTTTCACCAGTGGTGAGGTTTGCCTCAATTCGCCTGATTCTAGCTATAGTAGCAAACATGGATTTGGAACTCTACCAGATGGACGTTAAGACAGCATTTCTCAATGGAGAACTAGATGATGAAATCTATATGGATCAACCAACTGGTTTTGTGGTCAAAGGTCAAGAGCGCAAAGTGTGCAAGCTCAAACGATCTATATATGGCCTAAAGCAATCATCTAGACAATGATACCTCAGATTCCATCGAGCCATTCTCTCGAATGGGTTTACGATGATCACAGAGGATCATTGTGTTTATGTCAAAAGGTCTAAGAAGAGTTTCATTATGTTGTCATTATATGTTGACGACATACTACTAGCTGGAAATAATAAAGGGTTGATAGTCGCCACAAAAGAGTGGTTATCCTTCAATTTTGAGATGAAGGATATGGGTGAAGCAGAATACATTTTGGGAGTTAAGATCTACAGAGATCGCTCAAAGAGACTTTTGTGTTTGTCTCAACAGACTTACATAAAGAAAGTCCTCGAGCGCTTCCTAATGAATGGATGTAAACCCATTGACACCCATGTTGCAAGGAGTGAGAACTTGTCTAAAGTGATGTGTCCTAAGACTCAAAAAGAAAAGGAAAAGATGGCTCGTGTCCCTTGTGCTAATGCTGTGGGTAGTCTGATGTACGCAATGATGTGTACTCGACCTGACATATGCTATGCAGTTGGCTTAGTGAGTAGATTCCAATCAAACCCCGGACTAGCTCACTGGAAAGCGGTCAAAAGGATTATGCGATATCTCAAGGGAACTGCAGACTATGTGCTGTGCTATCAGGGTTCAGATTTGCAACTAAGAGGTTACAGTGATGCCGATTGGGGCAGCGACCTAGATGAGCGCAAATCAACCACTGGGTATGTCTTTCTGCTCAACCAAGGCGCCATTACGTGGAGCAGCAAGAAACAACCCTGTATAGCTTTATCCACCATGGAGGCAGAATACATAGCTTGTTCTGCAGCAGTTCAAGAAGCTGTTTGGTTACGGAGGTTCCTCAAGCATTTAGACATTGGCACGGATACTTCAGATCCGGTGACAATATTCTGTGACAGCATGGCAGCTCTCGCATATGCTAAGGACTCAAAGTATCATGGAAGAACCAAACACATAGATATCAGATATCACTACATCAGAGACATGATAGCGCAAAAGGAAGTGGTTCTGAAACATCTTTCTACGAGTCGCATGGTTGCTGATCCCTTAACGAAGCCTATAGCAAGAGATGTCTTCGAGGCTCATGTTAGGAATCTAGGACTGCGTAGACTATAAATGTAATTTGTGTTTCAAATGACATAAAGATGTAACATTTCCTTTGAGATATTAATACAATATGATTCAGTTCTTGTCTTTATCGTATTGTTTTTAATACACATACACAAGATATGTCAACAGGCTTAAATCGGCTCACTCACACGAGCGATCGCCTCTAGCGCTTAAGTAGCGAGTAGAGATGAGACATTGTGTCCCTAGGTACTTGTCCAAAGGGATAAGTTGGTTGACACAAAGTTATGTCGCCTTAGTGGGAGCTAAGATGAGGTCCATTGATAGGACTATGCATGGGTTACCCCACCATCCATGTAACCTGTAGTAAGCCAGATGCGAATTCCTCTTTGACGCCTTGGAGACGTGCAAATTGAGGAATTCGGATTAGACGCTTAAGGAGTGGCTAGACTAAGATCTGTACGGTGTTGATATAGACATATGCTCTTTGAGAAAGAGAAATCCACCGTAGCATGTGTTTCATACTATATGTGCTTATACGACCATATGAGTAAGTGAGTAAAATATTTCTCTCTTTCTCACTGTGTGAGTCTCATTTCTTAAAAAATGTCCTTTACTTTTGACTATGTCACGAGATGGAGGTTGTGATGTTTTCTACTTTGACATGCTGTCTATGGTCATGATTGATACGGTCTAAAGAGGCATTGTTGGGAAAGCAGTTCGACCAAAATTGAGTGATATGAGTGTAAAGGGAAGACTATTCGATATCGTATCTTCGATAGTGTTTGCTGACGTCATACAAATGACGCTACATCTTGGTAGCGGCTAAAGGTTGTGAACACATTGAAATATATGGAGGTAGTCAAGCATTGTTCTGAGTTTTTTTTTTTAAAAAACTCAAGAGGGTTCGAAAATGCTTGATCTTGATGCGATCGAATAAGTCTAGGACATGACCAGACACTTTAGGGATGTTACTATGCTGGTCTTCTCTGGGAGAGATTTGGTGTATGTACTCCCTCCTTTCTACAATTGTGCTTGGTGGTCGCACGGCCTATTTATTTGTATGAACAAGATTGAGAACATTAGAGAGATGCTGACCTGGGGTCATGCCCACTGTGTGCGAGTGGGAGATATTAGTTGGAGGGGCGCCCACGTGGGGCTGACCCCTCCTGCTAGGAGCCATGCGTTACTTGTAACGTATCTTGTGTAACGCATGGCTTTTAAGCCATGCGTTACACAAGACAATTGAAGGCTGGCCTTTAAGGCCAGTCGTGCATAGGAGGACTATACTCAATTGTGTTTTTTGAGTACACATCTAAAAAAATAGAAAAAGACTCTCTCTCTTTTTGTTCTCTCTTGATAAAATATTTAGGCTGTGGATTTGTAAGTGTTACTCTAGTTCCATACTACGTAGTACACTTTCGCCACTAAGAGGAAACGCTTGGAGTTTATCAATCTGGAAAAACTTGTGGAGCAATTCTTTAAGCTGAGCTTGAGGTACTTTTCCGTTGCGCATTCTAACAATTCTAATAACTCAAATTAGCAATGCATACCAGTCAAAATATGATAGTATATAAAATAGAAAATCAAAGACAAAACCGACACTACAAATACACACAACCATGAACAATATTCAAGACAACAAAATCCACTATCATGGATCCATGGCATTCCCACCACTGCAAACAATACTCAAAATCAAAACATACCACTATAGTCACACCACCACCACAATAAATAATATTTAAAGCTTCAAAATCGACCACACCACAAATAACATTTAAAACTATAAATATACTTAACAAATCCAACACCACCTGTTCAGCATAAGCTACTATTCTACTAAAAATTATTCTCTCGTTATGTTTTTAATGTGACAATATTTTATTTGAAAGCAACTTCGCATAATGTTGCTGCGTCCACTAGGATGATACCAATGAGGATTGGCATTGTCTAGTAGAGTTAGTTTTTTAATTTTCCTACAATTTGAGTATACAATGAATTAGAGGTTGCAATATAATTCTTATCAAGCGGTTATGGATTTAGTGGGTTCTCCACCGTTGGAAAAAATACTTAAGAGTTGACATTGCCAAAAGTGTGAAACTCTGTTTTTGAAGATCTCTCGGTACAATCAAGGTGCAATCAAGGTATGCTATTTTTTATTACGCCATGATTTAATAATATTCTCGTATTGGTGTCATATAGAGACTATACTAGTTGTTTTCGTATTCTTTACTTTTTCACTCAACTATTATGATGACTCTCACCGGTGTCTAGGTATGTTATTTTGGAGTAAACAATTTGCATTAACGCTCATATAGAATATAATACTATGATTGGTATGAATTTATCTATACCCCTTTTTAAATAGACAATGTGGGGTCGTTTAATACTTTTGATTCACATGCCACCCACCCCCTTTTTTATAGAACATATATTATTGATTATTTCTCTAATTTTTATTTCTCTCATTCTCTCCCCGGCTCACTTCTTAACCTTCTACTTCTTCTTTTCGTCCTTTTGACTCATTCTTCTTCTTCTTTCAACTTCTATTTCTCCTTTCTGTGTTGAAAGGGAGGAACAATTTCTATGAAGATCTTTCGTTGGTGCAATAAAGATATGAATTTATTTATTCTACTATGCTTTAATAATATTCTATTATTGATATCAAACAACACATTCTTTTTTTAGTCAAAATGCACACTAGTCAAAATATGATACAAAAAATAGAAGAAAAATAAAGACAAAACCAACACCTCAAATTCAAACCATGAACAATATTAAAAAACAACAAATTCCACTACCATGAATCCATGGCATTCCCACCACCCAAACAATACTCAAAATCAAACTATATCACCACAACAAATAATATTCAAAACTTCAAAATCAACAACACCACCACAAATAATTAAAAACTCCACTAATGAAGTACAACGTATCCAACACCACCTGCTCTGCATAAGCTATAAAATCTACTAAAACTAGTTATCTCGTTATGTCTTTAATGTGACACCGAATATTTTATTTGACATCGAATTGACATAATGTTGACTCCACTTGGATGATACAAATTAGAAGTAGCATTGTCTAGTAGAGTTAGTTTTTTAATACTCAATTTGAGTATACAATGAAGTAGAGGTTGGAACGTAATTCTTATGGAGCGGGCAATGGATTTAGTGAGTTCTCCGTCATTGGAAAAAATACTTTGAATGGATATTGTCAAAAGTGTTAAACTCTCACTCATTGAACATCATTTGGTGCAATCAAGGTATGAGATTTTTTATTAGGCCATGATTTAATAATATTCTTATATTGGTGTCATATAGACTATGCAAGTTGTTTTCATATTTTTTACTTTTTAACCTTGACTATTATGATGACTCTCACTTGTGCCTAGGTATTTATTTTGGAGTAACCAATTTGCTTCATCTCTCACGTAGAATATAATACAACATAATACTATGATTGAGGTGAGTTTATCTATAACATTTTACATAAATATGATACATATTTTTTAATAAACATTGTCGGGTCGTTTAATACTCTTGATTCACATACCACCCTCTTTTTTTTTTTTTTTAATAGAACATAAGTTGATTATTTCTCTAATTTTCATTTCTCTCATTCTCTACCCAGCTCAATTCTTAACCTTCTACTTCTTCTCTTCGTCCTTTTTACTCCTTCTTCTCTTCATTTTTCACTCATTCTCCTCTTCCTCCTCCTCCTCATCTCTTTGCTAATAGGGAGGAACAATCCTGATGGATCTTCTATTGGTGCAACAAAGGTATGAATTTATTTATTCTACTATGTTTTAATAATATTCTATTATCGATATTCAAATAATGCATTCTTTTTTTTAATCAAATCTTCTGATCACTCAAATTAGCAATGTACACAAGTCAAAATATGATACAAAAAAAAAATAAAGATAAAACCAACACCACAAATCCAAACCATGAACAATATTCAAAACAACAAAATCCACTATCCAATCCATGGCATCCCCACCATCCAAACAATACTTAAAATCAAACTGTACCACTATGGCCACACCATCACCACAACAAAAAATATTGATAACTTCAAAACCAATATATACCAACACTACAAATAATATTTAAATGGACAAATATACATAAAACTTCGCAAGTACAAGGAATCCAACACCACCTGCTCAGCATTAGCTACAAATCTATTGAAAACTTATTTCTCTCGTTATTTTTTTAATGTGATCACGTTTTATTTGACATCAAATTCAGACAATGTTGACTCCACCTGGATGATACAAATGTGGAGCAGCATTGTCTAGTAGAGTTAGCTTTTTAATATTCATACAATTTGAGTTTACAATGAATTAGAGTTTGGAATATAATTCTTATGGAGTGGGCTATGGATTTACTGGGTTCTCCACCATCGGAAAAAATATTTTGATGGATATTTTTGAAAGTGTTAAACTCTCACTCATTGAGGATATTTCGGTGCAATCAAGGTATGAGATTCTTTATTACACCTAGTTATTTATACCCTGGATATTTAATAATGCAAACTGGATATTTAATAAAAAATTTATATTGGTGTCATATATCTAGTTGTTTTCATATTCTTTATTTTTTCACTCAACTATTATGATGACTCTCACCAGTAACTAGTTATTTATTTTCGAGTAAGCAGTTTGCATTATCGCTCATGCAGAATGTAATACTATGATTGAGGTGAGTTTATCTATAACCTTTTACATAAATATGATACATATTTTTAAATAGACATTGATTGGTCGTTTAATACTTTTGATTCACATATACCCTCCCCCATTTTTTTTATAGAACATATTTATCGTTGATTATTTCTACAATTTCTATTTCTCTCATACTCTACCCAGCTCACTTCTTAACCTTCTACTTCTTCTCTTTGTCCTTTTCACTCCTTTTGCTTGAAACTCTTCTTCTACTTTTTCTTTCAACTTCTACTTCTCTTCTATTTGCTGAAAGGGAGGAACAATCCCAATGAAGATCTTATGTTGGTGCAATAGAGATATGAATTTATTTATTCAACTATACTTTAATAATATTCTATTATTGGTATCAATCAACGTGTTCTTTTTTTAGTCAAATCTTCTGATGACTCAAATTTACAATACACACCAATCAAAATATGATACCAACAATAGAAAAAAAACACAAACAAAACCAACACCACAAATCCAAACCATAAACAACATTCAAAACAACAAAATCCACTACCATGGATCCATGGCATCCCCACCACCATAAACTTACTTAAAATCTAAGCATACCACTATGGCCACACCACCACCACCACAAATAATATTCATAGCCTCAACATCATTGCCAACACCACAAATAATACTTATTGTACAAATATATGTGTGTAAGGGGATTTTTCCCCACTTCAAAAGTCACTGGGTTTCGACCCGATACCCGACCCCAGGGCCCAAACTTGCCCATAAAGTAAATCGTCTGCAAGGAAAAGTAAACGATGATGGTTGATGGGACGGATAGGCTTGACATCGCTCGGCCATGCTCCACTCATGGGGACTTGTACAGGGTAGAACGGGAAAGACGGAGAACCCTTCCTTTGACATGGGAACATCGACAGACCACTGAAGGTAAAGCAAATGGAACTATGCCGTATTAATAGCACCACTACTCAAGTTACACACCACATTAATGACGTCATCGCAGAGGCACGCCGCATTAAAAGACTCTGACAAAAGGAACAATAAAAGGACACGAACTCCATGGGGGCAAACACGATCTATCCCTGCCCAGACTCCTGGTATAAATAGCAACTCCTAAGTACGAGAAACTCTCTCTGTACCCTAGACTTTCTCTCACTTATTTACAAACTTCCAAGATACTTTACTAACTTTGCCATCGAAGACTCCTCAGCCTAAGGCCGCCCTCTTCTAGTTGCCTTCTTCTCTATTTTTACAGGCCTAATTTGGAAGACTTTAGTTGCTGAAACCTAGTTCAAAGGCGTATGAAACATGACGTTAACAGTGGCGCAGTCTATGAGATTCTTGTAGATCTTGCATGTATTTTGTGTGCCTGCGACGACTTGTTCCAGACAACTCGGAATCTCACCAATAGTGCTGACGAGCATGTGATATGAACCTGCGGGAATAAAAATCCCTTGAACCCACAATCAATTTGAAAACTCCCCAATAAAGTCAAAATCAAGTCAATGGATGTAAAATCTAGACCCGATGAAAACTTGTTTCAAGAACTTAAATTATATTAAAATCTAGACCTGTTGAAGAACTCGTCTCAAGAACTCAGATTACAAAGGAGGAACGCCACAAATGTTGTGATTTATCTTTGATAAGTTCAAAAGTTCAATTAAGAACAAAATGAGTAAAACTCAACTCACAATGAATAAATTCATCAAATTTCATAAACTTCTTAACATGAGGCAACAAGGAGTATTTAAAATAAAACCTAATTAAACCCTAGCCAAAATAAAGCCACTTTTTCCAAAAATGCCCCTGATGAACAGTGATGCGGCTATTGTTGCTCGCTACAATACTTGCTACAGTAAAACCCTAACCCTAGTTCAATAAAATAATAACTTTTCCAATATGCCCTTGCGTAGGCCCCCCTTAGGTTCTTCCCATAATAAACTCAATTATTCTAAATTAATCAAACAAGTGTTTTAAATTAATCAAACAAGTTGAAAGCCTTCAAGTGCTCAAAGCCTTTAAGTCATGTTGTTGCCCTCTTCTATAGCTTATCAAATGAATGACAACTAGATCTTCATCCTTCAAGCCCATGTTGGGCTCTTGCTAAACTCCTCCCAAGTGGATGGCATCAATCCTTGCATTGTCTCCTTGATCTTCTTAACCCATCTGGAAGTTGTAAAGGATCTTTAAACTAGGCCCATCTTGGTTCCCATCAACATGGAAGCTGACCAACAAGAAAGCCAAACTCCCAAGATCGGAGGAGACGCTGCAGAAGAGAAAGGGGAACATACCCAGGAAGGGATGCGCGCCTCCGAGTGGAGGGGTGAGTACGGTGTGCCCTAAGGTGGATGACGACACCTTGCCACCACCTCCCGACTATGCCTCAACTAAAAGCGAAGTCCGAGATGAGCAGAGGCTCTGAAAGGCAAAATCAAACAATCTGTTGGAGTTCGTAACCCTAAACCCAGATCAACCAGAAGCAATGGCAAGGATCGACAATGAACTAACGTCGGAAGCGTGGAATGCCATGCAGCGATTCCTCACCGAGCACCAGGACACATTTGCTTGGAGCCACGAGGACATGCTCAGAATAGCCCCCGAAGTCATACAACGCAGCCTTAGCGTAGACCCAAAGGCCAAAAGAGTGAGGCAAAAATGCCAAAGTGTCAGAACTGGGCAATAGAGCTGAGCGAATTTGACATCGACTATGTACCACGGAACACGATCAAGGGGCAAGTGCTGGCAGACTTCGTGGCTGAATTTATTGGTTTCCCAGCAGAGAGCGATCATGAACCCCCGTGAAGCCCTAACAAGTTTTCGTGGATGACTCATCTTGCCGGGCTAGAGAGTGAATGGAGGTGCATATCATTACATCTGAGGGAGAAGAGTACAATTACCCCCTTCAAGTTGGCATTCAAAACCACGAACAATGAAGCAAAGTATGAAGCGCTGCTCTCATGACTGGTGATAGCCATTTCTCTGGGTGCCGCCAAAATTGAAGTATGAGTCGATTCCCAGGTGGTGGTCAATCAAGTACGAGGGGAGTTCGCCGTGAAGAATGAAAAATTGAAAAAAAAAATACTTGGCACTAGTAGAAGCCGAGCACCCACATTTCAAGTACTTCTAGATTCAACAAGTGTCGAGGGCAAAAAACAAAAAAAAAGACAAATTGGAGTGCACGGCATCCGGGCAAGAAGAATCCCACCTGCAGAGCAAACGGTGATCCGAATCGTTAAAGTACCCACCGTAGGGATCGAGGTTATGGAGATATAGCCCGGAGTCCCGGATTGGGCGAGGGACATACTCAAGTACTTGGACACCAATGAGGTGCCCAAGGACAGGCAATAGGTCAGAAAGATTAGAAACCGAGAGGCACGCTACACTCTAATCGAGGGAATTCTATACCAAAAGGGCCACTCGACGTCTCTCTTAAGGTGCATCTCCCCTGAAGAAGTGTAGTATGTGTTGGCAGAAATACATGAAGGGATCTGCGATAGTCACTCAAGAGGAAAGGCGCTAGCCAGAAAGGTATTGAGGGTGGGGTATTACTGGCCCCATGCCTTGCGAGATGCCAAGGAGTATGCATGGAAATGCTAGAAGTGCCAAGAGTACGCCAAAGTGCCCCCCACTGCTCGCCAGAAGAATTGACGTCAATCACCTCACCTTGGCCCTTCGCCTAGTAGGGAATTGGCCCATGCCTTCGCCTAGTAGGGAATTGACCTAGCAAGGGAGGAGTAAAATTTGTGGTAGTAGCAGTGGATTACTTAACCAAATGGGTCGAGGTCGAGGCCCTCATAACCATCACGATAAACAACATCACGTAGTTCCCATGGAAGATGGTGGTTTGCAGGTTTGGCATCCCGCGTACTATCATATCGGACAATTTGATTCCGGTCACTTCCGTAACTGGTGTCAGGAGTTAGGGATTGAGTTCTGGTACTCGTCCCCAGGCCACCCCTAGTCTAACGGGCAAATGGAGGTGACCATCAAGACATTGATGGGAATGCTCAAGAAGCGACTCGACGACAGAAATGCGCGTGGGTAGAAGAACTTACTGCTGTCCTGTGGGCCAACTGGGTCATAGTGAAGACACTGATAGGGAAAACTCCTTTCACCCTCACTTACAGCCACGAGGCGATGCTGCCAGTAGAGATTGGGATCCCCACCTACAGAGTTTAGTACTTCGAGAAAGACTCCAATGATAGACAACTGGAAGAACAACTTGATTTGCTAGAAAAAGTCAGGCTTGGAGGCAAAGATAAGAACCACCGCCAACAAAAGGAGGTATGAGCGGTGTTTCAACAAGCGAGTGCGCCCAAGAGCCGACCTTGTACTCAAAGAAATAGGAACAACAACGCGAGACGAAGGAAAGTTGGGCCCCTCGATGGGAAGGCCCCTACATGGTCACTGCCACCAATCGTCTGGGCTTTTACAGGCTCCGAGACTACCAAGGAAATGAGCTGCCACATCCCTTGAACGTCGAACACCTACGAAAATTTTATTGCTAAAGCTAGTGTAATTATTGTAAATTTATGTTCTTTTTTGCATACACTACGAATTCTAATGAAAAATGTGTTGTTTTTCAGAGATATAACAAAATCTCCATCAACGTAATCACCCATCAACAAAATCTTAATCAGCTATTTACCTCCCCGCAGGACACCAAAAGGACGAGCCACGCCAAAGGCTACTCTGTCTCTCTCGCAGAGGAGTGCGGGTCGGCCCTCGGCCACCCGAATATAAAACCTTACCTTCGTGAGTGTCAATAGGCAGGAGCAAGTTTAGTTACAAACTGCAGAACAACTTACCTCCTGCGGGGCCAAAAGGGAGGGGTGAGCTAAAGGCCACTTTGTCCCTACCGAGACAGAGAGCGAGTCCAACCCTGAGACTACCCGAAAAACTTACTCCGACTTCCACCATGATGAAGTATGGGATCAGTGCCAATCTGACCCAAACTTACCCTTTCCTGCGATGTCAAAGGACGGAAGCAGGCCCAATCCCAAACTGTCCGAACAACCTATCTCTCCAAGAAATATGATAGGTGAGCAGGAGGCTCAACCTCCTCATCCGGGAGATTGGGACAAGTCCCCCCGACGGCCCAGACAACTTAAAGCCCTGACCCCCATTGCGGTGAAGGAACAGACTAGCCACATTGTTGTTCGAATTACCTCCCTCGTGTGGAACCAAAGGTATGGGTGTAATGCCTAAGGGTTCTTTATCCCTCCCACAGTGGAGTGTAGGTCAGTTCTCAGCTACCCGAAGGGAAAGATTTACCTTTCTTGTGAACATCAACAGGCGGGAGTGAGTCCAATAGCAAACTACCCAAATAAACTACCTCCTCGAGGACCAAGAAGACGGGTCAAGCCAGAGGCCGCCTTGTCTCCTCGCGACGGAGAGCTGGACAGCCCCACGACTACCCGAATAACTTACCCCAACCTCCGCTGCCATGAAGTGTGGGATCAACGCCAGTGTAACCCAAACATACACTTCCCTACGATGTCAACGGATGAGAGTAAGTCCAATACAGACTGCTTGAACAACATACCTCCTGCGGAGAACAAAGAGACTGGTTTCAAAAGGCTGCCTTGTTCTTCCCACGAAGGAGAGTAGATCTAGCGCCGAGACTGCCTGAATAATTACTCTGACCCCCATCGCGGCAAAGTAGCGGACCAACCACATTGCTGTCCAAATTACCTCCTCGGGGGGTAAATGGGCGATTTGGCTTAAGGCATTCCAACCCCTCCCTGATGGAATGCAGGTAATCCTCAGCTACTTGAAGACAAAAACTTACCTTCCTCGTAAGCGTCAACAGGTGGGAGCGGGTTCAGTTATAGACTACCGGAATAACCTACCTCCTCGCAAACAAAGGAGACGGGTCAAGCTAGAGGCCACCTTGTCTCCTTGTGGCGAAGAGTGGGACCAGCCCAAGGCTACCTGAATAACTTACCCCGACCTCCACTACGACGAACTATGGGATCAGCACCAGCCTGCCCCAAACTTACCCTTCCCTGTGATATCAATGGGCGGGAAGGGGTCTAGTAGCAGACTACCCAAACAACTTACCTCTTGCAGGGAGCAAAAGGACGAGTTGAGCCAAAGGTCACCTTGTCCCTCCCGCGAAGGAGAGCGGGTCTCTCCCTGAGGCTGCCCAAACACTTACCCTGACCCCTATTGCGACAAAAGAGCGAACCAGCCACATCGCTGTCTGAATTACCTCCTCGGGGGCAAAAGGGCGATTTGGTGTAAGGCATTCCAACCCCTCCCCGACGAAGTACAGGCCTAGTCCATCAACCGCCCGAATACTGCACCAAGGAAAGCGAACATCAAACATGGTAAAAAGCCATAAGCACATTGCTAAGGTCGGTTTGTAAAGTCTAACTCCGCTGGCCTGATTTGGCAACCAAAAGTATCTCAAGTAATCTCAAACACTCACACTACTATTCTTTACTTTAGTATTACTTTTCACCTACTTTTTCTACTATTCATTATTTATCACCTACTTTTTACTACTATTCAATCTTCTAATATTACTTTTCATTACTTTTTCACTACTATTCACAAATATCCTCCATCAGCTGGGAAAGCTACTGCAGACCTAGGACGTGACCTCCCTTAGCCGGAATGCTACGTCAGAGAGCAAATTGGTCGGGGGAGCCAAATGGCAACGAAGACTATCCTCAGCTAGCAGAGTCTCTGAAAGAACGTTGCCCGGATGAGCCTTTGCCCAAGCACAGATGACCTCGATCCTGATTATCTCGTTCGGGGTCTCGGTAGGACGACGACCCTTGTTACCACCCACAGCCCCCCATATGGCGTGAACAGGAAATCTGTGACGATTGGCCTGGCCAATAGGGAAATCCCATCCCTTGTCAGAAAAGAAGAACAAACGACTCCACCCCCCATCAGTATACTGCGGCTCCAGTCGAACCAACGTCTGGATTGGTTTGAAGCAGTAAATGTGACAGCCTCACCTCAGAAGATTGTGGGTGTGGAAGAACTCATGCGTCATGAGATCTAGGTAGTCAGCCCCGACCTCCTCCAACACGAGACGCCAGATGACGCAGCACGACACAAGGACCTTCCACGCAATGGGAGGGAGCTAAGTAGGTGCCAACTCGAAAAAATCCAACACTTCTCGCATTGGACGATAGAAGGGCAGCCTGAGGCTGCAAGAGAACATGGTGGGATATAGCGTAACCTTGGAGGCATAATCCTTAGAATCTATTGCCCTTCGGTAGGAGGCACCTCGAGTTCCACCGTAGAAGAACCTATAGGTCTCTCAATAACTCCAACTCAAAGGAAGTCACTTTCGAATGCCACAAGAAACCAACAAACTCCTCTGGAACGGTGTCGCCCTAACCGTCGGCGGCACAAGCAATGTCGGAAGGTCTAGCCAATCTAGAAGCACACGAGGATTTCTTGGGAGCCATTAGCAACCAGAAGGAATAAAGAGAAATCAGAGGGAACAATATAAGAAGTGTTTGAAAGCGAAAAAATGAATACATGATACCCAGCAGGAGAGAAAATGGACAAAGGAACATGTTGCTGATAAGGAAATGGGCCTTATAGGCAAGCCTGACAGTTGATATTCCGAGGTAGTAAGAACCCACGTGCCCCACTGAGTACCAGAATCCCACAATTGCCGCGATTCCAACAGAGCGTATCCAATGATGCGACGTGAGAAATAAATAACCGCCTAACACGAGTAATGACAAAGGGACTGAAGGGGCACCATTTAATGCGGGACAGAACCGTCAAAATATAACCATGCAAGCTGGAGACGAATTGTTGCCATATATAGTGTAAAGGCAAAAAGGCCACTCAAATATAGCTAAGGAGCAGAGTGTAACACGTGAGCACCAAGAAATTCGCGACCCCCCGTCACAGGAAAGAAAATGACGCATAGTCACAGTTGCAAAAATTGATTAATCAAGTAAGGAAAGGCAGAATTCCCCTCAGATTGGAATTAGCGGGGTAATTATAAGGGATTTTCCCCCACTTCAAAAGCCCATTGGGCTTCGATCCGATACACGACCCCAGGGCCCAAACTTGCTGATGAAGTAAGTCGCTACAAGGAAAAGTAAACGATGATGGCTGATAGGATGGATAGGCCTGACATCGCTCGACCATGCTCCACTCATGGGGACTTGTACAGGGCAAAACAAGAAAGACGGATTACTCTTGATCCTTTAACATGGGAACATCGATAGACCACCGAAGGTAAAGTAAATCGGAAAACCACGCCGCATAAAAGGCACCATTACCCGAGCTACAAGCCACATCAATAATGTCATCACAGAGGCACGCCGCATTAAAAGACTCTGACTAAAGGAACAGTAAAAGGACATAGACTCCATGGGGGCAAAAACAATTTGTGCCCCCAAACTCCCGGTATAAATAGCAACTTCCAAGTGCGAGAAACTTTCTCTAAGCCGTAGATTCTCTCATTTATTTACAAACTTCCAAGACACTTTACTAACTTTGGCATCAGAGACTCTCGGCCCCAAGGCCGCCCTCTCCCAGTTGCATTCTTCTCTATTTTTGCAAGCCCAATTCAGAAGACCTGAGTTGCTGAAACCTGGTCTAAAGGCGTATAAAACACAATGTTGACAATACGTAAAACTCTACTAATGAAATACAACAAATCTGACACCACATACTCAACTTTAGCTACAAATCTATTAAAAACTTATTTCTCTCATTATTTTTTTAATGTTACAATGTTTTATTTGACATCGAATTCATATAATGTTGACTCTGCCTGGATGATACAAATGTGGCGTAGCATTATCTAGTGGAGTTAGTTTTTTAATATTCATAAAATTTGAGTATACAATGAATTAGAGGTTCTAATGTAATTCTTATGGAGCAGGCTATGAATTTAGTGGGTTCCCCACCATTGGAAAAAATACTTAGAGTGAATATTGTCAAAAGTGTAAAACTCTCTCGTTGGAGATCTTTTGGTGCAATCAAGATATGAGATTCTTAATTACGCCAAGATTTGATAATATTCTTATATTGGTGTCATATAGACTATGCTAGTTATTTTCATATTCTTTACTTTTTCACTCAATTCTGATAACTCTCACCTGTACCTAAGTATTTATTTTGACGTAAGCAGTTTGCATTATCACTCATGTATAATATAATATTATGGTTTATGTGAGTTTATCTATAACCTGTTATATAAATATGGTACATATTTTAAATAGACACTACTTAGGCAGTCAAATGACTATAGTACTTTATTTGCCCGCAAGGACAAGTTGGGTCGTTTAATACTTTTGATTCACATGCCACCCTCCCCCATTTTCTTTATAGAACATACTTATCATTGATTATTTCTCCAATTTCTATTCTCTCATTCTCTCCACGGCTCACTTCTTAACTTCCTACTTTTTCTCTTTGTCATTTTCACTCACTTCCACTTCTCATCTTCATCTTCATTTTTCTCTTCTTCTCCTTCTCCTCTTCCCCTTCTTCTTCTCCTCCTCCTCTTCTTCTCTTTGTTTTCGTAGTCCTCCTCTTCTTATTTCTCTTCTTCTTCCTCTTGTTTCCACTTCTACTTCTTCTTTTTTTGCTAAAATGGTGCAAAAGAGGTATGAGTTTATTTACTCTACTATCCTTTAATATTATTCTAATATTGGTATCAAACAACACGTTTTTTCTTTAGCCAAATCTTTTGATGAATCAAATTAGCAATGCACATCAGTCAAAATAAGATACATAAAATAGAAAAAAATACAGACAAACCAACACCACAAATTCACAACCATGAACAATATTCAAAACAACAAAATTCACTACCATGGATTCATGGCATCCGCACCACCGCAAACAATACTTAAAATCCAAATATTGGTCTAGGGCCACATCACCGCTACAACAAATAATATTCATAGCTTCAAAATCAACACTACCACCATAAATAATATTTAAAGATGCAAATATAAGTAAAACGCCATTAATGTCAAATATAAGCTACAAATCTACTAAAAGCTTATTCTCTTGTTATTTCTTTAATGTGACAATATTTTATTTGACATTGAATTCTCATAATGTTTACTCCACTTGGATGATATAAAGGAGGGTAGCATTATCTAGTAGAGTTAGCCTTTTAATATTCATAAAATTTGAGTATATAATGAATTAGAGGTTATAATGTAATTCTTATGGATTAGGCTATGGACTTAGTGGGTTCTCAACCGTCGAAAAAAAATATTTAGATTGGATATTGCCAAAGCTTTGAAACTCTCTCTCGTTGAAGATCTTTCAATGCAATCAAGGTATGCGATTCTTTATTATGCCAGTTAATAATATTCTTATATTGGTATCATACAGACCATGCTAGTTGTTTTCGTATTCTTTATTTTTTCACTCAACTATTATAATGACTCTCACTTGTGCCTAGGCATTTATTTTGGAGTAACCAGTTTACATTATCGCTCATGCAGAATATAATACTATGATTGAGATGAGTTTATCTATTACCTTTTATATAAAATATGACACATAAAATTAGACACTGCTTAGGAGGTCAAAATGGCTATAGCTTTTTATTCACCTACAAGCGCAAGCGATTTCACATTACTTTTAAAGGTAACGAGCTGGGTCGTTTAATGCTTTGATTCACATGCCACCCTCCCCCATTTTCTTTATAGAACATACTTATCGTTGATTATTTCTCCAATTTCTATTTCTCTCATTCTCTTCACGGCTCACTTCTTAACCTCCTCTTTTTTCTCTTCGTCATTTTCACTCGCTTTCTCTTTTCCTCATCTTCCTCTTCGTTTTCCTCTTCTTCTCTTACTCCTCCTCATCTTCTTCTTCTCTTCCTTTTCTTAGTCCTCCTTTTCCTATTCCTCTTCTTCTTCCTTTTCTTTTTTCTTTTTTAGTTGAAAGGGTGGAACAATCCCAATGAAGATCTTCTATTGGTGCAAGAGAGGTATGTATTTATTTATTCTACTATCCTTCAATAATATTCTAATATTGGTACCAAACAGCATGTTCTTGTTTTTAGTCAAATCTTCTGACAACTCAAATTAGCAATGCACACCAGTCAAATATATGATACATAAAATAGAAAAAAATGCAGACAAAATCAACACCACAAATCCACAACTATGAACAATATTCAAAACAATAAAATCTACTACCCTGGATCCATGGCATCCCCACCACCGCAAACAATACCTAAAATCCAAGTATTGGTCTATGGCCACACCTCCACCACAACAAATAATATTCATATTTTCAAGTTCAACAACCAAACACAACTAAAAAAGACCTTTATATTTAACTGTCATAGCGAACTCCCCCACAGCTACTTCTGTCATGTCTTGCACCACCTTGTGCGTTCTTCCATCCTCTCTTATTCGTCAATGACCACCTTTTATGTTGTTTAAGAGGTACTCTCTTTTCATTTACAATTGGCGAACTTCCCAAATTCTATAGATTGAGCCTTCGACTAGAACCCACATTTTGTTGGTTCTTACAAGCTGTTGGGTTTCTTAAACTTTTGCCAATTAGCAATACCTCCATTGGTAAACCCAAGTCTTGGGGTACTGTCCTACCATTCTTGAACATGCCAGACTAGCTATCGCGCCAGTCTATTTGAGGATGAATATGGCTTATAGGGTCCAAGTTGTAAGCTTTCTAAAACCTTTATCTCATACATGTGTTCTCTTCCTCAGTCTCTAAACCATTCTTCTTCGATGAAAGTTTTGCTTTTAAATGTCCAAGCCACGGCCATTATAACCTATGCCTAACTCCTCAATAATCTGGGGAATGCATTATTAGGTGGATAGCTGAGAGGGGGTGAAAACATTATAGGAATCTGATTATGGAAAGCCAATGGGGCCCATGGAAGTTGGCCTCTTAAAGAATCCCATTATATATCTTTTGATCTTTTTTATTGGCTCCTCCTTTGGGGGATTGCCTGAATTGTGTTGACAATCGGTGTAATGGGTGCAAGTATATTTTATTTAATCTATTTCTTGGAAGGGATGGAAACCCCTCGGCCTAGCGGGCTAAGCCCAACTAGAAATAAGAATCCCATCTCTTGGCCTAGGGGTTTATTCGGCCCATACCCCATGGAAAACAAAAGGCTCATCTCACGACCAAAGTGATAAAACTGGGGATCGATAAAAATGATGAAGCCCCGACAAAGAGTTGACAAAGGCGGGTGCCGCTGCGTAGACCGAGAGGTCGCCAACAAGACTGTCAGAGACTCACACCGCATTAGTTACATTTCTCTGGTACGCAACATCGTAGTGATTGTGCCAGGCACGCCCCCAAGCACACATGAGTTGGGGTTGCTGAAGGACATACGGGAGAAGTAACCATCACCCACACCCTGAGAGTGGAAAAGGCAAGCGTCGCCAACATAGGCTGGGAAGTCGCTAACGTCTTTGTGAGAGACCCATGCCGCATTAGTTACCCTTCTCTGGTACGTTACGTCACATTTAATGCCTTAGGTAGCCGGAGCATGAGCATGATGGGACTTTACCCTGACAACTAGGGCTGTACAAAAAAGGGCCAACCAACCGGGGCCTACTCAGACCAGCCGCCGGAGCTCAGAACAGGTAGGGAGCCGGTCAACCGTTGGTGGTAAATTAACAAAACCGGCATCGGTTGGTTCAGTCCCGATTTAAACCAACCAAAAATCGATAAATAGGCCGACGTCAGCAACCTATTTTTTTTAATATATATACCATTATTAAATGATGTCGTTTCACTTAAATAAGTGAAACGTCATCGTTCTACTTCTTTAGTTTAGAAAAAAAATAAAAGGAATGACGTCGTTTGGCATAAGCCAAATGACGCCTTTTCTTCTTGGGCTTATTCAAATCCACTCCCTCTTCTTCTCTTCTCATTCGAAACCTTAGCACTACTTCGCAAATACTCCAGCATCCACTACTCCACGTCGTTTAGCCTTTGAGCTCTCCAACTTCAGCCTTCCGCAACTCTCCAACGGCAGCAGCAGCGGCGCAGACTCCACCGCTCCACGTTCACGTTCCTCCAGCAAACGGTGCAACCTCTACCACTCCATGTTTTTTTAAGTATGATTTTGAAATTTGAATACTCTAATTCTGAGATTTTGTTTTAATTTTAGTGATGACTATCGACTGATGAGTCTAATTTTGTTGAAAGTTATTTTTTGATAAGAGGTTGTGCCATTGTGGTATTTGGGTCTAGGGTAGGGATAGGGTTTTCTGGTTTAGGATGGTGAATCGATGATGAACATTGAACACCATGTTGTTGAGAATTTGCACAAGTGATTTTGTACAATTAGGTTTCTAATTTATAATTTGATAAATGTTCACAAAACTCAGTCACGGGTTTTCTGATTTTGATAAATTTTGATCATTTGTACAATTAGGTTTTTAATTTATAAGACTCAGTCACTCAACAGAGGGGATACAAATCTAATTAATAGAAATTTCAAATTATTAACTTGTGTTGATTGACAGTTTTGTTATAAATTTATTTTGATTCTTAAAATTATTTGTGAGGTTTATAAGCGATCTAAAATATAGATTAGAATCTTATATTTGTGATGTTTGTCACATTGTAAACTAGCTGCTGTGTAATTGACAATTGTGTTTTTTTTTTTTTTTTTTTTTGTGGTTGTTTCTTTGTTTTACATGTTAAATGGATTCTTTGTCAAGTCCAATTTATCTTAATTCGAACTTCCAAATACCAAAACCCCTGGCCTTAAGTGCCCCTAATAGTAGTAATTGCCCACTTCCTAAGAAACGAAACGGGAATGATCCGTCAATTCTTTGGAACCATTTTATAAAAGTTGAGGGTTATTTTGTAGATGATTCTAAGGCCAAGTGTAATTATTGTGGCAAGATATACGCTTGCCACTCGAAGAGGAACGAAACTTCAACCATGCAAAATCATCTATCTTCATGTCCCAAAAATCTCATAAACGTGAGCTTTTAGATAAATACCAAACAATATTGGCAAGTAAGGCATCCTCGGAGAGGTTTGGAGAGAGTGATAGTTCGTTAAGAAATCTTGAAACCCATAAATATAGTAAGGAGGCTGTGAGGTTGGAGCTTGCGGAGATGGTAATCTTCGATGAATTATCATTTAGAATTGTTGAAGGACAAAGATTTAAGAAGATGGTTTGGTTGATTCAACCTAGATTTAAAGTGTCATGTTGAATGATGGTTGCAAGAGATTGTATGAAACTATTTGCATCTGAAAAGGCCAAACTTAAAAATTTGTTTAACGATTGGGGAATTGGGATTTCATTAACTACCAATACGTGGATATTGGTACAAAATCTTAATTATATATGCCTACCTGCCCATTTCATTGATAGTGATTGAAAATTGCAAAAGAAAATTATTAATTCTTGTTTATCTCTAATCATCGAGGGGATATTATTAGAAAATATGTTGAATCGTGCCTCCTTCATTGGAGCATTGATAACATATTTACTGTTACTGTTGATAATGCTAGTTCAAATGATACTGTAATTTCATATTTGAGGCATTTTTTTACGGAGCATATGTTGGGGGGAAAGTATATGCACATGAGATGTTGTACTCATATTCTAAATCTTGTCGTGAATGATGGTCTAAAGGAGTGTGATGATGCCATTACAATAGTTAGAAATCCGGTTAGATATGTATGCTCTTCCCTTGCAAGATTAAACAAGTTTAAGATATGCAGAAAAAGAGAAAATTGATTGTAAAAAAATGTTGTGCCTTGATGTGCAAACCTGATGGAATTCAACTTACATGATGTTGGAGGCTGCTGAGAAATTTGAGAAGGTTTTTAGGCGGATGGAGAGTGAGGACTACAATTTTCTCTCTTACTTTAAGGATGGAAATATTGGGCCTCCTAGAGCCGATGAGTGGGAGTCAGTGCGGGTTTTTGTGAATTTTTTAAAATATTTTATGATGTCAGTTGTCGATTTTCTAGATCTTTATATGTCACGGCAAACACAAATTTTTTGGAGATTTATATGCTCCAAAAAGAGTTGGTTAGTCTAAGTGAGAGTGAGAATACTTGTTGATAAGCATGACCATAAGCATGAGAATGAATTTTGATAAGTATTGAGGTTCATTGGATAGGATGAATTTGTTGTTGCTGATTGTAGTTGTCCTTGATCCGTATGGTAAGTTGGGCCTTCTTACTTTCCTCCTAAAAAAATTTTATGATAAGAATTGGGCTGAAGATTTGTTGTTAGTGAGACATTTATTATCAGACATGTATGCAAAGTATAATGCTCCATTCGGTTCTACCTCGACTAGCAGAGAACATGTTCCCCTTCGACATCTGCACTTCCAAATGATGCTGAAGGCAATCATGAGTCACAACTTTTTTATGAGTGGTTGCTAGCATCGACTGCCTCTGGATCTACAACTACCAAAACAAAGATAGACCGGTATTTATCATATGGATGTGAGGCATTCAGCCAATCTTTTTACTTGTTGAATTGGTGGAAAGTGAATGAGCCTAACTATCATATATTTGCAAGGATTGCACGAGACGTGTTAGCCATGCTTGTTTCTATGGTTGCATCAGAATCAACATTTAGTACGGTAGGTCATGTACTTGAACCTTTTCAGAGTTCCTTGGCACCAAGAACTGTTGAGATACTTATTTGTACTCAGAATTGGTTGCGACATCCGTTAACACCAATTGATATTCGAGACTCCATGGATAATGTTGAGAGCTTTGTAGTAGAATTTGGTAATATGTTTTTCTCATTCAATTTTCATATTCATTTACTTTTATAATTTAATTTATTTATTTATTCATTATCCTAATTTATTAATATTGATTATTTGATGTTTTTCTATATAGAGTTAGGAGCATCGTTCATCACAACTATTGATAACTGAAAAGTCGAAAACTACATTAGGAATCTATTTGGAATCTTGAATAATGATTATTTGTGAAATTTTATTCAAGAACAATTGTTATTTGTTGCTTACTTGCTTAAGACAATTTGGTTTTGTTTGTAACGTGTATTAAACATCTAGTGGAGTTTTATTTATTTATTTTTATTTATCTAGTAATTATTATATAAGATAATAATACTATAAATTATAAGTATTATATATGTAGTAGTTATTAGTTACTAATAGTATATACATGACATAAAAATTAAAAAGAAATTGAATATATAAAATTAATTTTAAAAATTTTGCCAAAAAAGTCCAAAATGTAGATGATCTTGAATAATAAATTGAGCCCAAAAAGACGTTGAATTGTGTTTTAAAATGGCCCAAAAAGTGTGGCCCAATCCGTTGAACCGACCATGAACCGGCCGGTTTCACCCCCTTACACATTCGGTTTTGACCGGTTTGTCCCACCAAATAAACCCTATCAGTCGATTTTGATTTTTGCTCAAAACCGAACCGATAGGTCAGTTTTTCACCCCTACTGACGACAGGTGCGAGATGTTCCCCATGATCAATATAAAAGCATACCACTAGGTACATACTAACTTAGACAATAATTTTCTATATGAATTCCGATCAAGAAAATCAACTCAGGCATCGGAGGGTCCCATGAACACCCCCAAGCCTTCCATTGAATTTGAGTTGGTGTAGGTCAGCAGTCCAACCCTAGTCGTCCGAGGAGATATTGCCGTACATACAAAACACGTCCAAAACAGTGGTGCCGTCTGTGAGATCTTCTTTCCTAATCAACTAACGTGTGCTTCATACACCAGTGGCAACCTTGCGACAACTCAGGGCCTAAAAGGTTCATCAGGAACCATGGACACGTTACTAATGGAGAGAGACGAACTGGTGAAAAACTTGATGCCGCAAGTGGAAGCATTGCAGAAAGAAAATGAGGGTTTACAAGAAGGCCCTCTTAGACCAGTGGAGGACCCGTAGCCAAGCCACAATCAGGAGGAAGAGTCACATAGAGTAATGATGGAAGACAGTGAGAGAGATAGAAAAAGAATACAACAGGAACTCCAAAAGCTCTAAAATAAATACTAGGAGATGGCGAGGAGAGTAGGAACATCCTCCTTTGTGGACCAAATGCTCGCCAACACCGACCTGCCTTACACTGCGAGCGTGATGGCATTGCCATTGCCATCTAAAGTCAAAGTCCTCCAGATAGACCTTTATGACGGGTCTAAGAATCCTTTGGAGCATTTGGACACTTTTAGGACACACAAAACCCTACACAAGTTCCCAGGAGAGTCACCTGTCGTGCATTTCCCTTGACCCTGAAAGGTGCAACATGGGCATGATTCACATCCCTAGCACCGAACTCCATTCGCCATTTCAAGGATCTATCATGAATTTCCTCACACAGCTCATGGCTAGTTTGTTAGGGACTCCGATCTTGTCCCTAACACTAAAGTCCACGAGCTTGCCTTGGTGAAGATGACGACCGAGTGATCTTGCCAACTTGCTTAGCCTTCCACAAAAGGATGGTGTTTAAGTGATGGAATGATAATGCACTTGGGTAGGCTAAGTGTTTAGGATAAGGCAAATCAATGTGGGTGGCTAGACTTGTTCTTGAGTGAAGTGCCAAGATGATGGAGGATAGGGTTAAATGATGATATGAGGTTAGGGTTCGGGTTGGAGGCAACTAGGGTTGCCGTGGACTATGGTGGGATTAGGGTAGGCATGGTCTTGGAAAAATGGCTTAGGATTATGGGTGTTTGATACAATGAGAATGGCTTAAGGGTTGCACTTGATGTTTGGGCCACTTGGATGGTGATTAGGGTAGATATGGTATAATGTAGCTAGGGTTTTGTGGGGTGGCTAGGGTGGATTTCGAGATTTGCAAGAGTTGGCTTAGGGTTGGAGTTTAGGATGATGCTAGGGTTTGGGAATGAGATGGAAGAGTGAGGCTAGGGTTTGGTGGCTAAGGTGGGCAGATTGAGATTGACTTGGTCTTAGGAAGATTGGCTAGATTTGGTTGGTTTATGAATGGATATGGGAAGTTTGTAAGATGGAATGAATCTTTGAGTGAATAGGAAAATTTGAATTTGAATTAAGATGACAAGTCAATAGTTGACTTAGAAAGATTGTAGGAAGAGTGATTTAAGGAATTGAAGAGGATTTGCAATTTCTTAAATTAAGGAATTTGAATTTGAATTTGAATTGGAATTTGAATTTGAATTTGAATTTTAAATTTGAATTGGAATTTGAATTTGAATTTGAATTTTGAATTTTGAATTTTGAATTTGAATTTGAATATGGTAAGAGTTGTATAAGGCTAGGGTTTGATGGATGAGCGACTTTGGTGTGGTTGGATTTGGAAAGTGAAATGGGCGGCTATGGGGATTTGATTGAGTCAACTAGGGTTCCTAAATTATAAGAACACTAGTATGGCAAGTGTAGTGGATGGCTAGGTCACTCCCAATATGGCAAGTAGTTGCCGAAATTGAGTGGGACTTGGTAAGGGTTATGTGTTTCGGTTAGGACATAGTTTGATGAGGCAAACCAATTATGGAAAGTGACAAACTTATGGAATGGATGACAAACAATATGGTGGTCGAGTATATGGTATGGAATGGATCAAATGAGTAATGGAATGGATGAACACCAAGAATAAATGAAGAACACGATGAACAAATGATAAATAATCAAGAACAAAGTGAACAAAAGATAGCCAATTCAACTATGATTCACGTATTGCACATAGATGAAATAAATCTCTTTATTGATGAACTTGAAAATAACAAAGAGAACAACAACTTGAATTCACGAATTGAACCAAGTTGTAAGAACAAGATAGATTGAACCACACATATTCACGAATTGCAAGGTGTGATCCTCTCCTAAGGGATTCACGTATTGCACCCCAAAGAGCCTAAGTGCCTTAGCACCGAATGGTGATCTCAAGAACAAAATAGTCTACCCACTAGGGAATTTGCCAAAAGATGTAAATGCAAGGACTAAGAGTCCTATTTATAAGGATTACAACTTGGAAACCCCCAATAGGTCCCTTGAAAAATAAATAATTAAATAAAAATAAATAATAAAAAATAACATAGTTGGCATAAGCCAAGTTGACCCATGGCATGCATGAGCTCATGAGTGGGCTAGGCTAGCTCATGGCATGGGCCATGGGCATGGCTAGTAGCTTGGCCATGAGCCACAACACATGGGTTCCTACCACAGTCCTAAGAGGCGGCAGTCGATGGCCTACCTCTTGACAGTCAAACAACAAGAGGAAGAGAGCTTGAAGTCTTATCTATTCAAATTTAGCAAAGAGCAAATGACGACAAATGACCAAAACGTGAGCCGCTCCCAGTCCCAGACTCCCTCTCAGCTCTCCCTCTCCCCGGACCCAGTGAATCAGTAACCTGCAATCTCCCTCTCCCTCTCTGTGATCTGCACTATCAGTCTATCACACTCTCCTTTCCCGTCGATCCTTCTCTCCTCTCTCGTCGTCGACAACCCACAACCCTATCTCCTCTCTCGTCGCCGACGACCCACATGGCCCACATCCCACTGTAAGTTTTATATTTTCAGAACTGTAATTCATCTTTTTTGGGTTCAATTTTTTTGTTAGTTGTTATTGTTAATTTCTTGAGGAATTTTTTTGGAGGAAAATGAAATACCGAATCTTTAGTCTTTGTTTTTGCGTTGCTTATTAAAAATATTGTGGTTTGTGACTGACATTGTGTTGTGTATGATGGAGCAATGCCGAAATGAGCTTATGTTGAAGGCCTGAAATGCTTACAGTGTGACTGTGACAGACAATGTGTGATAATTTTTGTGTGTGTGTCTGTAATAGACTTGTGGGTTGTGTTTGGAAATGTTATTTTTTTACCAGTCTTTGAATCAATGAATTTAAAACATGAAATGTAATGAGTAAAGTAAACTTATATTAGAGTCTTAGACTTGTGATGTTTTCTATGTTGCAAACTAGCTGTTGTGTAATACTAAATTAATAATCACTGTGTTGTTTTATAATGTACATGATAACATATTAGACTTGTAATGATTAGATAATATAAGATGAGATGAGATGAAAGTGTTGTAAAAACAAACGAGGCCTTAGACCCATAACAAAACCTCTAGAAGGTAGAAACATATATCTCCCTACGTTTGTACTAAAATAACAAAATCCTAAACCATGTAATGGAAATTTTAGAGTTATGGATTTTAATATCCTGCCATGAAGTTACTTCAAAAATTTAAACATCCTAATATTAACACTAGGGGTATAACCGGTCCGGTTTTAGACAAAATCTAGGACCGAACCTGTACGTACCGGTTTTATATTTTCCAAAACCGATTACGTACCGGTTACCCTCCTAAACCTGTACTTCTAGTTTTATCAGTTTCCTATCCGGTCCGGTTTTTTCGATTTTTTTAAAATATAAGTTTCACAGTTTATCATTAAAAATTTATTTATAAAAAAAATTTGTCTATGGCAATTAGTTAATCACTAACTTTATGCAAATTATAATTGCATGCATGCTTGGATAAGAGAAGTATTACCAAAACATCAGCTAAGAGGTCGTAACCTAATCGAAAAAAATAAGATAAGTTTTTTCTATGGTAAAAACTAGATGAAGAACCAGTTATATATATATATATATATATATATATATATATATATATATATACACACACACACACACACACACACACACACATTCACCTCTCGTATAGTCTAGCTGCTTGCATCTCTCATGCATCAAGCATTACGGATTCACAAAAAGAGCTAGAGCTAGATGATAGATGTAAAGGCAAATTTAGAAATGGAAACAGTGATTTTAGCAGCAGCCATATTGACAATTACGGATTCACAAAACCCAATCAATCCAATCAGTAATCACATATTCACAAAAATCTCAATATCACAAAACCCAATCACAAATAGATGAAATCACAAAACCCAATCACAAAAATCATAGTAAATCATAGTAGGCTAGTATGTAATTTCAAAAAAAAAAATACTTACCGTGGGGGGCCGGGGGCAGATCAACAAAGAGACTGAGATAGGGGCCGAGAGAGTTGAGAGAACAGAGAAGAGAGATTGAGAGCGACGACGAAAGAGTTAAGAGACGAGAGAGTGAGAGGCGGGAGAGTTGAGAGTGAGAGTCGGGACGAGAGACGGCGAGGGCGAGCTGCAAGAGTAGAGGACTGAGAAGTGAGAGATGAGCGTCTGAGAGGCGAGAGAGTTGAGAGTGAGAGACGAGAAGAGAGACGGAGAGAGCTACGGGGGAAAGTGAAATCAGTGAAGTGAGAGACGAGCGGGGCTGCAGGGGAAAGTGAAATCAGTGAATCACGGATTCACGAAGGCGGAAGGAGATGAAGTTTTCAGATAGACACATTTAGGGTTTTCAAATAGATGAAAACGACGCTGTTTCCTTTGGCCATTTCCTATTTAATTCAAATTTAATTCTTTTCAATGTGTTTTTATTTTAAACGATAATTAAAATTTATATATATTTCATATTTGTAATACATTTAATAGATTATACTGATTTAATATAACCATATATATATATTTGTAATATATTTAATATACTATAGTCAAATATTTTATATATTAGACTATATAATATATATATATATATTTGTAATACATTTAATATACCATAGTCCAATAGTATTAAAATTAGCATATTACTATAGTTATATATTAGTATTAGTTATAGTGATTTAGTATAACTATATTAGTATAACTATAACTATAGTCTATAGTTTATATTAAACTATTAGTATTAATTAAATAGTTATAGACTTATATATTAGTATAATTATAACTATATAATATATTAAACTTTTAATATTAGTTAAATAGTTATAGACTTGTATATTAGTATAGCTATATAATATATTAGTATAAGTATAATTATAGTCTATATCAGACTATTAGTATAGTTATATATTAATATTAGTTATAAAATATATATTTAATATAGTATTAATAATAAGTATTAATATAACTTTTAGTATTAATAATAAGTATAACTATAATCTATAGTCTACATTAGACTATTAGTATTAGTTAAATAGTTAAATAGTCTATAACTACTAGTTATATACTTTATTAGCATAGCTAAATAATATATTAGACTATATAATATATTAATATTAGACTATTAGTATAGTTATAAGTTATATATTAGTATAATAGTATTAGTTAGAACGATTTAGTATAACTATATTAGTATAACTATAACTATAGTCTACATTAAACTATTAGTATTAGTTAAATAGCTATAGACTTATATATTAGTATTGCTATATAATATATTAGACTAGTCTAATAGTATTAATATTAGCCTATTAGTATAGTTATATATTAGTATTAGTTATGGTGATTTAGTATAACTATATTAGTATAACTATAACTATAGTCTATATTAAACTATCAATATTAGTTAAATAGTTATAGACTTATATATTAGTATAGCTATATAATATATTAGAAAATATAATAATATTAATATTAGCATATTAGTATAGTTATATATTAGTACTAGTTATAGTGATTTAGTATAACTATATTAGTATAAGTATAACTATAGTCTTAGTCTATAGTCTATATTAAACTATTAGTATTAGACTATTAGTTAAATAGTTATAGACTTATATATTAGTATAGCTATATAATATATTAGACTATATAATAATATTAATATTAGCCTATTAGTATAGTTATATATTAGTATTAGTTATAAACTTTTAGTAAAAATTTTTAGTATTAATTATAAGTATAACTATAGTCATTAGTCTATATTAGACTATTAGTATTAGTTATAAACTTTTAGTGATTTAGTATTAACATTTTATGTAATAATTTATAAATTATAATAACAAATTATTTCATATATGATATTATGAATATATATAATTTTATATATTATATATAAAATTTCACATAAAAATTTATAATTATACATAATATATAAAACTTATATATATTAATTATTAATACATATATATAATATTTTGTATAAAACTTATATATACAATAATATAAATATTATTTTATATATATATATTTTTAATAAACCGGTCCGGTCCGATCCTGAAAATTTCAAAATCGGAACTGGCCGATTTTTACATTATAAGAATCGGTCCTGGACCGGACCGGTTCAAAACCTGTAAAATCGGTCCGGTTCGGACTGGTTTTCCGGTTTGAAATTACACCCCTAATTAACACTTACATTTTTTCTTTTTGGTATCAGACAATGAATAAGAATGGGTAGGGGTGAAAAAATACAACGGTGGATTTGATCCGGTATCGGATTTGGTCCGATACCGTATTAAATACCCAACCATTGATCCAAAAGCCCTAAGACTGTTGGATACTAATTTGGTTAAACCTTCAGGATTATAACATTCCACCACGCTTCCGAATCCGACGTCTACGGCAGCCCACTCTATCGACACTGACCCGGTAGTAGCCATTTCCCTTTTGACGGCTTTACATATCTATCAGTATTAAATGACTTAACACTATGCCCATACAAAGTACTAAGACATTTTTAATCCAGCCTATAGATCACCCCCTCCATGACTTGAACTCATGATATAGTCCCTACTATGTCCATTTGTTATGAACCCACTAGGTAGAACTCACCATTGAAAACTAGCTTACAAGGGAATGGTGCGTAGGAGCTTATAAACCATCAACTCATCCCATACTTAGTCGATGTGGGATCATAACAACCATCACGCTCTGCAGCCGACATCCACGGTGGTCCCGGCGCTCACACAGGTTGGCTGTGCGCTAGGTCTTTTCCTAGCTCCGGGCGAACATTGCTATGCCGACATCACCCCCCATGTCGTACGATTGCAACCGTCGCAATATGGCCTTAGACATGAGGTGGCTCTGATACAATTATTAAAGACCCAACCATTAATCCAAAATTCCTAGTACTGTTGGATACTGATTTGATTAAACATTCAGAATCGTAACATACCCGTTCCATTTTTCTTAAAACCGATTAAAATCGGTTCAATTTCGATTTTTCTTTTTTTAACATTGGACTAGACCGAACCAATTCATATATATATATATATATATTTAATTTTATATAAATATTTTTTATATGATTTTTTATATTATATATAATTTTTATTTATAATTATATATAAATTAATTTTATATTATACGATAAATTACTAATTAATATAATTTTAAAATTTAAAATTCTCTATAAATAGCTATATATTATCACTACAGTCTATAATGTAATTATAATATATATTATAATATACTACAATATATTATCATTATATTATTATATATTATAATATATATATATATATATATATATATATATATATACACACTATATTATATAATACATATACTATATGGAGGGTGCTTGTAAATCTTGGTCGAGTTTTCTCCAATCGATGCCTCTCTCCTGGAGAACTTCTCTTGGTCTCGCAGAGCCGAAAGGGTTTAATTTCTGCTTCTGACGCGCCCCAGCTTGGGCCTTTTCTTCTTCCTTCTCTACTTCATCTGCCCATGACGGTACAAAGACGTACTTGCTCTCTCTTCCCATCTTCATCACCTCCATCTTTGGTAACGGCTACATAGCAGTTCGAATTTCAAACTTTTAACTGTATATTCAAACCGCTAAACTTACGAGTTCTTCTACAGGTAGAATTGAACAAGAAAGAAAGAGAATTGAACAAGAAAGAAAGAGAACTACGCTTCACGAGGAAGCTTCAGATTGGTTTCCCGCTCAGTACGAACCAGTGCACCTACGTCTCCGTTGGCCCATCTCCGCTGGCCCCTCTCCTCTCCGAACGTCTTCGCACGTCTCTCTCGCAGGAAGAGAACCACGAAGAAGCTTCAGCTTGCTTTCCCGTTTACGAACCAATGCAACATTTCTTCTCCAAGTCCCCTGCAAAGGAAAGCCCCAGAACTTCAACTTTTATTATTTTTTCGGGTTCTTTTTTTCTTATCGGTATATATTTGCTTTTACCAAAAAGTGACAGAAGAAAAGTACAGCCACCCCCTCCTACCTTCTACTACTAAAACCACCTCTGAAAACCAGAACGTACATTCGGCAGTTGTTTGTGGTATCTACCATGGACGTCCACGAATTTTTGGACTGTCACCGTTTGGTCAACTCGGGTGTTTTTCCTTATATATTGGTCATCTCTTCTTCGTTGATCGCTCAGAAATTGAAACCGTTGCGATTGTATCGACTTTGTCCGAGCTTCTTCAATTCCTTCTCCACTGAGCCTTCCACCTCTCGGTTATTCTTCTTCCTCGACTTCTTCTTCTCCTTCCACGTCAAGTTCCGGTAGCCGCTGCGTGAGTCTCCGTTCCGGTCCAGCTTCGAGAAATTGTTTTTCGTGGGCCCTGATGAACTGCGATTTTTGGCTTGCAGAAGCTAGGGGGAATGGGACGAAGGAAGAAGGGGCTTCTGGGGAATGGAGAAGAAGGAGAAGGTTGGGGAAAAAGGAGCAAACTGATCGCACCGTTTCAATTTAGTCTTCAATTTGGTCTCCCACCAAAAAGCAATCCGCACCGTTTTATTAAACCCATTGCCAGTCAGCAGGGGATGGGCAAGGGGTGCCCCAATTTGACTACGGGTAGAGTTTTCCTAAACTTTAATCATTAAAAATACAATTCTTCTATATGCAACCGTCGGTGCGGAACCGGCGCGCAACCGGTTGACGTGGCACTTGATTGTCAGCTACTAATTTAAATTAAAAAAAAAAAAAAAAAAAAAAAAGAAGAAGCGAGTGAAATATGCAGGAGAAGAAACGGAGGGAAAGCAAAAGCAAAAAAGGAAAAAGAAGAAAACACTCTAACTCGGGCCTGAACATCCGATCTTCTCTGAACCACCAAGAACCATCTGTGGTCACCGTCGTGGACCAAATTGGTTGTTGCCGTCGCCGTTCGTTACACATTCCAGATCTGAGCCGCCGTCGACGTGGTTGGGCTTTCCAGATCTGAGTAGTACAAAACAGGTTCTTCCCGCCACGGTTCTTCTAGTATTTCTTGAACTTCTTTTGGACTTGATTTTCTGTTGTTCTTTGACACATTCTCTTCTTTGGCAATTCGTAGATGATAGTGGCAAACATTGAATCTAACAGACAGCTACAACATTGGCTTTGGCTACCGTTAAAATGGCCATTTAGAAGGCTACTTTTTGACAAGATGCTTGGACTTCAATAGTTCTTCACTTTGACGGTCATTTCGTATCAAGGAAATAAAAGGTATGAAATCTATTGTGTCCACTGGAATATAGACTAAATGAAGGAGAACATTTTACTTGCTATGTGTTGGTCATATTGTATCAAGGAAATACAATATATGAAATGAACTCTAGCATTATTGATACCGACCTTACCTAAGCTTCTCAACAATCTTAAGTTGATTGTCTTGCTTTGTTTACCTTAGCTTGGACATTTACACTTCCCAGAAACTGAAAAAATTGAATCATTTCGTGCCATTCTACAGAGAATTTGTCTGCATAAGTTTATCCTCTGAGTATTTCCTTTTTTTTTTTTTTTTTTGAGGCAGCCCTAATAGGGTCATGAACATTGATTTTGTATGTTAGTAATCCTAACTTTTTTCAATCACAATCTTTTATTATTATTATTATTATTATTATTATTATTTATACATTTGGGGAGGAGGGTTTCGAACCCAAGACCTCCATTTTGGAGATTGAGGATTTATGTTAATAAAACCACAGGCCTTTGGCCAATCACGATCTTATTTAATATAAGGTATAGGTTGATAAATATTCATAAAAGAGTAATTGATATAATTCATCCTTGATTTAATCATCCTTAGTCATACCGACTGATGTGACATCCTTGATTTAATCATCATTTGGCCAGAGATTTTATTGATTGTATTGACAGAATTGTAGGCCTGCAAAATTCTGAGTACTTGATGAGCAGTTTTGGCTATGTGTATAACTATATGAGCAAAAGTAGCAAGAAGATTGTATAACTTTATGAGCAGAATTGGAAGCAGTTTTGAGTACTTGATGAGCAAAAGTAGCAAGAAGATTGGGAGTCATGGCTATTAGGCCTGTGCAAGAAGCCCGATGGGCCGCTCAACCCGTGCGATCCGACTGGGCCCACCCGACAAAAGTCGGGTTCATCGGGTTAAAACTTAAAAACGGGTTTATAAAGTCGGATCCGTCGAAACCGATTTTGGACAGTCTCTTCTCTCATTGTGAAACCCTAGCCTCCATTGTGTTCTTCATTGCATACATACGTCTACATCTCCAGTAACAACTACACCTTCTCCAACTACTCTGATGCCCTCAAGTTCCTAATGAATCTCACCCAAGTCGAGCTCAACAATCTGTCGGTGGCCAAGGATGTGGGCAAGGCTTTTGGGCTTCTCTCGAGCAGAGCATGGTACTGCAAGAGGTTGGACTTTCCATTGCTTTTGTCGAACCTGCTCAGCTTGTGAAACTTTTCTACAGACCTATTTGGATATCAGCATATTTTCACTCATGTAGTAGTAATTATTGAATTTGTTTTAGGCATATCCTATTGCGGACCAAGTTTCCTGCAAGATCCTTCACAGGATCGCCAGTTCTCTCTGATTTGGGATTTGACTTGTTGAACAGCCTTTTAGCATACGACCTGGAAAAGGTAAATTGTGTTTGCAAATTCTTGAAGTAGAATTTGATTCCACAACTCGGGGGGTTTTTATGCTCCTGAAATTTATGAAGACCTTCTTGTCTTTGCAGCGGATAATAGCGGAGGCTGCCCTAAAGCATGATTGGTTTTGTGAGGTTCCTCTTCCTAGATCTGATTTCAATTGTAACTTTTCTGTCTGGTAGCCCTAAAGCATGATTGTAACTTTTCTCATTTAACAAATTGATACTAGGCCTGTGCAAGAAGCCCGATGGGAAGAAGAAACCCTAACTTCAATCCCCCTGCCGATGAAGAAGAAAGAGGGATTTTTTTTTTTTTGAGTCTATCAGTCGGGTCATACGGGTTCAACCCCTTTTTATTTTGGCAATGTCGGTTTAGGTCGGATTGGCGCCTTGGATGAGACTGTTTGGGTCGGATCGGGTACAGACCCGGTACTTTGGGCTCGGGTCGCAGGCCTAATGGCTATGTGTATAACTTGTATTCTGCTGTATCGAAGCTGTTTTGAGTACTTTCAAGAAATATGGCTATGTATATGACTTGTGCATTGTTACTTTTGTGTTTGATTTTACGTGGGACATTACATGGTAAATTACTCCAGGACATGCACCTTGTGGTTTAAATATTGATATCATTCTTATATGTTTTTTTTTTATTTCCAGGAAGTTCAGTACATGAGTTTGAATTCAAGTTAAAATTTTTCTCAATATTAGTAAAATATCCATTCTCTTGATGGAATCCCGTTGGGTATAATTGACATGGTCTTAGATGGGTGGGACACAAATGATGCCTTGTTAAACCAATGGTTTCCTTGCAGTTAGTCATTTGTGTTTGATTTGCTATACGTGGTCTAACAAAAGGCTATTTCGAGTCTCTTGAGTTTACTTCTAACAAGTGGTCTAAGGTTGTTCCGCCTGTTCTAATGCTTTAAAAGTTGTTGAAATGCAGACCTTAGTTAACTCCCATTTTCCGTGTTTTTTATTTTTTCCCTTTTTGACAAAAGATAACATTTCATTTGAAATCATGGAATGTAATCCACAAATACAATAGACTGGACTACAGCTGGTACATCCTCCATAAAAACTATTAACATCATCCAACGTTTCAGCTAAGCTTGTTGATTTAAATATACTTGGAACTGGAACATAGTTTTTTTTTTTTTTTTTTTACACATTTCATTGTGGATATCCTTTGATTTTCTCTAGATGACTTTGGTCCTCCTTAGCATGTTGGCTGTCTGAACCTAATAGATATTCTCATAAACCTGTCGTTATATAAAAGAGTAGGGACAAACTCATGCATTCAATTCATAAAAGCAGTATGTGTAGTATAATAAGGTTTCCACCAACATTCCCAGTTCATAAAAGCAGTATGTGTTCCAACATTCCCAGTTCATAAAAGCAGTACAACATCTATTACAAAACATATAAGCAACGTCCCAAAATTATACAAGTTTCTCAAATGATTTACAAAACAAGATCCCAAGCAAAGTCTTTTTTTTCACAATAGCAAAACAGAAAAAAAATCCAACAAAAGGACTTTTTACATGAAAATTATCCAAACCAAGCAAACACTATTACAGAGGTGATAACCCAATACAAACACAATAATTTTTGCTTTTCCTTTTTTAGATTCTTCACCATCTCTCTCACTTTATCTTCCCTTTTGTGAACGGCATACTCGCGCTTTAATACATCATCCAACGTCTTCCGAGCCTTATTCTCTCTTGATAAAATGTTCTCCTTTATCAACTGAAATATATCCGCCCATACAAAGAATTCACACATCGCATCTCCCTGCACACAGTACAAACTTCCAATTAACATGGATCCCTGTACACCCCGCAACCAACAAATCGATATACAAATCTGACAAATATAAAGTTTATTTACCGTATTATATTTTGGGCAGGCAAAGAATCTCCTTCTAGGATTTTTCTTAGTGTAGGACGTCTTTAGTGGTGTTTTCAAACCACACCAATAAGTTAATGATTCTATGACATCATCATTAACTAAATCTGATGATTGAGATGATGTCATGCGTGATTCTGAAAAACCAAGCCATGGATCCCTTGTATTAGTCAAACCATGCATATTTAAAATTAGTAAGCTACGTCAAGGAAAAAGAAGAGAAAGAGGCAGGCGCTATCCTTGATGAATACAGAGGATCTATTTTGATAAGCACTTGATGACTAACAATTAAGCAAGTCTAACTGACAAGAAAAAAACAACAAAAAAAAAAAAACAGATATTAAAAAAAAAATTGTATTTACTCCAAGACTCAACTGGGCAAAGCAGATTTCAAATCAAAACAGGTGGGCTAAAGAAATTCTGACATGAAAAGTGATGCTTAGAAATAATAATAAAAAAAAATTAGTGTATTTTTCTTGTTTTTTTCATTTTATAGAAAGGTACATGTACCTTTTGAATGTATGAGAGATACAAACTAGAAAAATAGATTATCCAAATCCAATTTTATATAAAAAAAAAAAAAAGGATAAACAAAAACAAATGTCACAAATGTTGAATGTTGTATTTGATTTATCCATTTATTTCTATTTGTTAAGCCCTAAAGGTAATGCATGTAAAGAAATATGCACACTTATCTCACAACAATCCCACGTTACAAAGTTTAATTGAGAACTTTTGCTTACATAATTTACAATGGTTGCTAGAGATTTTCACAAATAAATTATAAATCTTGATATTCTTTTATATTAAACTCATTATTTCTTTCCCATAACTTTATTTTTGTGAGCAATGTTTTCCATCTTAGATTTTATCATTCTAAGTATATTAGTTGATATGACATAGGTGTTACTGGGGATGATAAATGTAGGACGAAAAAACAACATTTCTCTTTTTAACGAATTCCAAATAAAAAAAGATAATGAATAGAGGAGAAAAACTGAGACATGCCATCCTTAAGTTGAATAAAGGTTCTCTACAATTAATAAGTATAAAATTATGAAGTTTATAATCGTTATTTTTAATTATTATTTATTATTTTCGATTATACACGTTAGTACAGTATATTTTACAATTGTTCATTTAAGTAGTTGATGCACATTGAATTAGATGGCATGTTAGCTACCTAGTAGAGAACAAATCCAAATTGAATGGCCCTACATCTGCAAAATATTGCATACTTCAAGCGCATGGCCATCAGTTTATAAAGTGACCCAAACACAATTCTTTTGCAAATAAACTAGACAGGACTAAGCAAAACAGGTGGGCTGGGTTCAGCACAAAATGCAGAATATGGGATGGGTTACTTGCATAAGATCATTTACATACACACACACATTAATGGTACTAAAAGAAATTGTATTATAGTTACCTGTTGCTTTCTTTTCCGGTCAATATCTGCCTGTTTGGGGAAGAGAAATAAAAACAAGATTTTTAATTATATCAGTAATTTCCTTGTGAATGAGAACATCTTAATTAAAAGATCAAATATTCCATGTGTTATTACCAGAGCCATCTTAATTAAAAGATCAAACATTCCACTTGTTATCACCAGAGCCTCTTTAAGTTGGGCGTTCTCTTCTCTTAACTTGTTCAATTCTGGTTCTAGCTCAACTGTGTATGCCTGTATTGTAAACTAAATTAGATGCTACATATATAGGAATCTCATGCTCTAAGTTTGACAATAGCATAATCGCAACACTTTGTAAATATCATTAATCTGAACTCAGGGGACAAATCCATGATTTTTCAAATTATTCCATCTGAGGGACAAATACAAAGTTTGACAATAGAAATTGATTTTTCTTTTATCGGTGAACTCTACAATTCCAATACAGATCCCTCAGAATCCATTGCTCATCAAATAGAAATTCAGTTCACTAACATTTCCGATTCTTCTCTGATTCGTCACATGGATTCAAAGTGAAGTTCTTAATCGGAGCTCAAAAATATAACAATCAGAAAACTAACCTGATTTTGAAACTCGGCCCGATTGATGATTATGCCAAATTTTTTGAGGTTAGGGTTAGGGTTTCGGGTTAGGGCTTCGGGTTTCAGGTTAGGGTTAGGGCTTCACATTTCAGATCTGGTGTTTGAAAAGGATAGGGCTTCGTGTTTGAAGACAACAGGGCTCCGTGGGTTCGTGGTTCGGTGCTGAGGCTTCGTGGGTTCGAGGGTTCGGTGCAGAAGACCTCCGTGGTTCGGTGAAGATGACAGGACTCCGTGGTTCGTGGTTCGGTGATGAGGTTTCGTGGGTCGGTGCAGAAGACCTTCGTGGTTCGTGGTTCGTGGTTCGGTGTAGAAGACCAAGTGGTTCCGTGATGTGGCTTCGTGGTTCGGTGAAGACGACAGGGCTTCGTGGGGTAAGACGATGAGAATCAATGGGGAGCAGATACTAGATCAAGCGGGAGAAATTTTAGTTTTGAAAATGAAATGAAAAATGAGGGAATTGCATTCGAGATTTGGGTTTGATTTCAAAACGGACAGACGACGACGTTTTGTAACGTGCCACGTAGGACACGGTTTCGCACCGGTTCCCCATACCGGTTGTAAGTAGCTTTTTTCTTAAAAATAAGAGGTGGTTTGTGGTCTCCTTGCTGTGACAGAATCTTTATGAAGTATGAATACGAAGCTGCCACCTGTACCACAAAATCTCGCCCGGTTGAGCTGCTTATTTAGCAAATGGAAAATGATTTGCACAATATTTTACACAACCATATTTTAAATTAAGAGTATTTTTATAAAACATTTTATAAAAGTAATATTATTTTACAAAAATATCATCATCTTATAATATTTTTGTGAAAATATGTTGTGTGTATATCATTACTTTTTAAAAAAATAAATAAATAACAAAATAAATAAAAATGTAAAATAAATAATATTGTTGTTACATCACAATGTAAAATATTAATTTACAAAGAATAAAATAAATAATAATACATCATAACTAATTATAATATAATTTTTGTATTTTATTTTTATTTTAAAATTTAAAAAATTTGAATTATTTTTTATGTTCATTTTTTTAAATAAGATCCGATTACGGATAACTAGTTACATAACCGGATCCGAAACCGGATCCATATCGGACCCTGGTTCATCTTACTTGCCCGGGTGCAATCCAGGTGAATAATTGCCCAAATTCACCTAGATTTCCAGGTTCCAGATCGGACTAGAAAATCTAGCCCGGTTGCACACCCTTATACCAAATACATATACAATTATTTTTATAACTTTTTATACAACTATGTTTTATACGAATGACATTTTTATATAATAATTTATAAAAATAAAATCATTTTATATAAATACTCTCATTTTAAAACATGATTGTATAATAAGTTATAAAAATAATTGTACATGTATTATTACTCATTCATGAATGGGCTCATTTTAAATCTGTGGGTCCATTTTTTTCCTAGTAAAAAATTGCTATTAATATGATTTTTATCAATGAGTTATTCTATTTTTAAATTTATATGTAGAGTATATCATCAACATCACTTAAATGATAAAATTTAATTTATAAGATTAAAAATTTAAAATTAATACTCCAAATCAAATCATTTCAGGTAAACACTTACTATGTATCCTATAAACCGACTTGAAAATAAATTTTTTGTTTAGAAAGATAAAGCCAATTGCTTGGTCAATGAAGGTGAAAAGGCGCCAAGAGACGGGAAAAAACAAAAACCACATTTTGGACAGAGAACCATCATTGAAACTTTGAAGTTTAGGAGTAAAAAAGGAGTAATTATACACACAATATTTTTTACAATATTTTTAATAATATATAATATAAAATAAAGATATTTTTATAAAATGATGTTATTTTTATATAATATTTTATAATAATACCTCTCATTTTAAAATATATTGTAAAAAGTATTATGTATTTATTATTTTTTTTTAAAGTACATTTTCCTTCGGCAGGTTAACGAAAGTTAAGATTAGCTGACAAAAGGAACTTGATACCAAAAATGGACCGTTGATATGACAAAACTCTCTCCTGGAAAAGAAAAATCAGATCAACATAGAGTGGAGGTGTACATCATATATGTGTGGGCATTACGCGTGTCTTCCTCGAACAAGTGGTATTGTACCTGGTTTCAACAAACAAGAAAGCATAATTCTATGCATGATAAATCTTTGAAACCCAGCACAAGATATTGCTTTTACAAGAAGATTTTTTTGCTTGCTTTGTGCTTTAATTGAAACACATGGCAGATTGATGGCAATGTTAATTCATTAGAGCTGTTGTTGACTTTAATTATTAAGTAATGTTACATACAGTTGTAGAGTATGCAAACGTTATATAATTATTTTAAAAAATAATAGAGTCTATTATTAAAAAATTAATTTTCTTTTTATCTAGATTCCGTATTTATTTATTTTTTTTAAAATAATTATATGATGCTTATATACTTATTTCTCTTTATCTTAATTATTATGTATTGTTTAATGGATAAAATTTGTCGACCGATCTCAATCTCTATGTTTAATTATATATTTTATTTGTATGAGATCATATTAAATTGATTTTACCAAAAGATAAAAAGACACTTTTGGAAAAAGAGATGGTGGCAGCAATAAATAATGCAGATACGCTAGTTGAAACCAAACAAACCATATTACTTTAGATTACTGTGCAAAATACGAGAGCGACTTCACCACCAAAAAGCTACAAGTCGTGGCTCGAGCGTTCTCCGCTTTCTCCAAAGTCCAAACCTTTCCCGCTCGGCCATTGACACAAACAATACATCTTCAGTTACAAACTCGCACAGCCGGAGAAAGAGAGAGAATGAAGTACGTATTGGTAACGGGAGGAGTGGTGAGTGGGCTGGGCAAAGGCGTCACTGCCAGCAGCATAGGCGTCGTCCTCAAAGCCTGCGGACTTCGCGTTACCTCTATCAAAATTGGTACTTTTTATTTACCTATCGCTTCTATATTGCTTTTGGTTTTCTTGGGTTAAACGTTTATTTTGGTTTAACAATGTTTGGAAATGTATTTATGAATTTTGGAGTCGTTGGTTTTATGACTTTCATATTCTCTTTCAAGTGGGATATGCTTGGATTCAACTTGGTTAAGCTGATTTTTTCTATTGTGTCTCTGCGTTTTTTATTGCAACTTCATAGTTTACTCTGGTTAATTGCTTTTAATCTCAAATGAGTAGCTTTTTATGCTGGAACTTGGTTTTTCTTTATGGGTCTGCATGCGGATAGCTTTTCTATTTATAAACGTACTCACATAAACGTATGTGTTTGTGCCCCTTACTTGTTCTAAGTTGTAATGTAGCATGTAGGATAAAAAAGTTCGAAAATTTTAGGAGCAATTCTATGTTTTCTTTTGCATCTAAGTTTCGGCAATTGATCGGTTGCAGATCCTTACTTGAACACTGATGCTGGTACCATGTCTCCCTTTGAACATGGGGAGGTTTTTGTTCTTGACGATGGTGGAGAGGTTTGTTTCCTTTTTTATTTATTTAATAAGATCTAATTTAATGCCTATTAGTTCATAAAGTATGAAATATAATTACTGGTTATATATATTCAGGGAGTATTATTATGTATGTGGGAGATAAAGAATTAATCAATCCATTATTTGGTTCTCTCTCAAAAGGTTGATTTGGACCTGGGAAATTATGAGCGATTCCTAGATGTAACGCTTACAAGAGATAACAACATTACTACAGGAAAGATATATCAGGTCCCAATTTATTTGATGTAGTGCCAGATCTTTTAACTTTATTTTAAGTTCAATGAGCATCTTAAAGTAGCCTTGTTTCTCCATTCAACCAGTCTGTCCTTGAGAAGGAACGGCGAGGTGATTACCTTGGGAAGACTGTTCAGGTGGGATACGTCAACTCAATAGGCCTCTTATTACACTTGCACGGGGAGATCACTGTGCACTGAACTTTACCATGTTTTTTTTTTTTTTTTTGATAAACTTTACCATGTTTGAGTGGATTCCAGGTGGTACCACACATCACAGATGCCATTAAGAATTGGATTGAAGCGGTTGCTGTCATTCCTGTCGATGGACAAGAAGGTCCAGCAGATGTTTGTGTGATAGAGTTGGGAGGGACTGTAGGTATGAGCTATTCAAAACAAGCAGGCATCTAGTGTGTTGAAAATTATCTCTATGTTATACTTTACTTGCAAGAGATAATGGTAGTTTATCTTTTGAATAGGTGACATCGAATCAATGCCATTCATTGAGGCTCTGCGACAATTGTCCTTTTCAGTTGGTAAGGTTGGTTTTGTTTTGGGTTTCATCAAAGAAAAATATGCCTTGCAGGGTCAAATCTAAGGGTGGGTGCTTCCCCACCCCCCCCCCCCCCCCCCCTCCCCCACAAAAAATTTAAATAGCCTCTTTAATCAACAATCTATCATACTTATGTTTTAAGAAATAAATATATTTAAGTTTATGCTAAACTTTAAAGTCTAATTTCTACATTGCTTTTTCTAGTTCTTAGCTTGTAATTAGGTGTTTTCTCTTGTATACTCTATGTGTACTTGGGCTATGCCTAATTACGTGGATTAATAAACTTTTTTTACCCATAAAAGAACTTTAAAATCTAACATCAAATCTTATGAAGAAATGTGTTTCTTCAAAAAACTCATAAATTTGGCTGTTGAATTGAAGTAAATATATATACACTAGAGTTGAATACTAAAATGGTTTGTATGGTTTCCTTAGGTAGATTGATCCACGACTCTAAAATCAAACGTTTTTACTCTAGATTTCACCACTAGTCAAATCAGTCACCGCACCACTATTTCATTAGTAAACAATTAGAAACATCACTCTAGCACCGATAATTGTTTGAAAGTGTTATTGGCGTGCTACATGTAAAACAAAAAACGAAAAAACATCTTTAAAATAAAAATGTACTTTGGAAAAAAAATAAAAATTAGAAATAAAAAATCTGCAAAAGAAGTGGAGGGCCCACAAGATTTTTTTTTATTAGTGAATATGATTTTATTGATCATAAGAGTAGGCAAGAGTCCAAGTACATAGGCTCCTGAGATGGCCATGCCACCACCCACCCACTGATGGGGAAGAGATCATAGCTGGGTGGAGGGGGAGTCTCACCCATCCTCCTAGACTGTTCCACCTCCTCATGAGGGTGTGGAGGGGCTACTATAGCCCCTTCCCCCCCCCCCCCCCCCCCCCCCCTCTTTTTTTTTTTAATTCATTTGAAATTAATTTTTTTGTTTTTGAATTTTTATTGTTTTAAAAAGTACTTTTAAAAAAAATAAAAAATATCTTTTTAAGCTTACATGAGACGCATAGGTGGCCGCTTAAATGACAAGCATTGAACAATCAATGGTGCTGACATGTTTTTTCTAACTGTTATACTAATGAAGTACGGATGGACTGATTTGATCAATGTTGAGAATTGGTGTAGCAAAACGTTCAACTTTAGAGATTAGAGACCATGAAGCATACATACCATGGGGACTACTTTACTATTCAACCACATATTTTCTGAAGCCCCCATAGTGTGTAATTAACCCTCTTTTCTTTTTCTTTTTTTTGTTAAGTAATGAATCATGATTCTTACTTATAAATTATAATAAAAAAATTATTCATTGAAAATTGCAAAAGGCGCTCTACCCATTGAGTACACAGGAAGTATAGAAAAGAGAAGCCTGTCTAGAAGAAGATACATATACAAGAAAGTCATGTTGATCTAACCCATTAAAGTCCATGGAAATGATCCAAGATTAAAAGAGTAATGATAAAAAATGTTTTGAGCTCCTCCCATGTCCTTTTGTGATCCTTAAAGTTATGTCATTCATATCCTTCCAAATGCAACAAGTGTGGCAAGTAGGAATTATCTTCCACATAGCTGCAATTTAAGAATAGTCACCTAATCCTTTCCAGGTATAAAAGAGATACACAACTTGTGGGCATGACCAAGCCAATTTAATCGGACTAAAAAGTTACTCCACGTTGCACTTGCAGTCTCACAATGAAGTAGTAGATGATCAACTGATTCCCCACGCCTCTTGCACATACAACACCAACTGATGACCACGATGTCTCTTAAAATTTCCATGGTTAGAATCTTCCCTACTGATGTCCAAGCATAGTAACCATCTTTTCCACGCATTACATTCTCTATTTTCTTTTAAATTCCTTTAAAGGCGTTCCTTGTGAACATTGAACACATTAAATCTTTTGGTTAAAAGGGGAAAATCCTTATCTATAATTTATGTTATTTTACTACTATAAAAGTGAATTTTCATCATGTTCAGAAAGAATCATGCTAATTTATTTCCTTTATCAGGTCACGATAACTTCTGTCTTGTTCATGTGAGCTTGATACCAGTACTGGGCGTTGTTGGAGAACAAGTAATACTCCATAATCCCTTTATGAGATCTGCAAAGTTTTAGTTGTGCCATGTATTGATTGTAAATGTGGACATCAAAGCTGAGCATATTTCCTGAAATTAGGATATTACGTTCTTTGGAATTGTAGTCCCCCCCGTCTCTTTACTGTGAGTAAAATATGACTCTCTATCTGTGTTTTGTTGTGCAGAAAACGAAACCGACGCAACATAGTGTCCGGGAACTTAGAGCACTAGGTTTGACTCCTCACCTTTTAGCATGTCGCTCTGCTCAGGTATATCTTTTTAACTACTTGGAAACTCCATGCTCATGAAGGAATAAATTATTGGGACAAATCTAGCCCTAAAATCATCTAACAAGAGAGAAGGAAAAAGGAACTTTAGCTTGAAAACCTTTTCAGTCAATCAATGTAAAGCTTGCTTGCAAACTTCATCTTAGTGGGGTGGGTTTATCATAACAGTTTTTGGAAGGCTTAGTGCAAGCCTAAGTTATATATTCCATTTTTTGGTTGTGATTTTCTTGATAGTTATTTTGTTTTATCAGTTTACTATGTGACCAAAGTTGCTATTAATCTGGGTCTTTTAAATTCTGGTTTTTTTATATGTAGTGTTCTAAGATTTTATTAATAAATGCAAAGGGTGCAGTCCAAATACACAGGAAGTATACAAGAGGGGGTACCTAACTATAAACCATCTTTTATATTGCTGCAATTTTTGGGTCACCATGTAACCCTCTCGAATTAGCAAAGAGGTTTGCTAACCTTTTGGACATAATCCAAGCCAACCCAAATCAACTGGAAAGTCATTCCACAAGGCTGTCAATCTCGCAGTGGAGTAAAAAAATGGTCTACAGATTTCCCTGCTTGCATGTAATGTATAATTGAAGCTGTTCTTAAAACATTAAAATAGTCTCAGTAACAGGTGTTTTGAATTTCCTTAGTCATTTTTTAATTCGCACTTGAGCAGTCATTGATGTTTATTGTGGTTTGACATTGAAAGTCTCAGAAACAGGTGTTTTGAATGCCCTCATTTATTTCTTTGTTTGTACTTGAGCAGCCATTGATCTGAATTGTGATTTAAGTGCTTAGTTGTCATCATCATATTCTTTAAATGTAAGGTTGACTATGTTGCAGCCTTTGTTGGAGAGTACAAAGGAGAAACTTTCACAGTTTTGCCATGTTCCTGTAAGTTGCTGAAGTTTGCTCAGTGGATCTGTCAAAAGAATTCTATTTTTGTTTGCATTGTCCTTATGGTCTTTTGCAGGCTGGTAATATTCTCAATATCCATGATATTCCAAACATTTGGCACGTCCCTCTCTTACTTAAGGTGGGTTCAATACAGTTCTTTAATTCCGCTTAGTCATTGCTGGTTCTAGTATATACCATCTAACGCTGTTGTATAATTAGACATTTATTGCTTTTTCAGAACCAAAATGCTCATCACTCAATTCTAAAGCAGCTAAACTTACTCGAGTAAGTTTTTATTCTCTTTCCTCACCACCTAAGCCTCCTCTCCTCCTACTGTCATAAGTTTTTCAAACGTGTAATGAAATCATGGGAAACTATATGTTTGATTCTGACCAACTCAGACTTTTAGTTGATTCACTGAGACATATTATATCTATGAACTTTTAACAGTAGAACTTTTCAACTCTGCAAACTAAATGCACCATCAATTTAGAAGCAATATACTTAATGCTTGAAGATTGATTACTATAACTTGCTATTAAAGTTCTGTTTCAGCCTGGCTGCACCTCCTGCTTTACAAGACTGGACCAGGATGGCTGAGACATTTGACAATCTCACTGAATCTGTTAGTATTATCACGATTAGATGTAATGCTTTCTTTGAATACTTCTGTCTTGTCCATGGCAAATTATAACCTTCTGATGCTTGCAGGTGAGGATTGCATTGGTTGGGAAATATGTCAACCTAGCAGATTCATATCTTTCTGTTGTGAAGGTGTGATACTAACATTTCTTCCATGCTTGATTTGAGTTCGAGGGTAGACGTATCATATGCAGAGCTTGCAATGTTAACTATTGATAATGATGTGTTACAGCAATAAGATATTTTTCTGAAAATTAATATCCTAGTAGCTCATACAGCCTGGTTTGGTTTCACACACCTTTAAATCATCTCATCTCATCTCATCTCAACATCCAAACACCATTCAAACACAACCATTTTTTAAATTCAAATTTTCAACTTTTTCATCTAATCATTACAGCTTTCCCAAACTTCCGAACAAAACACACAAAATAATTCAACTTTTTCAAATCCCAAAACAAAAATAATATTAAAAAATTATATTCTAACCCTCTTTTAACTTTATAATTTTTTTATTCAACTTTTTCTCTCTTTTCCTAAAACCCCATAAAAATCTTAACTCAAACCATTTCACTACTATTCACAATCACTATTATTCACCGATTTCCTATCTTATCTGTGTAACCAAACAAGACCTTAGTCTTGTTGATTTGTTTTTACCCACATAATATGCACTGCTTGTTAACTATAATGTGGATTCAATCATAGCACAAGAATGGTGCATCATCCACATATTAATTGCTTTATGGTTAATCTGATCAAATTATTACTGAACCATCTCAATGCTTTTTTTTTTTTTGATACGTAAGGGATAAATTTTATTAATATGAATGAAATAGGTTTAAACTGTCATTCTAAGAGCAATGAACTAAAGACAAGAAGTCATGAATATTATCCCCAATTAAAACAATAGCAGAAAACCAAAGCAATAAGGTATTTAGAAAGAAATTCTTCAGCTCCACCATTGTGCGTTCCTTGTCTTCAAAACAACGCGCATTCCTTTCCATCCAAATGCACCACATGATATACAAGGAATCATCTTCTATACTGCTGCCACTTGATGACAACCCTGCAATTTTCTCCAACAGCCCATCAAATCCACTACCCTCATAGGCATTACCCAAGCAACACCAACCCTCAGAAATATCTCATCCCACAATACCCTTGTTATGTCACAATGTAGTAAGAGATGATCCACCGATTCTCCATTCTTTTTGCACATGTAGCACCAATCCATCACAACACATCCTCTCTTCCTCAAATTGTCTGTGGTCAAGATCTTTCCAAGGGCGGCGTTCCAAACAATGAAAGCAACTTTGGAAGGCACACAAGACCTCCAAATGTTCTTCCAAGGGAATGGAGTATGGTCCTGTGTTATCAAAAGGTTATAATACACCTTAACAGTACATAACTTATGATCCTTAGACCTCCACTTCAATCTATCATGCTGCGCCCTAGTAGTCTCCGAGGAATGTAATATGTTGAAAAAGTCAGTAACCATATCTAGTTCCCAATCGTGAAAATCCCTATTAAACAGAATATTCCACTAATGCGAACCATGAGAAAATAACCGCACATCAGCCACTGAAACCTCCCTATTAGCTGCAATACGATATAAAGCCGGAAAAACCCTTTCCAATGTATGATCTCCACACCACACATCCCGCCAAAAACTGATTCGGTTACCCTCACCGGCTACAAAGCGAATATGATTTTCAAAACATATCCACCCCTTCCTTATATACTTCCATAACCCCACTCCATACCCCTCTCACTTTGTTGGAACACCATCCACCCCAAGCAACACCATATCTCGCGTCTATAGTTTCCTTCCACAATGCTCCCCCCTCCCGATGATATCTCCAAAGCCATTTCCCCAATAGTGCTTTATTAAAGGTTCTCAAGTTGCAAACACCCAACCCACCATTCACAATTGGGGCACATACTGTCTTCCAACTAACCAGGTGGAATTTCTTCTCCTCCCCTAGGCCTCCCCATAAGAATGCCTTAAAAAGTTTCTCAATCTGATACCACCCTTGCAGGCATATGAAAAAGAGATAAGAAATACGTGGGGAGGTTAGTTAGTGTGCTCTTGATAAGAGTAAGACGCCCCCCTTTTGATAAATACACCCTTTTCCATCCCGCTAGCCTTTTCTCTATCTTCTCCACCACCCCATCCCATATAGCTCTACTCTTGAAAGATGCTCCTAACAGAAGGCCCAGATATTTCATTGGAAATGAGGACACCCTGCAATCCAAAAGACTTGCTAGACTGCGGATATTAGGAACCTCACCCACCGGTACCATCTCAGATTTGCTAAGGTTCACCTTAAGCCCTGACACTGCTTCGAAACAAAGTAACAATGCTCGTATAGTTTGGACCTGACTGTTATCCGCTTCACAGAATACCAGAGTGTCATCTGCAAAAAGAAGATGTGAGATGATAAATGGGCCACCAGAGCCATTTCCCACCTTAAAACCCAATAAAAAATCCCCATCAACAGTAGCCTGCACCATCCTACTCAATGCCTCCATAACGACAAATAGAAGAGGAGATAACGGATCTCCCTGTCGTAATCCCCTCGAGCAATCAAAAAAACTAGCAGGAATGCCATTAACTAAAACTGATAATCGGGCAGTTGAAATACAATGACTCATTCAAGAAATCCACCTATTTCCAAAGCCACACATCTCGAGCAGGTACAAAAGGAATTTCCAATTCACATGATCATAAGCCTTCTCCATGTCTAACTTGCAGAGAATACCCGGACTTCCCTCCCGCAATCTAGCATCGAGGCTCTCATTTGCTATGAGCACCGAATCAAGAATATGTCTCCCACGAATAAAAGCATTATGAGGCTTGGATATAATATTTTCCAACACTGGACTAACCCGGTTAGCAAGAACTTTCGAAATAATCTTATAAACACTACTAACCAAACTTATTGGACGAAAATCCTCAATAATTGAAGTCCCGTGTTTCTTGGGGATGAGAGCAATAAATGTCGCATTAAGGGATTTTTCAAACTTCTGAAAAGTATGGAATTCACTGAACACCTGCAAGACATCACCTTTCACAACATCCCAATAAGTTTGGAAGAAACCCATTGAGAAACCATCCTGGCCTGGCGCTTTATCCTTAGCCATACCAGAGATGACCTTGAAAATCTCTTCTTTATCAAATGGTCTCTCCAAAACACTCACATATTGCGGATCAATTGCTTCAAAAGACAAAGCATCAAGCTTCAGCCTCCAATTTGCAGATTCGGTGAGAAGAGTTTCATAGTAATGTACAATATGATTTTCTAATTCTGGAGGAGAGGATAACACTTGAGTACCATAATGAAGCGACTCAATAGCATTGTTACGACAAGGTGAATTAGCCACTTTGTGAAAGAACTTTGTATACCTATCACCCTCTTTCAACCAAAGAGCTCTGGATTTTTGACGCCATGATATCTCATCTGACAACAAAACCCTCTCCAACTCTGCCACAACCGTGCCCTTCCTCAATAATACCTTCTCCGAGGCATCTCCCAATAATTCCCTGCCCTCTATCTCCTGCAATTCCTCCAACAAAGTAGACTTCTAATTGTCTGTGTGACCAAAAACTTCTAAATTTCATTTTTTCAGATCTTGTTTTAGAGCCTTAAGCTTACCTGCTAAAACGAAACTTGGAGTGCCACTAAATTGATACGAAACCCACCAGGCACGCATCGTGTCTACAAACTCATTCACTGTTAGCCACATGTTCTCAAACTTGAAGTACCGGCGGCCCCTATGAATGCCCCTACAATCTAGAAGAATGGGAAAATGATCTGAACTGGCTCGAGCTAACCTTTTTTGACTTACTTCTGGATAGTGTGCTTCCCATGACGGAGAGACAAGGAATCTATCCAACTTCGACCAAGCCCGGCCGTTAGACCATGTGTACTCACCCCCACCAAGGGAAGGTCCATAAGGTCCAGATAAAAAATGAACTCAAAAAATTCCTTCATGGCCCTAGTATGCCGATGATGCCCTAAACGTTCACTAGGAAAGCGAGTAATGTTGAAATCACCTCTCATACACCACGGCACATCCCATAATGAGTATATACCCACCAATTCCTCCCACAACCTTCGCCTATCACTGTCCTTGTTTGGACCATAACACCCTACAAAAGCCCATTCCCATCCATCACTCACATTTTTTAATAAAATCGAAACAGAGAACTCATCAATACACTCCTCGATCGCCTCAACTACTCTTTTATCCCACATTAATAAAACTCCACCTGAGGCTCCCAATGAGGCCAAATAAGACCAACCCACATGCGAGCATCCCCATAGGCTACACACAATATTTCTATCTAAGAGACGCAACTTTGTTTCTTGTAGACATACCACATCACCCTTCCACATCCTCAATAAGGTTTTGATACGAAGACGTTTATTACTATCATTGAGTCCCCGTATGTTCCAAGATAAAATCTTAGGCTTCATAAAAAGCTTAACTTGCCCCTCCCTTTTGGTCTATCCCTTCCGCTACTCCCTTCCTTAACATCATAATTGATGGAACACGTTAAACATTTAAGTTCCCTATCCTGTTTTGTGGCTGATTTCGAATGGCTAGCTTCAATAGCCACTACCAAAGCCATAAATTGCTCTTTATAACCTCCAAAAGAAACCCCAAAAATATCTTGAAGCTTCTCTACCTTCTTACAAATCCAATTAGACGAGCAACTCCCATAGTTAGAATTGGGAGGAAGTGTACAAAGGAGTAGCTGCCCCCTCCTCGCCTACACTATCATTGGGAAGTAAAGATAGTTCCGAGCCCTCCATAGAAATTGGTTCATCACTTGAAACCAAATTTCTGAAGAAAATATCTTCCCCTGATTTATGCCCATGAAAAACATTCATTTCTAGTTTCGAGCCCCCCACGGCTGCACCAGCACGGCATCTTGGGCTACGACCTCCACACACGGCTCAGTCTGGCCACTCCCCAGCACCACCTCAAGAGACGGCGACGGTACAACCTTACTCAAGGTCTCCACCGCGACTGGCTCCATCGCTAACTCACCATCCTCCAGCCCCTCCCATCGGAATAACTCAAACGGCACACCAAGGTGGTCGACGGAGGCCGGCGAAATTTTCTGTGCCAGTGGTGGTGCCAGCAAACTATATATTAGCGCCATAGGAACCTGACTCGGTTCCTGGCCTGATATTTCGGTGGGGACCCAAGTTAAGACCCTTCAGGCCTTCATTTGGCCTGCGACCCGGCCCATCCCTGGGCCCCACATACCCGAGTTATACGGCCCACTCTTATGGCCCCTTACTTGGCCCAGATCAGACTTCATCTCTGCCTTACCCTTAACACAGCGTTTCAAATAACCAATTTCCTCTAACACTGCACCCACTTTTTCCTTTAAGCCAACCAGCATCCTCAAAATAGTTTCCTCATTAAACCCCAACAGCCCACTGCCTTTTCCTTCATGTCTCTGCACAGCCTCTGGGATGGACGTGTCTGACACCGCAGCACTAACGGCTCGAGGCACTGCCTTCTTCTGAAGCACCTCACTGTATGACCTTGCACCTCCTACTGTCGACGATTGAGCAACACCACCATCTCCTCTGTTCATCTTCCAAGTTACCTACCTTAACAACAGGAAGTGCTCTGGTTCTCTTGCAAGAACCAGAGGATGCATGGAGCTCCATTAATGTATAATCGAAATTTCTCCACCCCTCCCCCTTCCTCCCTTTTGGCACAACAATCAAGCCTCTCCTCTTAACACAACCAAACTCCGAGAGAGAAATGAAACTGCCATTGTGATTATGTCCCTTCCACACCATTAATACCGTGTCTCCTTTTCTATGAGTTCTCAGAAATTCATAAGCCCCCCTAGACACTGCACATTCCCTCACCATAGAACCCAGCCACCCCATAGCTTCATTATCTAAGGCTATGTATTTCACAACACGGTGACTGCTTTCTATGATTTTCCACCACCTATCATTTTCCTTCCTGAACTCGAAAAGCTTTTGGTCAATGAAAACCTCATTGCATCGCCTCATCTATTCCAACCCACAACGAAGACCCAAAGCTGCAATGATACATTAATCTTCACACATAGCAGAAGCCATTAACGAATCACCACCAACATCAAGAGAAACCAAAAGAAAAAGAAAAAAACGTAAGGCTTGTACAAAGAGAAAATATTTAGGAGAGAGAAAGAACCCAAGCCTCTTAGGTATTGAATAATGTTTTATCTCAATGCTTCTTTTTTTTTTTTTTTAATTTTGGTTCCTGTCTTCGATACAATTATAGCTCTATACTGGTTCCTCTACATGTTTTTTTTATTAACTATGATGTTCTGGGGAATGAAAGCCATATTGTTTTCTTGTAATTGCATATGATTGTCAAGCTGATTGAAAAAATTGGATGTGTGCTCTTATTGACTTCCCAGTTTAAAACTCTAAAGTCTATAATTATTATTTCCATCATGTTGACTACCCTTATCTTTTTTGCCTAATTTCTTGCAGGCCCTTTTGCATGCCTGCATCGCGTGTTCTTTGAAGCCATCAATTGATTGGATTGCAGCTTCTGACCTTGAAGAGGATAGTGCTAAATTGGTACTCATCCCTTAGAAGTTGCATTTATAGAGGCTTATGTTTTATGTAAAAATTTGGTATTACTTAAAAATTTGTGTTCCTCATACAGACACCAGGAGCACATGCTACTGCATGGGAGACTTTGAGGGTAAGCTCTGCTTTGAATGGTTTTTGTTATTATTTTTAACATTCTCGGTTTTCCTTTTACCATGCAACACCTCTTTCTCTAATTCAAGATTGTGGTTTTGTTCATCATCCTTAAAATAGTAAGATTGAAATATGCAAATACAGCTACAGATTGCCCTGTCCTGGTTTAGATATTTCCAAATCATCCCTGTTAGGAGTAGGTGGGTCTCGGTCCGGATTTCAGGTGAAGTTGCTCTCCATTGCATGGGGTTTGATGGCAGAACCTTGTTCCGTCTGTCATCATTAGCCGGTCTAGAAAGATGCATTAGCGTAGCAATGGGGCTTCCAGAATATCTCATCCCAGTGATCCCACATTGTAGATTGGCTTCACCTTGGTTCTTGGCTAAGGAAGGTTGATTCAGATTATCAAAAATGGTATAAGACAAGTAGATCCCACAATGTGAGCTTGGCTGACATGATAGTAACATAATACTTTTTTGATGAGTAAGATAACATTTTATTAATAGAAGAAAATAGGCATAGTCCAAGTACACGAGAGGTATACAAACAGCATGCACCTAGTACATGAAAAGTAGCTAGAAAGGGATACAAGATTGAAGCAAGCTCCATTAAGTACACAAGAGGATGCCCAAAGAAATAAAGTACGGAAGAAGAAACTTCTTAGCTAATCTGGAGAACGCTCCTTGTTTTCAAAACTTTGATCATTCATTTCAATCCATAAGTACCACATGATACATAGAGGGATCATCTTCCATACATCCTCAATATGTGAATTGGCTGTGCATCTTTGCCAACATGCAAGTAAATTGACCACCCTCTTGGGCATTACCCAAGCAATGCCCGTTCTATGAAAGATTTCCGCCCATAACATTTTTGACACCTCACAATGAAGTAAAAGATGGTCCACCAATTCTTCATTCTTCTTACACGTATAACACCATTCCATTATGACTAGACCCCTCTTTCTCAAATTATCCAACGTCAAAACTTTCCCAAGACCTGCTGTCCACACAAAGAAGGCACCTTAGTTTTCATATAGGTTTTCAAGGGAACGAAGTATGATTTTGGCTTGACAAAGCCTTATAGAATGACTGCACAGGAAACTTCGGATTCCCAATCTTCATTCACAGCAATCTTAAGTGGTTACTTTTCTTATTCCTTTTAAAATTGTCACGTCCCGTACCCGGGGGTGATTCTTTTAACCTAAAATCCACAAAATATAAAACTCAGATACAATAAGTCTCCAAAATCAAATATCTCAAAAATCCTTCAAAGAAAGTAAACTCGACACTATTGCTTATTTTCTAAAATCTCACAAATCCACTTATGCCACCTAGCATTTATCTCACCTTTCTCTTATAATCTTGTGACATGCTATATATTCCAACTGTCACAATCATCATGGTCATCTGAAAAAAATGGTAGAGATAAATGGGTGAGTCCACCGACTCAGTAAATAGTGAACTTATACTAGTGTGTAAACATGAACCAATTACAGAATGCAGAACAAAACAATCTAAAAAATAACAATGGTATTTCAGAAGCATTTTATTACAAGAATAATATAGGCAAAAGACCTTAGACACAAGCATGTTGAAACAATATCAGAAATAAAAACAGAGGTCATGTTTACCCCCCGTGGCAAGGTTGTGCATATTTGCAGTTAGCCAAGTAGAACAGAAACCACTTTGTCTCCGAAGTGAGTGCACTCAGAACAAAGGCAATGTTTACCCTCGTGGCAGGGTTGTGCACATCTGCGTTTAGTCAAGCAGAACATAAATCACTTTGTCACCAAAGTGATTGCACTTAGAACAAAGGCCACGTTTACCCTGTGGCAAGGTTGTGCATATCTGTGATTAGCCAAATAGAATACAAATCATTTTGTCACCAAAGTGAGTGCATTCAGAACAGAGGCTACAATTTTACACTCGTGGCAAGGTCAAAACAAAGGCCACATAATATACTCGGGGCAAGGCCATTAGAGGCCACAATTATAACCCGTGGCAAGGTCTATAACCAAAGCAAAACAGAATCTTATGCCTCAGGGTTTTCAGATACATTGCAATAACAAAACAATGTATTGAACATATAATATCGTATAATCAGAAAAAGAAATTTCAGACTTCATATTCACATTTTATGCAGTAGAGAACTAGAGTATAAAAATTGTTCATGTGTACACCAGTCGTGATAAAAAGTCGCATTTTATTTCTCAGATAAAGAGTGGTGCAGAAAATAACTAAGGTTGTTTTCATACCAAAAATATGCATTTTTTTCACAAAATCAACCTTAGTTATTTTACCTGACTTTTGCATAGGAGCACCGTTTACTTGACTTTTGCAATGTCCTATCTAAGCTTTGAACTCAAACAGTAGCAATATCACAACCTAATCCCGAAAAATATCACTCCATATTAATAACTCATACCAGTACAGAACCAACCTATCTAACAAAATTCTATAACTCAAACCATAGCTCAATAAATGCCAAAATCCATGAGCCCAAAAACAGCCCATAAACAAATAGTCCATCATGGCACCTTAGGTTTTTTATGACCCAAGCACAACGTCTGAAAATACTACTACACCAATAGCTTAGAAGCCCAACCTCATTGGATTTGCTTAAATCCCATTCCAACACACACCACATTTACATTCATACTGTCGACACGTCAAAATACCAACTCACATCTTACAACCATTCCTTTCTCCGACCATGGCATTACCATCAAGGAGCCTTTCAAACATTAACCAAGCCATGAAATCACCCGATTCCAAAACAATTACACAATTATAGAAAACTTCGGTTTCTAGTAGAACAACAACCATTTGAACCATGAAAATATAGTCTTACCCAACTCGGAGTGGTGGTTTGCTAGATTTTAGGGGTGAGGTGGTGTTGCAACGAGGGTTGTGCCAATGAAACAAAAGTAAGCTGGGTTCAAGAGAGAAACCGTGTGAGGGAAAGAGAGGAGCCGTAACACTTACTTCGACATAGCAAGGCAGTGCGACTTGACGTGGCACTAGTCATAGTGATTAGCTTAAGCATGGAGAGAGACCAAGACAGAGAGACGGAGGTTGAGAGGCTCACAAGCTATTTTGTGCTACGTTGTGAGCGGCGGTGACGTGGTGTGGAGCTGCAGCTGAGAGAGTGCAGGGCGCATAACAAAGGGTCGGGGGGACGATGGCTTGGTGCGGTGGAGCTCTGTGGCACAAGGCCTAGGCAGCGGTAGCATGTGGTGGAGATGGCTGCTACGACGCAGTGAAGCCAAGCCAAGTAGTGTAGTGATGAGAGAGAGCAGTTAGAGTGGGGGAAAGAGTGTGCATTGGAAAGATGAAACGGAGGGAGAGAAAGGCCGAGGGGCTTACCGGTTTGGCCTCAAGGTTAGACGGCGAGGAGGATGGCTGCAGCAGCGCGGCCATAGATGCGAGTTGAAATTGTATAAAGGGAGAGGGTGAATGCGTGGGGGAAGGGGGAGAGAATGAAAGGTTTTTAGGGCTTACTCAAAACAACACCGTTTTGGGGTTCTTTTTTTCTTAAAAGTACTATAACCACAAAAAGATTTCACAAAAATAAACTCACAAACTAACATGGCCTCATGTGATACATTAGATCTACTTTACAATAAAAGTATCTTTACAATTTGACGTACCATATCAAGCCACGTCAGTTTGTTGATTTACTTTTGTGAAATTCTTTTATGGCCAAAGCATTTATCGTTTTTTTTTAGACCGAACGGTCTAGGCTTGGGCCTTATCTGGTTATGACAGAAACATCATTTGCTTGTAAGCATTTTGGGGTTGTAGCACTGCAACCAAATTTTATAGTGTATTGCATGTGAAAAAATGAGGAAAAGGAGGGGTTGTTACATTGAAACGGAACTGGTTTTGACAAAACTTGCTCTTTCAGAATGCTGCATGTGTCTTGGTTCCCGGTGGATTCGGAGATCGTGGTGTTAGAGGTATGATATTGGCTGCAAAGTATGCTAGAGAGAATAGTGTTCCCTTTCTTGGGATTTGCTTGGGCATGCAGATTTCTGTCATTGAGTTTGCTAGATCTGTAAGTGGCCTTTCTTTCGCTATAATTCATATCATTTTACGGTTTGTATGAACCCTACTTTAATTACTTGGTTCTAGGTTTTGGGTTTGGAAAGCGCAAACAGCACAGAGTTCGATGATCAGACACCAAATCCAGTTGTAATTTTCATGCCTGAGGTATGTAGCATTTATTATGAAGTTGTTTAATTACCTTTCATGATGCATACCCTGCATTTATTCTGCAATTATTATCATTTCATTTCTGCTCTAGGGTTCAAGAACTCATATGGGAAACACAATGAGACTTGGATCTCGAAGAACACTATTCCAGACCCCTGATTGTATTACTTCAAAACTGTAAGTAATTTTTATAACCGATCGTTTCTGAAAATACCAAAAAGTAGCTGTAACATACTTACACTAATTGATAGCTATATGAGCTCTATGAAAATGTCCATTGTTTTCCTTATGTGTCAGTCCCTTGACTATGATTTTATGTACCCATCAGGTAGTCTGCAAGGACAAATAATTAAAGGCTGGCCTGTCCAGTAGTCATAGACAAGTGTTAGTGATAGAATGGTATCAATTTATGAACTAATAAACTTACTGGCCGTTTAGTTGACAAGTATGGATTTTAATGAAAATAATGATCAATTTATCTGGAACTGGGTTAGTCTATTGCTGCACTAATAGTCCTTAATATCCTCCTGGTGAGCTACTTCACTGCTACTGCATTTACTGGAACTGGAAATAGTACTGCCTGTATATTCTATAAATTAGAGTACTTTGTTGTTTGCATCCACTGTCATGCGCATGTATGTTTATATTTCTTCATAATTGCTAGGTACCACAATTCAGAGTATGTGGAGGAACGGCATCGGCACAGATATGAGGTTACTTTTCAAATCTGATTGCAGTGGGAAAACATGATGCTAGGCTTTATTTTCCTCTAAATATAGTGGCATGGTATTATATTTTAGCAATTGCCTGGTGCAGGTGAACCCTGAAGTTATTGGAACTCTAGAAGAAGCTGGCCTCAAATTTGTTGGGAAAGATGATAGTGGAAGGCGGATGGAGGTGGGTTTTACTGCTAAGTGATAACTAGATGGGCTTGAACTCGCATGAAATCAGGGATTCCTCATTATTGATTTAATTATGACTGCCTTAGTCGACTATTTATCCTATTTTAAGAGAGTTTTTTTTTTCTTTGGTAGTGGTCATTTACTTCTGTCATGTCATGGATCGGAGCTCATGGGCTTGTTCTCCTCCCCCCCCCCCCCCCTTCTTCTCTCTCTCTGATTAAGCTTGAGCTTATCTAATTGACTGTTTCTGCAGAGAAGTCAAGTAATTTTTATTCTTATTTTGCTTCCAAATTATATTGAATTTTAAACTTCCGTTTTTCCTGTGTCATGCAGATTTTAGAGCTTCCACATCATCCCTTCTATGTAGGAGTACAATTTCATCCAGAATTCAAATCACGGCCTGCGAGGCCGTCAGCTCTATTTTTAGGTATTCAATGGTCAACCTGATATCTTATTAGCTACTCTTCTGAGAGCCATGTATATAACCTGATATGCTGGATCGCCTTATCAACATCCATTCAAGCCCACTAGGAAAGAACTTGATGGTCTAGGACTTAAGGGTCCTAAATTGAGCAGAACAGCCACAAAGAGTTTGTATGACCGACTGCCACTTATTATTTGGCTAAGGTTTTGTTGGCTTGTAAATTAGCATATTGGTACAAGTTTATTCCCTAGCAGTTGCCCATGTATGTATATAAATTTGTTTCATGAAAAGATCCATTCTGGTTTAATGTGTCCAGGATTGATTTTTTGTAGTGGATATTCTTGGTTCTACACCCACACTTATGGTGCTATTATTTTATTGGCTAGTTTAGTTATGTCACATTTATCATTATAAGTGAACTCACAGTTGGTGGTGCAATATGGAGACTCACCCCCTTTTGAACAAAATAGAGTAGAACTGCAATTATTCCTTTATAGGAAACGGGTAGAATTTTACTTGTCAAAAAAGAAAGCTGGTGGAATATAGATGCTATCTTCCATTGTGCTCCTTGCATTTTTCTTGTACTATGAATACATGAAAAACATCTAGAGTCCAATCTGTTAAAAATGCCCATGGAGTTTTCAGATATCTTCAATTTAACTTTTTGCCTTTTCAATGTAGGTCTTATATTGGCCGCAAGGGGACAGTTAGAAGCTTATCTGGACAGGCATCAAAATGGAACTTGATTTGCAGCTTGTCCCACTCTTCTTATCTTCCAGATCATTCTTTCAAGGTGGTCTAGTTTTCAAGATGCAGAAATTTTAGGAAATACTTGAGTTTGCAACTTGCCCTGTTTTTTCGCTGCATTGTATCCTCTGCTTCTTTTGGGATGGGTAATAAATTTATTGCTAGTGTTGGGCCCAAGCCCATGTTGCAGAAGTAGCACGTTGGGTTAGGACATTTTTCTCTGGTTTTTTTGGCACTTTATGCTCATGCTTTTATGCCTGTGAACTTGTGAGATTGTGCAGGATATACACATGTACTAGAAGATGGCGTCGGTCATATTATCATCTGACTGGTCTATATATTGGAATCTGGTTGGAGATGGATTTCACATACATTTTCATATAAACATGCCTGGCCATCTTGAGCTCAGGTTGGGACCGAGCCGTCCTAAACTGTGCTCAATTGCGTTTTAGATTTTTAGGTATGCCATGTTATGGGACAAATTCTTGGTATGGTTCCACAAGGCACATTCAACAGCTATGATTTGTGGGTGTGCGAGTTTGCCTCTGGGTCTAACTAGTGTGTAATGCCACCTGATTAATATATTTGGCTTTTACACGCCATTTGATTTCTGAACTTACAGAAATGTGTCTAACCTCCTAGTGTCATTTTGAAAAAGAGTGTGTCTCTATTTATTCACTTTTTTCAAAGTGATTGCGTGACGCTTGCACACTCACGACGGCAACTATTATTTCTCTTCCAAACTGGACGCCCGATATGATTTCCTGCTGCATTTTGAAGTTTTGTTTTCCTCAGTTCAAGGCATTACATAGCAACAAAATATGCAAAGCCATTTGCTGTACCATGGCAACAATGATTGCTTGTCAACATTGAGTTTTACGAAAGCCAAACATAGTTATCGTGTTACTTTTCGGTTTTAGACTACTTCTCTCACTGTTTAATGGCCAGTAACAGGCCCTTTTGATTGAAAAGACCAAGTAGGACTCAGATGTTTAATTCAAAACTTTTCCTGTAGGAGCTCTTATATCTCATTGTGCAATGTATGATCTTCCAGGATTTGGAAAATGTTGCCAATAGAGATCTCTGGATGTATGAAAGTATATCTATAATGTGACTTCGTGGCATAGTATGAGCAATTGTATCTTTGCCAAAAGTATCTTTGAGACTACATCTAAATTTCCAATTTTACAAGGTGCAGCTGATGCTTCATTCTTCAATAAATCTTGCAATGAATTACTCTGCCTTTTTTTAATAAAATGCCATCTGAATGATGGTAACTAGTCTCCAATTTTTAACCTTTGGAATTTCCCAGGAACTCCAGGTGTTAACTACTCGGCATAAGTACTGAGAGACTTGTTCAAAGGTGCACTAACGAAAGGGCAGGTTGATGTCAAAACATTTGAATGCATAGCTTGTAAGCGTTATGAGCAGTAAAAGCACCTGACTTTGTTTTATTTTTTGGACGAGCTTTTTAAGATTTTGTTTCATTCGTCTTTGTTTGATTGTTTCTAATCATATTTCTGCGACACTTTGGCCTCTGATTTTTCACTCAGTACTACTTAACGAGAAGAAAAAAGAAATCCATATTCACATAAAAAGCAAGTTCGTTCTATGAATCAAAAACTGAATTTCCTTATTTATTAACTTGTAAACAATCAAACCCTGTTGAAAGCTTTCTCGTAATTACAACAATGCCGGAATGTCTAATGAATATCACAAGAACTGCGAAAAAAAAAAAAAAGCCGGTACCAAGAAAGAGAAGTGAAATTTGATTAAGAACAGATGAAGCAAAATTCTTCACGAACGACCATCGATTATCCTGTTTCTCTATTTTGCGTCTCATTGTACTGCAAATATGAAATCTGTCTCTGCAGTTTCATTTGCGCATAGAATTTAGCAATGAACTCTTCAGCTCTCAAATCAATCCCATCTTCCTCGCAAGTAACCATTTCTTCACAACCCCCACAGCCATCTTCTTGAACTATTTCTTCTTCTTCTTCTTCATCTCCACCATTTAGGAAACTCTTCCTCCCACCATCATAGCCATTAACATCATCATCAATATCACCATCGAAATCATAATCAAAATCAACTTGTGGGGTAATGCACGGAATGTTAGGCAAGTGGAACCGCATGGAGGCCGGGCGGTGCATTTTGACATGGAAAATGGGGGTCTTGTCGAAGGAGAGCTCGCGCTCTCCATAATGTATTTGATCGTGGCGAGCACTCTGACCAATGCTCCGAATATATTTGGGCAGAAGGCGCAGTTCTATCATGAGACGGCGTTTGAACACACCGCCCTTTCGTGCCCATAACAATGCCAAACGCAAGATGTTCCATGCTCTGCGAGCAATATCACTTTTCTTCTTGGGCATTTTTAGCTTGCTAGCTAGCTATATAGCTCTTATGTATATTGCTTCCAGCCCAAAGCCGAAAGAGAAGCAGCCGTACGTAGTTATATAGTAATACTATTGTATAGAAATAAAAAGGAGATCAAGTACTTTGAGAGAGTGCCTTTTTGCTTGATGAAAGATTTGGGTAGAGGAAAGCTTTTGTGTTTCGAGCTGGTTGTTATCAGATGACGATTAATGAGAGGAAGTAGTGTTATTTATATGTGTTTGAAATCCTTGTACGCTGTGTGTCAGAGAGAGAGAGAGAGAAAGAGAGGGGTGGGGTGGGGTTGTTTGGTGTGAAAATGTGAACTGTGGGCGGTGGAATTACCTCGAGGAGGACGCGGGGAGTCAAAGCTGGAGATCATGCAATGTGTTTCCAAATGTGCCCCTTGCTTTATAGAATTTTTACTTATAGGAGCCACAGAAAATTGTTTCTGCTGGCCTCTAGATCGACCAACCAAAGAGCAAAATAGATTTAACGAATCACACGAAAACACATCAGTTTGTTGGTTTACTTTTGTATAATCTCTTTGTATCTATAGCAATTCTCAAATATTAATATTTATGTCAAATGATTTTGGCTATGTGGTTATGAGTATTTGGATGATCACTTTAACACTTTTTGCATGCTTTCTTAGCTGTACTAGTATATATCTGATGAGCAAATTAACTTGCCAGATCATCTAGGGAATTACCTTTTTAATTAGGAGATGTTATATATATAATGTGAGATGAAAACTGATGAATTATGATCAAGAAAAATGAAATAGAGATCAGTAAAGCTGGGAATAAAAAATAATTTAGTCAAGGGATTCACACGTGAAGCTTCCTCTGATCTAAGTTTTAAATTGAGGGTAAAGTTCTAAGAAAGCACCACAGATTATCAACAAACCCTCTTTTCACCCCGTTTTCTTTGGCTTGCATGAAGAAAGGGACATGATACTTAAAAGCAAGCTGTTTTGTTGTTAGTTTCAAGCAAACTCGATCGTTAACAGAATTATTGTATAATTACTTAATTGCTCAAACACCTATGACTTAAACCCCTCATGATCTGTCCGTTAGAATATTAAACGCGGAGTACTGTACATATATGCTACATTACATTGCATGTGAGAGTTTTGAAATTTTTACTGTTTCTCACTAGCTGCTTCATCCTAGCTAGCTAGCTAGGGGGGTATTCGTAAAATAATGCTAGCTCTTTAGTCTTTGTTTACATGATATATATATATATATATATAGAAATATATGTATATATGAAAGCTAGCCGTTGATCAGAATAGTCAATCTAGTTATACATTAAAATTAACGAGGAAAAAGATGGGAGAGATCAACACAACGTTAGTTGGGTTTTAGTTGGAATATATTTAAATGGGTTTTTGCTTATTTTTTTTAGATATAAAAAAAATAGCCTAGCATGCAAAAGACAAAATTGCAATATATATATGTGAATAATATAACGGGAATTGGGAGGAGATCATGTTGATTTGTTCTTTTGAAAGGGACTTGCAGTCGCATATGCTTAATTGCCTGGATGTCTCCTAAACCGTGTCTCGGAAGGGAGGGAGAGAGAGAGAGAGAGAGAGAGAGGTATAACAAATAGTAATATGATAATTTGTTTCTCTTTTTTATGTTTAAAAATCATATGCGAATAAATATATATATATATAAATATAATAAGGTTGACGAAATATTTTCTTAGCTAATAATTTTTAAATAAATATTAATGTATTGGGCAATAATTAGACAGAGAAGTTGGCGATCGAGCTAAATTAAGGTCAATGAGTCTCTCAACAGAGCCATTGTGTTTGCATGAACTGACTCGGATACCACTCAGACTTGCTACTGATCTCTTGTTGATCTGAGTTGATCAGAATAATGATATATATGCTGATTGCTGGCCCTTCGAGCTAGCTTGTTCTAGCCTTCGGAGCTTAATTCATGATTCTAAGACGTTCTAACGACATGACATTGGTCTAACAGTAGGACCCTATATATTGCTTGATTTGATTTGAATTCACGCTAGACCGGAGACCATGAAGATCACTGATCAGATAATTAGAAGTAATAATTAACTAAGATACAGCATTCAATTTTCAAAATGTTCCTGCTCTCGTGCTTTTCACTATTCAAAGGTATGATCAAAATGATGTTGGAGTTGTCGTTGTGATCTGCTGGAGATTGTTAAAGTTTTTGGTGTTTTCTTAGAAGTTAAAGCTTAATTCCTTTCTAATTGAACAATTTCAGGGATACCATCATGTGAAAAACGATGGGTCTGTCAGATAGATTCAGATCGGCAATTTGGAGTACTGAACTGGCTGTACAGCCCGTCCATTGGGGATGGACCATTTCTTCATGGGGCCAAAGACAACTCATCCATCCTCGCAGCGTCATTCACTGTCGTGCGTTTATACCTAACTTTGTTGCTTCATTCACTGTCATATGAGTCATGTCGTTTTAGCTTCTGATCGATCCCTGCAGTTTAGGATCATTTGGGTGTGACTCATAGAGGAGGAGGAGTCTACCCTCCCTAATTACTACAACGAAGTTGACTTTTATTTGTTTTTACGGGGACACGATCCATGCATGCAAGGTTGATGGTTCTATATATATTTTTTCTTTCTTGCATTTGAGACTTGATTGCCAAGCATCCTTAATTTGTGTTCCTCGTGTTGGAAGGGGAGGACTTGTATAATTCATGTTGTGCTGTATACCTTTAATTTCAATACTTGCGTGGCCCCCACATTACAACTTGATATTCTTCATGCCAGAAGTAACGCTGATTTCAAAAGAAGAAAGTTCCAAAATTTAAAAACCTACCAAGCCATTGAAAGGTCAAACAAAGCCCAAGTAGCTGGCAGCCAACGCTCCTCTGAAAGCTACCCGCGGGGGGAAACATCCTTTTTTTGTTCACCACGTCATCAAAGGATCAACTATATGAACAAATTAAACTAACAATTGATATGAATATCTTGATCTGTGACAAGACAATGTCTCTTTTTCTATTTATATTTCTTGTGTTCTTTTGATATTTATTGTTATGGATATACGTACAGACAGTAGTAGCAGACTTATGTAAATCCCAAAATTTTAAAAAAATTTAAAATATCTCATAGTTTTTATTCATAATGTTATAAATATAGAAGACAGCCCCCCAAAAAATTTATAATCCACAAAAACTCTCCAAAAAATTTTAATATAACTAGAAATGCCTCTCTCCAATTTTTTTTTTCGATCCTATAGTCCCAAAATTTTGTATAATTTCTATATACTATCTATTTTTAAGGATGTAGCTTCACCAAAATTAAACTAAAACTAAGTTTATAAGAAATAATAAACTTATTAATATGGATCCAGATTAAGTTTTTTGTTATACAATATTAGGCTTCTTAATATGGAATTCAAGGTGAAAATATACATGAAGATTTATTTAAGGTTAATGATCCTTCACTACAAGAGATTTGATTTTTTTAGACAAATCATTTTGTCTCAAAAAATCTAACTTTCGTCCCTAAAAAACTTTCTGCCAATTTAAATTTAATTTCCCACCAAACTATACGTTCGAATGCATAAATGTGGTATTCGAATATGTTTGAACTAAATATGTGTTGTTCGAACGGTCTTAAAACCTTTCAGCCAGATTTTGCCATCAAATCTATCCCATTCGAACAACACAATTGCGGTTCAAATGGTTTGGAACTTTTTCGAGCAAAATAAATTACTTCCCCGCCAAGATTTATTTTTTGAACAGATTTTTTTGATGTTCGAACGGTTGTATTTTTTGAGACGATCTAATTCGTCACAGAAGATCTAGTTTGAATGGATATTTAGCCGTTCGAATGGGTTTATAAAGTCATCCATGTTTTCATCTCCAATAATTACTTTTCGGGACGAAATTCAGTTTGTCCCTAAATAATTTTGTCCCTAAAACTAAAATTTGTCGTAGTGTATATAAAAAAAATAATTGAAAGGTTTTATCCTCTAGACTTCATTGAGCAAGAAAAAATTTATTTAAGATCTCAATTAAAGCATTGTATATTTAATGTGACATGAAAATATCTAGATTTTATATGAAATTTGATAAACTAATATACTAGAATGAAATATAACATTCTAAAAGATTACTTAATAGTTTTTACGAAGAAAATAAATTCTAAATATTTCATTACAAAAATAATAAGAGATGAGTATTATTAAATGAAACATTATCATCGGAAATCTGAAACATCTATTAAGTTGTGTTTTTATAATTTTATTTCTACGTATATTTAGCAAATTATTGAGATCTAATTTTATATATATTTATATTTTTATGATTTTTAATCTCTTTTTATTTTACATAAATATATCATACGGTATAAAAGTTTATCCCTAAAAAAATTGTTGGTTCTGCCAGCGGTCACCTACCAACCTCCTAAACCGGCATCATAGGTTTTAGACCGTATCATCAAAGTCGGTGCCACTTCGATGATGGGGAATAACTCTCTCTCCCGTTACAGGACCATTTTTTGTCTCATTAGAGCGTTTGGCCCAGAATTTGCTTTTATCTATTTTCTGTAGTGATTATATACAGTACTTTGTCCTCCAACTAGCTGCTAGGTTTGAAGCCTACAAACTTGGTGACTTCCTAGGAAGAAGAAGAAGACCATGAATACGTACATAGATGCCATTGTTAGGCAAGTTTTGTGTGTCCCTCATTTTTTTTCCTCTCATTTTCTCTCTAGCCTCCGTAAGCAAATCGCCGCCTCCAGGAGTTTGCTTTCTTCGCTGGGGGGAGGAGGGATGAAGCTTTGGCTTCACCCACCTCCCTCCCTCGCCAGCCTTAGTCTCTGTGTAGGTTTTTTTCCTTGATTTTTATGTTAGCTTTTCATCGGTGGCACTGAAACTAGGTGATCTGCTACTTTCTGACGAGCAAAGTCCAACACGCGCCCTGCCATCAGCCTCCCCAGGCGCCGATCTTCAAGACGGTAGAAGAAATCTGCCCATTCGAGTGGCGCGTAAACCTCACGTGTGGTCTATACCGTGCGGGGAGTCAGATCTTCCTGTTCCGTCCTTTCAACCCTCTCCAGGTATGGCGCGTGTACTGCACGAGCCGCCACAGCCATTGGTGGCCCCTCGCAGGCGATTCGTCTCAATTTTTTGTTGCTACACTATGTTTTCGCTTTTTCTAACCGAAAATCAAGTGAAAGTGGATGTGACAGTTCCTTCCAGCTAGTCCAGACCAACATGTTGCAGCACACCCCTTTGTACTGTGACTTCAAGCTGCAGGTTAATAGTTTGTTCATCAGACTATTCAAAAACCGTTTTTAAGCGGTTTTCCATTGTGGGAATTAGATGGAAGTCAATTTTTTAGCTCCGATCACCTCTTTTGTTTTCTTTTTTATGTTGTAATGTGTGTTATGGCTTTGAGAAGACTGAAGAAGACTCTCACTCCACTGAATTTATATCTTGTATCCGTTAATTTATCTATAAATACTTACTTGTCTAGGGAAAAAAAAAAGATGCCATTGTAGGCGAATTGATCTGTAAAAAATATTAATGAAGCTGTTACCTAATTGACATTAATATTTATGCGTATACGCGGGTACGGATCGTTGTCAGCGATCGATCATAATGATATACAAATATATACATGCATGGGACCTGCAGTACTGGTCAAACAAATCGCAATATGGAACTAATTATTAGGTGTAAATTGGTGGCGGACCCTACTCCAAATATAGCATGGCAATGATGTACATGATCATGGTCATGCAGGTTGCATGGACGCATGTCTCGGGGCCATTCCCATGTGTGTACGTCCTTATTTTGATTCCTTTTCAATTCTAAAATTATAGATCTAAAAGCTGTTGGCAAAAATGTTAGGTAGAGATCAGAGAGAGAGGACCAGTTCAAACGAGTTTAATTATGGCACAGAAATTAATGGCAGAGAGAGAGAGAGAGAGAGAGAGAGAGTGAGAGATGAAGGAAGTAAATTGCGTATATGTACTCCCCGAAGCAAGACCGGCCTTGTACCTATTTCTTTGCCTGAAACACCGCCCAATAATTAATTTGCTTCTTAATATATAGTTACGTACGTTCAAACATTTGGAAGTGAAACTCTTCTCAATTTATTTTAATTTATTTTAATTTATTATTATAATTTTTTAAATTTTAATATAAAATATAATAAATAATTTAATTTTTTTAAATCTCAAAATAATAATAATATTCTAATAATATTTTATCATCTCAACTCAACTCAACATCTAAACACAGCCTAAGATTTCAAGAATATTCCCTGTTTACATTATATATACCCGTTTCCTTCTAACTATAAGCTTCTAATTCTACTCTAATATTAATATTCATGATTCAGGACTAGTCTTTGCTACATATATCGATACTAACCCTTAAAAGTGTTGCAGTTGTACTATTAATTTTAAGATGGTTCCTTTGATTTCATTTCATGATGATCGGTACATGTACATGATCATTGTCCTTTTTAAGGTAAATAACAACCAACATGATTAAGATATACATGCACGTACGACGTATGGAATATTAATGAAGGTTCAAAACTACATGAATAAACTTGTTAGTTCTTGGCATGCACAAGATTAACTTCTTAATTTACACGAGATCAACTAGGTTGGGTTGCGTACCTCGTCATCTTCACTCACGATGCATGGAATATTGCTAGTTTTTTTAGCATGGTAACTCTTAATATTCATGATTTATACGTTGCTACAGAAAGTAATTGACCCTTAAAGATGTACTTCAATTAAATTCTAAGATGGCTCCTTCGAATTCATTTTTATGTTCACATCAACACCCTTGTGATCAAGCGAAGAAAAACAAACCTATGATCACATCTCATCTACAAAAACAGACGAGGCCTTAAATGATCTATGGCATCTAACGCGCGTCCATCGAGCGTTCTGCTCTCTTCTACACAGTTTTTCCACTCAAACAATAATGGAAGAGTCTAAACCTTATACAATTTATCATGCCTATTATACGTTGCAATTCCTAGCAAACAAATTAATATTACGCTATTTGTCTATGTCTTGATCGATATAAATAGCGCTTGCTTCTGAGTTTCCCACAAAGGTTCTCTCCGCGTCTACCCCTGCTTTGCGCAGGGTAGCGACCCTAACAAATATTATTCACGGCGAAGAGTACCCTTTCCCTTCACCCTTTTCCTAATGGAAATGAATCCTGCAGACACCATCGTCGGCGTCGAGAATGATACTAAAGATCAGGATCCTATCCCTGATCAGAACTGCATCAAGAAGGCTCCCGATTGTGCGGGTCAGAAAAAGAAGCGCGGTGCAGTGCAGCTTCTTAAAGCAGCATCGTTTTTACTGCGCAGGCCTAAGAAGACGAAATCCTTTCCCACCAGCTCCCATGATCACAGAAACCAGGTCCAGGAGGCCCGGTCATCCATGTCATCGTCCCCAATGGCGCCCGAACAATCAGATCAGGATGTCCGGTCCCCTGTATCTCGTTCTGGCTACAGCTCATCTTCGTGTTCTGAAGTCAGTGCGAGCCGGTACGCGTCCGCGGTTAACCTCCAGGAGCTCGATCGGATCGAGGATAATGACGATGGTGATGATGAGGCTTACGCCGACTGTGGCGGGGACGAGATGATCGACTCGAAGGCCGACGAGTTCATTGCTCAGTTCTACGAACAGATAAGGCTCCAACGCATGAACTCGGTTGATCGTCGTTACCATGATATGAATCAGAGGTCAATTGGTTAATTGAAGGGTGGAGATCAGAAAGATTTAACGTGTGTGGTTATATATAATGCATGAAAGCTGTCTGCTACTTCTCAAAAGTTCTCGTGCATGCATGCATCATTTTTTTCCCCGTCCAAGTCAATTTTCATATTTTTTTATGTTCTGTTTTTCATGGTAATTAAATTAGACCAAAAGTTGGCCAAAGAGTTCTGTTTGTTTGAACGTACGGGTGAAGATATGGAAGTAGATGCATGCAGATATTACAACGAAGAGAATTTGGAGAAAGGAATGGACCGAGTTGTTTGATGAACAAGAAATTGAAGGAAATAAAATTAAGTTGTCTCTATTCTCTTAGTAATCATGTCCTTTTTGTACTTCTAGGTTTATATAATTCCATCGATGTCTAGGTTGATATTGGATTAATTCATGACTTGTATCCGGTCTGTCCATTAATTTTATACATAGATTTGCTTAGTTTGTGAGTTATAACTGGGGGAAATTGTTGTTTTTTATGTTCTGTTCTTTCTCCAGCATTCTTTTAAATTGGCAATGCATGCATCCATCAGAGAGGTGACTGCTCTGTGTTTTGCTTGTATGCGACGCCGGTTTGTTGTGAAGCAAGGTTGAGACGTGCATGCTGTTTTTTTGTGTTGTATTTTGAGAGTCTAGCATGAGTTTTATAGATGAGGTGGAGGGAAAATATCGTGAGTGATAAGGAGATTGGATAAGTTGGAGTTGGGAGTTGGCTTTGAACGAGGATCTTATTCAAATTGGAAATCCAACATTATAGGAAAGCACCAATGGGATAGGAAAATAATTTTTTTTAAAAAATAAACACTATCTAGAAACCTATCTTAAAATATATCTCAATTTAATAAAATAAAATGATGAAAATCTTAATTATCAAATTCAATAAAAAAAAAATATCTGTAACTATCCCTAATGATATAGGATCAGGTCGTTACAATCTCCAACATGAGTAGCTGAGGCAGAATTACCATTTGGTAATCTGACTGTATTAGAAACTGTAGTAGTGATGTAAGTAAAAAACAATGGGCTACAAATCATATGATTTGTAGCTCCAGTGTCAATAATCCATGGTGCAGTATCATGCTGTGCAGCAATGTGTGAATGTGCAGAAAAACATAGGTTTATACCAGACATGGGAGGGACATCTAGAGAAGTAGAGGTCATTTGAACTTGATTTGCAGCAGGAACATGTGCTTCATGTGGCTGTGTTTGGAGCAAGGCAATTAAATGACTATATTGTTCTTGAGTAATGACTGGAGTATTGGTGACCTGTTCCTATTCAAGAGAAACATGATTAGCAGACTGTCTATTTTTGTAGGAATTTTTGTGTCCAAGAGGGAAGCCATGAAGTTTGTAGCACTTGTCTTTGGTGTGTCCAGGAATGTGACAATGTCAGCAAACCGGAAGACCAGGATTGGCTTTGAAGCAACGTTCCAAAGAGTGGCCAGAAATATTGCAATGTGAACAAAAAAGTTTGTCCCTACGTGTGTTTGGACTGATTCTCTGATTTGGTCCTTTAGTAATCATTGCAACAGGTGTGGAAAGTGGGAGGGAATGCAGCTACCAACGCCTCTCTTCCTATTGTACTAAGGAAAGAACACGATTGAGTGGTGGAAGAGGATCATAAAGAAGAATTTGAGCTCGAATATTGTCATATGAATCATGAATCCCCATTAAAAATTGCATAACCTTACTCCGATAGTGGTAATCTGCCAGAATTTTGACAGAACCGCATGTACATAGAGGCATTGGTTCATATATTTCTAGTTCATCCCAATATCCTTTGAGTTTATTGTAGTAAATACTCACAAAATCATCATCTTGGACCAAGGCAGAGACTGCTTTCCGAAGCTGAAAAATACGTGGTGCATTTTGAATGGAAAATCATTCACAAAGGTCATGCCATACAGCGGCAGCATTATCAGCATGTGCAATGGTTGGTCTGTGCTCGATACTTACAAAATGTTGAATCCAAGCAATTATCATATCATTACATCTTTCCCATGGAGTAAAAAGTGGGTCTCATGTATTAGTGGGTTTAGTAAATTTATCGTCGATAAAACCAAGTTTGTCTTTGATATTGAGAGTTCGGCGCATGGTCCTTGCCCAGGTGACATAGTTTTCTGTCGTCAAAAGCTCTGGAACCAGTAGAGAAGAAGCTCCTTCACCAAGTTGGATGAAATAAGGACTTGCAGGATGATGAGGATTGGTTTCAGGGTTTGAGGGGGTTTGGTTTTGCATGTTTTGCTCTAGGGAAGGATTGGAAGATGAGGATGAATCAGTGCTCACGGCTCTGGTACCATGAACGAAGTTATGCAGCAGAAGAAAACAGAGAAAGAAAATATTTGGTAGATGGAATTCATTCTTTACATTTATCGGTATACTAACAACTGATATATATATATATAAGAAATAAAATATAAAAGAAGGAAATACAATTTACAGCTCATTACAATAACAAACTAACAGAAGAATATTCACGTTTATTCATCTCTGTAAATGTCTGTGCAGTATACTTTTTGTTATAAAGAATCCTTGTCAAGAGGTAGTGGGGAATTAGTCTCAACATAGTACCATAGTATTTGTAATTTGTTACGTTACGCGCGTTACGATCGAGGTGGTTGATTGTGGAAGCAAAGCTAATTAACATCACTTAAATATAGAATAGACTGCGACCGCTGTCTTATAACAAAAGGCAATAGAGCCAATGAGCTGGGCCGCTACTTAGCTAGCTTTCTCGGAAATTATATACTCCACATCCATAAAACAAATTAATTATCACTCTAATTGTAGTAGCTGGAATATTTGGAATATTAGTGATATTACTATTATTATTTTGAATTGATGCATTGGTTAAATTGCAATGATATTCATTAATTCTTTTATGAAGAAATAATTTATATAGGCTGAAGAAGATTGAATTTATGTTTAGCTTCCTCCTCCTGTAAGTTTGAAGTTTGAAAATTAAAATAATTACTAATCGAACAATCGCGATGCGGACCGACATTTTTCTATCTTTAATTTAATTCTATTGCTGTTAAACATGATTTTTTTTTATTGCTAATTTTAATGAAATACATATAAATGAAAGATAAATTGTGATAATGAATGAGTTTATTACATATGAACTTGTAAATTTTACTCTAATTACAGTTTGATTTAAATGATTAAAAGAAAGAAATGACGTGGCTTAGTAGAAAAAAGAGCAGCTTTGTGCTTCACTAATTATATAGGATAATTATATATATATATATATAGATTCTTTAATTAAAGCGTAATTTCATAGGATCAGATCGAAACCATGCAATATCTAGAAGTACTAATTGCTTAGAGCTTGATTCTTGTGATCACCTACTATTTAGCTGTAAAATGACGACAACAGGTACCTTATTATTTCATTTTAGAGTTACAACTATTATTATGAAAGTAACATATATAATTTATTGTGGGTTGGGTAAGATGGCTACCTGGCTACAATAGATTAGTTGCAACACAACCACGGTCATTAAGATAATTAGAAAGGTTGTTCATCCAGATCTAGATCCGAATTTGGATATCCGGCTATACCCAAATCCATATTTAGATATCAATGCAAATTTAGGTACCTGTCCAGATTAGTCTGGTTACCCCGACCTTACATGGGTATCCTGTTAGAGCATTAGCATTGGCTTGGCCAAATGCATCTTCAAAATTTAGTCAATATCACATTTTTTTATATTTGCATATTCCATTTAAATTCAATCCCCACATTAGATTAGCCATTCACACTCTATATAATAATAAAATATTATTAAATTAATAATTTTTTATTTAATTTATTTGTATCACATTTTATAATTCTACCAATTTAATATTAATAATAATTATATTATAATTAAGTTAATATTAAAAAAATCATATTATCAAAGGTCATTTAATGCTAATAACCAAAGATTGAGATTAAACTCATCTAAAATTCTATCTAAACTTCTTAATCACTAACCAAATATCTAGCAATTAACATACTCATTTGTCAATAAAAAATTTGCTCTTACAAAACACCTACAAGACATTTTAAGATTCAACGTCATCTTAATTACAAAAAACAAATACATAAATCTGTATTTCCAACATCTGATCAATTAGTATGTCTAGCACTTCCAACATTTCATAAATCTGCAATTATCATGTCTAGCAACATACTAATATTCATGTCTAACAACATACTAATATTCATGTCTAACAACATACCATGTACGTACAGCAACACAAAAAGAAGCCCCCAGATTACAACACATAACAACAGTTACAAAAAAACTCAAATACATCCATAAAAGTTGTTACATAGATCTACTATGCTAAACCCAAAAATCTTCTATGCTAAACCAAAAAAACCCATAAATCTGTCATGAGATTTCAAAAAACATCCACATGATGAGTTATAAAAACTATCCACATAACTGTTCTAAGTTCCATAATAGTTTTTTTTTATGGGTAAAAAAAGATTCGATGTTTTGTTATAATAAATTCTCCATAGATTGATGTTCCTATCAACCAGAAATTCCTATGCAGAAATTTATACAAAATTCAACCAGAAATCAAGCTAAATACCCATTTCCTACAAAATCATTGAATACCCATGCCGAATACTCATTGGAGATGAGTTATCAAGCAGAAGAAAGAGAGTGGAGTAAAAAAATTATGCCAGAAAGTAATTACAGATCGCGAGTGGGAGTGGGAGTGGGAGTGAGAGAGAGAGGAGCAAGAAATTAATATTTTAATAGTTGGTGAATCAATTGTAGTTTTCTATCTTTTGCCAACCACTGTAGTAAAAGTCTAAATTATTTTAGACTTGTCTAATTTAATGTGGGGTGCTTTTTACATAAATTATGTAAATTTTGACCAACCATCTCATTTGGCCAAGTCAATGAGAATGCTCTTAGTCAGGTTATAACCACCAACAATAGAAAATGTGAGTAATTAAATATCTTTATAATAATTAATTGATATATATATATATACCGGGTGGGGGTTGTCAGAAAACAAAATAAGTTCAACAAAGAAGAAACAATTCACAACAAGATACCAGATTGGCTCTGATACCAAGACAGCAGAAAGGCGATCAGGAGTTTCTACTTTGGTTGGTTCAGGATCATCTTTCGACAAGTAGGTCAGGAACCCGGAGGTATAAGTCCCGTTTTGAAAGCCAGAAAGGCGAGTGTAGGGCAGCTATAGGTTCAAACCCGAGGGCCGAGAGTGATAAGTTCGCAGACCCCTGAGATGCGACGGTCGGTGTTGTCCTAGGACAAAATGAGTTGGATAAATAGATCCAATTCAACAATTAGTTCCAGGTCGGCCATGCCGCCTGACATAGTTAATGAGAAAGACTGTGCTTTTGAAGCAACAGAGTCGCCTATGCTGGGATCATGGAAGATTCCAAAACTTGATGTTAGCACGATCTATCGAACCAATTGGTTTGAAAGATCCTTACACACACGATCTTGCTTGCGTACTGTTGAACAAACTTATGCTATTTCTAAATCTCAAGAAAAATGTTATCTTTTCCCTAAAGAACAGATGATTAAATTCTTGCAGGAAGGATTTAGATATATACATATTGGATCTGTCCAGATTGCTGCCAAACCTTTAACAAGGAGAGGCATCAATGCATCCGTACTGTTTTGCTTAAAGGATGCCAGATTCAATAATTTTGAAACAAGTATTCTCGGAATGATCCAATCCTCTTTGACGGATGGACCAGTCCATTTTAATTGCTTTCCAGATTTAACTCTTGTCATTGATGATAGACATATTTCAAAATGTTTAACTTTAAACATTTTAACTTCTGGTTATGATATGCTTGAGGGAAGCAAACCCCTTACTTTGATTTACAGGATTTATTATCGTCTTTTAAAAACGAGTTTAAATCCAAAGGCTATTGCAAAACCCATCCAGGGAAAAACTCTTCTGATCCAGAGCTCAACCCCAGATGCGGATGTTTCAACCCCAAAAATGATTTTTTGGAAAGATATAATTCTTCCCAAAGAATGGATTTTGGAAGAAGAGGTTCCTCCAATTCCTCAAAACCCTATTGACAGTTACCCAAGTAACATTCAACAGTATTTGGATGGAATCATTAAAATTAGTTTTGATCAGACTAGATCTCCAGGGCTAAGAAGAAATTCTTATGCTGGATCTAGTTCTTCTTTTGAAGGGTCAGAAATTTCAGTAAGAAGAGACCAAAATCTCAAACAGTTTCTGGAAGATTCTGTTAAAACTGCCCAACCTGTTAATCCTGTTTTAAAACTGAAAGGACTTTCTACGTCCTCTCAAGTTACTTCTGCTTTTTACTCCGCACAGGGTGCTGGATCCTCTAAAGACCAGCCTATTCATAATGAAGCCGATAAAGAAGATGAATCTCCTATATCACCCACAGCTTCAGATATGGTAGCTCCTGTTGCACCACAGGTTCATCACAGCCTAACTGTGTTGAATAAACCATTTGCGTTTGATCTTGTTTATCTTTTTGAAGAATATAAACTTTCAAAAAATAGTGATAAGCGAAAAGCTTACCATGCAAAGTATTCTGAAAAAGAAAAATAACGTGTTAAACGGAAATGGAAAGATGAAATGAATAAGCAACAAAGGCATATTCTTTTCTTTGATTTTGTCGAAAATATTTATGTTTCTAACAATACTTTAAATGTTGTTAAAACTGATTTTGTCAATGAAGAAGGTAAAATAGTAGTCCAATCTAGCCATCCACCTTTGGAGACTATTCTCATCACCCACAAGGGAGTTGAGATATCGGCTTCACCTTTCAAAATCTCGGAAACTGTTTCCAGAGATCCTGAGAAGGACAAGATTCTCAAAGAAACAAAAAAGGTTATTTCTCAAAATAACTTTGTGAATCTTGCTCTTCATACGATCGGACAACAGTTAGATCGGATTGAAGAAAAGGTTGAAAAACCTGATCCTATTCCTTTGGTTTTGAATACAGATCAACCAAAGAAAATGATTGAAAAACCTTTGATTATCTTACCGGAAAGTCGAGCTAAAATTGATTTTAAAAATCCTCAGGCAAAGACTTTAGATAAGATTGACCAAATGCTTAATGATCTGAAAAAAGAATAGCCTTCTACTAGTGCTTTGTCCAACAAAGCAATAGAAGAAGAAGTTCTTATTGAAACTACAGATGAGCCTTCTAACGATCACTCCTCTGAAGAAAAGGATCTTGATTTACTTGAAAAGAATTTTCAAGATATAGTTTTAAAACCTGAAATTGCCAGATTCTCTTCAAAAGGACCCAAGCCAATGAGTCTGACGAAGAACTGGTATTCCAAGCCTACTCCTCCTGATTTACAGTTTGAAGAAAAAAATTTTCAAAACCAATCTTCTTACTCTGCCGACAAGGTTTACGAGTGGAATATTGATAGTTTCTCTGAACAAGAAATCATGAATACCATGAGTAAAATGTCTCTTGTTGCAAATGCTTATGTAAACAACAAGACAACTTGATATTGTTAAGATTTTAACACAATGATTTTCCGGTGTTTTAAGAAACTGGTGGGATAAACACCTAACCAGAGATGCCAAGGAAACCATTCAGAATGCTGTCAAGTGTAATGATGAAGGGTTACCGATTTTTGATGAATCCATTGGAACAGCCCAGTCTGATGGAGTTAATACTTTGATTTATAAAATTTTAAAGCATTTTATTGGCACACCATCTGACATAACTAGTCGTATCAGCGACCAGTTAAACAATCTCAGATGTCATCAGATGTCTGATTATAGATGGTACCAAGATATTTTTATTTCCAAAGTAATGCTTCGCGATGATAGCCAGAAGTCCTACTGGAAGGAGAAATTTATTGATGGTTTACCTCGCTTGTTTGCCTATAAAGTGAAGGATGAACTTACTATTGCTGGGTCTCTTAATTATGACACATACACCTATGGTGATATTTGTGCAGTAATAAAGAAACTTGGTATTAGTATGTGTAATGATCAAAGAATGCTTCGAGAACAGATGAGAAATAGCAAGAAAGCCAAATACGAAATGGGAATATTTTGTGAACAATTTGGACTTCCTGCTATAGCTCCCTCAAAAAGGAAGCACAAGTTTTCTAAACCTCATGGTGGTATCAGGAGAAAACCTCATGATGAATTTTATAAGAAAACTTATAAAAAACCATTTGCTAAGCCATTTTCTAAGAAAAAGAAACCTAAAGATTCTTCTCAAGGAAAATGTTATATCTGTGGCAATCCAGGGCATTTTGCTAATAAATGTCCCCAGAAAGCCAAAAAAGATAAAAAATTTAAAAAGAAACTTAATCAGTTGAATATTGATAACAATGATAAAGAAGAACTATTTCGACTCCTAGAAATAGCTTCGTCTTCATCATCTGATATCCTTGATTTCAGTTCTAGTGATTCAGAATATCACTCAGAAACCGAATTTCCAGATTCTACTGGTCCTAAGCTAGGTTACAATTGTAATGATACTTGTTGCCAGATAAAAGGTAAGACAATTCATGTCTTAACCAAATCTGAAGAACAAGAAAATTTATTGCTAACCTTGATTTCTCAAATAACAAATCCTGAGCTTAGAGAAGAATATCTTCTTAAGTTAAGAAAGGTTATGGTCTGTCAAGAACCAGAAACCCCTAAGCAAAGGATTAGTTTTCAAGAAACCTTGGAAAGATTTCAAAAGAAAAAATTCAAGGAAATTTCTACAAATGATCTCCAACACGAAATAAATCTTGTTAAAAAAGAAATCGTTGAACTCAGATCTGAGGTTAATAACCTTAAGTCTGAAAATGAGATTTTAAAACAAGAATTTTTAGTGTTCAAAATTGACAAACAACTTGATCAAGATATCCCTTCTGATAACGAGCAAACAAATGATTCTGGTTCAAGCCAACAGGAGTTAGCTGCTGATAACCAGATTTGTTTAATCCATCATACCATTCCTCCAAAATGGTTTTCAAGGGTCACCATTGTAGTCGCTCATGATTTTCAATTCTCTGTTGTTGCTATGATTGATTCCGGATCAGACCTGAATTGTATTCAGGAAGGACTCATTCCTAGCAAATATTTTGAAAAATCTTCTGAGAGATTATTTTCAGCAAATGGATCTCAAATGAAAATAACATATGAGCTTAACAACGCTCATGTCTGTCAAAATAATGTTTGCTTTAAAATCTCATCTGTTTTAGTTAAAAACATGTCTGACAAAGTGATTTTAGGCATTCCCTTTATTTCTGCTTTATATCTTTTTTTGACTGAAAAAGATGGTATTACTACCGATCCTTTTGGTCAAAAGGTCAAATTCAAATTTGCATCTCGGCAAGAGATTGATCAAGATAAAGGTTTGAAATCTTCGCTTTTTACAAAACAAAAGCATCTGAATTTCCTCCAACAGGAAATAAGGCACAAAAAGATTTCTGAACAATTATCTTCGCCAATTTTACTTTCAAAAATTGATGATTTTAACAAGCGTCTTGTTTTTTATGTTTGTTCTGATTTACCGAATGCTTTTTGGCATAGGAAGAAACACATCGTTTCTCTTCGCTATACCAAAAATTTTGATGAAAACACGATCCCCACTAAAGCGAGACCAATTCAGATGAATAGTCAGACTTTAGAATTCTGCAAAAAGGAAATTGCAGACCTGTTACAAAAAGGCATAATTAGAGAAAGCATGTTCCCTTGGTCCTGCCTAGCTTTTTATGTCTGAAAAAATGCTGAACTAGAGAGAGGTACCCCTCGCCTAGTCATTAATTACAAACCCTTGAACAAAGTCTTACAGTGGATTAGGTACCCTATTCCCAACAAAAATGACTTAATTCATATGTTGAGCGATGCTGTAATCTTTTCCAAATTTGACCTCAAATCTGGGTTTTGGCAAATCCAGATAACCGAGTCAGACCGGTATAAGACAGCTTTTGTAACCCCCTTTGGTCATTTCGAATGGAATGTAATGCCATTCGATCTCAAAAATACCTCTAGTGAGTTCCAACACATTATGAACGACATTTTTAACTCGTTCTCAGCTTTTACCATCGTTTATATAGATGATGTCCTTATTTTTTCCAAATCTATTGATGAACACTGGAAACATTTGAATTCGTTTTTAGATATCATTAGACTCAATGGTCTTGTCGTTTCTGCGAAAAAGATCAAATTATTCCAAACCAAGATCAGATTGCTTGGTTATGATATTTCTGAAGGGAAAATCAGACATATCCAAAGAGTCATTGATTTTGCCGACAAATTTCCTGATGTCATTCTTGACAAAAATCAATTACAGAGATTTTTAGGATCTCTTAATTATGTTGCCGACTTCTACAAGGACATAAGGAAACAATGTTGTCCCTTGTTCAAACGACTTCTTTCCAATCCTCCTCCTTAGACAGAAATCCATACTAAAATAGTGAGAAAAATCAAAGCACATGTCAAGACTCTTCCGTGCCTTGGTATCCCCACTTCTGATTCATTTAAAATAGTTGAGACAGATGCCTCAAATATTGGTTATGGTGGCATTCTGAAACAATCTGTTTCACCAGGTTCTTCTGAACAAATTGTTCACTTCCATTCTGGAACCGGGAATTCTGCACAAGAAAAATATAGTACTATTAAACAAGAGATTTTATCTATAGTACTATGTATTTCTAAATTTCAGTCTGATTTATTAAACAAAAAGTTTTTACTTCGCATTGATTGTATGAGTGCTAAATTTGTTTTAGAACAAGATGTTCAAAACATTGCATCAAAATATATTTTTGCATGATGGCAAGGTATTTTAAGTGTTTTTTATTTTGATATTGAATATATCAAAGGCACTAATAATTCTATCCCTGATTTTCTTACCAGAGAGTTCTTGCAAACACCCAACCATGAGCGTAAGCAAGAAGAAAGGAAAAGAGAAACAGAGAGTAAACCCCCCACCTCCAATACCCAGTATAAAACTCATCAAGAATGAGTCTGGATCCTCCATTGTGCCTAGTGCCCTTTCAATAGCACTGGATATTGCCAATAGGTTCACACCTCTTGGTAAAATTGCGCAACCAACGACCTTCGCGTCTACGGTTTCTACACCTTTTGATCCATATGCGAAAACAATTGCATCAAAAGGACCTACTTTGATTACTCCTCAGTTTTTCCTCCCAAAAGGAAAATCTGAATATTTGAAGAAGCCATTTATTACTCATCTGTTCCATATAGAGCCTAACCGTTCTAACTCAACAGATCCGTTCAAAATAGCCTCTTCCTATTTTCCCCCTAATTTTCACTGGATACCTGAAGATTCCTCCAAAAATCTCCAGTATTACTCCAGTATCTTGATTCTCACCAACTCTCTTGTCATAAAACCCATTTATAATAAGAATGACTCCACTAAACTGATTTACCACAGTTCTTATATACTCCGAGTCATGACTGAGGCCGAATGGGGAACAAACCCATGGATCCCAAAAAGACTCGCAGACTCTGCACTGAGTTATAATTATTTTGATTACATAACTGCCTGGAGACGTTTTATGTTTTTCCAAGTACCAGATATGAGCCATTCATGGTTCATCAATTTTGATACAAGATTCAAAGGAACTTTTCCTTACTGGTTTCTCCAATGGTGGGACCAATTTGGATTAATCCAGCAGAATCTCCCTGAGCAGCTCGCCAGAGCTTTTACATTTTATCAACAAGTTGCTAGTACAAAACTGAACCGGCATTCACAGATGTTTCCTTATGAGCTCCATTTTTGCAAGAACTACAAACTACCGTGGATCTTTAAATGGACTTATGAGAAAAACGCTGATATAATTGACCGAGCTTATTTCACAAAATGGTAGGATAGGTTTGGATATACTGAAAAAGTGATTAACCAGATGATTAAAGATTTCCCTCAAGTCGCTCCTGATCTCCAAGACAAGAAGGAATTTCCAGAAATCAAATCTGGTTTACCAACCCCCGAATATCCTCTGATACTTCGGGCCCCTAATTCACCAACTGCTTCATCAAGAGGAAAAGCCACCAGCTCATCCTCAAAGAAATCTTCTAAGTCTGCTAAAGATAATATCCTCAACAGACTTGGTAAAAAAGATTTAATAAAATTGTTGGAGCAACAACTGTCTAAGTCTACGAGTGATAATTCTGATAACGATGAGAATTCAGAAGCATCCTCAGAGGCTTCGTACAGTAACATATTCGGTCATGATTCAGAAGGCATTCCAAAGCTAGAAGATGATTGACTACTACTTGAGATCAAAGAAGACCAACCATAGTCCTCTTTGAGATAATTGTCACTTTGTACCTAAAAGCAGCCGCCCACAGAGACAGCTGGAAGACACAGAGTCGACCGAATTCTAATTTGTCGTCTTGCGCCAAAGCAGCCGCCCACGAGGACAGCTGGAAGACACAATGATGACACTATGAGCCCCGTGACCAAACAGTCCTCACTGTTCACTTACGGAATGATTTACTGTTTTACTTTAATAATTGTAAACAGGAACTCCTTACACTATAAAAGGAGAACTTCGTTCTGAGCTAAGGCAGAACTCAAACCAGAACCCACTGGAGAGAAAACTTCTGACCCTCTCTACCCTGTTCTTGAGTCTCCTTAAATACTCTGATTTCTGTAAGTGTAAATCTACACTACCTTGTGCTTGTAATTAATTTAAGCTTGTTAATTTTAATAAAGCTTATATGTTATTACAATTAATTATGCATACGCATACATGCATATGGTCGGTTCAACCGCTTGTTTATTTTATGCTTGTATAATTTAATTATTGTGTAATATATCTTGTTATATATATATATATATATATTGATGCGTTAGGTCACAATCACCAACTTCACAGGTAATGAAAATATGAGATTGTATTACATGCGAGACTGTCCAAAAGAGAAAAAACTATTCCACTTCGAGAGAGAGATTAAAAAAATAAAAAATAAAAATTATGGATGATGAAAAATATTGGTCGAAAACAAAAGGAGTTGGAACTTTGGACCCAATTCCTGATTGCTGTATGGGCTTTAGCTAGGATGGATATACACAACACACAGCTCCTTGGTTGGACGGTTGTGCGCTTTAAGCCCATTCTCCCCCTCTCTTTTGCATTACTTGTGCATACAGAAGCCATGTGCTTATCCTAATATAGTAATTTCCTATCTAAAAATCCTTTATATAATTATCGAAATGAAATAAAATTTTCATTAAACACATCCAAGGAACCAGATGCCACTATTTCTGAATTTAATATAACCCCATTATGAAAAAATAAAATAAGAAAAGAAAAAGAATGTTATATAGATTGAACTTTCTTTTTTGTTTTGGAAAAAAAAAAAAAAAAATGGAGAGAATAAAGGAGGATCCCACTAGATCCTGCCACATCAGAATCCGGGATCACCAGACGATGTGTCTGGTAAGACATGGCATGATCTACGCCGTTCGATCGTTTAATAGAATTTAGTATCCATCTCCATGGACGATCTGAGAGCACTTGTTCTTGACCCAACGTAGCCCTTTCCTCAACGAAGCCTTGACCTTCCCTTCGACCGTATAAACCTTATACATGGCGATCCTCTTCTTCCTCTTCCTTTCGGGGTCGTTGAAGCCCCACGGCTTCGACGCTGGCTGACTGGGTCGAGTCACTCTGCGCGGAACTGGTGGCAGATCCGACGAGCCAGGCCGAGTCGCGTAGACCTGGTTGGAACCGAACCCCTTTCCACTCACCACCTCGAGCCTCCGGTCACCTCCAACGTACAGATAATCCGACCCGAAACTATCCATTTTGGGCAAACGGAGCTTGGGTCGTACAAGATGGAGGAGAGAAATGCGGAGGCACTAGGGTTTTAAATGGGGTGGCAGGCGAAGTTAGGGTTTCAAGGAGTGAGGGGTATGCTTGGAAAACAGTAAATGTATGGAGGAGAAAACCGAAAATTCGGAATGTTATTTATTTGTGGATTCCAGTGGTCGCAGAGCTCGAGGGTACTTGCTTGGATTAAAGAAAGAAAGGACTACTTGATGTTAGCTGGAAAAAGCATGATGATTTTGGCTGTGGACACATCAGTTTCCCGGATCTTTTGTTGGACAAATTAGCATCCTTTGTTTATTCCTTTGCTTTTTGGGTGCCAAGTTGACTGCTTTTTGTTCTATATTTTTTCCTTTATGGTCACCAATTCTTTGCACTTGATCCCAGAGGGAAAAGTTTAGGGGAAAAAAAGGTTAGTACAATTTTCCCTATGCAAAAAGATATGGATTTGATATGGGGAAATTTTCGCCCTTTCAAGTTTCATCACCACGGATCAACATGAAGATTTTGATTCCCTAACGTTGTCTACCACCCTCTTCAGCTTTTCATTCTAAACATGCAATGTTGATTTATGTTCTATTTTTCATATCAAAAACACTGTATATACTTATTGATAGATTGGTTGCGTCACTTTTTTTAATATGTTTGCTAAAGTAACAGAACTCTAGTTCAAAAATGGCAATCTATTGAATATTACTTTTTTTCCCCGTGTTTGCCTCACCTACAAAAATTTAAGGTCGCACGGGTCGGCGGGAATGTGCTTTTTTAGTTGTATTTGTGGGTTGTTTTTGTGCGTTTCGAGTTTGTCTACACTTAAGTTAAACTCAGAGTGTTTCCAAACAATCAAGTACCCGTAGTATTGTCTAGCTAATTCACCCATCTTTTTGGTAACAATGCATCAACGCATTCCGTTCAGCTTCCATCAGTACTAAGTTAGACTTTCTTTGAGTTTGATATGTTGATGATGTCGTGCGGAGGAAATTAATTCATTAGGATCACATGTATGAATATGACAATTGACACTAAGCCCCACTAACACCCCCCAACCCCCCTCCTTTAATTTTTAATTTAGTATATATGGACATATATTCTCTAGTGATCTAGAAGCTTATCTTCTTTGTTTGAAATCCGATCTCTCATGGTATCATGTAATTAGCTAGCTAGCTAGGTTGGTTAGTCATGTTTTTTAATCCGATAGTAATTTGATGCATGGATTTTTCTTTGCCTTTTTAGGTTTGCTTTATTACCCAAATAATTAAGATGGATGGATGGTAGCCATTAGCGACCTTGCTGCCTGCGAGCGCAAATCTAGTGTCCCTGATCTCCCCTCTGGCCACACATATAAAGCCTATATGAGCATGCAGCTCATCGTCACTTATAACAAAAATCAAATGTCATTGAATTTTCACAAGTACTAAATATATATATAGTGTATTAAGTTATGAAGCCACGTGTAGGTTTAGTTAAGTTAGCTAGTTTGTATATAAATAGAATTAGACGGATTGTAACAGACGGATTTCATTTTTCATTCAATACAATTTGGAATATTTCTTTCCTTTATTTCATTTCTTCCATATTCTGAGAATAGTGGCTCTTACCGATCAACAAAAAAGGCAAAATCTCACTTACAACCATCATTTCGATATTTGTCAAGTCCATATACTCTCATTAATTACAATATTGATCTATTTTCATGGTTTAATTATGAAGATCAATAAATTCATTGAACAGTGGTGAAGCCAAACTTAGACAATTGGCATGTTCTTAGATCCGTTTACCACGTACGTTGCAGTTTCACGTATATCTGGGGTAGTACTGTATGTAGGGTGGAAATCAAAACACACCAAATTCAAGTGATTAAAAAGGTACTAAAATTGGACTTTAACGTTTGAGTACTTAAAACTATGTCGTGAGATATTATTGAAATTAAACTGATCCGTTGAGATAAACTGTTTATCATTATGCTATAAATACTAGGTTTTCCAGATAGGTTGTCCGTTACATGTAAAACCAGTAAATGAACGCATCCTTTTTATTGCTGAAAGTCCTGTACCCAACATTTATCGACCATTCTATACTTTTACGTATATATAGTTCCAGATGCTATATATAAATTCCAATTGTCTCGTTGATGATCGATTCCCCAGATCAACGCATTGATCTACATTTGCTCATTAAAGCACACACCATATTAATTAATAGCAAGGAAGAAGGAAAAGTAAACTAGACGTACAGCTCAAATGGCCTTTTTTTTTTATTGGAATTTATAATTAGCTCTTGTTTGCCAACCTTCAAATGGGAACTTCAAATGCAAATCTTAAAAAAGACTACGAAAAGAGATGATCAGGTTCCACGCATGCATTCAATACGGTCCATAAAATCTAGCTATTTTAATTTCCAGAAGAAGACAACTTTAGATGAAGATCAACATCTACCTCCCCTTCTGGCAACTTACCTGAGAGTTCAGCAAACGACTGCGCATTAGCACAAATCTGCACAGGGGTTGTCACGAAGAAGCGAGAAGGAAATGATGAAATATTCAAAGGCTGCCGTGATAGATAAAAATTTGGATGTGCCTGCTGTAACCCTGAGTCGAAGCTAGCTGCAGCAGCAGGATTGCGAACTAGTCTTCTTGGATAAATCGACGGTACTGTTGATGATCTCACGGCGTGCGAGCTTAGAATTGGTGCAGCAGCTGCTATAGACTGTCCACTCTGAAATTGGGAACGCCTCGCTCTTTGACGCTCTCGCTTGTGTGCATTTTGGTGGCCACCTAATGCTTGGGAGTTAGCAAAAGCTCGCCGACAAAATTGACACATGAATTTGGTGTGTTTTAGATCTCCGAAATGTTCTCTCCTGACTCCTAGTTCTTGGTGTTGCGTTAATGGAAAACCGAATAGTTTCAGTGTCGAAGTGGGGTTTTCATCGGACATAGTATTTGTGGATTTCAATTTGCCTGCTGGAGTACTCGAGCTTTCAGCTGCCATGCAAACAGAGAGAGTTTACACTCTGACATGCATGTTAAAGGAAAGGGAAATGCCCTACATATTTATATATAGAGAGCGGATTTATAACTCAGAATTTATATATCTTTTAAAACAAATCAAATTAGCTAGCTTTTAGCCTTATCGTCAACAATGAACAGTACAGAGATGTAATACATGTGCTCTGAGATTCTCTCTGAACTCTTTTTTTTTCCCCCGTAGGTTGTCACAAAAGTTTGATATTGATAAGTTGTAGACTTGACCATGCAAACTTTTCTGTCGCGGTACACTGCATGGTCGATCAGTGGCTCGGTCCTTCCCTTGGATTCTAGTACTGTGCATACATTGGCCAATAGCTACTTTTTTTTTTTTTTTTTTTGTAGGCTGGCCAATAGCTACTTGCTAGTATAAATGCAATATATATCTTGTACGTACGTTCACGTGGAGCTAAGCAGATAATCCTGACGACGGATGATGGTGAAATTTCATTATATTTCATTAAAAACAACCCGCGCGCCCGAGAAGAACGGAAAATTAGGTCATTGTACATCCATTGCATGAATGTTTTAATCTAAAAGGTTGCTGCTGCATGCGCTTGTTTCTGATTATAATTAGCAGATAATTTGTTCCAGCATCTAATATTAGTACACTCGTTCGTCCCATGATGTCTTTTAACATGACGTGAATGACTCCATGATGTCTTTTAACAATGACGACTCAGTGCGGTTTCCCAAGCTAGCTCCTAATGTCACAATTACCTACTCAATGCACAGATATTGGATGATCTAGGATATATATGTTCTCAACCAATATCATGTGTACCGCGTGTTGGTCAATTTTAAAGTTGTTCGATCGTAAGGCTAATTACATGATCCGTTTGCTGAGAAATTAAGAAGCAGATACACCCTTCTGTTTTCTCCTTTTGTATGGGTTTAATATCTTATATAATTGTACGTTTAGGTTTTCTAAAATGATTCAAATTTATTTTTTAGATTGGTATTTATTAGTTTCAAGGGAAAGTATCCTTTTCGTTCGTCACGCCACCTGCAGTTTTCATTAATTTTTCAGAAATGCTTTAGGTTACGAATTTGGGATTAAATAGTGTTTTGAATTTTTTTTTTTAACTTAGTGATTAAAAAAATATTTTTTAATAATGTTGTGAATTTTTTATTTTTTTCAAAAATATTTATAATAATTAAAAAAATACATGAAAAAATAAATAAGTGAAATGTACTATTCGATAAACTCATTCGGGCCACTTATTCGTAGGGCTCTTAATTTTTATCCGTCTTAACTTAATATATATATATATATATATATATTGTACCATATCTATAGAGATAAGATAGAAATTAAATGTTACGTTTTGAGACAAGAAAGAAGCAGATGGAAAAGTGCTGATCATTTCGACAACTATATATCAGATTCGAAGCAGGTGTTGTTTAAAATCTCAATTAGTTGATATATTTAATTTAGTAAAGCATTATTCTTTTATCATTAATTTTTTCATTTCAATCATTGATATTTATATTTTAAATTATTTTTATTTATATAATTTATATATAATTATTTAAAGTATACGAGATAATTAATATATGCTGTTTATTAATATGTCTTAACATGATTGTGATATAGATGTTATTATATATATGTTAAGTATTCTGCTGTACATACTTTTCAAGAATATACTTCTCTTATTTGAGGTGACAGCCTAACTATAGCCCTGATCTCATACCATAGCAACTTGCAAGAGTGTAGGGGCATATATACGGGCCCAGAGAAAAGAAAAAGGCCGGAAAAGTGAATGTGCATGAGGAAAAGATGGAAGACGGAAATAAACCTCGAAAAGAATCCGAAGATTGCAGTGCGTAGTGGTAGGATGTCTAGGCATCTGAGGAGGATATAAATCATTTCTTTTTGTACTTTGCAGAGCATCGTTGTCATCTCAAGGCATCACGCGTCGGTTGATGATAAGCTTATCGGTGGGATTGGGTGTCGGCCACTGAGGTGTGCATGGACATGCTGACGCCCCCGTTGCCCTCGTGGTGGGTTTCGATCATGATCACAGTGCCTCCCATTAATTATCCTTGCTACTTTGATCGATTGACACTCTCTCTCTCTCTCTCTCTCTATAAAACATTTAGCTCTCCAAGTGTGATCTAGGTGAATCTATTCGTTGAGATAAGTTCTTGTACGGAACTAAATCGTCGTCGATCGATAGGAAATAAAGATGAGAAAATAGATAAATAATGGAGAGAAAAGACTATTTTTTTTTATATTAATACAAAGAATAATATTAAATATAATCGTATATAAATTTTACATATTTTTTTAAATAAATGAATAAATTTAAAATCAATATAAAAATCTTTTTTTTTTAATAGAATTGTACAAATTACTTACATATTCAATAGCATTTAACGTTACTAGATCTAATCTAAAATATATAAAGATATACATACGGAAGTAATCAAGACAAGCAATATTAGAGATGGATACAGTTTATATTGGATATTATATATAGCAACCAACTCCTTTGTTTGAGGAAAGACACTAACCTTATAATTATCTTCTTGATGGCCGACTTAAACGCACTCGCCTAACACTTTTAATTTGTGTATATGAAGAGACAAGCAACCGCACCTATAATGGAAGACTTTAATACAAACACTTTTGAACATATAGTGACCAAGTAGTACTACATGTGTCCATTTATTGGCTGGAAACTTATAAACACCATGTCCTTGACCTTCAACATCGATCCGACTTGCATGGGCATAAACAATTAATATGATCCAACCCGAGTTGAGAGTTTTACTTAAAAAATAACTTGATCAGCGGTCTAAGACCTAATCGAAGTCGCATCATGGATCTATGAGAGATTGACACGTAACACAATAGTCCAGTACTACTTATACATTGCATGATCACCAACCTGCAGCTGGGACATGATTTTTTCTTTTTCCTTATATTTTGAGAAAGGATAAAAAGAGTTGGGCTTGAATGGAGGATGGAAGTCATCCCTTTCATTTCTTTCACTTTTGTGTCCAACCAGAGATAAGAAAGAATGTCTACATTATGAATATCGTTTTCCTTCCATAGTACTAGATCTCATTTTTCCTCCATATCAGAGGCACTAAATCTTTCCAAGTGATTCCCTTAATCATTATCACGGCTGGCTTTTCGATCTTTAATTTGTTGTCGCTTTCATTACTACGTACACAAAATCATAGCTATTGAAACTATATATATATATATATATATTTATATATATATATATATAACATGAGCAGAAAAGAATAATGTATGTTAAGCTTTGATTAATTGACATTAAACTTTCCTTTATTCCGACCAATTACCAGTAAGGGAATATATATATATTTATGTAGGTAGGTATTTTTTTTTTTTACTAAGTATTTATATATGTAGGTGATTAGGACGTTAATTACTAAATATTGGTGTTGATGTCGTGTTTTGCGGGCATGGGCAACTTCACGCCGGCAGTGTTCGAGCGATCACCTGCACAGTAACTAAGGGGGACCTTGGGGTCCGTTAATCCTCCAATACTTAAGTCAGTAATAGTGATAGAGATAATAAACAATAATGGAGACGAGAATGTAAGGTGATAGTGATTGATTACCTTGCTTGCTGATGATAGCGCCTTATTTATAGTTACCGACCTGATCTCCACGATAGTAGGGTGTTGCATAGCATGAAATGATATGTTTGCGCTGTCAATTCACCGAGCTACCCCTATGGAGTCACCTCGCTGAGTCTATAAAGTGCTCAGGGTGGCTGGGTATTGCTCGGGCCTTGGGCCGTGTTGAATGCGGCACGCCTTCTGCTCTGGACCGCATTGAATGCGAAATGCCTTCTGCTCTGGACGACATTGAATGCGGCATGTCTTTCATCAATGCTAGGTGTAAACCATCTGATATGAACTAGGCCAACTTTGGTTCTCATCACCATCGCAAGCCCTTTCGCCTGACACCGAATGCTAGGTTCCTTCCCTCTTAAGCCTTGCATATACTTCCTGTTATGATCAGGATCCAACTCGAGCATCATACCCGAGCCCTGACCCAAGTACTACTGTGCACCTGAACTCTAATCTGGCCCATGGCTTCAGCCCAGTTCCACCCAAACCTCATATCTAGGTTGTAACCTGGGCCCTGCTCTTGGCCCAACGTAAGGGATTTTCTCCCTTCACAATTGGCTATCTAAGAGCGAGCTATAGTTAGGTTAAGGCCTCGTTTGTTTTTACAAATGAGATGAGATGAGTTGAGATAAAAGTTGAAAGTTAAAAGTTGAATAAAATATAGTAAGAATAATATATTTTTTTAATATTATTTTTGTTTTGAGATTTAAAAAAGTTAAATTGTTTATTTTATTTTGTATGAAAATTTTTAAAAATTGTAATAATTAGATGAGATGAAAAATTTTATGAAAATGAATGAGTACTAAGAGAAAAAAAAATAATAATAGGCACTCTGGATTTGTATGTGTTCAGAGAACGGCCTGAAGCACCTACGTACAATTAACGTCGTCATAGAATGTTTGTTGGGTAAGTGTTTCTTTTCACAAAAGAAAAATTATTATTAGTATAGACTCTACACGTCAATTTGAAAATAAAATAATTCTATTTTTTAAAAGAGATAATTATAAAAATTCCTTGATTTATTTTATTAAAACTTTTTTAATTACTGCTATTACAGAAAAAAAAAATCATAAATTCTTAACATTTTAAGTAGACGAAATAAAATTTTAAAAGTACTTTTCGATATAATTGGGTGAGGAAGACAACGCTGGCTTCGCCACTGAATGGGGGACACTTCTAGGGCTGTGCCCATGTGCGCTCTTACTTCCGCCAGCAATGCTAGCTTTCCATAAAATAATTTAGACGACTTTGGGAAATTCTTGTACACTGAAACAGGCAAAGCTGATCTGCCCCCACCACTCTTTATTAATGGTGTCCAATCGTACGTTGTTCCCATCCTGCATTGTTTGGAGTCCGGCAGTCGGACAAAAACCATTGAGTAGCTAATTCATAATTCGCCCTGCGAGGGTATCATGATGATAACCATATTGCCACTAACTGCACGCATTTCAACTACTTTTTTTTTTTTTACAGAGATGATCGTACGTCATCGTTAAATATCATGTATTGCATGCCCAGACCTAAGTATGTCATATATTCACTGTGGATCGATGTTTTCTAGGATATCGATCAGGACGTTAAAGTTGTCAAATTGACCCAGTAGCTTAGAGTGTTCTTTTATTTTTATTTTTTGTGGGTTTTGGCCGATTCTTATCTTTATTGTATGTGTTCTTTTACTTTTGCTTCAGCTTCAGAAAAAGCTCCATCAATTGAAAGAAAGCTTCTGTAATGGCCGGGGAACTTCCGGTTCAGACGGTGACTTTTGCCCTTTTCCATCGCAGCTCCATGCATGGAATTAAATGTGATGGGTGTCCCTAGTCATGCATCTTTTGAAGGGCGTAATAGATCATTGCATATATGCCCTAGCTATAGCTTGATATTGTACTGCCATCGTGAGTTTGCTTGATGAACCTTTCACGCAAAAGCGCAACCCGGCCATAAATCATAATGTGCTCTGTCCCCAGGATTTGCAATCCTGAGTTCAAGATCTTGTTTTCCCCTATCCGCCAAAACAATCAGAAGCTGGTGCTAATGTGTCGGATACATGCACTTCAATATTTTACGATGCATGGCATGATGCCAATTGCCAAGGATATATATGCGTGCTATATATATATATATATATATAATACAATACGGCTACTTAGAAATTAGACCTATACCTGGGATTCAAGAGTACTAGGATCATATCCTCCGCTGGATACTGTCATTTTCACTTATTGCTCACTGACATGAGGTGACTCAATCCGAACGAAACAACCTAACTAGCTGATCTATATATAATGGTTGGCTCTAGAGCCACGGGAGCTGTTATTGGGCCTTCCTCTAGAATATTTTATAATATTTTTTACGCGTATTTTTTAAAAAAATAAAAAAATTTACAACAATATTAAAAAATATTTTTTTAATTATTTAATAGAAAAATTAAAAAAAATCCAACGGAAGCAATATCAGCAGAAACTCCACGGAATTAAAGAGTGGCGTTTTCCATATAATAATATGGGAAGTGGCATGAGCAATATATATTTTAAGAGTAATGCTATAAAATTATATTTTCATTTTGTTTTAATTATATTAAATGATATGTGTTGTATTTATTATTATTAAATAATAAAAAAATATGTAACAAATAATTATTTAATAATAATAAATATTTCACATTATACCTAATAAGATAGTAATATGATAATTTTCATATTCAAACCCCCCATCATTAATCTCGAAACGCGCGTTATTAGTTCCTGAAACGTTTATTGAGATCAGAAAAGATAACATTATTGCGGCTGTGACTAGCAGATACTTTCTGTAAAGTTATGATTACCAATGGTACACAACATCTCGAAATTGTTGAATCCTTAAAGATTCCCTAGCTAGCTATCCTGTCCTTATCAGGAAGGGACTTATGCCTGTCATGTAATACATATAAATGACGCAGCATTCACACCATTTTGAATGGCTATGGATTTCTCATCTGTTGTACGTAGGTCAGCTATATATACAAACAGTAGTACAATTAGCAAGCTTGTTGATCGATCAAGTTGGTGCGCACATCTTGTCACTAGGTAAACACCCTTTGCGATAAAAAAAATATATATATATGATCGTGAGTACTTTGAGATTTTCAGATTTTGTGATCAAGACTAGAGTACGTCAGATGACGCCTATCCATGCATGCCACCTGTGTTAAGGATCGAAGAAATTGCAGAAATATTGTAAACCAAAATATCAAACTCACGACATTGTTATCTGGAGTACAATATGCAATCTGATGATCTCATTGGTCGGCGTTCTTATTTTTCAGGGTTTTTTTTCTGAGTAACTTGTAAATTTCCAGCAATATTAAGAATTATACTTTATGTAAATTTCAGACCCAGCACTGATCCCCACACACTAATTCATGTCATGACATCTGTACTATGTAAGCCGTACACTAGTATATATAGATTAATCTAGCTAGCTAGAGCCTTGTGTCCTTGCTTTTTGAATGATGATGTTTTTAGTAATTCTCAAGGGAGCATGCATGTTCGTAACTCGTAACTGCGCGCCATCATTCAGAAGTACTACTAGGTGTTGGGTCGAAGACAAATAGTGGGAGTCTTCCAATGAAGCCTTTGTATAATGCGAAGAAAAAGTATTTATTGGGAGTTGTGACTTTTGTCCTTTAATGATGATCATGGTATTGTTATTTCGAGTTTTTTTTTTTTTTTAAAAAAAAAAACAAGTTAATTTCATTAAATACCAAAGCTGTTACGTGAAGAGGGCGTGAGATTTATTTGAGACAAATATCTTGGTCTCTACCCCTATTCTACAATAGGAAATCATCTTAAATAAAGATAAAAAAGTATTTATAAAAAAAAAAATGATAGATGCACTGTCACATATTGTTTAGAGTGGATTTTTAAAGAGATCCACGATCCCTCTTACAAGATTACTAGTTAAGAAAAACAGTAATATAGAGTAGTCAAAATCCAAGCCGAGTTAGCGGCAAAGACCAATACAGGCAATGGCGGCCCGTGTAGGACACGCGCCATCTGAGGAGGTGAACGAACGAGCAGATTTGAAGGACCTGAGGCCTCTGAAATCGGTGGGGCCGCGCGTGGTCCCCAAAGACCCTCTGGTACGCAGCTGCGACTGAAAAACCCGCACAGCTGTGGCCACACGTGCATCGAACTCGCTTAGCAGAAGCGCATGCTTCTTCTGCGAGCATGAAGATCGATGATCAGAGAGGCTAAACCGACATCGCGTGTTGGTCGGAGGTTGTCGGAAGACTGTAGATCGGAAATGATCGGCGCTAAGGAGAGAAAACTAGAGGAAAAGTTGGATAAAACTAAAGGATCGGGCTTGATTGCATATGTTATATATTAAACCTGTGATAATTACTACCTAAGAGTGAGATTTGGTCTTTTCATGCTCATATTTACGTATTCCAACATAAATACAGCACATGAGAATTTCTATGAGCCTAGCAGCTAGCAGCAACATTAATTTAAAGACAACATATATATATATATATATGTACGTTTTTTTATGTCTTCCGATCTCGGTTATGGTTTGAAATTAAAAGCAAACTCTTGTTTTTTTTTTTATCAGCAATTAATCTTTTATTATATGAACATTAATTAATCTAAAGTATACCAAGAAGTTAAAAATGATGGATATGGAGACGAAAGAAAGATGGATAAAATAGCACAGATGATCAAGATGATCGGTAATTATTAAATAGTTCTGAAGAACATATATATGCAGGTATTCCTATTCTATCACAAGATATCATATTATTAAAAATTAATGCTTAAAAAATAATTTAATAACATAACAATTTATATTAAAATGAAATTGTCACGATCATACATGACAGATCGAAGCATCTAATAACTTTTCAATGAAGATGACATAATTTAAGGATAACAATGTACGTACATTCATGGGTCATCAAGAAATCATGTGGGTGAGATTTTATCTGGTTTATTATGAAAACCAGAAACAGAGTGTGGCAGAGAGGCATCAAAATATCATATGGGTCCAACAATTCGATGTCGAAGCTGGGAGAGGTCCAGTTTCAACGAAGGGATTTCATAGTTAGCAAGTATGATCATGACTTGGGTGCAAAAATTGGAACTTTCGCCAGATGTCCAACTCAATGCATACATTTTAGCCCAACACTCTCGATCTACGCACATATTCCTGCCCCCTTGGGCAGGTTTTGCTCTCTCTCTCTCTCTCTCGTGCATGAGTAATGTCTGGATCATAAGAAAACCTGAAAAGTTAAAACCCCCATATCTTTTTGGGCCATTTGGGCCAAGTACTTCCAAATTTTTACTGTGTAGCTTTTGTGGTCAAATAAATTATAAAACCATTGGGCAAACTCATTATCAGCTTGTGCGTTTTATCTTTGCACACATCACAGCCTCATAAATGTAGGAAAGATAATAAATAACATTGGTATGTGAATGACCCTTTTCATTCAGAAAATCGTAATCTGTTTTGAAATTGTTTAGAGTTTAGTTTCTGATATTGACAGAATGAAGCAGGGGAGGGAGCAAAAGCAAGTTGGGGTTTGGGAACTAGTATATAGATCATGTTAGAAATAATATCAAATCAAATTGGATTGAATAGAAAATCATTAGACCTCGTTAAAGAAAATCATAACAATTTTGTATTGAATAGAAACTGCATCTCTTGAAATCTAACCGGAAAGTGGAAACTCATCGATACCATATTTTGACATGTTGCATGTATGTTACATGGATAAATTCTTTTAATGTAGCCTTGGCAAATTAAGAATCAAAGTGGGACAAAAAAAAAACAAAAACTTCTCTTTTGGAGTACAATTTCATCATTTTCTTGAGAGAACATTATTGTGTGCCTGTTACTGTTACAAAAACCGAGGTAAAGAGTCTTGGAATCATGCAGAGGGTAAACAACCATGTATAAAAGCAGAAATAAAAACAACTTTTGTAGGGAACGTGACCCCCCTGAGATCCCTAACATGACTAAAGAACTATCTTTTCCATCTATTTGTGCATGAAGAACATTCATGGATTTTATGAATGGAAAGGCCCCAGGAACAATATTGACTAACCAAAATGTGTGGCTTAAGGAAGTATGATTTGGGCCCTTAGATACTTAACATGTTCATTTTCTGCTGGAATGATGGTAACACTCCAATCTCATGACTCATGAGTTGATAGATGCTCATCTGCAACAGTTTCGAGTGCACAATCTCTTCCTGGTAACTTTGTGGAGCAGGTTGGGGACATCCATTTTAGCTGGAAAGAATTGTTTTGAATGGTTCATCTTTGCCTTGTGTTGAAGATTTGATCAACTGTAATTTGTGGAGTTCCTTTGCCATTCTAGTTGACTATTGAGATCACATAATTCTTGAATTTTTAAGTCTCGAGAGCTTAGAGAACTCTACTCATTGTGTACTTGATTTTTTCAATTTTTTTCTCAACTCAATAAATGATCAGCCTTGTCGATTCCATTGTCTGCATTTGTAAAATGAGCTGGTGGGCTTATGTTTCACTTTCCAATGCTAAGTCTCTCTAGGGATTTGGGAGTGTTTTGAACGAGTATCATTTATAAAGCACTGTAAATAGATAAAGAGGATTTTGTTGTTTTCCATTTGTAAGAAGAGAACTGTCAACGTGAGCATTGTAACAAAGAGACCAAGTTCGTGCAGAACAGAATGTAAGAGTTGAAGACTATATGCTATGGTTTGTAGACATTATAGCAATAAAGACAAAATCCCAGAATAAAAGACAATTTCATAAGATTGCATTGAACATAAGGAAGTGACTTTTATACATCTAATTCTGAACAACCAGTACATTCAATCCAGTACACCTCAAACAGAAAGCATAGTTCTACTTTCCTACTGTACTCTGGTCATCAGCCAATGATACTTTGCTTAGCCTACTTGGTAATGTCCTAATATCAGTGGTTCTAATATTTCTGCTTCCGGTGCGGCGGCTGCTCGGACCATGAAGTGCTCTGTGTGCAAGTGCTTTTCCAAAGTAGGATGTTGCTGGTCGTTTACTGTTTGCTGATTGTTCAGTTGAACTGTCTCCGATGCTGCTACTCTTGGTATTTGAAATCTCAGCATTTGCCTTCTCTGCAGCCATTATTTCTGTTTTACTTTCAACCTAATGATTGGAAGCAGCTTTTGGGAGGGAGGGAGGGAGGGAAGGAGAAGGCAATGCAAGAAGCAATGTAGACATGGCATGTGGCTAGCTTTATATAGTCTTGAAAAGAAACTCGATTGGGTGGGTAGAAGTGTTCTATGAGTTTGAGGCTGTAAATAGTGTTGAAATTTAAATCAGACCAAGGGAACCTTGACTTAAAGTTGGTTAACAGCCGAAAGAGACTACTCATTAGCTTTTTCACCAACTTAGAAGTTATGTGTCTTTGATGGGAAGAAATCAAATATACCAAAGTAGAAGATCCATTGATTTGTTCTGTTATGGACACCTTTGATTTATTTTAGTCGATATTTAGATTATTACCACTTGTCCTTTTTGGCAAGGCAAGAATAACGACCCTTACTATTGTGTAAGCAGAGGTTAAACATGAAGATTCGATTCCTTTATGAGGGAGGGAATTATCATTTTATCAGAAACAGTGGGGATTTCCAATCACTAGTAGCCAATATTCTCTATTGATTGGAGTTCCTAAGGTAGCTCTTTCATGGCCGATGATCATTTTTGGCAGCTTGAAAACTGATATACAAAATGATATGATTTTAAATCAAGTACATACAATAAGCTCGAGGTCCTAGGATAGGCAAGAATGCACCCCTCAAATATATGAGTTTTTAGAGTGTTGGAACCTAACACCTGATTTTTCCCTTGCCACTTCAAGAGTTCAATCTTTTCTTCATCTCTCTATCATTTTCTTCATCTCTATCACACCCATTAGTGAAATTACCAAAATCTTCGTCTTCTTGACAAAGTTATCATAGTAAACATAGCATGAGATAATGACTAAACGAGTCTCAATATGAACGATCTCTTCACTTTTGGACCAACTAAAATTTGTGCTTCCCACAATGGTTACCGAAAGCTGCTGTCCTGAAATTTTCTTTGCTATTTTCCTCAATTATACTGTTGAAGAAAACGACATAAATATTGGAACAATCTTCAGTCTTATCTCTGTCACAGAAACCTTTTTAGACACAAAGTGGATTCCCCCAAGGATAGGTAAGAATGCAACTCTCTCTTCTTCTTTTTTCTACCTTTCTTTTTTGGAAAAAAAATAACCAATTACTTTTCTGGAAAGCATTGTCATGACCCTTCCAAGCTGTCCCAACAACATCAAGGAACTCACAGGAAGAAAACCACACAGACCCAAAACAATGCAGTGTTGCTCCTCAGTAGTACTGCTAATGTTGGAGGGGAGGAGCTCCCCACATACGCACCGTGTAAACAGGGAACTTTCAAACACAGAGTCACAGAGGAGTCCTCGGTTTTTCGTGGTTTTATAACACTCCCAAGGATTCGAGTCTTTCTCGGTCTTGTAGTAAACGTATCGGTAAATCTGTTCCTTGGAGCACCATCTACACAGGAAAGAGGTCAATGAAGTTGCTCACGGTCCAGCTATAAAGGGTTGTACTTTGTCGGAAGAAAATACAACCTGATGTTTATGATTTTATCTTCAGCTCTTTTTGATAACTCTGATATGTACTCAATCTCGGTCTCTCCTTTAGATCATTCATGTCCCTTTCTTACCCAAAACAAAAAAGTCCTCGTCATGAAGCTCTCTCTTTAATTATTATTGGCCAAAAGAAAAATATTTCACAAAAATAAACTTACAAATTGACATAAATTCATATAATACGTTACATCTACTCTACAATTAAAAATAACTTTACAATCTAACATAATACATTAAATCGCGTTAATTTGTAAAATTACTTCTGTGCTAATTCTTTTGTAGAAAAGGTGAATCCCACTAAAAATAGTACTTTTTTTTATATTTTTTCATAGTGAGATTACCTTTTTTACAAAAACGACTTCACAGATTGCATAAATCATTACTCTTACACACATTGGGTGGGTGGAATGTTTGAACGGACTCTTCCTTCAAATTTCAAAGACTTCCTTCCGTGACGCTCCCCGAAAGAGTGGCAGCCTCCAATATCTGCTACAATCGCTGAGTGTTAATAAATACTTGGGAACTTCAGCTTGTGGTCCAGTCGACTGACACCAAAGCTGAAACAAGACGATGCTTGAAAAATTCGAAAGGCTGATGTAGAATGAAAAAAATTGTCAAACGCCTTTCATATATATGCCTTTACAGTTTTACATATATGCCTTTCATGTGGAGGAAACCTGCAACGAGGCCCCAAAATAAAATTTCGAGTAATACAAACGCCAAGGTACCCGACTTTCTGGAATGAAGCATGGCCTGCAATAACAATTCCGTGCCATCCACCTGAATGACACATTCAGTTCAAACTATTAGTCTATCAACCAGATAATGTGCCAAATCAACCTATACATCAATTATGTTTGCACAAGGCCTCCATTTATCTACTAAGATTTACTAAATGACACTTCACTGCTAATGAAGAAAACTTCAGTAATATTGTTTGTCCACCTTTACACATCTAGCATGTCATACAAACCAACTTCACAAGCAAGAACATAAAAAAAAAAGTGTTTACATTTATGTCACTAAATTTCAACTAGGAGCTTCTTTACACAATGAGAGACGGTGGAATAGGGTGTGGTGGGGGGGTTCTTTTTCCGGTTCAATAAATACTTAGGCCTTGTCTAAACTTACTGGCACAGGTAAAGGTTTGTCTTACAAAATTTACCAGGTTGTTTTTAGGTGAGCGCCAATAGAAACCTTGCAGAGCTGCCGGAAAAAGGTCACAAGCAGCCACAGCGTATACAATGAGAGCATTCATCCCCATCCATTCTAGCAACATTGTAGGCTTTCTGTATAGTTTGACATCAACCTGTATTTGAAGAGTTTAATTCTCAGAGAGGGAGATATGGTTCAATTAAACATGCAAACTTTTTTGTTTTCTGGGATGTCATAGTAAAATAAACTTGGGCCAATTTTGTATCATGGGCATACTAGGTTATTAAGCAGGAAATACTATCTATAAGCACGAACTCACTATGTAAAAGATACTGGTTAGGAACAAGCCTGATGTGCCTGCTGTGATGCACATATAGCTCAACGTATAGAGTGGTTTACAGAAAGGAACACCTGATATACCTTACAGCCATTACTTGGAGGAAAAGAAATAAATTCTTAAAAAGCTAAAAGATGCGAAACAGATCGTTGTAACAACAATATACCTAGAAACTCCAAAACATATCCTGCAATTAGTAGAGGGAGCGATAACATAGTCCACAAAAATACCCTCTGCATGTGGCACTGCAGCAAAAAGATCACTATATCGTTAAATAAAAGCTATCAAAGTACTACCTTATGCTGAGAAAAATGTGAATAAGAGGTATGTCTTATTTTACATGTGCATACATGTTAAGAAGCAACAACAATCATTGTACCTTATAATGTAAAAGTATGTGCCCAAACTGCAATCCCACAAAACATGTGATAGCTGCCATTAATGAACTGAAAATTTGTAAAACAAAACAAATGAGCAACTTGTTATGAGAACCTATCAATGGGGATGATAATCAATGACCCTATTACGTCTTCAGTGCATTCCATGCTCAGAAAATTGGAACAGAAAAGTTGCACTAGTGAACAGTAGCAATAAAAAGGACAAGGGAAACAGAAAGAAGAAATGCTGTCATCCAACCTTAAGATGCCTTCTGGATCAAATGGTGCAAGGCACCAGCCAGGTGAATTTGGAGGCAGAGGTCCATAGTCAGGAGAATTAACACTGCATTCCTGAGAGGACAACATAGATTAAAATTTAAGCTTCATTGCATGATCAAAGACTAGAAAGTACTGATAGGGAGTTCAAGGAAGCAGTTATCACTGATGAACTAATCTAATAACCTTCGTTCTTCTATACACAGGATGTTGATAAAGATGATGTTCACCAATAAGAATTCGATCGATCAAGCCAACTGCATTACAAGAAGGCTCAAGACTGCCCCTCACCTCACAATGAACCTATCGAGCAATGTATTTTCAAATTAGTTCTACACAAGAATAACCGAAACAAAAATTTCGATTCAATGTAAAGGAAGAGAAGAAACACAGAAGATATTAACCATTAGCTTATCTGCAAACATGTGGGGAAGCCTAGTAGAGAACATTGTCTCCATAAGATAGCATATGTATTTTCTTTACCTATTCTGTAAAAATATGGTTTCCATATATTATGTTATCATTCCATTATATCACCAGTTATATGTCCTCACAGCATAGATCTCATTCCTACGAAGAAAAAACATAGCATTTGATGAATAAGGCCTAAAGAACTGCTGAAGTATCACCTTCAGATTCAACAGCACACAGTCAAAGCTGCCGGCTCTCCTGTGGCATTTCAACTTGATATCACACTCTCTTATTGCAAATTGGAAAATAAAATTTCCAGCCAAAAGGAAAACAAGAGCAAATGAATCTGGGAGGATATAATAGTTCATCTGATAGCAATAACAATTAACGTAGTCATAGCATTTCAATCGGATTCATTGTTATGTTTTAGGAATGAGAAGAATGAGACAAGATGTGAATAAAAGCTGAAACGTCCCCCTCTCCCAATGTCAAAAACAAAAAAAGAAAATTTAACAGCAATGATAAAATGTCCAACACATAAAGCAGGAACGAAGAGGTGGGGATAGGGGGAGGGGTTCAAATGAACATCTCAAACTCACAGCTTATTAAGATTATTAAAAAAAAAAAAATCACTTGTGTGAAAGAGTATCAACATGTAAGCCAAAAGGCTCATGCAAATACATAAAAGTGGATGGAAACCTATAAAGAAAATGTTTCATCCATAGAAAAATGCATCCAGTAATTAATACTGACAACCAATCAACATTGCCAATGAGAACTTCATAAAATTGTATGCTTCAACTCACAATTTGAGAACCAGATGCATAAGCAGAATAATTCATGCTCGAAGCTTCATATTCCCAGTTGGGTACATAGAGGCCATATAGCAAGCACATGTAAATTGAGCATAGCAAGACAGCAAATATCCTGCATGGTTGACCAAAAACTAGCACTTGAAATATCAAATGCAAGACAAGAAACATATTATTTTGTGAAAATCTTGACATTGAAGAAGCCTAAAACATATATAACCAAATTAAAAATATCTTTCTGACACAAGAGTATGTAGGTCATTTCCTGTTAGATCGTTTATTGTGTTTCATCATAAAAATATGGATCAGTTTGATATTGATCTTTCATGTCCTCAAACCCCACGACTTGTGTTCTCATGTTGTTCAGTAGTACCGCTCGACGACTAAGTGTATCATCCACCTCAATTGCAGTCCTGTTTAAGTTTTGAATTGCTTTTCCACTTCAACACACGTGCCCTGAGACTTTTCTTCAGGTATCAAACCATCCCGGGCATCTCCATAGCACTGCCCTTGTCACAATTTTGAAAACTCTTCTAAATTTAACCCTCCTGTTTCCATCTACAATTATTTAGTCCAAACCTATCGGTATGGTCGCATCTCTATTAGAAGTCAGTAAAGAAGCACACTCTTAAAGTGTTTGTAGGGTCAGTTCAATAAATCTCAACATGCACATGAAAAAGCATGACTATCAGTGAAGTTATACGTTCTATTTGAACTAACCACTGAATGTAGTATTTCCTCACAAAAGCTGCTGGTGACTCAACCGTGATCCTGTTAACTAGCCAGATCTCCGACATTGAAGCCAACAGATATCCAATTGATATCCTCTGTGAATTAGATAAACACATTTTCAATATGCATGTTAGCTTAAAAAGCCTAACTTGTAAAGCTTTTCCTTTTTTTTTTGGTAAAAAGATATTTTATTGATAAATAATAGGCATAGCCCAAGTACACAGGAAGTATACAAGAGAAAACACCTAAATACAAGCTAACTAGAATAGGCTAAGAAAACTTGTAAAACTAGACCAGCATAACCGGACTTTCATGAGTTATGAATTTATCAGCCCTAAAAGAACAATTGAGCTATTGAGTATAACTACTTCGTCTTGGATTAATCATGTAAACATGACATTATATTCAATGTAGTGGGAGAGATAATACATAAGTACATCAAGCTTCTGCTCCGGGAACAGACAAACATTATGATGGTTAAAATTCCCGAATAACTGTACATGGTCAACTGCATACCAGTTTAATGGCCTCTCATTAACTAATTGACTTGTACCATGCTGTAGGAAATGTACATGTAATAAGGAGCCATATTACCAACTCTTGAAGGAAGACACCACATAGCAAATAATTCGACGTTCAACTTAGAATTTCCCAGCAGACAGTTGCACCTATTTGACTCTCTTGTTACAGACCAACATTATCAACCCCACATATTAAGAAGTCTGGACTATATGATCAACAACAGCAAATTTTCCAGCTATTTTTGTAAAATCAATATGTCTCGTAGTTAATATTGTACAGGAAGCATTGCAACATGGTATCGTGGAGGAGGAGCTGTACTGGGAACAGTAGCAAGGTTCTTATGAAAATTGTAGTATCAAAAGGTGGATCAGTGCTTTCAGTTGGCATCCTCGCCTTGCTTCTGATTAATGTAAGTTAGAAATGCGACATAAAGATTTATATATATATATATATATATATAAACCCTTTGCTAAGATTGGCATATTGTGGATTACACCTAGCACAGCACCTGACTCAAACTGTTGAACCTTGTTTATGGTCATTGAAAAAACAAATTCAAAGCTCTGGATCTAGGAAGTGATTTATGGAAAATAATGCAGAATACAAGATCAACTATATGATTTATCAAATGTTTACAGAAAGCTATGCAGGTAATAGTGTGCCTGGAAGCACTCATAACACAGTGAGGCACTGTTATAAGTCCACTTCATAATGGAGAGACCAGTCGAGTAAAACCTTTCCCTAGACTTTAAATCTCAACTTTTTCAGTTTTCACATTTGGCTTGCAAACATGCCAGAACAAGCCATGCCCACATCTAGATCAGCACCGTGGAGGCATTCAGAAGACAGCAAGTGTCAGTAATCTGTCAAGGCCAGAACAGAGTTTCACAAAGTATTATTTATCCCAACTGTAAGTATCAAGTGGCACAACACAAAAACAATAAGACCAAAGCAGATGAGCCACAAGGAAACAATGCATCGTAGATGTTTGAACCCTTATTAATAATGAATTAACCATGTAGAGAACAATTAAACTAATATACCTGATAAATGAAGAATGTTACCTGTAAAACACCTAGCCAACGTATCTTGTCCACATCAACTCCAAACGTTAAATGGTTACGACCATGGAAATACCCACCTAGGAGAATATTCCATAAAGAAATAGAGAATAAATCTTTATTCATCGTATGTCTGGGTAAGTAAAGTACATATAACCTGGTAGTCTCTCAGTAATCTATTACATTAGGTCATTGAGAATTTGGATTCACAACTTCTAAATTATACCATTGAAATAGACTGAGAATATGAGTTTTGTCGAGTCTAATCTCACAGTAACTAGTTAGTGCCAGAGTATACAAATTTGATCGTGACTGCTTTAGTCTTACATCAAGTACTAATCAGCATACATAGTAGCTTATATAATAACTTGAGCTAAAGTCATATGCTTAAGCTGTTGGGTTAAGGTGACATTCCAACATTTTAAATCTAGGCCTACCTGGAGACGTCAAAAGGTAGGAAAGGAACTTACCTTGCAAAAACAGCCCCAAGAGAAAGAGTTTAATTGTTCTTAGCATGACTTTCTTCATAGCAGTTGTTTTGCTAGAAATGTTCTGCAAGGGTACCGCCACAGACAACGAGGAGAGACAATTACACATCTTTTCAAAACATTTGGTTCTTGACGTCAGATATAAGAATTTAGAGTGCACAAGTTGTCTTTTAAGCTACATCTTGTCAGCTTGTGTTAATTGTGCATATTGATAGTCAAAACAGTAATAGTTTCAAGTACACAACTCTTCCCCAAAAGAATATAAGAAAATAATTATGAAAATTAACACACGAGCAAACTAAAACACCTGTAGTCAAAGGGCGATAATAGGTTCAAAAATTTAAATAAAACATAGACCATGCGGGGGAAAAATATCATCAGGTCGAAGTAACCATGACCATACGGAATCCTCTTATACCTTGAATGCTAGACCGATAGAGACTCCAACACCAAAGAGGAAAAATGGCATCACGAAATCCGCAAGCGTCACACCAAACCATGGAGAGTGATTTATGGAAGGGAATGCTCCTCCAGCATCATCAACTAAAATCATTAACTGCATTAAACATTAAAAAAAAATAGTATTAACATGCTCTAGATTTCCAGGACAACTTCACAGTTTGAGTTCTTATTATACAACTGGACCGCTACATTTACTGCCGCTGTATTAAATTTCCCGTGATTCATCATATTACAAAGTTTTACAAATAAAATCTAAACTATTTACTACTTAATTCTTAGTATCGAGGTCACCTTATGCTAAAAACCCCAATTCGAAATCAGATATTTTCCTTAGCCAACTAGTTCACGTACTATTTTTAAAGTACTCTGAATCTATCAATTTTCTACAATTAAGCTATCTGTAAACGCGCAGCGTCTTTTTCGAATGCTCAAATTTACAGAGAACTTAGAAACTCAAAAAAATATTCCACCCGAACGAAATCATAGAAAGGAAAGAGTAAGCAGTACTGCGTGTACGTACCGCGACGGTGAGGCCCCGGAAGACATCGAGAGAGGCGAGCCGTTTATTGGAATTGGCGGGACTGGGAGTGGATGTATCTGGGCCGTCGGACGGGATGATGCCGTCTTCGTGGAGAAGAGGTTCGCGTTGTTCTTCTGCCATGTCTATGAGCGTGGACCTATTTTCTCCGAGTCTCCCAGGCTCCATCGACGGAGCTCTGAAGTAAGACGATTGGAAAGTATTGTTTACCAATAATGCAGAAGCACTAATGCCATACGCTCGCACGTGAGTGTAGTATTTAATTTTTTTTTTTTTTTTTTTTTTTGTTATCTATTCACTTTTTATAAATAATTATTAAATAATATCGTTTATTTTTCCATTTTCTCGTAATTTATAATTTTCCTTCCATCTATTTATGGGTAAAAAGTAGGGACTATAATCATTTTTATAATTCTTTTATACAACCATATTTTAAATTGAGACTTTATAAAATGATGTTATTTTTATAAGTTATTTTATAAAACTCTCTCTCATTTAAAATAAAGTCATGTAAAAAGTTATGAAAATTGTTGTATGTGTTATTTTTCAAAATTAAAATACTAATATTCAAGTCGAGAGGATATAGGGTTCAGGTTGTAGCCTTATTAATCAAGGTATTACAGGTTTGTCTGAATCTTATGACGGATGGAAGAAAGATGCGCATATAAAACACATTTACAAGTTACCAACATTTATTGTCTAATGTTACTTAATAAATGTCTTAAAAAAATGTTACGCAGACAATAAAAGTTGGAAGACGTATCTCATTAAATTGAAGTAAAAAGATTATATTATACTAAAATTAATGAGTTGTGTCCAAATAAAATTTGAATATCCAAGTTTTTAAACAATTATATTGATTAATACTCAGTTTATTAAATTTTCATAGTTGATTAACGTAGATTGTAAAGTAGACCTGTTGATGCGAGAAAAATCACACAACAGGTCAAAAAGAAAGAAAGAGCCATTCACAACCCACTAGTCGACTTGGGCCTTGATCGGTGTTATTCGGAGCTTCTGGCAATGTTCCAGTGCGGTTGTATAGTGTCGATGCGTACGTCCATGGTGGTGAATGAAAATCAAGTGCAGAGAAAATAAGACAAAGAGACACACAGATTTACGTGGTTCGACATGTTGCCTATGTCCACAGGTGTTTGTGAAGGAAAATTTCACTATAATATACTTGTTTACAGTCTCTCATGACCTCTCATTTCTCACTATACAAAGAAAGTTGGAGATCTTCTTGATGGAAAAGATGTCTTCCTCGAGAGGTTGAAGAAGAAGAAGAAGAAGAAGAAGAGATCGTCCATTGGTCCTCTGACCCTCCATTGCGTGTGCCTAGCGTACGTCCATGGTGGGCAATGAAAAATAAATACAGAGAAAATAAGACAAAGAGACACAAATTTACGTGGTTCGACATGTTGCCTACGTCCACAGGTGTTTGTGAAGGAAAATTTTACTTTAATATATTTATTTACAGTCTCTCATGACCTCTCATTTCTCACTGTACAAAGAAAGTTGGAGATATTGTTGCTGGAAAAGATGTATTCCTCGAGAGGTTGAAGAAGAAAAGATCGTCCGTTGGTCCTCTGACCCTTTGTTTTTATCTGACCCTCCATTGTGTGTGACTGCCTGCCAGGAGGTGACTGGTCCTTTTGCGTGTCTGAGTATGCCTCCCTTCTTCCACTTTTTTCTGACACCCTTCTCTTACACTCCTAACCCATGGTCCTCTCTTGTCTCCCACTCCCCTCCTCTCTATTTTGTCCTCTAGTTTGACTTGGTGGGCTGGATTTAGCCACCGGCTGTATATTTTATCCTCCACAGGACCTTCTTAAAGAATTGGACTGAATCACATGAACATTAGGTATTCAAATTCAAAGAGTTGGTCTAAATAACATGAACCTTGGTTGATCCAGAAATGATAAAGGAAAGAGAGGGCGGTTCCCGTTAGGAAGCAGATAAAAAATGGTGTTGAATTGGCAAAAACAGATCAAGGGTAAGTGATTTTGACACTATAATTTGGCATTACGGACCTAGATTTTTTACCCCAAAAAAGAAGTACAGGATTTTAACAAGATTCAGAATTGGTTACATTCTTCGGTCACAAACCTCAATATGAGCTGTCATAGGCATTGGTGCATTGCTTAAGGTTGCAGAGTAGAATTTAAATGGAGGGACAGTTATAACTCCAAATATTACGCGGCCGCCTGCAGGACTTGTGCAGCACCTTGTGGCTTTGTCTGGTGAACGGTCTGCTGGCATGACAAGAACAGCATGCTCTATACAATTACTCTATTGGCTTCACTTCAACTGCGGCATCCACCAATATGGATACCAGATGTTCAAGTAGATTGTCTGGCTTATGATTAGCACCCTCTCTGAATGAGGATGCTATTGCATACTATTTGCATTTCATTATGAGGGTGAGTAAACCTTTCAGGTTTTTACCTTTTAAAGGTTATTGAAAAACAAATAGGTGATGCTTTTGCCAAAAACCAATATCCAGTACAAGATGTTAAAATTTATGCATGTTTATATTGCCTCAATCAAAATCACCAAAAGCATCCTATGTATCAGAAGGATGAAGTTTGAGACACCCTGTAGCCTCTGAAAGCTCACCAAGTTTTTGCGCAGCAGCAGCTAAAGTAGTGTCACTCTTGCAGAAAGCAAATCTGATGTATCTCTCCTGGTAGCTAAAATCTTCCTGAGAAATTTTCTTCATGGATAAATTTGTATGAAAAAATCCACGACCTGGAACGGCCACCACCCCTGCCTGCTTTATCAATTCTTTAACATATTCTACCTGAAAGGAATAATTCGTCGCTTATTCAATTGGGAAGAATAAATAAAGCAAGGAAGCTTAATTTACTGCTTATAATGGGCTAAATGGAACCTTGAGTAACAAAAAGAAGGAAAGTAAGCCAATGTTGTAATTTTTGAAGATGATTACACCACCAAAGTGAAAAAAGAACTCACATCCGAGAACAGGCAACTTTCAGGAATCTCTGCAAATAAAAAGATTGAACCCTGAGGCTTAAACTCAAGCTTAAAGCCAATCCCAGCAAGCAACTTGACAATGTAATCTCTTTTGGATTCATAATCCTGAGCACAGCAGAGATATTATCATGATGAATGGCAGTGACGACGTCACATTTTCAGTTACATAATATAAATGAGCAAATGCTGTGAACTTCACAATACTAGATTAAGGTAAAACGAAAGAAAAAAAAATGCTTCTCCTACTCTTTTCAATGATTCAAAGTATTCGGGGGGGCTTCTCAAAGCAGTCAAGGCAGCTTCCTGAAAAGGTGCTGGAGCTGAATCTGTAATTTTAACATGAATGTTTCTGATTGCAGAGGCAATGAAAGCTGGAGCAATTGCCCATCCAACCCTCCAACCTGAAAGCAACATACCAACAGTGGAACAAAGTGATTCTGAAGAGCAACCAGCTAGTGCAACAACTCAGCACCAAGCAGAAATGGAACATTTGGCAACTATAAGAGCAGCCAAGAACAATGAGTAAAAATATAAAAATAAAAACCAAAACAAAAAACAAAAAGAAGGAAGAAGATTTAGATTGGCATTTTCCAGCCCAAGGAAATCTATATTACAAGCTTTTGGGATGCCAGCTTTAACCTGTGACACTAAAAGTTTTAGACAAGGAAGATGTAATAATAGTCCGCTCTTGCATTCCTGAAATTGAGGCAAGGGATATGTGTTTCTCATTTTCAAATGTTATGTGTTCATATACCTGCAAAGGCATCAAAACAGAAATAAGGTATTCTTTTTAGATATTAGATAGAGTGCATCATCTTTCCTGTTTGTCAGAAATTTCAGCCAAAAAGCATGCTAGTACATATTTAAAGCCAATAATGAATGGAGATTTCACTTTGCTAAGGAAACTAACCCAAAAGGGAAAAATTACAGTTCAAATTAACTATTATGGCTGGTTGAGTGTGATAGACAGAACAAGGACAAGCCATCATGAGAGGTGATATCTTAACATTTCTAAATTCCCATTTTTAATAGTTACTCATGTTCTGCTTCCTCTCACTGCTATCTTTCATAGGACTGGAAAAACATCTTGCTATTAAGTTAAAAAATTAAAAATATTCAGCAAAAGTACCCCAATTATTGTTTCTATTGGACCCTGAGCTGCCAATCCACATAAAACCAAATATCTTTAGGGAAAATACAACTAAGTCTTTTACAACATCGCACCCACAACCAAATGGTGCAGGGAACAGTATTGGGGACAAATCCCAGCAGTTTTCAGCCACAATCACATCACACCAATCCAAATGTAATAGTCAACACAAAATCAAAAGTTATGGTGTGATCCAGTTCTACGGTAAGGACTCTGTGCTCTTAGAATATTTTGTTCATTACATCTTGTTACTAAGGTTAGAAACAGCATGGCACATTCTTCATCCCTCCTCCCCCAAAAAAGTCCAGTAATCAACTATAAAATGAGAAAAAAAGCTTAGAAAAATTGACCTGTATTTTATCCATTAAAAGACCATGAGAGTATATGTAATGCCACATGATAATTATCTACCCATCCAATCATTGTTAAGTCCGAGAGGCAAAGGATTGTCATACTTCATCTGTTATCGCTAGGCAATTCCATGTTCGGCATACTCCAGCAATAGTTTCAAGTTCATCTTTGCTGAAAACTTTTCCAGTTGGATTCTGAGGACTGAAACTTTGCATTAGTACATATCTAAGTCATAATGAAGGAAAAACCAGTACTTTGGTTATACTGTGATAAATAATCAAAATATCATTTTTTATTATGAGGGATAGATTCCAAAGATTGATGAGGGAACAACTTGCCACTTTTCTTTTATGAAAAAAAAAATTCTATTGCTTTTAGACCATTTACTTTGTAGTTTGTAATCATCAATATTTCACAACAATTTTCTTTGAAAGAATATACATGTCATGACCCAACTCTGCAGTGTTAATTTCCTCATCAACAGAGAGAATATAGTAATAGCAAATTAAATTTCCAGATCTTGTGTCAAATGGGCAAAAACTGTTTGGAGTTGTCCACTCAAACACTTCTCCTACAGCAATCCTAGATGGAAGGTGAATCTAACAGATACATGTCCACTCAAACACTTGTCCTACAGCAATCTTAGGTGGAAAGATATTAGCTGAGTCTAACAGATAGACCCACGAAAATATAATGGCCAAGAGACAAACCTAAGAACACAAATTATCATATTAGTTTTTCTTCTTTTTAGTTTATAAAAAAAAGGATGGATTCTATATTTCTAACTTAAATCTATATTTCCATCGATTATAGTTTTTTTAATAAGCATTTCCATTGATTACAAACATAATTTGGCTTTTGGAAAAAGGCTTCCCAGAGCAAGCACGTTTTGTTACCAAAACTCAATTTTCTTTTCACCTCAATGGAATTCACCAACCTGTTCAATACAATAGCCTTTGTTCTCCCAGTGACAGACTGCAGGAGTTTATTGGGATCTAAGGTCCAATGAGGAGGGTCAAGTGCCACAAATACCTGCCATTTCATTTTCCCCCAATAAATAACTACTGATTGAGAACTGGAAATTAACTGTTTGGCATCCATCAGAACTAAATTAATATAGAATAAAGACTCCAAGCCCTTGGTTATCGACAATAAGAAGCATACCGGGATTCCTCCAGCCATGGTAATACATCCTTCGTATGTCTCATATGAAGGGTCAAAAAGGACAACTTCATCACCTCGATCAATTACTTTCCATATATAGCAGTAAACAGAATTACTCTCGAGTACGAAAAGCTGAAAATGCAATTAAAATATTAGTATGAATTAATGAGAGACGAAAAGAGCTTACTTGCAAACACTGCTGCTGCAAATGCCTCTGTTTGGCCACAGCAAATGGCTATATCAGTAAGAGGGTTCACATCTAAACCATGCATTTTCTTTGCCATCATCGCCAAGTGGTCACATAGTCCTTGCACGTGCCTTACGTTGCCACATTAATCTCCATTAATTTCAAAAGAATCAAAAGATATCAAAACATCAAGAGAAACAAGTGTAGTTTATGTGCTGGTAGCCATATGCCTACTGTCATTATTGAAACCCTTCTATGCTCTGAAAAACTAATAAGGCCATGTTTGGTTCTAAAAAATGCAGAGAATATTTAGAAGGAAAGTTTTTTAAAAAAATTCTGACTAACCAAACATGGCCTTAGATTTGCCTAACAAAATAATTAATAACCTAAGCAGAGCTAATACGTTCCCTTGGATTTAGGAGTAGGCATCCCATATTGATTTTCAGCTTCGTACGGCATTCGAAAATTCACAAATCCTTTAAAAAGTTCTATAAAGTCTTTACTGTCACCACCTCTTAGAAATTTAGTAACGTGGGTACAATTGTAGTGAATGACAAGAAAATGTACACGGCTTATTAAATTCAGGAGGAACAAGGTCATGCGAATTATATGTCAAACCCAAATGAGGTATCAACAAAATTATCTTAATTTCCTGAAGAAACTAATGGTAGTTGATAATGAAGACGTTGCAGTGTTGGACACCAACCTGTACTGGTTGAAATCGGAATTAATGGCGGAAACGGCTGCGGTTTTTATATGAGCAGGTGCAGGGAAGTCTGGGAAGCCTTCTGCGAGGTTGATGGCGCTGCATCGTTGAGCAAGATGTGAGAGTTCTTGAATGGGTGATGGAGTAAAACTCTTCGCCACAGTTGATAGTTTCTCCTCCATTGCTCTTTTCTACATGTTGAGTGCACGAACGACGACTCATGTCTTATAAATGAAATATTCTTGGTATCAGCCGGTTGTTCCAACGCACACCCTACACCTTACGTGTAGACCGGGCTCACTAACTGAGATTGAACCGGTCCTGGCTTGAGCTCTCTCTCTCCCGCGATTTCCAGATGCGACAACACCCCTCAACTTCACATGCCTCTCTCTCGTCGAAGCTCAAGCCTCTCACGTCAAATGAACTTCATCTGGAAAGCAAGCGGTGTAAAATAAGAGGAAAAATATTTCTTGTATGATGGGTATTTGATACACCAAAATTCTCAATAATATTGCTTCTCTTTCCAGATCAAAGGCCGCATGGTGTGCGTGTATCAAAGTAGCAATACAAGATTCATGGGTCGTATCAAATGCAAGGAGAAAGTTCTGAACTTTCGGCATGTCCCAGCTTTAATAGCTACTCTTCGGATAGACTGGCAACCATAGCAGCTGAAGTAATCTGCGAGTTTGACGGTGTTGGGGACCGGCAGCGACAACTTGGTGATGATTATCAGGACGAAGAACCAGAAGACAACGATGACAATGGGGGAGGAGGACGGGCTCGGTAGTGGTGGTCGGTGGCTGCGGTGGTAGGCCGAATCGGCGGCGGCGGCGGCGAATTTAGGCTGCAACGGGGACACGGGTGAGGAGAGAGAAACGGGTTTTCATCATTAAAAAAAAAAAAAAAAAAAAAAGAAAAAGGATAACACGTAAGGTGTGCTACGGATCAGCCGTGAACAGGGGCTGATCCGTAGCACTCATAAAGCGATTAACGGTGGAATCCAGATTTCGATTCCTATAATATTATTAACCGAATTTTATGTTCTAAACTAAGAAAGATAGATAGATAAAATAGATTTTACATGATTTGTAGCTGTTTCAGCGAATTTATCAAATAATATTAAATATTCAATAAATATTATGAAGTTAATTTTATATATCTGTCTTTATCTCACGAAATAGACATTGATGTAATTTCGACAATAACTATTTTTTTTATGGTCAAAATGACTCTTTCTTCCATCTGCATTTCATGCGCGTGAAACAATTCAGGCAAATCTTGAAAATTGAAGAAAGGAATTTGTGATTCTCTTGTATTCGAACTAAACTTTTACAGAGAGGAATGTACAGTATTTATACACAAACGAGTGAAGTGAAATAAAGGTAAAAATAGTAACTAACTGTTAACTAAGTAACTAATTAGTTCTTTAACTAGTTCTCTACCAATTACAATGCAAACTCAACTCAGATTAAAATTTACAATTTTATCTATGATAGCCCTCAAGATGAATGGTATATATTGTTAACATTCATCTTAGACAAGAGGGAATGAAAAAGAATAGATCCAAAGAGTTTAGTAAGTAAATAGCAAGTTGATGACTGGAAGAAACATGTAAGGTTTGAAGAACTCCAGCTTGAATTTTCTCTTTGATTAAGTGACTGTCCAACTCAATATGTTTTGTTATCTCATATAACATAGGATTAGCTACAATGTGGATGGCAGCTTGATTGTCATATAAGAGTAAAGAAGCATTGGGATGTTGTTAATGCAGATACGAAAGTAAGGATTGTAGCCATGTCAATTCACAAACAACATATGTCATAGATCTATATTCAGCTTCTACAAAAGACCTTAACACTGTCTTTTACTTTTTGGATTTCCAGGATATGAGAGAATCACTAAGGAATAGGCAATAACCAGACGTGGATCTCCTTGTATCTGAGCAACTAGCTCAATCTGAGTCAACAAAGGCTTTGAGATGGATTGGAGAGGATGCTAAGAAGAAAAGATCATGCCCTGGTGCTAGTATAATGTACTTCAAGATCCTGAGGGCTGCTTGCATGCATGGAACTCTAGGAGAATCAAGGAACTGACTCAAATAATATACTGAATATATAATGTATGGTCTTGAATTAGTGAGGTAGAGTAATCTACCAATAAGTCTTTTGTAACAAGAAACATATTTAAGAAATTTACCATCATTCTTTGATAACTTGTAGTGAGAGTCCATTGGAAAATTAACAGGTTTACAACCCAACAAACCAGAATTGGAAATTATTTCTAAAGCATAATTACATTGACATAAGGAAATGCATTTTTTAGATCGAGCAATTGTCGTGCCCAAAAAATACTTGACAGGACTTGAGTCATTTAACTTAAAATGTGCATTCAATGAGGATTTAATGGACTGTACAACATCCAAATCATTGTTGGCTAATGGTATGTCATCAGCATACACCAATAATGCAACAAAAGAATCATCTTTCTTTTTTATAAACAAAGAATAATCTGACTTTGATTGATTAAAACCCAAGTTCAGCAAAGCTGCAGTGAACTTTAAGTTCCACTGTCGAGAAGTTTGCTTCAAGCCATACAAAAATTTTTACAATTTGCAAACTTTTGTGCCCCCTTCTTTAGATACCCAGGAGGTGGTTTCATGTATACTGTTTCTTCCAAATCTCCATAGAAAAAAACATTGTTAACATCTAAATGTATCAATTGCCGATCATGAATGGCTACTAAGGATAAAGAACAGCGAACTGTTACCATTTTTACAACAAGAGAGAAGGTTTTCTAGATATTCCAGGCCTTCCCTTTGAGTATAACTCTTAGCAACTAATCTAACTTTACATCTCTCAATAGATCCATTAGCATTAAACTTGTCTTATACACCCATTTGCAACCAATTGAAATTTTATTGGGTGGCAGGTCGATACAAATCCATGTATTATTTGATTCTAAGGCAAGTAATTTAGTAGATATAGCATATCCCCAATGAAAATGCATAACAACTTGATGGTAGTACTTGGGTTCTATATTAGATGAGATAGAAACACTGAAGGCACGATGAGATGGAGATAAATTTCTGTAAGACAGGAAATCAGAAATGTTGTATTTATTACTTAATTGTATAGATGCTGAACCTGTAGAAGAAGTGGCAGAAATAGAGGTTGCTAGATTGCAATGGTAATGTTGCAAGTAACCAGGAGTTGTGTGTTGTCTTGTGGACTTTCGAAGAGGAGGAAAGTGATTGATATCTTGAAGGGAATGAGCATTTGAATTTGATGAAGCAGATGAAGAATTTGAGAGAGGATTTTGAGACATGGAAGAATGATTATCTGTAGGAGACTTATGAGAGGAATCTGGAATAGGATTAGGCAATACAAAATCAGATGGTTAAGAAGAATGACATTTAGTAGTATGATTTTGAATGGAAATATGGTTTCATGAAATATAACATCTCGAGATACAAAAAAAAAAAAAAAAAAAAATTTGAATCAAGATCAAATCATTTGTATCCCTTTGTTCCAAAATGATAACCTACAAAGACACATTTTCTTACTCGAAGTGAGAATTTTGATCTGTTTTGTGTTAAAATGGAGGCATAACACAAACAACCAAAGATATTTAAATGACTATATGAAGGAATATTTCCATATAGAATCTGATGTGGTGATCTATCACTTAGAATGTGAGAATGAATGAGATTGATTATGTAAGCTGTTGTTAAAACACACTCACCCCAAAATTTCAAAGGAATATTAGATTGGAATCTTAAAGGCATTGCTATATTGAGAAGGTGTTAATGTTCCTCTCAACAATTGAGTTTTGTTAGGGGGTTTCAACACAAGAAGTTTGATGTATAATACCCTTAAAACAAAAAAAAAAAATCCTTCATATTAAATTCTAAACCATTATTAGTCCTTGCACATTGTATTTTTGTTGAAAATTGTGTAAGGATTAGATTATAAAATTTTATAAGGGCACATTGTATGCCCTTTGTTTTGCCAAAGGGCATACAGTACAATGATTACCATGTACAACTTTATTTTGAAGAAAAATGTTTGGAACGAATTCAGCAAGAATAGGTAACCTAGATGGTGATGGATGACCTAATCAGTTATGTCAAAGTTTAGAATTCAAATCAGATACAGAATTGACACTTGCAAATACAATGGGGTTACTGACTGCACTCGCTAAAAGTTGTTGCAAAACATATAATCCAGCTGCTCTTCTACCATTCCCAATCATCTTCCATGGGGTAAGACCCTGAATATAACAAATATCATGTATGGAAATAAAACAACAATTATGATTAGAAGTTAGCTTAGTAATCGAAAGAAGATTATACGAGAAACTTGGTACACATAATACATCCTTTAGAACTAAACTGTCAGATAATTGTACAGTCTCAAGATGTGTGATTGTAACATTTTCTCTATTTGGAAGTTTAACCAAATGTGTTTAGGACTCATGTGATTGTGGTAAACAATTTGACTAAGTATAATATGGTTTGTGGCATCTGTATCTATGATTCAAGTGCTTGAGATGAAATATGGAGATTCAATTATGTTGGATGAGAAATTTGAAAGAATGTTGTTGTATAATCATGGTAATAAAAATTAATTTTACCTGAAAAAGTAGGTAAAATATTTGGACTAGAGACATTGGCTTTTTAATGAATGGCATTTTGTGCATCAGATGGTTGTGGGCAGATCAAAGTAATTAATTGCTGATACTCTTCTTGAAAGAAGCATAGAATTCTGAGCCTCAAGGGGTTGATTTGCTGATGAAACTCTTCCCCTTTGTTTAAAGTTGGAATTTTGCTTGAAATTTGGAGGGTATCCATGCAATTTATAGCAGTTATCTACTGTGTGATTTGTCATACCACAATGAGTGCATAAAACTTTTTCCTTTCTATATTGCTGACTTCCAACTTTCGACCTTGAATTCTTGGGACTTTGTCTTGAATTTTCAACCTTTTTGTTCATAAAAGCCACTGCTTCTACCCCCAATTATAATCATAGATCCAACTTCTCCTTGTTTATCTTCTTAAATCATCAAAGAAAAAACTTTAGTGATTGGTGGTAATGAATCCATCAACAAAATTTTTCATCTGATATGAGAAAATTCCTCATTTAATCCCATAAGAAAGATGATGATATGTTGACGCTGCTGATACTCCAAAAACACGCGTGCAACACCACAACTACAATTTCTATGTGTTTCACATGTGCAATTAGATATTTGATTTTAGTTCAACAACTCATCCCACAAACACTTGAAATTTCGGTAGTAAATACTCACTGTGGTTTGATCTTGAGTCAAGGAAGAAAGCTATTTCTACAACTGGAAGATTCTTGGTCCATTTCCTTGGCAAAACTGATTTTGCAAGTCTTCCCACATCTCTCTTGCTATTTTCGCATAAATGATGGTTTCTTCAATATCCTTAAACACTGAATTCAAGATCAACGAAAGTACCATACTATTACTACGTTCCCATACGTCGAAAAAAGGGTATGTGTCCATTGATGAACCCCATCTTATTCTTGGCTTTCAAAGCCATCTCCATCAATCTACACCAACTATGATAATTGTCTCTTGTAAGCACCTTGGACACCAGTACAGATCCCGGCGAATCTCCATTTTGTAAATGAAATGGACTTGATCTTCAACATTCAACGAAACAGAGGTTGTGGAAGCCATTTCGTAGTGGACAACATAAGCGAAACACTAAGGTATCCGTTGTGATACCAGGAAACAATTTAGGCAAATCTTGAAAACTAAAGAAAGGAATATGTGATTCTCTTGTATTTGAATTGAACTTTTATAGAGATGAATGTACAATATTTATACACAAAACGAATAAAGTGAGGAAAAGGTATAAATAATAACTAACGGGTAATTAAGTAACTAACTAGTTCTCTAGTAGTTACAATGTCAACTCAGCTTAGATTAAAATTTACAATTTTATTTGTGATAAAGCTTAATATTATGCACGTCAACACTAATAAAATTATGACATTGTAGTTGCTATCCATGGTAGACAATAAATATCAACATTAATATAAAGAAAACTCTTTAAACTATATTATCATCCTACTATTATCTTACTATCATGAGATGATATTGTCCATCAATTATTGATTTTTTTTAAATAAGAAATGATCAAAACGTGATAAAAAGTGTCACGATATACATAGTGAGATAAATGTGAGATAAGAGTATATTTTGTAGCATTACTCTTAATTAGGGGTTCTACTCGCCCTATTCAAACAAGTAGCTATCCATCCGACACCCTGTCCTCGCCTGGGCAGGGTAACTAAATCGACCCCCACTAGGGGTGTAACCGGTCCGATCCAGTCCGATTTTGGACAAAATTTAGGACCGAACCGATATGTATCGATTTTACATTTTTTAAAATCGATTACGCTCTAGTTAGCCTCCTAAACCGGTATCTCCAATTTTACCGGTTTCCGATTCGGTCCGGTTCGGTTTTCTGGTTTTTTTTTAAATGTAAAAATATATAATAAAGTGTTACCTCTTATGATAAAATGTTATTAATAATTTAATATGTATTTTTTATGTTTAAAGCATATGATCAATTAAATTTTCATCTTTAAGATTAAACTTTTATTTTATAAATTATGATAACATTATCGTATATATAATTATATTAATAACATATAATCAAACAAATTACAAATGTTCATATTTAAGATTAACATTTCACATATGATATATAATTATATATATTATATATAAAAATTTAATATATAATCATATATTATATATAAAACTTATATATATAATATTTTGTATGATATATAAAATTAATTTATATATATATTTTTTTCAACCTGTCCGGTCCGGTCCTGGAAACTACGGAACCGAAACAGGACCGATTCCGGCCGGTTTTCAAAATATAGGAACCGGTTCCTGACCGGACAGGTTCAAAAATCGGACCAACCGGTCCGGTTTGGTTCGGTCCGGTCCGGTTTTCTGGTTTAAATTTACACCCCTAACCCCCACACTCCATCCATGCTCATATCTCTTACCGTTCGCATCTGCTTGTAAAATGAGCGAATTGACGCCGCCACCATCCAATCACCTTGTCCAACAACAGATTCTTCACAACAAATTACATAAAATCGTAAATGCATCAAAATAATAGCATAAACCAACAATAAAATCTCTTATTTTTGCATAGATCTTTTGATATATGCATAGAAACATAAATCCACAGTCCTGACCATGACCCACAAACCCACAGCTGTGGTCGTCGGTCATAAAGCTCACAGATCTATCATCGTAGTCATGAGTTTTTAACTTACAGATCCATGGCGGCCATCGTCGTCATATTTTCATAGACTACAACTTGGTTGTAACCCACGACAACTCCTTGGTCATGAGTGGAGAAGAAGCAACAGGTTGAGAGGAGGAGAAAAAAAAAAAAAAAAAAAAGAGAATAGGAAGAGAAAGAAGAATAAGAAATAAAGAATAGCAAGTATAGCAAGTGAACAATGAGTTATGAGAGGAAGGAGAAGAATGTAAGAGAAGAAAAGGGAGAGATAAGAGAGGATAGTGGGTTGGAGGAGAAAATGAGATAAGAGTGAAAATGAAGTGTATTTATATAAAGTTATATATATATATATATATAAATTATAAGAGCGGGCGAATCAAATTTTGAGCTTGCGGGATATCCCACCTATATATGCGTTTTTTAGTTAAGAACCCATCCACACTTGAGGCGGGTGGATTGTCGGCCCTTCCCCTTGTGGGACAGAAATATTGGGCAAGCATGCTGGGTTGCGATGGTCCATGCCTAGCCGGACTCTTAATAAAAGGTCCCATCTTCTCAAATAAGATAATTCCATATGCGACGACATTCTTTAAAAAGTGACACTTTAGGTAGAGCCTCACCCCACTTGGGGTTGCAACACTTGTGAAACAATGTAATTGGGCTCGCACCAGCTCACATTGGTGCTTAGGCTTAGTTTGGTTACACAGATAAGATGAGATGAAAGTTAAAAGTTAAATAAAATATTGTTAGAATATAATTTTTTAATATAATTTTTATTTTGAGATTTGAAAAAATTGAATTATTTATTGTATTTTATTTAGAAATTTGGAAAAATTGTAATTAGATGAGATGGTCTATGAAAACAAACCAGGCTTAAGGGATGTTTGGAAGTAGATTTCATCTGAACCCATCTCATTCTATCTCATTTTCTTCTCAAAATTACTCAAACACGAACACTTTCAAACTAATCATTGCAACTTTTTCAAACTAATTATTACAACTTTTACAAACTTAAAAAAAAAAAATTTTCAAATTTTTCAAATTCCCAAACAAAAATAATATTAAAAAATTATATTATAACAATATTTTTTATTCAACTTTTTCTCTCTCATTTCCTAAAACGTTATAAAACATTAAGGCTACGTTTGGATAGTAAGGTGATCTCAGATGATCTATGAATAATAGTAAAAAAATAATGATAAAATATTAAATAGTAATGAATAATAATAAAAAGTAGTGCAAAGTAGGTGAAAAATAATGATAAAACTATATTATTACTATTCACAAACTATCTTATTATTATTCACAAAATTCTTATTTCATCTCCTTCTCCAAGTATCCCCTAACTTATTTTTATTTTCCTAACTTTGGTTTTAGTATTTTCTTACATTTTTATTTTTGCGTATTTTTATTTTATTTTACTGCGACCTACAATGTTAAACATTTTTTTAGGTCTAATGCCATTCCCAATCTCAATTTTAAATTTTGTTTTCCTTGTAAGTTTCAACTTTCAAGGCTTTGACCCAAAATTGAAAGAACAAAAAAGCTTCATGAATCATACCGTTGAAAAAAAGATCAGTCAGGTGCGGTGACCCCAATCTTTCAAATTCGAATTAGTGGCGGTTCCGTAAATAACGTGCAAACCCAGTCCCAGTTCGCACGGGCTTAACTGCCCTCCGCTCTGGATCCCATTTGAATTAAAATCCCTCGCACCCTCCCTTTCCTTCCACTTTTTCATCGCCTCTTCTTCGTTTTTCTCAGTCCAACCTAATCTCCTATTCTATCAGTACAGAGAGCTAAGGAGCCATGTCTCTGAGGCCGAGCGCGAGGACCGATGTCCGCCGGAACCGGTACAAGGTGGCCGTGGACGCGGAGGAAGGTCGTCGTCGGAGGGAGGACACCATGGTCGAGATTCGAAAGAACCGAAGAGAAGAGAGTTTGCAGAAGAAGCGTCGAGAAGGACTCGCGACCCAGCAAATGCCTTCCTCTCTGACCACCACTCCCACCTCCGAAAATGAGGTATTCACTTCTTTTTTTTTTTTTTTTTTTTTTTTTTTTATAGTTATGAATATAAGTGAAGGCATTCTGTCGATTTCGTGTGATTTTATTATCTTATTTCAATTTTTTTTGTTGACTTTCTGTTGAATTGCGTGCATCTCCGGCCGATGTTAGGTGTTTCTTGTGGAGATACCGTCTTAACCCAAAACCTTAAGGCTTATGCGTTTTGGTTCAATTGTTTTATTAACCACCTAAGTTTGATGTTTCTATTCGATGCGGGATATTTCTTCACGCCTACATCTCAATAACATTGAAACTGAAGCCACGAATGCTTAATTCTGAATTGATTCTTTGAAATCGAAACGATTATGTTACCTAAATAACGGCAAATAACAGCACCTATAATTTCCCTTTTCTTTTTCTTTCTTCTTCTTTTTTTTTTTTTCTTCCATACTAAAGGAGCCAATGTGTTGGGTTTGTTAATTTAAAGCAGTTAGAAACTCTACAAGCAATGGTTACTGGCGTTTGGTCAGAGGACAAGAACTTGCAGCTTGAGGCAACCACTCATTTTCGAAAGCTGCTGTCAATTGGTAAAAAATTTTACGTTGCAATTGCCCTTCCAGTTATGTGGTTCGGAGGTTTTAATAGTCGGTTGCTTCTCTTACTTTGAATATTTCATCAGAACGCAGTCCACCAATTAACGAAGTTATTCAATCTGGTGTTGTTCCCCGCTTTGTTGAGTTCCTTGGGAGAGATGAGTTCTCACAGCTTCAGGTTTATTATGTAGCATTCATGTTATTTGTTTTAGCAGTAAGGTCATTTCTGTTAAATATGTCATTTCAAATTTGTTAATTTTCTTCTTCGATGGTCCTTTGTATTCTTTAGTTTGAGGCAGCTTGGGCACTCACAAACATTGCTTCCGGTACTTCGGAAAACACCAGGGTTGTAATTGATCATGGAGCCATTCCAATATTCATCAAACTTCTAGGATCCCCAAGTGATGATGTTCGCGAACAGGTGTATATTTCAAATTGGCATTATGTTTGTATTTGTTTTACTTTATTTTGGTTTTGATTTTTAAAAAGCTTTTCTATGCTAACTCATTATGTCCGAATTAGATATCATTTGGTGGCTGACAATTCCCCTTTGGGTTGTAGGCTGTTTGGGCGTTAGGAAATGTGGCTGGTGACTCACCTAAATGCCGTGATCTTGTTCTTAGTCATGGGGTCTTAATGCCCTTGTTGGCACAGTTTAATGATCTTGCAAAACTTTCTATGTTGAGAAATGCGACATGGACGTTATCAAACTTCTGTCGGGGCAAGCCACCGCCTTCATTTGAACAGGTTGTTCACTTAAGCTGAGCCATAAGTGTGTATGCATCTTTTTTTTTCTTTTATTTGTCAGAATATTTGGTCTTGATGTGCTTTTGAATCTCAATGGACAGACAAAGCCTGCTATCCCAGCTCTAGAACGTCTTATACATTCAAATGATGAAGAAGTCCTCACTGATGCATGCTGGGCACTATCGTATCTTTCAGATGGCACCAATGATAAAATCCAAGCAGTTATTGACGCAGGTGTCTGCTCCCGACTCATTGAACTACTACTGTGAGTGTTGGACTTTATTTGACTGGTTGAATTAATTTTCGATTTTTGGAGTTGGAATCCTGTTTTATTTTTTCTTATAGATTTGTAATGCTTTGAAAATCCTCTTTGTTTAGTCATCCCTCTCCAACGGTCCTCATTCCTGCCCTTCGCACAGTTGGAAATATTGTCACTGGAGATGATATGCAAACTCAGGTATGCGCTACTAAAATTTTCCATCCCCATCCTTTTCTTTAATCATCTCTCTTTCAAATCTTATTTGATTATTCTGTGCTCTTGATTTATAATTGGATGAGATCCATCACTAGTAAATGAGGTAACTAGTTGCATTAATGTTATATCAATCTGCATATTGTTGCAGGCCAATAGATCTGTAAAACACCGATGTTTTACTGACTTTTGTGAAAAAATTAAAATGAGTCAAACTTATACGTTATAGTATATTTTATCTTGGGTTATCAGATATCATCAGAATTGCTGGACATGTTCTTTAAAACTGTTGTTTATAGCTGTTTGTGTTTCCTTCTGTAGAGAAATATGCTCGAGCACATTCTCCCCCCTATCTTTCCCAAGGTGGGAGCATATACTTGGCACAGCACTTTTGCGTTAATTGGATCTCTCACTTCTTTTTAGTGGTAATTTACACATACACCCAAGGGATCTTGAACTCACAATTGCTTTGACTTACCATTGGGAGAAAGATTGTTACAGCTACAATTATTTGGGACTAGTGAAAGAGGTGTTGTACTGCCATTGTTTTTGTTGGGAATGTAATTATATCAGCATAAATAAGCAGTTGGGGCATTATTCATTATAGGAAATATGGTGTCTTTGGAATTTTGGAAATTCCATTCATTGCATTCTGAGCAGGTATTAAATAAATCAACCTTTTCCTTCAGTGTATAATAAATCATCAAGCTCTTCCTCGCCTTCTGAACCTGTTGACGCAAAATTATAAGAAGAGCATCAAGAAGGAAGCTTGCTGGACCATCTCAAACATCACAGCTGGAAACATCAATCAGATACAGGTGAGCAAGTAAATTCATCTGTGACAAATGCATAAACTAATTAGAGTGTTGTCTTGTTATTGTTGATATCCTTATTTTGTTTGATAATCAATTGGTAGTTTTATTATGAATATAGGCATAAGGATTCAAAAGAAGGATTTGATAATAATCTTAATATTACAGCAGTGACAATTTTTCTTTTTAATCTGTTGCAACTTGCAAATTTGGTTTTGAGGCAAGGTTTTAAACTTCTTGCAGGCTGTAATTGAGGCTGGTATCATTGGCCCCCTACTCCAACTACTTCAGAATGCAGAGTTTGAGATCAAGAAAGAAGCTGCTTGGGCACTTTCAAATGCTACATCGGGTGGCGCCCATGATCAAATCAAGTATTATTTCTTTCCCCGCCATCCTTTTTTGTTCCGTTTAAATGGTTGTATGAGATTTGAGTGTTTGATTATATTTATATCTGGTAGGTACTTTGTGAACCAGGGGTGCATTAAGCCATTGTGTGATCTCCTGATTTGTCCAGACCCAAGGATTGTCACAGTTTGCTTGGAAGCACTTGAGAACATTCTAAAGGTTGGGGAAGCAGAGAAGAATGTGAACGACACAGATGGAAACTTGTATGCTCAATTGATTGATGACGCTGATGGGTTAGATAAGATTGAAAACCTGCAGACTCATGACAATAATGAAATATATGAGAAGGCAGTAAAGATTCTTGAGACATATTGGACTGGGGATGATGATGAGCCTTTGCCCCCAGGTGACGCTGCCCAATCTGGCTTCGGGTTTGGAGTGAATGAACTTTCTGTTCCTTCTGGCGGATTTAACTTCTCTTGAAGGTATGCATCCTTAACATCTCAACTACTATTGTGCTACACATTCAGCGGATGACTGAAGTAACATGCCTTGCACATAGGATGCTTACTTAAGGGTTCGGATGCGTGGTCTTCACCCGTAGTTTTGGTTTTATTTTGGGCCAAATTGCTTTTGTGTGTACAGTATTTTGTTTGACCTATCGCTGGAACTGGAGCAAGGGATGCCTTCAAAATTATACTACATGGACATGAGTAACATGTGATAAGATGATTGCCGAACACATACTATGGCCACTAATTTTAATGAAGAGGACCTTGTGTTTTCTAGGGTAATGCAAAAGCGGTATGTTAGTGTAATTACTACATGTGCAGTAAAACACAAGAAGTAGAAACAATTTCTGGTTGTAGTCAGGACAGTGTAGCTGATTGCAGCAGTTGGTCAGTTAGGTTGAGTCAGTTTCCGTCAGAAATTAGCCATTTAGGTAGGTTTTACTGGATAGGATGAAGATACCCGGAAACCATCTGATTGGAAATTGGTTGGCATCTGTCAGTTTCTTATGATTTGCAGGTGTTGAGGATTTTTGTGGGTAAAAAGAGAAAATGTATTCAGATGGAATTTGGGGAAAATATCACTAAATTAGGCCCATGCTTCTAGTTGTTTAAACTGACTATGGTTTGGTCCCACTTAAACTGATCAGACCAACACATTATTACCTAAAAATTTGAATTTACAACCCTCGGTACCGGTCCTAAATCTCTTTGGTTTTCTTTATCAGTTAGGGTTAGGGTTAGGGTTAGGGTTTGGTAAATGGAGAAAAAGGGCTGGAGAGGATTAAAGCGTTGGTGGACTGGTGATGGTCATGTCTTGTTGGTCTTGTTTGGTACAAATCAGGTGATGTTTTGCTACTACTATTGAGATGTGCATTTAGACCTTTGTTTTCCTGGTCTCCCAAAAATTGTGTTTTGGAATATGGGTTAGATGGTATTTGTGTCAGGCTACAAAGAGCTAAACCTTTAGGTCTATATGGTCCAAACTGGGCTCTATTGACATAATGAGCCCAAGCGGATCAAACACAAATCGAAATTCTGGCCCAACTCACCACCAAACCTAAACTGATTTACAGTGATCAGTTTTGGCTTGGTTTCTACCATGAGAAGAATTAGGTTCAATGTCTGGATTCTGACTGTCGCAACCCGGTGAACATCAAGCGTGTTGTGCTCACTCCTGCTGCCAGAAGTTTTAAAACTGAATCTATTTTTTCCTTATAGTGAGCTATTATTAATTGTTAGTTCATTGATATCATATGTCATGACTCTTTGCAATTGCTGAAAATCTGCAGGGCTGGCTGGGCGTTGAATGGATCCTGCAGTCATGGTACGTGACATCAAGTATTTTTGGATGTTGGGTGGTGACTAGGATATCTACTTGCCCGTGGACCTATCACCTATTGATGCCATGGTTCGGACTAAGATATGCATGAACTCTGAGAATTCAAGCAATCGCAGGAGGAAACCAACTAATCAATATAGCCATTCCCTTTCTTAATCAGAGAAATATCAGAAAGAAAACAAAGATATTTATTTCTTTATTATTACCTTTTTTACTTCTTTTTCAGGCCCTATTTTGATGATGATGGGTTTTTTTCTTTTCATTCTGGAAAGAAAGATTTCTTCGTGGATACTTTTTTTTTTAGCAAGAGCGAAACTTCATGTTTTGTTATGTCAAGACTTTAATTACCTTAGGATATTTAATGTCACGAATGTCTTTCCGTTTTCATTCTCCATTCTCTGCTGTCGAGTGTAGGGTTTTGTTTCATCTGAATCTTAGAACTCGAGGATTGAGATTTGAGATCGTATCGTGAGGAAACACACATCAAGATGCGCCACATTGCTATACTCCCTACCTCATAATCCCAATCAAAGCTGCAATTTTTGTCATTATCTTGTAATTAGGATCTTTGGGCAAAAAGAAAACACAGAAGGACCGCTTTCAAAGAATTTACGGGGTAGAGGGAAAGAGGCGTTGGACTGGGTCCCATGGTCCCATGATCCCATCTACATGTGGATCTCTTTTGAGTTTTTCAAATTCTCCTTCCCTCCTAAAGGCACCATGCCATTGTCCATTGTACTGGTAGGGGACATTATTGGGTTTTTTCCAATTTTACTATGGTGAACATATGACTGAAATATACATCATACACAATAAACTTTTAGTTGGTGTAAATGAACTAACAGGGGAGCCTGGGAAATTTGAACTTTGTAAAAAGATAAATATTTTAGTCACAAAAAAATCTCAAAAAAGTAAATTTATAAATTGACGTAGTTTGATGGTACTTAAGCCTAATTTGGATTAAGAAAGCTTCTCAACTCATTTAATCATTATAATTTTTTCAAATTTACTCACAAAATATAATAAAAAATTCAATATTTTCAAATTCTAAAATAATAATAATTTAATAATATTTTATTCAATTTTCATATCAATTTATCTCATATCAACTCATTATTCAAATTTATTCTTAATTATAAAATTATTTTTATTATATTTTTATAGAATTTTTTTTCATTACCTTATTTCTCTGGTTTATGAGGAGTGAAAAGAACAGGGTACTCTAGGGAATGAACTTGCTGTTCCTTCCTTCATGGTACGCTCCTACCTCTACATATATATGGTTTGCGATGCGTGTTGACGTAGTGGTGGCAGGCAGGGTTCTGTTCCGAGAAATGGAATGGGAACTCAACCCGTATACTTTTGGTCGTGATTTATACCAATTATTTTCATGTCCACATGCTCTTAATTACACATAGTACAAACGGAACTGTTTGGAGATTCCATTCACTGTACGCAAGTATGTGTTTGAACATTCGTACTTTATTGGAGTAATAATGGAACTTCTGCAAAATGGATGTACATTGTAATTATTTGATCCAAATATTTTCTAATAATAAATAATTTTGCATATTATAAACTTTTCTTATTCTTATTTTACTATAATGAGTTAACATTATTCATCAAATCTTTAATTTATTTTAAAAAATAATTAAAATTACATTGGTTATATCGTTTCTCTTTTATAAATTATAATTAAGAATGACATAAACACATCGTGTGAATTTTAATGTATTTAAATTCCACTTTGCTCGTAGTAGTTGTAAAGTCTACAAATCTTGTCTGTCTAGTGTCTAGTCCAAGTAATAGAAAGGATTTTTCGTAAAAAATATCTGTAGACAGACTGGTTAGGTTGTTTGGCAAGTGAAATGATCTCATCTCATTTTATAATTTATAATTTTATTTTTAAATATTATTAAAATATTAATTTTTTTTAATTTTTTTATCTTGTCATTATAATTTTTCTAAACTTTTAAATAAAACACAAAAAATAATAGTAATTTTTTAAATTTTAAAATAAAAATAATATTAAAAAATCATTGTCAAATAATATTTTGACTTTATAATATTCTTATTTGATTTTTTTCATCTCATTTCTCAAAACCCAATATGTTAGATCAAATAATTTCACTACTATTTATATAATTATCATCTTATCCTATTTTCCAAACTAGCCATAAATCTACAAGTCATAATAGACTTTTTTGAGAAGTGATACATCCATAAAGAGATTACATAAAAATAAATCTACAAAGAGATCATACAAAAATAAATTTATAAACTAACATAGTTTTATAAAATACGTTAGATCTACTTTACAATAAAAATAATTTTATAATTTAAAATATATATAAAATCATGTTTCTAGATTTAATTTTTAGTAATCTAACTTAAAAGATTTCTCTTCCTAAATGTCCTAAGAAGACGCCATCTTGTCACTGCTGCATCACACTCGCAGTCAAAGTAGAAGGTAGATTCTCAAACAGAGTCCTGCCAAATTGGACTGTATTGGAATCAAGTGAATTGGTAAAATAGCAGTAGCTCTTTTAAATTCTGGGTGGATGTTTGTGTTATGCAAGTGATTGGAAGAAGACATGCAACGATACGTTTCCAAACCACTGCAACTTCATCTTTTAACGTTGGAGGTGGTCTGTATTTTATCAACTTTACCACGTGGGTACTTCCGTAAATACGAATCTGATCCAGGAATCCTTCTCCAAGTACACGAAAGAGCCGGGAAGCAGCTCTTTCCAGACTGGCCAACCCGTGAATAGAACTGTACTCTATTGGGGCTGCAAAATCATGAGTCTTTTTGTCTGTGTGCAAGTCCCTTCAAGTTTCCGTGCAACAGTGGAATCAAGAACAAGAACCAAACTGTTCATATACAGGCTCTTGAAATCCACGACTTGGTCACCATTTTTTCCTACAATTCTAGAGTTTCAGAGAAAGAGATAATGAAAAGCCGGCTATATTGCTGTGATGAAGAAGACGAGAATGAGGTATCCAGAACGGTTCATTGTTGGTGGCGTTCGGCTGCCAAGTTTGATGAATGTCTTAAGCTCAAGCTCGACCTCCCAAACATTTCAAGCCTAACTCCTAGGCTTAAAGTGCTGAGGGAGATGGAAAGGTTGGCTTTGATTGCACCTGAAGGGCTGAACGAGCTTCGGCACAAGCTGCTCACGTATCGTTCCGGTGACTTTTGGGTGCCGACGGGAGGGATCAAGAAGGAGGAGATGGAGATTCCCCAAGCCAATACGATTCTCTTGGTGGGTTTTACTGGTTCTGGCAAAAGCTCGCTTGTGAACCTTATGTACAGTGTTCTTGGGCGTTCTGGCCTCATACCCTTTACTCGAACGTCACAGGGTAAGCAACATTTGTATGAGCTCCAACTTAACCCTATAATCTGCATTTTTGTGTCAACTGTTTACCCTGTAGAATTGAATTTTTCTAATTCAGAGAACGGACAGTGGTAAAAGGCTAAAATAAAGCTGTATTGAAGTATTGTCCTGTTTTCTGTTGCAGGAAGTTCTTCCAAGTACTCCACTCTGTTAATGGAAGAGCATAATGTGCTGAGGTCTATGCAGAGTGGGCTTTGTGTCTATGATTCGAGGGGCTTTGATTATGATCAATTGTACGAGAATCTTGAAGAATTGTCCAGTTGGATGACTGAAGGCGTCCATCATAATCAGCTATGCTTAAGGTTGGGAGATGATGCATTGACCGAAGAGGACATCGAAAATTTAACCTCGAAATCATCTGCAAAATTTGTGAAGAGAAGAGTGAACTATGCAATGGTGGTGGCTAACATAGCAGAGATCTATAAAGCTGCAAAAGCAGCTGATTTCAAGCCACTGAAGGCCATCAGAGAACTCTTCTGCTGTCCTGTTTTAAGAAAATCCAGTAAGCAGCCTTCTATGACTTCAAAAAAAAAAAAAAAGTTTCATTTTAAGTACTTTGTCAACTAAGACAACGAAGCAAGATTACTGACCTCCTACAATGGTTCCCATTTGATTGAACATCATAAAAATTTTTATGTTGAATCACAGAAATAAGTTGCACAGTAAGCATTTTCCGTAGTTCTATTCAAAAGAGCACAACAGGAGAGCGAGTCAGTAAAACATAATTATCTTACTGATTTAGTGAAGTTTGCTCTCTGTTTGTCAATCCAATCTTTCAGCTTGCATTACAGATATCTGTCACACCACCGTAACGTTTGATTCACTAAAATCTTTACAGATTTTATTTCTTGTTCAATCTATATTCTCAATCATGACTAAATTGTATGCATCCTACATGAAGAGGTTTGTGACCCTATAATCAATGATTTTTGCCTATGAAATTTAATTCATAATCAAAAATCATTTTTCTATTGCTTAAGAACTTCTGTTTTAAGTGCTTAATTACTCTTTTAGGTGACATAAATTTTGGAAGTATGCCATGTGCGACAGTCACAAGTAGATTCACATAGCAGTAACATAATCCATGTGGGTTCGATTGTGGCTGCAGATGAGAACCCTCTCTTGATCTTGACACATGGTGACATGTTATCAACCGAGGAGAGGATCGAGGGCCGCCTGAAGATATGCGAATGGCTAGGTATATCGGAGACCACTGGGGTGTATGACATTGTGTGTCTCACACAGTATGGATATCTAGCAGAAGAATCAGACCCTGTCACGGCCTATGCCTTATCTGAAGCTGTTTATAGAGCATTACTTATATCAGATAGGGGACATTGTCCAAAGAAAAATACCTGGGACTGGGCAGTGCTCATATTGTCGTGGATAATGTGCTTCTTGGGTACTTTCTTCGCTTTCCTTGCCAATCTTTGCACCAAACTTGGGCAGAGGGATAAATTGAAGTACTTGTGAAGGATTATGGTAGCTGGAGATTCTGTTGCGATTTGGTGTTAGAGGACTAGCTGAGTTTTGAGATTGGCTAGCAGGATGACTTGATGCATATGTAAATATAATATTGAAGTACAATATGTGAGTCTGGTTTACCTTCTGTCTGACAACAGAGTCAATGTATTCTTATTGCTTGTAATGAATAAACCATTGTATTTGAATAAAAATGGTGAGGCTGTTTTTGAAAGAAAAATTAATTAATTAATGATTAATTAATTAATTAATTAATCCTGGTTTACCTTCTCTCTCTCTGTCTCTCTCTCTCTCTCTCTGATTAAAAGAAAAATTAATTAATGGCTATATTAACTGCTGCGTTTAATTTTTATCTTCTTTTAATCTTAGACTAACTCTATAGCCTACTGGTAGAATAAAAATGATTTATCTAAATGTCAGGAGTCTAGAGATTGTCAAACACCGATGAACACATTGATAATATCAGAATGATAATTAGGTTAGCGGTCTGTGTATAAAGGAGAGAATATTAAGGCTCTGTGAATGATGTTTTTTATTTTCAAGGCAGTAAGGATTTTCATTTCTGGCCTACTACACCTTCAAAATTGTGTTTAAGTGTTTGTATAGGGTAGGGATTTAATTAGGTCCCACAGAGACAGACTGTAAAATCATTTCTGCTGCATTCTTGCTCGAGCCAAGGTGAAGAGCACTGATCTAGTGAGATTCCTAGAACATGTTGGCTTGAGCCAATATCAAGCCAAACTTACACCTTTTTTTTTTTTTTTTTTTTTTTGATACATTTAGGGGAGGGGGTTTCAAACTACAGACGTCCATTTTGGAGACTGGGGATTATGACAATCAAGCTACAGGCCTTTAGCCAAACTTTCACCTTTTGGTTTGATCAATTTTTACACTTTTTTGATCCAATCTCGAATCAAACTCTAGACTAAATGACACCTTTTTTTTTTATATATATATATATATATATTTTCAAGTTCATGAGACCTTTTGTTGAGATTGTTTTCAATTGAAGCCTTTGAATATTTTCTAGGGGTTGAAATTTAGATTTAGCAGAATTTTGTTGATTGCAACCATTTCGCTTTTTCATGAGTATTGTTAACTGAATATGTTCTTATTTCCTTATCCATATCTAAGTACTGATTGATTAGCAGAAAATTTTGGGCATTGCAATGATACATAGCAGCAAGAGATGTTTTCACAAGCTAAGCAATGAAATGATGCACTCTTTACATGATTTATGATTAAACGCTACTTCATTAAACTAGTTGTTAAAGCTCTTCAAAACTTATTTCAACCTATCCATTATTGATTTCTTCCAAGACTCTGACATCAGGCCATGCAGGAACACTAATTTCAATTTCCATCAACATGGCTATATATATCAGTAGAAGCTTTAGCATTAATATCTCAAAATCTGATTTCGTGAAGCACGTTTCACAACGACCTGGTCTAGCTAGGTGAGAAGTCATGGCTAAGAAATATCTTCATTTTTTTCTCGTAGAATCGAGCTCAATGAACTCGCACCAGCTTCTATAATATGAGAAACGCGTTGCTTGTACAGCTAGGCACGACTAGCTCATTTGGTTGCGTGGTTGGCTAAGACCAAAAAAAAAAAAAAAAAATTTATGTTTGAATGAGGCATAAAATTTGAGAATAAACTCTCATTAATTTTATTGAGAGTGGTGCCAAAGACGCAAAGAGATTTACGTGCAATTTTTTTTATTGTTCATGTCATTGTTTGCTGGGTTTTTATCATTTCTTTTTATTCAATAATGCAAGTCAATAAAAGGTCCAGCTACCTTGATTTTTCTTTTTTCGACATTAGATTGAAGAATGGAAGGTGAATTTGTGATTCCTCAAAGTCGGGCCTTACGGCTCAACTATGGAATTTCTGAAAGCAAAGGGCAAAACCATCAGCATAGTATGTAACGGTGTTTCAAATACCGTACTGTACCGGCCAGTCCGATACAGGTATTGTAGATATTTTATACCGATCTAAATACTGACTGTACCGGCATATATTTTGTCCTGTAACAGCTTGTATTTTGACTTTTAATTTTTTTTTTAATTTTTTCAAACTACAAACTCATTTTTTAACCCTCAATTCAGACTAAATTATTTATAATTTATAGATATATGTATTTATATATAATTTATTCATATATAGACTAGTATTTTGGAATATAATTTATATATATATTTATATATATAATTTATTCATATATCGACTATCTCGGAATGGTACACGAAACGATATCGATATCGAAATATTTCGTTCCAATATCTTGACCAGTACAACATCCGATACGGTATTCAAAATATTAGTACGTGGGCATAAAGAAACAAAAGAGCAACATATAAAACAGCTTACAATTTGAGGAGACTCCCAAATAGCAATTCAAGCAGTTGAACAATCTCAAAAATAAAACTTAAAAAATAAAAAAAAATAACGGATTCCTATTACAATCATTTCATAGTTGAAATATTTGAAAAATACATGGAGACAACAATTTGTGCGCATTCTATGGTCTAATGGACAACTCTCAATAATATTTATAGAAGCATTCCCTTATCTTAATCTTTTCGTTTCTGCTTATTTTTATAATGATGAGGATCCTCCATTTATAGACTTTTCACATTGTAACTCTTTTAGTTATAATGTATATACTACTTGTCTAAAAAGAAAAAAGAAAAAAGAAAAACCATCATTCATTTGGGAATTATGGGTGGAATCAGATTAAAAAGATTAGCTCTCATATAAATTATGTACATGCTTAATTCGTTTTGTTCTGTCTGGAATGTTTGGACCACACTACAGAAAATGGGTGACTCAGAGAAATTCATTTTGGCGTTTCTTTATTTCGTTTGGACTTTAGGGCAAATAGAGATAAAAGAAGGGCTTTCGTCTGATCCCCGCATGATATAGGCCAGAACAATTACAAATGACCTCACCTTGTTCTCGCATCTCTCTCTCTCTGTTCAACCCTCTTCCCAAAACAAGACTTTAATCTGGTTTACGGGTTACTCAATTTGTTTTTTTAAATATTAAGAAATAGCAAAATCCCAACTTCTTACTATTCTAGCTCTCTCTTCTTCTTTTTTTGGAGTATCTCATACCATCTTCATGCATAGAAAAGGTTTCAGGTCCACAAGAACCAGTTAAAATGCTTTTCTTGCTTCTGATTCTTATACACTATTTTGCATAGTCTTTAGGTGCTAGTATGCTTTTCTTGTGATATTCCGTATGATAAAGGGTAAAGGTAGGTGGTGTATGAGATCTTATATTACTTGGGAAGGAGAAGTCCTTCTCTTTATAAGGTTTCAATAGAGCACTAATTGTATCATTGACTAGTCCTTTTAGAATATAGATCATGTAGTTTGAGTCTTCTATTGGGGCATTACAAATGATATTAGAGCCTATCCCAACCAAAAATGTAGGACTTGAGACGTGCCACCTATGACAAACTGGCACAACAACAACGTCAGGAATTTAAGGGGGTATATTATGATACCTATATGATAATGATAAGTGTATGTGGTGTATGAGATCCCACATTACTTGGGAATAAGAAGTTCTTACTCTTTACAAGATTGAAATAGGACTCTAATTGTATCATTGATTAATTTTTTTGGAGTATAGATAATATGATTTGGATATTTCATTAGGGCATTACAAATGGTAAGCATTCTCAATGGCTTGTGTATTATATAAGAAATGTAAATTATTTGAAAAATTGCTTGAAAAATGAGTTTCATCCGATTATATAAAATGAAACGTAAAATACAATTAGGTATAGTAACCTGATACATGTAGTGGATACTGTTCATCCTATAAACATTTTATTATTATTTATATTTCATTTACTCCATCATCTTCTTTTGCTTTGATTTTTATCATATAAATAAATTCTTTTTATTGTTCATTATTATCTATAACCAATTTTTTCATATTTTGATTTTATTTTTAATTTTTATTTGACTTATACATTTTTATTTTGTGTATATGACTTAATTATATTACATTGTATATAAAAATATATTGCGAATATAAAAAAATACATGGTTATTATAAATTTATTGGTAGAAAGGAAATATTTAAAAAAATAAAAAAAGATTATTTAAATGATATGAAGAAAAAATAGATAAATTAGTGTATGATATATTATAAAAATTATTATGTAAAATAAAAAAAATGAAGTTTAATAATTTATTTTAAATAATAAGATAAAGAAATAATTGTGAATGCTCTTCTCTATGCATTTGACCATTTTCGGTACGCAGAAGTTGCAAAACACTGTTTTTTTTTTTTTTTTTTTTTTTTTGGCTTTTTGTAAAATGAGTAGTAAGCAAAATGAATAGTTTGAGCTGTAAAATAGTGCAAAACTATAGTTGCTGCTTGGCCTGCCTTTATTACTAGCTCTTATCTCTGTGGTATTCCTTCCTCGAAAAAATGAGAGCTATTAAAAATAAAAAGAAACATAGATCCTTAATGGGCCCCACGAAGCAATTCTCCATGCTTCTACAAGCCATGGGATTTTGCTAGAACAAGAATCTCCATGCTTCTAGACTTCTAGTTGCTTTCCACTTCCACCACCAACCCCATAAATAACAGCCATCACATGGTGACACACAAGGTACACCAAGGCACTATAAACTCCTTCCACGTCAATACCTTTACTGTACACGTGTCTCTTCCTCCAGAAAGTACCTAATTTCTCTTTTCTTTCTCCTCTTAGTCCTTTTCTTGTTCCTCTGTTTCGTCTCTGTTCTAATTAGGCAGCCATCAAAAAACCCAACGAATTTGGTGGATCATTAACAGAACAGGAAAGCCAAAATGCAATCGAGGGTAGTGGCCAAAATGCAACAATGGGTTCTCTCTCGAGCCCATAACCAAGCTCTCAGCAGAGGACTTTCATCCGCCCGATCGGCCGGTCGCACTGCTGACCCTGATATTCATTCCGGAGAAGTCGAAGCTGGACCTGATGTATATTACAGAAAAAACGAAGTAAGACTGTGACATACTGTAACATAGTAAGCCGAGCTTCAAAATTGAAAACTTGTAAAGTTTGAAGATTTACTGATATGCTGATATAATATGAAAATCGCAGAGTCAAGGAAGTGTGGTGGTTGGTGATGATGCGGCCAAGCAAGAATTAGAACACAAAGCCCATAAAGAAACCGGGCCATTGAAGCCTCCAAGAACACCTTTTGCTTCTTCTCCGAGGCTGGAAAGCACTGAGGTCTCACCCCAACCCCCGGACCCCGTTGTTCAGCAAAAGCGTGGCCATGCAACTGCAAGCGTAGAAGAAGCCAGTTGCGAAGGATTTGACGGCACGCCATGGCCAAAAGACAAGGAAAAAGAGCAGAGAGACAGGAACGAACAGGTGGATGATGACAGAGAATACTTCAAGCATCACAAGGCCTCCCCGTTGTCGGAGATCAAAGTAGTCGATACGAGGAAGCCGTTGACGAGGGCAACTGATGGGACAGCGGATGCCGACAAGGATAACGATCATGGCGCAGACGTAATTGGGTGGAGGCCTGAGCAGCTCGACACGGCGGAGGAGGCGCTTAGGAGGGCCGTCGAGATATTTAGGCAGAATGCTATGCGTGGTGATCCGGAAACGTATCCCCATTCCAGGGTTCTTAGAGAGCTTCGTGGTGAATGGTTTTGACATGAATTGCACCTCGTATGCATGCGATCGACTCTTATATATATATAATGTGTAAATTGGTAGTTTGCTAGCTGAAAAAAGGAAGGATTTTGCCGATATTAATAAAAACGAAAACGCTGAATGCGATTTAATCAAAGAAATATTTCAGCCAGAAATGTTCAGTACTTGCAGCCGAATAAAGAGAGCTGCTATCATATATGAAATCTTAAAGTCCATCATTAGTACTGACGGAGAAATACATGAAAGCGTTCCGGACACTGGGTAAAAACGTGGTACGTACGTCCATCTTCGCATGGAGTTATTAAACGATCGAGGTTCATGTACGCGCGCGGAATTAAACACTAATGAAGCTGATGATCCATCCATGCTGATTATTGATTGAAATCCTTAGTTTAAAAAGTATTTTCTGAACTTCTTAAGTCATATTTTGGGCCGGGGAGATCTATGATCTAGTGGATCATGTGCGTGATCATGCATGTGTGGCCACTATTAAATGAGAGTAAGGATTTTATCTTATCTAAAGACTCGCATTGGAAAATATTATATGGAAATGTGGTATAAAGATCTATATACCGATATCGATGAGTATTAAGAGATCAGTTTTTTGATGAAGTAAAATGGAATCTCATGGTGAAGAAAGAGAGAATAAAACCAACGATCAGGCATTAGATCAATAATATCATGTACTGATCAATCAGTACTGGGCATACTTCTTCAATCTTTTAGCTAGCTGCCAAGATAGCTATGTGTGCGTAAGATTCTTCTTCAATCTAGGTTTTAGGGAGAGGACAAAATTAGGTCGGATTTCACCATCGAGATTGAAGGGAAAATACAAAAGCTGAAGAAAGTTTGAAAATGGAAGCTTAGCTAGCTGGCATTTAGTACTGGCCGAGGGCAAAAGACACTAACTTTTATATATCATGTCATGTTGTTTGCTACCGGGTTCTCGTTCTTGCTTTTTTGGATAGGCTGACTAGTTGTTATTTGGATTCGATTATGGTTTCAAAACAACTATATGACATAATTACGTCTTTTATACAGGTCACTATTTTATAAATCAAAAATTCTATATGCAATCACTTTTACATATTTTTTGAATACTCTATTATGTAATTGGTTGCTTAACTTTCTTTTAATATAAAATAATTATTTTAATCAATCATATCAGTGAAGTACACAAAGAGCATATAAAAATAATTGTATATAACATAACTCTCTACAAATTAAGCAACAAATAGACCCCCTAATACGATCAATTATGTACAACCTTTAAACGCCAAGCGTAAACATCCTCCGCACGCGCGCCCGCGGGGGTCCTCCCTCTCTCAATCAGCACTTAACCATCCACCACACTTTGGGTAGATTATTTGCATCCATGCATTTTTTTTGAATCAAAACATACCTCCGAATTTCATTAATAAGAATCATTTATAGTTTTGTCCTGTAGAATCAAACTATACAGACCTTCAGGGCCATCTTCCATCCATATTACCTCTTCACTTACATTCAATGAAAACTTTGCTAAAAAATCAGCTACTTTGTTTGCCTCTCTAAATGTATGAGTAACACGCCATTGGGGTCTGTTATGTGGCAAATCCCGTATATCTTCAATTGTCTGACTTCCCCACTCCCAATTTTCTTCTCTATTGTTTATAGCTTTAATAATGCATAAAGCATCCCCTTCTAATTCAACTTCACCCACCTGCAACTCATAACACATCTTCATAGCTTTCCATAGAGTAGTAGCTTCTGCTTGAGCTGCTGTCATGACACTTGGTTTTGGTATACATGTAGATAACAGAATATCCCCTTCTTGATCTCGGAACACAATCCCAATCCCCATCCTCTTACTACCCTTCAGAAAGGCAGCATCCCAATTTATTTTTGTCACCCCCTCCCTTGGTTTTTTCCATCTCACCTCCCCTCTTTCTACAAAATTTCTTCTAGGGCATTCTGCATTATTTGCTGCCATGTACTCAGTCCTTATCATTTTAGCTTGCTTAAAGATACTAGCAGGATTATTGAAGCATGATTCATATATAAATCTATTCCTCCTTAACCAGATATTCCTCAAGACTATAGCAGTCAATTCCAATTCTTCCATACTTAAAGATTGTGACATTTTCCTCCATACAAACCCAAAATCCACTTTTTCTGAGGGCCATTTCTGAACTGGACTTCTACTTTCTGCCCAGACATCCACTGCTGCAACACAACTCCATAAAACATGACAAATAGTTTCTTCATACTGATTACATATAGGGCAACAAGGATTTTCAAGTATTTTCCTTTTAAACAAGTTCCTTCTAGTTGGCAGGCAATTATTTAAAACTTTCCAAATGAAAAGCTTTGTAACCTCCGGGACATTTAATCTCCAAACACCATTCCATCCTTCATATTCAAGAAAAACCCTCGAGGACTCCCTTAGCAACCTTTTCCTTCTCTGCATTTCAAAATGGTAAGCAGATTTCACATTGAAAATCCCACTCGTAGAAGGTGCCCAGATTTGTTTATTTGGCCTACCAGCTCTACTGACAGGTAAACCACTTATAATCCTAGCCTCAACCTCATTGAACACTTTTTTCACCAACTCCTCTTTCCACTCCCCCTTATCTCCATCAATGAGCACTGCCACCTTATCAACCTCATTTAAACACTTGATGGGAGATTGTATTTTATAAGAGGATAGTTGTGGAATCCACCTATCACCCCATATTTTTATACTCTCCCCATTACGAACCCTCCACACAAGCCCTTCTTTTAATAAGTTCAAAGCCCCCCACAAACTCCTCCAAATTAATGAAGGTTTGCTGCCTAGCTTTGCCTCCAACAAACCAGAAAGTTTAAAAGACTTGTCATGTAAGACCCTGGCTGTAATAGATTCAGGAATTTTAAAAACTCTCCAACACTGCTTTGCTAGAAGAGTTTAATTGAAACTCTTAAGTTCCCTAAATCCAAGGCCACCACATTTTTTTGAAGCTCCCATTTTGTCCCAGCCTATCCACCTTATCTTTTTGTCATTTCTTTTGAAGCTCCACCAGAATTTTCCCATCTCATTAGCTATCTCCTTACAAAGTTTTTTTAGGAGTGCAAACGCACTCATACAATAAGTAGGAATCGATTGAATCACTGCCTTTAAGAGGACTTCTTTCCCAGCAGGAGATAGGAAATTATTCTTCCAATTGCTCAGTCTCAACCATACTTTATCTTTGATTCCTCTAAAAGTATCATATCTAGATTTCCCCACCATTGTAGGTAATCCTAGGTACTTTTCGAAGCTATTCTGAACTCGAGCACCCAAATCTGTTATAATCCTTTCCCAATCCATTTTCCTACCATTTGAGCTAAACATAATAGTGGTTTTCTGTTTGTTAAGGCACTGCCCTTAGGCCATTTCATAAATCTGCAAAATGCCCCTTATTTTCACCCATTCCTCCCAACAAGCCCTTCCAAAAATAATACAGTCATCAGCAAAGAGGAGGTGAGTAAGCTTTACTCCACCTCTTGCCATTGCCACTCCTTTAATCAACCCTGCCCCTTCAGCCTCATTTATCAAACCACTCAAGCATTCAACACATAATAGAAAAAGATAAGGAGAAATGGGACAACCCTATCTCAGCCCTCTCGATGGAGTAATCACCTCTCCAAGTTGTCCATTTAGCAACACAGCATAGGAGACAGTGGTAATGCATGTCATGATCAAATTAATCCACCTCCTTCCAAAGTCCATTTTCACCATTATTGCCTCAAGGTAACACCACTCTACTTAGTCATAGGCTTTTGAGATGTCTAACTTCAAGGCCATTGTCTCCATCTTACCCTTTATTCTGGTTTTCATAGAATGAAGTGCTTCATAGGCTGCCACTATGTTATCTGTGATTAATCTATCAGGGATGAAGGCACTCTGATTCTGTGAGATCACACCATTTAACACTTTCTTCAATCTATTTGCCAACGTTTTTGCAATGAGCTTGTACAAGACATTGCACAAGCTTGTTGGCCTGAAATCCCCCACCTCCATAGGCTCAGACAGCTTTGGAATCAATGCTATGTATGTGAAATTCAGAGATTTTTCAAACTTGCCATCATTCAGAAAACTCAAAGCTGCTTTACTGATCCCTTCACCCACAGTCCCCCATAATTTTTGGTAAAAACAAGCACTATATCCATTTGGGCCAGGAGATTTATGAGGACCCATGTCTCGCAAAGCTACCTCCACTTCCTCCCTACTAAAACTTTTTTCTAACTTCTCATTCATATAACTTGTTATTCTTTTATCAATGGGGCGTATACATTCCTCAATAGCCTCCCTTGGTGGGGATTCAGATCTATAAACTTCAGAAAAATGCCTATTAAAAGCTTTAGCTATCTCATTTTCCTCAGTTCTCAATACTGATTGAGCATCGTTCACAAACAACACTCTATTTCTTTTCTTCCTCTGATTGGCACAAGCATAGAAGAATTTTGTATTCTTATCTCCCAATTTGTACCAATTTATCTTTGTCCTCTGTTTCCATCTTAGATCATCCTGCTCAAGCAACTTCCCAACCTCTTTTTTCAATTCTCTCAGTTCAACTACAACCTCGGGACCCTCCATATCTTGCAATTCCTTTATCCTCTTTGTTAACTGCTCTATATTCTTTCCTCTTTCCCTGTCTTTCTTTCTGAATTCTTTTGTTAACTCATCACTGCATTTTAACAACAGATTCTGCACATGTTTAATTGGCTCAGGTGTTAAATGCTTCTTTTTCCAGACTTTTTTCACAACCCACTCACAATCATCCTCCTTTAGCCAGCTGGCCTCAAATTTAAACAGAAATCTTTTTCTCCTCTCCCTAAACTTTTCAGTACTAGCAGTCATTAGCAAAGGTTTATGGTCTGAACTTCTTGCAACTAGACATTCCACCTTGACTAAATGAAAGCTTCCTCTCCATTCCTTATTTGCTATATATCTGTCTAATCTTTCTTTTGTGAAAGTATAATCAGCATGACCATTACTCCATGTAAAGCAATCCCCCACATAGCCCATATCAAAGAACTCATTTATTTCTAAAGCATCACGAAACATCCCCATCTGACCCTCAGGTCTCATCTGTCCCCCTTTCTTTTCATCTTGTGTCAAAATCTCGTTAAAGTCCCCTGCCACACACCAAGCTCTTCCTTCCCTAGGTTTTAAACTGGACAATAGCTCCCATATGAACTTCCTCTTGGCAGCCTTTGGGTGCCCATAAAAACCAGTAAACAACCATTCTTTTCCATTATCATTTTTAACCATGGCATTAATATGCCATTGAGAAAAATTGATAATCTCCACCATAACTTCGCTAATCCAAAAGAGAACTAGACCTCCCTTCCTTCCTAAAGAATCAACCACAAAACAGCCCTCAATTTTTAACTTGTTTTTTAACCCCTTTATTCTTCCTGCTTTCACCATTGTTTCCATTAGAAAAATCAAGCTTGGCCTCCTTTCCTTAACCATGAGGTTAAGGTCTTGAACTGTCTGAGGGTTGCCAAGCCCTCGGCAGTTCCATACTGAGGTTTTCATTGGTCTTGGTGGAGCTGCTCAGCAGTCTCCACCATACAATTTGAATCCATACCTTCCATCCAAACACTTCCCCTTCTCAATCTTTTTCCTCTTCCCTCCATAGGTCCCATCTCGTCTGCATTATCAATAGCATTTCTTTTCAAAATCAAATTAGAAGGTTGAGACTCACCATAGGTTTTAAGGACACGAGCCCTCCTCTTCCAGCTACTAGCTCTTCCCTTCTTTTGTTCATTAACATTCATTAAGCTTGCTGAGTTGGATTCACTATCAGTAGCAAGTGAGAGGACCTCCTTAGGATCTTCTGTTGTGCTCACTGTTTTTTACACCAAAGTTTGTTCTACTTTGATCAACTTCTGCTTCTCAACCCCTTGAGTCATCTCAACCACATCTGTTGTCTCAATACCATCTTCCATGCTCCCCTTTTCTTTCCTCAATACACCTCCACCTGTCACCTCCTCTCCATTTTCCCCTTGATCAGTATTATTGGAATTCCTTCCCATTCCCGAAGCTTTTGGTTGCCTATCTGCCCAATTACGTCTAACTGTTGAGGCCCTCATCCAAACTCCAAACTGTTTTGAGTCAATATCTTCGTTTATATCCCCCAACTTTCCACCCAAACACCCATTCTTTGAGTGCATTATACAACCACAACGAAAGCATATTCTAGGTAGGTTTTCATACCTAAATGGAATCCAAAGCTGCTTTCCTTCAAAACTCACTGTTCTTCCTCGTGCTAAAGGTTTTGTAAGCTCGCACTCCACCTTCACCCTCAGAAAGCTACCCCAAGCCACCTCATTCTCCTCACCTTCCACTTCTAGAACCTTCCCGATGGATTTACCAATCAATTCCCCCATCTTGCAATTCATTCCTCCAAGCGGCAGGTTGTACATCTAGATCCAAAAGGTTGCTGTTGTGAAATCCAAACGGTGAGCCTGTGTACTTCCATCAAACGGTTTAAGGGCAAACAGATGGCTGTCAAACAGCCATGGGCATCCCGCGAGAACTCTGTTTCTATCTCCATGGTTTGCAAAGGTCACCACAAAAGTATTTGTTCCAATCTCAGTAAATTCCATACTCATGTTTACTCGCTAGATCTTTTCCATTATCTTCCTCACAGTTTCCTTACCGATCGTTCGATCTGTGCATATTTTTCCAACTAAGCTCCTTTCCCCCTTTCTCCGTAATTCCTCCATGTTTTCCAAATCCACAGTTATTGGAATGCTCTCCTCATCATTCAGTCTTAATCGTTCTCATTCAATTTCAATTTCCTTTATCTTCAATCTTCATCACTACCGTCAATGGCTAACTTCAGCTCCCCTTACTCTACACGAGAATAAAGGAGACTAACTAACTTCTCCTCTATCGCCTACTGGAGGAGAGAGAAAGAGACTCACGAATTTTTGCCTAAGGCTCCCAAAAAAAAATTCTCTTTGGTTTAAAGTATGAACATGTTCTTTTATTTGCACCCATGCATGCACAAGGAGTTAGTGGCCGCCAACCACGTCCTCATATGTATATAGTACTGATCATATTGAGTAGACAATGCATGCATTGGATCGTGGCTGGCTAACCCACAGCTACTACCTCTCATCATACATGTTGGCTCGCAAATTCGCAATGAAAAACATTTGTGAGTTGACCACCGTCTAGTACCTCTCGTATATAGGGCCGTCATGTGTAGCTCGCGGCCACCATGCACATGCATAAAGGGCCACCCCCATTTGTTAGTATAAGCAATCCATATATATCGAAAAGGGATTTAGAGATTAAGGCATTGTTTGTAAGTTATACAAATGACATTATAAGATAAAAGTTAAAAGTTAAATAAAATATTATTAAAATATAATTTTTATTTTAAGATTTAAAAATTTTATATTATTTATTATATTTTATGTAAAAAATTTAAAAAAATTATAATTATTATATAAGATGAAATGACATTTTAATTTGTGTAACCAAATCTGCCATAAGAATTTAATTAGAGCTAGCGCTCACAAAGGTATTCATGTGAAAGTCAGAGGTTGTCATCCTCTGAATTATTGTTTCGTCTCTATTCCACTTTAATAATTTGTTAGTTTTCGTTTTTTTATTTCAATTTATTGTCGGCGCCGATACTATTATATATTAAAGATCATTGTTTAACTGTGATTATTATAAATTATATGTGCTTAATTATTATACTTTGTTAATAATTTTTCTAGACTAATAATTATGTGCTGGAATGTACATTGAAGGGTATAATATTAAATTAACTGGTTTGCCGAAGTACTTGAGATAGATCGAGGTACTTTGAGCATTATAAGAAAAATAGATTTTTATGATCAATTTATTGCAATTAAAAGATTATTCGCAATCAATTTAGTTGTAAATAATCATTTCGTTGGAATTAACTGATCACAAAAGTCCATTTTTTTTTGTAGTGGGTGGGAATGAATGAATGGGTGTTCCTGATCTTCTTCATTTTTTTAATATTTTTAATTTTTAGTTTTGACGCTTTTACAATGTACGGTTAATTAAAGGGGCCGAATATATATAATATACTATATATAGTATATGAAATTCGGTTTTTTTGGGAAATCCGTTTGGTCGAGTGACTAATTAATGTGAAGTTCTCATTTTAAAGCCAAATTAGATTTTAGACTTAATTAATTACTTGACATATATACACGAGATCCAGTTAACGAGCAACTTGCGACTTTTAGTTCTGGGTTTTAGAATGAGTAGTAGTAGGAGTAGTAGTACTTTTGTAGGTACAACAATTACTTTAGAGTTCATGATTGCTCGGCAAAAATGAGTAGTTGAAGTCCAGCAGTAGTACTGTTTTCTTTTTGATTGATGCACTTGCAAAATTGTATAATTCCCCCGCGCCGGAGATGATCGTAAAGTTAATTTCCTGCTAAAGTTTAGCACGAAACGTATGATCGGTTTGATTAACACACTCTTATTTCGAAAACATATATATATATAATTAAGAAGATGTTTGTATTCGCAATTTATTTCAATTTATTTCAACTCATCTCATTACTATTTATTACTATTTATCAACTTTAACTCACAAATCTCATTATTATTCACAACTCATCTCAACTCATCTCAATTCATCTTCAAATCCAAACAATATCTAAGAGATTCCGATCGAGCTAGGGATCATATAATATAAAAGTACGTACGTATACTGCGCGCATGCATTAATATTCTCTAACTAGCAGCTAATATATATATATATATATATATATATATGCAACTTAATTAAAAGTCATTTTTCAGATGATCAATACATGATATAAATATGGACAAAGAACTTTCAAGCAATATTAATCGAGCCTTCCTGATCATCTAGCTGCTGCATGCATGCATGTGGTGAAAAATCATGGAAAATGTGGATGAAATTGGGACAATCGACGTCACGACAATAAAAGATAAATAAATAAATAAAATTGTAGGTATTATTTTGGTTCATTTTGTTCGTTACGTGGATGGTAGTACAATAAAAGATAAAACACCGACAAATGGTGCGGTCACCAATACACTACATTCATATTCCTATCTCCTCGCACTCGACCCCCTAGCTCTCAACCAAATCGCCATTGTCTTCATATATATTTCCTCTCCTCAAGTACCCTCCTCCCTCACTCTCTGAAATTTGATATATGAAACAGTCTCCAACATAGGGATTGCAAACCCTAAACAATGACTTTACTCTCACTATTCACTCTCCTCCTTCTCCTCTTGCACTCCAACTTCTCCTTAACCACGTCAACCACGACTAACGTTACAGCAGGAGTAGGAGCAGCAACAACAGTGTCCAAAGATGAAATATCATGCTCAATGTGCATTGAATGTGAACACCCATGCCTCCGCCATCACCACCACCGCCAGTGGTTGAGTGCCCGCCTCCACCTTCTCCTCCACCACCTCCTTCTCCACCACCACCACCTTCTCCACGACCGCCAGTCATCCCGGAATGCCCACCACCACCCAAGCCTCCATGTCCTGACAATTGCGAGTACCCTCCTCCATTGCCACCATCAGATGGGCCACCTCTTCCGCCATATCCTAAACCTTTTCCACCTCCTCCATTGCCACCATCAGATGGCCGGCCACCTCTTCCTCCATATCCTAAACCTTTTCCACCATACCCTTACTACCCTTCAGCGCCTGACCATTCTGTCCATTTGAAAGCACAGCCAGTTTTCATCTCCTTTGCTCTCTTCCTTGCCTTTCTCTGCTTCATGTTCTAGCTAGCTAGCTAGCTAGATGCTTAACTTTAATTTCACGTAGTAATTGTGCCTCGGTGGCACTCAGCTTTCTCTTGTAATTCTTTGTCAGTACGTTGATATCTCTACGCTTAGGTATTTTCTCTAGAAAAAACTGTGATCTATTTGGCATTCTTGCCTGCTTCTAATGATGCCAGGCTAGCTAGCTTCCCGTGGGAGAAGGAAAGAAAGAAATACCGTCATTAGTTGATTGAAGAAATCTAGTCTCCGGCTCCCTCGCAACTTAGTTTGTAATGTTATGCATGTAGGTTATTATCTTCTTTTATTTCGAAAAATAAATTATTAATTTGTTCCATGTGGTGTTTTTCTTCTACTATTTTGTTTTTTAAAATTTATTTTGGATCATCTAGGCTGTTAATTATGGTAATCAAGAAGCTACGTACGTACGTTTAAATATGATCTGGAATATATAAACTCTTTATGTGATTTCTGAACGAAGTAGCCTGCCGGCCGGTAGTCGCAAACGTCCGTCGTTCTCAATATTACTCAATTCATATCTATATAAATATTGTACTGATCTTCCATCAAATATCTACGCCTCGGTACTGTTACTATAATTTCTATGATCACATGCATTAATTACTAAACTAGTTGACAAATCTTCGTTCTTAATTTCTTTTCATTTATTTTTTAAAAAGGAAATAAATTTCACACTTGCTAATGAGGAGATAAAGCAACCATATATAATGAATGGAGGTCATGAGAAAGGATATCATGTATGGAAGACATCGAATGGGGCTGGATCTTGGTGTGCATGGCACATTTGTGTACTTATTCAGCATGTGGGTCACCACCAAAGTTGCTGGATTTGGCTCTTCTACCTAGATACATTAATTAAAATAATATATATTGATTGTGGGGATACATATACACCCGGCCCTTGGCTTAATTAAATAATAACGGTCACTTTAACCCGCACAATATTGGGCGAACCATTATTTACGCTGGATTTTATAAATCTATATTTCGATATTCATTATACATAATTACTACCATAATTATTAAAAAATATAGGTCAAATATATATAAAATGGAGCATGCATATAAAAAGTGTTCGTTTTATCGATAAATATTTCATGGTCAATTTACAATATTAAAAGTGTAATATACATATGATTGTTCAATTTAAACCAATGTAAAATAGATACAATTAATTAACATGAGATACTATGTTTCCCGAAATAAAATTAATATCGTTAATAAATGTATATCTATAAAACATTTTAATCGTTATGTTTCATGTCTTTTAATATCGTTAATAAATGTCTATCTATAAAACATTTTAATCGTTATGTTTCATGTCTTATTCCAAGTACAGTATGCCAATCTACTGATCAACACCCCTAACAAATTGATTGAACAATGAAAAGTAAGACCATTATAAACATAAAATCTGATACAAAATTGATATAAAAATATGATCATGTAATTTATTGTTACCTTTTCAATTGGCTTTGATTTTATAAATTTGGGATCAAATATTCACAGAATTGTCGAGTTTTCCTGTCTATATTTTAAGTTGTACTCATAAGTCGTAGTAGGAAGATGTATTATTTGCCAAAAATTTGTTGTAAATCATTTGGGAAACCATCATCATTCCGGTCCTACATAAATACAAAGATATATGTTATAATAATGGTATATCTAATATTTAATATACTTGTTGTACTTTCTATACTGATATTTAGTTTAAAAATATTATATTTACCATTTTGTTATCTAGTCTTGTTTTTCTGTAAGTTCTTTTACAGTTTTATGTAAGATTTTCTCAGCCTATTTGTCAAATAGCACCGACGACGCTAATCTTGAATCATCAACCAGTTCCATATTTATCTGATACATAAATACCAAAGCACTTAGTAAATAAACTATACACTAAATTAAAATATAGATGTTCACGTGTGTGTCTATGCAAATGAATATATACATGGAATTTGTTTTGTAAAATTACTTGGTACAATAAGTTTTGGTTCTACCTTACATTGTTCATACCAAGAGGAATCTCAAGGTTTATGTACAATTTTGTCGCATTTGTTGATGATAGATTAAACTCGCCTGAAAAAAAATATTATGATGATTAGAACCATCTATTGGATGTAGGGTTTCAATTTTATGATGATTTTGACCATTAATTTGAAATGTGTAAGGACTGCCTCCATCATTGATATTCTTGTCTACATTTCTGCCCATTGAAGTCATAGCAAGAACGACATTATAATTTCGTATTTGTGTCTTAAATTTTTTATAACATTGCCCACCCATAAGACTTAATAGTTCTTCTCGGAGGGGTAGCTTCTTAAGTAAACATAACACAACTTAACCCTCTATACAACAAAGAGAAAATCTCGGTTGAGTGGGCATCCTTAATTTTTGAGTTCACTTTTCATACCATAATATTGCTCGACAATACTCACATTCATAAGATGGAAGACCAGAATTTCAAGGCTCTATATATTTTCCTAGAATGTAGAAAACAAAACCAAAAAGCATCATCACTATTAATCCTATTGTAAAAAGGTGATGTTATTATACATGAATTATGTAATTAAGTCATTTGCTTAGTAATTCATCAATTGTACTATCTCTCATTCGTTCACCATCAACACACATTCTCGCTTCATTTTCTATATCATCCATTATCGTTTGTCTTCTACGTCGCACAAATATGTCATCATTTATACTATCACTACTTTGTTCACCATCACGATGCATTCTTGCTCCACTCCTTATATCATTTATAATCGTTCGTCTTTTACAACATGCAAGTCTAGTGTTTTCTATTTTTAATTTTATTGAAGAATAGAAATGGTCACAAACTCAAAAGTGAACATAAATGCATCAGATAAAGATCATTAATTTAACTTAATATAAGAAAATAAACCAAATCACGAATAAATGCATAACAACGATCACCATGAAACAAATGATTTGAGACAAAGAATAGAGTAACAACTGAATCTGGAAAAACATACACTTTAGTTTTACAAATCCACCTTACGAGTGTTTGTAGAGTCCACACAAAAAAATAAAATGAGCCCAAAACAACACTTACTTGCACTTTTATAGTATGGTGTGCGTTCATGTGAGAAATAAATGATAGAGTTATGCAAGAAAGGGAGAGAGTGCGCAGAAGAGAAAACAACACTATTAGACAACAGTATTCATTTATCCTGTTTTACATTTACTATTGCACTGGTTGGCCATATGTTTTTAACTATCTGGAAAAACTCTACAAATAAACTGTTTGCAACTTTGTTAGTTCATTCACCATTAATTGCACCGCTTGACCCTTTGTAAATATGTGGAATCATTGCACATCTTAACTCTTTGCAAATAAAAGGTTTGCAACTTTGTTGGTTCATTGCATCGCTTAGCCCTTTGCAAATAAATGGTTTGCTGGTTTGTAAGGTGTGTTGATAATTTATGGATTGTTAAGCCGATTTGTGCGGGCTAAATCCCAAAGTCAGAAAGTTTAAACTTGACTTTTATATAATTAAATAGATATATTACAATATTGCCAATTGCAAACAAACGAATTAACATACAATTTTCAGGTTCACTTAATTATTTTGTGATTAGTTTCATGTCTAAGTACTTCGCGATCGATCGAAATGAATTAATATTGCCACCATCTAATTAGAATTTGAAAAATTCTACTCATCATCCTCACATCACACACCACACATCACACATAATTTTTTATTTTTTTTTCTCTTACTAATGAGTGGTGTATGGATGAAGAGTAGAAGGTATCAATTAGCTTAGGAAAAATAAAACTAAAAAAAATTTAAAAAATAAAAGTAAGTGTAGTGTGTAGTGTATAAGAATGATGAGTAGCAAAACTCTTAGAATTTTATGCGTGCAGATCATGAGTACTGCTCATCAGGTCTTTTAACAAAACATGATGATATTATATATGTCGGAAGATGCATGGATGATCAGCAATTAAGTGAGACGTTTGACGACTTTCGAGCTTCTTTTGAAGTACTTAACATATATGGTCAGAAAATATTGGCATTTCTAGAGATAAAATGTCACAGTTTAGGAGTTGATGATCTATATTAGTCGATGCCCTCGATTGCCAAGCAAAATTTTTACTACTAAAATTGATAACATGTAGTTTACAACTCTACATGAAATGGAGGGACGTAGTAGTTTTGTAATATTAAAACTTAATTATTTTTAATAGAGTGGTATGATTTTATTGATTGTTTGAAGATGAGTTGTGAAATAGCTGTAGGTATATCGTTGCTTTTTTTCCATTAATAATCTTCTTATTACACTTATAGAGAGATTTGATAATATGATGATGTAGCACGTCTCGCCTGTCAATTAATTTGTAAATATATTTTTGTAATATCACTTTATAGACCAAACATTTCTCTACTCTCATATGATGTTACTGAAACGATTAATCTGTAATACTTTTATTGATATGACATTCTATGATAAGGAAATAGTTTTTTAATTGTATTTATTATTCCTTACTGTTTTGGAAATGGAAAAAAAAAAAACTTCTCGATCGGTCCAATTCCATTTGATACATAGTCGGATAATGTTCCATTTGACATTCTCTATGATAAGTTGATTTCGTTTTTAATCTTTCTCTCTTATTTTTAGGTAGCCCACGAAAACACGATCATGAACACAGGGCCACCACGTCCAAAGTCCACCCAACGCAAATTAAAATGCGAGACTTTTGCGAGACTGCCGGCCCACTTCTACAGCTTCAAACATACCGAACAACCGCCAAAACATATCCAAAATTCAAATTCAAATACCCCTCCTTTACCTTTACCATTACCATTACCATTTACCACCTTCCATATTCAAATTCCTTCTCTTTAAACTCACAAACGCACTCAAAACACCGACACACACACACAGAGTCACCCTCTCTCCAAGCAAGTCACCAGAAGATCCTTCAGAAAAATGGCGAAAGCAACGGTTGCTGTTGGAAATAAGGACAAAACCCTTCATCCCCTTACTTTGAGGTCCTTCAGTTCTCCCATCATCTTTACTCTTTCTCTCTTTCTTTTTCTTCATCTTCATTTGTTCTGTTTTTTATTTTTTTTTTTAAATGTTTTCTTTTCGGTTATTTGGCAGATGATAAGCGAGGCCATACTGACTCTGAAGGACCGGACAGGCTCGAGCCAGCAAGCAATAGCGAAGTTCGCAGAGGAGAAGTACAAGAAAGTGTTGCCACCCAATTTTAAGAAAGTCCTCTCTGTTCAGTTAAAGAGGTTTGTCAAGTCTGAGAGGCTTGTGAAAATCAAGAACTCCTTCAAGGTCTCCTCCACCGAGAAGGTCAAGTTGGCGGTCAAAGAGAAAGAGATCCACAAAAAGAAGGATAACAGCACCAAGACCAGGAAGGCCGTAACCCCCAAGAAGATTGCAGACAAGAAGGGTGTGAAGACCAAGAGGCTCAGTCAGGTTAAGACCCCGGAGAAGAACCCTAAGAAGATTAAGAAGAAGAGCTTGACGCCTATAAAGAGGAAGGCTCCAAAGCCACCGGGTTCGTCGAGGCCGGCCAAAAAGTCTAGGAACTAGGAAATGTACTGCACTGGTTATCTCCATTAATTAACTGTATTCGTAGCTGTGGTATTAATCATGGTAAAATATGTTACTTTTTAATTTTGCCGCATCTTGCGTAGATAATGTGGTACTGCAAAGAATGCTTGTTGATATGGTTGCCTTGTCTGTTTCCAGTTTTTTATTTTATGTTTGGATAAACTTGTTCTTCTTCTTAACTATGCTTAAAGTTGTTTCTTTTTTCTTTTATGCCGATTGTGTGTTGATGGGTGAAATCTTGAGGAATTTTCTGTTTTCTAAAAGGATTTTAAAAAACTACGGACTATAGATTGGAGATTTGATTTTAAATTTAATAACAGTGCCGAGGGATTCAGGGTCTTAAATTTTAGTTCTTCCCCTTCACCAAATCGATGAAAGAGATGTTCATCCGTCTCGATTGTGTGTTTTCTGGGGGAAAGTCAAGGTGGGCCATCTGGATTCTGGGTTGTTTCCAACCAATTACTGGAGGGCCGAGTGAGAGACTTGTGTGTGAGAACGGAATTTAATTGAAGTAGGACATGCAGTTTAGGAGGCACCGAAAGAATGCGGTTTGGATTTAAATATGAAAATGACTCCTGGAGAAGGAGATTCTCATTTCTCAGTTCTTGTTGCATGGTATTTTTCATATTAAATACTCGAAGAAAATGACTTGTATTTGAGTGGAACTTCGAGATTAAACACCAGTGGAAAGCTGCCATTTGGTTTCTAAGAAGAATAATATATAGAACCTGGGAATAATCTATCTTTCTTCAGATCTTCACATTAATAAGCACCTCTACTCGAACCACAACCTCTAATCTGGATATAGTTGTGTGTATCATCGGTGTTTTGTTTTCCACTAACAATTGAAGTAAAATTGTCAATCCAATTTTATAACTCTTGTTCTGTTTTTCTTTTTTCTTTTTTTCTAAATTTATAACTTGGTATCACCATCAAGAAACATTATCCATCACATATGCATTATACCTAAAGAATTTAAACAATATATCTGCAAGTCTATATGTTGAAACACCAAATATATATAAGTTACATGAAATTCATATCCAGTTAGCTTAAAAAAGTAGTGGTGTGTTGATTTTTTTAATAAATGTAATGAATTTTATAATAAGTGGTGCATTTACATTCTGACTGCAAAATAACATAACTCGGTTGGACATAATACTTCTACTACAACACCATTTACAATCTTTGAAGACTTTAAGCACAAGTAGAGTATTACAATGTTATGATCTCATTCTTGAGTTTAAACACCAATTGGTATGAAAGTAGAGATCACGTCACAAGGTCAAATCACAGAGGAGTAACTTATAAGCTGTATTAAAATATCTTGTACTATATATGAGTGTGGTATGAAGTCATTAAATACTAATAATTGTGTGAAGCTACTAAAAGGAAAATGGTTGCCATCAATATCGATAGAATGAACCGCCGTGGATGTCGAATTCTAAAGTGCTATAGAATTAGTATCTAACAATTCTAGAGATTTTAGATCAATGATGGTGTCTTTTAACATACAACCAAAGGTTGGATACAATATTTGTTATTTACAACTTATTAATAAAATAATGTTTTTTTTTAATTTCAAAAACATTAAATCAAAATTAAAACTAAAATAAATATTTCAAAAAATATTATTTTATTAGAGGATTGTAGAAAAGTTGTAAAGGGATAGTTGTTTTTATCATTTCTCATCATTTTAACCACCAGCCGGGCACAACCCATCTCATTGTTATAAGAGAATTGTCACAACTCTTAACTCGAATGGAAGAAATTCATAATTTTTTTTTTTATAAAAAGATAATAGAAAGAGAGAGAGAGAGAAGGTAGCTGTATTCCAAAATTGGTGTGGGTCGTGGGGTAAATAGGCTGAGCGAAAGGCCAATAGCAATAAGAGCATTTGCCCATTTTCCCTTGAAATAATCGATTACAGAACACATACGATAAAACCATCGTACTTGCTTCACGTGTATGCAACCAAGCATCCTGAACTTGAGACTGTACATACGTAACCAGTTTGTCCTTTTAGTGACAAAAATTAATATGCCCGTATACTGTAAAGTTGATTCCTTACTAAACCAATATATATACAAATTTCTCTATATATATAAAATATAAGTACATTTTTATAAATGAATCATTTGCAAAAGTATATTATTGTATAAAAATGCCTTCTATTTAAAATAAATTTGTAAAAACTCTATATAAATAGTTATGTTTCTAAATTTACTCACTCATACATGTAGAGTTTTTTTATTGAATGAGTTATATGTAAACACAAAATTACGATTGATTATTAAACTAAGCAACTTGTATAACAGTTTGGGTCGTTCAAATTTGTATAAACTCGAATAATTTCATATTTATTATTTTTATAGTATTATCTCTATATTTGTAATGAAAATATTTTAAAGATTATCAAGTTCCTAATACTAAACATATTACTTAAATCATTATAAACATCATCCACATTGACATATGAATATATATAAGGTTTATAAATATACTAACAAAATTATTTTTTTATTTGTCAAGATTTATAAATAAGATTATAAATAAAATATAAATAATCTATTTTAATTATATATAAATAAATAAATAAATAAAAACAGCTAGTAAACTTACTCAAACTAACTCGATTAATTATTAAACAAGCAATTCGACGCGCGAGCTCGTGAACATAAAATACAACTCGATTAAAAGCTCGAATTCAACTCGTATTTGAATAAAAATTAAACGAACAAGATTTGACCAATCACTATTGGCTCCAACGCGACTTATTTTCACACCTTCTTATATTTAATTATTGGTTTGGAAATAGATAGTTTCAAAAATTAGATTGATCAGAAATCTATACATAAAATATCTATAATACTATAAAAAAATTAATTATTTGTAACCAGTTAATTATAATAAAAATAATTATTTTTTTAAAATAAATTTGTTTTATCATAAATAATTATTATTATCGTAAATAATTAAATATAAATATTTATTTTTCTCGTAATACGTACGTACTTCCAAAAGATGAGCGTTGGTTTATAATTGCTGTGACTCCCCAGTTCCCTACCTACTTCGTCGACCATCAACAACTTACTAATTTCAATTCACATTCTTTGGAGATATATATATATATATATATATGTTAATTACAAATTAAATGTCATTAAAAGTTTGTACGTTAGGATTGAATAGCTTTGACTTGCAATATATATTGTGACCAGCAAGATCAATTATATTATTATAAATTAATAATTTATATATCCTCTCTACCCCTAACGATACTCTTATATCTTCTCTATATATATATATTTACTAGTGAAAGGCTTAATTTTATGAACATGGCTTGGCTGGGATGGATAGAACCTAGAAATGATATCACGCGCGAGTGGAAAAGAATGTATTGAGATAAAGAGGAAGTCACGATCCTGCCCAAAGAAAAGACATCCACCCATTCATAAAAAAAGTCTATGCCTATTGTTAACAATAGGGTATCACCACTCAGTGAGCATCCAAAGCATGCAATCAACTCTGGTCTGGTCTGGTCTTCAAATTAATGTTACTTATTCTTCTTTTTGAATATTATCCATTATACAATCTCATAAGAGAAATACAATAATCATAAAGAGAGATCACATTAAAATAAATATGTAAATTAACATTATTTCATCATAGGTTAAATTTATTTCATAATAACCAGTTTACTGTGAGAAAGACGTGAAACTCGAAGGTTTTCCAACAAAAGCGTCAAACAAGACGTGAATGACAGCTCAACTCCCACTTAATTAGATCCAAAGTCATACCAGCAATCATTATGTTCTCTAGATCTTTCAAGTTGGGATCTCATGTCCCTAAATGTTTCACCTGGCCTCTCATCTGGCCTGTTTCGGACTGTAAACGTTAAACATTACACCTAGCTATCTATTAGAAATAAATCATTTAATTATTTATAATTATCGTAAATCAGATCATAATATTACTTGTGACGTAACAACATTAATAATCACTCAATACTATTATATATTATCTTAAACATTTCATATAAATTCATCTCTGCAAAAGAAAATTATTTATTGCCAATAAATATGTAATAATCTCAGAAATAAAGGAAAATTAAATGTAATATTTACGTCAAACATAAATCTAATTAATTAATATTACTTCATACAACTCACTTCACGTGTGTGTGTATATATATATATATATATATATATATTTATAATTTAATTTTGATCAGTGAAATTTAGGGTGATAAAAGAGAGAAAAATCTGATCAGGCTGCATGCCCATGATCAACTTGCAATATACATTAATTATGCTAAAAAATATAATCTATAATGATATTAAAAAAAATTAATTTGGTGTTTGGCACGTGCCATGTTCAGCCTTATTAATAAGGACAGCGACATCCGTGAGAAATGCAGTTACGAATTACCTTCTGCTATTTATGATCACCACCACCCCACCACCCCTCCCCTGGCCTCCAACATTACATGATACATAAATCAATGAATATATATATATATATATATATATATATATATATTATTATCATATACGCATATGCTTACATACAAACAAAATATACATATATACATATATATATGTATATTTTCTATAATATTCATGCCTTCATTTATTTATATACCGAATTTGTCAACCAGCTTCAATTGCCTCTCTCTCAGCTCTGTCCACCACAGTCGTGTGTTTTCTATCAAAGAGAGAGATCAAAGGCAAAGAAAACAGCGGCAACAATGGAAGGTGTCTCTGCCAGCACGTACAAGAGTTTGAGAGGATACTGGAAGAGGAGAGGCTACGAGAGGTTAAGTGGGTCGACTGGCCAGAGGCGGAGGACGCGAGCGGAGCAGCTGGGTTCCGCCCGGGGTAGATCACGGTTCTGGCGGATCAAGATCACGCCCAAGCTCCGAATCCTGAGAGTACCTTCCCCCAAGAGCTTCTTCGTGCGTCTTCGAGACTGGTACGTCGACCTTATGCTCAGATTCGCCAACTCGCCACTGTGCAGTGCCGGCGCCGGGTACGGCGGGGCCGTTTCGTGGGATAGGATCGGTGGACTCCCGGGACGCTCACTCAAGGAGTACGACGAGAAGGTGATCGTCCAGATATACAAATCCATGGTTATGGCGCAGGGCCATCTGGTGCCTCGCGATGCTGCAAAACTTTGCTCGCAGCGGTAATTTTATTGTATTTTTCGTCCTTAAATTATGAATAATCAGATTGTAATTGTTGGTCGCAAAAAACTCATTTTTGTTAGTAATTTTTGTGTTTTAGTGAAGTTTATATATATTGACAAGTAGTAGTAGTGATCGATCATTAATTTAATTGAAATGATGACAAATTAGTCACAATTTCTCCTCTAATGTTTCGTTAAATCATCTAACGTTTCAAACGTTATAAGTTAGAATCTAGAATTAATTAATATTAACTTCTTGGGCAGATTTAATTATATATATATATATATTTGCTTTCAAAACATATATATAGCAAGCATTTCTTCAATGATATATGTAATAAATAGAGCAAGTCCTGTTGGGTCTAAATAAGCTCTATGGACGAGTACGAAAGAGCCTCTAGTGAGAGAACTCGAGTGTAATATAGCTGGTGAGGAAAGGATAACAGACACGTGGTCAGTGGTCACGAGGGATAATCTACAAGGGACAAGCCGACTAAAGGATAAACTTAATCGTATTATGTCAAGGATGGAACCTGTAATATTCATACTCGACCCGAAATCATCGCGGATCAAATCCTTCAAATTAAAACTAAGATTCGCAGAAATAAGTCCGGACGGAATAGTCGGGCCAAAAGGACGCAATTAACAGTAGAATCATGCTTTGGAAGGGAATATACTATACGGGTCAGCTTCTAGTCATTCTCTGTGAATGTAATAAATGTGTCACGTACCAGCAGGTATGCTCTAGAAAATGTTTCTCAGGTCTATGTTATCAATAGATCAAGAGATCATTTTTCCAACTTCATCGGAAGTATCTTCCACTGATTAGACTTTGTTCTGATTGTAGGTAGGTAATTTGTTGAGCATGTACGTAGAAGGCATCGTCGAAAATTGCATCAATAAGAACGTCTTTGGATTGTTGACCATATATATATATATATATTTATGAGAAGCCAATAAAACTGTGATCAACATCATGAGAAGAAAGTATTGGAAAAGTCGGGGGTTTAAATATTAAGAATCGTCAACTTGTTGTACAAATTAAAGCTAGAACATAAGAGAGAGAATATAATAATATGTTATTAATTTGTAGAAGCTGGTGGGTTTAACAAATAATAAATATTGCCTTATATATGAGCTATGACCCGATTCATGCGAACTTGCTGTATTAATCATCGGGAGGGAATCTTTTCAAGCATGTGTTAGTAGAAAAGCCGTGCATGAAAATGCGTGCAGACGTAGTAGCTAATTATAAATTATTTCTGCATTTTTCGTGAACGATATGTCCAGACAGCTAGCGTAGACGCCAGATTTCATTCGGATTTTCCGCAGAGCATAAACGTAGGTATCTTAATCTTCTTTCTTTTTTTATAAACATGTTACAGAACATGACTTGTATTTGTCCCTCCATATAATTTCTTTCGAGAAACTTGGTGCTTAGACCTTTTAGTCCCTAGCTAGCTAGCATTATAACTTTCATATAATTTCTAGAGAAACTCATGAACCCCTGTTTTGCTTGCTGGCCGGGCTGTGGTATGGAGTTTTTTGCGAGAGCAAACTCGTTGGGGAGAGAGACAGATAGAGGACTCTTAGTTATTTCCAATTTGGGACCAACATTAGCACTTTAAACAGGTTCATTAAGCATGCATGCATGCACTTTAACCAACTATTCAAGCTTTATATAATTGCTACGCATAATTAGAATCTATATTATATATAAATATATATATATATATATATATATATCCTAGATTGTAAAGACTCAACAACCCATAACCAAGTACTACATGCATATATATGCAGGAATGAAGGTTTAATGAAAAAGTAAAAATAAAACATAATTACCTGATTAATTACAGATAATTATCCAGTAATATAAGATCCATATACCTCTCTAAATCTTGATCCTACATGGAATTAATCACGTTCAACTCAGGCAAAGATAGTACTAGCAGAACCAGAGTATTATGCAACTCTCGCTGCCTGCTTCTTCAGAGCTAGCTAATCCCGTTACAGATTAATTAATTTCTAACTCGATTCTTTTATAAAACATGCACATCCGCCATAGCCTAAAGTATTGATCTCCACATGAGAGTAACATCACTAGGACAGTAGTACTAATTAATTTTGGAGGTCAGATACTATATATATATATATATATATATATATATATATATATATATATATATATATATATATATATATATATGAGATATATACTATATATATATATAGAGAGAGAGTTAAATGGTCTCTTGATCATCATCTTTGCTAATTTGTTGTTCAACATGGAATTTTTATGTACAAATTTATTCCTTAACTTTAATTTACAGCTTCTTTAACTTTAATATGTAGATCAGGCCGTTACTATTTTTAATGTTTTAAATTGTTTTAAGCACCATGGTTAATAAGTCGACCCAGCTTGAATCAACTTAAAAACAAGTTTCAGGTATATATCATAGGCCGTACGCGTGTGTGTGTGTATGATATCGGTGGATTTAAAGGATTATCCAACAACTGCATTCATGCAAAAGCTTCCGATGCATGCAGCATTTCGTTCTAATTACATGATGTTTAAATAATGTCATTATTATTTATGTGTCTTCATTTGACTAAACTTTTTTCTGGCAATGAGATCATGTTAAAGATCATCAATAAAAGATACGTGGATGTATGTAAATGCAATTAGCATACAACTTAACAGAACTCAAGTAGCTAGCAAATCTTTATATTTTCAATTTTTTTCTTATTTTAAAATTAATAAAACCTAAGTGACAAACTATATATGGAACTTCCTAATGACCAGATTTATGGAAGAAATGGATGATGTGGACAGAAAAAAATATATATCTTTCTTCAAAAACTAAATATTTTACTATACATATAATATATATAATATATTACGGTTTTTTATTATTTTTACGGTCACTTACTTAAAATCTTTGGCATCATTAAGAGATTATATATGTTTCTTATACTTAAGATTATCGATATTCACCAGCTAGCTGTCGTTTGCTAACTCATAAAATTAAGAAACAATTTTGTTCATAAAATCAAGAAACAATTTTATCTTTTAATATTTTCATATTTCGAGTTCACTAAAGTTAAAGAACACATTATATATACCTTTTCTATTATGCAATGTTAATTTAACAATAATAATAATCATGTTCCCGCTTGAATCGAATATCCAATTAATTCATGTGCAATCATTATGTTCTTAATTAATCATGGCCAATACATATATATACATATATCTATGCAATTCTCCTATATATATATAGTACGTAGCCAATCAATTTGTAGGGCTCGGCTACGTCGTCTTATATATATATATATATATATATATATATATCTGTGTGTGTGTGTTCCCTATAGTACTGTTTAATTCAAACAAACGATACCTACAATATTCTTCCTATACAAAAGTCTAATTAAGACCATCTGAAATAGACTAATCGGCATTAATGGCCCTTCAGTCCAATCGATACCCCTCTCTCTCTCTCTAAATGTAAATAAAATAAGTAATTAGAAGTGGGGTACTATATATATATATATATTGCCACAAATTAATTAAGATGATCTAGACATCAGCCATCAAAAGAAGAGTCAAAGTCTTGAGCATGTTTAAGATATGATCAAGGCCGCGACTGGACTCCAAGTCATGAGTGGACTCGCACTTGTAAATTTTGTCATGCGACTACTTATTTTTCTAATTAGAAGTACTGCTAGCTAGCTTTAATTTTCTAGTGTACGTTGGAATATTATTGCATGCGTAGTTTATGATTTTTACCAAACAACGACGGACCACCGAAGTTTCTTGGAATTACTTGCATATATATATATATATATATATATATATGTGTGTGTGTGTGTGTGTGTGTGTGTGTGTGTCTAATTATAATATTAATTCTTTTAAAAAGAATTATAATATTAATTTGTGAATCGATATATTAATTTATCTTATATCTAGGGAAGGGCCAAGAACAAGAAGATATCTAAAAAGGGAAACAAAAAAAAAAAAAAAAAACAAAAACAAAAAGATCAAGATCAGGAAGAAAAAATCAGGGTGTTTAATTTTAATATTTTATTCATGTGATTGATGATCCCCTTATAAATAAAATATCGTACTACAAAATGATCATGAAACAAGTCAGTACAATTAATTATAAAAACATCATATATCCTGATCTTCAAGCAGCTTAATTTCATGTTTACTGTAGACGTACGTAATTAGTTCTAATTTATAAGATGGGTCGTCCCAAATAACTATATATATATATATATATATATATATATATATACAATTTATGATCTACATATAAATCAATACGTTTCGTTCACCCATTTCTTCTTTATAATTAATTTACGTTATCCATATATCATGTATTTAATTGTTGATCATGAGTGAGGGCTAATTAGTACAATTTAATAGGTGGCTGCATGGGCTAATATATAATTAACTAAACCCTAGCTCCTATATATATTAATTATATAATAGTTTATATATTGAGACTATATATGTAGCATTAAACTTATCTGGTTATTACAATATTAGGTATGGGCCGTATGGCAGAGCTATGGTCCAAAACGAAAAATTCATAGATTGGGTGTGATCAGTTGGGCTGTTAAAAGGATGGACAGAAGAACCACATGAATATTTATGGGCCCCAAGAAAATATCTCAAAATTACGCCGTACGTATCAGAAAATAAAAATAAAAATAATAAACTGCATATTTGTAACAAGCCAATTAACTTGGGCCAATCCAAGCCGTGGACTGCATTTATCCTTCTATCCTTTTTACATCTTTTACCCTTGTGTGTTAGGCCTTAGACTATTTTACTGGATCTTTAGATTGTAATAGGTAGTGGGCTTAGGCCCGTAGCATCAACTAGTTGCAGATTCTAATTTTATTATCTTATTGTTACTTTTAGCCCAAACCCAATACGTGAATTATATGTACTGAGCAATTTGGCTATGAAGGATTATCCAAAACCTTAATATAATATTTTCTTATTTTTAATCTCTATCTCTTTTCTGATGGAGGCTAGGTCAACCTCGAATCTAACTAATATCTTTATATTTTCTAGTCATCCAAACACTAACTATCAGGAGTGTTACAGTATTTTTCCAAATTTAGAAGTTTAAGAAAATTAAAATAAATAAATAAATAAAACTAAGAAAAGGACCTGCATCACCAGCTTGTAAAGGACATCACCTCTGTGTGTGTGTGTGACTGCAACATAATAAAGGCAGAAAATAATAATTAAGGCAGAAAATAATAAAGGGATCATTGACTGCAACATAATCCCTAAAAAAATGGTAGATTATTGGCTTGTAAAAAGTGGGCAAAGTGGCTTCTTTCTTTACGTAATTAACATCATACCTAAGCAAACTATATATAGGGCCAATTACGGTTTACTTGTAAATTATGTGACTCATCAACAAATTAACATTACGTGTTTATATATATATAGATTATAGAATATAGAATTTGGGGTTGACAATGATCGATTAATTTGTTAATTAAGCTGTCATTATTTGAATCTCATTTTCTGGTTTCTTATCAACTTAGCGTGTCCATCACGGATTTGGCCGTGATATTTTATAATTTCTATTTTTTTAATGTAGTTTAATTCACTTTGACAAATATATAATTAGATGAATATTGACAATGAATTCATTTGACACACAAAATGCAAGATTAATGTACCTATTGCTCACTTGATCATGAGTTGTTAGAGCCTTAATTAACTAAATTAAATTAAGCTTAATTAATTTGTCTCCATCCACGAGGTCTTAAGATCACTTACTTTTCAACCAATCCCAAAAACTTCCTTCTAATTCAAATACAAGATCATCAGCATATACTTTCCCCCTGTTAAATATGTATTGCAGCTAGCGAGCTACCTTGCTTAGGTGGGAAGGAAAAGGATTTTAATTTATATGTTTTGGGCTCGTTTGTTGTTATAGATGAGATAAGATAAGTTAAGATTAAAGTTAAAAAGTTGAATAAAATATTATTATAATATCTTTTTTAATATTATTTTTGTTTTGAAATTTGAAAAAGTTAAATTATTTATTTTATTTTGTATTAAAAGTTGAGAAAACTGTAATAATTAAATGAGATGAGATAAAATAAAATGAAATGAGATGTTTTCTAAAAATAAACTAGACTTAGAGAATATAAAAGATGTGTTTTCTATATATATATATATAATTTTTTTTTAATTAAAAGTCAAATAAGCATAATTTGGGGACTCCATTTCTTTGGCTTTGTTGAGCAAATAAGCGGTTGAAGTTAATTCAAAAAGCCAATCGATCGAGCTTCTGATCATGTCATGATCTTTAATTACCCACCTCCCATGCATATTTGATATTTGATCTCTAATTTTCAGAAGAAGTCACGGACTGTAGAAATGGTAGTGGTAAGAGTTTTATGCACGTGTTGTACGTGTAAAAAGTTAAAATATCCACCGTCCACCATACGACATGATCTATTACTGGTCAATGATTCATAACCCTCTATATTTGCCGAAAAAAAAAAAAAAAAAAAAAAAAAAAAAAAGATTCTCAACTCTGGACTGTCACATGTAACACGAGTAGTACGAGAGCCAGCTAGCAACAGTACTTTACACTTCTTTTGTTTTTCTTTATTACTGTTCCTCCTAATGTACTAAAAGTTGATGAAAAGCCACGATTTCATACAACACTATTCATTCAAAAAATACACAAATTAATGCTAATTATCAGTGTGCACGACTCATTTTACTTATCATTTATATACCACACATCATATTAAATAAATTTTTTTATTTGTTATCCATACACCATATATTTGATAAGGAAAAAAAATTATATATAATATAAAAATGATAAGTATAATTTTTCATATGCTAGTAGGGCTAGCTGTTGGTCGAAAAGGTTTATAATTAATCCCATTTTTAATGCATAATTACCAATGATCGGTACTTTCTCCTCAGAATCATTAGTTTTGTTTCTTTATCATATTTTGGCTTTCAATTGGCGATTTGTCGAGCAACTTGTTTTTGACAAGCTATTAACTTTTAGTAGTATGAAAATACAGAAGAGATGCTAAATACTCTTGCATTAATTATCACAACATATAATATCATTATAAAAACTTTGATCACATAATCATCTGTTTTTAATAATATAGCTTATTGTGAAATGTTAGAGAGTACCATGTGCATACTGGATCTATCATAGGGTTTTGTCATGTCATTAAAAACTAGCATAAAGTTTTAATGAAATGGCATCATGTGATAAAGTGAGAATATCATGTACCCACATTCCGAATTTCTTTAATAATTACTCTATTTTTGGGTTTTAATCACTCAATTCGAAACATAGTGATCTACTTAAGGGGATGTTTTGAAACAATTTTCATCTCATTTCATCTCATTTCCTTCTCAAACATCATTCAAATACAAACACTTTTAAACAGCTAATCATTACAACTTTCCTGAATTTTCAAATTACAAAAAACAATTCAATTTTTTTTTAAATCCTAAAACAAAAATTATATTAAAAAATTATATTCTAACAAAATTTTAACTTTATAATTTTTTTATTCAACTTTTTTTTTCTTCTTTTCCAAAACTTAATAAATATTTAACTTAAACTATCTCACTACTATTCAAAAACAATTTTACTACTATTTACAAAATTCTCATCTCATCTCATTCTCCAGGCATCCGAACATCATATTATTGAAATCTTTTTGTTTCATAATCAAATTTAATTAATGTTATAATATCTTGTGATATATAGGGTGGAAGTACTATTATATGATATATATATTTATATATATGAGTAATGCTATATATAATTCTAAGGTGTGCAAGCCTTGACATTCCCTTTGAAAAAAGTGCATGGGATCCATGATTAAAAATAATTTTTTTCATGTTGATCCTAGATTTATCCACTTTTTAAAAATGAGTAGCTGAGACTTGCACATTCTAACAGTACAAATATCATTTATATATTATATATTTAGACTTCCGAATAATGACTAGCTTTTAAGTTTTGATCACTCAATTTAAAAACATTAAGGCCTAAGTTTATATAAATTCACTACTTTTTAAATGAAAAACCCACAACCTTAATTTAATTTAAACATTTTTTGCTATTAAGCCACGTTCCTACCAGTTTAATTGATTTACATAAATGGAGATTTCTTAATTAATATATATTTTCCTCAAACTTATTTAGTTTGCTAGAGACAAAATTACAAACATATTAATGCATACTATTATTTGTCACACTCTGAATAAAGGAGTTTGTTATACGGAGATCACGAATATCCCTCGATCGATAAGTGCGTGCATGCATGTTAATATTCAATGACGCGTTATGTTCAACGTATTTATCAATAATCTCTTAATATTCAATACAAAATCTCTATAGTCGTACGTTTATCATACTAAATCCATACTCAAAGTGGGATTTACTATTCTACACGTATTCACTAGACAGTTTTACAGTATAATCCGTACAGTAGAGAACCAATAAAAAGAAGAGAGAATTTGAGGCAAATGAATGAATGATCATCCCCTAACTTCCTTGGCCAATCAAGTACCAATTAATGAAAGAGCAAATCAAAGGTGATTGATTCAGTAGTCTAGAAATTTATAAACTGTTTTGAATTATGGTCTGAAATGATGGGAAAAAACTGCAGAGAATTTAGGGTACTGTGCTTGTAGCTAGATTGTTTTAGAGATTTCATTGGGTAGATTCACAATCTTTGTCACAAGTAGACCAGTGCACATCAACTCCAGTTGTATAGAGGGGAAGTGCATGGTAAACTAGTAAAGTACGTAAATAGAATCAAGTATAATCCATGCAGCGTTTAGTAGCAATATCTGTGCTATGCGCATGATGTCGATAAGGAAAGGGGTCGGTGATGATGGGTTCCAAAAAATACAAAGTGGAGCAATTTTGTAGGAGGTCGTGTCATGTCATGGCAGCTATATATTTAATTGAGAGGCTCACGCAACTCATGTTGTCTTGGAATATCACTGCACATATCTATATATGACGACCGACAGTTCTAGGGTTGTCGTGCGTGGGTGCAGACTGCATGGAATACATATTTTAAATTTTTAAGGGCAAGGTATATGATGGAGAGGAGCTCCCTCTCGCCTGTGGGAAGAAAAGGTTTCTATCATATTAAAGCAGGCGAGGAATTAGAGTAGGCTTTTTAGAATGTACAGCTTTATTATTATTAATCAATCATCAATGCGCGCTCAGGTGGACAATGACGGCTCGAGCGAGGAGGGAGGGAGGGGCTATTGATCACGCCAACGGCAAGATTAAAGCAGGGAGAAAATGTCAGCGATCGACTGATCAGTTGCATGTAATGAAATTATTAAAGACTCCGGTATTTGAAAAAGAGATTTTGACGCAGCAAGTTGGAGTCAAATATATACGCTTGCAGGAGGAGGAGATCAGGAGTGCTACAACGGCTACTACTTTGTAACGTCTCTAATCTCCCCCAACTAACACCTTGAATTTGTCACTGCTTATTATTTTATTAATTATTATTCTACCCCTCCCTTCGCTGCTCCTTGCATGCCTACGCTTTGATTCCCCCTTCAATCTAATTAATTAATATCATCGTCGGAGGTATAGCTTACTCTCGTCAAAGTCGTGTGTTTATCTTGTTAGGATTGAGAAAGGTCGAGAAAGTATCTTAATTTATCTTATCTTATCATATTATTATAATTTTTTTAAATTCTTACATAAAATATAATAAAAAAATTAAATTTTTTAAATATTAAAATAAAAATAATATTTTATTTAATTTTTAATTTTAATCTTATCTCAATTCATTATCTAAACCACTTTAAGGGATCATGAGTTCAGTCTTTGACGGATACGATATTATAGAAAGAAAATATGAGATCGTTTTGTGTTGATGATCTTTTACTCTTTATCTTTTTACTGTTATGTGTTGACAAAATGCTTGCAGTCTCTTACGCGATTCTCGTGTAATTGACTCTCTTATGAATCTGTCTAGGTCTAAACCCTTCTCTATATGTGTTCTAACAAATAACGCCGTGATTATGGTCGACCATAAAAAAGGGAAAAAACGAACATGCTTTCTAGATTTGTTCAATCAAACTAAAGAAATATAACAAGTTATATATTAAAGCGAAATGATATTTATGAATGTGTAATGTGTAAACATTACATAATTCTTTTAAAAAAAATAAATAAATACGAGAGTCAACGAAAAAAATATTTGTTCTAATACTGTATTGATGTCATGTTGTCTATCAAAACCAAGAAAATGAACCGAAATGTGCCGCATTATGTCACCAGCTTGTATGCATGCTCCTGGCTCTCCAATCATGCATCCTACAGCTGTATGATTCATGAATGTGTACTCTATATATAAGATGTAAGTGTTCAACGAACACTACACCTCTATTCTCACGCCATTTGTTTTGATCAATTGGGGTCGACCATCCTACTCTAACTTACTAAATTGTGATTTTTTTTTTTAGTAAATAGTAATGCTACATATAATTCTTATTAGGGATGACAACATGTGATACGATCTTTAAACTCAACACGAATACAACACGAAATTAACGAGTTTATATTTGATATAGGGTTGACCCGTTAAAACACGATTAATAAATGGGTCAAACCGTTTAAATTTTATTTTAAAATTACAATTTTATTACTTATGGACTGTAATATTAATATTTCTCAATATGTTTATATTTTTATTGTTAGATTTGTAATTTCTGAACCTATATTCATATTTATTATTGTTATGTTTGTAATATTGATTTTATTATAGATTAAAATCAAAAAAATATTGATATTTTTTATTAGTAAGTAGTCTTATTTATTTTTTTAAATATCGTGGTTACTAATAAATATATATATTTTTAAATGTTATGTGAAATTATAATAATCGGGTCAAATTGGTTATACGGGTTAATTCAACTCATTACACTAAATGGGTTTAAATGAGTTGCGTTGTATTGATCAATTTCTAATTAATTATTAAACGGATCAAAACAGGAGATACAATACTACCTGTTATTTAAATGAGTCCTATTAGGGTTTAAGGGTCTGTTTGGGATTGAGATAGGAGTCTTAAAAAGTGATTAAATAGTTTAAAAAGTTTTTTAATGAAAAAATTAAGTTGTTTATGTGTTACATAACAAAGCACTTTTAATCTCAAATAAATTAAAAAGTACGTTATTCAAATGAGTTGTGATGTTTTTTCTCAAATGTGTTTTTTCGGATAATGCAAATTGTAATTCAAATTTTGAAAAGACTGTCAATGGACAAAAATATACATACAATTTTTAGATAATTACAATTTCTAAACTTTCAAGAATATGATCATAATTTTTAAAAATTTAAATAATCGTAATTTTTACGTTAGAAAGTACTTTTTAAATTTATTTATAAACAAATGTAACATATTTGTAAGTATTTTAAATATACAGTTACTAAACGATAAATAACATTTTAATATTAAAATTTATTACTTAAATTATAAGTTATAAGTCTTAAAATTATTAGTTATATTTTTTACTATAATTCCAAATATGCACTAAAGGTCTAGCACGTTTAGCTTATCCGCTCGTATTCAGATTAACTCATATAAGCAAATATTGTCGACTTGATATGATATTTAATTCGCAAGTACGAGTAGACAGCTTAGTAGTTACAAATTTATTATTATTTCATAAACAAAATTATATGAAAAAAAAAATTATTATTTTATAAACAAAAATATATGAAAAAAAAGGTTGTAAAAACTCTCTGGTTCTGAGCTTAATCGTAAAGATAAGCAATATATAGCTTGGCGATCTCGAATGAAGAAGTGTTTTTATATGTTGATGAAGATCGATGATCATGAAATGGTGGTGGAGGCCAGGCTGTTTTTTTTTTTTTCTTTTGTGAGGCCAGGCTGATGGACCTTAAAGAGTAGTAGAGTAAGATGTGTACGAACTTTCGATGGTACCAAACCAGGAACACGCTGCACTAAGCAACCAGTCTATAAAAAAAAAATTAAAAAAATAGAATAGCCTTGTTTTTATTTATATTTTTATTTAAAAATCAGAAATCATAAAAAAGCATAAAGCAGCAACAGCTGGGATTTGCGCAGGAGCACCGTACACCCTCACCTGCAACCTCCCTTCAATGGAGATTTGACATCACCGATACAGACCAAAATAATATCGTTCCACGTGGGACAAGTCCACTGGCTTGACCTAAAACAGATGGCCTCCACCACCTCTCTGACTCTGACGCACGCACCCCACTGGCTGCCTTCTCTGGTGTTTTCTGATCTATCTCACTAGATCTTTCCTCTCAAATGCCTCGTATTTCGTGTAAAAAAATTAGATTTTGATTTTTTTTTAAGATTACATGTTAAATTCGATCGCTAAACGACAGCACATGGAACGGATGGGGTCCAGACTCCACACTCCACAGATTCCTATGAAACGGTGGGCATAGAATTGCGATGTAAATACAAATTCAAAATTGATACGTGGTATCTAAATTTAGATTTTATGTTGTGAATTCCTATTTTAGGAGATGAATATTAATATATCATTTGGTTTATTTATTTATTTATTTTTCTTAATTTATTTTTCTATTATTTTTCTTATTTATTTATTTATCAGATTGAGTGTGATTATATCATTATAGTAGTACTCTATCATTCGGAAACTAGACAGGGGAGGCCTAAAGAACAACCGCTCTCTCAATTTACACAGCTTAAAATCCCATTCTTATTAGAGAATTCAACGAATCTTTAGGCAACTAATACTAACAATTTAAGATAAATCTATGTTTATACTCGAAATATAGAACTTGGTATTTGTCAAAGCACTTTAAAAAATAACTCAAGAAAAAGTCACCACCTTTAATAGTATAAATAAATCATTCTAAGACTATATTAAAAGATGATGAATGGTAGATGATTAAAACAATGAAAATTAATATTTTTCTTTAGGAAAGTGGAAGAGAAAAATAATAGACCACATTAAACCTACATAATTTTCAAAAATGGGAAAAAATTACTCCATATTAGAAAAATGAGACAAACAACTTTAAATTCTCGAAATTATTGTTCGCTCAGCTTCTATAATCAGGTTATGGTCGTTTCAGAAATCAAAGAAATGAAGTAAAATAAAATAAAATAAACGGTTATAATTTTCAACGAAATTGACAAGCCAAACTGAAAATGCCATTTTATCCCTATGAGAAATTCAGAATATCTCCCACTACTACTACAACTACATAGGCTTGATACAGATATTATCTAAATAATATTTTTTTTTCAAAAAATTCCAACATACTAATCAAATCTGAAAAAAAAAAAGCGAAAAAAACCAAAAAATCATTATCACACACCCACCGCAAAAATGAAAGGCATAAGCACAGTCTCACTGTGTTCATAATTTCCCCCAAAGAGCCAAAAGCAAGAACAAGTTCACAAGGGATGTGTGTGTGCATTATTACCATTTTATCTTTTTAGGTGTAAAAACAATCATGGGATGGCCAAAGCCTCTCAACTTCAAAGCTCTTCTTGATAAGCTTACATGATGATTCATGGAGATATATTTCTCATCTCTCTCTCAAGGGCCGACAAAATGGGGCACCAACTACTCGGGCGGGTGGGTATTGATTCAACAAAACCGGGATTGACCCGGTCAGTAAAAGGGCAAACCCACCGCCCACACCTAAACTAGGGAATGAGTGACGTGTACAACCTTCCAAGTGCAGTAAGATTGATGCTGGGGATGCAATCGTCATTCTGATAGAAGACAAGGACAGCTGGTCTGTTACTTTCCCCCTACAGGGCTCTGCCACTGTCACCATGAAATACATACATTACATAAGTGAATATGTATTTATCCTAAATACCCTTGAAATTTTTTTATAATTCGCGTTAGGCCGGGGATTTCATTGGTGGTAAACGCAAACAAAAGCTGGAAAAGAAAGCTCCTCTATCCCTCTTCCCCAGTCTCTCTCTCTACTTGTACAGCTGCCTCCTCGTTCACCTTTCACAAAGAGGAGAGGAGGAGGACACAGTGTGAGAGAGGAGAAGAGGGGGGAGTACATACTGTTGGTGGCGCATTGTAGCAGAGCGCACTGGTTTGGTTCGTGGAGGATTCTCCTTCTTCATTTATTCTAATTTCTCTCCCTGGTGCAGCGGTTCGCTTCTTTCCCACGGCAACCTTACTTCGATTGATTGACGAAGGAACAGAAATCGAATCAAAGAGCTTTTTCGTTCTCCCCCTCTCGCTGCATATTTGTAAATCTCCTGTTTTGGATAGATTAAACTCTGGCTGACCTTAAAGGAACCCTAGCGCTCCTATCCTCGATTCTAGACGATCGGTTAGATTTCGGGTTCACGAAGAAGAAGCGTAGAGGGATTTACACGGTGAAGATGCTCTGGATTATGAGGTTTTCTGGCTTCTTCTCCGCCGCAATGGTCATGATCGTCCTCTCTCCTTCTCTGCAGTCCTTCCCTCCCGCGGAAGCCATCCGGTCTACCCACCTTGACAGCTACCTCCGTTTGCCGGTTCAAATGTCTCCATCTGATAACCTCAGCCGGTTTTCGTTCCGACAAGCCTCCGCATTTCGCAATGCCGATGAATGCCGCTCTGTTATTTCGGAAAGCTCCGGCGAAACCAGCGTATGCGATCCCAATTTGGTTCATGTGGCGATTACACTCGACGTCGAGTACCTCCGCGGCTCAATCGCCGCTGTCCATTCGATTCTGCAGCACTCGCTGTGCCCGGAGAGTATCTTCTTCCACTTCCTGGTCTCGGAGACGAATCTCGAAACCTTGGTGAGATCCACTTTCCCTCACTTGAAGTTCAAGGTGTATTACTTCGATCCGGAGATTGTACGGGGCCTAATCTCGACCTCGGTGAGGCAAGCTCTCGAGCAGCCGCTGAATTACGCGAGGAATTACTTGGCGGATCTGCTCGAGCCCTGCGTGCGGAGAGTGATATACCTGGACTCTGATCTAGTCGTTGTTGACGACATCTCCAAGCTATGGACAACGAGTTTGGGTTCCAGAACAATCGGAGCCCCGGAGTACTGCCACGCGAATTTCAGCAAGTATTTCACGGCGGGGTTCTGGTCGGAACGGCGGTTTAACGGCGTTTTTTATGGAAGGAAGCCGTGTTACTTCAACACCGGCGTGATGGTCATAGATCTGGTCAAGTGGAGGCGGGTCGGGTACACGAGGAGGATTGAGAGGTGGATGGAGATCCAGAAGAGCGAGCGGATCTACGAGCTCGGGTCCCTGCCGCCGTTCCTGCTGGTATTCGCTGGACACGTGGCGCCCATAGAGCACCGGTGGAACCAGCACGGCTTAGGTGGAGACAACGTGAGGGGCAGCTGTCGTGACCTCCACCCAGGTCCGGTTAGCCTGCTACATTGGTCCGGTAGCGGTAAGCCCTGGCTCAGGCTCGACTCCAAGCAACCGTGCCCACTCGACGCTCTATGGGCACCCTACGACCTGTACGGGCTCTCCCACTGAAAAAAAAAAAAAAAAAAAAAAAACACGAGATGGGATTCTCACGGTAAATTCTTCCAGGACTGTTTTTTTTTTTTTTTTTAATTTTTTTTTCATATATCATTATTTTGTGTTTATTTTCACTGTCACCTCTACTGCTCGGATTTTCTTCTTCTTCGTTCTTTTGATTTTCCTTTATTATAATTATTAACTCATTTATCAGGGGATTTGTATTCGACTATATTCTATTACCCCTGCCTCTGAAAATAAAAGCAAAAAAGAAAAAAAAAATGATATTGAATTTGTTATTGTATAATATCTATAATAGAATCAGATTTTATTTATGGTTGTAGTTGTTTAATTCTTAGACTCAGTTGATTACAGCCTTTACAGGCCCAAACAAGAGACCCTGCAAAGAACTCGATGAAAAGCTGTCCTGCAGTGGAGGCTGACATTACACGTGGTAGTGGACAGACAAAAATGACCCATTTGCACTTTAAATATTCATTAAACTACTACACCCACTAATCGGAAAACGAGTTGTTATTAAAAGAGCGTCTCCGGCTGGTGGCTGTATTGTTCCTGGGAATACCCTCTTTGTCGGCGCACTCGCTGTCTTTCCTTTCATTACAAGTACGTTGTTGCCTACTGGTTGCCGGTTGGGGTTCCGGATGGCATTCAACACGTTCAAAAACTACGCTAGCCACTTATTAGTGTGTGGGTACACTTTTTAATGCGTGTGGCCCCAGGGCTGCAGCCCATTGTTTTTGCTCTTTTTTTTTTTCCCCAATTTTGATTGGCAAGGAAGAAAGTGTTGAGGGAGAGGAGGGGAAAAAAAAAAAAAGAGAACAATTATGTAAACGTTGATGGAGGGAATACTATGATTGTTCTTTTGAAGTTGCCCATTTCCTTATCAAAATGTGGCTCTCTGGCTAGAGTGTGTCCTTGGGCGGTGGCAGCAGGGAATATGCTAAAACAAGGCAAAATAGGCAATTGAAGGACATATATATATATATATATATATATATATTTATATATAATATGAAAAATTCTTAAGGCTCTAATGGCCACGAGCTGTATGAGGAGAGGAGGGAAGCATGTGCGCTCCAGACGGAATACTTGTGAGCTATCGTCCCAGTCCCAGCTGTGCCCCCTTTTGCTCACTTTGCTGGCAATCCCTTATTCCCTGACTTTTTTCGCAATTTGGATAGGTATCGCATCCTCTATTTAATATTAGTAATTATAAAGAGCATAAAGTGATAATCCAAAAAGATTATCCATTAATGGTTGATAAAGTTAAGAAGGTTGAAGTTGAATAAAATAAGAAGCTAATCAGCCATCGGTGAGGGGACCCAGATGTCACTGTTGCGTAGGAAGTGTCCAGAGTGGGGAGAAAAGGGATGGGGACGGATTCCTTGTGCCCTGGCGTACCACGTGGATCGTGGGCCTGGAGTCTCGTAGAATCAGGGGTTTACATGTGGTGTCCGCTCTATCCTCAGATTGTTTCTGTATTGATCTTTTATTAAGTTTAGTTTTAATATATCGTGAATTGTTTGTTTCTGGGTTGCTTGCACCATTTGAATAAGAAAAAATGATTGGGACTTTGCAACCGACGCTTTGGGTAGGGGGGGGTATTTGGGTGTTGAAATCGTGAAAAAGATCAAATCTGACATTCAAAGATTTGCCGTCACGATTAATTTAATCATGTGTGCTGATGCAATTTTGTTGTTTTATTCTTAATCGTTTTTGGTATGGCTGATTGCATACATCAAAGCTGCAGATGGTTCTACTTCTAGAAGAGGGAGATGGGCATTAGAACGCGAGGCCGACAGACAGACCACCAAGCGTTTCCGTTCCATGGTCCGAACACCGGAATAACCTGCGGCGCATTAGCATTTTGCATTAAGGTAGGTGTTGGTGTCACAAAAAATGGGTTTTAATGAGGCTTATCCAAAATGGAGTGGTTAATATGCATGAGAAAGAGTGAAGGAGATTAGATTCTTTTCCCCCCTCTCAAATTGATACGTATATATGTATTTGTTTTGGGTAGGAGAGAGTAGGTTCTTCATGTGGATGGAATTGACCCAGGCTTCGTTCAAATGTGATTTGCATTTTTTTAAAGAACTCTTTCTTCATGGTAACAAATTGATAATAAACAAAATGACTCGTTGCATTATAAAATGCCAAAAAAAAAAAAAAAATATTAAGAGTTTCTATAGTCATGTCATCTGTTATTATAAATTTTAAAGATTTGTAATACTTGGGTCTTTTTTTCTTTTCTCGATAACATTTTCTTTTCCCTTTACATCTATTTTATTACAATTAGAAATGAAGAAAAAGCTTATGTTTAAACAACTCATCAAACAGGTTATAACCAGAGTTGAAAAATAGAATAAGATTAAAATTAAGAAGGGAAGGGTTCCGGCCTTCAACAGAAACAGAAGCTCTGCACCTCTCAAGGAATGCTGAGGTGTTGATGTCCCGGAGCCTAGTAGAAAAGTGTGGATCATGTGGGAATTTTTTAATTATTTGTATTATATCCAATAGAATCTCAAAACGTGAGGCAGAGATTTATTGCGATTTTCACCTAGCATACAATGTCTGTAATGAAATCATGGTGTTAATTTAAATTAACTGGAGAAACCTCAAGGTGGGGCTCCTGCAGAGTTGCAAATATCCATTCCCCGTTTGAGCTTTCTGGGTCCAAAAAACATCTAACAAGTTGTAGAATGCGAGGGAAGGAAAGGAACAAAATGAAGAAAAAGAAAGGCAAAGCAACACATATAAGCCGAAAAGAGGCTGAGGCCATGGCAACTTTTACAGCTAGAAATCTGCCGGTGAATTAATCTGAGGTTGAGGGTGAGGGACCATTAGCAGTCTTTTCGTCCACCACAATAAATCTCTCTCTAAAATGCATCTATCTTTAACTTATTAGGGGTGTTCTACATTAAAAAGGATGCTTGCCTAACCAGAAAATCTAAGGGCAGATCTCTGCTTCTGCTCCTTTTGTGTGGGACTTAAACGTACCTATCTGTACCCCAAAACTCATGTGGCTCGGACCAGATATACCTGAAATATACTTATAGAATGTGCTATGAACTTGGACTCATTCGATTTAATAGATTCCAATGCTTATTATTTAAGCATGCAAATTACTTTAGTTGAAGGCCATAGGGAGGATTTGGCTGCTGTAGACCTTGTATTCTGCAACCGTACCAGCTCCGGACAACGGATGTAATGAGAGGTAGGGTAGCTGACCTCAGATACTAAGACAGGATATGAGTTAGGTGCAAATTTCAAAGCCCTTAAAGTTCTTCCTGGTGCTAGCCAAGCAATGTGATTAGTTATGCAGAACTAGCATCATAGAACTCTATCAAAACTCCCCAAGCTTGGTATTAGCATCAAATACCGTTCAATTGACATCCACACAGTTGCTAAATGAGAACAGAAATTAATGCGAAAGTGATACTGGGATAGGATGGATACAACCAAAATTATAAAGATTGGAAATAAACATCAAGCACGTGGGCCTTAGAGATGCTCGTTTGTCAGAGTAGAACAAAAGACACATGCATAATGCATCAGAGTGCATCTCCTTGCTAATCTTGCTCCGTTACAACAATGTCACGTATCATGATGGTGATCAGGGGGACCATCTGAAAACTATACTTAACAATATGTAAGTATGGACTTTAAAGAGACAGTTCATACCATACGGCGAGCTGCACAAATTTATTTCTTCAAACATACAACATTTATTATATGCCAAGTTCTAAGTGTTTGATTGTAATGTCCATCCTTGGATACGTATAGCAGACTGCATTTTCTGTAGGAATTTGAGTCTGTGGATCCTAACAATTATGTGGGAACGACTGCTGACATACGGCATGTCCAAAATACATGCTAAATTGAGCATAATAGCAAGATCTGGATTAAAATGCAGCATGGAGAGGCTTATGAAATCTGCCATGAAGAACGGAAGTTGGCATGCATTTGAAAAGACAGATAGTGTTGGCATTTTTCTCATTGGTAAACGTTTTAGAATAAGATGGATCGATAATGCTTTAATGCTTTTGTCTCGAAGCAGAAGAATCTTATCTTCTTAGTGTGTCCTCGTTCTGCCATTTGGATTCAGCCAAGATCGATTCTTCAAAATTAATAAAACCACCCCAATACATAAACTAATACCAGTAGCCCCAAGACAATCGACAGGACAAAGTTTGATCAATGTCTTTATTGGCGAGTTTAAAAAAATGGTTCATAATTGGATGATTGGGAACGAATTTGAGACTGGGAAGACTTTGTTAAGGGTTTTACCGATGGAACTGCGTAAGTAAGAATGTTAGGCTGGAGTGGAACCTTGCAGGTAGAAATCCCGCAAGCCTGGTTTTTGAAAAGATACTTCGAGTTGCCTGTCCTGGGTCCAATCACTGGTAAAAAAGTGTCTGTTATCATTAAGCTTTTGTAAGAGCCCGAAGGATGAGGAAAAGAAAACATGGTAAATATATATGGTAAAACGTAGGACTATGTTGACACAAGCTGCATATAACTCTAAGAGTAATGCTACTATGCCTTTGAGACCGACTGTTAGTTCTAACGCACAACACAATGGATTTATGTGAGGGGAACCAACACAAAGCATACCATAATTAGACGCTCAGGACCTATATTGCACTAGCAGGATTTGCAGATTGCATGTGGCAATCCTGTCATCCTAAGGTTGACTAATCGGGAGGAATTGCTGATTCTAAATTCAAGTCATCAATCTGTGCTGCAAAATTTCCACTTCTGTTCCGTTGTCCTGCTTTGGTTAGAGGCGAGCTATTGCACCGCTGTCACGAGCTAATTAGTCCAATAAGCGAAGGTCTAAATTAAATTAATGATAGGCCAATGGCGTCTGGGCCGAATGGCACTACCTGGTCTTTCCTTTTAGGGTAGGGGTTCGATTTCTCTGCTCTTGGGTAAGAGGCCCTTTTCAAAAATTTTACCTATGCAGTTCTTCTACATACAAGCGTTTTGGTGGACAAATCCGCGCACAAAACTGACAAAGCGTGCTGCCATGTCAGTGATATTTTTATTAAAAAGAAAAAAAGAAAAACACGAACTCATGAAGAGAAGAAGAAGAAACATAGGTTCCCCTTCGCCTTTGTTCCAGACTTTCAGTGCAAAAACCCAAATTCATTTTCATCTTCCCTTCATCTCCCCTCCCCAAGAAAATTCGAAGTTAAAAATATTTCAAGATAAAAATAATAAAGAGATATTCCAGTTTGAAAAAACCTCTTGTTAATATTCTTTTCGACTATAAACAATGGAAGCAACCATTTCGATATATAAAAAATTATCAATTTGAAAATAGAAAATATTAAATAAATAAAAATGTAAATTTTTTTTCTTATAATATAATTATAATATAACTTATTCTTAATATAAATTAACTTACTTTTTAATTTTATAATTTAAAAAATTAAAATCAATAAAAAAATAAATACATAAATTAAATACAATAAGAGATAAGAAGAAATTCAATCCCATCTTCGCACGCCATTTTTGCCGTTTGTGGGTGCTGCTCTATAGTTCCTCCCTCTGTTGCAAATTGGTCGGTCTCTTACACTCCTCCGCAACAGCCACTTCCTAAGCATCAGATCCTGAAGGTTGTCGGCTGCACTCCTCTGCCGCTCCGCCACTCACATGAACTCCTCTGTGTCGTATCTGGTAGGTGTAACACACCTCTAGTTACTTAAAATAAAAATAGATTGAAATTACTCACTTCGAGGGGAGCACCTCCATTAAAGGAATGAAGAAGAAGATAAGAGAAATGAATAGGAAATTTCATTAACTTTTCTGAATGAATAAACCCTAGTGCCCTTGGCTCATACATAAAGAAGATAACCCTTACATGGGCCTAGGTTAATCCAACTAAAGGCATTCAAGAAAATAAAACTAAGGCCCAAGGCCCACTAACTCTATTGTAGTCCAAATAACAGGTAGCATTAAAGTAAAGGAAGTTGTAAATGAAATTAAATTGGCCTGAGGCCCATGGCCCATGCATTCCGGTCATGGACTGTGACAAACCATCCCTTATAGAAGCACCTTGTCCACAAGGTGCATTATCCTTGTCCACAATTTTCCCACCACCAGGGTCAAAAATGATAATTTTATTTTTACCAGCAGTTGGACCAAAAACAGAAATCTCATTTAGAACACCAGGAGGAAGTCCAGCTTCATGCAAGAGATTTGATGCAAGGAGAGCAGACAATGGCGTATGCTCTGCAGTTTTCAGAACAATAGTGTTGCCACATGCTAATGTTGGCCCGATCTTCCAACCGTACATGAGAAGTGGAAAATTCCATGGAATAATCTGACCTGCAATACCAATAGGTTGATGCAAGGTTTGCACATGGTATGGGCCATCAGCTGGGACTGTTAGACCATGAATCTTATCCACCCAACCAGCATCATATCGCATTAGATGTGCCAACGTTGGAACTTCAATTTTAGTAGCCTATTCATATGACTTGCCATTGTCCCAAGTCTGAAGGGCTGCAAGCTCATCATTGTGCTTTTCTATCAAATCAGCAAAGAGCAAAAGTATCCTTTGTCTTTCATATGCTAGCATCTTTGGCCATGGTCCTTCATCAAATGCCTTGCGAGCAGTAGCCACTGCTCAATTTACATCCTTAGCATCACCTTCAGCAACATGAGCAATCACATCCCCTGTCTTGGGATCCAATGTCGGGAAAGCTTTTTTTGATGCAACCTTGACAAATTGTCCATTAATCAAAAGCTGGGTATAATTTACTTGAACAGGTGGATTGACTGGTTCCTCAATAGCAGAAGCAGTGCTATATTTACTTATTCCTCTGCTCAGACTAGAAATATTACCACCTGTAAATCCAACTTCCTCAGGCAATTCAACTTCCTCAACTTTACCTTTGACTACTGTGATCCGTTGACCTAGTGATGGGTTCCCAGCAATAAGTTTTTGTGCATATTTTGCCATTTCAGATGCTTCCACAGCATAAACAAACTTTCCACCAGTCTGAGCAGCAATTAATGATAAAATACCAGTCTTTGGATGTAAACAGTGACCACTGCTATTTAAAATAACCACCGTATTTGAGTTCAGATAGCCCACATTACTCATTGCCTCATAGATCTGACTTGCCATAGTTGTCCAATTGCTAATGACAGCAACTATACACTTCCTCTTTCCTTTAATATCCCTTGCAATCGCCAGATCAAGCCCAGCAAAAATGTTGTTGCAACCATGACCCCTCAGAATTGAAACAACTTGCTTGACAAATAGCTTTGTGTTTGGTCCGACTTGGATGTCCACCAGCAGCAGCACAATCATTTTATCAAACACCCGACTTACAAGCTCGATTATGGTGACAGCTGCATAAATCCTCACAAAAGTATTCCCTATATCAACTGATTGCATCGTCCCACCTTCTCCAACACTCAAGCACTGACCACAAGCTTTTATAACAAAAGAGTATGGAGGTGTAAAATACATAAGTAGAGACATCATGTAGATGATAATACCCAAGAAAAACTGCAGCGTAGGCTTGAAATTGAACAAGTATACAGATAAAACCATGGTAAGCAGCATGGCCATTGATGTGGAATACACCTTCACAATATTGTTAGCATACTTCATCAGACATGAAACCAGCAAGCCTGTGGAGCCAAGATTTAATACAACCATCCAAGTTGTGGTACTATATCCATTAAAAATTTGGTACCACCAAGGATCATTCTCAAATTCTCCAATAATTTTCAAAGAAGACTTCCAGTACGTTCCAATTTGCAGAGCCTTTTCAGGCATATTATCAAACAACTGAGGGACCAAAAATTTCTTACCTATATACACGGGATTTGTAGCTGCTTTCTCGGCAAGTCCCCTGCTCCCCTCGAGTTTCTTGCTGTCTCCATACACAAGAGATGATGTTTGAGTTGCAGAAGTTGAAGAGACACCAAAAGGAGGCACGACAGTTGTCGAATGTGCTTGTGAGGACGAAACAGGCATTGATTGTTTACTAAACGAAAAACCAAGAAGCCCCAATGAAGCAGCAGTTGCTCTCGTAACACCAAAACCTGTGAAAGATCCCAAGCCGCTAGAAGAAGCAACAGATCTAGCAAGAGCTGTTGAAGCATTGCCCGTAGTCGAAGAAGAGCTTACTCCTAACCCAAGCATAGAGAAGGAACTTTGTGTAGTAGTACTACTATTGCTAATAGCAGCCGGAGCCGAAGCACTCATGGTGGTGACGATTGAAAACAACGGCGATGGAGATGTTCTGAGAGATAGAGAAGTAGGCGCTCTCAGATCCAGGATGGGATCTTTGTCCTCCTCTCCGGTGGAGACTACAACCTCCCCAAGCTTAACAATCTGAGCTTCGTCGACACCACCGGGATCAAACTCTCATCTGACGATTAGTGAGTAGGTGGTGCTAGGTAAGACCGAATGAACAGAAAAAAAAGGAAAATAATTTCTGAGAGGAAGAGAGGGACACGAGATTCAGAGTGGGAGATCAGAGAACGGTGGAAATGATTTTTGGTTTCTAACGGGATTTATGGAAACATGAGAAAGAGTAAGCCAAGCAGGGATCACTACCTCATTTTCTTCCATTGTTGCTGTATATTTTTCCTCTTCTTGCAGACAATAGAGTTGGTTTTCCAGATTTGATAACTCTTCGTTGAACTTGTTTTGAAAATTTTCAATGTTGTTCTTGACATCTTTGAATGTCTGCAAAATAACATCCAAACGTTGTTGTGATTGTTTGACTTGCTCTGTGATGTTGAGCAAGGATGAAATAATTTCTTCTATTTCCATGGATTGATGAAGCCGATCAAGGAAAGACTGGCTCTGATATCACTTGTAACACACCTCTAGTTACTTAAAATAAAAATAGACTGAAATTGCTCAGTTCGAGGGGAGCACCTCCATTAAAGGAATGAAGAAGAAGATAAGAGAAATGAATAGGAAATTTCATTAACTTTTCTGAATGAATAAACCCTAGTGCCCTTGGCTCATTCATAAAGAAGATAACCCTTACATGGGTCTAGGTTAATCCAACTAAAGGCATACAAGAAAATAAAACTAAGGCCCAAGGCCCACTAACTCTATTGTAGTCCAAATAACAGGTAGCATTAAAGTAAAGGAAGTTGTAAATGAAATTAAATTGGCCCGAGGCCCATGGCCCATGCATTCCGGTCATGGATTGTGACAATAGGTGCTTTCATTTCTCCACTAGTTTGTTCTTGTATGGTTTTGAGCTTTCATGGTACCAGTTTTACTAGGAATTCCCCGGCCCAAGTTGTGAATATTTCTTCAACCTTTTCTTACAAAAAAAATTGGCCTTCTCCGCCTAGAAATTTATTTAATTAAAAAAATAGTTTAAAAGCAAATGCTTTCGTTTTCAATGAATTACCAAGGGGAATCAAAGTAGTATCCTATTGATATATATCCAGTTGATAAGGTTGATGGCAAAGTTTCAGTGCATTTTGCTTTCGATACCCAATTTATTTTATTCCTGGTGATGCAGCATTTATTTAGCTTTTTATCAAACATATTTGGTTGATTTATACCTTTGTTTTCATTTCATTCTGTCATATATGCCCTCTCTTGCCCAAGTTTTATGCCCATTTCTTTGACTTCATATGTGATCTTATCTATGCTCATTTAGCCTGATAGATGATCGTGGTTGAAGCTGCAATGTAGAGACCTGCCTCAAACAATTTGCTTAAAATCTGTTGTTTTCATTTAGTTTGGTTTTCTTGAATTTGACTTGCATTTTTTTTTATTTTCTGTCACCAAGCAGCCATTAGTTTGGTTGCTTGTGGTCTTTCTTTTTCTAGGTTTTAAATAATTTGGTTGATCTGAACTTTTTAATTTTCCATTGTCAGCATCTGTAATGTTCATTAGGTCGATCATTTCACGAGTTCAATATGTTATATTTGTGTGTATGGGTTATATTTCAGTAAATTGATATATTTAAGTGAATTGATATAGTCTGTGATTTGATTTACAAATTCAAATGGATATATATAATGCGATATCCCGTATTTTAGTATATTTTTAATTGAATGATTATTTTATTTAATTTTAAATATTGGTTCTCTTGTTTTAAATTTATCGTATTTCTCATTAGTTTAATTTTTTATTTTTAAGTTGTGAAATTTATTTTGATGTACTTTCTTGATATTAATTATTGTTTACATTTAAATTGCTCTTTGCTTTAATTTATTTTATTGTTGGACTTTAATTATTTTATTTTATTAATATTGAGTCGTAGTGTTTTATTTGGCTCTTGTTTATTTTTATTGTAACTTTTTCTTTTAGACTTTTTTTGTTCTCTTTCTCGGACTGGCCTGTTTGAGTGTGTTTTATTTTTCTTTTGAGCCCAGCCTCTGAAAACCCACACCTCAAAACCACGTTGTTTTGGGTCATGGTGTTTGAAACCCTATTATTCTTTTTCCTTCCTCTGTTGCACCGCACCCTTTTTTTATTTTATTTTTCTTCCATTTTTCTTTTGCTTTTTCTTCCTTCAAGACATTAATCAAAATGTTACAAGACATTATACTATTTTTTAATGAAGCAAATGATGCTACTTTATTCATTTAGCATGTGTGTTGTTTGTTTATTTATTAGTATTATGTTCTAACATGCTGTATTAAGCATGTCTATAATTTTGTTTTAACATGGTCTATTATTCACTTAGCAGGCATGCATGTTCATTTTTGTTTGGAGCTTGGATTAGTTTCTTATTTCACCTATTTTGATGTAATATATCTATGTTGAACATCATTTCATGGACATATACCTAAAAACTTGTTATTTTGGCTGTTTTGGTTTTATTTTGTCATGCTGCTAGTCATTATTGTTTGCATCATTATTTTGATATTTTTTGGTGTTCTGTTGTGATTTAGTCATGTTATTTAGTTTTCTTTGTTGGATTAGTTTCTTCTTTAGGTTCATTTTTCTTGTCTATCCCTCTCGATTGTGATGGTGACAAAGTTAAGTGGGGATACAGAAAATTTGGCACATACTCCATGGCAAGGTAATCCGGACGGCCAATTAATACTAACAACTGATTGTTGCAGTCATTCGAGGATGTTACCACTTCCTATATGTTACCATTCATTTCTTGAGCCGGTTAGCAAAATTGCGTCTATATTGTTTTTGAGTTTATAACATGTCTACCAACTGTTATGTGTTTAAAATTTGTTAGAGATGGATTCAGGATATATGTACTACACGACCCTCCTCAGCCAGGAGCCTCACATTGACCACACTTACATTAGTCAAACTCAACAATCTCTTGTGACGATTGAAGATTCTCCATCTCCACCCCAAATAGAGCATCTCTTTGTAGGAAAAAAAAAAAAAAGTCAAGGGTGTGAACTTCACACACAATGAAAACAAGTTACTTGTCTCAGCATGGCTGAATACCAACGTAGATACTATCCAGGGAACGGACCAAGAACACGCCCAACTTTAAGATAAAATTAGTCAATACTTCAATGAGTATAAACAAAGTATAGCTGAATGAAGTAGTGTTGGGTCCTTAATATATTAGTGGTCGGCCATTCAAAAGGCGATCAAAGAATTTTGTGCAAAATTGGCCCAAGTCGAAGATTGAATCAAAGTGGTATGACCGAACAAGACAAGGTATAACTATCCACTACTAATAGCTTTTTGCATCATCTATTTTTTATATAGTTTCTGCTTGGTTTCTATTCGGTAATTATTTTATGTTTCTCTCTTTAATTGCAATTTTGAGAAAGTGAAGATCATGTACCAATTGCTGGAGAATACCTTCTTTCAGTTTAAGCGTTGTTGGCATCTGTTGAAAGACCAACTCAAATGGATTCAATGTTGCACAAAGGAAGATCCAAAGTGAAGGTCGACAATGTCCCCGACCCCAACTCGTACCTCAGTTGCATTTGTAGATTTAGTAAATGATATCGAGATGGAGAATGTTCTGGACAATAAGGAAGATCATCAACTTTTACATCATTTCTTGTTGATTCATGTGTTGCTGCAGAGTATTTCTTCATATTCCCTTGTGGAGATGGAATAGTCTTCACAAATGTTGACCACTTTGGATAAATACCATCAGCAAGGTGGTATCTCATACTGTAGTCATTGCCATTGATTAAGTAATTTACTGGAGGAGCACGCCCTTGGGCAAATTTAATGAAAATTAAAGATCTCTCTAACACTGTTATCGTTATGCGAATTGGGTAATTCAAAAAATGCATGTCATATCCAAAAATTATATGAAGCAACCGTTTCTAGTATAATAGTTGGTTCATGATAGTAGCCAGAGTACATACATTTCCAGGTAGTGAGACAATTTTTTCACTTCCAATGCATGCAATTAATGTTTCCTAGCATTCTTGGGAATTCACGTTGTTCATCAACAGCAAGCAATTAAGCAATATCAGTAGTATTTGGAGACCGCAAATTTTCATTAGAAAAAATATTTACAATTGCGGTTGCAAATTTGTTTAGGCTCTCCATTGCAATGATTTCTTCAATCCATATGTATTCATCTATAAAATTAGCAGTTACTCCATAGGCAAACATTTTAAGTGCAATGGTTATCTTTTGCAAAGAATATAGACTGAGTCTTCTAGCATTATTTCTTCTTTGGATAAAGTAGGACTCGTAAGCATCTACCTCATGTTGAACAAGAAGAAACAGAAGACGACTTATACTAAATCTCATTCAAAATATATTCGAGAGATATATTAGTGCTTCTGCAAAATAGTCGCGAAACCATCGTTCGTGCCCTTGAATTTGATTGCAATGAATATACCTATGCCATTGGCGATTGTGACGATGAGTTGATGTTGATCCGTTGTCGTCATTAAGAACAACTTCCAACTCATCTTCGGAGGATAAGTTAAGCAGCAATTTACAAAAGAACGAACAAGCCATTTAAGAAGCAGTGGAAAATGAGGTCAAAATGAAATTTCTCTTGAGATGAAATGAGATTTAGGTTGTTGAAGATGTGAATGGAATCAAAAGTCCTCTTATTTATGTACAAAAATTTTACCGTTTAAAAAATATGGTAGTTGGGAAAAAGTTCAAAATAATTACTGTTAGATATAGGATAAAAAATATTACCATTAGACAAAGGGCAAAAAAAATTACTGTTTACGTGGACAAAATGTATTACCGTTGGACAAATGACAAAAAATATTACCGTTACCACTAGGAGAAGATATGTTACCGTTAGGCAAAAGATAAAAAATATTAACGTTATATTTGAATCAACATGTTACTGTCAGATAAAGGACAAAAATATTATCATTACATCTCTAACAAAACTATAATCTTCATTTTTATTTATCCGTTACAAATATCATCACGCTGGAAAATACACATATTCAAAAAAAAAATAATACCATAATACTAACAAAATATTATTGTATCCAGAAAAAGAAAAAAAAAATGGGATTTGTGTTCACAAAATTAGGTAAAAGGTAATAGTTGAAAACAGAAGGAAAAAAAATAAAAGAGTTGATAATTAAGTTTGAAAATGGAAGTTAGAGAAAAAAGTAATAGAGAATGAATAGAGAAATATTATTTTAATAGAATAGAGAAATGATAGAAAATTAGATGCATTATGTTTTTAAAAGATGAGTAAGATTTAAGAGAAAATTTTACAAAATGTGTTTTTTAGCCAAATTTTAGGAAAACTTGTATAAGGAACCCAACGTGAATGCTCTAAGAGTTGGAAGTTGTGCATGCGTAGTGTGCCTCTGTTTACGAAAGAAAGCAGCGACTAATCATATCAATTGAAGTAAAGAGTTCCGAGTTGCATCTGTTTCCGAAGTCATTTGAATATGCTTTTGCCTTTTCATTCATTTGTAATCTTTGCATCAAGAATTTGGCACAGAGATGTCCTCACAAGATGAGTGATACACCCGACATTTGTATTCCAGAGGCCTTCTGAAAAGTGTAACCCAGCTCCCGCTCACAACCTACTTCTCAATGTACAAGTTAGTAAGCTCCGATCTGTTCGAATTTCTCTGACAATCAAAGAGATTCAGGATAGGTAACTCTGGCTGTTTCACAAGCTTCGCAATCAGTTTACATGTTTTTTCCCCCTCTTAGCAGCATGAGACAGAACATTGTATCTGGCGGGAGAGACCATCATCAACATCACAAGAGTATTTCCTTGAGTATGAGGAGGACTATCATGACAAAGCACATGATAACAAGCACCGTTGCACATCTCACCATTCCACCTTTCTGCTGCGTTCTTTCTGCCTGAAATTCCAAGATACCCAACATGACCATTCTAAATATATATACTCCTAAAATGATATGTAAAGTCAATAGCAAGTAACCATATTCTGTGAGAGAGAGAGAGAGAGAGAGAGAAGAACCTTCTGGAGCTGTTTGAGACCCTCCTCAACTGATACAGCAACAGTCTGAATATTGTAGTCTATCCGATCAACAATTGTTCCCTGCTAGAGGATATGGACTTCATTAGTCATCCTGTTTTGCCAAGTTTGTCCATGATATAATAAAAGTGATGTGGCTTTGACCTGGTCTATCACAAGAACTGAAAGGTCCTTCATGATTTGAGCAAGCTCGTTCACTGATTGCATAACCTATAAATGAACAGCTTTTTAATTTCATAAGGAACACGAAGGTTTTCCTTAAGGAAATAGGTCTCACACATTCACTTACCTGGTTGATCTCTCTTTCTCTTTCCACTGTGAAATGCTCACTCTTTTTCAGCTTATGCATTTGGTGCTCATTCAAACTCTGGATTCATGAAAAATCAACCATAATATCGAAGAGAGACAAATTGGTTTAATCTAAACCCCAACCCAAATCCACCCAAACGATAGGAAAAGGAAAATAAAAGAGGAATTAAATCTCAGGAACAAGTAATAGATTCAGTCACAGCATACCATAAAACCAGGTTACAAACAGACCCAGCTTAATTCAACTACGAACAAAAAGTGTGAGAATTTTCTATCATAACATCAGATTCATTCTAAAGAGGGATTTTCCACTCAAAAGGGTTGAAGAAAAGAAGAAGAAAAAAACACCAATGCTATTGAAATTAATCTTGAAAGGAAGGATTTTTAACATCCTTCCTTTCAAGATTAATTTCAGAGGGAGAAATTTCCAATATCAGAGTAGATCCTACAGAAAGTTAGATAAAGAGGAAACAACATACCATGTCATCAAATTCGTCATCTTCTAATCTGGATTTATTTCCACTGAAGTTCATTTCCAAATCAACCCCCTCAGGTCCCTGCAACACAAATATGAATAGCCAAGTATAAAACAAATATAAAAATTACTAGAGAATAACATGAGCAACCATTTTCCTTTTTATTTGTTAATTTTTTATAAATAAAAAAAATTATGGGAAGCTCCGAGGGTGCTACCCCAAGTACACAGGAAAAATCAGCAACTAATTCTGGTGCTACTTTGTGCATCAATTAGTCAATTGAAAACTAGAAATAAAGTTTACACAAAAATACCAACAAGAAAAGAAGAGAATTTGGATGAATTCCAAGCAAGCAGCCAAGGATAGTTAAGCATAGTGAACATTTTTCAATAGGTTGATTAATATTTGTCATGCAAGGTAAATATTTGATTTACAAACATGATGTTTGTAATACACAAACCTCTTTCTGCTTCTGCAGACGTTTCAAATATGTTGACTGTTTTCTTCGCAGGTCCATGGAAAGGGTCTGAAGGTCTGTTGCAAGAGAACGCTGTCAGAAGAATATTCAGGAGTCAATCAATTGGGAAAAAAACCACCAAATATCACCAATAAACCTAGTAAAATTTTTATTGAAACTAGCAAAAGGATAGGCAACTTGACCATATGAGAATTATAATTAAGACATAAATACCAATTGAGCTACAAACCAAGGGCGATTGAAAAAATGCATATATATTGGAACCAAATAAGGAGAATAGGGTAGGGTCATTCAAAGAGAAACACTCACAAATAGGAGAACAATCTCAGTTAAAAATGCGTACACGTTGAAGTGAATGATTGAAAGTAAAGACAAGGTTTGAATTAAACCACAACACCAAATGCATTACACTGCAGCAGCAAAACATGATTCCCTCATATGAAAAAGTATTTTTTTTAAATATCATACCTGGGAAAAATCAAATCAATCTGTTCCATTAATGCAGTGGCAGAACCAGGAATTTTTTTTTTTTTTTTTTTGGGGGGGAGAGCAAAGCTAAAACTATAATAAAATATTTTTTGTTCTATTTCTATACAATTTTTTCTGCAGTATAGAACAATATGATAGTAAGAACTAAAATAAAAATAAAATACGTTTAATACAACCAATGTATTAAAAAAGACACTCATACAAATATATCAAATAAAAAAAACACAAAATGTCTAAAATTGTAACTTGCGTTTTTTTAAAGAAACAAAATCATCAAGTATTAAATCTAATTGGACTTATAAGTAATTAATCTATAAAATCAAAATAATTTTGTAGAGGGGGGGTCCAAGATAATTTTTTAGAGGGGGCCAACACAAAATAAGATTAATATAATCCTATTAAATTATAAAAAATTAATATATATTTTTTTTTTCAAACTGCCCCCCTGCCCCTTCATAGGTCCACCATTGCATTAATGTTACATATTACTTAAATTTTGCAGTAACTTTTACCAATCAAAAACCTATTAAAAACAAATTTTACTTCAAATAAAAATAATTCCAGCAACATTTTACTAAAGAAACAACAGAAACCAAAGAGAGAGTACATCTTAAACAACATGGAATCAAAGTTGCAGGAAAAAAAATGTGAACTTTTTTCTCAGGGGAGAGACCCTGGCCCTCAAAAACCTACCTGTACATTTTTCCTAACATTTGAGTCCTCAGCAGACCCACTGGCAGAAAGTTTCTGTAATCTCTTTCCAGACCTCCTCAATATGTCTGTAATCTCTTGGGTAAGAGCCTCAATCAAACGTTGATCTTCTTTTCCATCTCCAAATGAGGGCATTAAAGCCTTGGCATGAGCCTTGGTTAACTCAGCCATTTTGACCCGGGCACATTGTATATTTGCAGCCACTTCTTCAGAATCATCCACCCAAGCTGGTGGTAGACCCACAGTAAATGCATCCCTACTGCACCAAGGATACAAGTTTGACAATCAGGAATATTTACAAATTTTCAAAGCATACGCTCAAGTGTTGTGATCTTGAATATGGCTTTTCCAAGGAAAAATGTCCAAGTCAGATTCATGTCATACGGAGTAACAGGACTAACATGTTGACGGCACCTCAAACGGTCGAAAGGGGAATGGGGAGGCCATAAGATCTAACATGCACAAATCTATACCGTTACACATCCAGAAACTAAAAGAACAAAAGAAGATGCGTTGAGAGAGATAAGAAATAAACCACACAATATGAAAAAGACTGGGACACCAGACGTTGAGCATGCAAGCATAAGCGTCCTTGAGTGGATGATGTAGACACTCTAGGAGCTCCCACCACTCTCCCTTAACTCAACCGTTCCAGCCAATACCTTTCCAAATTCCAGACCAGAATGAGCCACCATTCAACCAAAATGACTTGCTTTGTTTTCTTAAAATTACATGGTGAAAGGTACTTAACCTCCATCAAATGCTTATGGTCTCAGTGCAAAATGTCATAAGTTACTCTGTTATATGCTATACTTTTCCAACTTGGATGCATTTTACATGCATAGGCATGAATACTTTATTCATAAAAATACAGACAAAACACAAAATATCGCTAAGTTTTAGCTAACCAGAATTCAGTATTTGTGCAACTTCTCAAACTTCTTGCAAACACAAGCCGTCGAGCACTCATTAGAATGAACATAAAGGACACCACCACCCCACTCATATATCCCTATGGAAAGCTAAACATCCACTCCACTGACACTAAGACAACTATCCAGCGTTATTTTCACTACAGATCATAAAAAAGAATATTATTTTTTGGCGGAATATAGTCAAGTTGATCTTCTTTCAAACACCAACGGAATCAATCAGAAACACAGAGTCGACTTCTCCTTTCTGTTCTTTCCCAACAGACAGAGAAGATAAAGAAAATGAAAAATGAAACCAAAACAAAAGGTTCAAAAGAAGAAGACGACGTAAAGAAAGGCGTACCTTGAAGGACCAGGATCTTCAGTACTAAGAGGAGCGTAAGAAGACCGATTAGAATTAAGAAGGGAAGCCATTTCGATAACTGGACCGCCCGAACCGGACGCCGAAGAAAACAACGGAGCTCGCACGCTCTTCACGGCGTCTCTGTGTTTTTTGTAAATCACGGTACGATTCCTCGTCGCCATTGGAAAACAAATACGGAATCCAAAATTGAAAACAGAAACCTAGGAATCGGAATTCAAAAACTCGATCTTCTGGATTTAGAAATCGAGGGTTGAGGCTAAGGAAGTAATATCTAGGAATTGGACGATAAATATAAATTTTTTCTTTCGGGAACCAAAGCGCTCTGCTTTGCTCGTTGGCATAACGACTGGGCTTGTAATCCTGTGGGTCTTGGGCCTTAAATCAAATTCGAGCTTGGGTTTTCCAACTGAGCCGGAAAATTCCTCGAAGAGAAAACAGAAGCCGACAGAACAAAAAACCATAAGACGATAATAACCCCGGTTCGGACACGTATCACGTGAACCAAATTATGTAACACGGTAAAATATAGACATTTTGGGGGCCAAAGATGTCCAGAAGGTCTTAATCCGGAATCACCGTTCTATGGTCGTTGAGGGTAGTTTACGAGAATAAGGGAGAGTCGGAGGTCTATTTGTGAGTAGGAATTCGTGCATGCTAAGAATCCAATCCAAGCAACACCACACCTACAATCCCGAAAGTCCTTTTGGTAATCTTCCTGGGTATTTCACTTGGTCCGAACCTGCTTAATAAGAAACACCCGATAAATAGCGCTTAGAGGAGCTTGATATTCTATTCTCTCTGCAAAACCAACAATTCTTGTCACCTGATTCAAGCACCAGCTGAACATTTTTCCAAGTTTTTCTAGAGTGAAATTCTATGGAGGATGATGCTTGGAGCTTTGGTTTTTCTACTTCTTCAAGGGCCTACCGATCAACTAGTAAGTCTCAACTCTTGTTCAGCTTTAAAGTTTCCATCTTTGATTTTTCTTTTCCCGTTTTTATTTCTTCTTTTTGGTGTGGGATTTTGATTGTGCTAAAAACTGGTGGGCTAATTGTGTTGGGTGTTGAAGCAGATCTTTGTATTGATTGGGAGGAGGTTGAAGCGGACGATGATTTAAAAGCAGAATATCCGTGCCCATTTTGTCCAGAGGATTTTGATTTGGTTGGGTTGTGCTGCCATATTGACGAGGAGCATCCTATAGAAGCAAATTATGGGGTACGTACTTCTTATCTAATTTTGTTGTTGTAAATTGGGAGTGTGGCAAACGCATTCTCATGCTAATTATTTCAAGAAACTTTCTTTTCTTTCTTTTATTCTTCATTATGCCTTTGCTGTTTCAGATACAGGATGAAACAATCTCTTATTGTTGATATTACTCTTGTTTGTATTTTGTACTTTTGCCTATGGATTGAGCACTCGAGTAACCGAGAAGCCATGCTGGTTTTTAACTGAGAAGCCATGTCTATCCAGATTTATTTCACTAACTGAGCAAAGTGATATGTCCCAACTATACGAAGTCTAGTTCTATGAATCTATTATTGCAGTTTAGGTTTGATGCTTTGTGAACTTTGCAGGCCATGGTATTTTCATCATTCTTCCTCTGCACATGCTTTTTCAGGCTGCATCAGATGCTTGCAAACTCAAATCTACATTGAACATGTTTAAATAAATTGAGAGAAAGCTTATTCAAGTTGACCTTTAGTCCAAACCCCAAGCTCCTCACTAAGGCATATATTATCCTTATGTTGCTTATACTATGGGAATGTCATTTCTTCACTGCACCTTTGCTTCCATAAAGCAGTTGGTGGCGCCTTATATCTCAGAAGTTTCCTTAATTTTGCTTGCCACTCAAAGATCTAGAATCATTTCTGACCAACAAATGTGAGTCTTATTGACTTGAGCTATATTAGACTGTAGCTCTTGCAGATATGTCATGACTGTATGTTGTCACTGTTAGCTCTTGTACTCATGAATTTACTAAAAATTATTCCTACTGTTGAAAATGCCATCCCCTAATACTGGTATCATTAGACCTTTGCCTTAATATGACCCTCAGTTCTTCTATAGCAGAAAGAAGAAACAGTAAGGCTTAGTGCTCAACTTCCCTAAGAGGAGTCAACCTAGACATGTCATAATGTATTATCTCATAAATCTCTTTTATTTTTTGCGCGTGTGTCTGCTTCGTATTTACTTATAAATCTCAAAATGACAAACTTATGTATTTACACAATGATATTTCTCTGTAATATTGGTGCAGTTCTATATGTTTAGTATTTCTCAGGAATGGATTAATCAACGTAAATATGACTGTGAAATCTATTGATAGTTCACTTCTTAGCAGTTGCAGCGTATGGATAACTTATAAAATAGTGGTTTTGAGCAAAAATGAGAAGCTTTCTCAATAGTCTTTCTGAACTCCACTTATGCTTGACAAATTTCACATGTTTATAATCAGCATTACTTTTTTGCAGGTATGTCCTGTTTGTGCTACAAAAGTGGGTATGAATATGGTTGGGCACATAACAACACAGCATGGGAACTTTTTTAAGATATCCTTTATTTTCTTATTCAACTTCAGAATTCATCTACCGATCAAGCCTTTCTAGATTTACCAGCCATTCTTTATATTACAGAGTGTTTTCTCATCATTTTCCTTCTCTAAAATTTTGAACTGCTTATCTCCTATTTCATATTTGTTAATATGCTGGGATGAAAGTTAAAATTATTGTCTGGTTTCCTTGACTTGAGATTACAATTGGCACAAGTTGAAGCTCTGTAAAGGTGAGTCTTATTCAACTCTTTCTTCTTCAAGAAAGGAATTTCAGAATGGACATTTCCAATCTCTTCTTGCCGGGTCATCCCCTGTGGTTTCTACCTCTAAGATGGCACCTGATTCGTTGCTGTCATTTCTTTACAATGGGCCTGCTGCTGTCAAGTCTGAAAGTGTGCAGCCTGATTCTTCAACTGAAGTAAGCATGGAAGATGAAAATTCTGATGAGTCAAGGTTAGTAAGGTCATAATCCCACCACTTATTGACTGGTTGCATGCATTTTTTTAATGCAATTATGCAATTGCATTTGGTTGTTAATTTCAAATGCAACGATGCAATTTGAATGATATTTAATGGAAGCCTACAGCAGAAAGCCTTCAAGAATTAAACATGGTTTATACACAAAAAAAAGAATTAAACATGCTTTATACGCACGCGTGTGTGTCTCAGCCCAGAATGAAGTCATAATTGTGTTACTTTGTAAGATTGCGAGTGTACTCACGAATGACCTACATTATTGCGTTTGTGTGTGTGTGTGCGCGCCCGGTATGAAGTCATAATTGCGCTACTTTGTAAGATTCCAAGTGTACTCACAAATGACCTACTGTTTACTTTTCTGGATTGACATGTGAGTGCAATATTTTTCACTGCTTCCTTATTTCACATTAAATTCGTTAATGCCGTTGCAGCATCTATGGATGATGTTTGCTAAAACGTGTAACTGTTTCTAACTAACAGGTCTTCCTGTACTGTACAAAAAACTAATGATGCTATTATGGTTGCAGAAATTTTCAAGTTCCTTTATCAGACAAGGAAAAAGAGGAGAAGGCAAGGAGATGCGAGTTTGTACGGGGCCTGTTCTTGTCCACCATCTTTGATGACAGCTTATGAATGGGATACAATATAGTGTTTGCTGCCAGTTTCCCTAATTTTAAGAGAGATGGTTATCATCCATGCTGTTTGTTGAATATTCTGGTACCTTTGATAGAAAGAGCCAAGTTAGACATAGGGAATTCAATGTAATGCACGTTGTTAGTCAAATGTAATTAGCAAGGCCCGCATGGACCCAGACTCTCGTTTCACGTATCTCAAAGTTTTAAGTGCTAGTGAAAATATTTACAGTGAAATTCCTGCTACTCGGTTTAGGTATAATTGTCTTACAGTATCTTGTGGCCATGAGTTTTGAAAACAAACCTCTCCCACCTTTTTCTTTTCAAGATACGATTTATTTATTTTTTGAACATCTCGTACTTTTGTTGAGGAAAACCGTGAGTACATACAGTAAACCTCGGTCCTGTGCACCATACTTTCAAAAATTTCCTTATACGAAACTGGTTAAATCATTGATTTTTCACAGGGAGGTGTGGTTCCAAAAGATTGTTTGCACTCATAAAGTATTGAACCTTGGACCTTGAATAGAGTGATACCCCAAAACCAAAGCGTTCACCGCTTGGGCCAACCCCTTGGGATTGTACAAAACTTGAAGAACTATGAAACATTCGAGGTTCACCTATACATCATTCCAATCTTTCTATTTCGTCTGTCTAAGAGAACAGACCAAAAACCAAAAACTCTAACCTATCCCACCTGATCCACTTCCTCTGTTTGGGAATATTTTGGTGCTTCCTGGGGTACCTTTAACTAATTCGAAGCTTCAATTGCAATTAGGTCAGCTTTTCATAATCCAATTCATCTTCGTCTGTGATGTTGTTTTTACTTTAGACGTGCAAAACACGTAGAATTCAGAGGTGACACTAGTAGCTCCCCTGAGTTCAGTCCATGAAACCTTTTGATGTCTATTGCAGTAGTCTTTAGACGTGCAAGAACACACGATCCCTATTGCAGTAGTCTTCGAAGAATTCAGACGCAGATGTACTGTATTGCCACCAAGAACAAGACGGCTATGGTGTTTGAAAAGTGGTTCTGTTTATATCCATTTGTTCTTTTGCTGAGAGTTTCTACTTTATGATGACCATGACTAAGAAAATTGCCAGTCTAGTCACTAACAAAATTCGCGTATTCTCATGATTTGGCAAAATACATTACAAAAGAACTTCCAGAAATCCTACTCCTGTAGCTGAGGGCGAAGTTTCCTCACTAACCATTTTTTTCGTAATTTAACATCCAATGCTAGAAAAGTTTTTGCCTTCTTTTCGTCCTCAAGGAAATCACAGGCATCCAATATAAAATCTTCATCCATGTCTGGTAAAGCTTGAACTGCTTCAATCACATTCTCTATAGGGATGGAGTTTGAGATCTCATCATCTTTCTTCTTATCTGATAGAGAAGAAACCGCACTAGCCATTTCACGAAGAGCACTAACCATGCTCTCATCTCTGTGGCAGGACTTTTTAAATTGACCGGAATCTGACCAGTTTTCCAATTGACGCTTGTTGTTCTTCTGGTCTGTATGTGTGGATTCCTGCTCATCACCAACTTGGTCTTCGCTGGAAACAGATGTAGCTGGAGATTGAGAAGTATTTGACACTCTTCCTATCTTGAGTTGGTCAACTTCATTTTGCAGCTCTAAACCCAGAAAGCAGTCTTTTTCGTCAGCATTTGGATCACATATCACACACAAATCTTTATAGTATGGCACTGGTCGAGTCATGAATTGTCGTGCATCGGTATGTGCCTACATGATATCATACCAAAAGTAAGGCATTATTAAAACTATATTCGGGGGCTATTCTTTTCAATGTCAACAAATGATGAAATTCTTGACTTGTTTCCCCTGTCATTGGAGTAGTTGGACAGATCCATGGTACAAAAATTATTCATCAAATTCGTTCTTTCAAGGATGAAACAAAACTATTTTCAGATATTGACTTATGATATTGGACTTAATCCTAAATGTCATATGAAGTTCATTTCAAACTCAACTTTGTTGTATATAAGGTAAAGCAATATTGACAAAATGATCAATTCATACTAAGACAAGTTGGTTCCATGTTTAAGAAAAAGCCACATGAGAGCAGTTTATTACCTTGATATAATCTTGCCAGACATAGTCATCGGCAATCACCATTTGCCGTGTATCATCCCATGCAAAACCATCTAAGTCAAGAAGGTTTTTAATGACATTATATTGCCTTCGCAAAGTTTTATAGCGATTCTTTAGAATATCCATACCATAGTCAAAGCCAAATTTAGTATTAAAAGATGCAATCATCTCCATCCATGCTTGTTTGCTGAATACACCATCAACCCGGTTTCCTTTCTGCACTTGATCTAGCATAAGGTCGATAAAATAACGGTCCATCGGTGGCTGCCAGTAAGTCCTGGACCGGCTACCCATTGTGGTTGCACTTATATTTGGCAAAGGTAGTGGATCATCATCTACTTTTTCTGATATAGAGATTCCATAATCTTCATCAATCAGGATTTCAGGAAGAGTCACTGCAGCTACTTCGCTAGCATCTGTTGGCTGTGTGGCTGAGTTTGTTCCATTCTCACAGGTAGGTAATGTTAATTCTGGCACATTGTTACCTGTTTAATCCATCATCAATGTAGCAGCAGATTATAGACCACTCAAGAAGTCAGCTGTTCTGGATCCTGATATTTATTTGCAAAGTAGGATCAAGGCTAGATTAGTCACCTTTTTGTTCAGAGGTTGCATTTCCGTATATCGTGCATAAATCACTGTAATATGGAATGCTTTTGATTCTGAATGAACGAGCATCTGGGTGTACCTGTAAGTAAAGACTGTAAAGACTCCAGAAATACATACATAACAAGCACAGAGAACATATCAAAGAATTAAATACCGCACCTTGATATAATCGTCCCAGATATTGTTATCAGCTGTCACCATTCGACGCTTTTCATCCCAACTAAAACCCTTCTGGTCAAGGAGATTCTTTACAGCCTTGTACAGATTCCTCAGTGTTTTGTGACGATTTTTCAGAACATCTTTTTCATACTGAAATTTAAATCTTGCATTGAACAATGACGTCATATGCTTCCATGCTCTTTTGCTGAATAAATGATCATCAAATCTATTTCCTTTGCCAACCTGCTCTAGCATGAGGTCAATGAAATACCGATCCATTTCAGGGGTCCAAATTGTCCTCAAGCGATCACTAGCATTTCGAGCTCGGATACCCATACTTCTACAATACAAGAAAAGGCATCAGTATAAATTTCTAAGAGCCTATTGTACCAAGAGATCCACATTGCTCACATTTCATTCATAAAACCATGCATCTCTTCCATAATATTTTTAAAATTTATGCTACTTAGAAGAGCTCGCATCAGAAAGGTATTGGAGGCCAGTTCCAGAACTCGTAGCAAGTCCCCCAATTTCACGGAGAATTCCTAGAAATGATATGGATAGCAGACTGAAATCATTTGTTTTCCATGTCTTATCCAAACATCCCTCAAGGCTTGAGACCCTTTCATCACTTAAGTTACTGCATTCTTGCTTCATGCCACGCCTAATATTGACGGTTTACTCTTCAATATACAAAAATAAAACCAGCAAGGCTTCCTAACCACAAAAATTATCTCTTGCTCTCGGCTTAAACTAATAACATATAAAAAAAAATCACAACCGCTCAAAGGCTCTCTTCATATAAATTCTTTCCATTAGTATCAAAAGGGAAAAAACTGTACATTTCCATGAATCAATTAAATAAACAAATGTATAAGGTTTCTTTCTTCTTCTTCTTCTTTTTTACATAAATGGACATTGCAGAACCAAATTACAGATACGCAGAAGGCGAAAATAACAGATAACGCGAATGAATATCACAGATTGAACAGAGTAGATGACATACAACGAAACCAAATGAACTCGAGGATGATAAATAAATTCAGGCAGATAAAGCGAAATGCTATTGGTAGTGATGATAAGGAGAAACCCGCACTAAAAGATTGGCGAATCACCTTGACCTTGGTGTCGACAGGGAAGATCAGGGACAGGTCCAAATGCGATTCTGAAAGTTTAGGGATAGGGTTTTCCAGGACAGGGTTGAAGCTGCATCGCTGCTGGAACACTACGCTAAACCCGATTTCAACATCTAACCTCCATAGGGTTAGCCGAACTTTTATAGGGCTAGAATTTATCTGTTACGGGAGCGTCTGACAGTCCAATCAGCATCGAGGACTTTGGTAGAACAGCCCGCATCGTGGAATTATAAGATCCAACTTAGACCGCAAGTCTGAAAATAATAGTGTCAACCGTCAAGGAAACTGTAAAAGTCCAGTATCCTTGGGCTCAAATTCATGGGCTTGATTTAGGTTTGGATCCGGATAGGTCTCCATTAATATCGGCCCAACTTAGATTACTGGTTACCATAATTTTTTTTAAAAAAGCAATCATACTTTTCATCATTAATTTTATCATTCTTAATTGCATCAATTAATATACCATATTTTAAATATCTCTATAAATTACTCGCTTAAATAACAAAAACTAATTATAATATAATATATTAATGAATAAAAATAAAAATGACAAAATTCAAACTGATAAAAAAGCTACTTTTTTTTTTTTTTTTAAATATGAGTGAATTAATTGCATTATAAAAAATATATCATTAGAAGTCGAGGGATTCTACCAATATGCTTCTTTTTCTTTTCTTCCATCCTATCTCTCTCTTTTCTTTGTCACTCACCATATTTTATTTTTATACTTAATAATACTAGATTGGGGTATGTCGGACTCGTTTGGATAATGAGATAAGACGAGACGAGACGATTTTAGATAAGTTGAATAAAATATTATTTTTTAATATTATTATTATTTTGAAATTTGAAAAAAATTAAATTGTTTATTATATTTTATATAGAAATTTGAGAAAATTGTAATGATGAGATAAGATGAGGTGAAATGGTTTCTGTATCCAAACTAGCTCTAAATCTTAATGCAGACATTTGGAAAGCTGTGTACTGGCATGGGTTATAAACGACAGAGTATTAGATTTCCGAAAGTTCCATCAATATTGGCAAATGTTGGTCCAAAAATCAGTGATGGGATCAGTGAACCACAATATACTGGATACTATTTAGTCATGCGCCCCACCTCTCTCTCCCCAGTCCCCAAACCCAACAAAAAACAAGTGAGGCAATCTGATTACAGTGTTGTTCGCATCCCAGTTCTCATGCCCTGCTCAAATACAATAAACAGCTGTCTAACCAGCCCTTTGTGCACCTGCAGACTTTGAACAAAATCTAGTTGCATGACCAAGTTCGTTTTGCTCACTTCAAGTGACTAGTGCGTCTCTGTCTTTTTTCTCTTCCAACCTCTTATGGACTGTTCTGCTTCTGAGGAGAAACTTACATTGTTCTAAGGATGACAGCACTGAAAATCAAGCCGCTACTTAGGATCCTTTTTTTAAGGCATTTATATTCTATCACATCTCATTCCGGCAATACAACTTGAACTTCTATGCCCATATGGAAGAACATTTGAAGTCAAGCCCCCCGTCATCTCCATTGTGAGCTGTGGGAAACAAAGAACTGGAAATCAGGAAGATTAACCTGCAACTGCTGGAGCCAAATGTCAGCAGCCTGCAATAGAGAGCTTGCTTGCTGACATTCATTGGCTCCACTAGGAGTAAAAATTGAACCTCTCAACTTATATGAAGCAAGGCCAAAAAGGGGCAGGGAAATCTTTGATGATGGCTCATTCCCATCGACCTTCCTGCCACTTGAAGCATGAAACTTTGATTGATTTTTGCCTGCACCTGTTAGATATGGATTAGCCAAAAAATCATAACACAACTGACATTCATATATAGAGAGAAAGAGAGATACTTCTGGAGTGTGTCGATAAGGAATGGAAGGTTAGAAAAGATGCATCCAGATTTTGCAGTGTTGGACCTACAGGTATTCTATATATCGGATACCTGGATCCACATTTAAATTCATTAAGTAGGTATACTAAACGACTCAATCACGATGCCAAATTCTTGCAATTAAATTTGTAGGAAAAAGAACATACCAAGCCACAGAAACCCAACTTGCAGGCAAAAGATCATAACTCCTGTACAACTGCAGCTCTGGAAATTGAGATGCCAGATTTGAAACCTGTGGGTAGGGGTGGGGACAGGGGCAAAGTAAGATCCAACAAGCACCCATGTCGGGACAAAGAAAATGGATGACTAAAAAGCCCAATACATGAATCTCAAATAAAATGGACTTACTTTATCATATAAAGGTTGGCGATGGTGCGGTTGTTCTTGTTCAAAATATTCAAATACAGGAAGCTTGGGTGAGCTGTAAACCTCTGGTTTATCATTGGATGAACTATTGGCAGGTTTATCTCTCAATGTTAGCTTCCTCATTCTCTGAGAGTTTAAGGAGATGAGATTATGCTTACCCCAAGCTCCATCAACAACATTTTTAGATTGCCTTTCTGCCTCACAGTCACTGCTGCCAGCACAAAGAGAGACTCAGCATCACTGTCCTCACCAGGCCTCCTGGTAAAACGTCTAAATAAACATCCACAAGATATTGTCCACACATCTTACAACTCTCATTTACCAAGATAAATACTAATTACTTCTATATGAAGCATATAGCAACAAGTACTGGCATACAAATAGAAATACACTGCAGGTATCAATATTATCAAACAATAATTTCCCAGATGTTTATGAGGCCTAACACAGACATGAATAATGATATTTATTGCATTCTGAACTAGCATATCAAGGAAACTAGAAAATTTTTGAAAATATTCATGTTAATCCAGTATGCAGTAGCTAAAAAAAGGTGTGCTAGCTCATCATTCCCACAGAGAATAATATCTATATATGCAATTGCTAAATTCCGAAGCTATGAAGGTAAAAATAAACAAATAAGTACAGGATTAGCCCTCCAAGAGCCAAATAACTAAAGGCTCAAATAATCGATACATATGAATAAGCAAGCGTTAGAACTACAAAAAAGAAAGACTTAGAATGTACATGACTGATCACAAAAGTAAAAGAACCTAACCCCTAGTCCCATGAACAGAACATTTAACCACAAAGAATGCGGACAGGTAGCTCTAACTGCAAGATCTTGTCCACTGGTTGGTCCTCACATGATATCAGTCCATTGCGAACAGCCCCAGTCCAATTTTCAGATATAGGTTTAAGTAAAACTAGCTAGTCTCTGAGGAGGAGCTTATCAATTGCTTCCAATCTTCCATACAATTTAATCATACTTTTTCTGATAGTTCCTATATTATAAGTTCATACTAAGGTTAATATTACTGTCACGGTCCTTATCAAAAAAAAAATGAACCTTTTTAAGGATGAATGAGGTGCCAAGAAAAAAAAAAAATGAATGAGGTATTCCTGGTTTTCATTTAGCTATTTTGAAAGAAGAGTCCGTTACTCAGAATATACTTCAACATGCAACAAAATCACCAGGGCAAAAAGCAACAAAAACAATAAACTAATAGTGTTTTTATCACTTTACTAATTATGTATGTCAAGTGACCACCAAGGATGGTGGCTCAATGACCCTTGGGTTACTCCCATGTGATTTTTCATATACTAGGTCAAAAGTTCAAATCTGAATATGGACTCCCCTTAGACCATTAGTATTAGCCGTCAAAGGATTCATTGAATTCCATAATGGAAATGGGATCTAGGCTATACTCAAACTCGACTTTGGGAAGTGTCTGCGACTTCCTGCCGTCTAGGCCCCTTCTGTCCAGCTCCCAGTGAGTAGGATGCTACAATGGTCATGCCTAGGTAGGGAGGCCATCTCTGGTTGCCTCCTCCTACACTTTTCCCTATTAGAAAAAACTATTCAGTGGATCAAATCAACTAAAACGGAGATAAGAAACAACATGCCAGAACAAGATAATGGCTCCTTTAGCAATTATGGATTGTCCATATGGTCGCTCTTCAAACTGTAATCGATATCCCAATATCAGGAGGAAGCCTACCCTAAGTGGCCAAGTTAACACAATATAGGCTGGTTAAGCATAAGGAAGTGGCTTGGTAGTTGGTAGCGACAATATTTGAGATCAACACAAACTTACAGAGTGCTCAGCAACAATAATATCAATTAAAGCAACTGTAAGGGAAGCGGAGCAACTTTTGTTAGAAGTGGACAAGCAGCAATATGTGTATAGAGACAGGTGGAGAGAGCAGGAATTTAATCAAGGGCTAATTAACATAGGCAAAGACAATGAATAAAAGCTCACCTCAGCCTATGTGGATCTATGTACAATTGTATGCCCGACAAAAATGGAACATAATACTGCTTGACAGAGTCGTTGCCATTCAATAATAGCGGCACTCCCACTCCATACACACTCCACTCTCTGAATGATTCCCAAAGATCACCAAGACTAAAAAATGGGTGTCCATCAGCTTCACAAGCTCTCCATCCCCTCGCTCTTGTCTGTGGACTCAAAAAGTTGACAATTAGAACATACAATGAGGGTAGTTGCTGAGAAACCACAGAATATCTTTTGTACTTAAAACTACTGTACATCTTAGATCTTCCTTTATTTACAACCTAAGAAACAAAAGCCCCAACAAAAACAGACGAACTCAGCTAGTTGACTTAGCTTTTAAAATTTTATCAAGAAACACAAGGAAAAAAGAAATATAATCCTAAAAGGTATCTAATCAAAGAAAGAAGTAAAGCATAATTACAATTATGGTGACCGTGATGGTTTGTTTCACTTTGTTTTCTCAATGAAGCCAATGTAAATCAAATCCAATAAAAACTTTCACTAGTGGTGGAACCCCCACCCAGACCAACCCCCAAAGGCTCCCAGCTCCCGTTTTCAAAAAAAAAAAAAAAAAAAAAAAAAAAAAACAACAACAACAACAACAAATCAGCACTAAAAACTACTTGAGATAACTAGTAGGCCGTCTCTAAACCAAATGAGGTCAGATTTTTCGTCTATTAGACACCGAAACAGAACGAAATACTAGATTAGCTTCAAAGCATTTGATTGTTGAACCAAACTCAACTCATCTCAAACCAATCATTAATGAGACTCACTACTTTTTCAACTTTCCGTAAAAAAGTTAAATTCATCTCAACTTACTTCATACATTTTAACCTAAAAAGTTAAACTCATCTCAACCTAAAAAAGTTAAACCCATCTCAATGGGATCCAAAATACTACTATTCACAATTCAACTCAACTCATCTCAATATCCAAATGTAGCTGAATTTATTGCTTGCGCAATCGACCAAATGTATTGTATTGCAAAACCTACAGGTCGGCTAATCTATGACAAATGTAGGCCACGGTATGCAACTAACAATTTCAATTCTTAATACTTTACTACCTTAACTATTTAAGCCCGAGTCTTAAACTAAATATTTGACTTAGCAGAACTGAAATTTTATATTTTTCAGAACGCCAAATAAAAAATCTTTGAAGAAGCACATACAAGATAAGTGATATACCCAACAAAAAAATTGTTAATTTGGAATCTCAAATAACTGAATTCTTTCACTTTCTTAGCATAGAAACAGACGCATAAAGTTGTAAACTACCTCGGAGAGCAACAGAGCAGGGACAACGGGAGTGAACGATTCCATAAGCCGATCCAAATTGGTCAAGTCGGTGTTTCTCGGGGAAGATGACGAGCATGTAGAGTTGGGCCTGGACAATGTCGACTCTTCCGAGTCAGTCAGGATATCCGGGTCGCTCGAGTCCACTCTGGACTCCGACTTCACCGCCCTCTGCAACTGCTGCTGCTGCAACAGCAACTGGTGCTGTCTCCGAACCGGCGGAGGGTTGTAGAACCGGTCCGAAACGTGGGTCCGGGTCACTGCGAAGCCACCCGAGTTGGCCATCACCATAAATTACACTAACTTCAGGGATCAAAAGGATAGTGATGTACGATCAGAAGAGATTTCGTGTGCTCAATTTATCCGGAACTAAGACAGTATTTTGTGGGGGGTTTAGGGGATAATGTCCGATGATTTAGAGAGAGAAAACCAGGTTAGACTACACAGTTAGAAATTAGAATGCGTTTGAAAGCTGAGTTGAGTTGATTAGGTAGATTGAGTTATGTGTTGTCTATTTAAAATAAGTTTAAATGTATTTAAATATTAAGATAAATTTAATAATATTTATGAAAAATTAGAAAAGATTGTGGATGTAATGTATAAAAATGCATTAAATTAAAAAAAATTATGAATCTCATATATAAGTAGATTTTAAATTGAAATGAATTTAATAATTTAAAAATATTTAGATGTTAAATTTAATTTAAAATTAAATTAACCTGAATTGATTTATCCAAGCAACCAAGCGAGAACATGACTTTCTTGCTATTTTCCCTCTTTCTCTCTGTTTTTTGTTTTTGTCCTTGTCGCATAGGGATGAATCAAATGGCGAAATTGGCCTTTCAACTTTGGGCAATAGTTCCATTTTCGAGTAAAACAGTGGGATATAATGCCTCCATAAATGACTAATTATTGGTTTGGAAAAATCATTATTAGAATTTAATGAATAATTAGTTTTATTTCAAGAGATTTTGAAAAGAATGTAATTACAAGAGTGATACTTTACCTCTATGATGAGTTAATTTTTCTTTTATTTTAAGCTATAATCTTAATTTCACATTCAATTACTTTGCAGCTTGATAACATATGCTCTCTCTCTCAAATAAGGAGTATTCTAAAAATAATTATTCTATTTATAAGATAATGCGGAGTGAAAGGTATATACACATTTCACAGTTCCCTCTTTTCTATTACAAAATCTGATTTAGAAGATGAATTTAAAAGTAAAATTATTTTTATTAAATTAAATTCGGAGCGCATATATTATATCGAGAGAAATAGTACATAAATGGAAATATAATTTTTTTTTTTATCATAAAATACAGTGCTTTAATATCTCAATTCTCATCCCTCAGGTACATATGCTGTCTTTTCAACAGTTTCACGACTTAGGCTTCGTTTGGATACTTAATTCCTTTCAATTTATCTCAACTTATCATTACAATTTTTTCAAATTTTAACACAAAATATAATAAAAAATTCAACTTTTTCAAATCTCAAAATAATAATAATATTAAAAAATAATATTCTAACAATATTTTATCATCTCAACTCAACTCACTTCAACATCTAAACGCAACCTTAATAATTGTAGAAATATAAACATACAAGTTGCAGCAATATATGTTTTTAGGATGATGCTAGGATGTCTTTTTAAATATGTTCCTAAGAGAATCTTTGGTGTATTTTGATTTGTTTTTTAATATTAAAAAAACACACAAATTTACTGGTGGTAATTTTTTTTTTTTTTAAATAATATATACTAAGGACAATTTTAAGAGCACATTTCAAAATCATCCGAGCATTTTCCATTTTTTAACCTTCACGATTTTTCCAGCGGCAATGACACAAGGGTGCTACTCAGCCCCTCACTTAGCGCAAGTGTCCTCTTTCAAATCAACAATGCTACGTACATTACATGTGACTTTGTCGATGGAATGCGTACTTCACTGCTGACGTGGTTGTTATTAAAAAAATAAAAAGAAAATAATAAAATAATAAAAGAAGAAGAAGAAGACGGGAGGAAAGAACCTGATAGAGGACCTGCCAAAATTGCAACAAGCAAGCTAGGTGGATTTCCTTTCAATAAGTAAAGCTTGCGTTTTGAGCTGTGGAGTTGAACTAATTTTCTGATAGCTTTTATATGTGCATGTGGGTCTTCGATCTCTCCAGGCAATGTTTTTTTTTTTCCTAGCTTCTGCGAATGGAATAGCAAAGATCATGAAGGTCAGCAGCCATGGCGGCGGAATGATTAAGAAGAGCAAAAACGAGGATCTAGTTTGAAAGTATTTCAATGGCAGAAATGACAACCAATTCGAGGAGAATAAAACCCAGTTGCCCAGATCCTCTCCACAACTAGTAGAATTTTCCTTCTTTTTTTTTTCGTTTCAATTTCTGATAAATCTGATGCAAAATACCCTTATTCTTCTCAACATTTTTTGCTCTGGTATTTTGATGGTAATTATTCCTAGTTCATGGGAAAAAATCGGGTGTATTTTGGAATTTAATCTCTTATTTTGATGGTGGTCCCCCCTCTCTCTCCTAATAATGGACTAGGAATTGATTAAGAGCCCACTTTAATAATAGGTTACAGTTCACTATATCTAAAAATTATTCATAAGTTTAAAAGTGATCAAAAAATATATTTTTATATCTAAATTATAAATTTAGATTTATAAATATCACTAATATTAAAAACTATGTAGTTTTAAAATTTACTAATGCATATTTTGTAGAAGTTGTAGTGTAGTAAAGTGGCTCTTTTATAGATTGCCTTCACAATACAAATATCGGCTGGTACAGGTTGAAATATCGGCTGATATAGTCGGTATTTAGGCCGATACGAAATATATGTAATACCTGTACCAAACCAGTGGTCGGCACGGCATATGCCACCTGTACCGATCGGTACGGTACGGTATTTAAAACAATGGTTTTTCCCCTACACGCCAGGTGGATTCGTGCGCCAAAGAGTACACAAAATCGACTGCCTATAGAGTTTTTCCTTTCCAATATACCTAGGCCTTGTTTGGATTTAAAAATACTCTTAATTCATTTTATCTTATCTCATCTCATATAATCATTACAACTTTTCTAAAATTTCAAACAAAATATAATAAACAATTCAAAATTTTCAAATTTCAAAACAAAAATTATATTAAAAAATTATATTATGATAATATTTTATTCAACTTTCAATTTTCATCTCATCTTAAATCACTATCCAAATCTCCCCTTAGTATATCTTGGTTTTTGTTTTTATTTTTTTTAATTATTATAAAAATATATAAATGCACTAGTAATAATTTATTTAAATATGTAAAATAATCATAATAATAAAATAAAATAAAATATATTAATGATAACTTTCAACCTATAGTTGAAAGACTTATTAGCATTTCTTATAATAAGTAATGATATATGTACAGCCCTTTTATAATATTTTATATAATTATGTTTTAAAATGAATGTATTTTATATAAAATAATATTAGTTTTATAACTTCCTTTACAAAAATATCTTTTATTTAAAATATAGTTATTAAAAATTGTAAAAAGTGGTTATGTCCATTTTCCTTCCCATAAATTTATAATACAGAGCTGCCGTCGAGTTTGTCAAAAAAACTCTACGATGTTGGCTATAATATTAATAATAACAAAAATGTTGAATGCAACTAGCTTGGGGAACCAGTGCGTAACCGTGTCCTACTTGGCGGCTTAATGAAACGGACCACTTCATTTGAAATAATGATGCGATTCGTTTCAGTTTGGTCTCCCCGTAGCTTTTCCCAGCCGCAGAGTTGATCTCCCATGAAGCTTTTCTCTCCCTCCTTCCCCTTTCCCTTCTCCTTCTCCTTTTGATCTCTACGTATCCTTCCTCCTTTGATCTTCTCCATCTCCATCTGCTTTGAAACTGATCTACATCTTCATCAGATTCATCTCCTCTGATCTTTTGGATCTTTATGTCTCTTCTAACTCAATGTTTTTGTTTTTCAAAAACCTCGGACATGGGAAGCAAATTTCAAGTCTAGTTTAAAGGTATTCCATTTAAAACTAACCTCCAAAATTTTTAGCTAGACCTACTTATAATCTTGGTTTAATTCAATTAATCAATTGCTTTCAGACCATAGCTCTGATTGCAATTAGAGAAGGTGCTGTTCAATTAAGAGCCGTTCACAAGGCTCTCTCTCTCTCTCTCTCACACACACACACACACTTAGTTTTAAGACTTTAACAAGTCAATCTAATAATGTCCTTCAAACTCGTTCCTTCTGTTTTTCTTTTCTTTTCTTTTTTGTTCTTGGTATACAAGGTGATTGAAGACCTAAGCTACGTTGTTTCACTGAGAAAGAAATTCAGCTACATTGAAAGCATCCCAGGCGTTATTTTACCCCATCCATCCTCCTTCACATTCCCCTTCAAGGTGGATGGATACGGCATCCTAGAAGCATGGTAGTTCCAAGGCATTGCTCTTGCATCCCCAACTGAATTCTATGATCACCAATACAACCAGCCTTTGAAAATAACACATTCCATGAGCAGCCTTGAAGCCTTTCTCTCCAAGCTTCCCTCAGTTGTGCTACCAACCACAGCGCCGCAGTCACATGAGTTTATATCATCATCTCAGAAGACATTAGAATTTATTCAAATGGAAAAAGTAGTGAAGGAGGAGATTGATGAAGAGATATATAGGCTTGAACTCGAAGTGGGTGAGAGCAGCAATTCCATGGCAGCCAATCGTCGTCAAAAGCATTTCCATCAGAACCAAGATTAGAAAGTGAAAACTGGTGCCAGACCCAACAACAATAATGGACTTTAGGACTCACTATCGGTACGGCAATTGGGTTTTTATTAGACTGTATGAGAATTGAGTGCTTGATGCATGTCTAACATTGGGGGTTCCTGATCTACTAGGTTAAGCTTTAACTTTATGCAAGTTTGAATCTTCCTAGTTCCTCCGTACCAAACCCAGATGCGAATGCGATTTTCCCTCTCTTTCTGAAATTTGATTTTCCCTCTCTCCTTCCCGTTTCTTCTATTCTGTGATATTTTTTTTTAAATATATCGGTCACGTCAACCGATTCCCTAATGGTTGCGGGCGACGGTTGCCTGTAGCATTGTTGTAATAATAATTATAAAATAAATCACGTGATAACAGAAACTCAAGAAGAGGGGAAGACATCATTGATCATGCCAAAGAAGGGCAAATATGTCCGTAACTGCTTTTGATTTTTTTTTAGAATAATTCTAGATATAATCGTGGAATACATAAGCGCCGCATAATCTTTTTGAAAAAGAGTGAGATTTACTATTAAAAAATTAGTTTTTTTCCTATAGGTCCAGTATTTACTCATTTTTTTCAAAGGGATTGCGCACTCCATGACTGTAAATATCATTTCTTTTTTTTTAAGTGAAATTGTCATCATTCATTTACCAGATAAAGTTACATCTATGACCGGATACATTCTGAGATATCCTCATATCAAACATGACATCATAAACCAAAATAATGTATTTGGAGCTCCATCAGAGTACATTATTTTCTTTTGTGACTAGTTTGGTCTTCATTATCGTTGATACTCTCTACAGAAAAACGTTTAAGAGACAACACTCTCTGCCTAAAGAGAGACTCAGGCCCCATTTGGAATTTGGACTGGACTGAGTTAAGTTTAGTTGAATTAAGCTAAGTCTAACATCCAAACACTCAACTCTCAAATCATTAAACTCATTTCAACTCAAACCCTCTTTACACGTAAGACCCACAACCTTTTTCATCTCAACACCTCTTTATACGCGGGACCCACAACCTTTTTCAACTCAACACCACTTTAAAAGCAAAACTCATAACTTTTTTCAACTTCTCATAAATACATCTAAACTCATCTTAACATCTAAACACATCTAAACTCATCTTAAGTGGGTGTCACAAAACTCACTTTTCCATCTCAACTCAGTACTATTCATAAAGAACTTAACTCATAGCAATTCAGCTCAACATCCAAACGGGGCCTCAATCTCACTCTTCATAGAAAAAGACGACTCGACATCTAGAAACAAACATCAAATAGATGAACTCTTTTTTTATTTTAATTAACAATAAGAAAACTAAAAATGAAAACAATAAGATAGATACGAAAAATGAATGATTACAATTTGGACTAACTCCAGCAAGTTTCGGAATCTATGATGGCTCGTGAAGGAAACATACTTGTCTCTTTTCAACCACAAAAGTCAAATCTAAAAGGTCTGGTAGTGGCGAGTCCGGTGATTTGATGCGTGTGTCAAGAAGAGCTGCCAGAAGTAATGTTTTGAATACCGTTTCGGTCAAGGCATTAGAATGAAATATTTTAGTATCGATATCATTTCGGATACCATTTCAGAATAGTCTATATATAAATAAATTATATATATATATAAACTATATTCCAAAATAATAACAATATAAGAAAAAACTTAATAATACTTTTCAATACAAGTTTTCAATAATTTTGATAGAATCAATTCAATCAACTACCAAGTTACAATATGCTTGACAGTTCACATCAATATAATCAATTCAATTAAATAGCAAGTTACAACTACCAATCTAGCGTATTTTTAATGACTCATATAGTATTTTAAATTTAATGACCCATATAGATTCTGAAATGTGAATGTAATTTGAAAAAATAAAAAAGCAAAACATCTCTTTCCTTAATAGAAATAGTACGGGGGAGAGAGAGAGACGGTATGAGTAGTTGAGGTTTTGAAAAATATTAAAAAGAAAAAACCCCTCATTTTGATTTCATCTTTACAGAAAGCCTTTGTCAATAAGCTTATTTACAAAATTGTCATCTATTGATATCACGATTCACGTTATTGGATTTTACATATCAGCCAAAATTCAAATACTGGTCGAAACATTGGAAACCGGTCGGTACCATCCGAAATGGCCGGTATTTGACTTGGTATGAAATGCAGACCTCCTCCATGCCGGTTATTGTTTCGATAAGATATATTTCGACCGTACCGACTGGTATGATATGATTTTTAAAACTTTGGCCAGAAGGGATGGCGCGTAAAGGCCACGTGCAGATGTGGACAATGCGTTAAAACCACACATAGTGATTTTCACAAAACTACAACTTTCCTCAAAACAATTTTCGACCTGTGAATCTGCTTGTCCTGCACATGTCTATCGAGAGTTGCTAAAAAACTATAAATTCGTCTTTTTCAACTTTAAAGAAAGCAAAATAAAACTAAACAAAATAAACATTAATAGACAAGGTGGATGAATAAAAGAAGGAGATTGGGTCTCGAGTGAAAATCAAATCTGAAGCCCTTAATTTTTATGAGAGAGAGGGCGGAGGAGGCATTTAGGGTTTTTTCTTTTAATGATTTTGAATAGCCATGGTTGTGATTTTTCCTTTAAGAAATTATAATAGAAGTTGTGGTTGCGCTCTATTTGAAAAAAATATAAATTTGTGACTTATATGAAGTTCCCGTTTAGATTAAGAAATCATCTCATCTCATCATTAAAATTTTTTTAAATTCTCATACAAAATATAATAAACAATTCAACTTTTTCAAATTTCAAACCAATAATAATATTAAAAAATAACATTCTAGTAATATTTTATTCAACTTTTAATTTTTATTTAAAACAATCTCATCTCATCTCACTATCAAAATAGGGCTAAAAATTATTTTTAATGATAAATTTTATTTTTATAAAAAAAAATGCATAAAATTTAAACATTCTAAGACTATATAACACTACTATTTTTTTCCTATAAAAAAATATTACTATTTTTTTATTATCATTTTGGCATGGCTTAAACTTTTTGAATGAGGAAAATGAATTTTGTTTTTTACTGTGTTACATTTTTTATTCGTCGTTGAAAGCTACGAAGTATTATTATTTTTTTTTTTTAGACAAGCTATGATGTATTATTATTATTTTTTAGAAAAATTATGAGGTATTATTGAAGTATATGACGCGATGTTCTTGTTTTCTCACAAAATTATATGATACAATAATTACTTGTTAACAGTAACATTTATTGATATAATTATTTTAGATAAGTTCGTATATAAATTATTTAAATAAAATTTATTTAAATTATGCACACCAATATGCATGATTATAAGTGATAAAAATATGAATGAATAATACTATTTCTTGCGAAAATAATCACACCCTTTAAAACAGTATGTAATGGTTTGTCCATTGATGCTTTTTCTAGATTGTTTTGAATTGTTAAAAATATGGACAACGAGACTCTTTTTTTTGCAAAAATTATGAATAAGTTATTATCTTAAATGATATAATTAGTAATCTCCTAACTTCAAATGTCTTGATAATGTCAAGGATTATGAGGTTTTGATAGAATCAACGAGGAAATCTGTTATAGGATGTGTAAATATCGCGCACTCAATTCGAAATAAATAGAGTCTACTATTAAAAAAATAATTTTTTCGTGGGGATCATAGATTTACCTATTTTTTTCAAAATAAGTGTTGGAGGCTTGCACATTTAGGACTATAAATATTATTTTTATCTGTTTATGGGTCATATCTCAATATCAAACTTTTATGGAATTTATTGATTAAAGAGTTTATCATGTAGATATTTGACAAAATCTACGACAAAATACTTTTATAATCTGAAGACATCCTATAACATAAAGTTCCCAAGTTGTAATTAAAACTCTCAATCTAACTGGTTGAGATTCAACATTTTGTGTTATAAGCGTGATAATTATGTGTAGTAATGGTATCATAATTTATAAACATTATTGAAATCCAAGGGGTTTAATTATAGAATAACCTAACAATGATAGATAATCTATATTGGAATAGGATCCCTAGAATTTAGAGCATTCTCATCCCATTCCCTATTTCACTGTATCCCTAAATTATAGAGAAGAATTTAGGAAAAAGCTGAAAAATCCCCTCATATCCTATTTCCTATTTTAAGATTTTGATTTAGGGGATGAACAGTAGTTCCTCAGATATAATGAATCACTATTCATCCCCTAAATTATCTTTTATCAATATTTTATTCTAATAAATAAAATAAATTCTTTTTCTAATCATCTACACTTTCTCTCATACTTATATTTATTATAGTTTTAAATAATAATTTTAAAAATAATTTAAATAATTACTAAAATATAAAGAAATTAATTTTAAAAATATTATCATACCCGTAAAAAATAATTTAAATTTTTATTTAAAATATTCACTAGAGTAATAGTTCAAAACATAAGAAAAAATATTGATTAATTAAGTTTATAAATAGAAGTGAGAGAAAAAAGTAATAAAGAAATAATAGAAGAATATTATTTTAATAGAATAGAGAAATGATAGGGAATGAGATGTATAATTTTTTTGAATATGTGTAAAATTTAGGATAAAATTATAGGAAATGTTCTTTTTAACTAAAATTTAGGAAAGAATTTATGGAAGAGGATGGAAATACTCTTAAGTCCTAAAGAATTAAAAGCAAAATAAACATATAATATATATTTTACTACATTCATTTTATATTTGTGTATTAAATGTTTTATATATAGCTAACGTTCTAAGAGTACTCTCAATGACTTCTTTATCGTATCCTTTAAAATATATTATCAAAATTTATTTTTTCTATTTTACATACTGATTTTTACAATACGTCATACATCAACTTATCTATTTTTTCTTTATATTATTTAAATATTATACTTTTTAATCTTTTTTATTTATTTCAAGTATTATATTCTCTACACAACATATATTTTAAATAATTCTCTATACATCATAATATTTGTAATATTTCTTTATGTATAATATAATATTTTAAATTACTTAAAAAAAAAAGTAAAACGATAAAAAAATACTTGTCTTTATTATTAACAATATCAAAATTTCTACATGTATAAAAGTCAAAGGGACTATAAATGGAGTGCTGGAGAGTAGATGAGAGATAAGAGAGTGGAGCTTGTGCAAAAGTGATAAAATGGTTAAAATGGAAAAAAAAAAATGAAAGAAGATGAAATGAGAGAGAAATAATAAGAAATTATTTAGATGAATGAATAGTTACCTCTACATGTAGAGAGTTTACTGTAGCTAAATGTAAAATAGAAATAGAATATATGATCCAATAGAAGAGACTTTTAACTATTTTTCTTTATATTTTAAAAAAAATATATTTTACAAGAGCCATTGGGAGTGCTATGAGTCTTTCCAAACAATAACTCTAAAATTCTAATCCACTTGTAAATAGAATTAAATTTACGAAAATATTATATATTTTTTCTCTTAAAATTGATCATTACCAATTACATAAGTTTACGTTAGGGGTCCTGCATCCCGCCCCCGTTCGCTCTGGCTCCGCATAGGCGGGGTGCCTTACCAAACAATACAAGAGTCTCACATTATTTAAATGAGACACGTGTATTACCTTGACCTCCTTAAATAATGTATCTATCCTGTTCTATAGCTAGATAGAGACATTCAAAATTTTCTTCTAACTACTTGATGTGATGCACGAGACATTAATAGGTCGCCTTACCTCTGATTGACTTCCTATTTTTTATTTAACCCATCTCGATTCTGATAGTTATGATTTATGTTATCTAATTTATCAGTTAAATAATTAAATTGAATACTAATTTTATATATAATTTTAAGATGCTTAAGTTTCTTATATTTATTTTGAAAGAATTAGGATACATTAAGAAAAAATTAGTTTTTTTTTTTTTTACTTGAATTTCAAATCTATTTTTCTTAAAGTCAGTGCACGAGATTTGCGTGCTTCAAAATTTTATAAATTATTTATCTAAATTGAAAGCAAGAGACTCGAGATAAACTACAATTAAAATGTAATCTTCTAGCCTTTAAATGACGAAAATTATGTTATATATTACGTGATACTGTTCCATTGCGGGCTATAATGTTACACCCACGGTATAAAAGGCAAAGCAATTTGATTGATATTGTTTCAACGTTGGGCTTCGTGACAATCAATAATAGATGCATCGATGCCATGTTTTAAATTGATGTTTTTTCGATATATTTAATCTAAGGAAATGTTTGGATGCTAATATCACTTCAATTAATTTTAAATTAATTATTGATTGGACACATTATTTTTTTAATTTTTCATAAAATGTTAAATTCATTTCAATTTATTTTATACATTCAAATACTTCTAAATGAGACTCACAAAATATTATTATTCATAAGTTAACTTAAAGCATTCAAGATCCCCTCAACATTTAAAGAATTACTATGCACAGTATTTTTAAAATTTTTAATTTTAAATAAAATACAATTATTTAAAAGTTAAATTGTTTTAAACAAATCGGTTTTTTTTAAATGGTTTTATGATAAAAAAAAAAGAGCTCTCTCTCTAGGATGAGTTCTCTCTACCTCTCTCATGGGTATTCTCCTTCTGTAGTCTCCCTCTCTGAATCCCTTACCATCCCAGCTTAAACCCATCATCATCACTCCTCATTTCAATCCTTACCATCCCATCTTAAACCCAACACCATTGCTCCTCGTTCCATTTCTCACCATCACACCTTAAACCCAGTAACATCACTTCCTCTCTGAATCTCTACCTCATTCCTGTTCTCAGAACATTCACTTAGAAAATTCATCAAACACCCCAACCAATTCCCTTTTGCTACTTACCTTTTTGTCGACACTGAATATGTCACCCTCACAACAAACAGATATGGACAACCTCATTAGACAAGCAGCAGCCCTCACTTGGAGTGGCCTACAACTCATTCCTGAGGTAGGCCCTATAAACCATTTTTCCAATTTCACTTTAGTTGGAAAATTGGTATCCTCCAAACCCTTAAACAAACACATTTTTCATTCCATCTTCAAGGCGGTTTGGAGTTTTCTTCAAGGATTTACCATTGAAGATATAGACACTAATACCTTTCTATTTACATTCACAAATCAAGAGGATAAGGACAGGATTCTAGCAAACCGATCATGGAACTTCAAAGGTTACCATCTTGTTTTAAAACAATGGCCATAGGGGCTCAGAATTCAAGAAGTGTCTCTGAATTTTGCTGTTTTCTGGGTGCAAATTCATGGGCTCCCTATGGAAATGTTAACAATTAGAAATGCTGAGAGGATTGGTCAAGTGTTAGGAAACCTCATTGAGGTGGATAAAGCTTCTGTTTTTGGAGTTGTTCTTAGAATGTATCTTCGGTTGAGGGTAGAAACAAATATTGATAAACCACTTCCTGAAGGTTTTAATCTACCAAGGCCTAATCAAGAACCAAAAAAAATTCAAATCAAATATGAGAGGCTTTTAGATTTCTGCTACGCTTATGGATGTTTGGGGCATTTAGCTCAAGCATGTCCTTTGTTCTCTGTAATTCCAGATATTTCACAATATGGGCCATGGATGAGAGTGGAAAACACCGCCTTTGTAAAGAAGCAAGAAAATCAATCCCATTAGAGAACTGTATTACCCCCGGTCCAATTCAAAAATCCCAACTTAGTTCCACTGATTGTGAAGCAATCTTTGGAGAGAACACATCTCTCAAAAGGAAAAATGTATACTAGTTGAGGAAACTCCTTACAAAAATGCCGAACACCAAGCAGCAAACCTCATGTGTTTGGTCTAAGGAAAATGAAAAGGAATCCTCATTGAAGAAAATAATTTTGGCTACAGCAACACAGTTGGTGTAGAGGAGAATGTTGATGATGATGAACAGTGGGCCTTTAAAAGGTTGGTAGACCCATTTAATTCTACTAACACCAATTACTCCTACATATCCCAAATGTCTTATCATCTATCAATTCTAGCCCCTTAGATAGATTAGGAATCCCCACGTTTACATTTGGTCAGACAAATCCAAGATATGTTCCCTTCAGCTTCAATGCAAATGACACCTTTGCCCTTAATTCCATCATTACAGGCTTTCAAATGTAGCAATCAATAGACTCTAATTCTAACAAGGAAATGAGCCTTTCTGGAAATTCCGAACAAATCCCACCTGATATATCCTTGGGCCCACTTGCTAAAGTTCAAACTTACATGGGTCTGACCTCTTTTATCTCTACATAATCTGTTGGCCCTAATCCACAAGATCACATTTGCAAACCAAAGCCTACCAGACCGAGTAACATTGGCCCATTTCCTTCACCTCAATCCAATGAGCCCAGTAAAGCCCAGCAAAGCCCAAGCTCACATCTTCAAGCCAAGTCCAACTCGCCCAACTCTCCTTAAAATTCCTGAGTATTATCATGCCCCTTCATCACCTTTATCGTTGTATGGAGTTTCAATTTCTAAATCTGAATCTTCCTAGCCCTTGGAAAAACAGCTTAAGGAACTACCCCTGACACTAACTACCTTTCCAAAAACAGAAAATCTCCCTTCAAAATTCCAACCCTATACTCAATCACACGAAAGAGAGAGTTGTCTCATGAGGAGGTAGATGTCCCTCCTAAAAAGAGAGCTACTTACCACTTTGTTCAAAGTATTACTTACAATACTGAAATTCAGCATGTTGGCGTGGAGGAAGGAGTCCTAAAAATTGAACCTGTAATAATAAAAGGAAAGAAAAAGAAATCATCAGTGAAGAGGAAGCCTTGGGAGTTATCTTCATCTTGACTGTTTAGCCCACTTGAAGATAAAAAAAAATGGTAACTCCACTCAGCTTAAAAACTTTGCATTTTCTTTTGATGAATTGGCTAAGGCGACGGAGCCTAACCTCTCACCCAATTAGAAATGAGCAATATGTTGGAACTGTAGAGGACTTGCCCGATCCTCTCCACTTTGTTCTTTAAGAGCCCAAATCATGTCGCACCAACCTGATATAATTTTTCTTGAGGAAACACTTTTGCCTGATATAACTATAAATAATGTAGTCAATAGACTAGGTTTTTCTAATTTCCTGCATATTCCCCCTCTGAAAAAATAGGGAGGTCTTTTGTGTATGTGGCATCCGGGAATGGACGTGGAACCTATGTATAGTTATGTTAATATTATGGTTTTTATGGTGTGCTCAGACCCTGTGCATGTACCATGGTTACTTATATTTGCTTACTGTCATGCTAATCATAGTAAAAAATTTACTTTTTGGGACTTGTTGAATTCTATTGCTTCAAATTTCTTGGGTCCCATCCTAGGATTATGGGACTTCAACTCTATTCTCAACCAATCTGAAAAAATAGGCGGAAAACCCTTTGCTTCTTCGTCCCATCCTAATGGACTTCAACTTTTCATGAATCAACAAAGCCTAGTTGATCTCGGATTTTCTGGTCCAAAAATCACTTGTACTAATAAAAGACATGGTATTTCCCACATCAGGGAACTGATCGATAGTAAAATAGCCAATCATAAGTGGACTACCCTTTTCCCTGATGCAAAAATTGATCATCTCCCAATCTATGCCTCCGATCATGCCCCCCACCTCCTGGATACCATTGGCTTAAAGAATTTCAAAAAACTATTTAGATATGAAGAGTTTTGGGTTATAGATCCAAATAGTGTGGAAATAGTTGCTAAAACTTGGGACATCTTTTTTAATGGCTCACCTTTCACTATTTTTTCCCAAAAACTCAATGCTGTAAAAAAAGCTCTAAAAATTTGGAATAGAAACCATTTTGGTCATATTCAAACAAGGATTAGAGAGCTAACTATTATCTTAATGCAGTTCAAAATCAACCTCCATCTGATAATGCCCTTTCTACTAAGGAGAATATCATCCATTATCTCAATGAGAATCTGAAAAGGGAAGAGATCCCGTGGAAACAAAAATGTAGATTGCAGTGGCTCACAACCACCGACCTCAATACTAGATTCTTTCATATGACTTCAACCATAAGGAGAAAAAGAAACAATATACATTGTTTAAAGGATCAAAACAACCAGTGGACCCAAGATAACTCTAAAATCCAGAATATGTTTTTAGACCACTTTTGGAATATTTATAACTCTAATGACCTAACTTCTTGAATGATCTAGAAAACTTATTTCCAACCCAAATCTCTCGTCTGGATAATAAGGATCTTTGCAAAATCCCAAATGAGGAGGAAATCCTCCTAACTATCAAGTACACACCTGCCTCTAAAGCACCGGGTCCTGACAGATTCATGGGTCTCTTTTATAAATACTATTGGGATATCATCAAGGTTGACTTCATAAAAACCATCCAAAAGTTCTTCATTGATGGAAATAACTTAAATGAACTAAACCACACGAACATAGTTCTTATTCCAAAAAATGACTCCCCTAGTATGGTCCACCACTTTAGACCAATCAGTCTGTCCAATGTGTGCTACAAGGTGATTGCCAAAATTCTTGCAAATCGACTCAAAAGGGTTCTGCGCAAAATCATTTCTCTGAATCAATCTGCTTTCATCCCAGAAAAAATAATTCAAGAAAATATCATTGTGGCACAGGAAGTTTTTCATCATGTTAAAAAGAAGAGGGGAAGCAAAAGGATAATGGCTATCAAGATTGACATGGAAAAGGCTTTCAACTATATGGAATGTAATTTTAAAATTTGAAATTTATAGACATGAGAATTGTTAATATTCTCCTCACCAATAGAGAGGAGAATCTGGGTAACATTAAAGGTATTAAAATCAGCAGAAATGGTCTCTCAATTTCTTATCTCCTTTTTTGCTGACAACCTGATTCTTTTTGGTTAAGCATCAATTCGCAGTGTATATTCCTTATCCAAGTGTCTGGATACCTATGCTTCATGGTCAGGGCAGAAGATTAACAATGCTAAATCTTCTATTCAATTTAGCAAGAATTCCTCAATCTCCGACATCAGTTTCATAAAAGAAATTTTAGACTTCAAAACTCCATAAGCTAGAATCAAATACCTTGGACTACCTTTAAGCTTTGACAGACCCACTAGCAATATCTATAATGATCTTCTGGATAAGGTACAAACTAATCTTTCTGGTTGGAAAATGAAACTTCTATCTCAAGCTGGTAGAACTACCCTCATTAAATAGGTAACAAGTTCCATCCATCACTCTCTTACCTAAGACAATCTCAAAAAAAATTGATAAATCCCTCATGAGATTCTGGTGGGGTTTTGACCCCAAAAAATCTCACAATTTTACCCTAAAATTTTGAAAATTTATTTGTAAACCAAAGTCCATGGGAGGATTAGGTATGAGATTAACCGCCCATTTCAATAAAGTTTTGCTCTGCAAATTGGGTTGGCACCTGGCTTCGAATTCCACCAACATATGGAAGGATCTCATCACTAGTAAATATCCGGAGCATTCCTCATGGTGGTCGGTACAAATCAAATCCTCTGACTCTAAATTTTAGAAAAGCTTGCTTAATCAGGGAGAATTTCTGTCCTCCAGTCTCTGTATGCAAATTAATAATGGATTCAATACCCGAGTCTGGAAGGACCCCTGGATCCCTACTTTATCTCCCCCAATTCCAACACCTTCAGCCATCCCCTTGCCACAAGACCCACTTATGAGTGTCTCCGAGCTGATTCTTGAGGAACCAAGGAGATAGAATAACGTTCTTATACAAACACTTTTTTCTCAAGAAACAACCAATGAGATTGAAAAGATCCATCTTGCCCAGTTCAATTATTTTAATATCAGGGACAACTTGAAATGGATACATCATTCTTCAAGGAAATTCTTTATTAAATCTGCATATGCTGCTGTCGTTTCCCAGAATAATATTGAAGTGGTGGAAAATGATTAAAGTACTTGGAAAAAAATGTGGTCCATAAAATTGCAAGATAGACTAAAGCTCTTACTCTGGAAAATTTTCAATAATATTCTACCAACAAGAGCCCTCTTGAAAAACTGCCTCTCTCTTTCTGAAGGATAATCTCAGTGTCCTATTTGCAACTCAGCAGACGAATTTGCCTATCACATTTTCATTGAATGCCCTTACTCTATAATTCTTTGGAGGCAATCTTTCTGGCCTTTAAACATATCCTCTATTGTTCAAAGTCTCCAAGAATGGATTAGGTGTATATTGGATCCGACCCTTAAACTCCAAATTCGGAATTCTCATGTCTATAAATTTCAAATTTTTTCTATGATTGCCATTGATAACTTATGGTTCTATAGAAATCAAATTGTGCATGAGTCTCATCGTCTTTCTATAGAACAATTTATTAGTAAAGTTGGAAGATCATATAGTGACCATTGTAATGCATGGGTTTAAAAACAAAAAATTGATATTCTAGAAAGAAATTGGAACCTTCCACCAGTTGGAAAAGTTTCAATTAGTTTTGATGTGGGTGTAAGACCAAATGGAAGTACACCAGTTGCGATATGCAGATCACGTAATGGATATATCATTTTCATTGTAGCCGACCACCTTGAGAGTTGCAACCCAAATCCAGGAGAAGTAATGACCAAAGTTTTAAATTTCGTACCGTACCGGCCGGTACGGTTGAAATTTTTCGTTTCGGCCGTCCGGCTGGTACAGGTACTATACCTGTTCCGTACTGGCCAAAATACCGACCGTACCGGCCGGTACCGGTCATACCGGCCTCAATTTCGGCCTGTACCGGCCTATATTTCGGCCGGTACCGGCCGATATTTCGGCCTGTGTTTTTTTTTTTTTTCGTTTTTTCAAACTACAAACTTATTTTTTAACCCTCAATTCAGACTAGATTATTTATAATTTATATATATATGTATTTGTATATAATTTATTTATATATAGACTATTATTTTAGAATATAATTTTTATATATATTTATATATATAATTTATTTATAGATCGACTATCCCGAAACGTTATCCCGAAATGCTATCTCGAAACGGTACCGGTACTGAAATATTTCGTTCCAATGCCTTGACCAGTACGCTGTCCGGTACGGTATTCAAAACATTGGTAATGACAGCTTTTATTGGAGTCAAAGAAACACTTTCTAGATAGATCAAGAGTATTATAATAGAATGGGATTCTTAGAGAACAATATTAACATTAACAGAGCCAAATCATATTTAAGATTGGATAGCAGAAAGAGTCATAAGAGACACAAGAATAATGTTGGACAAGTTTGAAGATTGGGAAGTCAATAAAATATATCGATCTCAAAATCAATACGCGCATGATATTGCGCAATGGGCAACATCCAGTAAAATTATTGGAAGCATCCCTTCGACTAAAATTCTCCAATGCCTATTTGATTTTCATAATGAGAAAGATCCACTAGTTGTAATATCTTAATTTTAGCTTTGTTTAGTTTTATTTATGTCTTTACTTCTATGTTTTGATATGTTTGTAATAGTATATCTATTTAGATTAAATACACTCCACATTTTTTTTAATTTTTATTATTTTTTTTCTTTTATCAAATATTTATTATATGAATAATAAATAGAAAATTTGAAATAATTTTTAAAAAATAAACTAAAAAAAATTTAAAAAAATATGAAGTGTGGAATGTGGTGAAGGTTGTGTAGTAAAATTTATCTATTTATTAATGCAAGTTATTTTCCTGAGGAAAAAAAAATCAATTCCCCGTACGGCACAAATATGTTATAAATAGATTAAAACAATAGTATTATTTTCTTTTCCATTGATAATGATATAAAAATGATTAATTTATAATTGATTAGTCCTTGGAGGGTCCCATTTGTGGCGATCCGTACGTACTCCGGCCGGAGGACCCCTCTCTAGTCTCGAAAGGGAAAAGAAGCGAATTCCAAGCCTCACGTTCGCTTTCCTCACTCGCATCGCACCTAACCAATCAAATTTATCTTTTTCACTCTTGAATGATTATTCATACTCCTCCCTAATTCTCGCATGGCCGATTACTGTTCTCGGCTTCATCCAACGGCAGCCTCTTATAGATTTAAGATCTCCACCCCCTCTTCAAAGCGCTAACTCGGACCGGTTCGACTCGCATCCCCCTCCTCCGCCCGTCTTGGCCATGCCACTCTTGTTTTCTGCGATCCACCGCCTCTACATAGAGGACTCCTGTGTCTCCGTGCGTCGAACTCAATCCTCCGCGAATTCTCGAGATTCTCGTCAGGGATTCCACGATGTCTGCCAATCATCATGGCCCTAGTCCCAGGGGTGTCCTCTGCAACGCCGGCGCCGGCGCCGCTGCCGGTACCTCAGATTTTTTCCTCGTGCCTTTTCGGTTCCCTTTTTTTGTGCTAAGTTACAACGGGAGAGAGAGAGAGATTGTGTGTGCGCGTAGAAATACTTGTTTTGACTTGGTCAAAATGTCGAAAGCTCGAGTTTTTCCCCTTTTCTGTTATTCTTTTCAGAATCAAAACTTTTGGATTTTGTTGTATTAAGCTGTTTGGTGGTGAAATTTTGGCGTAGGGGTCATTGCTGCAACGTTCGTGTGTCCGTTAGATGTGATAAAGACTAGGTTTCAGGTTCATGGGCTGCCTCAGCTCGCCAATACCACTGCTAAAGGTATGCCCTTTTACAGCGGGACTTAAAGTGAGTTTAGCGGTTACAAGGTGCACATTATTGTTGTATGAACTTAATTGAGCATCAGAGCATCAGGGGAGTTGTCTAAGATGGAGTTTATATTATGGGATTATTTTCTTACCTATAAAACAAATGGGGTTATTTTGTTTGATTTCGTTTGGTGATTCAGGTAGTCTTATTGTCGGTAGTTTGGAACAAATATTTCACAAGGAGGGGTTGCGAGGTATGTACCGTGGGCTCTCTCCCACTGTGCTGGCTTTACTTCCTAACTGGGCGGTGAGTGCTCTTTAGCTTTGTGGAATACTTGTTTATGTTTTTTTTTTTTTTTTGTTCTCGGGGGTGTTATTAGAAAACTTTGATGAAATGATATATCTATGAATTATGAAATTGTATGATCCAATTATTTTCTGCTTGACAAATGACACCTACAATTCGGGAAGCATTGTTCTCTGGTGGCAAATTTTCACTCAGGACCACATGGAACTATCGCTACACCATCTACAGGAGAGCCATGTATACCAACTGGTTCAAAGTTCTAACAACTTGGTTAAAGTTACATTTTCCCCCATTTTAAATTGATAATAATAGTACTTATAAAAACACTATAATAGTAATGGTAAGCAGAGTGGCCTCTAGTAGTAACTTCAATGTGACTATGGAACGAATTGAACTAAGGATAGGGAATGATTTGGTTACTATAAATAAAAGATTATCCATGCAGGACTAGTTTGTCTTAGTTTTGTGTTTGATAAAAGCTTTTGTGGGACATGGATTATTCAATCTGCCATGTTTGCTACCTGCGTTCTCAATTTCTCTACGTTGGATAATTATCTTACTTCATATAACTATAATTTATTTGTTTGAATTGTATCTTTTGCAGGTTTATTTTACGATTTATGATCAGCTGAAAAGCTTCCTTTCTTCTGATGGTTAGTCTGTGGCCTATTTCTTCCCTACATATAATTAAGGATAATTTCCATATTAGTTTCAGTCCTTGAAGTTATTACCTTGCTGTACCTTCATATAGAGTGTTTATTGATGTTTAGCTTTGTTCCATCTGTAGATGAGAGTCATCATCTTTCAATTGGTGCTAACGTGGTAGCTGCTTCTGGCGCTGGAGCTGCAACAACCTTTGCTACAAATCCTCTTTGGGTTGTGAAGACAAGACTTCAAGTATGTCTCTCAAGTACCATATTCCTTTGTTCTATACGATCTAATTAATCTTATCACATTTCATTGGGGTGTAGCCCAGTGCTCAAAGGGTGGGCTTGGGATGAGCTATAATAGAGTCTGACATCTTGAGCTCGATTCTGCATTAGGAATTCCTCTGGACAGGATTGTGTATCTGACTATGCAGAGTTTACTCCCCACGGATGAATTTGAAGAACCCTACCTCAGTGAGGTTCCTCGTCATACAAAAAAACTAAGGTTGCGACATATAATGAAAAAAAGACACAAGGATTCAGTCATTTATGATCTTAATTAGGAGGCCATGTGGCAGAGTACTTCTAATGAAGTTTCATATGATCATCTCACTCATGGAAAAAATGTTTCTTGTAATCACCTCTAATTTTGTACAACTTGTTGTTTTACTGTATGGATTATAGGTATCTCTCAAATTGTTAGTAATTTGAGTAATTGGAATTTTAGGATTCTTGTAACACCCTAGTCCCTCAAAGGGAATATGAATAATTCACATAGGGTTGGTTGGTTATAAAGGAGTCATAGGCGCTAAGTCCCACACTGCCTACTTACCAGGTAAGATTGAGATTGAGAAGTGATTATTGGGAAGCTGCAAAATGAGTATTTTTTTGGGGATTATAGCGCATATGTGGCTGGCACTTCTTTGGACTGTTACATATGGTATAAGAGCCACTTAGTAAGGCTGGCCATGTGAAACTAGAGCATTGTGTAACTCTGATGAGGATGTCAGGATTTTGAGAGAGGGGGTTTGTAATACCTCAGTCCCACATGAGGAATATGAATAAACCTACATAGAGTGGTTAGGTTATAAAGGTAGTCATGGGTGCTAAGTTCCGCATTGGCTGCTTACTAGATGAATGTAGTGGTGTAAGTTTAGATGATTTTCTACACCCTATGTACGACTTTGCATTATTTAGTAAAATTTGTATTACCTATCAAGAAAAAGGAAGTAGATGATTTTTGGCTATATTGAAGGAAGTAGACTGTACCTCTGTGCAGTTATATTTTTGGCAGAGACATCTCAATCATGATGTTAATAAATTTTTGTCATGAATGGTGATCTGTGGAAGCTCTACTTTCTCACTAAATGGGAAAAAATAAAATAAAATTCTTGGTTTCTTCATCATTATCACACTTTTATCATTTCATACTTGTAATCCTATTTTTTTTTCTCTTAGCTATTTATGGTTCTGTATAATACTACCGCATACTCATTTTTAGTGCACCTTTTTTTTTTTTTTATGCTTGAAGCTTTATCATCTTATGAACATGCTAAGTTTCTTTTTTATTTTTTTTTATTTTGTCTCTTGTTCTCTGTAGACTCAAGGAATGAGACCTGGTGTGGTACTGTATAGGAGTACGCTGTCTGCTTTGAGGAGAATAGCTCACGAGGAAGGCATTCGTGGTTTGTATAGGTTTGTAGCTTGTATCATTAATGTACCATATTACTGATCACATTTTGTTTGAAAATGATTTAGTTGTGCTTATGTTATTGTTTTTAACAGTGGTCTTGTGCCTGCTTTGGCTGGTGTCAGTCATGTTGCAATACAATTTCCAACATATGAGACAATAAAGTTGTACTTGGCCAATCGAGGTTATTTTCTTCCTGATTTTAGCTCTCCTTGAACTTTTTAGGAAATACCTTTTTAGTCATCCAAATAACAGAATTTTCTTATTTATTACACAAAAAGAATTCATTTATTTTTAATGTGATTGTATCAGCTAATACTACTATGGATAAACTAAGTGCGCGTGATGTTGCTGTTGCCTCATCAGTCTCCAAAATATTTGCTTCCACATTGACATATCCACACGAGGTACGATATTAAATAATGTCACAGTATGATAACAACTATTTGTGGTCAATGGGTAGAAATTTATTTCCTTGAGTAGTACTGTTTACCACACAAGTAAATATATATATGGCTTTTACAAGTGATAGGGTGAAATGCTATTGATAAAAAAAAAAAAAAAACAAGTGATAGGGTGAAATGCCATTATACTTATTTTTTCAGAAGTTGCTTGCCTATCATGCTCCTTTTCCTTAGGTATCTCCTGAAAAGGAGAACAATGCCGTTTCCTGATTTTGGTAAAAATAATGGCTCACCCTTTGTAACTTGTGACAATCATCCTTGTTTTCTTACCTAGAAGGAAATCTATATTGATTCTTTGAATAGAATAAGATTTTTATACCCCATCTTTCTAATTTTTTGGTTAGTTACTATCTTTCTAATTTTAATTGTCCATATTGTCATCTAAAGCACTGAGAAGGATGTTTTCTCGTACCTATTCGATCGGGGTATGGCTTAAATTCCTAGGACCTGATCATGGATAAGTTAATATTTGTCTGTGGAGGTTGCGCAGAAGGAGATCTCGACGACGGGAGAGCCACTGTCCAGCGGAGAGGCACAGATAGATGCGTCGGCCTCCTCTGGGTCGCATCCCGCCACCACGGTTGAGAAGATTTTGTTGCCTGCGCCGATAGTGGAAATACCTCAGATCCATGCTGTGGAGTTGAAGGGAGGGTCACCGAGAGGTCGAGAGTTCTACGAGAAGCCACAAACACTTCTGTCAGTGACCTTTGGGCAGTCGACAAACCACCATGCCTTGCAAGCACCCACTTTGGTACAGGAAGACCCTCTGGTTGTCGAGAAACCACTACATGTCACTTCTGATAGTGTGGGAGGCCTGGGTAATTTTGAGGAGGATGAAGTGGAGCAGGCTTTGGTTGTACTTGAGCCTACAAGGGGCAGATCTTCTGTTGAGGGCGAGGAACCTATTCCATTGAACTCGTTCCATCTGAATGTGTTAGATTGGGTAATTTGAAAAAGCCATAGAGTTCAAGCATTGTGTGAGGATAACTTGTGAGGGTTTTGAAGATGAATTTTTGGCATTACTTACAGCTATTGAAGCTGGAGGTGCATAATCCAAAGCTGATTCTTCACTTAATTTGGATAAAAAAAGAGAGAGAACTCAAGAGGCTGACATGGGCTATGAATGATGATGGAGGGGAAAGGAGTGCTAGCCAGGGGCGTCTCAAGGGCGGGTAATGACCGATCATATGCGAAGCCAAAAATAATTTCTTGGAACGTAAGGGGGCTGAATGAACACAACAAAATGGCTCCAAGTCAGAAATTTATTTCGTCAATGGCAAGGGGATATAACTTTGGGTGGTCGTGCTTGCCTTCTAAAGGAGCATCCGGTGGTGTTCTTATTATGTTTGATAAAAGGGTGGTGGAAAGGTTAGAAGAATGTGTGGGTGAATACACTGTGGTCTGCTCCTTTGAGAATGTGGAAGATGGGTTCCAATGGGCTTTTGCAGGAGTATACGACCCCAATATTGATGCGGAAAGAAGGTCATTATGGGAAGAATTGGTGGGACTTCTTAGTTGGTGGGAGTTACCAAGTTGTATAGGAGGTGACTTCAATATCTCTCATTTCTCGAGTGAGAGATCAGGTATGTCCCACATCACACCAGCTATGAGGGATTTTTCTGATTTCATCACAAAATAGGCGCTCATGGATATTCCATTAACGGGAGGCCCATAAACTTTGTCCAACACTCACGAACTTCCATCCTGGTAAAAGATTTATAGATTTTTGCTAACTCCAGATTGAGAGTTACATTTTTCGGATGTCACTCAGCAAAGGTTACCTAGGGTATGCTCAGCTTGCTTCCCCATCCTCCTAGACTGTGGGGGGATCCAAGGAGGAAAAATGTATTTTAAATTCGAAAATATATGGCTTAAATTTGACGGTTTTGTAGACAGGGTTCAACAATGGTGGTCTTCCTATGATTTCCAAAGCTCTCCAAGTTTCATAATGGCAAGAAAGCTAAAAGCGTTGAAACATGATTTGAAGTAATGGAATGAACAAAGTATTTGACAATGTGCTTCTAAAACGCCATTCCCTTCTAGAGGAGCTACAAGGTCTGGAGGAGGCTAGAACTCTCTTTGAACCCGAGAAAACTTGCAAGAGTCAGGTAGTCACCGAGCTTGAAAGAGTAATATTGATGAAGCAGATCTCTTGGAGACAGAAATCAAGGGCACTTTGGCTCAAGGAGGGAGATAAGTGCACAAAATTTTTCCATAAGGTGGCAAATTCGCATTGGAGGAACAACACTGTTGATACGTTAATGATAGATGGAGCAGTTTCTTCAAATCAGTCAATCATCAAGAACCATATCGCACAGTACTACGAACATCTCCTAGCCGAACAACATCCTTGGAGACTGACAGTAGATGGACTGACTTTTTCAGCATTAGATCATCAAAGTGCAGGGTGGCTTGAGAGGCCCTTTGAAGGAGATGAAGTACCTAAAGTCATCCAAGGTATGGCTAGCGACAAGGCCCTAGGCCTTGATGTATAATACCCTATATGATATGGATAAGGGTAGGTGGTGTTTGAGATCTCACATTGCTTGGGAATGAGAAATTCTTGCTCTTTATAAGGTTTCAATGGAGCTCCAATTCTATCATTGATTAATTCTTTTGGAGTGTAGGCCTTGTGGTTTGGGTTTTCTATTGGGACATTACAAATGGTATCAGAGCCAGGTTTCGATCTTGGGACCTGTGGGTTATGGGTCCACCTCGCTTCCGCTTCGGGAATTTAAAGGGGGGAGATTGTGATACCTCATATAATATGGATAAGGGTAGGTGGTGTATGAGATCTCACATTACTTGGGAATGAGAAGTTCTTGCTCTTTATAAGGTTCCAATGGAGCTCTAATTGTATCATTGACTAGTTCTTTTAGAGTATAGACCTTATGGTTTGGGTCTTCTATTGGGACGTTACATCTGATGAATTCACAATGAGTTTTTTTCAAACTTGTTGGGAAGTGATAAAGGGCGACCTTATGCAGGTATTTCAAGATTTCCATAATAATGCTAGATTTGAAAAAAGTTTGAATGCTATCTTTTTAGCACTCATTCCCAAAAAGGTGGGATCAGTGGATGTTTGAGATTACCGTCCCATTAGCCTTGTGGTGAATGAGGTTTACAAGATTCTCTCCAAGGTGCTATTGAACTGATTGAGTACAGTGATGGACAAGCTAATCTCGAAGCCGCAAAACGCATTTGTTAAAGGCAAACAAATTCTAGAGTTGGTTTTAATTGCTAATGAACTGTTGGATTGATGACTCAAATCTCGAGAACCGAGGTTACTATGCAAACTAGATATGGAAAAAAGCCTATGATAATGTAAATTGGAAGTTCTTGCTTTATTTACTTAAAAGATGTGGTTTTGGAGAGAAATGGTTGAATTGGGTAGAATTCTGCATCTCAACTGTCCGTTTTTCTGTCTTGGTGAATGGTTCACTAGTGAGTTTTTTTGACTCATCCCATGGCTTGAGACATGGGGATTCGCTCTCTCCATTACTCTTTTTATTTGTCATGGAAGCTCTTAGTAAAATGATTGTAGGCTTTGTGCAGGGTAGCTTTCTCTATGGCTTCTCAGTGGGGAATGGTCATTATGGCTCTATCGTTATTTCTCACTCGTTGTTTGTGGATGATACTCTTATTTTCTGTGGACCTAATATCGGGCAGATCCAATCTTTGAAGACTCTACTTCTTTGTTTTGAAGCTGTCTCAGGTTTGAGAGTTAACCTCTCAAAGTTTGAAATGGTACTGGTGGGGACTGTTACTGATGTGGCAACTCTAGCCTCTCTATTGGGATGTAAGGTATCTTTTCTACCTCTGAAGTATTTTGGCTTATCCTTGGGTGCTTCCTTTAAATCTGAGTAGATTTGGAATGTAGTGATTGAGAAAGTGGAACTCAGACTTGCATCTTGGAAGAGGTTGTATTTGTCTAAAGGTGGTAGGCTCACATTGATTAAAAGTACTCTATCCAACTTATCCACTTATTTTTTGTCCTTGCTCCCATTACCAGCAAAGGTTGCAAAACATATTGAGAAGCTAGAACGCGACTTTTTGTGGAGTGGTTTGGGGGATGAATTCAAATTCTATTTGGTTAATTGGTAAATGGTTTGTACTCCAATTTCAGGGGATGGATTGAGAATTCGTAACTTGATGAAGTTCAACCAAGCTTTATTGGGTAAATGATTGTGGCGGTATTAACATGAAATTGGGGGCCCTGTGGAAGTCTGTTATTGATGTGCAGGTTGGGGAGACATGGTGTGGTTGGTGTTCAAATGTGGTACGTGGCCCATATGGGGTGGGCCTGTGGAAATACATTAGGAAGGTTTGGAAGGTGTTTAGGAGACGTACACATTTTTTAGCGGGTGATAGCTCTCGTGTCAGATTTTCGTATGACAATTGGTGTGGTGAACAAAGCCTCAAAGATACTTTTCCTGCCATATTTGAGCTCGCATAGGTGAAGGATGCAGCAATAACAGATCTCTTGGTGTTTTTTGGTGGCTCCCCTCAATAGAATATTGATTTCATTAGGATAGCCCAAGACTGGGAGTTGGAGATGATCACAAAGTTCTATGCGGCACTGTATTCTGTACTTATGACTGAGGGCACCATAGATAGGATGATTTGGAGTCCATCTTAGAAATGCAAGTTCACTGTCAGATCTTTTCACAAAGTTTTAACGAGCTCAGGCATGCACACATTTTCATGGAAGAGCATTTGGCAGAGAAAAGCCCCTTCAAAAGCTGCTTTTTTGTCTGGACAGCAGCATTGGACAGAATTCTCGCCACAGATAACTTGAGGAAACGTCAGATAGTGGTGTTGGATTGGTGCTGTATGCGCAAGAAAGATGGAGAATCGGTAGATTATCTGTTTCTACATTGTGAGGTGGCGAGGAACATGTGGGATTACTTCTTCTCAGGACTCGGTTTATCATGGGTCATGCATTTCAGTTTGGTGGATTTTCTAGCTAGCTGGAGAGGTCTTCGCGGTAATTCACAAGCCGCAATAATATGGAAAATGGTCCCTATCTACATGTGTTGGTCTTATATAGCGGGAATGAAATAATAGAAGTTTCGAAAACCGTGAGAAGACAATGGTGGAGCTGATTTTTTTTTTTTTAAAACATTGTTCTCATGGGTGGGGGCCATTGTATGTAACGGACTAAATGTCCATGACTTTTTACTATCAGTTGTAAACTCTAGTCAGGTACCCTGGTTTCAATCTAATTTTAAATAAATGGAGGATTTCTTATTTATACTTCTTGTGTACTTGGGTTTTGCCTACTCTTATGAATAAAATACCTTGATTACCGATCAAAAAAAATATTTGTCAAATATCCTATTCTCAAACTTACTTGGGTTTGGTACAACATTCTGTTATCGCACCATTTTCAATTTAGGGTTTACTACAGTTCCTTTTCTAGATGTACTGCCACATCAGCAGACTAATTTTGATTCTCATTGATATTTTGCAGGTGGTACGCTCAAGGCTTCAAGAGCAGGGCCACCACTCGGAGAAGCGGTACTCTGGTGTAACTGATTGCATTAAGAAAGTATTTCAACAAGAAGGCCTCCCTGGTTTTTACCGTGGGTGCGCTACCAACCTGCTGAGAACGACCCCGGCTGCTGTAATCACATTTACCAGCTTTGAGATGATTCACCGTTTTCTTGTCAATCTTTTCCCTCCTGATGCACAACCTCACACATTGTAAAGATGAATCAAACCGAATCAAGGATTTAAAGAAGAAACTTGCATTACTCCAAGCACCTCCCAACAGCCATCAATGCAGTTGTTGATTTATTTGTGTATCTTAATTGATTTTGGTAGTTTTGAGCCACATTTAAGTTCTCGTTACCTATTCAAACTTAGAGATGATTCTGCTTATACAGACAGTGATTATGATGAAAAATGTTACAATGTAGTTCAATCAATACAATAATTTCCTGGGCACTGCTGAATAATAAGGAAGTGACCATGTATCATGTTTGAAATATTTGTCAATTGGATGCCATTTAATTGTAATTCACTACATATTGTTAAATAGGCATCGACACTGAAATGTGCAAGTAGTCTTTTTCTTGTATCTTAAAGAAGTTGGGCCCCATTTTATTTCTTATTTATTATTTTACCCCTTCTTCCTTGTAGCGTGCTTGGTTGCATATGTTTATAACTTTGAGTAATGCTAGATATAGTCATAAGTTGTATAAGTATTGTGCACATCTTTTAAAAAGGAATGAGATTTATTATTAAAAAATTAATTTTTTTATGACCTTCATCTACCCTACGGCCGCACTTGAAGCTGCCCACCTCTCGTTACTTTCCTGAACGTCAGAGGTGACTAGCAGCTCTTAATATAAGTAGTTACTATACGGAAGACCAAGTAAAAGTTATGAGAAGAGTTTCCATTTTCGTAGTTTTTTCTTTCCCCAATAGAAGTTTCTGGTATTTAGTATTTGACATGCCACAGGCTCTAAAGTTGTCATTTGTCCTGTAGAAAGCAACATGCTTTTAGTTTTAGCGATCAATCTTGACTATTACGAAAGGAAGTGGAGACCTGGATGTTCAGTAGGGGTGTCCCAAGTGAAAAAGTAATGTGGCGTCGTTCATTCATGGCAAGCATAACCAGGGTGTGATCGCTTCGCACCAGGCTCCAGCAATACGCGTCCAATACAGATTCTTACCAATTTCTTGACTGAATTGAACAGTGTGATGCAGAACAAATAGACATAATATTACATGGTTCAATTATGGAAATAGACATACGACACCCACTCAAACGACATTGTGGTTAATTGTAGTTCTAATTGTTTTGCAAGTCCTTGTGCGATCCAATTAGGACATTACCTACGTAAACAATTTCTTTGATAGAGAGCTAGACCACAAAGGAAGTCCTTATTGCATTTTTTTTAAGAGAAAACCTTATTTGTAAAGACTGGCCTCTTCTGGGAGAAATCTACTTTGAGGGGGTGGGGTTTTGTTTCATTCATTGCATTCGAGATGGATACCGACCGCCTACTTATGAGTAATACTAGATATAGACATGGTTTATGCAAACATTATGCACTCCTTTTAAAAAAGAGTAGAATCCAACTTTAATAAATCAATTTTTTCATATTCTTATTTTTTATTTGATTTATTGTATGATGTAGCAATATTGTGCATGTGAAGTTGAGTTGGCTTGATTCAGATGCGGGTCAACACTCTATATTTCTAATTGTGTTGACGTTAGGCACCATTAGGGTTATGCATTTGTGTACAAAGAGAACGAGAGTGATGTGAATCAAAATGGAAATCTATATATATATATATATATATATATATATATATATCTAAAATGACCTTAAAACCACATTTTTTTTCCTTTAAAAAAACAAAAGAAAACTCAAACAATGATTGGTTAACCTTCAAAACAATGTACTGATTATTAGAAAAATCTTGTATCTTTCCATCCCGATGCCAGCCTTAAGTGTATGGAAATAAAGGTGATGGAACCCATTATTTGACAGCGCAATGGTGTAGAAGAAGGGTAGGGCGAGTCTCATAACCTCCTTTAAGAGCAATTTTTCCCCTTTTCTCCGGGTTGGACAACGATGTTTAATGTTGTTTTAGAAACAGCATTTGATTGTTAGTTCGAATCCATTATCCAAGACATCACTCAGACACATGGGGCTGAATAAAGTAGTGTTATATCTCAATTTTTGTACTGAAAATTTCACTTTTTCTTTTAAAAGTAGCTTGAAAAACTAAGGGAGGGGGGGCAAAACTAGAGCTCGAGATCTTAATTTTCTGTTGTGGGTGGGTTTGTGTTGTCAAAAAAAAATATTAGAAACAAAGATATTGGCAACAAGTACGGAGTATAATTTGAAGGCACTGGGTGGGAGGGGAATGTGAGGAGCAAAAGGACTATCCTGTCAACCCTCATCATAGTTTGGTCGGCTCAAAAGCACAGAGCCACCAAAAGATGCTGGAGTGGAATGCTTTCATGATTTACTGGGAATACTTTTCCCCACTCCAGAAATAAAGAAGAGCAAACCTATGATGATATTTCTACTCTCCCTGGTTTTTGTTTATTTATCCACAACTTTTAATTATCCTCATTAATTAAAACCAAACCAAACCCAAATCTTCCAACAACAGGCACTTCACTTGGTTGAGAGCTCAAAAAACCAGGACCTAACTACTGGGAAGTTTGGTCTCTTAACAAACCCTTTATTAATCTTTCTTGTAAATAAAGGCTTGGTTGGTTTTCTTAATGTACCAAATCTATAGCTGTGTATGTGAGATTAATAGGGTCGGCTGGTGTTTGCTATTTTGCTTTCCAGGAGGGGGGGCTATGATGTGTATTTTGCTGATATGATCTTTCCTTTCTGGACAGCCAAAATAATTACTTTTTATCTTCTTGCCAGAAATGACAATGATTACAATGATGAGCTTAAACTTTGTTAACATAATGGCAACTTTATAGTCATTTTACATTGAGGGCATACCCTCCTTCCAAAGTTACCATCCAGAAAGTCACTTGTTAATGGTGCTTGTTTCTTCTGCAGGGGATGATGATGCACTTGCCAAAGCAACAAAAGGTGCTGCAGACTGTAAATTACTTGGGCTTTCGGAGGCCTTCGTGAGGAAAGGATAAAAAAGAAAAAGGAAACGAAAAGAAAAGAAAAATTCTCAGCCCCCACCATCAGGAGCACATTAAATTTTTATACTGATATAGTGCCCACTTGTAAAGATGCCTAAGGGAAAAGCTTCATACCTGCCTATGTTTCTTCGATTAAACTCAACAAACAACTGCATTAAATTAAATGTTGACGAGGTTTGTGTTTTTCACCAGTATGATTGCTTCAATGATACCTTTTACCTAGGAATTTTCTCTTGCTTTGGTTAGAAACCACCTCATACCCCCAAAAACCCTTGGTTATTTTGCCAAGCAGAAAGTTTACATCAGGGCCATGTTGGTATTTTTGTGAATCCTATCCTCCTCCTGCTGCTGCCTCCTCTTTGATAAGATAATGACGCATGTGCTTCCCATCTTATGATGTGGCTCACCATCTTCAAGGCACGAGTCTGAACAATGCCTGCACCAGAAAGTGATGTGAACCTTACATAAATAGTGATTTTTCATGAATATAATCATGTTATGGGCAGCATTACTCTCCCTCCTGGCCTCACACAACTTCACTTTTTAGGCGCTGAAATAATTACTGTGACAGATGAGTTTCCGTGAATTGGCATTTGCAATTATAATCCAACAATTAAACTAACTACCTTTACTTGCAACTTTAGGAATGATTAGTAGTTTCTGCATGTGCCATGTCTGTACGATTCTAAAATGCTCTGGAATTGCCCCCAATTTGTGACCTGTTGCCCATTTCGCTTACATAACATAATCCCCATAGCTTTTCCATTTACAGTTCATTTATGTGGAGCTTTTTCCATTCACCCAAAAAAAAAAAAAAGTGGAGCTTTTTCCTTCAGAATTTACCCAATTCTATCAAGTTTGGGCCATTTTTAAGTACGTGGGAGAGCATATTTCTTATCCAAGTAATGTTATTTTCCATTTTATTTATGTCATTTTTAGTTACATCGACTGATATGATAGATTTTTAGTAATTTTATAAGTTAACAATTAAATAAAAAAATTACTTCAAATATGAAACATCAACTAATGTAAGATACTATGGTATCGAGTTTATTAACCATATTTGTGTGATCCAACTATGGCAAGTTACAAAATTTCCGAGAGCGTAACTCCACCTGTCTTAATTAGAAAATATGATTTGGTATTTAGAATTGAAATATTTTATTCTCAAGCATATGTATAGAACACACATAATAAAATACTTATATGTTATAATTTGATTTAAAAAATAAATTTTAAAATTTAATTTATAAATTAAATCTTATCATTTAAAGGATACGAATGTTATGCACTAACTTGAAAATATATAATTTACCCAACCATTTTTCGGGAATCGATTCCACGCGCTTCAGATGCCAGTGGTTCTGTGTAAATTGAGCGGGTCTTCTGCTACTTGCAAAGCCTGTAACATGACTTCCTGCGATTGTTAACAAAAAAAAAAAAAAATCTAACAAAAGAAAAACAAGTGGCAGTTTCACGCCACGTGGTTGGCTATAGTTGGTGGTCAGTGGGTCAGGACTTGCGTTTGTAAGAGAATGCTTGCCAAGTGCCTGGGACGTGAAGACGCTCCACGTGGGCCTTAGGTAGTATCCGAGCCTCGTAGCTGTGGTGCCGAACCAACTATTTGAATTTTTTGAACGTTGAAGTCAAGCCACTCAACATCTTAATTGACGGATGTGCCCCTCCATCGTTCGGCGTCGTTGGGTGCCAAATGAAATTTTTAAAAAACAAATGGTTTGATAAATCGTCTTTTTCTTTTTTTTTTGTCTTTTTTTTTGCCGTGATGGTATGGATCATATTCTTCTAATTATGACATATTCAACAAGGTCCTGCTAGGAGTAGGGCACCTAATATGGATACTGAAATGTGTATCGAATATGGTATTTTTTTTTTTTTTAAGAGTAATGTTAAGTAGAAGTTTTAAATAAATAAGACTCATATAATTTTTTATAAAAAAGTGTATTCCGCTAATAAAGAATATATTTTTTTTATTACAATTTTTAAATCATTTTTTAAAAAAGTGTATTTCGCTAATAAAAAAGTGTATTCCGCTAATATCGAATATGGTACTTCTTTATAAGGACTACTTGTATGGAGTTTGTCTATTTAAAATTTGTATAAATCATTTTTTTTAAAACATGTGTGTACTTTTTAAAAAAAATAAAAAATACATACAAATGCTTAAAAAAAATAATGATCGGTATATTTTTTCAGTACCAATCTTCATTGCACTGAGCATTTTCCATTTAATAATTTTTCAACTTTAAGACAATTAAGGCCTCGTTTGTTTTCAAGAAATATCTCATCTTATCTCATCTCATCTCACTTCATCATTACAACTTTCTCAAATCCCCACACAAAATAAAATAAACAATTCAACTTTTTTAAATTCCAAAACAAAAATAATATTAAAAAATATATTCTAATAATATTTTATTCAACTTTTTAACTTTAATCTCATCTCATCTCATCTCATCTTTGAAAACAAACGAGCCCTAAATGTGGGTGGTTGTCTACTTGTTTTTATAAATGTTATAAAGAATTAATTCCATTAAGTCATATGCACATATTTTCTTGAGAGGACCAACTTTTTTAATACACAAACCAACTTTATTAATTTAAATATATGATCATTCTCTCCAATCCAATTTAGAAAGAAAACTAAATTCCATTATAAATTAGAAATCTTATCTTTGTTTGAATAAGAAAGACTTTTTACAAGAAAAAAAAAAAAGAGACCAAAAGCTTTATTACTAAGTTGTTTTTCAAACTCTCTCACTCGAATCTGTATTTTTACATGCAAAACATATTCTTATGAGTTTTACTATATATATACACTTAACGCACCACTTGTTATGGGATTCCTTTAATCTAAAATATTCAAAATTCAAAACATCAATTATTTCTTAAAATCATTGATGTGGAACACTTCCACGTCAGCTATGTATTGAGTGTATAAAAAATGAGGCTTGCAAATAGATCTTTTGTATTCTTATATATACATGTATCCAAATCTAGCATTCCCAATAATATATCTAAAATAGCTAATGAAAAGCTACTTTATTTATTTTAGTTAATAATTTTTGAAATATACTCTATATCAGGTTATCTATTCTTTCTTTATATTATTTAAATATTCTATCAAAAAAATACTGTAATTGTGAAAGAAATAAGGTAGAGATCAGAAAAAGAGAAACAAATAATAAATTTTTTTTACATAGATAAATAATGCTTATCCAAATATAGAGAATCACTATAGAACAAATGCATTTCCCATTAACTTTACATCATAAGCCGATGGAAATCATTCATTGTTAGAAATTTTGCAGTTGTATGTAAAATAGGTAAACCATTCATGAGAATAGAAAGATGTGCAATATATATATAAAGAAAAGATGCTGAGGGCATGTCAGTTCTGTTTTTGTAGCACATCCTTGATCTCAACAGATTATCAGTCATGGTTGGTCCATAGTGAAGGGAAAAGATTCAGAGTATATCTTACTTGGAACACAAGGCCATGGCCTCCTATTTATGCTATTAAATCATAGTTAATTCCATCGTTATCAGCTTAGAGAAGCCCATGGTGGGTCGGTAACTGTTTTCAACAACCATTCCCACTAGCAGCTAGCTCATGACTCATGAGATGGACGTGTTGCCTAACAGGAATTGGTGGGACATTTAAGTAAGAATTAGATGATTTTCATGAACTTGCTTGCTTGCTTTCAACCTTTCTTCTTTTTTTCTTTCCTTTTTACTTGCTCAAGACTCTGCTACTATGTGGCAAAATTTCCTATATGCTTGGTTTTCGTGGCTTTGAAACTTTACCAACATCTTTAATGCTGATGCAAAGCAAATTTATGGATGGATATGGGTGTGCGTTTCGTACTACTACTTCCTCAGTCTTATATATTCAAAAATCTCTTGTACTGATGTATGGTATTTAAGATTGAAAGCAAAGGTTTGATTCCTAGCAAAAGAAATTATTGTGATTTTTACATCAAGAAGGCCATCTGAATACAGATTCTCCTAGACTATGAGACTCATAATTTCGAACAAATCCTTTTTTTTAGCGTCACCCCTCTTTGATTTGTCATGTTTAATTCGACAAAAAGTAATGATGCTATGTTCCTTAATTTATATCACTCATTTTGTCCTCTTGATGTGGTACCACTCGGCTTATTTAAAAAAAAAAAAACTAAAACCACAAACATAAAAAGGTAGATAGAATATAGGATTTCAATGTTCATTTTTTAAAAAAATATTTTTGGGTGCTATTTTGTTTAGAATATATATTTTTACTTTTTTTAAAAGTCACGTGACACCATATTGTGGTGACACATTAAGGAAACAAAGTGAATGATATAAATTAGAAGGTATAATAGCTAGCATTACACAAATTCTAAATCATCTGCCCGAAAGTTGTGCGGCCCACAACCCCCTTGTTTGCACACTTGCCCATATTAGCAAGAGATATGGGAGATAAATGAGAAGTAGGCATAAATTTATATAAATCATGCATTCATCAATTGATAGTAATATGTTTTTCTGCATTAGTAGTCATAATGCTATGGAGATCAGATCAAAAGCTTAGGTTTAATTAGAGCAAATGCACATATATTAAAAGAGAGATACATACCCATTAAATTGTCCCATTAATCAGCAGCCTATATCCATGCCATTGAAAAACCACATTGCATTGCATGCATGGGAGGGACATCAACCCAGCTAGCTAGCACTCAGAATCATTAACAGATTGTTTACTGATCTCAATGTTCTACAAGCATAAGGTTTATGGAGAGGTACCCTACCATATAATATATGAAATTGATTTAGGATATAATGAACAATATTCTTTGGAGGCTGTAGTACTTTGTCGTTAGTGTCATCCTCAAGCCATTGTAGGACGTTCGTGGGGCCAGTGTTCCTGCTTAGTTTGAATTATAACACTAAAAGAGGGCCTACTGATTTGAATATCATCATATATATATATATATATATATATATATATATATATATTATAATGTGCATGTTGAATGTGGAAACTGCACAAAACGAAGTGGACAAATCCACCGGCCAGCTTCATGTTCTAAAAGAATTCAAACATTCAAATATTTTGAATGGTTTTCTGGAACCCTAAATGGAGGGATTTTTTTTTTTTTCAGATTCAATACAAATTATCAGTGCACCATTTTAGTTGTGGATGGTGTTAGCCTTTTTACCCTTAGATCATAATGCACTAGTGTAGCACTTGCATATATAAAGTCATGGCCACGTTTATTTTATCATAAATGGATTTTTATGTGATATAATCATGTGATTATGTAATTTAGGTTGTAGTACTTGAATACATGATTATGATTAAAAAAAAGATTATTTAAGTTTCAATCAGATTTCTTGGGAAAAGATAATTTAAAAAACAGATAACTGTAACAATGACAACAAAGATGATAATATTACAATGACGATGAGCGTATAATATTATAAGAGAAATATTTTATTTACAAAAGAAAATTTATAAATTGATGTGGCTTGATGCAGTATGTCAGATTGTAAAGTTATTTTTAATGTAAAATAGATCTAACAAATCACTTGATGCCACATCAGTTTGTGAGTTTTACTTTTATGTAATCTTTTTGTATCTGTAACAATTCTCTATTATAATATTGATCGTCTCAAAAATAATAACGATAATAATTAATACAACCAAGAAAACAATAACACAAACAATATAAAAAGTAAAGATAATTCTAGAAAGAATTATAATATTGAGATGATTTGTAAAATTACTCATTTTTACATAAAATTTAAACTTGAGATACATGTTTAAAAATGCTACTTAAAATATTTATGAAAATTCTGAAGTTCATATCTTCTGTGAATGGATTTCTAAATCCTATTAAATACCATCAATTCTTTGAAACCATTAGATGATGGTTTTATTTATTTATTTTTGTTAGTTTTTACTTGATTTCTAATAATACGACTTACTGTAATATTTTGAGAATATAATTTTTTTTTATGACTAATATTAGATACAGTTTTAGAGTGCCAAAGTCTTACACACTCATTTGAACTATTTATTTTTCATATTGATCTCAAATTTCTCCTACTTTTTCAAAAGAAATGTTGCCAGATTTGCACATGACTACATAAATCATTTTCTAATTTTTATATACATTGAGAGTAATTGATAAATAATTCATTTTAGGAAAATATTACTTTTTTTTAACTCTCCATAAATCATAATCAATCACACTTAATTAATATTATTCATTCTAAACTATTCCATTCCAAACAACGGCACCGTTTAAATATAAAAATAGTTTTATCTTATCTCATTTTATTATTATAATTTTTTTAAATTTTTATATAAAATATAATAAATAATTTAATTTTTTTAAATTTTAAAATAAAAATAATATTTTAAAAATATTTTATTTAACTTTTATTTAAAATGTCCGCATTTTATCTTATTTTACTATCTAAACTGCTCCTTAAATTTGACTTGCTCAGTGTAATTTAAGAGTACAAGTAGCAGAAGTAAGCGGATCCAACTCCAAGTCCACGCCAAATTACGTTAAACCCAACCAAAATCACCGCACAACAAATCTTAAAACTCTGTTGTAAATCCCATTCCCCACCCACGCACTCTTCAATGACCGTTAACATCACATTCCAACCATTTTTAACCACCTCTTGTCCCACTTTTCACTCTATACTCCCAACTGCACGTATAAACACGCGCATCGTAGTTTGGGATTGCGAGAGGGAGAGGCTCCAGAGACAGGTTCGGGAAAGGAGGCAGCTTTGGAGAAAGACAGAGTATAAAGGAAGGAAGAGGGAGGAGTGAAGAAGAAAGCACCCTCCCTCCACTTTTCCTTTTTGTAGAGAGAGAGAGAGAAAAGGAGAGAGGAAAGCAAAAGCTTAATGGAGAATGTGACTCCTGTGCGTTCTCTGTATTGTATGATGAATTGGTAACAAAGATATCTCCCACCACCATCACCAACCAAACCTTCATACCTTTCAGATCTTCAGAAAACCTTCAAAAGATCCCGTCGTTTGGTTAATGCTGCTGGTTTTTTCTTCTGGGATTTGCAAGGGATTTTATTAGTCAGTTTCTGATATGATGGCAACAACGGCGGAGGGGGCATTGTCGTTTTCCGTGGCGGAGGTGGTGGAAGATGTGCTCCAACAGCACGGGAACCGTCTCAGAGGTCTTGATCTTGAGTCTAGAAAAGCTGAGGAAGCTGGTACTCCTTCTTCTTTTTTGTCGTATTTCCATTTTAGTTTTTCTGGCATCCGAACGGTGAAAGAAAGATCACTAATTTTGGAACTTGAGTTGCTGTGCGGTGTTCTAAGATTATGTTGGAGATGATGAGTGAATTTCACTGATCAGTTGTTTTGTTTGAGAATTGGTAGCCTTGAGAAGAAACGAAGCGGCGGGGTGGCTGAGAAAGATGGTGGGAGTGGTAGCGGCCAAGGATTTGCCGGCGGAGCCTTCGGAGGAAGAGTTCAGGCTTGGATTGAGAAGTGGGATTATTCTCTGCAATGTTCTCAATAAGGTTCACCCTGGAGCTGTACCCAAGGTGTCAAACTCATCCCTACTTCGGGACCTTTTTTATGTTGATATTGTTTTTAAATATGGAATAATTACGTAGTTTAATTGTTTTCAGGTGGTGGAAAGTGCATGTGATTCTGCTCTGGTTCCTGATGGAGCGGCATTGTCAGCATTTCAATACTTTGAGAATGCGAGAAACTTCCTAGTGGCCGTGCAGGAAATGGGAATTCCTACTTTCGAGGCATCTGATCTCGAACAAGTATGTATTCGGATTGGGATCATCTGAATTTCCTAGGATATTCACGGTGCAATTGTTAAAATACTTAAGATTACTTTAAATTAACCAATTTGGATTTTCCTATCAAAGTGCACAATTCGACGAGAGACGATGAATTAAGAACTTTAGTACCCTTGTTTTTTGTTTACTTAATATATGTTACTTTCCACCTATTTTTCACATACATCAGATGCTTTGGATTGAACAACTATTGTGCTAGCGTAAAACTTTTTGGTAGGGAGCATCTTACAGGAAATTTTGGCATAAAAACATCTATTGAATTTCAGGGTGGGAAGTCTGCAAGGGTTGTGAATTGTGTTCTGGCGCTTAAATCCTACAGTGAATGGAAACAGACGGGGGGAAATGGGGTGTGGAAATTTGGTGGAAATGTGAAACCAGCCGTGTCTGCCAAATCTTTTGTGAGGAAAAATTCAGAGCCATTCGTGAATTCCTTGTCAAGGAACTCCTCAATGGGCGAAAAATCTTTGAATATGCTGTCCTCTGACCTTGAGTCTAATAAAATGGTGGGTAACCTTAACTTTTCTTTTTACACAGTGTGTGTGTGTGTGTGTGTAAGTTGTCTAGTTGATTGAAGCCTGAATTTTATTAATTCATTCATGTTACCTGCAGCCTGCTAACTGTTCCTTGAGTATGCTTGTTCGTGCGGTTCTATTAGATAAGAAACCTGAAGAAGTACCAACGGTAAGGATTGAAGTACTAGTAGCTAACAATCTGCTGATCAAGCTGGGGCTTAGTATAAATTTTATCATGCAATACAGCGTGCAACTATGGACTATGAATCTACTATGGTTAAATTTTAGGCGATTTTACCAATTATATCTGTACCATTCAATTCCAACTTGAAAAACGTGTCCTGAGCATCCTGAAGGGATTAGCTTGATCAAGCTGTCTGTCCTTTTAATCTTGTGAGACTAATGAATCTAAATACTATTTTACCTACCATCGCTACTTTGAGATTGCAATAGTTGTTACATATACTGCTGCTACTTCTTATTTGCGAGTTAATATTGCTCCTTTGCACGAAACAGTTGGTCGAATCTGTGCTAAATAAGGTTGTGGAGGAGTTTGAGCATCGCATTTCAAGCCAATTAGAACTGGTATGTTAATATGGACTATGAGACCAATTATGCATTTGCATGTGCTTTGAAAATTTCCAATGGTTTGAATATTCGCGAATTCCTTGTATCCTTGGCAATCATGCCTAGTTGTTGCTCTTGTATATGTCCCGTGTACTTGAGCCATGCCTATTCCTCATCAATAAAAATCTTTATGTACTGATAAAAAAGATGTGCTTTGAAATTCAACATGAGACCAGGGATTAGTGCACATTCCAAATCAGCAAAACATGGTTTCTTGGATCCTCAATGAGTTTTTTTCCCATTTTCCTCTATAAGATATTTTTTTTTTATCAATCTACATGTCTGACTGGGTATTTATTCATAACCCATAGATGACAACAACTCCAAAAGACATGGCTGCTTCTCACAGCAACAAATCTTTATTGAAATTTGCTTCTGGTGATAAAAAGGTGATACATTATTTCTTACCTTCTGCACAGGTACCTAGGGATTAATATGCACTGTTGAATCTATAGAAAAAGCACGTATTCGATGACAGAATCTATGATTGGATTATAACTTGGGATTGCTGATATTTTCTTTTGGGTTGCTGTGATGTTTTAGACTGAAAGTAAAAATGAAAAGGTGACAAAGAAAGAGGTTATCCAGAAAACCAACATTTCTGATGAGAAATCAAAAGGGGAACTCCTGAAACAGAAAATGGCATTTGATCAACAGCAGAGAGACATTCAAGTACAAAAACTGCTATTTTCATTGCTTTTCAGTTTGCCTTAGCAGCTTAGCTTATTAATGCTAATCTTTTTTTCTTTTTTTTTTTTTTTATAGGAACTGAAGCACACTCTTCACACTACAAAAGCTGGGATGCAATTTATGCAAATGAAGTTTCATGAGGAGTTCCACAATCTTGGTACAATTTGGGAAAATAATTTTCGTTATATGTTGTTTCTTTCTATTTTATGTTTCTTTTCCTTTCTTTCTGGAAGAGTTTTTGAGAAGAAAAATTTGTCTTGTTTCTTTGTAGGCATGCACGTTCATGGTCTGGCTCATGCTGCTTCTGGTTATCATAGAGTTCTTGAGGAAAATCGCAAGCTATACAATCAAGTGCAAGATCTCAAGGGTAAGAAGATCAATTTTAGCCTCCTTGGGGTAAAGGAAAAAGAAAAATCACTGACTGCCTAGGTTTAAGTCCTCAAAATGGATTAAATGGTCTTTTTGTATCAGGAAGTATTAGGGTTTACTGTCGAGTGAGACCCTTCCTCCCGGGACAATCAAATCATTTCAGCAATGTGGATTTTATAGAAGATGGAAGTATCACTATCAGTACTCCATCGAAGCATGGGAAAGGCCAGAAGTCTTTCAGCTTCAACAAGGTCTTTGGGCCATCTGCAACCCAAGGTTGATGAGGTTTCTAATTAGATACTTTTCAGATTTTATGATCATAACATTACTTTTAACTCTTTTGTCTCCTGATTTATTGCAGCGGAGGTCTTCTCTGATATGCAGCCTTTGATTCGGTCTGTTCTCGATGGTTACAATGTTTGCATATTTGCATATGGTCAAACTGGATCGGGAAAAACTTACACTATGGTAGGTTAGGTTTAGCTTAATCCCCAAAGATACGAAGGAATGTTTTCAATGATGTTTGTTTGCGAAGCTATGCAAATGTGGCTAACTTTTGTTGTTTATATGTCCAGACTGGACCTAAAGATCTTACAGAGAAAAACCAAGGAGTAAATTATCGGGCTTTGGGCGATTTGTTTTATATAGCAAATCAAAGAAAAGACACTTTCTCCTATGATGTTTCTGTTCAGATGATCGAGATCTATAATGAGCAAGTTAGGGATCTCCTTATCGTTGATGGAACAAACAAAAGATATCCTTTATAAGTTATTTGTTTTTGTTACCGTCAAGTTTTTTAATTATAAGTTGATGAGCTTTCTGCTTATAGAGATGGTCATAGTAGGTTGAGAGCTCTGAATATCATTTCAACGTTTGGACTTACTGTTATTTTAGTTCAATGCTGTGAAATATTTTCACAAACCTCAAATTTTCAAATTGGATTAAAAATCATGTTAAAATGTCCAGGCTTTCAGAATTTTATTTAAGTTTATAAACTTTGTTCTTTGCCAGTCTTACTCTCACCCCTCCTATCAACTAGCTTTCCTTAATTGTGGCTACATTAGAAATTCGTAATAGTTCTCACACTGGACTTAGTGTACCAGATGCAAACCTTGTGCCAGTGTCATCGACATCTGATGTTATTGATCTGATGAACCTCGGACAAAGGAATCGTGCAGTGGGTGCAACAGCCTTAAATGATCGTAGTAGTCGCTCTCATAGGTAGGAACATAGTTCTGTATATAAATAGTTGTATTGATGGTTCTATGGAATATCTTTAGTTAGGCTGATTTGTTTCTTCTAATAAATTGTCAATTTGCAGTTGTTTGACTGTTCATGTTCAAGGAAGAAACTTGACATCTGGAACTATTCTTCGTGGATGCATGCATCTGGTTGATCTGGCAGGAAGTGAGAGGGTAAACAAGTCTGAAGTGACAGGAGATAGACTCAAAGAAGCGCAGCATATAAACAAATCTCTTTCAGCATTGGGTGATGTGATCGCTTCCCTTGCCCAAAAGAATCTGCATGTTCCATATAGAAATAGCAAACTCACACAGCTGCTCCAAGATTCACTTGGTAAGGTTAAATTTATACATTTCTTCAAGAGTATAGTGGAACTATATCCTGAGATTTTGGAAAGATCCTTAGTAGGGTTTTGGGGTTATAATAACATTTTCAGGAGGGCAGGCCAAGACACTGATGTTTGTTCACATAAGCCCTGAGCCTGATGCTACTGGAGAAACAATAAGTACACTTAAATTTGCCGAGAGAGTTGCCACTGTTGAACTTGGTGCTGCCAGAGTAAACAAAGATAGCACAGATGTTAGGGAGCTAAAAGAACAGGTTTTACATTCTGTCGTTTGTATAGTTCTCACAATAGTAATTTCAAGGACTTTCATATCAGTGTTCTATAAATTTTTTGAATTCTTCTTCAGATTGCCTGTCTTAAGGCAGCACTGGCAAGGAAAGAGGAGCCAGAGCACATGCAAAATTCCATATCTGGAAGCTCTGAAAAATACAGGACCAAACCTAGTGAGTTATCACCATTTCAATCTAAAAAGCATGATGCAGGTTTTTTGGGAGACCAGAACAGCTGCCGGCAACCAATGGGTGATGTTGGCAATATTGAGGTAAATCATGTTCCCTGATCACGAATTGATAGATATTTTTCATTTCCATAGTAGTAGTAACCAGTATGTATATGAAACACTGTTTTTTCTTTTTTTAATTAGTTAATTTGTATTTTGTAATGTAGATAATATTAGTGATTGATCATTGAAGTGCTGATGTGATTTCAATAGAGTATGATAGAAGGATTTATCACCATTAGACTGGCATATTTCCGTCTTGTTTTATATCCTGGCAAAACTTGTCCAGTAATTTTATTTTATTTTTAACCAAAATGTGAAATCAGAAAAATGATTCCGCAGGTCCATAACAAATCTGCACTGAGGCAAAAGACAACAAGTTTTGATCTTGATGAGCTACTAGCGAACTCCCCTCCCTGGCCTCCTGTGAATAGTCATGGCCAGACCTATGGGGAGGATGACAAAGAAATGGGCTCCGGGGAGTGGGTTGATAAAGTCATGGTAAACAAGCATGATGTAAGCAAAGTTGAAAACCCTTTGGGAAGTTGGGCAACAGATAATGGGGACTTAACTGATGTATTTTATCAGAAATATCTCCCAGATTCTTCCAAAATTTACCCACATCAATCCTACAACATGTTTATGGGAGGCAACCAGTTCAGTGTCACTAGTACTGATGAAATGGATGATCTTGATGCTGCCACCAGTGATTCTTCAGAGCCAGATTTGCTTTGGCAATTCAACCACACAAAACTTACAGGCATGACCAATGGAATTGGGGCAAAACCCAAGAAACCCAATCTAAAGACATCAAAAAGCCCAGAACTAAGGTAATACAAAGTTGATCAGTCGTTGATATATACTATACCTCCATTCTAAATACTGTCTACCAGGTAAATTTACATGCTTTTTTGACAAGTTGTTAACATTTGCAGCAAGAATGGCAATGCTTCTCTAGGCCCTTCCCCTTCACGGAAACAATCAAATGGGGTAGGTGCCCATCTGCAGCGGAGTGGGAGACAGGCAGCTTCAGCTGATATGAAGCGCAAAGCTGGGAATAGAAAATAGAAACTTGGACAGGGTTGGTCGGCCGATTTCTGATTTTTTTTTTATTCATTTCTTTGAATTTGTTGGAGAGAGGGAGAAAGAGGTTTTACTATATATTCTTCTTTTTTTATTTTTATTGTAATCTTACATAGTAAAATGCAGCAATAATCCAGTTGCTTGTAATTGTATACTGATCAGCTTATTAGATGTGTACTTCCTGTGTGGATTGGATGACTGATGTTTTCTGTTTTACACTTTACAGAGCCCAAAGTCCTCTATTCTTTGGTTGTTAATGGAACATAAAATTCAAAAATCATCTCAACTACACAAGGATTGCCATTGCAGTGGACCTGAGGTTCTGGGTTATATTGTACCTCCTTGCTACAAGCTCTCCTGACAATATCTGGTCTTTTAAAAAAACTGACATTCACCGCTCCTGACAATTTGTTGAAGCGTAAGCTGCGCAAGTGATAGAAAATAAAGTTAATAATTTCACATTAATTGCTTTTTTAAGCATTGTATCATCGACATTTTACAAACAAATGTGTCACGAATCAAAAGTTAAAGTGTATATATATATATATATATATGCTACAAGCTCTCCTGACAATATCTGGTCTTTTAAAAAAATTGACATTCGCCGCTCCTGACAATTTGTTGAAGCGTAAGCTGCGCAAGTGATAGAAAATAAAGTTAATAATTTCACATTAATTGCTTTTTTAAGCATTGTATCATCGACATTTTACAAACTAATGTGTCACGAATCAAAAGTTAAAGTGTGTATATATATATATATATATATATATATATATATATATATTTTTAAGGCAAACATAAAGATATGTGTTTATATCGAGTCCATTAACTCGATTACTTGATTAATGAAAGTGTGATGGCGTGATTTGATTAATTATCATACTTATTGCCAATCTCTTTCTATCGTACCTTATAATCTTCTTTTTTCCCGAGCATCATATGATATAACCACTTGTTCAAGGAATTTAATAGAGCCTCACTATATTTTTATTCAACCCATAAAGGGAGTTAGATCAGAGTATGGATGAATTCTATATATAGAACTAATGGCTGGGGAATATTTCACACCATTGTTTAGTATTTTTTTTCTATGCCACACTATTGTTTACTTGATCAAAGAATCACTCTAGCCCAAGGGAGATGAATTAGGTCTATTAATTGGTCCAACCGAAAAAGTAAACATATTTTGTTAAAAAAAATAACACGTTATCATACATGTTCACACGTGAATATCCTCTGTTTATACTATATTAAACTTTATTAAGTTATTAAGCCACATGTAGGTTTAGTATTTAGCTAATTTGTATATAAATAGAATGAGGTACCTCTGTAAAAGATAGATTTTCAGTTTCTCATTCAATACAATTTTGGAATATTTCTTTCCTTTCTTTCCTTTCTTGCATATTCTGAGATGGTATCAGAAGGTGGAAATCCTGCTCCCGAAAACTCTACTCGTACCAGTTCTTTTGTTGAAGATTTCTCAAACCATTATTTTCTTCATCATGGAGAAAGTCCTGGATCTGTTTTGGTTTTTCAACCTCTGAATGGTGAGAACTATTATACTTGGAGTCGGTCGATGGTAATGGCCCTCAATGCCAAGAACAAGACGGGTTTTATTGATGGAACCTTTTCTTGTCTTGCAAATCGATCTAATCCGCTTTATGTTCAATGGTTTAGATGCAATAATATGGTTCTTTCTTGGATTTTAAATTCTCTTACGCAAGAGATTGCTACAAGTGTTATCAGTTCTTCCATTACTGCAGAAGTCTGGAACAATTTAAAGACTAGGTTTATGCAAGGTAATGGCCCGAGTCTTTTTCAACTTAAGAAGGATCTTTCGTCCTTAATTCAAGATCAAAGTTCTGTTAGTTTGTATTACACAAAACTCAAAGCATTATGGGATGAATTCTCCAATGTTAAGCCCATTCCCAGTTGTATTTGTCAGCCAAGTTGTTCATGTGGAGCTTTGAAGACAATCATTGATCAACATAATAATGAATATGTTGTCCAATTTTTAATGGGCCTTAACGATTCTTTTACACACATTCGGGGTCAAATTCTCTTAATGGATCCAATTCCATCCATTGACAGAGTTTTATCTCTTACTCTTCAAGAAGAGAAACAAAGGAAAGTTGTTGGATCTTCAATCTTGTTTGAATCTGCTGCTTTGTTTAGCAAGAATGTGGCTCCTGCATCGACTTCCTCAACTAATGTCAAGAATTATCAAAAATCAAGATCACAACCAGTTTGCACTCATTGTGGTCTCACTGGACATATGGTTGACAGGTGCAATAAACTGCATGGATATCCTCCAGGGTATCGACAGAATGCAAGGCCAAAAACATCCTCTGTTAATCAAGTTTCAACATCTTTGAATAGCTTTGATGAAGCATCTAATGGTTCAAACTCCACTCCTCAATTCCCCTTTACTCAAGAACCATGTAGTCAACTTCTCTCATTTCTTCAAAAGTCCTCACAACAACCAACAACAATGAATGCTGTAGCAAATCTATTGAGTCTATCAGGTATAGTTAACTCACCTGATCATGTTCTCCAAAAGTCAAATTCTTGGATAGTTGATAGTGGTGCTACTGATCATATGGTCAGTTCCCTTTCGCATTTCACTACAATTGTCTCCGTTGCACATACTTCAGTAAAATTGCCTAATGGTATCTGTGTTCCAGTAACACACATTGGAACAGTCAAATTATCAGAATCATTGATTCTTGATAATGTTTTGTATGTTTCTTCTTTTTCTTTTAATCTCATATCAGTCAAAAAGCTTACTGAAAAATCATGTTGTTTTGTTTTTCTTGCTGATTTCTGTTTCATACAGGACCAACATTCTTGGAAGACGATTGGAGTGGCTAAACAAGTGGCTGGGTTGTATTTGTTTCAACCATATGATAAACATTCTGCTGCTAATTCTAGTAAAATTTCTGTTTTCAATTCTACTGTAAACAACTCTTCTTTTGATCTAGGGCATTTTAGGTTAGGCCATCCTTCCTTAAAAAGGATCCAAATAATTCACAAATTGTTTCCTGATGTTACTACTCCTTCCACTTTTGATTGTAATACTTGTCCATTGGCAAAACATAAAAGATTGCCATTTAATACCAGTGATTCTATCAGCAATAAAATTTTTGATTTGATTCATGTTGACATTTGGGGTCCCTTTGCTGTTGAATCTATCACTGGTTTCAGATACTTCCTTTCAATTGTTGATGATTGCTCACGATGTACTTGGGTATATCTAATGAAAAATAAATCTGAAACTCAATTCCTTCTTCAGTCATTTTTTAATCTCATTGAGACTCAATTTGATATTCATATCAAAGTTATTAGAATTGATAGGGGAAATGAGTTTCATATGTCAGATTTCTATGCTTCTAAAGGAGTAGTTCATCAACAAACTTGTAGAGCTACACCTCAACAAAATGGTGTAGTTGAGCGTAAACACCAACATCTACTCAATGTGGCACGATCCCTACGATTTCATGCCAATCTACCTCTCAATTTCTGGAGTGAGTGCATTTTAACAGCAACTCATTTGATCAATAGAACTCCATCACCTCTGTTATCAAATAAAACACCATATGAAGTTCTATTTTCTAAGCCACCAAATTACTCAAATCTTAGAGTGTTCGGTTGTCTATGTTTTGCATCAACTCTATCTCATAATCGCTCAAAGTTTGCACCTAGAGCTCATCCTTGTGTGTTTATTGGATACCCACATGGAACGAAAGGGTATAAACTCTATGATTTGGAAACCAATGTTATTTTTCTGTCCAGAGATGTTATATTTCGAGAATATGTTTTTCCATTCAAAACAGGTTATGATCTTCCTACAAAATCAATTGTTCTACCTGTCCCACAAACAGATAATGCAACTTTTGACTATCCTCAAACTCAGACTCCTTCCCATTCAATCCCAGAAAATTCTGAGTCAGTTTCTGTTTCAATTCCAGTACATTCTCCATCAAATCCTAAGGTTCCATTACAGTCTTCAACTAGAAAGTCTACTAGAATACATAAGCAGCCATCTTATCTTGCAGATTATCATTGTAGCTTAGCCACAACTGCAGAAGCCACTTCATCATCTAACTCGAGTGAAGGTTCATCCTCAGGTATTCCATATCCACTTTCTTCTTTTATATCATACTCAAATCTGTCTACCTCACATAGAGCTTTTGCACTTGCTATATCCTCACATAAAGAACCCAATTCCTTTACAGAAGCCATTCAACACAGTCAATGGTGTGATGCCATGGCTGCTGAAATCAAAGCTTTAGAAGATAATAAAACTTGGACTCTCACTCATTTACCTCCTAACAAACATGCTATTGGATGTAAATGGGTTTATAAGGTAAAATACAATTCTAATGGATCTGTTGAAAGGTATAAAGCCCGCTTAGTTGCTAAGGGCTATACAAAGCAAGAGGGATTGGATTATATGGAGACTTTTTCACCAGTTGCAAAGCTGGTTACTGTCAGGGTACTCTTAGCTATAGCCGCATCTAAAGACTAGTCATTGCACCAATTAGATGTCAACAATACATTTTTGCATGGAGACTTAGAAGAAGAAGTTTATATGTCTCTTCCTCAGGGTTTTTATTTTAATCAAAATAGTGCTGCAGCCAAGGGGAAGTTCATGCCCGTTGTCAAGTCAGATTCTGCTAATCAGCTTGTATGCAAGCTCAACAAATCTTTATATGGCCTGAAACAAGCATCAAGGCAGTGGTTTTCTAAGTTTTCTACTGCTCTATTGAAACATGGTTTTATTTCAATCTACAGCTGATCCAACTTTGTTTACAAGACAGAAAAACAATTCCTTCATTGCTTTATTAGTGTATGTCGATGATATCATCATTGCCAGAAATGATGATTCAGCAGTAAGTGATTTAAAGGAATTTCTTCATTCTCAGTTCAAGCTCAAAGATCTCGGAGCTTTGAAGTACTTTCTTGGTCTTGAAATTGCAAGATCAACGAAAGGGATAGCTGTTTCACAGAGGAAGTATGCTTTAAAAATACTATCAGATTCAGGGTACCTAGCATCTAAACCTGCTTCATTTCCAATGGATCAAAATCTTAGACTCTAAAAAACAGAAGGAACACCTCTTGAAGATCCACTCTGTTACAGAAGGTTGGTGGGTAGACTTGTTTATCTGACAATAACGAGACCAGATTTGTCATTTGCAGTTCAAATCTTAAGCCAGTATGTAGCAGCACCTACTGTCATTTGGCAGCAGCTCATCGAGTGTTGAGATACATCAAACACAATCCTGGTCAAGGGATATTTTTATCTTCATCAAGTGACTTGCAACTCAAGGCTTTTTGTGATGCAGACTGGGCTGCTTGCAGAGACACCAGGAAGTCAATTACTGGTTTTTGTATTTTCCTTGGACAATCACTTGTTTCATGGAAATCCAAGAAACAGAACACGGTGTCTAGATCCACAGCAGAAGCTGAATATCATGCGATGGCAACTACTACGTGTGAAATAACATGGCTGCAACACTTACTCAAAGACCTGTCCATTTCTCAAACCAAACCAGCTTTACTTTTCTGTGATAATGAGGCTACTGTTCACGTATCTGTCAACCTTGTTTTTCACGAACGAACCAAGCATATTGACATAGATTGTCACATTGTTCGAAAAAAACTCTTGGTAGGAACCATCAAGACCTTGCATGTTTCATCTATTCATCAAATAGCAGATATACTAACTAAGCCTCTTGGTTTTAACTCTTTTTCTAGTATTCTCTCCAAGATGGGTGTCATTGACATTTACACTCTATCTTGAGGGGGAGTATTAAGTTATTAAGCCACGTGTAGGTTTAGTAGTTAGCTAATTTGTATATAAATAGAATGTGGTACCTCTGTAAAAGATAGGTTTTCAGTTTCTCATTCAATACAATTTTGGAATATTTCTTTCCTTTCTTTCCTTTCTTGCATATTCTAAGAAACTTCACTTATCTTTTTTGAAAAAAAAAAAAAAAACTGATAAAAGTGCTTATTTATTTTAAGAGAAGTGAAATTACCCAAGTTGAAGTTGGATATGGTTTCAAATATTTCAGGCCACAACGTATCTGGGTAGGCTTAAAAAGGTCAAATATCTGGAAGGTCGAAAGCAACGTTCTGCAAAGGAGTGCGCTGTAATAAAACATTTGAACTTTGACCCCGAAGAACAAAACTCTTTCCCCTCGAGTCCTAACATGCATATATGCTACTGATCTCACTCCATATAAACCAACACCACTCTTCTCAGTTCTCACAAATCTACAACTTTCAATTCTAAACCCAGTTGATTGATATCTTCTCCATCCTATATATAATATCCTATTTCTAGGTAAAGATGGGGTGTCACCACATTTACCCAGGAGTTCAGCACTTTAGTCCTGCCGGCCAAGTTGTTCAAGGCCTTGATCCTCGACCCCGTCCCCAAGCTTGTGCCCCAGTCCATCAAGAGCATCAAGTTCATTCAAGGCGATGGTGGTGTTGGTAACATCAAGCAAACCAACTTCCCCGAGAGTAATGTGTTAGTACTTCAGCACCCTGCATTCTCTTAAATAATTAATTGGTATCAAAGAGTATTTCACAACATGAAAAGCAAGCAACAGAAATTAATTGCATGTTGTGGCTTAGTAATATGAATATGTTTACTGCAAGGAGTCACTTCAAATACTTAAAGCAGAAGATCGACGACCTTGATATAGACAACCTTGTGTGCAAGTACACTTTGATTGAAGGAGACATTTTGGGTGACAAGCTGGAATCGATTTCTTACGAGGAGAAGATGGAGGCATCATGTAGCGCCGTCCTTGTGGTGAGACTTTTTATAAAATGATTTTAGAAAAGACGACGGGAATTACTGTTCGATTTAAAGTTTTTTACTACCATACCCAGGGTGCAAGATTCTACGTTATAAAATAAAATGTGTTTTGAGAATAAAAGAGGTTTACAGCGGAAACATCAATTTTAATAATAAAAATGCCTCTTATACATTTAAACACTCATGCCTAGACTTCCGTGCTCTTCTCCACGGGCGTTGTCCGTCCTAACGCATTCTGCTCATTTAGTCCCTATGGGGGGAGGGGTATGCATAAAAACTAAAATGAGTCAATGATTCGTAAGTATTACTTCATACAGTTAAAATATAGTAACACAGGTCTTCATTCATACATTCATCATTCCATACATACTATATGTACAAGCATGTGTGCATTCGTTTGAAAACATCATTAGACGGAGTTTTTCTTTAAAAAGAGGCTTTCTCTTCGTAAAACATTTCTCCCGTTAATGTATTCATTTCTCAAAGAATGCGATGCATTCATATATTTATATATTCTTTCTTATCATTTTCATTGGCCGATACACACCGTTATGCCTCGTGTGTTGGGGTTAGCAGTCTTCCTTTAGACCCGGACTCTGCCCGTGGCCACGGGTTGGGAATCCCTTTCAGTCACGGGACAGCACTGGGTGCATTACCAGCACTACCTACCCGGCATTGCAATCTGCCCATTCATTCGGTACCATTTTTATTCATTCATGTGGCCGTTACGTATTTTCATAAATTAAATGTTCAGTTTTTTTTTCAATTCAGTCTTTTCAGTTCTTTCTTTTCAATTTATTTCAGCTTTATCTTTCATTTAACAGTTCATTCATAGAAAACGTCATTTAAAAACATGGGCCTAAATATCATTTTTCATGGCATTCATAAAACATCGGTTCATGGCATCCTTAAAGCATCAGGTCATAGGGACCTTTTAAAACATCATACTTTATTCACGTCGTTCAAAGCATTAGTTAAAGCTCGAGGCACAAGCCTCAACGTTTATTTTCGTGAAAAATACACATAATAGATACATCGTATAGTTATCCATTCATATGCATACAATTAATACTTTGGGTGTGTAAAAAGGGACTACCAAGAAATGGTCGTACATACTTATACCTTTGAACACTTAGTATATTTTCATGAAACATCTTTCATATCATTTCATGAGACATAGTAGAAAAGTGTTTCGTTTTCATTTCTTATATTTAAGAAAGCTCTAGAAGAGTATGAACACAATACTTACCTAGACTCCATGCTTCTTTCATATCATGCAGTCCATTCATGTGCGTGTCAGATGACAACCTACATGCACACACATAACCTTAACGTCATTCTCTATCTAATGCATAAGCAACTCAAAGTAGAAATAGTGTTATACATTACTTGGAACACTCTCCTTCTATCTCGTGCTCTTACGTGCCATTTACTATGCTAAAACTTTCGGATCTACTTGCAGTCACTACCTCTTCCACACTCGACGTTCTACTTCAAGTGCTCATTCACCAATGTGAACCCATAATTCACTTTATGATTAAGACACTAAGACCTTTATTTTATTCTTTTTATTAATCACATTCCGATGCATGATTCCGACTGATGGAGTCACACATTACAATCCTAGACAATACACCTGTCACTACCTCTATGCATCTTAGCTCACACTAAATTCTCATTCCCATTTATACACGCCACACGGCTCTAAGCCAACTCTGAGGCTTAAGCACCGTGTAACCATGCTTAGGATAGATTACGCATTACATACGGTGAATCTGTTCGACACATGTATCTCACCAGATTACACATGTACATTATCCCTTTATCACCTAAGACCAACATATAACACATTGATCACATGCTCGTAGGGACAAGCACCATACTCAAATACTAACATTCTCTTAATCCAGCTAGTACGACTCTTCATGCTACCCGTCCATTTTGACAGTTCATCCTAACACTTAACACGACAAGACTCTATTCACAACTATGCCTTATGTCACGTCGTATAGCTCGAGACCACTCCTAAGCTACACCGTGACCCTGTCACGTCACTTGACATCCTGCTACGTCATTTCTGCGCCAACTCCTAACTCATCACGACTACGGTCCCTCACATACTCCTACCACATTATGACATCTTGTCACGTTCTTGTTACACCATTCCTACACTAACTCCTCACCCATCACAAGCACGACTGCCAGTAACCATGTCACTTTGTGACATTCCTCAGTCATGCTTCCGCTGTACATTCTTACACTTGTTCTACCACTTCACACATACTCCTAGCCATAAGTCAATCACGGTGACACTTGTCACCTTAGACTATAGGCCACTTCACAGCTATTTCTGGACACTGTTCCACAATTCCTGACACTACTCACCACGTTCTATGCCCATCAACCACACAATCATCATTATCTTTGCAGCACGCCACAAGGCGTATCACTATGCCTCATGGAGTACGCTCCACGTGTACTCCCTCCATACACGTTACGACCCATCACCACTACAACATACTTGCCATATGGTGCATCACTCCACCATATGGAGTACACTTCATGTGTAATCCCTTCACACATGCTATGCCTCACAGAGTACACTCTACGTGTACTCTTCCCATTCCACCTTACGCCAATAGGGTATATTTTACATATGTTCTCTTTATCCCACTCTACGCCACGAGAGTACGTGTACTCTCTTCTCAATCCACACGACGCCACATCATCACTACAACACATACTTCACAACCACATTTCACAGCACAGTCTACAACACTACATATCATACAACACATATGCGTCCAACACTTCACTACACAGCACATCACAATACAACGAACTCTACAATACAAACAGCATAGTCCACAACCTAATCAACAAATAACATAATTAACGAGGGATAAAGGGTTATACCATCGACGGGATAACCCGTGCGTTGCTCGCTGATCGTTACAGTTGATGACATCGAAATGGTCTTACGTGGCGGCTAACCCATATATAGTGGTTATTTGGGCGTTTGGATAGCTAAGTGTGGTCTTGAAATGGCTCATGGTGACCTCGTGGTGGCGGTGAGGGGGCGGAACGCAGCGTATCTGGCCATTTACAGTGGCAATTAGCCACGTGCAGTGGCTGTTTTGGCCACTAAAGGTGGCTAGAGGTGCGGGTCTGGTCGTGGCTGGCCATGGAGAAGCTTGAGAAGGGTACGGTGGAGTTGTGGTGGCGAGGTGGAGGCAACAGGACGGCAGATCTAAGCCGTGAGGTGGAGAGGAGCCGTGGGAGAGAGAGAGGGCTTAAGAGAGGTGGAGGGCTTGGTTGGCTTGGAGGAGCTCGGGGAGGAGTCACGGTGGCCAGGGGAGGTGCTTGGTAGGGCTAAAACTGGCACACAGCGGCGCTAGAGCTGTCGGTGGCCTTAACTTGTGTGAAACCCATTTTTATGGGTGTTGTGTGTTTGTGCAACGGAGAGGGAGAGGGAGAGGGAGGTCCGTGGTGGCTGGGTTTGTGAAAGGTGGTCACCGGTGTGAAGTGGTGGATGTGTGGTGGCCTGGGTAGACACTCACGGCGGCGCACGGTGGCTGGATGGGTAAGGAACCTGTTTGGGTAAACCCATTTTGGTAAGAGAGGGAGAGGACTGTCGTGAGGGGCTGGGTTTGGTGGGGCGGTCGCCGATGATGGCTAGAGGTGTGTTGGTGGCCGGAGGCGTGGCTACGACTGTGGCATGGGGTTGGGCGAGCTGAAAGAGGGAATTGACTGTGGGAGAGGGGCTGCTGCCCATGTGAGCTGAGGGAGGGAGGAGAGAGAGAGGGAAAGGAAAATTGAGGGAGAAAGAGAGAGGGTCTGAGTTTTAATCATGATCCATTTATTTTGGGATCTTCAAAACGATCTAACAGTGGAGGATTAAAACACTGATTTAAAAATGCATAAACATTAACTTAATTAAAAGCACTGAGAGGAATTAAGGTAGAATATTATTTAAATTAAACTTTAGTTTATAGAATAATATTCCTTCATCATTAATAAAAAGATGACGTCTTAATTAATATCTTTAAAAGAATAAAACCACTTAATTAATTTGAGTTTTTAACATAATTTAAATCTCATAATATTGAAATAACTAAAATCATTTTAATAAATGATATTAAAATGATTTCTGAAAATTATAATATTTTTAGAGCTCTTAAAAAATATTATAATTATTTTATTTCAAATCAAGCTTAGTTCAATAACACTGGAAATATCTCATATAAATATTTTCAATACATTTAAAACACTGGGAGTACTTAGAATTCACATAATATTTTTAGAACACGCCATCAAAGTTTAGCACGCATAACAAGACTCGTAGTTGAATTTACTTACATCAGAAAGAAGGGACGGGGTGTTACACATCAGGCTTAGGCTCAGGCTCAGGTAGCGTATGCAAGATGACAAGCCACTATCACACAAAGGGTGAGTTCATGATTAAGGAATAAGATATCAAGGATGACAAAGACAAGGCCCTTGGGTTGTACAAGGTTGTCGAGGAACACCTCCTTGCCAATCCCAATTTCTATGCTTAAATTTTGTTTTCTGCCTGCTGAGTCCCTCCCCAAGTGTTATTTATTTATTTATTTTTTGTCCTGTATGTTGTTTCTTGGCAGAATGCCCTTTGCTTGGTAATAAGAAGCCTGGTATTGACTCGACTAGTGATGTTGTATTGTTGGCTTTCGCTTGAGATGCATGTAATAGATCATGAATGAATAAAGTAGGACTAATTATTCAAGGCTTTCGCTTGAGATGCCTGGTATTGAGTCACCAATTGATCCGGACAGATTATTCAAGGCCTTGATATTGGATTCATGCAACCTTTGCCCCAAGCTTCTGCCTCAGTACATTAAGAGTAGGACTATGTAAACCTGCTGCACTATAAAATGTAGGACCATGTTGACACAAGCTGCATATAACTCCAAGAGTAATGCTACTATGCTTTTGAGACCGACTGTTAGTTCTAATGCACAACACAATGGATTTATGTGAGGGGAACCAACACAAAGCATACCATAATTAGACGCTCAGGACCTATATTGCACTAGCAGGATTTGCAGATTGCATGTGGCAATCCTGTCATCCTAAGGTTGACTGATCGGGAGGAATTGCTGACTCTAAATTCAAGTCATTAATCTGTGCTGCAAAATTTCCACCTCTGTTCCGTAGTCCTGCTTTGGTTAGAGGCGAGTTATTGCAACACTGTCATGAGCTAATTAGTTCGATAAGTGAAGGTCTAAATTAAATTAATGATAGGCCAATGGCGTCTGGGCCTAATGGCACTACCTGGTCTTTCCTTTTAGGGTAGGGACTCGATTTCTCTGCTCTGGGGTAAGAGGGCCCTCTTCAAAAATTTTGCATATGCAGTTCTTTTACGTACAGGCATTTTGGTGGACGAATCCGTACACGAAGCTGATAAGGCTTGCTGCCACGTCAGTGATTTTTTTATTAAAAAGAAAAAAAGAAAAACATGAACTCATCAAGAAGAAGAAACATCGGCTCCCCTTCGTCTTTGTTCTAGACTTCCAGTGCAAAAATCCAAATTCATTTTCGTCTTTACTTCATCTCCACTCCTCAAGAAAATTCGAAGTTAAAAATATTTTAAAATAAAAAGGGTAAAGAGATATTCTCGTTTCAAAAACCTCTTATTAATATTCTTTTTGACTATAAACAATGGAAGCGACCATTTTGATATATAAAAATTGTTTGATTTGAAAATAGAAAATATTAAATAAATAAAAATGTAAAAAACATTTATTATAATATAATTATAATATAACTTATTTTTAATATAAATTAACTTACTTTTTAATTTTATAATTTAAAAAATTAAAATGAATAAAAAAATGAATACATAAAATAAATACAATAAGAGATAAAGAAGAAATTCGGTCCCATCTTCGCACGCCATTTTTGCCGTTTATGGGTGATGCTCTATCGTTCCTCCCTCCGCTGCAAATTGGTCGGTCTCTTACACTCCTCCTCCACGGCCACCTCCTAAGCGTCAGATCCTGAAGGTCGTCAGCTGCACTCCGCCGCTCTACCACTTACGTGAACTCCTCTGCGTCGTAGCTGGTAGGTGCTTTCATTTCCCCACTAGTTTGTTCTTGTATGGTTTTGAGCTTTCATGGTACCGGTTTTACTAGGAATCTCCCCGGCCCAAGCTGTGAATATTTCTTCAACCTTTTCTTACAAAAAAAATGGCCTTGCTCCGCCTAGAAATTTATTTAATTAAAAAAATAGTTTAAAAGAAAATGCTTTCATTTTCAATGAATTATCAAGGGAAATCAAAGTAGTATCCTATTGCTATATATCCAGTTGATAAGGAAGGCTGATGGCAAAGTTTCGATGCATTTTGTTTTCGATACCCAATTTATTTTATTCCTGGAGATGCAATGTTCATTTAGCTTTTTATCGAACAGATTTGGTTGATTAATACCTTTGTTTTCATTTTATTTCTGTCCATTCCGTCATATATGCCCTCTCTTGCCCAAGTTTTATGCCCATTTCTTCGACTTCGTATGTGTTCTGATCTATGCTCATTTAGACCGATAGATGATCGTGGCTGAAACTGCAATGTAGAGACCTGCCTCAAACAATTTGCTTAAAATCTATTGTTTTCATGTAGTCTAGTTTTCTTGAATTTGACCCGAGTTTTTTTATTTTCTGTCACCAAGCAGCCATTAGTTTGGTTGCTTGTGGTCTTTCTTTTTCTAGGTTTTAAATAATTTGGTTGATCTGAAACTTTTTAATTTTCCATTGTCAGCATCTGTAATGTTCATTAGGTCGATCATTTCACGAGTTCAATATGTTATATTTGTGTGTATGGGTTATATTTCAGTAAATTGATATATTTAAGTGAATTGATATAGTCTGTGATTTGCTTTACAAATTCAAATGGATATATATAATGCGATATCCCGAATTTTAGTATATTTTTAATTGAAGGATTATTTTATTTAATTTTAAATATTGGTTCTCTTGTTTTAAATTTATCGTATTGCTTGTTGGTTTAATTTTTGATTTTTAAATTGTGAAATTTATTTTGACGTACTTTCTTGATATTAATTATTGTTTGCATTGAAATTGCTCTTTGCTTTAATTTATTTTATTGTTGGACTTTAAGTATTTTATTTTATTAATATTGTGTTGTAGTGTTTTTATTTGGCTCTTATTTATTTTTATTGTAACTTTTTCTTTTGGACTCTTTTTTTTTTTTGGACTAGCCTGTTTGAGTGTGTTTTATTTTTCTTTTGAGCCCAGCCTCTGAAAACCCACACCCCAAAACCATGTCGTTTTGGGTCATGGTGTTTGAAACCCTATTATTCTTTTTCCTTCCTCTGTTGCATCGCACCCTGTAACACCCCCTTCTCATAAGCTAGGAGTGTCACGTACTTTTCATAAAAATAAAATCCGGCAAGAGATCTCAAATTTCATAAATGAAATCAGTAATTTATTTTGTAGAAAATGTCTAATAAAAAGTCTTCTAAAAACATTAAATGAAATAAACTGAACGAAACTCATGTCATAAAAACATGTTTTATTTTAGAAAGTCTGAACAAAAATTTAATGCTTCTTCTACTCCTGGCCTGTTTGCTCGTATTCATCATCATCACCTAGGTGGTTTAAAATATGAAAATAAACAAAAATGAGTCGAAGACTCAGCAAGAAATCTATCACAACATAAATATACTAAATATAAGGTTTTCATAAAAACTTTCATGCTGAGAGTTTAAAATCCTGACTATTCATGCTGATGCTTGTGCTATGCATGACTGTTTAACTGAATTAACTGACTGATTTGACTGATTAATCTGACTGATCTGATTTATCTGACTGGCCAACACACTTAACCCTGTGTGCGAGGTTGTGAACCGGCCCCACATCCCGCGGCCGCAAGGGGAGCCGCTGATAGTATTCTGGCATACTATGGTGGACCACGACTGAGTTCGTGGCTTGCACATCCACCCTGAAACTGAACTGCATTGGTACCATGCATCTGAATGGCCATCTTATTAACTGATATAATCTTATCTTTCACTTGAATTTAAGATGGCTTACGTGTCTTATACACATGAGATGCATAACATAATACATACATAATTATAATTTCTAAATCTGAACATGATGCGGAATGACATGATCGTATGCTATACTAGATGACATGTTTGCATTTGACATGAGTGGTTCATAAATAATTGGCTGGAAATGACTGGCTTGAATAATAATTATCTATAAACTGAACTGTGATGATCCTAAACTTGTGATCAAATTACTTACCTCGCTGCGTGCCTTCTTGAATATCACTTCGTAACTCGATACCTATACGCAATAATAACTATTACTAAATCCGTCTAGGAACAATATGTACTAATAACCTTCTTAATTAAATTCACAATCTAAAAGATAGTCAAATAAATATTTTGTTTAACACCATATCAATAAATCCTAGTATTTAAATTACTAAAAATACTAATTACATATTATAATTTAGTAGAATACTTGAGCTATTTTAAAATAAATCATAAAACTTCAACTCTTAAAATAAGTTTCCTTTCTTAACATAATTATTAAATCTTATAAGAAATCTAATAAATAATAATATCATTTAAATATTCTTAACATATTTCTTAATTTCTATTTAAAATACAACTTAATAATTTTATTAAAATCTAGCTAAATAGACATAGGAGAATATTAACTAAAATAATAAACTCAATAGTATACTTTAAAATACATTTCAAATTCTTTAAGCATTTTATAATAAAAATGAGTTTATGACTAATATCTTTATTTAAAAAGAAAAACTCATCTTTGAAATATTAAGCCCAACTCAACTTTAAATAAAATGACTTAATAAAATCCATAATTAACATATACTTAAATGTAATTATCTTTAAACACTCGTTCAAGATACTATGGGAAGTGATTAAAAATGGCATAAAAGTAATCTCCTTTAAACACTTGCACTTAGTGAATTAAACTTAAAAGTAACTAATACATTCTGTAGAGAAACAGAGGCAACGGGAGAGGCTTGCGAAGCAGAGGACTCACCGAGAGGAGGTATGCGATGGAGATGGGCTGCGCGGCGGTTCTGGCAACAAGCAGTGGTCACGGCAGCGCAACCAGCGGCTTCTTTGTGGTGGTGCGACACCGAGAGAGAGAGAGAGCGTAAGAGAGAAAAAAAAAAAGAACTGTTAGACCGAAATCAACCGAAAACTACCGAAAGGGAGAGGAGGCTGGCGGCGGTCGTGGGCTTACCGGAAGGGAGTGGGTACGACGGGGTTGGGCTGGTTGGCTCTTTCTGTGGTGGCCAGGAGGTGGTTCGACGTCCCTCTAGGTGGCTACAGTGGAATCAAAAAACAGAGGCTTCAGCCTTCACGTCCGTCGCTGCTGCGGCATGCTTTGGCGGCTGAGGGTGGTCCGATATCTTCTAAGGTGGCCGGTAGTGGCGTCGACGTGATCTGAAGGTGGTGGTGGTGCCGTGTGGGTTCGAAGCTGGGCTACTCTATGGTTCTCGGTGCAACCTTGCGGCAGTACCTAGTTTGGGTGCTCTGTTTTGGAAGTGGAAAACAAAGGCGGTTGGTGTCGTTTACGTGGGCTGCGGGTAGTGTTTTCGTGTGCTGGTTGCTGCATGTAGGAATGATCGGGGCTCTTGGTGCACTGCCGTGTGTGTGTTGTGCGGTGTCCTCGTGGTTGAGCTACGATTTGGTTGTGCATGGTCTGGACGGCTCCATGCGACGGTGGCTTTCACCTTGGCCTAACGAGGTTGACGGCACTCTAGCTTAGGTTCAAGACATTTACGTCTATCATATGAGTTCTATATATAGACCAAGAGAAACCCTAGTGAATAAGAGGAAGAGACGTACGTGCATTGGAGTTTTACTAAGAAAACCGATAGGTAGGAGTTTTATCATTAAAAGAAAATAATAATGGTAATAGTGTTTGGACTCGTGAGCTTGCTAAATAATAATAATAATAATAATAATAATAATAATAATAATAATAATAACAATAATAGAATATTTATAATTATAAGAAAAAATACATAAAACCTATCCTATAACCTAATCTTAGGATCGGGTTGTTACACACCCCCTCTTTATTTTATTTTTCTTCTCTTTTTCCTTTGCTTTTTCTTCCTTCTTGGCCCGCGATTTCCCTTCTTTGCTTTTATCTTTCTCTTCTCTGCTACTCGCCGCATCCTTGGTCTACGTCCACAAGTCTTCACATCCAGCTTTCACACACGGGCTACCAAGCAAAAATTTTCCACCACCGTTTCAAGCCACAACACAGTCTCAGATGCACTGCTACCAAACCTGTCTAGCAAGCAAATCGAGCACTTCCTCCTCCATAGCACAACCCATTTCCATTGTGCACCACCATCCCCATCTCATCTAAAAAAAAACAGAGCATTTTCACTCAACCAACTCACCGCCTGTATGCCCATTTCTTTGACTTCGTATGTGATCCGATCTATGCTCATTTAGCCCAATAGATGGTCGTGGCTGAAGCTGCAATGTAGAGACCTGCCTCAAACAATTTTCTTAAAATCTGTTGTTTTCATTTAGTTTGGTTTTCTTGAATTTGACCTGCATTTTTTTATTTTCTGTCACCAAGCAGCCATTAGTTTGGTTGCTTGTGGTCTTTCTTTTTCTAGGAATAAATAATTTGGTTGATCTGAAACTATTTAATTTTCCGTTGTCAGCATCTGTAATGTTCATTAGGTCGATCATTTCACGAGTTCAATATGTTATATTTGTGTTTATGGGTTATATTTCAGTAAATTGATATATTTCAATAAATTGATATATTTTAGTAAATTGATATAGTCTGTGATTTGCTTTACAAATTCAAATGGATATATATAATGTGCAGAAATCTCCATCAATGTATTTACTATTGTCCTTAACAACAAAAACAAAAGGTAAATATGCTGCAGTGATATACAATTCTCTTTTATCACCCAAGTTGGAGATAGCAAGTGGTGGGTTCAGTTCTTGTTGGCATGCAGTAATCTTATTAGGATGCAGAATAAGAGTTTTGAGTTCCTTATTCTAGTTACTACAATGTATAAATAATGGAGAATTCATCAACTTAGGTATTCAGAGATGCAATTTGGGGTGGATGGAACACAGTCGGAGCTGTAGTTGAGGATTTTGGTTTTGTTATCATTGGTATGTATCCTTAGAAATGTACTTAAAATGTATAAAGTTGTTCATTTAAGTTTGTGGTTGCTTTATTTGGTTATCCAATTTTTGTAATTGCAATATCTTGACCCTGCAGATTAAGGTACAAGTACAGCAATATCTTAACCGGAATTTCATTTAAGTAAAACTCACCGTTTTACTAACTGCGTGGACATTGGTGCGCTTCGGTACACGAAATAAGTTGCATTCAGACTTTCCTTGCCTATGAGAGTAATGAGGAGGGCGAGATAGTTGGGTGCGGAGGAGATTACATGAAAGGGAGATTCTCGTAATGGCCCAATGGGAATGCTTCCCACAATGCATGAAGTAAGATACATATCCAAGAGCTCATCTTTCCCCCACAACATATGTATGGCCAAGTTTTTCCCCTGTCATCTCGGCTTCACTTCCTTGCTCAATACCCTGCACGACCCGAGCAAACGTTTTTTCTCCACAAACGCCGCCAAAACCGCCTATAAACTTAGCGACTCTGTCTCTGAGTTCAAACAAGATTACTCCAACCTTTGTTTCAAAGGACACATAAAAGAAGCGTATGAGAGGTACAAATCAGAGATATTTTCAGAGCCTTCTCTCTTGTCTAATCTCATCCAAGCATGCATACCCCAAAAGTCACTTTCTTTAGGAAAACAGCTCCATTCTATGATAATTACGTCTGGTTGTTACTCAGACAAGTTTGTTTCCAATCACCTCCTTAACATGTACTCCAAGATTGGGGATTTACAAACGGCTGTGACACTGTTTGAGCATATGTACAAGAGAAATATAATGTCTTGTAACATTTTGATTAATGGCTATGTTCAAAGTTGTGATCTGGAGAGTGCCCAGAAGGTGTTTGATGAGATGCCTGATAGAAACATCGCAACATGGAATGCAATGATTGCGGGTCTGACCCAATTCGAGTTTAATGAGCAGAGTTTGAGTTTCTTTTCAGAAATGCATCAGTTGGGGTTTTTGCCTGATGAGTTCACTCTGGGAAGTGTGCTCAGGAGCTGTGCAGGGTTGAGATGTTTGCATGCTGGGCGGCAGATTCATGCTTATGTGGTGAAATGTGGGTTTGAGTTCAATTTGGTTGTTGGGAGCTCTTTGGCTCATATGTATATGAAATCTGGAAGCTTGGAAGGAGGTGAAAAAGTGATTAAGTTGATGCCAATTCGCAATGTGATTGCTTGGAATACGCTTATTGCAGGGAAAGCTCAAAACGGGTATCCTGAGGAAGTGCTGGATCAGTATAACATGATGAAAATTGCAGGTTTTAGACCCGATAAGATTACATTTGTGAGTGTCCTCAGCTCATGCTCGGAACTGGCAACACTTGGACAGGGTCAGCAGATTCATGCTGAAGCAATCAAAGCTGGGGCTTGTTCGGTAGTTGCTGTGGTTAGTTCGTTAATTAGCATGTATTCAAGATGTGGGTGTCTGGAAGACTCCCTGAAGGCTTTCTTGGAATGTGAACACACGGATGTTGTGTTGTGGAGTTCTATGATTGCTGCTTATGGTTTCCATGGGCGAGGAGATGAAGCCATTGAGCTGTTTGAATACATGGAGCAGGAAGAGATAGAGGCAAATGAGGTTACTTTCTTGAGCTTGCTTTATGCTTGTAGCCACTGTGGTCTGAAAGAAAAAGGAATCGAGTTCTTTGACAAGATGGTGAAAAAATATGCCGTGGAGCCTAGACTAGAACACTATACATGTATGGTTGACCTACTTGGTCGGTCTGGCTGTTTGGAGGAAGCAGAGGCCATGATAAGATCAATGCCCGTAAAAGCAGATGTAATCATATGGAAAACTTTACTATCTGCCTGCAAAATCCACAAGAAAGCAGACATGGCAAAAAGGATTGCAGAGGAAGTTATTAGGCTTTATCCTCAAGATTCAGCTCCTTACGTGCTACTCTCAAACATCCATGCTTCTGCTAAAAGGTGGCAGGACGTTTCTGAGGTGAGGAAAGCCATGAGAGATAGGATGGTGAAGAAGGAACCAGGTATAAGTTGGCTGGAAGTGAAGAATGCAGTTCACCAGTTTTGCATTGGCGACAAAACCCATCCGAAATCAGCGGAGATTGATTTGTATTTGAAAGAACTAACATCAGAGATGAAGTTGCGTGGTTATGTGCCTGATACAGCAGCTGTTTTGCATGACATGGACAATGAGGAGAAAGAATACAACTTGGCGCATCACAGTGAGAAGTTGGCAGTTGCATTTGCTCTAATGAACACTCCCGCAGGTGTGCCAATAAGGGTGATGAAGAACTTGCGTGTATGCAGTGATTGCCATGTTGCAATAAAGTACATATCGGAAATAAGAAACCGAGAAATTATTGTACGAGATGCCAGTAGATTTCACCATTTCAAAAACGGGAAATGTTCTTGTGGAGATTACTGGTAAGAGGAGATACTGTAGTTTCCTTGACAAGATTACTTTTAATGCATCTCATTTTTCCTTAGACAATTTATCAGCTAGAAATTGTATATTCCTCCTCATTTCTTTTGTTTTTCTCTGAGGGGTCAAATTGTAACTTTCTTCTCATACATTTTTTGTAACAGAAACCACTCCATTCATTAGTGGAAGAGAGAAATTTGATTTATATGTGATAAGATCAATCAGCAAAACATTAGCCCCTGACATGCGCACATTCCATTCATGTTCATTTCAGTTTAGGAATGTACAGCTATAGCTTTCCGTATATATGTTTCTTACCTTCTCTGTATTTATTTCCTTATTTGTAAGTCAACTATAAGCGTTAATATAATACAAGCTCTACTCTGTTATCACTGTGTGAGACAGTTTATTCTCAAAGTCTTTAATATGGACCTTGAAAAGAAAGTACGTCCTACATCTAATAGGCATAACTTATGGATTGAGTTGTTTGGATTTCAACAACATTGTAAGCCTAAATAAAGATTTGGTTGTTAACAAAATTGTTGGCCAGCAGCAGCTCTCACTTTCTTATAAAATCTTTTATGGATTCTCTATCCTTTTGTTTGGACGGCTTTTTCTTTCAGATTAAATCATTCTTGCTCTACATTTAGATTTTCTTTCACCACTTTGTTCAATGCAGATCACGCCCTGATTTAATTGTATGCTTTATTCACTTATTTGTTTGTCAAGTTTGTTGAGGTATTTCTAGTACCGTAGCTTCTAAAGAGTGTTTCAGGACATTTTTATACCTCGGCATTTGAGAGTATTTGACAAGTATTTTGCTTGTTATTATCATTATTATTATTATTATTATTTCTTTTAATTTTTCTACGTAGAAATTGTGGGAAAACAACATTGAGGGAATCTCTGTCCATTAGGCACGGTGGGGGTCAAAACCATCTTCTTATTTCTTTTCCCCTAAATTAACCTAAGAGGAAGTGATAAAAAATGGGGTGATAACTCGTGGAAGGAAAATAGATTTAGCCCTGTTTTTATTCTGCCATGAACCACAACACTTCTTACACCAGATCAACTATTTTTACAACCTAGCTAACAACATAACGTCGCAAGGCATACAAGTCCAAAAGGGATGTAATGGCAAACAAGTATGAAGATTCGCTTCATTATCATAATTCAAATCTTTGGAGAAATTTTTATGAGATTCTAGATGCAGGAAAATAAGTAATGCTATTTTTTATCTTAAATTTTATGCGATTGGACATAACAAAATAAGGAATAAAAAACAACAATTATGTTAGGAAAGAGTTCGGAAGTTATGAACAGCTTTCTATCAATTTAAGTTAGTAAGAGCACCCTCATCAGCTTCCCAAAATGCCCATATTTTCTAAAGTTTGGAGAAAAGATTTGGGGGAAACTGAAATTTCCCCTCCCATACGGATCCCTAAATTAGAGATCCCATTTTGGGTTGGTACAGTGGTTCTCCAAATATCGGGAACTATGGTACATCCCCCCAACTTCTTTGCTTAATCTTTTCTGTTGTTGGTCCCGCGTGAAACTCTCTCTCGATGCCGTCGTTTGTATCGGCCCTCTCTCGCACCGTTTTCCACCATCGACAGTAGCCCCTCTGATCAGCTTCTATATGTAAGTCTCCGCCCTTCTCTCTCGCACAAATGGAACACACACTCACAAACTCTCTTAGTTTCCTTTTAATCTTGTGAGACTAATGAATCTAAATACTTGTTACCTACCATCACTACTTTGAGATTGCAATAGTTGTTACTTTTACTGCTGCTACTTCTTATTTGCGAGTTATTATTGCTCCTTTGCATTAAACAGTTGGTCGAATCTGTGCTAAATAAGGTTGTGGAGGAGTTTGAGCATCGCATTTCAAGCCAAATAGAACTGGTATGTTAATATGGACTATGAGACTAATTATGCATTTGCATGCGCTTTGAAAATTTCCAATGGTTTGAATATTCGTGAATTCCTTGTATCCTTCGCAATCATGCCTAGTTGTTGCTCTTGTTTATGTCCCGTGTACTTGAGCCATGCCTATTCCTCATCAATAAAATCTTTATTTACTGATAAAAAAAGATGTGCTTTGAAATTCAACATGAGACCAGGGATTAGTGCATATTCCAAATCAGCAAAACATGGTTTCTTGGATCCTCAATGAGTTTTTTTCTATTTTCCTCTATTAAGATATTTTTTTTTATCAATCTACATGTCTGACTGGGTATTTATTCGTAACCCATAGATGACAACAACTCCAAAAGACATGGCTGCTTCTCACATCAACAAATCTTTATTGAAATTTGCTTCTGGTGATAAAAAGGTGATACATTATTTCTTACCTTCTGCACAGGTACCTAGGGATTAATATGCAACTAGTGAATCTATAGAAAAAGCACGTATTCGATGACAGAATCTATGATTGGATCATAACTTGGGATTGCTGATATTTTCTTTTGGGTTGCTGTGATATTTTAGACTGAAAGTAAAAATGAAAAGGTGACAAAGAAAGAGGTTATCCAGAAAACCAACATTTCTGATGAGAAATCAAAAGGGCAACTCCTGAAACAGAAAATGGCACTTGATCAACAGCAGAGAGACATTCAAGTACAAAAACTGCTATTTTCATTGCTTTTCAGTTTGCCTTAGCTGCTTAGCTTATTAATGCTATTCTTTTTTTCTTTTTTTTTTTTTATAGGAACTGAAGCACACTCTTCACACTACAAAAGCTGGGATGCAATTTAAGCAAATGAAGTTTCATGAGGAGTTCACAATCTTGGTACAATTTGGGAAAATAATTTTCGTTATATGTTGTTTCTTTCTGTTTTATGTTTCTTTTCCTTTCTTTCTGGAAGAGTTTTTGAGAAGAAAAATTTGTCTTGTTTCTTTGTAGGCATGCACGTTCATGGTCTGGCTCATGCTGCTTCTGGTTATCATAGAGTTCTTGAGGAAAATCGCAAGCTATACAATCAAGTGCTAGATCTCAAGGGTAAGAAGAGCAATTTTAGCCTCCTTGGGGTAAAGGAAAAAGAAAAATCACTGACTGCCTAGGTTTAAGTCCTCAAAATGGATTAAATGGCCTTTTTGTATCAGGAAGTATTAGGGTTTACTGTCGAGTGAGACCCTTCCTCCCGGGACAATCAAATCATTTCAGCAATGTGGATTTTATAGAAGATGGAAGTATCACTATTAGTACTCCATCGAAGCATGGGAAAGGCCAGAAGTCTTTCAGCTTCAACAATGTCTTTGGGCCATCTGCAACCCAAGGTTGATGAGGTTTCTAATTAGATACTTTTCAGATTTTATGATCATAACATTACTTTAACTCTTTTGTCTCCTGATTTATTGCAGCGGAGGTCTTCTCTGATATGCAGCCTTTGATTCGGTCTGTTCTCGATGGTTACAATGTTTGCATATTTGCATATGGTCAAACTGGATCGGGAAAAACTTACACTATGGTAGGTTAGGTTTAGCTTAATCCCCAAAGATACGAAGGAATGTTTTCAATGATGTTTGTTTGCGAGGCTATGCAAATGTGGCTAACTTTTGTTGTTTATATGTCCAGACTGGACCTAAAGATCTTACAGAGAAAAACCAAGGAGTAAATTATCGGGCTTTGGGCGATTTGTTTTATATAGCAAATCAAAGAAAAGACACTTTCTCCTATGATGTTTCTGTTCAGATGATCGAGATCTATAATGAGCAAGTTAGGGATCTCCTTATCATTGATGGAACAAACAAAAGATATCCTTTATAAGTTATTTGTTTTTGTTACCGTCAAGTTTTTTAATTATAAGTTGATGAGATTTCTGCTTATAGAGATGGTCATAGTAGGTTGAGAGCTCTGAATATCATTTCAACGTTTGGACTTACTGCTATTTTAGTTCAATGCAGTGAAATATTTTCACAAACCTCAAATTTTCAAATTGGATTAAAAATCATGTTAAAATGTCCAGGCTTTCAGAATTTTATTTAAGTTTATGAACTTTGTTCTTTGCCAGTCTTACTCTCACCCCTCCCATCAACTAGCTTTCCTTAATTGTGGCTACATTAGAAATTCGTAATAGTTCTCATACTGGACTTAGTGTACCAGATGCAAACCCTGTGCCAGTGTCATCGACATCTGATGTTATTGATCTGATGAACCTCGGACAAAGGAATCGTGCAGTGGGTGCAACAGCCTTAAATGATCGTAGTAGTCGCTCTCATAGGTAGGAACATAGTTCTCTATATAAATAGTTGTATTGATGGTTCTATGGAATATCTTTAGATAGGCTGATTTGTTTCTTCTAATAAATTGTCAATTTGCAGTTGTTTGAATGTTCATGTTCATGGAGGAAACTTGACATCTGGAACTATTCTTCGTGGATGCATGCATCTGGTTGATCTGGCAGGAAGTGAGAGGGTAAACAAATCTGAAGTGACAGGAGATAGACTCAAAGAAGCGCAGCATATGTAACATACTAGTTTTGGTTTTAGGGTATATAAGTAAATTTCCTAGAAAATATTTTTATTTTATTATAGTTTTATCAGAATTTATATTTACTTTATTTTTAATAATTACTATTATAATTTTATTTGAAAATTTTTAGAGTTTGTTTTAATAATGATTACTAAATTGTATCAGATTACATTTACTAGAGTTTGGTTTTTATTTTCTCTACCTCCACCGAACCTTATCTCTCGATTTTAGCCTCTTTTTACACTTTAACCACCAACCCGTAAGTTTCATCCTATTTTCTGTCGAATTTGAAATTCTAACCTTATATTCAGCCTCATCTCTAGCTTTGTAAATTCAAATTCTAGTGGAAACCGACTCTGTTAATGAGTAACGATTTCCACTCCGCACGTCTTTACTCTTTCACATGCACGTCTCTACCCTTCTAGAATTTTCCTTATATTTCCTCTATCAGCTACCATTATAAATCTGGCTTACCTCGTGTACGAGAGGAGAAAACTCGGAAACTCCGTGAGCCACCCACTTCCTTCCGCAGCAACTCCACCCTGCTTAGACCACGTCGACCCACCTCCCAGCCACCACAGAAGGTGCCGACCAGCCCATCCCCAGCTCAGCCACTCCTTTTCGGTAAGCCGACCTCCGTCAGCCTCTTCTGTTTCCCTCTCTTTTGTTTCAGTCCTACAGTTTCTCTCTCTAAACTCTCTCTCTCTCTCTCTCTCTCTCTCTCTCTCGGTGCCGCACCACCATAGGAACTCCCAGTTGCGTCGCCGGTCACTCCCAGCCACCTGGAGCCGCCGTCGCACTCAGCCATCTCTCGGTGAGCTCTCCTTTCGCAGAACCTCTCTCTCTCAAACTCTCTGTTTTCCTTGTGATTAAGCCCGTGTGTTTCGGTTCTTGAAGAACCCGTGGGTTCTTTTTGATGGGCCCTTGGGCCTTAGGCCCTTGTGTGCGGGGGATGGACTATCCTTTCGTTGGGCTTATGTAGTAATATTATGTTATGGGCCAGATTGTATTATTTTACAGAAACTATCCTAATTATTTTAAATGGACTTGTATTTTAATTTGTATTTAATTTTATTTTATTTCAACAACAGTTTACTAATTTTATTGGGCTTAACATTTTAAAAGTCAGTTTTTTCTTAAGTAAATATATTAGTCAAAGACTATTTTTATAAGGATGTTTGCAAATATTTTGTTAATATTCCTTTGTCTATTTAGTATAATTTAATAAAATTATTACGTTAAGAATTTAATGAAATTATGATGTTAAGAATATTTAATAGAATTTATTAGGTTTCTTATAAGATTTAATAATTATGTTAAGAAATAAAACTTAGTTTAAGAATTTAAGTTTATGAATTATTTAAAAATAGTTCGAGTATTCATCTAAATTATAAATAAGTATTTTAAGTAATTTAGATACTAGGATTTATTGAGATGTTTAACACTATCTTTTAGATTGTGGATTTAATTAAGTAAGATATTAGTACTTATGTGTTTCCAAATAAATTTAGTGATAGTTATTACTTCATATAGGTATCAAGTTACGAAATGTTGTTCAAGAAGAAACGCAGCGAGGTAAGTAATTTGATCAAAAGTTTAGGATTATCACAGTTCAGTTTATAGATAATTAGTATTCAAGCTAGTTCATTTCCAACCAATTATTTTTGCACCACTCATGTCATATGCAAACATGTCATCTAGCATAGCATACTATTTTGTCATTCCGCATCATATTTAAATTTAGAAATTATGATTATGTATGTAGAAATAGTATGCGCAAATAGAAACTTGGACAGGGTTGGTCGGCCGATTTCTGATTTTTTTTATTCATTTCTTTGAATTTGTTGGAGAGAGGGAGACAGAGGTTTTACTATATATTCTTTTTTATTTTTTATTTTTATTGAAATCTTACATAGTAAAATGCGGTGATAGGTAGTCAGAATCTTTGATACTCCAATCTTTATATTTCCTACTAGAACCTTCAGTGGTTGAATTCGAACACGGCAACTCTCCCTTGGAGTATACTCTCACTCAATCCCATGAACTGAGCTTTTTGGAAAATCTCTCTCAAGAATTTTCTCGTGCATGATCTCTTGAAATTCTACTCAGATCTTCAAGCTCTTAATATTTGTGAATATATGTTGTTGAAGTTTGTTGAAACCCTCAGCTGACTTCTCTACAAATAGGCAATGCTGTAATTGATTGGGAGAAGGACTTTGCTGACAGGTTTATCCAGAATTTTAGTCAGATACGTTGCTCACTATTTGCTAACATCTAGGATTGGATCACTTTTTCTATATTGCGTCGAGTTCAAATGAGCTTTAGTTTCTTCAATAAAACTTGTATATTTATCTCTTTAACTAACTTTTACACTCAAACATACATATGGCTTTTGTAGACTCTTATTTTATAATATAATCAAGATTTGATAAGAGTTATAATTCAAGCACTTATCATTATCGGACAAATACTCATTCTTATCGGATGCAATCCTAGAATCCTATTTAAAATTACATTTATCCATAATTCGAATTAAATACAGACTCATTTAATCCTAGCCAAACATAAATTACATTTACAAGAAGTGCTATGTCATTAATAGATTATACAAAATTAATTTTGCAAATTAATGTGGCTTCATCTGATCTGTTAGATCTAATTTATAATAAAAATAACTTTATAATCTGACATACCACAATAAATTACGTCAATTTATGAGACTACATTTATGTAATAACTTTATGACTAGAATATTTTCCTTATTTTAATACAAAGAATGTTTGAATTATACTTTTTCTAAAGGGGGGAAAAAAAAAAGAAGAAGAAGAAGTTGGATTTGGTTTCAAATATTTCAGGACACAACGTATCTGGGTAGGCTTAAAAAGGTCAAATATCTGGAAGGCCGAAAGCAATGTTCTGCAAAGGAGTGCGCTGTAATAAAACCTTTGAACTTTGTCCCCGAAGAACAAAACTATTTCCCCTCGAGTCCTGACATGCACATATGCTACTGATCTCACTCTATATAAACCGACACCACTCTTCTTAGTCACAAATCCACAACTTTCAAATCTAAACTCAGTTGATCAATATCTTCTCCATCCTATATATAATATCCTATTTCTAGGCAAAGATGGGTTGTCACCACATTTACCCAGGAGTTCAGCACTTCAGTCTCGCCGGCTATGTTGTTCAAGGCCTTAATCCTCCACTCTCACAACCTCGTCCCCAAGCTTGTGCCCCAGTCCATCAAGAGCATCGAGTTCAGTCAAGGCGATGGTGGTGTTGGTAGCATCAAGCAAACCAACTTCCCCGAGGGTAATGTGTTAGTACTTCAGCACCCTGCATTCTCTTAAATAATTAATTGGTATCAAAGAGTATTTCACAGCATCAAAAGCAAGCAACGGAAATTAATTGCATGTTGTGGCTTAGTAATGAATATGTTTGTTGCAGGGAGTCACTTCAAATACTTAAAGCACAAGATCGATGACCTTGATGTTGACAACCTTATGTGCAAGTACACTTTGATTGAAGGAGACGTTTTGGGTGACAAGCTGCAACTGATTTCTTGCGAGGTGAAGATGGAGGCATCAGGCTCAGGCTCAGGCTCAGGTAGCGCGTGCAAGATGACAAATCACTATCACACAAAGGGTGAGTTCGTGATCAAGGAAGAAAATATCAAGGATGGCAAAGACAAGACCCTTGGGTTGTACAAGGTTGTCGAGAAATACCTCCTTGCCAATCCCAATATCTATGCTTAAATTTTGTTTTCTGCCTGCCGAGTCCCTCCCCAAGTGTTATATATTTTTTTTTTCATTTTGTCCTGTAGTTTCTTGGCAGAATGCCCTTTGCTTGGTAATAAGAAGCCTGGTATTGACTCGACTAATGGTGCTGTATTGTTGGCTTTCGCTTGAGATGCATGTAATAGATCATGAATGAATAAAGTAGCTTTCAATTTCCTTTTTTTGGAATTACCAAGATATAAATAAATAATAAAATCTATCTCTTTCTATCAGTTTAATCTTTTAAGATAAGTGATAGTCTCACATGATATTAGAGCAGAGATTTTAGTTTGAACCCTAATTCTACATGACTCGATTTCATATTATTAAATATTTTACGTAACATGTGAGAAATAATGTTAAAATAATAGTAGTCAAAACAAAAGAAGGCCTCCAACAATACTTCAAAATTAATTAGTTTGGATATTAAGGTATTCTAAAATATTTTCATATATTTCATTCTCAAACATCACTCAAATATAAAATATTTATCAGTTTAAACAAAATGAAAAGAAAAAAATAATACTAGTTTGAAAGAGAGATTTTTTAGGTATTTTTTCTAATTTCCTTTTTTAAGGAGGGGTAGAGTTCAATTTCTAATTTTTGGTAAAAGAAAACATGTTTCTTGGGTGAAAAATTATATTTATCATCTTCACATACTACATAACATATTTTTTTTTTTTTATATCTTACTAAATGTACGGTATATAAATTATAAAGTAAAAGAATTCAATTAGTTTAAAAAAAATAAAATTAAAATAAATTTAAAAAAATATTATGTATAGTATGTGAGGATGATGAATGATAAAATTTTACTTGGCATCTGTCGGTACGTAGCACGCGATTGATGGGCTGACTATCAGAAAATGTGTGCAAGTGCACTTGAATAAAAGAGACATTCATGCGACTCTGCCCAGTTTCTAGACCAATATGCTAATGGGTTCCAAAGCTAGCAGTTTGGACTTTAGTTAAGAAAGGGGTCCCACAGCTTGGAATATGCCACTCTGTCTGGATTCAGGCCGCCAGAAGAGGAAAAAAATGTGCAGCTGAATTCCACTTCTCATCGCATCTTATCCCTCCATACACAATAAATTCTGCAGATGACCATCCTCATCTTCAGTAAAACACTCTCGAGTCTCGACCCAACTTTGTTCTCATCTACCAGAAAAGATCATGGGCGTCATAAGTTTTCTACAAGAGTTTGAGTCACCAATTGATCCGGACAGATTATTCAAGGCCTTGATATTGGATTCATGCAACCTTTTCCCCAAGCTACTGCCTCACTACATTAAGAGCATTGACATTATAGAAGGAGATGGAGGTGTTGGAAGTATCAAACAGATTAACTTCGCTCAAGGTTAGTAACATGATCTACTGCTATTTTTAACTAATTCCTGTTACGTTTAATTTATCTGTAATAATATAATATGCGCGCAGGGCCAGGCATTCATTTCAAATATGCAAAGTACCGGGTTGATGAGCTGGATATGGAGAATTTCAGGTGCAGGTACACTATAACTGAAGGAGATGTGTTGGGAGAGAAGCTCAAATCCATCGAATACGAGGTGAAGTTTGTGGCTGATCATGGAGGCTGCATTTGTAAGATGTTGAGTAAGTATTATTCAGATCAAGAACTTGAGTTCAAGGTTGAAGATATAGAGTTTGGCAAAGAAAGAGCAACAGAGATGTACAAAGTAGTGGAAGCTTACCTTTCGACAAATCCACTCTCTTATCTTTAATTGGATACTACAGATGGTCGATCTTTCTGTACAACTCTAGTCTTAAGTCTGTCACCGGGAACTACAATAAGTACTTTTAATAATAATTTTTAAATTTTATATCACATACATGTGTTTGTTTTCTAGTATTCATTTTTTGAAAAATTCTATTCATTATCTCTATATTTTTTCTCTTACCAAATGTATGAATATAGATGACGAATAGAATAATTCAATTAGTTTAAGAAGAATAAAATTAAAAATATTTTTTAAAAAAAATTAAAAATAAAATATGAGTATAAAAATTTGAATAGCAAAACTTTTTTTTTTTGTTTTGGCTGAATATTGTAATTTTTATCGAGGAGAATGGGAAGAGCAATAGTTTTAATTTTGTACATTTTGGACGAAAGCCACTGTGGTTGACTCACTTTAATCCCTTTCTTTCTTTCAGTCTTAGCTCTAAGTATTGGTATTCGATTAGTCATCCCAACCTCCAAAATTTGATTAATATAAAACTTTTTTATTTTTAATCAATTATTCAAAATTTCAAGTCTATATTAAATTAGTCATCACACTCTCTATAATAATAAATATATTATTATTTTTTATTATTAATATTTCTTTAATTAAATCATATAGGTGAACATTACTTATATTATAATTTGTTATAAGATAAGATTATTGCATTATTTTGTACTTTATAAATAATTAATAAAAATTTTATTCATATTTTCTCATATTATTATAATTTTTGCATGATTATAGATAGATGCTAAAAATAATTTCATTATATTTTAAAAAATATTGAAATAAAGATGATTAATATTATTTTATAAAAATATAATTAATAATAGAAAAATACATCATAATTCTAGGGATGAAGTTATACTAGAGAAAAAGAAAAAGAAAACACAAGAAATAATAAAATATTAGAATGAAGATGCTATAGTTCCCTTTATATATATATGACTTTAGAGATGAATTTATTGCAGCTCATCTTTCAAATGAATTATGCTTAACTAATCCAATGTTGTAGAAATTTAGTGGCCGACAATCTTCAAAATATGTCTTTCACTGGCATTTAACTAAGCTAATGATAGTGCTCTTAGCTCTCTTGTTCTTTTTTCATATGCGAGAAGTGTTACAGACTTAATTTTTTTTTTATAAAAACAAATTTACAAACCGGCATAAATTTATATAATTCTTTATATTTAATTTATAATAAAATAATTTTACAATTTAGCGTATTACGTCAAACCAACATTAGTTTGTGAGCTTCTTTATATACAATCTTATTGGGCTAAAATGTTTCTCTTTTCAATTTGGTAGATAAGAATTTATCTAAAGACTAAGAGTACTAGCATTGGATTCATCAAATTCATATTCAAATTTTGATGAAAAGTACATGTTTTCCATATATCTAAAATCTCTTTATCCATAACTCAACATTGGATTAGCTATTGGATTTATCAAAATAATAATATAATATTATTTTTTTAATAATAATATTTTTTATTTTTCTTTCATATTTTACAATTACACTAACCATATATTAATTAATAATTTAATTTGATACTTAAATTATTATTTCTCAATTAATTTTTTTCCTCAACCTAATTATCTAACAAACACATTTTGACAACCCTTCTTCTACCTAACAATCATATATAGAATTTATTAAACTAACAAACACATTTACAATTCTTTCATCCAACAAACATATTATGCTAATATATTAAGCATGAATTTATATAGCTCATCATATTAGATAGAAGGCCCCACTTAAGTTAGGATCTACTACCATTTCCTCAGTCACTCTAATAAGCACAGAAACAACAATTCTTCAATTGACAACAAATCGGATCGAGGAGAGCAAGCAAGATTAGTACATTAAGCGTATTGCACTTATAAAATATGCATAGAAAGGACAGTAACCAATACCTGGTTCATTTTCCAAATATCTGACAATAAGTTCTTTTGATTCTCTAAGAGAAAGAGACAAACACAGAGACAGAGAAACATAAAGGTCTAAGATGAACCGCATTGCAAATGTTAGCCAAGATTTAGAAAATAACACTTACCAGAATCAACAGCTTTGATTTCCCTCGTACTAGCATCAGCTGACATCAAAAGTTTAATAAAGAACTGAGCAAACCTGAGCAGCAAACACAGACATATACAAGTGACATATACCCAATTCAAAATTTCAATATTTGCTAAGTTAATCCGTATATAAACAAAATCCTTCTATTGTAAGTGACATATACCCAAAACAGAGCAATGTGCACATGTAGTACGAGTTCATTATCTTCAATTTCACATTAGAAGCTACGAGCATTCGTTGAACAGCTTTCAATTATACAAAAAATATCACCCTATTGGCTCGTCATCTTCTTCGACGCCACCCAGCTCCATGACAAGACAGAGCTCCATCTCAAGACCCTCCACAGCGAGTTCGCCCTCCTTGCCAACTCCTTCATAACCAACAACCAGGACCCCGAGTCGCCTTCCCATGCCAAGCTCTTCTTCTGCGACCTCAAATTCAAAGAGTCACAGTCTAGCTTTGGCCTCTTCGGCGTCAATGCCCTCCCTCACATCCTCCTCATCGCTCCGCACCAAAACCCCAAAGAATCCCATCAGATGGACCAGTGAGACTTCTCCAGACTCGTCGAATCGATGTCCGAGTTCATCGAATCGAAGACCAAGTTTGTCTTCGGTCCGATCCACTGGCCACCCATGTTTTCCAACAAGCAATTGATAGTCATCGTCCTTGCCATTTTGATTTGGTACTTATCAAAAAAAAAATTATACAAAAAATATCTGTGGGTATTTATTTAAAGAACAAGGCCATGGAAAAAACTTACAGAGCCACATTGCAAATTTGCAGTAAAGCAAGTAGCACCGAAACTAATAGTAAAATAACTCGAGGACCTCAAGGGAGTTCTTGAGGACGGGCCTTCTGTACTCCCTCTTGTCAGTCCTCGCCTTGAATATCTCCACCAGCTCTTCGTTTGCAACCGCCATGACTGAATTCCATGTTTTGGTGAATCCCTTCCTTTCGGCATCTCTGGTACTATTGAGAAGATGGCGCCGAAAACCCAAACCAATGAAACCTAAACTAGAAATAGGCGCCAAAATCCAGAGGACTCAAAGAACTCGAGAAAAATCAGCACCAAAAATCACAAGAGACATGCAGATGGTGCCGAAAATTCACAAAGAACTCCAACCAAGAACCAACGACTGCGCTAAAGACTGCAAGAACCTAGACCAGACCAGACCAGAATCTAAAAGGGATTTCAAGAAGAAAGAAAGGGAGAGGAGAGGAAAAAAGAAAGGGAGAGGAATTGAAAAGAGAATTGGGGATTTCGGGGTAGAGGAAGAAAGCAGAATAGAGAGGGAAGAAAGAACTTTGCGTGCAAAAGATTATTTTCGTAATAAAATAACGCGATAGATGTTGAATAGTAGTTCATCAAGTTTGGTGATAAAAGGGACTCCATTGTAGTTGAAAGTTTCACATTTACATAAAAGGTGAATTCAATGCAGTGTGTTTTGAGCGAGATTCATCAAATTTTAAACATTGGACTTGAGTCCAATGCCAGTGCTCTAAATAGCAAGCTCATGTTATGCTTTCTCAATAAATATTTTCGGGGCTGAAAATTCTTGCGACTCTAGGTTTTTAATAGATTTTCTGAATGTGTTTCGGATTTTTTTACGTGGTCTACCGTTCATCACTAGGGCCTGTAGGGATCAAGTTCGGGGGACCTTTTTCTTTTTCGTGGGATATATGTATAAAATACATATCAAAATATTTATTGAACATTTAATACTATTCAAGAAATTCATGCTATCGTTTTTATTTTGTCTAAAATTATAAAGACAGGTTTGGATAACAAAGTCCTCCCAAGTCATCCTATCTAGGGGTGTAAAAAAAAAAAACTAATAAACCAGTTGAACCAGACCGGACTTGACCGAACCCAGGTCCAGTTTGTAAGTAGTCCGGTGTGGTATCAGTTCTTAAGAATAGAAACCGGTCCTAAACCAGTACGGTATTGATTTTCATATTTTGAAAATCGGTTTAAACCAAACTGGGCCGCCGGTATATATTTATACTTTTTTTTTATTATATATCATTTTTGTATTATATTATATATAAATATATATATATATTATATGCTAAATTACTAATTAATATAACATAGGATTCTAATCTTATTATTCAAGTATATTATTCTTATAAAATAAAATTAAAATAACATGTTATATAACATAAAATTAATCTTATAATTTTTAATATAACATTTGATATAACATATAAATTTTAATCTTGAACATAAGCATTAATATTAAGTTATTAATATAAATTTACTTTTGATATATATATAATGTATTTATACTATAATATAAATAGACTAATAGTTTAGTGTATGTGAATATCATATTATTACTAACATAGATAATCCGTAAAATCGAAAAAACTAGACTTAACTGAAATCGAAAAAAACTGGTTTTGACTTTTAATAGTGAATCGGTCTGGTATCGGTTCTTAAATTTTCAAAATCCGTATATACAATTTGGTTATAAAAAATATACAAAATCAGACCGTACCGGACCGATTACACTCTTAATCTCATTTCATCTCATCTTAATGTCATATAAATTGCCTTAAGCACTACAAGAATATAGGGACTTTGCTAGGGGTGTAACCGGTCCGGTTTTGGACAAAATCTAGAACCGAACCGGTATGTACCGGTTTTTTATTTTTCAAAACCGATTACGCCCCGGCTACCCTCCTAAACCGGTACATCCGGTTTTACCGGTTTCCGGTCCGGTCCGGTCCTGTTTTTCGATTTTTTTAAAATGTAAAAAATATATAATAAATTATTACTTCTTATAATAAAATGTTATTAATAATTTAATATACATATATATTACGTTTAAAGCATATGATCAATTAAATTTTCATCTTTAAGATTAAACTTTTATTTTATAAATTATAATAAAATTATCTTATATATAATTATATTAATAACATATGATCAAAAAAATTACAAATGTTCATATTTAAGATTAAAATTTTATGTTATAATTTATAAATTATAATATAAAATTATTTCATATATGATATATAATTATATATTATATATAAAAATTTAATATGTAATTATATATTATATATAAAACTTATATATATAAATATTTTGTATAATATATAAAATTAATTTTTATATATGTATTTTTTTCAACCGGTCCGGTTCCGAAAACTACGGAACCGAAACCGAAACCGGACCGGTTCTGACCGATTTTTTTAATATAGGAAGTTTCCGGAATCGAAACCAAAACCGGACCGGTTCTGGCCGATTTTCTTAATATAGGAACCGGTTCCGGACCGGACTGGTTCAAAATCGGAGCAACCGGTCCAGTCCGGTTCGGTTCGATTTTCCGATTTTTCGATTTAAATTTACGCCCCTAGACTTTGCGACCAATTCATTTCCATCCCCACAGAAATTGACACTAAACTCATTTTTTACGTCCAAAGTACACTCAGTCGCAAGTTTCCGTTGTTAAAGGTGAGATTCAGAAAAATGAACAGTTGTTTTTCTTTTGCGTCCACGATTTGGTCATTTTGCGTATTTTTGCCTCGCCACAGAAAATTTGCCTCATATCTTACCTTAAGCGGCGATTCGAATCCATCCCAACATTATAACTGTACAATTGCGACGATACTTATTGTTTTTGCGATTGCGCCGCAATAGGAGAACCTTGTACAAATCCCGCTGTCAGCTTGTGAATACTTTCCTCCAAATTCAAACGTAGCCCTAATTTTGCTGAAGGGGTTTTGATTGTCTTCGATGCTCTTTCCCAATTTCCTCATATGATTCCGGTTGGTGAATTCACTCCTTCCACGATTGGTGTTTTGAGAAGAAACTCCACAGGGATGGTATGTTCTCAATAATTTGGAAGATTGATTATCTTGAACTTGGAGAATCAGCACAGGTAGGCCCATGCAACTTCTGTTCTCTCCTTTTCTAGAAGTGATTAATACTACTTATTCTTGATTCCACAATTCGACATGTTTGATTTTCGTCATCCATTGCAACTTTCGTTTGGTTTTGTGATGGTAATTGATTTCTCTGCTTATTGTGCACTCCTATATTAATCGATGCGATGCTTTTCTCATTCCTTGTTCATCATAAGTATTTTTGCTTCTGTCGGTCTTGCATGTATTATGCAGTTTTTGGACTTCTTTTTCCTTGTTTTGATTACTTTGCAAACTGCTCTTTTAAGTGATTGTGCTTGTTTGGGAGGAAAATGAACACAAATGACTAGTTCTATAGAGCGTCTTGAAGTCGGTTCAACTCTTCACATTATTATTCCTTATTTTTTTTTTCTTTTATGCAAACTTTTCGTTTTTAATGACATTTTAACATTTTACCCTTTATTTGTTATGGCCATTATGGATTTAGTTTCTGGGTTGGCAATAGTTGGAGTAGGATGAGGTAGTACTAACATAAGATTCTGGTTTACATTCAACCCAATGTCCAATTGGATATTTTGTAATTAACTGGAGCTACATCTTAGATTGATCATCACCACACTATTGTGAGAATGCATATCTATTTTTTTTTGGCTGTCCATCACAATTACAATGTTGAGTATATTGGTTTTTTGTAAATTTTGGAGTTTGGAATATAGTTTTTCTCTTTTTGGCTAAACAAAATTACACTACACTATAAGTATCTTTATTTTTTATTTTCGAAGAATAGGCATTCTCATTGTAGTGAATTGTTATGCATTGGAGAATGATTATTTCTCATCACAAAATCTAACCAAATCCTATTTCGGCTATGTTGGGTTACTAAGGCACTACTAGCCACGTTTAGCTATCCTTTGAAATGGTTACCTTCCCCTTCCAAATTAAAATTTTTTTTATTTATATCAAACTATACCTCATTCCATGATTGGAAATGCACTAATTCTCAAATTTTCATCGACAAATTAAGGTAGGAGTTTTTCTGGATTCTCAAATTCTTGCAAATAATATAGTCCATCTAACCCAAAGCAAGCACAAAATCCCAATTCTGGGAGAAAAAAGACAGAGAACTATAAGAATAGGACTACCAACAAGGCAACAACTCAAAATCCAGAAGAAGAGAAACAAAGATATTTGCAGATTTATTGGAATGAAGTAGTTTCCATGTTTCTTTATATTAATTTTTCTCTCCAAATTAATAACTCCACTACCCAGGTCCCAATGTGAAAGGTTTGCCGGCAGCCTACCATATCTTTGTTATTTGCCACTTTATTTAGAGAGTAATCAAGAGATTTTTCAGTAGCTCTAGAAGCATAACCAACAAGAATCCATAACCCTAAATACTACAATGACGGTGCTGAATTAAAGATCCGGCATCAGATTTTCTGAAAGGCAATCCTTCTAGCAGCAATAAGAAACTATTGCTGACTACTTTGGGGTAAGGTATGTATAGCCAGAATTTGAGCCAACCATGTTCCTTCTCTTTCTAACCTTTGGCTTCTGATGTATATCTCTTGGTGTGACTAGTTATTATAGCTTTTATTTATAATAACAAGTGCTTTATCTTATTTTTTATTTTGTTTTCTTTCCTTTTTTTGCATGCCAGACTCATCAAGTTATGATTTCCTTTGTAAATAATTTAGTACAGAAGTTGTGAATTTGTGGGTATAGTTTAGAGATGAAACTATCCCAATTCATGCCGTGAAAGTTGCTACTTATTGGATTTTCGCATTTATTTTCTAATAAGTAGATACAAATGTTGAAACTCTATTTTTACTGTTTGAAAACTATTTATTTTTCACTTGGCTATTGCTGTTATGCTGGTTTGTAACTGATTTTCCTAGCATCCAACTATTTTTTTCTGTCTAAAAGAGCTAGACTGTTGAGATCATTTTTAACTTAAAATTCTATCTCTTATGCATACCTTATCTTGTGAAAATCTTTTTTCATGTTTGATCCCTCACAATCTTCTAGAAATAATGGATGAAATTATATAATGCTCTCTCATGTGCTCATCTTTTTCGATTAACAGTCATACTCGCATACAAGTGTCATTCCTTAAGACTGTAGAGAGAAATGAAACAATATTTTTTGGAACTCATAAAGCCTCTAATCAGATTTTTGTAAGTAAGCTTTTTAAAAGTATGCGCTGCGGGAAGCCCATGGCCACAATACTTGTGTGTTGGAGTATTATATTGGCCTCTCCCATGTAAAATCCAATTGTACATTAGTAGTAGAGTATATATTCCACTGCCACTGATCAGGGATAACTCAAACAATTAGATAGGATTTTTAGTCATGAGCTTACCATGGGAATCTTTCCAGAATTGTTCCACATGTGATTTTGATGATCAAAGCATGACTTGAGGTTCATGAATTTTTCATGATCAATTTGACTCAATGTAAAAATAAAAATGACAAATTAATTTTTATTTAAGCTCATTTTTGGAATGTGAAATCTTCATAAAGCAGCAAATTATTTCAAAAATACGTTTCTTTCTCGAGCATAAATCCAATGCTCTTTAATATCATTTAAGGCCAACAATTTGCAGCGAGATTGTACAAAATTTTTTGCGTCCATCAATTTGCGAAAGGTCCAGGTTATTTGTGTCATTTGTGATGATTGCTAATACTGCATCTCTCTTGCATCGCTGATAAAAACTATTTGCGACGCTTTTTAGACTTTTTGCAGCAATTTTTAGTGATGCAAAACGCTATTTTTCTTGGAACAAAACTTTAATTTCATAATATATAATAATCAGGCCATAAAGGGAAAGAAACGAAGGTTGTTGGCCTTATAATTTCAACATCTAGAAAGTCTCCTCTCCTCCATTGCCAGTCATCATATGGCAATCTGAAATAAAAAATGAAACAAACCTAATAGTCTATACTTCTTGATTGAATTAATGTAACTCTGCATGTGTACATTCAAATACTTCTAGCGGTCAAGATTTGTGTTCTACATATCAAGTATTTTTTTCTTTTTTGATAAGAAATGTCTCTCATTTATATTGCATCAAGGATCACAAGAGATCTTATCAACCCAAATAACATGGGCAATAGACTGAGGTACAGAATCCCCCCACACAATCAAATCATCCACATTCCATGCCATTCTAGCTAACTTATGAGCAACACAGTTACCTAAACGATTAACATGTTGACATAAACAAACATAAAAAAGAGACATCAATCTTTTAACTTCTGAGACCAAGTTTCCTAGGCGTGATGCAGTTTGTGATGACTCTTGTTGTAGATTGTCCATTAACAACTTGCAATCTGATTCCACCATCAGCTTTTTGATACTAGATTGGAGAGATAATTGAAGGCCCCTTAGTACTGCCACTAACTTGACAGTTTCTGGTTCTTCAATATGGAGTTCTACCTTGCTAGCTGCAAAGATATCATCCCCTCTTTCATCTCAAAGCACTGCTCGAATCCCTGCTTTATTTTGATCAAAGAACAAAGCCCCATCAATATTAAGTTTCAGAAAACCCGCTGGAGGAGGACCCTAGAGGCAATTATATTTGGTCTGGTTTGTACTTTTTTGTTGAGAGAGAGAAGCATAACTACTCTGAACTGAGAAGGCATGATCAACAACTTGTTTAGTAGAAAAAATGACAGCATCATGTAACTTTTTATTTCTCCTGAACCAAAAACGCCATGCTATTAGGAAAAAATTCTGCAGTTCCTCTGTTGTACGAGTATTATGCACATGTTGGATTAGGTCAATGAAATAGAGAGGTTTTGGGATATCAAGTAGACTAGGCAAATGACCTTTCCAAAAATCAACCAACTGAGAACGAAAAACAATAGCATTGCCCAAGTCTTCATCCTGCTCAGAACACATACTGCATTTGGGATCAAAGTCAACCTGTCTCTTAAGCAAGTTTGAGCAAGTTGGCAAACAATCTTTGCATAGTTTCCACGCAAAAATCCTAATTTTCAGTGGCACTTTCATCTTCCAAATTGCTCTCCATAGGCTGTACAGATTGCTGCTGTTAGAATTTTGCCCTTCTGAATCATTAATGCCATTTTGTAGCAGTTTGTATGCACTTCGAACACTGAACTCACCACTTCTCTCTTCAGCCCACATCCACCTATCTTCATACCCCACAGGACAGATAACTATTCTCAGAATCTTCTCTACTAGTATTGGATTGGAGAGAGCTCATACTTTTTGAGTATCCCACCATCTGATTTCCAAACTAATGAGAGAGTCCACCGTTTCTGTTATTCCTTCCTGCATCTCTACTCTTGTTTGTTCATGAAGCATGTTCCTGTAGCCTGGAATCCATGGATCATGCCAAATCTTATAGTCTTTCCATCCCCTACTCTCCTTTGGCATCCCTGCAAAAGAAGGGATCTTGTTTCCCATATCCCTCTCCAAGCATAGGAGGGGTTGTGACTAAGCTTTGATTCCAAAAAATTCATTCTAGGAAAATATCTTGCTTTAAAGACTTGATACAACAGAGAGCCAGTTTGAGTACGAAGCCTCCATCCTTGTTTTGCAATAAGAGTTGTGTTAAACAGTTTAAGATCTTTGAATCCTAGCCTTGTTGCCCTTGGAACTTAGATTTGCACATTTTCTTCCAACTAATCCACTAGATCTTTTTATTATTTTCAATTCTGCCCCACCAGAATTTAGCCATCAAACTCTCAAGATCTTTAAAGAGACAATCAGGTAATTTGAAACAACTAGCATAAGTAGGTATGGCCAGAGCCACTGCCTTGAGTAATACTTCCTTTCCTCCTTGGGAGAGTTGTTTTTCCTTCCAACATTGCATTTTCTTCCATACACTTGACTTGATTTCAGAGAAAGCAGTAGACTTCTTCCTCCATTTATGCTGAACACCATTGATAGTTTCTTCCAACTCATATCAAGTACTTGATTTTCCTCTAGATATGAATTAGTCCGCCCACATAGAATTCAAACCTTGCTAAAATACAACCCTCCAGGTTGGCTGTGTACTAAAATATTCAGTATTCACATGACTATCGGCTCAAACTCTAACATATATAGCTTTTGCTCTTCTTCATGTCCACAACAACTCACACACGTTAACCTCCTATTGATCCTTGAGTACTCTTTATCCTTTTGAAACTATTTCCATTTTCATATCCAAGATCAACATATATATGGGTGTCACCAGCATTACCCAGGAGTTTGTTTGTTCGGTGCCGCCAGCAAGGATGTTCAAGGCCTTGATCCTTGACTCCCACAATCTCGTTCCTAAGCTCATGCCTCAGGCAATCAAGAGCGTTGATATCATTCATGGCGATGACGGGGCAGGAAGCATTAAGCAAATCAATTTTGCTGAAGGTCAGCAACATTATATCGCCACCCTTAACATCATCTTGATTATGTTGGTGTTTAATGAGTGATAATATTCCTAATATGGAGCAATGACAAAAAAATTAAATGGCTGATATAACATTGTTGGGTCCAAACCCTTTTTAGGGTAGAGCAGTAGAGCTGCAGTACTGTCCCAACATATTGTATCAAAGTGTTTATTTTGATGTCTCCTTCTTACATTCCTTATTTATCTCATTATAACTTTTGCATTATTCGAGGAACCCTAGATGCTCTTGGAGTAAGGTATTGCCAACAAGGACATTCTAGTGCATTGTAGATTTGACACTATTGGAAGGACTTCAAAACTTAAACATGCTTTTGAATATTATGCAGGTACTCATTTCAAGTACATGAAGCACAAGATTGACACCCTTGACACACAGAATTTTGTGTGCAAGTATGCTTTGATTGAAGGGTCAGACAAGATCGAGTCCATTGCATATGAGGTTAAGTTTGAGACCTCTTTAGATGGAAGGTGTTCTTGCAAGATGACAAGTGAATACCACACATCTGGTGGCTTCTCCATAAGGAAGGAGAAATCAAGGGTGGCAAGGAAAGAGCAATGGCCATGTACAAGGTTGTTGAAGCGTACCTTTTGGAAAACACCACTGCCTATGCTTAAAGAGTCATTCCCTTAAGCTGTCTTCAAGCTTTTATATATGTGCTCGTGTTTTTTTTAGTTTTGTTTTGTCTTTTATTGTTTTTCCGGATTTTTTCTTCTTCTTCTTCTTTTTTAACATTTATCTTGCATCCTATATAATATGTGTGGAAAACTGTCGTCCACTTCAATAAATTCCTCATGTCAAATGCTCTCTGTTATCTCGATATGCAGCGATGTTACCACTTGAATCCAAAGTTTACTGCACGATTTCTATCAACCTGCTCACAATTTATATTCTCATGTTTTCCCCCCTAATGTCTGGTATTCACCTTAGTTAACATTCACAAAGATTAGACTTGATCTTAATTAACACCAGCAAATATAGAAATCGACTATGGGTACATTTTGAGGGGAGGGGAAAGAAATCTCAAGCGTTTATGATCAAAGACACCAGTGTCTATGTCAAATGTTTGATGAAAATGAGTCATGCAAGTTACATCTTTTCCTTTTGCATAGGGTTTTGGTATAAGTAATTAGCAACACAGCATTATTGGGCTTCACACCAGTCCAACCCGACCCCTAATAACCCTAGCTAGTTAGGGTTTCGCCATATATATATATATATATATATATATATATATATATATATATTGTACTTTGAGTTCTTCTTCTTCTTTGTAAACGTGTATAAAGCACACATTTCATGCCGTTAATATGACAATTCTTAATTTGTAAGAGATTTAAATTTTAAATTTCTCTTACAAATCAAGTTTTGTCATGTTAACAACATGGAGGAGCTGATATTGTTGAACTGTATTCGACTTTCAAGAGAATAGAATCCTCTGCAACTCCGTAGACGTAGGGATGTTGTCGAACTACGTAAATCTTGTATTTGTGTGTGATTTATTACATTTTGCGTCACTTCTTCTCTTATTGTTCCCAATGAGATTAAGGGATGGTTATTCAAATGTCGTTGTGATATAGTGGTGCTCCATTTTAATCATTTCAAGAAAATAAAATTAGGCAAGACCAGCCATTTGCAGTAAGTCATTTGAATTATAGACAAGAAATTAAAAAGAGTGCAGAGTCATGTAACTTAGAATAAACAGTTGGCTCTTTCTGCAATGAAGTAGTCCTCTGACCACGAACCATCCAAAAGGAAATTAGATGGCAAATAAACAACATATAACTTGTATGGTAGCTAAATATATCAAAACAGGGAAAGATATATATCGAAAGCAAATTATATCTGAGTTGTACTATCTGAAATTCTCTTCTACTTGAAGAAAGAAGGCAATGCGCAGATGATCGGGAGTGACATCATTTAAGGAAAATTCTAGTGCAAGACTAGGAATTTTCGATTAAAGTACCAAAAAGATGAAGACTCAGCCGAAATTTATTTGAACATGCATTTTCCATCTGAATTTAAGAATGAAAGAAGCTTTTAGCACTTCATGTACAGATAACACAGCAAACAATTGTAGTTATAGGTGACTATATCACAAAACCGAAGAATAGGTATGTGGATATAAGAGAAGAAGGCAAGCTGAGGAAGAATTCGAAAATGAGCCCTGGAGATCTGTACATGGTTCAGGAGACACAAACTCAGAGATACCCATCACATTGGAACAATACCATGAGGGAGAAAATCTTGAATTGATGGAGAATGTAATATTAGAAAGACAGATTGAAGAGAAAGGTGACTCGTGGATTCCAGAAAATCTTCCAGCAATTGTGATATTTGCACCAACCATATTCCTAAAGGTGATGCCTCTAACAACTGGAAGAGCACTAGAATCATATTTTTCATCTGGATGAGAGCCAGATTGACCTGTTACACTGATTGCCAAGTGAATATCCTCCAACTCTACACCTGAGAAAAGGATGTTCTTCATATAACCACCTCTGCCTTTTTTTGTCTTTAGTTCAACTCCAGTGAAAGAGTCTCGTAGATGCAGCTGTTCCACAAGTATGTTGGAGATGCCTCCAGACATCTCACTGCCAAAAGCAAGGCCAGAGCCCGAAGAAGACTGAAGGTGAACACCTCTGATGTGGACATTTGTGGTTGGTTGGCCATATGAGATTCCATATTCATCCCAACCACTCTTAAGCACAATTGCATCATAACCCATGCTAATGTTGCAGTTCTGTATGCAAACATACTCGGAAGAATCTGAGAATTGCAATATATACATTACATATTTTCCAGCTAAAGACCTTTCCCTCGAAACAACGTTACTTGGGAGAAAAGAAAATATGTCAAGTAGGAAGCTATCCATTTCATGATGAGGAAATCTACAATCAAGACAATAAGACAAGTAATATAGATAACTGGTCTGTAACCAAAGATGTTTTTTTTTTTGACAAACCTGGGACTATACCACAAGTGTAAGGAGATTCCGGTGGAGCATGAGCAGTTATATTTTCAACTAGCACATTGCTGCATGTTATCCACATACAAACACACATCAGTTGAGGAAATTCTGCTATACTAGAAATTTTGTAGAAATGGATCGAGAATACAAGAAATGAGATATGAGTCAAATAAGACAGTAGTTTGGCCCAGCAAGAAGTACCTGCAATACACTGGATGGATGTTCCAAGCAGGAGAATTTAAGAAAGTTAAATTTGAAATAATTACATTATCAGAGTTAATAAATTCCACCAGATGTGGTCGGCTATGATTTAGGGAATGAAAACTATACTGATTCCACCAGACAGAACCCTGGCCATCAATTGTTCCGTTATCACCTGTTCAATTATCAAAAGGCAAGCAAATTATCTTTTATATGAGGAAGGCAGAAGTAAGGTGCCTCGTTAACAGACAAACTGATAATGAGAAATCCTTGCCTGTTATCACCACATCATTTAAATTTTGCCCATTAATCAAGCTACGATATCTGCCACCTGGAAACTCGATACCTCGACCATAAGATGGGAGAGGATCTACAATATCCCAGTGAATGTAATCCTGCAAAATCTATAAAAAGTAAGAATTATGGTCACTGCACCACCAGTTCATAACCAAGTACATAATGGACGTGTCATAGGGTCCAAAGACTCTCACAACACTGCTAAGAAACGTTCTTCAATACTCTTGTTTTCGCTTTTCTTAAGAGGAAAATTCACTGAAAAATGTAAGCAGAAGTGAAATGAGAACCTGGGATCCAAGAACGGTAGCACCTCTTTCAAGGAAGAGAGTGAGATGGCTAGTAAGGTTAAAACTTCCAGTCAGCCACCTCCCTGCAGGAACATAAAGCTGCGCGCCACCCTTGTCAGCAAAGGACTTGAGATAGAAAATGGCATTTTGGAAGGCAACTGTGTTCAATGTTTTCCCGTCGCCGACTGCCCCAAATTCAAAGATGGACACACTGTGCGGTCTGGGATCCAAAGATCTCTTGTAAGTGCATTGTCCAGTATTTCCCTCACCATCATGTTCGATAGCAACGCTTAATGCCAATAGCAAAAGCAGAGCCACATGGGCTGAAAAGACGTGAAGAAAAGGTTAACGACCAGTTTTGCAAAACAGGCACTCAACCCAAAGAAATGTTCCTATATATATATATATGAGCCTTGCGGCTATATCATTAGAGAAATGTAATTGGGCATGAGCACCACGTCATTGGGGTGGACTCAGAGGACCACCACGATAGTAACCTTGGAGGCTGGAACGATAATATGCAGTATATGCATATGGAGTCAACATTCTGAAAGTTACAACATGGTGAAAGAGACACTTGCAAGTAAAATATATATGATATTATGGTGGAATAACATGCAACACCTTAGAACCTGATCTTGTGAAAAGAACTAGTCCGTATCTCACAATTTAGGCAAATCGGAATTGGTTTTGGACCAAATCTGTATAGGTGAAAACATTTCAAGAAATTCAATACAAAATGATACTACTGGTGGAAGAACTTGTGGAAGTTTTGGAAAAAAAGGTCTTAAAGGACACCGGCTTCGAGACACAAATATCTTCATCTGACATCACAAAGATCTAAGAACAGAAAGGATAGATATTAGAGTATAAAAACGAAGAATTGAATGCACAGTGAATCAAAACTAATGGCAAAAGATTCACATGAAACGCACGGTCATAGAAATACCACCCAAAAAAAAAAATCAATAGCACTTATAAAGATCACTCTTATTATCAAACACTGGCAATAGCCATATCGAATTCAACCGAACAATCACAGAAACAATAAAATAATTAAAACCCTTAATAAAATCAGCCCCACTTCGGGATTTCATACAACCAATGAAAGTAGATGAATCGAACAACATATCCCACAATGCCAACGTACTTACTAGCCTCTTCATTGGGTCTCTTCCCCTTCCCTCAACACCAACCATTGGAACACACGGCACCAAGTCACAGAAAATCAAGAACCCCAATGAGAGAAGAGCAGCGTGCACTAAAGAAGAAGGAGAGCAGCAAGAAGTAAGAAGAGAAACTCAGAAAGAAGAAGAAGAAACAGAGGAGCCTTTATGTATATAATGCCAATCGAATACGTGAAACAAAAAGACAAACAACCGGTGGGTGCGGTACAAGGAAAGCGACAGCTATAAAGAAAAGCCAGCTCTTCATTAACATTTTTACGTATCCTATAGCCATGTAAAAGCAAATTCCACGCATCTAACTTGGACAGCGTTATGCTCTTTGTTTATTGGCCCATAATATTAAAAACTTGGAAATCCTGATTTGAATAATATTTTCCATATCCTAACATATAGAAATGTATTGTAGAAGCGTAATAAAAAATAAAAAAAAATAATTATTTATTATGCTTAAATTTTGATGTCACGTAATAAAATATTAAGAGAAAAATAAATAATAAATAGAATTTTTCTCATATTTCGACAGCCGAGGCTTTTGCTGCAATTAAGGAAATAGACTGGGTGGAATCATGCGCATGTGGGTGTACACTGTACAGTTTGGGAAACACGGGACCCACGATAATGATGCGTGGAAAATGCTAGGCTGTCGTCAATTTTAGTCGCCAGATATAGAGGTAAAGTTTGGGCTCAAATGCTTAGTTTGAATATCAATCTATCTCAATTTATTATTATAATTTTTTTAAATTTTTATATAAAATATAATAAATAATTTAATTTTTTTAAAATTTAAAATAATAATAATTTTAAAATATTAATAATATTAAAAAATAATATTTTAATAATATTTTATCATCTTAATTTAATTCAATTTAACTCATTTTAACGTTTAAATACAACCTTTTGAAATACAATCTTAAAAGTCATTTGTGGTCCCACCCCACTCGTCCTTTATTAGACTCCGCTGTCTGCTTGTTTCGTACGGATCGTCTCTGATTGAATTGACGTCCGTATCCTTGACTATTCGAGCAACGGTCCCCAATTGCTGTTACGTACACGACGTCGTACTAAACATGCTTATTACTTACTACATTGCGACGTACATTTTAGGGGTTCATTTGTTGGTCTTTGTAAATAAAATATACACATACCATTTTTTATATAATTATGTTATAAATGAGGGTGATTTTTATAAAATAATTTATAAAAATAATATCACTTTACATAAATATTCTCATTTTAAAATATAATTATATAAAAAATTGTAAAAAAAAATTATACATGTATCATTATTCCTAATTATTCCTATGTAAATTGGAAGGACCCACGGGGAATTCACTCTTAACGTTACGCTCTTTGTTTTCTCATTTCCACAGGGAGAATAAGGATCTCTTTTTCATCCATGCTTCCTTTTCGTCTCTATGATAACTCTTGCTCCTCTTTTGAAGTCTTTACTTTGGCATCTGTCAATTTCCTGTTAAATGGGTTTAATGGATTCAGAAAAATTTTATACATCAGTCACTATTTATTTTCATATCCCATACTTATTATTTTTTTTTAAAGGATATTGAGATATTTTTTATAGAATGTAAGATATGAAATAGTAAATAGTGACTGATATATAAAATTTTTCATATCCAAAAGACCTGAAGCCACGCTTGGACTCCTTGAGAACCTTGGTTCAGAGGCTTACCCGAGCAAGATTCTATGGTAGGTGTTGGCCATATACTCCCATCACAAGCGTGGAGAGAATTATGGGAGACCAATAGTGAGATTAAATACATGTAGTAGGCGAAAAGAATATAATGCAGGGCCAATAATACGATCACGAGAAGTTCATGTGATCCACCACGAGAAAAGATTATTACGTTTAGATATTAAATTGAGATGAGTTAAATTGAATTGAGATGATAAAATATTATTATAATATTATTTTATAATATTATTAATTTGATAGTAAAGTCAAATTAAAGTCAAAAGTCTATCTCTAATTTACTTTCTTGCATACTGAGTATACTTTATTTAGAATCAAAATTAAAATTTTAGAGTTTTTACTCGCTGGGACCTTCCGGTGAAGCTTCATGTTCTTGTCTACAGGTACCATAATAGAATAGAAGGTTGGTCTTGGCATCGATAACTGTATCAATAGGTTTAACCACCCTCTTTAAAGAAATTGAATTCCGCAAAACTAAAAGATTAGCTTCTCTTCTCCTCTAATAGGTTATTTACCTTTGGCAGATTCTTCGTCCTTCTTTCTCTGCATCATTAACATGATATTAAGGTGTGATTTGAATAGTGAAATAAGATAAAATAATTTTAAATGAAAGTTAAAAGTTAAATAAAATAGTATTAAAAAATTATTTTTTAATATTATTCTTATTTTAAAATTTAAAAAATTTAAATTGTTTATTATATATATTTTTTAAAAATTTAGAAAAGTTGTAATAATGAGATGAGATGAGATGAGACAAGACAAAATGATATGAAACACTCTCGCTATTTAAACGAAACTTAAGTCTGTTAGCCAGACGATGGTACCCCCACAACCACTAAGCCTATCTTAATCAATACCATCTAATTATTCCAAAATAGATGAGCTTACCTTTTGAAAAATTATACTCATCATATATATATATATATATATATATATATATTTTCTTATCAAATGTGTAGTGTATGAATAATGAATATAAAAATTTAATTAATTTAGAAAAAATAAAATAAAAAATAAAATAAATATGATGTGTTTCGTGTGAGGATGATAATTAAGTAGCAAAACTCTTTGCCAATCTCTTTCCTATCAAATCCATTAATTAAACATGGACCGCCACATATCAAATCTCGACCACTCCCTATGATACAACAATCAATTTACACCAACAATACGATTTGCAACTTAAGCATGGCTATAGGCGTAACACGCTCCTTGCTCTCAACATCACTGTTGCCATCTACAATGTTCAAACTCGTTAAGACAAAGTTTGTTTTCTTTGGGCCTTCGGCTCGTATTTAAAACATCAATTAGGTGATGCAAAGCATTTTCCATATATCTTGGTATGTTGTATGCAAGCGAAACCATCTCCACCCTCTGTGATTTTGTGTTTATATAATTCACGAGTGATAATTTTTAAAGGGGAGGGAAGGGAAGGGAAAGGAATATCACGTCCATCAGATCTTGAAGCATTATTAAGTGACACTGTTGTACGTGCAAAGCAGTACGTTATTGGACTAAAGGCGTGACGTGTCGTGGGGAGACCGAACAATGCAGGGTCCCCTGTCAACCGCTGTGTACACACATCCTTGTAGGTGTTGGAATCTGCAATCAAGTGACTATTACATCTTGTCGTAGACAGATGTTGTCACACTCTGATTTGCGAGACCGAGGCCTAATTGTACGACAAAAGGACCATGAAAACATTGTAGCTTATTTTGTGAATTTCAGTTTTACTGTTTTCGTTGGACTTCTAACCTTGGGTACGAGAGTAATCATTATTTGAATTAATAATACGGATTTATATAGAATCATCTACTTTATATATGAATATATGATTCTAGAATTTATTTATTCAAAAAGTTAATGAAATTTTTTATTCTTTTCTCTTACCTTCTTTTTTATTTTTTTTATGGAGATGTTTTCTTGGAAGTAAATAATTTTTGTCTATTTTTATTTTAAGCAATTAGAGGTATATTATAAGTGGTATCCAGAGCCATCCTTTTCTTAGTATCGGCTTCATCAATATGTGAAAATGGAAAAAAATTATCTCATTCTTACTCAATATCAAAGAGCAAGTCGAACAATCACAATAATGTTTGGATGTTATTTTACAGATATTTAAAGATGTCAAGAACAATCTTGAAAATTTTCAGAACAATTTCGATGAAAATTTCTCAAATCTAGAAAACCAACTGTATTGTCTGCAAGAAGATTATAAATATACAACAACGATAGAAGAAAATGAAAGAGTCATCCCCGCTTGGCTTACTCTTTCTTATGTTTCCATAAATCTCGTTAGAAACCAAAAATCATTTCCACCATTCTCTTATCTCTCCCTCCGAATCCCATGTCCTTCCCTTCCTCTTAGAAATTGTCTATTTCCTTCATTTCTCTCCCTTTCTCTTGTGATTCGTCTCTGGACGTGAAGCTCAAATGGGATGGTGGGTGTTGTACGCAGGAGTTGAACAAGTCAACCAGCCACAAGTCGTCACTGAGCCACCAGTCTGAGTTTGCCGTGAATGTGAAGGGCAAGAGCAAAGAAACCGAGAACATGCGCCTGATGCTCCAGTTACAATTCTTCAATACGAGATTTCCTTTAGATTTACAGGCAATTGCATTATGCTTGTTTGGCATCATGGATCAGCACTCCAACCATATAGATGTCCTCTATGTCGCCATCAAATTACCTTGTTGACTCCTGAAGAAGCTTCATTAAGGCAGCGACATGACCTTGAGGCTGTTGAGATTCTAGAAAAGGTTGAAACATACAATCGGCTTTTTGGTAGGGTACCCATAGTCTTGTTCAGAGAATATGGGATCTTCTATTTCTCCTCTGAAAGTTGGTATGAGAACTACTTGATCCTCGGAGATCCCTTCCTTTTGGATTTACATGTATACTTGCTATCCTATGGTTTAATCCGTCGACTTATGTCATGTGTTTTGGATATGAGATGAAATTTTGGTGTTGGGATGAGCTTCCATTGCTCTATTTTACTAGCCAAAATGTTGTATTTGTGATTGTTGCCTACCATCCAAGTACAACATAGAAGATGATTAAACCATTGGTAGTTGAAGCTGACAAGAAACTGAGGGAGGTACTTAGATTTAGAGACGATCTTGAGCCCAATGTGTTTACTGAAATGTTTCAACCAAAAAAAATACACTCTTTTGTTATAAAAGCTTGTGGTCAGTGCTTGAGTGTTGGAGAAGGTGGGACGATGCAGTCAATGGATATAGGGAATTGAGAATTTATGCAGCTTTCACCATAATCGAGCTTGCAAGTCGGGTGTTTGATAAAATGACTGTGAGAGATAGGGGTTCTTAGAGTTCCATGATTGCAGGCTATGTTGCTTACAACTTTCTATCAGAGGCTTTGAAGGTGTTCCTATACATGAAGCAAGCAAATGATTTTGATTTGAGTGGCAGCATCTCTAAACAACTTGATAAGCGAAGGGAAATGAGAGAACTCCTTAAGGATTTTGATTCTTCATCAATTTTGAAATCGACGAGCATCAATTTGAGTGTCAATAATGGGAGTTTAGAGACTTGCCTCCTTGAGGAGAATTTTTGGGTTAAAAATAAGAGAACTCAGCTCTTTCAAGTATCAATATATTGGCCTTTTTATAAAGGAAAAGGACTTGAGAGAAATCATTGGGGGAACAAAATTTGGGATAATATTTTTCATCTCTTTGGTTTGGATTTTTATCTTAACAAAGTTATTCATAAGGATGGAGATGAGACCATTTATCTCCCAAATCCAATGACTAAAATTGGTGCACCTGTTGAACCATGCCAAACAATTTGTGGAATATGCTTAGAGGCAGCTGTTGGGCATTACTTGTTGAACTCAAGAAATGCCCTGCATTCACTTGAAGTTGCTGGAAGAACTGTTATCCCTGTTGTTGAATAATCTCATGTCACCATGACTAAAGGTACGAAACTTCGAGTCTCAGATTTTGTCCATGGTGTTGATGGATAGGGCTCCCAAAATTTGTCTCTACCAAACCTCTATCCTGTAAAAGTGACGGTGGTGGCACTAGGCCCACTTACAACTATTGCATTAGCACTCCAATAAGATCCTGCATTTTCTAAGAACATTGGGCAAATTGTTATTCTTGGTGGTGCTTTTATTGTAAATGGGCTTGTGAATTTAGTAGCAGAAACTAATGTTCTCGGTGATCCAGACTATAGCAAGTCCTACGAGGCATTCTCTAGGGACCTCAAGCTCAGTATCCATGAGGAATCTCAAAACAAAACAAAGCTTGTTGAGCTACTTTACTACCACTCTACCAAGAGTGGTGATGAGAAGACCGATTTGAAAAATTATATGACTAGGAAGAAGGAAGGCAAGAGCAACATTTATTACATTATTGTATAAAGTAAGAAGACCATGGTGAACTTCTCATTCCTGAAGGCTTATGAGCTTCTCTCAATGGTAGGTGTCATTGATAAGGATGTTGTGGTCCAGCTCAGGAAAACTGAAAGTAAGAAGCTAGTTGTGACGCCCCGACTCCCACATACGGAAATGCGAGAATCGTGATGTCGGGATGATGACAACATGGGTCCCAACGAAATGTGCTCAAGTGTGTGCAACATGCAAAAGTGCACAATAAAAGTCGCAGCGGATAAATTAAAAGTAGTCAACTAAGTACCAGAATTGTTTAATACAAATATTCAAAATAAATAGCCGTTAAAAATTTATATAGATTTCCATTAAAAAATATAAAACAAGTCCCAAAACAAATACGAGTGAATCCAATCACTCCTCGGGCGGAGCCGAATCCTCAGGCTCACCCTCCTCTTCCTCTGCATCAAAATCTACGTTACCATAAAACAGTATCGTAGGTAAGTATAAACCAAATAACCACGAAATAAAAACATATTAATCCAACCAACATGCATGCATATGAAGAAATATGCGATAGACCCAAAATATCATTTTTTCCGAAAATGGATATTTTCCAACACACGCCAAAATCTCATTTTGGTCCAAAAATAATAATCCATCATTTTTCCAGAAAATGACCCAAATCAATAAAACATCATTTTTTCAGAAAATGAATCACATAAAAATCATTTTATTCAACACGCTATTTTCCAAGAAAATAGCCCATTAATCCATTTTACCATATGCATCATGATCTCCCCTAGGGACCATCCGCAAGTCCTAGTTTCGTAGCGATGCCCAGTTCCGCGCTCAAGGCGTTCATGGGCAAGCATCCTCTAGCTCCCGCCAGTTGAGGGGCCACAGAGTCGGCACGAGACCATCCCGTTGTCGCCCAACGACAACCCAGGAGACGTCACTCACTCCCGAGTGACTAGAGGAGCTCCACCGAGATAATGTCCCATTTCGACTTGGGGTCATGATACACACGCACCAAAAATTCTTTAACACATGAAAACCCAATTTTCAATAAACACATGAACATGAATGCAATTACACGAAAACCTAGTTTTTTTTACAAACATGATCATGCGTGCAAATATGCCATGTACATGATCGACGCCATAACCAACAACCAACAACTCACAACGCAAACCAAACACACAAATAACTCCGTCCTCAATCCATCTTACCCCCGTACTCCTAGGACTCAATCCGGCATAACCAACTAGATCACAATAAATGAGTCAGTGTAAAAATATATTTAAATCACAATAGTTCTTTGGAAAAATACTTACAGTACTATATAATAATTTCTGAAGGATCACGGAGCTGCAAGAAGTGGCAACACAGCTACAGAACAGTGCAAAATGCACTGTGGCTATGAGTCTCAAAAACCCACTTTTGAATGGGGACAAACCAAGACCCGAAATTGATAGGGTATAGCTTAGGGATGTCAGTGAAGCCAATGGTGGTGACGGTTGGTCGTGGGTAGCGGCGTATAGGGCGGTCAAAGACCACAAAGCCCAAAACGGAGATGGAGATAGATGGGCTTCATCGGTGGTAGATCGTGGCTGAGGATGGGTGCATTGGGTTGCTAGGAGGTCGAGAATAAAGTGGTGAAGAGATGGTGGCCGGAGGTGGCGCAACGGCGGTGCTGGAGTGAAGAGAAGGCCGTGGGTTAGAGTTACGCGTGGGGGCTAACGGCGGTGCGAGGGAGGCTGAGATTGAAGGGGGTGGTCGTCGGCCAGTGGGGAATCTAATGGGAGGGCGGTGAGGTGCAAAGCGGCGCTGCGGCGACGGGCTGGGAGAGAAGAAGCAACGCACGAGAGAGAGAGAGGAGAGGCCTTCGCGCGCAGGGAGAGAGAAGGGAAGAAAAGAAAAGGAAGAAAAAGAAAAGAGAAGAAGAAAAGAAAAATGGAAAGAAATGAGGTCCAATCCTTACATCTTGGGTCACAAAAATGATCCAACAAAAAAGATTTTAAAATAGCAAGTCAAATAAAATAATTTAAACGTAATAATAAAATGGAAATAAAATAATTAAATCTAACAATCAATTAATTTAAAATGAAGAATAATTTAAATGCATAACAATAATTAATATTAAGAAAACATATCAAATTTAATTTTCACAAATTAAAAATCATAAAAATAAACCCACTAAAAATCCGACAATTTCAAAACAAGAGAATAAATTTTTGAATTAATAAAAATAATCTTTCAATAAAAATACATTAAAATACATGGAGTTACACTAGTCTCAACTAAAAAAGGAGGACTGAAGCATTACTGCACCTTGTGGGCAAGGTGTTTTGAAGGGAGAGGGTTTGTCACACTCCGGTTTTCAAGACTAAGCCTAGCTTATATCGACAGAAGGGCCCATGGACCACATCATAGCTTGTTTGTGAATTCCATTTTATAGTTTGTTTTACTATTTTTGATGGGCTTCTAATTGTAATCTCTAATGGGCTTGAGTATAAGAGTAGTCCTTATTTGAGTATCTCATTATGATGTAGTAGTACGGGCTCATGTGGGGGTCAACTCATTTATATATGAGCCAAGGGCTCTAGGGTTTATTCATTTAGAAAGTTAATGAAAATTTCTATTCCTTTCTCTTATCTTTTTCTTTATTTCTTCTATGGAGGTGCTCCATTCGAAGTGAGCAATTTTTGTTTATTTTTATTTTAAGTAACTAGAGGTGTGTTACAGATGTTTTAATCACGAATGATATATAAAAGTAAATTTATAAATTGGTGAGTTCATCTAATTGATGTATCAACATTTTACTTATGGACGTTAATTGCATGAGAACAGAATTGCCGTTTCAAAGAGTTTCTGTATATGAAATTATATCAATTTAAAAATTTATTTTTATGGGATCTTTTTGTGACTATAACACTTCCCTTTTTGTATTAATTTAAAATTTTATTTTTATGGGATCTCTTTGTGATTGTAGTACTTCTCTTTTTGTATTCTCCCCCATCTTCTCTTTAAGCTTGCAAAAACCTACCATTCTACACATTTTTGTTCATTCAGCTTCTCCTTGGCTCCTTAGATTAGGGGAAAGGGCAAAAATAAAACTTCTCCCCCTTTCCATAGACAAAATAAAATCGAAAAAAAAAAATGGAACCCAATAGTAGAGTTCTAAAATAGTAACATTTTTAATTGCTTGATTTTGATGCTTTGAAAAAGGTTTACACTTCTTCTACGATCTCCAAATCCATATATGAAGAAGTCAAGAAATCATTAATATGAATTGGATAAGAGTTGTATATAGTTGCGTTTGAATATCTATGTCGACGTATAAGGCTCGCACACCGATGATTCGAGGTGGAGCACTGGAGCTTATCATATATGAAGATTTTGAGGTCGAACAATATGCTAGTGCAACACATTTTGCTTTATTAGGTGGATATGCATATGACTATGAGCTCCATCATTCTCTTTTGCCTTAAAAGAGATTCTCATATTCTATAGAGAACTTCTATAGCTACAAAAAAACTCCACAAAATTAAATTTATAAACTAATATAATTTCATATGACACATTAAATATATTTCACAATAAAAGTAGTTTTACAATTTAATGTACCACTTTAAGTTATATTAGTTTATAGATTTATTTTTACACCTAATATTAAGGGTGAAAATCAACTTCGTCATTTTGGCTAATTAAGGGGGAGCAAACTGACAACCTCGATTTCAGTGTGATTCTGGTTAGTCTGTTGGTTTCCCGTTGGTGGCGCTGTTTAAGAGGAAAGGAGCAGCGGGCTGTGGGGCTGTTTAACACCCCACCTAAAAAGCCCGTTAAGACTTGACCTTAGCACCCACGACCCTAGTTATTATTGTGATTTTATTTTTTTAGATTTTAGAGTTTATTCTAGCATGAAAATCACACAATGGGTTTAGTTAGAACTATTAAAGGATTCTAGTATTTTATTTATTTTTAGAATATCTACCAAGAGGCCAATAGTGGTATGACACTTAGCATCATTGATGGGCTAAGCTAAAAAGCCAAGTGTTGGATGGGTTTAGAAGTAGCCAAAGAATGGCTTACTTAGAGCCCTAAATCACTAAGGATATCATGAACTAAGAATATGTGTCATATGCCCTAGACCAAATTGAGAGTTACAAGCTCTAGGTCTTTTTTGAAGAGCCTTATAAATTAGGCCCAATATGTGATAGGTATGAAGCCATTGGGCATAACTTAGTGAGAGTGAAGGTCATTGGCCCAACTTAAGAAAGAATTGACATTTGGACCCAAACTTAGTAGGCCTTTGAGTCCATAGTTAAGCCTCACAAATCTGAACAGAAGGTCCATACAATAACTCACACCAAAGTCCACATCTAAGACTTACATAAATGGCCCAACAAGCCCAACCATAAGGCCCAAAAAGCCTTGTCTTTCATTTTATCATTCCAAATAAAGGCCACATACACCATATCATTGGTTTCCCTCGAGCCTAAAATGAACCACACGCCTCTAGGGTTCCCTCCCAACCATGGTTGAGCTTCTAATTTAAGTTAAGAAATACTATGCCTTTCACACATGATTAGTAACCTCAAAATCATGATTTTTGCATAGTTTTCTTTACATTATTTTTTTCACATTTATGATTTGAAATTTTTAGTTTTTATTAGTATATTGCATTGTTCTTAGACTAACCTATAAGGTTAGGATTGATCCAACACATGTCAATTGGAACCAAGCCATGTCAATGCCCAAATGACCACCAATCAGCACCTAAGTGCACCACCATGTGCACTTCATCAAACCAACCCGTAGCCCACGCCATTTCCATCAAGTTTTCAAGGGAAATTTCACTATTCATACCTCACCACATCACCCAAAGTTCAAACTTAGCATTGGACGAAATAGCTTCAAGAAACCAAACCAAAATCCAACTATTCCTTTAGGAGTTTAGTTGAAACCAAACCGATGACCTCAACCATTTAAAGAATTTATGCTCTTTGTTGAACCCCCTCCACATGCCACCACCCCTTCCCTCCAACCCCTAAGAGGTCCCTCAAGTACTCATGTGACTATTGACCAAGTTTTTCCTATAGAAATGCCAAAACAGATTGGCATTGGCACAAAGAGCCACTCGGCAACCACCCCATTTCATCCCTTTCCATGACCTATTCTTAAATGATCACTTGGCAGTCAATCCCTCCAACTTCCACCACCTGGAAAATCCATCAAGAAGTTTCATCATACCTACAAAATAAAGCCATGGAGATAGGACAAAGAGATGATGAAATCTGGCTAGCCTTTGAAGACCCCTACTCGATGACATGTAGCATGACCTCATTTGCATTTCTTTGCATTTTGTTTTATTTTCTGAACCATGGTAGCACCTACACCCATAAAACACAAGGCATCACCTGAAATGTAGAAATGATGAAGAGTTTGAATACTATTCATCTGCACAAAGGATGACACAAGTTGAATCTTGCATCTCCACACTCCACTACCCACTTCAACCAATCCCAAGCCTCTTCTTCATCCAAACCCACACCCCCCACCATGACCCTATAAATACCTCATTCACCTTCTTACTTCCTCACACCACTTCTCAAAACCTTCTCCTGAGTTTTTGAGAGCCTTTCTCCTCTTAGTGTGCAACTAGAGTGAAGCCGAGTGAGTTTGTGAGAGTTCTTTAAGAGAGATTGTGTTGGGAACTCAAGTGCCACGAATTTTGTAAGTAACTTTGCCCTATCCTTTGTTTAGTGTTAGCATAGAATATTAGGCTTTAATTTATGGCATGGGAATGAAATATTAATTGAGTTCTATTGAGGATTACCATGCTAAATGCAAACCAAGTCAATGTGGGAATATTAAATTAATAAATTACTTTGGGTTGAATTTTTAGCCATGACATGTCTTAATATGATTTTATATGATTCACTAATGTCTTAGAATAAACTTTGAAGGTTTAAATTTGAGATTGAAAGCATGTCATGATAGGTTATAAATTCATATCGTGTGTTGATCATCTAGCATTCATCGATTTTACTTGATTTAAGTTTAAACTGAAGAGGTTTGCTTAAATTGCCTAGGTTTGGAAAATGAATATTTAGAAAAGCCTTGTGATTGAGATAAGAATAGAAATACATGATTTAGTTAGGTTTTAAAATATTTATTGGAAAAAGAAAAGTTAGAAACATCATGCATATGCTTAAAGGACGGTTTAATGATGTTTTGGCCTTAATCAAGTGCTCAAGTGTTGGGATGAATTTGTATGACTTGAATCTAAGTTTTTCCTAAGGTTATAATCATAGTTGTCACTTGTTGAAATTTGAACACACAAGCATTCATTTAGGCCTTAAGAGATGCATGCCACGGGTTGGGTATGTTTGGCATAATTCTAACTTGAATCTTGCAATTCTAAGGGTATAGATTATTTTAGAACATAGAAAATATGAGGTTTGTAAAATTTGGTGAATTTTGGAGCCCGACTGTAAATAGTAAAATTTTAGGGCATTAGTGACAAATTTGGAAAATCTAGGGGCAATTTTGTAAATATTAATTTTTGAACCCTTTTGATTATAAATATCTTCCTTAGTGGTTCAAATCCTAACTTAGAATAACTTTGTTTTCAGCTGCATCGATTCTCTAACTTCAGAAAGTTTGTAAGTTAGCTTCTAACTTGATAATTTATTTATGATTTATTAATAAATGTTATATTCATTATATAAATGTCATTTTAAGCATGAACATCGTGTTATATGATACATTGAGTATTTGATTACTTGATTACATGACATGTGTAATTTTCACTATTTTAGCATATCATATGAAATTGACATTTTCACATGAAAGCATACCTTACGAGCACATGTTATGAAAAAAAAATTTCAAGCATAGCATAAAAAAATAAATTTTTGCCACAATCCCATAGACTAAGATAAGGAATTATCCTAGTGGAACTACTCTATCTATTCAGGAGTAAGTAAAAATGGAGTGATAGCTCCTAGGTTGACAAATAACCGTCAACAGGTTTCGAATGAATTATTTTTAAAGAATACCAGAGCAAAGTCAATTTTATGGTACCTAAGGCTGGTGGGTGCATATGTATGATGTTATGATGTTAAGATAATGATGTTATGATGAGAGATGAGATGAGGTGAGTTGAGTTGAGATGGTTTGTGAATAGTAATGAGATTTGTGAGTTGAAACTCATATCTCAATCCAAATCGACTCGAAATGTTATGTTGCCAATAGATTGAGAACAAGTCTACAGACAACGTAATTTCTACATGAGTTATACTATGGTCACCAGTAAGTATTCACAGTGCATACGAGGAACTGTGATGATACCATATGTTATAATGTTAATGTTAATGTTATTGATGACTTTAATGATAATGAAAGGTTATGTTTTTTTTAAAAAAATGAATTGGAATATGCTTTCTGTATGAAAATGTGCATCAAAATTTTCTAAAAATGTTGAGAAATATGGATGGGAGACAAATACGGATTTTCTGCATAACATGTATCTCATATTTATCATCTGTTATGTATAATTTATCTTTGTGCATGTTGGTTATTAACTTACTAAGATTTCTGGGAATCTCACTGTGGTAGTCTCACTACCGTTCCTCCTAGAATGATAGAAGTTGTATCAGGACCGGAGGGGATCGATCAAGATGGACCAATGGATACGGTTGGTTGAAAAGGAATGGGACCTAGAGTGAAGATTAGACTTAATTTTGATGTTTATAGCACTAACTCTTCATACTTTAGAGCGTATGAAATAGTTGATCTAACTATTAAGACTTGGTTTAAGTATTTTGTATTGAGGATATGTTATTTTAAAGTTTAAAATTATTATGGTTATTAATACTATTGAGTTGTTTAGTTCATTATGGCATGAGTTTTATTTTAGTCATCCTTATTTTGCTGCGATTATTGCATACTATGATGTATTGCATATTAACTGTCATGAACGTGGGTATGTAATCATGTGTTGCATGTCTCGACACTCTAAGTCTCTTTTACATCCAAAGTAGTGACTCGGGGGTGTCACAGGGTGGTATCAAAACTATTACGTCTCTCGGTAAAACCACATGTCCTTAGGAATGATATGTTAGAGTGTAGGTTTGAATTCTTAGTTTGGATAGCCTTGAATTTTGAAGTTGAAGTTGGATCTGATACACGTGTCTCTCAGGATTTGGAAGACTGAAGCAAAATGGCACGTGACAGAAAGGAAAGAAATCGTTACTGATCCAATGCTTGCAAAGAACAAGAACGCTCATTGGATGGAGGACACGACTTGACGGATGCAATTTGTCAAATGACAAAAACAATGAAGCAACAACAGGAGATTATCCTGAGGAAGAACCAATAACAACCACGCTCGTAGGCGGAAAGGCAGGAGCGGGTGGAAAACAAAGGCTGCTCGTAAGAGAAGTTTATGATATATAAATACCTTAATTTCATGGGAATCGAAAGACCTATGAAGGCTAACAAGTGGCTACTTGATCTCAACAGGACCTTCGAGATCAGCAGGTGTACTAAGGAATAAAAGGTGTAGTACATAGGGCATCTGCTGCAAGGTGAAGCCGGTATCTGGTGGGATACCAAAAGACAACTATGATAAGAGAATTAGGCAACATCACTGCTTTGACTTGGAAAAGGTTTAAAGAGGAGTTCAATAATCAATTCTTCCCTGATGAAGCAACAAAAGGCACAAGAGTTTGCCACTCTATAGTACAAGGAAACTTCATAATCGAGCAATACGATGTGAAGTTCATGGGGCTATAAAGGTTCGCTCCACACCTGATAGCCATCGAGAAGATGCAAATGCAGAAGTTTCAAGGAGGATTGCAACCTCGGATTTGCAATTACGTAGCTGGTTTTCGCATCAATAACTCCTAAAAGTTAGTTAATGTGGTCACTATAACAAAAGCAGAGCATCGAAGCGTTGCAGCCTAGATTAGCCTGGAATGGAAGAGGGCTTCTCCTTTCTCTGTAGAAGAGAATAATGTCAAAAGGAGGATAATACAAGGAGCTAACAAGGGCAAAGACGTCATGCCAACCCCACCTACTACTTGTAAGAAGTGTGGAAAAATTCACGGCAGAGAATGCCGGGTAGGTTTAGGGGTATACTTCCGTTATGGTCAGTCAGGACACATGAATCGAGAGTGTCCCTAGAATGCACAATGAGGAAGGAATGCTCCTAAGAACAGGCCAAATCAGAGGCCACTTGCCCAAACTCATGTGTACGCTATCACCCCTGGTGAAATAGACGATGAGGCATCAGAGGATGAAACAAGAATTATCACTGGTACCTTCCTTCGTACCCCTATTTTTAGAAATTCGCTTATAATTTAGCTGCTAAGTATATGGTAGTTGGTTGCACTTTAGGTAAAATCGCGTTATACGAATATACGATATGTGCCTTTTTTGACTCCGGTGCAAAGAGATTTTATGTTAGTGGTGCTTGCATGAATGTGTAACCTGCCGACCAAATCATTGCCTCAAGCAGTAGTAGTCTCGATTCCAGATGAAAGCATGGTCACCTGTACCCGGGTCCATAGGAACTGCCCGTTGAGCCTAGGTGGAAGGGTGATGGAAGTAGATCTAATCATATTCAATTTACTGGGGTTCAATGTAATATTAGAGACGGATTGGTTTCCCAAACACTATGCTAGGATAGACTGTCGAAGTAAGGAGATTATTTTTGATCCACTAGAAGTTGGCCGGATCTGTTTTACGCAAGGAAACATGAAGGGCACCCCCTATCTGATCTTGGCTTTGCAAGTAAGAAAGTGTATTGCTAGTGGTGATTTGGCCTATCTGGCGTTCATAGTAAAAGATTCCAATAGAAATAAGGAGATTCAGGGGATATACATAGTTGAGGATTATTCTGAGGTGTTCATTGATGACTTACCCCCCCCCCCCCCCCCCGGCGGGCGATAGATAAACATAATTCTTTATAGAGCTGGAATCTGCTACAACCTCTATTCATATAACACCCTATCGTATGGCCCCATTATAACTGAAGGAATTGAATGAGCAAATAGAGGAACTTATGGAGAAAGGGATTTATTCGTCCTAGTTCGTCACCTTAGGGTGTGTCAGTTCTGTTTGTGACTTCAAACAAAGGCATACGCTAGACTGGAATTGAACAAGGTAACAATCAAGAACAAGTATCTGTTACTATGTATCAATGACCTATTAGATCAATTGCAAGGAGCATCGGTGTTCTTGAAGATAGACTTAAGGTCAGGATATCATCAGCTCAATATTAGAAAACAAGATATCCCTAAGATAGAGTTTTGAACCAGATACGGGCACTACAAATTCTTAGTAATGCCCTTTAGTCTATCCAATCTCCTGCCACATTCATGAATATAATTAACAGAGTATGTAGACCCTACATGGATAGTTTTGTTGTCGTATTCATTGACAACATACTGATTTACTCTAGAAGTGAGGTGGAGCACAAACAACATATCCGCTTGGCGATGGAAAGATTAAAGAACAGAAGTTATATGCCAAATTCATCAAGTGTGAATTTTGACCTAAGGAGATGAATTTTTTAAGGCATATAATCTCGAGCGAAGGAGTCGCGGTTGATTCAAGTAAGGTTGAAGTTGTAGTAAATTGGAAGCGTCTAGCAAATGTGCATGAGATCTGGAGTTTCCTAGGCTTAGCCGATTAGCATCAAAGGTTTGTATAGGGATTCTCTAAGCTATTAGGACTGCTCACTGCTCTAACCAAGAAGAATGCCAAATATGTCTGGATAAAGAAGTGTGAGCAAAGTTTTATGGAGTTCAAGAAAAGGCTTACGACCGCGCTAGTGTTAGCATTGCTTGAGCCACATAAGCCTTACATGGTATACAACAACAAGTCTAAATCAAGACTTGGATGCGTGCTCATGCAAGAAGGACGAGTTATCGCATACACTTCACATTAGCTAAAGAATTATGAGCAAAATTACCCCACCCACGACTTAGGACTCAAGATTTGGTTTAAGTATTTTGTATTAAGGATATGCTATCTTTAAGTTTAAACTTATGATGATTATTAATACTATTGTGATATTTAGTTCATTCTGGCACGAGTTTTATTTTAGTCACCTTTATTCCACTGTGATTATTACATACTGCTAATTGTATACTATGATGTATTGTATATTAACTGTCATGAACGTGGGACACTCCAAGTCTCCGTTACATCCCAAGCGATGATCTGGGGGCGTCACAAGCTGCGAGGTTGCATGTGAGAGATGAGAGAGATTATGAATAAATAATAAGAATCAGGAGGAAGAAGAAGAAGAGGGAGGGGAGGGGACGGGGTTTAATAACCTTAAATTGAAACGTTTTTGTTTCATATAATTCATTTTATAAATTTTAGGTGTAAGATGACGTTGTTTCACTCATTTACGTAAAAGACGTAGTTTTATATGCATATAATAATATATATTATTGACCGGTTCGATGGTTTGAACCAGGTTAAAATTGAAGCCGAACTAGTCAACCTTGGTTTTACCATTTCTTGCCGCCGGCCGACCGATCCTCTATCTTCGTTCTATTTTTTTCTCTCTAAAGGTTATAGCCAAATCCCTTAAATCTCTCATATTGCAGCTCATCGTGGTTAGGGATTTTAGAAGTTGATGGTTTTGTTTTGTTTTGTATTTTTAAAATAATTTGTGACCTTCTTTTGCACTATATGTTACTATTTATTATAAATTTATCTTTTTCAACCACACTGAATTAATATAAGATAATTTAAATGACATTTCATATCAATAATCTAAATAATATATAAAAAACCATTTAGCATAGGCCATGTTATATTTACATTTTCTCATCACTAATTTCTTATCATTTTTTAATCCCACGGTAATTGTAGATGATTCTATTATTAAAATGAAAAATTCTATAAATTATATTTTCATCTCAGTCTCATTTCACTGTGACAAGATAATATTGTCCATTAATTTTTATATTTATTTAAAAAAATAAAAGATCATTTGAAAATTATTAAAGTGCCACATTTTATATGATATGATAAAAATAAAATAAGAGTATAATTTACAACATTCCTCGTATTAATAATGTGACCCTTATTAATGTGAAATAGTTAAAAACTTTAAACGGCTTTTAATATTACCTACTTAAATAAAAAAAGTTGGTTGACACACGCCACGCCAATCTGACGTGTCACGATTTTCTCTCCACTAGTTTCTGGCCATTTTTCTTAGGAATTCGTCAGCATAGTAACTATGCTGACAACTACGGTCCGAGGGTATCCCACTACGGCGGCGTCAAATGCACCCGATTATCTTTGTTCAATTTTGACCTAACTTCTTTCTTCTCTAAGCTGCATCTTCAACACCACCACCACCACCACGTTTCCCACCTCTGTCCGACGCTCCTCAGGTTCCCTTCTTTCTTTTTTACTTCTGTCTCTCTCTCCGTCTCCTTCTCTCTCTCTCTCTCTCTCTCTCTCTCTGCGCATATTTACGTATCATGTTGTTCATGATTTGGTGTTTGTGAGGTCAGGTAGACCAACAAATGGCAATGTATTTTGTGTCCCGGCGATTCTCCGGTGGATCGGCGATAGGGGCGTTGCGTTGTGCTACTTTCTGGAGACCCTATTCTACGTCTTTCAGAGAGGAGAGAGACACTTTCGGACCAATACTCGTTCCCGCTGACAAGTTGGTGTCTTTTTTACTTTTGCTTATTTTTTATTTCCCGAGATGATTTTAATCTATTTTTTCTAAAGGTTGTGGGGGGCTCAGACTCAAAGATCGTTGCAGAACTTCGACATTGGAGGCGAGCGTGAACGAATGCCTGAACCCATCATTCGTGCCTTTGGCATCCTTAAGAAATGCGCTGCCAAGGTCGGTTCTTTTCAGCTTTACCCCTTACCCCTTGCCCATTTTGCCTTCTTAACTATATTTAACGTGTATTAAATCAATTTTTAAGGCAACAATCACTGGACTGTAGCATAGGTTTTGATAATAGTACTTAACGTGCTGTGTTGCAGGTGAACATGGAATATGGACTTGACCCGGCAATAGGGAAAGCGATAATGCAAGCTGCCCAAGAAGTAGCAGAAGGAAAGCTAAACGATCATTTTCCACTTGTTGTATGGCAAACTGGCAGCGGCACTCAAAGTAATATGAATGCCAATGAGGTTAGAGCTGGTTTATGTGTATGCTTATGGGTTTTTTCGAATCTGTTATACTTAGCTCGAATGCTGCAGCCTGCAGGCACCTTATTTGGAGTGATTCCATATTCGCTTAAGTACTTTCGTTGGGGAAAAAAAAGTGTTATTTAAGGATTCATCGGGAAATGAGTAGTGGTAACAAAATGAAAAAAAAAAAAGTGATGCCCTGAACCCCTGCTTGAATATTTCATATAGATGGTCTATTTCAACAATCGTGACAGTGCATGTGATTATCCATGAGATATTCCATTTAAGAGATTTGACATGCCGATGAAGGAAAATATTTGGCCGATTTTAAAGCACCTGCTAGCAGGTGCTTCTAAGTTCAGGGAGGTGAAGATATGGTGTTCTCCATTGATAAAACATATAGATATTCATCTTTTTCAGCATGTATCTTTACAATCAAGTATGCTGGGTTTACAAATTCTTAACTTCTTGTATTTGATCATGAATATAGTTTTTATTTTTAAATTTATGTTGTTATAATGTACTATTCTAGGTCATTGCAAACAGAGCAGCTGAGATCATTGGCCATAAGCGGGGTGAAAAGTTTGTGCACCCTAATGATCATGTCAACAGATCACAATCTTCTAATGACACTTTCCCTACTGTAAGCCTTTTGAGCTCTTTTATGTCTTGGCCTATATCTAAAGCTGATGTGCAGTTGATTTTATTTTAAACAGGGTCATTTTTATCTCTGGAAAGCAATCACCGATACTTCCTCCTTATGTTTGTTTCTTAATCGATTTTTGGGTCTGAACACCTGGTTTCTTGCTATCTTTTTTTTAAGTAATGTTGTTTTCTTGTTCTCCAGGTAATGCATATTGCTGCTTCAATGGAAATAAATTCGAGATTAATACCAAATTTGAAACAGTTGCATACTTCACTGAATTCAAAGGTTTGATGGTCATTTTATAGTTTAGAAGCAGACTGAAACATGATATTCAAATTAGACTTCTTGTTGATGTCCTATGCCTTAAATGTATGTTGAATGTTACATCTTTGGAAATCCCTTATAACTTAGAGTGATGCATGGAGATGTAGTCCTCTGTGCTTCATGTGATTCAACTTTGTATTTGCTGTCATGCTAGTTTTAGATGTATGATCTAAACTTAGCCACATTAGGTGGCCTGAGACCATCTTAGCATGACAGACATTTCCTCATTTTATCATTATCAACTTTCAAAAGATGTCTTCCTCTACCTTATCTTTCTTCTATGCATGAAAACTCTCTCTCTTTCCCTCATAAGGCTTTAATTTTACATTTCTCAATTATGTGCATTTGCATGTTCAACTATGTAATCAGTAAGTAACATAAGAAGTTAAAATACAGGCCTGGGCATTTTTTGTTCATGCTTTTTAGGTATACTGTACCACTCCTAATACTTTTTTTTTTTTTTTTTTTACCAGTCATTTGAATTCAGAGATATTGTAAAAATAGGACGGACTCACACTCAAGATGCCACACCTTTGACTCTTGGGCAAGAGTTTAGTGGCTATTCTACACAGGTAAGATGACATATCTTTCTTTTCTTTGTTCTTTTTTTCTTTTATTTATTTATTTATTTATTTATGTCGGGGAACCTCTCCAAGGCAAGGGCCCTTTGGACCCACCCCTGCAGTGTAAACCATGGTTCCATGCACCGCACCTTCAAAAGTTTCCCTACACGGAACTGGTTAAATCGCTGGCTTTTCACCAGAGGGTGTGGTCCCAAAAGATTGTTTACACCCATGAGATGTTGAACCTTGAACCTTGAAGGGAGTGATACTCCAAGATCAAGGCCTTTACCACTTGGGCCAACCCCTTGAGGTTAAAAAGATGACATATCTTGGATGGAAGGATGGGCCAAACTTGATGTTAGTTGGGATGGACTTCTCATTGGTTTGTGATTTGGTTGCAGGTGAAGTATGGAATTGATCGGGTCTCATGCACTCTACCCCGAATGTATCAGGTTATCAATTCTTTTTAAAGTCTAAACTCTTTCATTTTTTTTTCCTCTCTTTTTCCACATTGGACTGATTAGAGATTTTATTTGAGCAGCTTGCACAGGGTGGTACTGCTGTGGGGACAGGATTGAACACAAGGAAAGGGTATGTTATTTCTTTGAGATTGAATAAATTATACTTCTGTTGGTGTTTGCAATGTGTAGGATTCTGAAAATATAAGTCATTGCCTTTTCTCATTTTTATGGTTTGATTGTACTCAGTTTTATTGCTGTTCTTAGCCCTTTCTGTAGACAATGCTTCCTTTTATCTGCCATTTTTCTTTTTATTTCAGAAATTCCCTTTAAATGTTATTTCAGAAAGTAGCTTTTACCCTTCTGTCAATTTTTTTTTTTATGTTTTTTTACAGTAGTTGTTGTTTGACTGGAATTTAGGTTTGATGTAAAGATAGCTGCAGCTGTAGCTGAAGAAACAAGCTTACCGTTTGTTACTGCAGAAAACAAGTTTGAAGCTTTGGTTAGCTTCTAATCCTCTGACTCTGATTTTCTTCTTTCTATTCTTTTTAAGAATGAATGATGCACTTTATCGAGCAATTGGAACTCTTCATCTTGTCCTGCATGAGGCAGAATAGTGTTTTATGTTCATATATTTCATTTTGGGCAGGCTGCTCATGATGCTTTTGTTGAAACCAGTGGAGCCCTTAACACAATTGCTGCTTCTCTGATGAAGATTGCTAATGACATTCGTTTGTTAGGAAGGTCTGTATGCCTAGCATGATCATTTCATTTTCGTCCTAATAAATTTTGAAAGTTTTTCACCATGCTTCTCATGTACAGCGGTCCGCGTTGTGGCCTCGGTGAACTCATTCTTCCTGAAAACGAGCCAGGCAGCAGTATTATGCCTGTAAAATCTCCTCATTTCATACTTTCATTTGTGACCAAAATATCTCAAATCCGTGTCACTTGACCGAGTCTATTCTGTTTTAGGGGAAGGTCAATCCTACTCAGTGTGAAGCTATCACTATGGTCTGTGCTCAGGTAAGTTTGGGCCTTGAATTTTGGTCAACAAATTCTATTCTTAGTACCTTTCTTGATGTCTTTTTCCCTAATTGACTTTCAGGTTATGGGAAACCATGTAGCTGTTACAGTGGGGGGATCAAATGGTCATTTTGAACTAAATGTGTTCAAGCCAATGATTGCCAATGGTCTTTTAAATGTATGCTATATTCTTGTATTATTGTGGTTTTACTTGTTAATGAGTGGATACAATCTCAGAATTAGTTACTTATTAGAGGTGCCAAGCACATCTACCGTTCATAATCAATTGGCCATGATTTTGTAGGAAAAATCATTTTTTTTATCACAGTGCTTTTGGGTAGAAATTATGTCATCCCAGCAATGCTGCTTTTTAAATTTTCAACCATAAGTCAAAAAGCTAATTGGGGAATTTGGAAAGTTCAGTAATAATATCATATTATTTGGTGGACCTGGCTAGAATAATTTTACTGGATCCAATCTATATTCGTAATCTCTTGATGTCTTTGTGCAAAATCTCATGCCTTGCTATATTTCTCATACTTGCATGCTTCTGTTCTTACTCAACTGGTGTTTGTGTCCTCGTACTTAACCAGCATTTTTGTTTCCCTACTGACAGTCACTAAGATTGCTTGGGGATGCATCTGCCTCCTTTGAAAAGAACTGTGTTAGAGGAATTCAAGCTAACAAGGAAAGAATTTCAAAATTGCTGCACGAGGTAGGCTGATGCTGTGTACAGAATATAAAACTTGTAAACACCATCTGCCATGTTATAGATTTTAGTGCTAATGAACGTATTTGTTTTTGCTTCGTGGCATTTTGCAGTCGCTGATGCTTGTCACATCGTTGAACCCTGTAAGTTTACACCCATGCTCTGCCTGTGTTAATGTCTATGCTTCCTGAATTCCTCTGCTATAGTTTACAACTTTTGCTTCTGTTCCAGAAAATTGGTTATGACAATGCTGCAGCGGTAGCCAAGAAAGCGCACAAGGAGGGAAGTACTCTGAAGGTATGATTTTTTCTTGTCCATGCGATTTCATACTTTATTCAGTATGTTTGTTATCTTGTGACTCATTTAAACTTTTCTGACAACTCATCAGTTGTTCTTGATTAGTTAGCCAAGTATGGAAAAACCAACTGCTTTTAATTATACCCTGTTCTTGCTAGACTTATGCATCTTTCAGTGCTAAGTGTATGGCTGTTAGGTGCATGTAACCTCAATAGGGGAAAGATAATGTCTACAGCGGGGTGTTTGATGTTGGTATCCAGTAATGGTGTTTTTGGGGCACCTTTGGAGGCTGACATACCAAATTTAACGAGTATTTAACTCTGCAGGAAGCTGCATTGAAACTGGGAGTGCTGACCAGCGAAGAATTTGATAATCTCGTCGTGCCCGAGAAAATGATTGGCCCATCTGACTGATAAGCTTATCAAAGATTTTGAAGCTCCTGAGAATTGATCAGCATTAATTGCCTGATGTTTCATTTTTGAATTATTTATTTCACACAGTTGTATTAGGAATCGAGCATTGAACGTATATTTTTTGACTTGTAAAAACAATATTCTTGAGGCTTTCTCCATGGCTGGTCTGGGTTATTGGGGGTTATCGATGATGACTGTTTGATTGGGTAAATAAGGGGTAAACCTCCCTCATTTTGTAATGGTTGTATCAGAGAGATCTGGGCTCCATAAATAAAAGAATTATTTTACGTTTTGGGACAGCCATTTGTATTTGGTGGTTCACACCTTGAAGTATATATATCTATCTCTATTTCTATTATCTAAGCGGCTATAGAGTTGCTACAGTAAGGAACAGTAAATTCTTGTCCATCCGTGTAAAAGTTGTGTTGTATTGTCTTTTTTTTATCCTTCTTTTTTATTCCTTTTTGTCCCTTTTTGTGAGGATGTAAATGACTTTTGAGTTTTTTTTTTCGATTTATGTCAAATGGGGTCAGAAGTGACAGTGAATCATTTTAATTTATGGGGAAGGGGATGGTTTTGCTTCTGTCAATGATTTCCAGAGTCTTCATCTTCTCTTTCATTCTTCCGTTCCATCTCTCTGCTTCCACCGATTGAAACTATGGACCTTAATATTTTTATTCGCCTTTTGCTCTTCTTTGTTCCTAACCTTTGCACACAAAATTGTCCGTGCCTTTCGAATTGCTCTTTGTGCTTCTCAATCTACACATTCCCTGGTTATGCTTTCCATTATTTCTTGTGTCAGTCCAACATCTGTGAGTTTTATAATATCATCAGATACATCATATGCATATAGATGAGAGGAAAGAAAATTTACCCAAACAGTATTTAATACAAGTGGGATGCCGTGTGTATAATCGGTAAGGTAGATCTTCAGTTGTATTAAATATTGTTTGGGTGAATTTTATTCCTCTCATCTATATGCATATGATGATATTGTAAAAATTCACAGATGTTGGACTGACATAAAAAATAATGGAAAGCATAATAGAAAAAAAGCGAGTTTTAATCTTAAAAATATTTGCAGTGGTTCATTATTGCCGCAAAAGCTAAAAGTGATTTTGGTATAACGTCGCCGCAAAAATTGGTTTTTACTGACAAGTTTTTCCCCGCCATCGTCTCATTGTAAAAGACTTGTTTCTTTTTTTTTTTTTTCTACTTGCAGTTTTTGTGTCATCCGCTAAGTACTTGTCACATATTTAAAGTATTTGTCATATAAAATCATTTAAAACATGTCACATCAATAGGTGTGACTATATATATATATATATATATATATATATATCATGCATGTGTTCTTCATGTTTCTTCGCGATTATTTTGACATTTCAGAATCTGTATTTAGGACTCTTTTACTGACCGGATCGATAAGAAAATGATTATTGATCTGCTCCAGCTAGCTCAAGTACATAAATTAAAGTGTTATTTCAAGATTAGAAACTGCTTCTATTTTCAAGATTTTATCATGGCCAAGACGCAAAAGAGGAGGAAAAGGAGGAGAACCGACATTTTCTTTACAAGTCGTAAGCCTTTTGCTCTCTCTCTCTCTTGGAAGTTTTTCTTTTTTTTGTAATATAAAGATTTTGAACTTTTTCTGGTGTTTATGATTTACACAATCTCTAGCGGATAAATGGTAAAGGAATTTATAATGGGTTATAAGCAATTGATCAAGAATGGTCAATGTCTTTATACTATGTAATAATTTTCAAAAGATAAAGACCTGTAGAATATTGTGCATGACTTGAAAATTATGGGCATACAACTACAAAGTTTCCTCATACCAATTCACCTCGAGCGTGTTTGAAGATCAGATTTATAATAGTAATAAGGATATGGTAACTGGAAAAGTTGAAGGAAAAGACACTAAAGGATCAGCTAGTAGCCTAAAATGTGCATGGCTTGAAAATTATGGGCATATCATTTCTTCAAGATCATGTGCAGAAGGGAGATATTGTACTAGAATTCACAAGCACACACGATTAGTTGGCAGACGTTTTCACAAAATCTCTGTCAGAAGATAGACTATGCATGATTAGAAGAGAAATAAGAATAATGCATGCCATGAATATCTATTAAATATTTTTTTATTATTATCTGAAATAACTTACAAAAACTTGATACTTTTGGCCTCATTTTTCAAGCGCTCTTGCTCTTCCTATATCAACATGTTCTTATCTAAAGGAGTAGGCAGTCAAAATGAAGAGACAAGTAAGGATTTTAAATCCTTATTCTCCTGCTTTAAATATTCTCGTTAAGCGTTTCAACTTCACGAGTTCTGGACTGCAATCGCCTGGAAAATGTGACAATGGATTATGAATATCGAGTACCGAGATTCACAAGTTCATAAATGGTGTCTTCATCTGACTTCTTAGTCAGATCACTCTCATGCTGCATCATGGCACCGATAGTAGATGTAGAAATAACTGGTGGCTGGGGTGTAGTATACCCCATGTAATGAACAAGAGGATTGTTAGAATAAGATTGCTGAGCCATTAAAAAAAAAAAGGGAAAAAGCTTAGAGAGTGAGAATGCAAATGGATTACAGAGAGCAAAGAAGATTTGATGCGAATTAGATGAAACTCAAGACTGATTTTATAAAGATGAAAATGAGAACAAGACAAGCTATCAGTTCTTCAAATCTTACTTAGTCAAAAATTACAAGATATGTTGGATGCATATTGTCAAAAGTTATTTAGCTAAACCAACGAAATTAACTGCAAACTGTCCTTATTTTTTTCGTAAATGCTGAACCTCTGTTGTTATCTGTTGATGTTGACTTTGTATTTGTACTCTCTCTCTTTCCAGCTCCTCAATTTGTGGTTGCAAATCATGAGCGTACCAGTCTACAAATTTGTTCAACTCCTTGTTTTATTGTTTTAATATTTTATTCTTTCTACTTTTATTAGCAAGTCTTTGATACAATTCAGATATTTGATTATTAAGCCGATCAACCTCACTCACCCTTTCTAGTAACCTTCGAGACATGGTCGTAATAAAGGCAGCATATTGAGCACTGAGCATTCTTGATCCTGCAATAACCATAGTATCAATCCTACTAGAAAAATGCATCTCTATTCCTATCATGGCATTTACGGCCTCAGGAGAGAAAATTATTGGTTGAGGCGTAAATGGTTCCTGATTCAAATTTCGAACATTATTGGAAGAATGTTGCTCGACCATACTATCGTTTTGGATAAACAAAAACTAGGTCAATAAGTAATGTGAGAAATTTTTCTGTGAGTATTTGAAGGGTGAAAATTGTCTTTATAAATAGAAATTCAGAGCATTCAAATCTCTGCAAAAGTTGATAGAGTCAATCTAGGCAGGACCCAGGCGAGGCTCGAGGCTTTGCAGCTCTTACCAGGCGGGGCTCGAGGCTTTGCAGCACTTGTTGAGACCAGGGGCGGCTCAAGGCTTTGTAGCACCTTTCGGGATCCAGGCAGCTCCAATTATTCAACTCTCCATAGTTTTTATCCGTTCATTGGCATTAGTTACTATGTAAAACAATCTTATGGGGTTAGGATAGGACGTGTATGGTCACGTTTAATCACGTGGCTCTGCAATAAATATGTCAAATTCTAAATCTTTTTTTCCTAACTATTTTAGAGAGATTTTGGATTTTTTCATTGCTTAATTTATTACGAAAAAGTTAGAAACTTTAATGTTAATTGTGTACAAAAATATTTGTCAGAACTTATCTTTTTCTCTATGCATTAAATTATTGATTAAAATCAATTTTTTTTTTTTTTATAAAAACACAAAGCATGAAAAATAAATAAATAAATTCCAACAATTTATATATGTGTGTATATACAATGCAATCACAACTTACAATGTCTTTTATGTTTAGACATGAATTATTCTCCTTATCAAGAGATCTAAATATATAAAAGACTTTATTGTTCATTTCAAGACTTGTAAGTGCATTTGTTATATATATATATATATATATATATATATATATTATTCTTTCTTTTCTGGTTCCTGCTTGTAATTTTTAGTGGGTGGTTGCTTTGAAGAACAAATTAGTTTTGGCAAATATTTTATTTAAGAATTTTGATATGTGATATTGATCTATGTTTTTATAGGTTCCCTTTTCATGATATTTTTTTATTTGATGTGTTATTTGTTATGTTCATTTCCTTGTTGATTTAAAGTGTAAATACTTTGGTTGTGTGTATTGTTCAACGTAAGAATCAATAAAATTGTTTATAGCATTTAAGATGCGCCGTGGGGGTGCAAATTTCACATTAAGTAGTTATTATTTATTCATTTAGTCTTTACTTGTATGAAACAGTATCCAACATTTGGAAGAATCGTTTCCTTCACTAACATAATGAGAAGTAGTAAGATTGCATTAATGAGTTATGCAACATTTGTTTTGAAACAATATTATTTAATTTTGTGAAATTTAAGCTTCAAAACTATTTCTTGAAGATCATGGAAAACAACCTGCAAAAAAATCCCGTATAGAAATTTACCATAAGAGAAAAAAGAAGAACTCCGTAGAAAACAGAGAGAAAGATATGCTAAAAAACACATCTACAAGTGATTCGATTCAGTTAAAAGAGCCAGCTTCATTCGGTGGTGAAGATTTCGTTTCTTTTGGCGGTGATCAAATGACTACGTCCAATGATGAACCTTCAAATGATGATGTCCAACATATAAACATCGTTCAGGACTTTAGTCTTGTATAGAGAGTGTCAAAGAGACAATGAATGTTTTTGTTAAACTTGTATTAAACTTATTACAAACAACTTTGCTAAAACTTTGGTTCTATCTATGGGACTATCTTACTGTTTTAACTAATGTCTTTATCTTATAATCTATGCAAGCATGTAATTATTATCCAATACTTAACTATTATTACTCAGAAATATTTATTAGATGTTACATTTTTTTTTATGCATTAAATTATTGGTTGAAATCTTTTTTTTTATTTATAAAAAGCATATTATTTCTTAAAAATAGAACTAGGCAAATGTTGCACGTTGCTCTTGCACTAATATGTGTGTGTGTGTATATATATATATATATATATATATATGACGTCGATGACTCCATGAACAGTGTAATGTTGAACACGTCAAATGTGCATGGGCTCCATGTTATAAGTATAGTTAGCTAGCTCAAGATTATCAAGCAAAGCAACATCAACCTAAAAAAACTAGGTTCTTGGAACTTGCTTTTGTATACAGTGTCCATGTAGAAAGAACAAAGATGACTTGGCATTGTGAAATCACTACTAAAAAAGCAATGGTTCTACCCCAACACAACACTTAAAAGGGGGTGAATTGGTGTAATTCAATTTTGATGGTCTATTAAAAAATATTGTTAAACAAACAATTAATTAATGAAACAAAACACATGAATAATCAACACAACAATTTGGTCACGAAGTGGAAACTTATTTGAAGAACATTTTCAAAATATAAAACCACTCCGGGTGTAAGTCACCACCTCAAATCCACTTTAGAAACTTTAGTTTGTTACAACCATTTTAGAAGCACTCATAAAAGCTTTGTAGTGGCTAAACTTGGTTTGCAACACCACAAGTGACCCACTCGATCTTTGCACGCATGCAGTGTCGAAACTCCGACCTTTCTATAGCTTCCCACGAAAACCTCTCGATCTCTGCATCAATGGAAGTTTTGGAAACCTTTCGACCAATGAACATATCCACACCAATGGACTTAACTGTGTTTAATATTGAGGGTGATACGATGAAGATGTATTTTCCATGAGAGAATTAACTTTGAATGTGGAAGAGGGTTTCTCTAAAGTGTTCTTGGAAGAGACTCAGTTTTAGCTCAGCTTCTCCACACTTTAGGATAGAAAATAAGTTTCCTTTTATACTCACCAAGGAATACGACGCTCAAACCCTAGTTTAAGTGACAATTCTGATTGCTCGAGCTACATGTAGAGCGCACGATATACTTTAGAAGTCGCTTGAGCTACATGTCGAGCGAGTGTTGAACGAACTCTTTGTCTAACTTCTGCTTGAGCTCCACGTCGAGCGCTATGTCAAGCGAACTCTTTGTATGAGTTTTACTCGAGCCATATTGAGCTCACTTCAACCATTTTTCACTTTAATACACTTCAACACTTGTTACAACACAATTTAACAAAAATTTTCACAAGAATATGCCAACACACTCATTTTTACATTAACAACTACTTATCTAAAAAATTTAAGACTCTCATTCATGTGTGGGTCAGACTCTTTTTAATGAGTGGGCCTAATGTATGAAATATTTAATTAATTAGGATAAAGTGTAGAGTCATAATTCGAACTCAAAATATTTGTTCTGATACTATGTGAAAACACCACTTATTTCAGAAGCAAAACCTGATAGAAAGATGTAAGATTTAGTTATTTGTATTATATTCTTAAGAGTCACGAATTCGATCGTGATTAATCTACTTTTTGTTGTTTGCTCGTTGATCAGGCTCTCAAACTCTACCACAAATATGGCTGTTTAGGAGAGTCTTTATCCATAAAAGGAGGAATTGATGGCTAGATGGGCTGTGATCACACTACAGTACCAATTGTTGGACGTTGGCTTTCAAATTGACTTTGATTGGCTAACAATAGAATTTCCTCTCATATATAGTCTCGCAGGTATATGAGGATGATTGTTTACCTATCAATTCCTGATTAACAATAATTTTTAATTGGTGATTGGTTCTGATTTATTGGCTACCAGGGTTTTATTAATGTTCGTCAATGGTATCATGTAATGCTAGGTGTGGTACGCCTCAAACCTTATGACCATTAACCGAATAGAGGGGAAAATATAAATTATTATTATTATTATTATTATATGAGATAATTGCATAATCAATATTTGAATTTTTTAGGTTTTTGTGATTTGAGACTTCAGTTTTCAACTTTTACAAAGTTGATACTTTAATTTCAAGAAACTCGTAATTAAGTATCTATGTCAATCTCTCGTCGAAAAACTAATATGATACCATATATCAGCAAATCAAAAACTGATAACGAATGCCACCTCACAATCCTTCCATTAAATTAAGGGACAAATGAGTAGCAGTAAGTACCGTCGAGATAACAAGGTAGCTAGTTGAATAAGTTGAAAACACAGATACTTATGAAGCAATGTAAGGGGGTATGGTGGAATTTCTTAGCTATTGGGCCACCATGTATTAGACCTAAAGGGAAGCCATCGAGCCAATGACTTATTCTAGTGGGTGGGTGCGTCTTGGGTAAGGGTGCTACCTACCCTATACGGGTGGGTGGCCACCCATCCCATCCTTGCTTGGGTAGGGTGACTAAATCTACCTTCGCACTCCATCCTTGCTTGGGTAGAGTGACCATTCACATCTGCTTCCCCAGCAAGCAGATTGGCGCCACCACTATCGGGTCACCCTATCCAACAACACATTTTTCACAAAAAATTTAACAAAATTGCATATAATTATAAAAATCTCACAAATCCAATAAAAAACCAAAACAAACTTACAAAATTACAGATCAAACCAATCCAAGTAGTAATCAATCTGTGGGTAGATCTTTATGGCCCATGGGCGTTGTTGTGGTTCATAAAACTTTCAGACCCATGATTGCGGTTGTGGGTATTTAAATTATATATTCACAGCCACGACCTTGGTCTTAGGTCGTAGAGACCCATGGCCAAGCCGTGGTTTTACCTTCATAGACTGCAGCTTGGTCGTGACCCACAATAACGGAGAGAAGAGAGAACAGTGAACATACTGAGCGGCCATCGAGGCATAAGGATGCCCTTTGCCCTCCCCGAGCATTTTAAAAAGGCTTCAATTCACTCGTCTACCTACCGTATGCAAGCGGATGCCCCTTGCCAGCCCCAAATGGATGGGCCGGATGCAGGGCCCACCCAACAAGCCTAGTAGTGGGTGGGCAATGTTCCATCCAATCTATCGAAAAATGATTATTTTTATTTTATTATTTTAGAATATTTAGGTGTCGTTTGGATTCGAAAATGAGTTGAGATGAGTTGTGAATAGTAGTGAGATGAGTTGTGAATAGCAGTGAGATTTGTGAGTTAAAGTTGATGAATAGTAGTGAGATGAGTTGAAATGAGTTGATATGGGTTGCGAATACAAACCTCAATCTAATTCCTATAAAGACATCTTGTTTTGTCATTGAATGAAAAAAAGCAGGAATAGGTATGGCCTTTTTGGTGTTGCGGTAAGAGTTTTAAAAAGTGCTTAAATAGTTTTAAAAGCTCCTTAATGGAAAAATTAGGTTGTTTGAGTGTTATATATTAAAACACTTTTAATCTCAAATAAGCTAAAAAATACGTTCGAGGAAAAGCATCATGATACTTTTCTTCAAACGTGCTTTTCTGAATAATGCAGAACGTAATTCGAATTTTAAAATGATTGTTAATGGGGGAAACTACCCATACAATTTTCAAATATTTTTTCAAACTTTCAAGGATATAGTCATAATTTTTAAAAATTCAAATAATTATAATTTCTACATTAAAAAACATTTTTTTTGATTTATTTCTAATCAAACATAACATGTTTGAAAGTGTTTTAAATATATAGTTACCAAAAAAAATAATTTTTTAATAATAGAAATGATTACTTAAATTATAAACTATAAGTCCTGAAACTATTTTTCTCCGCAATTCCTAACATACACCCAAAAAGGATTTCAAAGATGATTCGTTAACGTTTGCAAACAAAATATTCGGGATGGTGTGTGAGGATGGGCCCATAAAACCTTACTTTAAAGTTTAAACAACAGATCATCGACCCATTATAGGGTATCCAGATCACTAATATTGAATGAACCGTAACCGTTGGATCCAGGGTCTTCATTAACATCCCAACTTAGGTTGTAAGTTTGGACCGGAAAATTGGTCCGGTTCAGACCGGTTAGGCCGGTTTTTGGGTTCGGAACTGGTTCTTTATTTGCACAAACCAGCCAGACCAGGTCCAGTTCTGGTTCCGTGATTTTCGAGACCGAATCGGACCGGTCTGGTTGGAAAAAATAAAAAATAAAAAAATAAGTTTTATACAAAAATAATATTATACAAAATATTATATATATATATAAGTTTTATATATAATATATAAAAAGAAAGAAAATCACTCAAATATTATTACTAAATTTTGATAAGTACATAGGATATTTGTAGTTATACTAATATAGTTATACTAAATCACTATAACTAATACTAACATATAACTAATACTAATAGTTTAATATAAACTATAGTTATACTAATATAGTTATACTAAATCACTATAACTAATACTAATATATAACTAATACTAATAGTCTAACATTAGTACTATTATATAGTCTAATAATCACTATAACTAAATCATTATAGTCTATAACTATGTATTAAATGTGTTACAAATATATAAAAATTATAATTATCATTTAAAAAAAGAAGAAGAAGAAGAAGAACAACCATCTACATAGAAGAAACCAACAGGAAACGGCGCCGTTTCCTCTCCAAATCTCCAGAAACCAACAGTCTAAACGGCGCCGTTTAGACTTCCAGAAGGCAATAATGCCAATAAACCCTGAAGGCTAAAATCGAACCTCACTCTCGTTTCTTCCTCGCCTCTCTGCCCCACTCTCGCCTCTCGTCCTCGTCTCTCTTCCTCGCCGCACAGACCTTCGGCCTCACCTCACGGTAATGTTTCTCCAATTTTTTTTTTTCATTTCATTACTTGTTAGATTTAGATATTCATTTCGGCCACGTGACAGAGAACTAAGACCTAATCAAACCCACAGATTTTATTTCTGATCAGAGAATGAAAGAGTGATTCATGTTCACTTCGAATTTGAATTTCACCCGCTTGCATTTATCATGCAACTCAACAACCATGTATATAGGACCCAACTACTTTCAAGTTTCTGTCATAAATATTAAGTATATGTAAATTGTTGGGTTAAATTTCTGAGATTTTTTTCTGCTTGGGATGAAAGAATGAAGGTGGTATAAAGCTCACAACTTTATACATTAAAACAGAAGGACGAAGACTTCTATCACCATTAAAGAATGTCGACAAGTATTTCCTAGTCATTTCATAATTTTAGAAAATACCTACAAAAAGTTGGTGTGCTCAACAGAGGAACTCAAAGAACAGATGCAATACCACAATGGAGATAAATAATTCTAAATAGAACTGAAAGAATACTTTAAAAAAATATTATTTGCACACTTTTCGTGTTATTGAAAATGCTAGCATTTTGTGTTTCTGAGTTTGGGAGAATATAAAATATATAAATATATATATATATATATATATATATCAGTGAAATGCAGAGTCTTGTGTCCAGTTCAGTACTTCAGATCTCTTACACGCTTGAAATCTCATTTCTATTCTCAACTACAGATTTTTTGAAGCAGTTTTTTTTTTATTAACATATTTTTAATGATAAACTAACATTTTGAAAAGCCCGAAAACCAGACTGGACCGGATTGGAAACCGGTAAAACCAGAGATACTGGTTTAGGAGAGTAACCGGTGCGTAATCGGTTTTGAAAAATGCAAAACCGGTACATACTGGTTCAGTCTTAAATTTTGTCCAAAACCGGATTGGTTACATCCCTAATCCCAACTCCTCTTCTTTCTCCTCTCCGTGCACTATATAGTACCGTTGCCTCCTTTCTCTTTGCTCTTTGACTGCCTCTCACCGACCTCAAGGCCTCAGAGATTCGAAGTCGATTTCGAACTCTGCAACAGCAATTGATGAGCGAGATGGAGCTCCATCGGGAAAGTTCGGGACAAGCGTTGGAGTTGAATCGTGGAAAACGTTCGTGGAGGTAAGCCAGTTTTTCACTTGGCTTAAGGTGTTTGGCTGCTGAGGAAAAAGTAGGATTAGTCTATTTGTCTTATTTTTAATAGAAACGGAAGCATTGAAAATAACTGGCCTTGAATTTAAAACATTTTCAATGCTTATATTTAATGAGTTGTTTTCTTTTTTTAATGATTCTGTTTCATAGTTTGGAAGATTCTGATAGCAATGCACTAATCTTGCCTGAAAAGAAAAGGAACAAAAAGAAAGGTGTTGAAAAGGTAAATTCAGCTAGCTAGTTAACTATTTTGTTTTGATTTACTTTTTTTTTTTTTTTTTTTTGGGTTAAGATTTCACAATTCTGTTGTACAGGAATGCAAAAGAATTAAAATGGATAAGAATCCCAAGCTGAGCAAAGCTCAGAAAAGGAAGTTGAAGAAGTTAGAGGTGCTTGCACATGCAAATCTAATTTGGTTAATTCATTTTGGGTACTAGACCGAAACCTTTAAGTGGCTTTTGTTAATGCAGGAGGAAAAGGAAAAAGCACTTTTGCTGTCAAAAAGCATTGAGACCTTGGAGTATGTCATTGTGTTTTCCTAAAATGATTTATTTATTTATTTATTTTCTATCTGAGAAGCTCATGGAATTTTAAAATCTATCTTTTAGGAAGTACAAGCTTCCGGAGGACGCATTTCATCTTCTGCAGTCTTCACGGGATATTGGTCGTGTTAGTATAGTTAAATCCATTTTATCTTATTAAAAAAGTTATCTTTTAACGTTACCATTAAACTCTTTCGTAATGTCCCATCTTAATGTGAGATGAATTGATGAATATCCTAATTTTCAAGGTTATAAAAAATTGTATGGGATTGTATTTATGAGATAGAATTATCTGAATGTAGGCTGAAACCATGAAGGAAAAACATAGGAGGGCTGTGCACTTTTCTAAGGCAGGATTAGAAGTTCCAGATTGGGACAAACCTTTTGAAAGAAAGGGCGGTGATTCTTCCACTGGTGGAACTGAACTTGAGGTGGACAGAATTTCTTTAAGGCAGGATTTCAACGAGGATGATTCATTGCAACCAATGATACTTAGAGGAGAAGCCCCAAAGATTCTGTCTAAAACAGACAAGCTTCCTTCAAGGAAGGATTTCAACAAGGATGATTTATTCCAACCAATGATCCTGAAAAGAGAATCCCAGAATTATGAATCTGTTCCTTTGGACTCTTCTCAAGGGGCAGTGCGGTGCATTGAAAACAGTGGATCAGTATGTCTAATCCTGTATTTTTGCTTTTCCTTGGCCAATGAATGTATAGGACGTGTGTGTGTGTCCCAGAGTTTGGATAGTATTAGTACATACACATGGACACATAACCTATTAATCCTAATGGATGATTGTGCATGTTTGATCTATATTTTTTCCATAATTTTTAAAACTCAGATCAATTAAACTAAACTCAACTAAACATTGAATCCAACTAGTTAAAGTCGATCCATATCTGACACACCAAGTAATTATTTGTGGTTTGTCGTTGTTCTTATATACTATTCTTCTTTTAATGCAAAAGGCACATGATTTCATCGCATCTGATTATTCATGAAACTATATATCAAGCTAATATATGGAGGTAAGAAGTTCAATTGTTTATGAGGTAGGTGAGAAATTAAGAGTCTTTACAAGAACCACCTAATCTTATGATACTCAAAGATGGTAATCTAAATGGAACTTTAATTTTATTTGTTTTATTATGTTTATAAAATGTCCATAAAATAAGCATGCTTTGCAGTTACAGCTGGTACTGTTTGCAATTTACGTCTGTTGCGTACCAGAACTCAATCGAGAAGCAATACATGACATGTATCATTTTTTGTTTGAGTTACATAATATGCACAACTGAGTGATAAGAACTACAATTCACTCTCTTTGTTAGTTTCCATATATTTTGTGGTTGACAAATAGGAAACTGGGCATTTGACATGTGACAGGATAAGGCAGATGTGAGCCAAAAGGTTGATCACAGCAGGAATTTTAACACACAAGGTTGTCCTGCTCAAGAACCTTTAACTATCCCAACTGTTGTGCATGTATCTAGGCCGAATGAGATTCAGAACACTAGGAAGGATCTTCCAATAGTCATGATGGAGCAGGAGATAATGGAAGCTATAAATGATCATTCAGCTGTGATCATATGTGGAGAGACTGGGTGTGGTAAAACTACTCAAGTTCCTCAGGTGGGTTTTGCTTAATGCTTGATTGTGATATACAAGCTGAATTCACACCTTTTTCCCCTTTGCATGACAATCCTATTCTGCATTTTGGTTAACATTGTTCAGTTTCTTTATGAAGCTGGCTTTGGTTCAAGCCAGTCCAGTACTAGAAGAGGTATTATTGGTGTTACTCAACCGCGCCGTGTTGCTGTACTTGCCACTGCCAAGCGAGTGGCATTTGAGCTTGGTTTCCATCTAGGTCAAGAGGTTGGGTTTCAAGTTCGGTATGACAAGAGGATTGGAGAGAGTTGCTCAATCAAGTTCATGACTGATGGAATTTTACTACGAGAAGTTCAGGTTTTGCCGCCTCTGACTGTGCATTCTGCTAGCAATTATGATGCGAACAACTACTGATAAAAATTATCAATTTTGACCTAGTTGTACTTGGCTATGCCCATTATACATGATTAGGTTTCTGTTCATGGTGGACAAGTTGATAACCAAACAATTAGATCTTTGTCTCTTTGTATGTTTGTGTGTGTGTTGTGTGAGAGAGAGAGAGAGAGAGAGAGGGGGGGGGGAGGGGGAGGGAGAGAGAGTTTCTGGAAGGGGTCTATTTGTTTTGTTAAAAGGTGCTTACATTGCTGGTTGGGGCTTCTCAGACATACATTCTGTTGGTTCAATTTCTGCATAGTTCAACTTCTTCTGATGAATTAAGCATATGAGGGGAAGAATTTACATTCTCAGTGGTGATAACTGATAGTTGATGAAGTTTTTTGTAAATGCTTCTGATTATTTTTTGTAGTGATGGGAGTATTTTTTTCTCCCTCTAAATCCTAAAAAATTTGTTCACTGCTTTTGGTTGGGAAATTATTTTGTGAGAATTGTAGTATTTATATATGCTTTCAGCAATATTCATGAGATATTGATGTTTCAGTGCTCAGACTTGGGGGACAAAGCCCCATTTATTTTTTACAAGTTTGGGGGGTGAGATGAGAATTTGGTGTTTTGTTTGAGAGTTTAAAATATTGTGTTTTAATATTATTATTGTTTTGGGATTTGAAAAAGTTGAATTGTTTATTATATTTTGTATGGGGATTTGAAAAAGGTGTAATGATGAGATGAGATGAGAATTTTGTGTCTCATAGGTGGATTTCTTCTTCTTCTTTCTTTTCCCTATGTCATATGTTATTATTCCAGATTTTCTTCTGTGTTTTACATCAAGTATGTTGAGTTAAAATGAGTTACCTTCTTTCCAAGGTAATTAAATGAAAACACTTTTTGCCACAGAATGATTTTTTGCTGAAGCATTATTCTGTCATAATTCTTGATGAAGCTCACGAGAGAAGCTTGAACACAGACATACTGATTGGAATGCTTTCTCGTATAATTAAAATTCGCCAGGTAAGCCTTGATAGGTATTATCTATTCCATGTGACGCTTGTATCTTTTCTCCTTGTCATAAGATATTCTGCTTGATGACAGGATGAATATGAGAAGCAGCAACAAATTGTGCGTACAGGACAAAGTGTAAGTCCAGATGATGTGATTTCTCCATTAAAACTTGTGCTGATGAGTGCCACCTTGCGAGTGGAAGATTTTATTTCTGGGAGAAGGATATTTAACGATCCTCCACCTGTTATAGAAGTTCCAACTAGACAGTATCCGGTAACCATACACTTCTCAAAGAGAACGGAGATCTTTGATTATATTGGTCAAGCGTATAAAAAGGTCTTGGCAATTCACAAGAGGCTGCCACATGGGGGTATACTTGTCTTTGTCACTGGCCAGAGGGAAGTAAACCACTTGTGTCAGAAGCTATCTAAAGCTTCAAAGGAGCTGGTTATGAAAACATTAAGGAAGGATGTTGGAACTGATGGCACTGGGGTCTCCCAAACAAAATCTGTTGAAGACATAAATATGAAGGAGATTAATGATGCATTTGACTTTGATGGGAATTCAATTCACCAGTATACTGACAGGTTTAGCTCTTATGAGGAAGATGAGTGTGATATAGATGAGGATGATTCAGATGTTTCTTATGATTCGGAAACAGAGAGTGAACTGGAAATTGATGATGATGTTGATGGGGACCCATCCCGTCAGACCACCAAAGAGGATGATAGTAATCTATTAAATGTTTTAGGGGAGGATGGGAGCCTTGCTTCACTAAAAGCTGCTTTTGAAGCTTTGGCTGGGAAACCTGCATTAAACTCTTCTGATGGTAAACATGCCCCTCTTTCTAGTTCAGAAGGGTGCTTAGACCAATCCAATCCAAGCATAGGGAACAAAAGTGGGGGAAAAGATCCAAGCATAGGGAACGAAAGGGGGGAAAAGATCCAAGCATAGGGAACAAAAGGGGGGAAAAAGGTTTCTGTGCTGGTACATTGCGCGTTCTGCCTCTTTATGCCAAGCTGTCTGCTGCTGACCAGCTTTGTGTTTTTAAAGAAGTAAAGGAAGGAGAGAGACTTGTGGTTGTTGCCACTAATGTGGCTGAAACCTCTATAACTATCCCAGGCATCAAGTATATTGTTGATACCGGGAGAGAAAAGGTGAAGGCCTACAACTCCTCTAATGGCATGGAAACATACCAAGTACAGTGGATAAGTAAGGCATCGGCTGCTCAACGTGCAGGAAGAGCTGGAAGAACTGGGCCTGGCCACTGTTATCGTCTCTACTCTTCTGCAGTTTTTAGTAATATACTTCCTGACTTTTCTCTTGCTGAAATATCTAAAATGCCAGTTGATGGCGTTGTCCTCCTCATGAAATCCATGCGTATCGATAAGGTTGGTTAAATGTGTTTGTCGGTTCTTAATCTACCTTTTATTTAAAGTTTGGGTGGTGTGACTTTCTATGTTGTGAGTTTTGTGCTGGACAAAGTATTTCCCGGACTGATTTGTAGTATTCGATTATATTTTGGTCTTTGAATTTCTTGAGTTGTGAATTTAGGTTTCTGACACCCTATATTGTTTGTGGTTTCAGGCTACTGTTAATTGGTCAATAGGTAGCCCTTGCTTGTTTTATTCATAAATCAGCGTATTTAGTTGATATTGTTGCCAAATATTTAACTGGTGGAAGTTTTTGGCTGTTCAAAACCTAAGGGACTGCCTGTTCTGGCTCTTACTTTTACTCTTCTAAATTTGATGATTCTTTTGATTCTCTTTGTTCTATGCTAGGTTCAAAACTTTCCATTTCCAACTCCTCCCAAGATCACTGCATTGGTTGAAGCAGAGCAGTGCTTGAAGGCTCTAGAAGCTCTTCATAGCAATGGCAAATTGACACCCTTAGGGAAAGCCATGGCTCGTTTTCCCATGAGTCCACGCCACTCCCGGATGCTCCTTACCGTTATTCAGACTATGAGGATGGTGAATTGTTATGCCCGTGCAAATCTAGTTTTGGGATATGCGGTTGCAGCAGCTGCAGCTTTGAGTTTGTCAAATCCTGTTGTCTTGCAGTTTGAAGGAAGTGATGTGAATAAAGATGACCTAGAGCAGGATGAGAAATCTGGTGCTCAAGTTGATGGGGAAGTCATTGGCAAGCAAGAAAAATTGAGGAGAAAGAAACAGAAAGAAACTGCAAAAATGTTCCGTGCAAAGTTTTCGAACCCTAACAGCGATACTCTGACCATAGCATATGCACTGCAGTGTTTTGAACTCTCCGGCAGCCCAGTGGAATTCTGCAATGACAATGCATTGCACCTGAAAACCATGGAGGAAATGTCCAATCTACGAAGACAGCTACTTCAACTGATCTTTGAAAAAGGCCTTTGTGGCACTGAGCAGGATTTCTCTTGGATTCATGGAACTCAAGACGAAGTAGAACGTGCTTGGAGAGTTTCCTCCAATAATCCCCCTCTTTTGCTTAATGAAGAAGAGCTCTTGGGCCAAGCTATCTGTGCTGGATGGGCAGATAGGGTTGCCAAACGCATTAGAGGAGCTTCAAGACTGTCAGAAGGAGACACAAAAACACATGCAGTACGGTATCAAGCTTGTATGGTAAAAGAAACTGTGTTCCTCCATCGTTGGTCATCTGTTTCTAGTTCGGCCCCTGAGTTCTTGGTTTACAATGAATTGCTACAGACAAAACGACCATACATGTATGGTGTGACAAGTGTGAAACCAGATTGGCTTGTTAAATATGCCAGCTCTTTGTGTACCTTCTCCTCAGTCCTTACATATCCCAAACCTTATTATGAGCCTCAATCTGACCAAGTATTCTGTTATGTCATTCCTACTTTTGGGCCTCATTTATGGGAACTTCCCCTGCATAGTTTGCCAATCACAAATGATATGCAACGAGTGACAGTTTTCGCTTATGCTTTGCTTGAAGGAAAAGTGTTACCATGCTTAGGGTCTGTTCGTAAGTTTATGTCAGCCCCTCCTAGTAGCATTTTGAGGCCAGAGGCATCAAGTCAAAAAAGGGTCGGAAATCTTTTGAACAAGTTAAAGACCAAATTAATAGATAGCTGCTCTATGTTAAGAGAGGTCTGGATGGAGAACCCTAACGAGTTGCATTCAGAAATTCTGGGCTGGTTTCAGGAGAGTTTCCACAAGCACTTTCAAGTTCTTTGGTCAAAAATGCATGGTCAAATTCTTTTAGAACCTCAAGAACGCTTCCCCAAAAGAGGAAGAGTTAAAAGCAAAAGCAAGAAGTGATCTTCTTGTGTAAAAGCTGGACTGCAAGTACTATAATTATTTAATCTTGTCGCTCTTCGTATATCTGAAAGAGCTGGAGCAAGGTCTGAAATGAGAAAAGGATAGAAGATCAGTACATTAATGACCTGTTGACTGAAACTTCATTGCAGTGGGTGATTTTAGTGAACTCACACAGGTAACCACATAAACCCATTTTGTCTTCCTTTTAGTTCAAAGAATTAGGAAAAAGGTAAAAAAAGGGTTTCTACACTTGTTTAATTGTTGAACTTGTTGCAGCTTTCATTGGATTTCTTAGAATGGATGGACATTAACATAATAGACATCAACTGCTTGTGAAACCAAGATTATCTTCAAGTTTTATACTTTGTTATTTATGCTTTATTGCTGCAATGCTGAGGCTACTGTGATGAGCTCATGGATTTTCAGTTATTTAAGCTAGTTTAGTTTAATTCAAATCTTTTTTTTTTATCTTCACTTAAGCAACCCAGCACAAATGGTGGGTGGTAAAGAATGCCGTTTAGAAAAAGTTTCTTTTGATGAGTTTCATCCTTTTTGTTCTTGGTTAGACTGCTTGAATGAACCCTTTTTTATCTGGATTTTGTTTTTTGGTCTGTATATATGAGTTGAGGTAATTGCAAACTTGATCAGAATCTTGATATGCTACATGTGATATATATATATATATATATATAAATGTCCTATATATTGGTACTGAGCTCCAATTCCTTCACGGGGCCCTTTAAAAAAAAAAAAAGTTAAAGTTTTATAGGGATAACTACCTTTTACAGCTTCAAACTATTACTATTTTTTCTTTTGGTACCCAAAACTATTAAAACTGACACGTTGCACCCCTAAATTATACAAATTTGAAATTTGTACCCTCTTTTAAGACCGTTCAGATTGTATCACGTCACCATTGTTCTTTCATTTTAATGGTCAAAATTGGATGGAGGTGCAAAATGAAAAAATAGTAATAGTTTAGGGTGTGAAGTACAAAAACGTTGATAGTTTCAGGATGGAAAGTGCACTTTCTTCCTATTTTATATTGTATTGACTACTTTGTTTGCTTAAGCTCACAAATCATAGTGGGTTCATCACGGTCATACCAGTGCCTTGGTTGGTTCATTTTGTTTGTTTCTAATTTGTTTTTTACATTTACCACTTTGTTTGATGTGGGGCTCTTTATGTTATGATATCATCCTCTTCGCATTGCTTCCATTGTTTGAATTGCAATAACCATCTGATGTTTGACACATCTGTAGGGTTTGTATGGACAACTAGGCATGCCCCCCATGTATAGTTTCTCCACGTGTTTGAAACTTTTCAAGCCGCAAAGACTGAGCATCCTCGAGTGTCCTGTTTCTCTCTAGATTCACTGAAAAGTGAGAAAGTCGGCAGTAGTTATATGTTTAGTTGGGAGAGTAACGTAATTTTGTATATGCTACTTTATTCTGATTCTTTTCATGTCCTTTATGCGCTTTACAGCCGGTTGAACATTTCATGATGCTAAAGCTCGCACCAAAAATGCCAGTCTTCTCGTCCAACTGCTGGTAAAAGAGCACCCAGTGGCATCTAGCAATGTTCCAAGCCGGCTTGCTATATTACCTTCTCATAATTTTTATTTTTGTTGTGCATATGAGTAATATGATTTTTCTTTTCTAAAATTTAGTGGTTTCTATGTTATTTGTTTCTCTAAAGGTTTCGAATTTTAAAAAAATTCGTACAAAACTCCTATAGAGAACTTTCTTCTATGTACCGATAAAAAATAAAAATAAAAAGTTAAATTTGTCTCCTAATGTTTCTAAAATAGGTTTCATATATATATATATATATATATTTAAATATAGAAGTTATGAAAGATTATATATAACCGTTGAAAATAGATAATTTTAAAGAATTGATTATTTCTATATATTAATTAAAACTTAGAGAAAATAATAAAGAGTACGTGAAGGAAATATTCTCCGTGAAATGATAATTATTTTAAAATTCTAATATGATTTATAAATAAAGAAATAAAATAGTAGTCTGTATATTTATATTGAATAATGTTAGGGTGTATATTAAAGTGCAAATATGCGCACAATTACATATAGGTTTTTTCTTTTTTATTGTTTTCTTTTAAGCATGTTTTAAATATTCTTAACTATTAAAAAAATAAATCTACTAATAGTTATTTTTTTAATTATTAAAAAAATTAAAATATGTGAATGGGTTAATGCTAGTATTTTCCATTTTTATTTTTATTTGAGTCAATTTCTCTTTTGGGATTCGACGATACGTCGCATCTGAAGTTCTTTCATTACCTCTAATTTCGGTGAGGTGATTTGATGTTTCATTGTTGCAGTAGATGTCAGTCAGCAGTGCTGCCACCATACTTCTAAGTGCAATGTACATGCCCACTTTTCCCATTTTAGAGAGAAGAGATATGGATACGAATTTCGAATATCCTGTCAAATGGCTATTATTTATTTTGGACAATGGTTTATTATTTCTTACTAATTATTTATTATTTATTTATTTTTTACTTAATAATTAAGAAAATAATTATTAGTCTTGTATATATTTTTTTAATTTTTTCTTAATAATTAAGGATGTTAAAAAAAGTAATAAAAAAATAAAAATTTAATTACACTAGAATAATAAAAGGATGGTAAAAGAGAGTAATAAATCTATTATTATCCATTTAGATTTTTTACTCTTTATATATTGGCCCTGGGGATTTATTTAGTTTTTGTATTTTTATCTCTTGGATTTTTGCAACTTTCAATTAGTGTCAAATTTAAGTACTTACAATCATTAAATATCATAATCTAAAGGCATTATCTTTGATTCATATTAAAACGGGTACAAAATAAAAATAAAATAAAAAGAGAGATGGGAGAAGAGAGAAGGAGAGAGAGAATTAGAGGTTTAGATCTTTGCTATTTTTATTTGTAATTGAATACATAATATATATTCTTATTTATAAGTGAATGAAGATATACAAAGAATAAAATTACAAGAAATCAATAATATTAATTAATTTATATAATAAATTAAATATAATAAAAGATAAGTCATATTATCGTTTCTATATATATGTGTATATATATCTCGACTAAAATATTATGAATATATTTTTATTATAATATGAATATTTTATTATGAATATATTCGATAGTTTTTTTTTTAAATAATATATTTGGTAGTTGCTGCAACAACGAAGCAAGCACCCATATTTTATTTGATAGTTGATACACAATATATTTTTACAACATATTTTATAATAATATTGTAAGATAAAGATATTTTTATAGAATAATATTACTTTTATAAAATAAAAATTTATAAAATTACTTCTTATTTAACACGTTATCGTAAAATATGTCGTGAAAAATGTTATCTATAAATCATTTTCGATTTTATTTTATCATTTTCTGTGGAAGGCTGCAAGCACCCATATTTTTAAGCTTTTTATTGTTTGGCAGAACAAATATTTCAAGCATTAACTGTGGAGCTAAGATCCTCCAATTCTGTCACTACACGTGTGAGAAATAATATATTTTAAGATTATTTGGGGGATCCAAGGCACCAAAAAAACCGTCTCCGACTACAAAGCCAGTCACGCACGTGCGATACTCCCTTTGTGTCTCCTTGTCCGTGATGCTTTTAGTTTTAGCTCCCTCCGTTCTCTTTACCCTTTTTTGTTTCAATATACGTACTTCCACTACTTCTCTCCATGGAGCAGTTCTACTCGGTTAATGGATACCCTTCACATTAATGAAAGTCTCAGCTCACACGCTCAAAGCTCTGCAACTGATCTCTGTCCGTCCTCTTTTTCTTCCTGAGCTTGGTAACAGCGATATTCTCCTTGTGTTTTTTTTTTTTTTTTTTGATTTTTGATATTTTTGTTCTTCTGCAAATGATTACAGCCCATCTTTAGATATATGTTCGATTTCTATTTCATTTATATTTGAAGTTTTTGGACAACTATATTAGATGAAAAAGGAAAAGAAAAGCTGCTGAGCTTTGGTATTTTGTTTAGAACAGAAAAAACATTGTGGGTTTCTCGGGCTCATTTGGACGTTTAGAATATCTTAAAATATATATGAATAATAGTAAAATTATTTGAGTTATGATATTTTATTGGGTATTGAAAAATGAGAGGAAAAAAAATTAAATAAAAAAATTATAAATTTAAAATCTTGTTATAATTTTTTAATATTATTTTTGTTTTGAAATTGAAAAAAATTATATTGTTTTTTATGTTTTGTTTGAAAGTTTTGAGAAAAGTTGTATTGAGTTTTGTGTTTGGATAATGTTAAGATAATGATTTGAAAAAGTTGAATATTTGAAATTGAAAAGTATTTTATATTTGTGTGATGTTTAAGAAGAGAATATATGAGAATACCTTGTTATATAAACAAGGCCTAAGGCTCATTTGTTGAGCATCATTATTAAGCTACTTGTATCTTTGGTTTTGGAAATTTGGTTTAATTATATCTTTAAAGGAAAAGTGGTGAGTCGCTTTTTTGTTATTTAGGCTCTGTTTGGTTTGATGGATAATGTTACTACAAAAAAAAATCTTCATTATTATTTAAAATTTGCGTAAAATTAAATATTTAATCTGAGCGTAAACGAGGTGTCATGATAAAAATTGCCCAGAACTGTTATGATTATTTTTCGGGAATAATTTGTTCTCTGTATCACTTTCGTTAAACTGTCTCCTGTCGAAACAAATGAAGTCCTCTGAGTGGTTCAAATTATCAGATGTTTAATAGAGTGATTACGCATCATCACCTTTTGAACACTAGTGCTGTACAATATATTGGTAGATAGAACGTTTGATCATCTGCATTCGTTATTGGAGATGATATGGAGAATAAGAAAATTGTGAGCTGCTTCATTGAATCTTTCTGCTGGCAATAGGTTCTCCACAAAGAACGAAAGGATGTGTTAATTGTTTAGTAAAGGTGCCTTTGGAAATACCATGGCAATTGAATGGTCAATTCTGTGACAACACAGGATTTGAAGGCTTGAGTTTGTTGTTCAACTTGGAAGCAGTCATCACCACATATAATGTAAATGGATCACTTTGTTGAGACATTTTGTGCAGTTTTACCGGTGCAGTTTTCTACTAATAAGATGGTGGCTTTCAAGTTATTTTGCGGCCTGTTAATGATGTTGAATTTGCTCATACAATCTTGAAGAAAGAAAATCTTGTGATTGAATTTCTATCTGTTACAAAAAGCCATCAATATGTAGTACCTTGTTTGGTGGATTTTTTTTTCATACGTATAGGTGGAATTATTGTTGTTAGCTGTTATTATAAAAACATTTCATTTTATTCAAAAAAAAAAAAAAACAGCTGTCATTTATTTTATTTGAACTCATATTGTTTAATGGTTTAACATTACGATATGATTATTTTTATTCTCAGATTTGTTAAGAGAGTTATTGGGTAATGGATTCCTGTGATTGCATCGACTCACAATGGCCCCATGATGAGCTTCTAGTGAAATATCAGTATATCTCAGATGTATTAATTGCCCTTGCGTATTTCTCCATACCTTTGGAGCTTATATATTTTGTTCAAAAATCTGCGTTCTTCCCATATAGATGGGTGCTCATGCAGTTTGGTGCTTTTATTGTTCTTTGTGGAGCTACCCACTTTATAAACTTGTGGACGTTCTCTGTGCACTCTAAAGTTGTTGCTGTTGTCATGACGGTTGCAAAGGTTGCTTGTGCTATTGTATCATGTGCAACTGCATTAATGCTTGTTCACATCATACCTGATCTGTTAAGTGTCAAAACTCGGGAACTATTTCTAAAGAACAAGGCTGAAGAGCTTGACAGGGAGATGGGGCTTATTCTTACACAAGAAGAAACTGGAAGGCATGTTAGGATGTTGACTCACGAAATTAGAAACACACTTGACAGAGATACTATATTGAAAACCACACTTGTTGAGTTGGGTAGGACTTTAGGCCTTGAGGAATGTGCGCTATGGAGGCCATCACGAAGTGGTATGAATCTGCAACTTTCGGACACCCTAAATTACCAAACACAAGTTGGGTCTACTGTGCCACTAAACAATACTATAGTCAATGAAGTTTTCAATAGTCCTCGAGCAATGCGCATACCATACACATGCCCACTGGCCAGGATCAGACCTCTTGTGGGAAGACATGTTCCACCTGAGGTTGTTGCTGTGCGTGTTCCTCTTTTACATCTCTCAAATTTCCAGATTAATGATTGGCCTGATCTCTCCACAAAAAGCTACGCAATCATGGTTTTGATTCTACCTACAGATGGTGTCAGGAAATGGCGAGACCATGAATTGGAACTTGTTGATGTTGTTGCAGACCAGGTTTTTTTCATTACTATGTTCTATTTGACTTATTTGCTATCTCTCATTTCTGTGCCACACGTAATATGTATCATAATTGTTTTCTTCTATATTTCCTACCTCTTTAGTTTTTTTGATTCTGAGTTTATCCTTTGACACTCCTACAGGTAGCTGTTGCTCTTTCACATGCTGCAATTCTGGAAGAGTCTTTGCGTGCCCGTGATCAGCTCATGGAGCAGAATGTTGCTCTGGATTTAGCTCGACGTGAGGCAGAGATGGCTATCCATGCTCGCCTTGATTTCCTTGCTGTCATGAACCATGAAATGAGGACACCAATGCATGCAATGATTGCATTATCTTCACTTCTTTTAGAGACTGAGCTAACTCCAGAACGAAGGGTTATGATAGAGACAGTACTAAAGAGTAGTAACCTTTTGGCAACCCTTATTAATGATGTTCTAGATCTTTCTAGACTTGAAGATGGAAGCCTAGAATTAGAAACTGGGAAATTCAACCTTCATGGGGTTTTCAGAGAGGTGAGTATCCCAGCAGTTCAATATTTGTTAATGGAATTGAAAATAATCTTGATTTGCTACAGCTTAACATACAGGCATCTTGGTAATGTTATCTGTCCCAAATTTGCAGGTCATGAATTTGATAAAACCTATTGCATGCGTGAAGAAGTTATCCACGACTTTGCTTCTGGCACCGGATCTACCTGTATGTGCTGTTGGTGACGAGAAACGGCTTATGCAAACTATTTTAAATGTTGCGAGTAACGCTGTGAAGTTCACAAAGGAGGGATACATTTCAATTATAGCATCTGTTGCAAAACCAGAGTCTCTAAGAGATTGGCGACCCTCTGAGTTTCATCCAGCGTCAAGTGATGGTTGCTTCTACCTAGTAGTACAGGTTGATAAATAGTGGATTTTACTTTCATTCGGTTTATTTTTCTTCACAGGTCTTGCAATTTTTCTTTTGAGGCTTAAGGCAATTCTTGTTATGTTATGACATGTAAGTTTTGGTGGTGATTACTGGGTATCCTTGCATTTATTATCTCTTGTGATCTGGTGCTTTACTTTAATGATCGTCATATAAGATGTCTCATCTCAGCATCTATGGCTAGATGCCTGGATATAAGCTAAATGAATTATCTGGCCTTTATTTTTCTTGTATGGTTACTGCATGCCATCTCAATTCTCACTTGTTTTCAACTGTAACATCCCTGTTTCTGCAGGTCAAGGATTCTGGCTGTGGCATTCTTCCACAGGACATTCCACATATTTTTACCAAATTTGCTCAGTCACAAAGTGGATCCAGTCGAAAGAATGGTGTTGCAGGACTTGGACTCGCCATTTGTAAACGGTAAGAGTCCACGATCTTAGACCTTACATGTGAATACTTGCACGGATAACTGGTTTTTCCACCTGATAATATTTTTGACCGTTCATGCGAGTATGCAAAGTGTTTTAGAGATAGTTCCTTCCCAATATCATCTTGTGGAAGGTTTTGACTTTTGACTAACTAGCAATTGCCCCAGCGTGGGAACAATCAAATAGGATTGCAATCCAGTGGCTGTCTTGTCCCTAGTTTATTCATTGTTTGCTTTTAACTTTCCCTTTCCAAATTCTGATCAAATGCCTTGCTTTTCAAACAATTGAATCAGGTTCGTAAATCTCATGGGAGGACTGATTTGGTTAGAGAGCGAGGGCCTTGATAAAGGGAGCACTGCTGCATTCATTGTAAAACTTGGGATTTGTGACAACCCAAGTGATTCAACCATGCACCCGGTTGCACCCAGGGGTCGAGCTCGTAAGGGCAGTGGAGATCTTCCTGGACATAAAGCTGTGTTTAGAGATATTGATGATGTTGCTTCTTCAAGTTGCCGGTACCAAAGAAGTCTATAAATGCTAATGCATGCAGATTTTGTTGCATCAAATGACTTGCTAAATATGCCTAGCCACCCCCCCCCTCCTTCCCCGGCCCGCCCTTTCTCCCTCCTCTCAACTCCTCCCAAGTAGGCTGTGTAATGCGAGGCTAACATTGATCGAGGCCCAGAATAATGGTGCTGATGGAAACCGCATGGAATGGCGTAGATGTAAGTTTGCCAAAAGATTATTCCAATGGCGGTATATTTTTGAGCCATGATGTGCGATATATAACACCATAACCTGCTTATAATTCATGTCCAACATAAAAAACAAGACGGTACATTGATTTTGATTCATGAACCTCGACGATGGTGAAACAATGATAGGAGGTGACGAAAGCGTGATATACGCAATTGTAACTCGGAAACTTTCACTCATAATATGTACAACGCTTTTGACATGGCATGAGCAACGTTATGTCGGATGTCAATGTCTGCCATATCAGTGGTGGTGGTCTTAACTGGGTTTCATGTAGTCTATAACTCATCATAAACTAAGGAAATTAAAATATATATATATATTAACAAAAAATGTTGGAAAAATCAATACATTGGGGAACAAAGTAACGAATCTAATGAAAGGGATACAATTATTTTTGTAATTCTATAATAAATGGATGGTATTTTCAATAAAAATAGAGCTATAAAAATGTTATAAAAAAGTGTTCATCTTTATCCTTTTCCCAGTAGCAAAGTATCAGTAAGTATTTCTTTTTAATTAAAAACCCAAATGAAAACGTTTAGGGTGAAGCCCAAATATATTGCAAGAGGCCCATTAATAGAAAAAAATGACACGTGTAAGCATTTGCACCTTTTACGTCGAGCCCAAAACGGCCCAAAATGCCGAACCCCTCCCCAAACCCTAAGGGAGAAATGAATCGCATTTCTGTGGCCATATATAAACCTCAGCTTTCACGAACTCTAATCCTCTCTGCTATAGCAGCTACCATAGAAAGCGAGAAAGAGAGTGAGACAGCGAGCGAGTGATTGAGAGATGGTTTCGCTGAAGCTCCAGAAACGTCTCGCAGCGAGTGTTCTCAAGTGCGGTCGAGGCAAGGTCTGGATCGACCCAAATGAAGTCAATGAAATCTCCATGGCCAACTCTCGTACGCTCTTGTTCTCCCTCTATTTGCCCCTCTCTCTGTCTCTCTCCAGTTTTTAATTTTTTGTTTTTTATTAGGGGGTTAAGATATGTTTTTGTTGTGCGATACGTCATCGGGTTTGATGATGTTTACCTCCTCAAACTTTCTTTGGTGGGAAAAGGAAATAGATGGAAGGTTTTCTGGGCGTGTTTCCACCTATGGCTTTGCTAGTCGCTAATGTAAATTTTATCTTTTTTTTCGTTCTTTCTCAGCAGCCAAACGGGCGTTGGATCTTTGTTTGTGGGGGTCGGGGGGTTTTAATTCTACACTGTTAGGGTTTTGTATGATTTGGCCCATTTGGGATTATTTAGTCGATATTGGAGCTGGAAAATGCGTTGTCTGATTGGATTAATTGGTTTCAAGTTATATTAATTTCGCGGTCCACCGTTCTGCCACGCTTTTATGTTTTAAGTTGTCACTCGAGGTATCTTTTTGGCATCACTGTGTGCTGGTTAATCGGAACTATTCTTTCGTTTGTACAGAAAATGAGTGAAAATTTTCAAATTCTGACCGAAGCCGCTTTGTTATACTCACACAAATTGTTATGTTTGCTTGACTGTACGTTTTCTCCTTTATTGTCCTTATCAAAAAAAAAAAAAAAGGTTTTCTCCTTTATTGGGTTTAGTAGAATCTTTTTATTTACATGATATGCGTTGTTGGTAATTAGTGCCTCCTAATGTTTTAACCCAATGGAATTTGTGAATAATTTTAGTATTGTATACGGGATTATTTTTGTATGTGCTAGCTAGACTATTATTTATGAAGACCTTGAAGTGCTTGAATAATATTGTTGAACATTATCGATACATAATCTATGTAAAAAATTTTATGGGCTTTTTTTGTGTTTCATTATTTTTGTTTGTGGATTCCGGTGCAGGCCAAAATATAAGAAAGCTGGTAAAGGATGGTTTCATCATCAGAAAGCCAACCAAGATTCACTCACGTTCTCGGGCTCGCCGCATGAAGGTGGCTAAGAGGAAGGGACGCCATTCTGGATATGGTAATCTTCAACCCATGAGAAATGTAGAAATTTGGATTCAAACTAAATGAATTCTGAATTTGGGATTTATATCTCGTGTCGAGTGTTGTGAATAAGGTCTCGTTTGTTTTCGTAGATGAGATGAGTTGAGTTGAGTTGAGATTAAAGTTAAAAAGTTGAATAAAATATTGTTAGAATATATTTTTTTAATAATATTTTTGTTTTGGGATTTGAAAAAGTTGAATTGTTTATTTTATTTTGTATGGAAATTTGAAAAAGTTGTAATAATTAGATGAGTTGAGAACTTTCTTGAAAACAAACGAGGCCTAAGTATACTCTTGTTATGTGTTGAAGACATTGACACTTGTTATTTGCACGACCTCACTGAACATGCACATCTATGAACACAGTTAGCCAATAAGTCATCTATGTGCCAATCATTTGTGGAGGTCCATCAGTGAAAGATCTTCATTGCTGTATTGGCCTAACCAAAACTCTAGAAGTGATGTGGGGGGAACACCATGATCAGAAAATAGTTTGGTGTTTAGTTGCAGTTGTAAGAGCTGAAGCTAGTGGAAATTTTGTAATACTGAGTTTTAGTTTAAATTTCTTTCAGGTAAGCGTAAGGGTACGAGGGAGGCAAGGTTGCCCACCAAAGTGCTATGGATGAGGAGAATGCGTGTGCTCAGGCGCTTACTCCGAAAGTACAGGGAATCGAAGAAGATTGACAAGCACATGTACCATGACATGTACATGAAGGTGAAGGGTAATGTTTTCAAGAACAAGCGTGTCCTGATGGAGAGCATTCACAAGTCCAAGGCTGAGAAGGCGAGAGAGAAGACTTTGTCTGATCAATTTGAGGCAAAGCGGGCAAAGAACAAGGCCAGCAGGGAGAGAAAATTTGCTAGAAGGGAGGAGCGATTGGCCCAGGTTAGGCTTTCAGTATTATATTGTATATTACAGTGCAAATGCTTATTTGGATGCATGAATTTTAGATTGTGTTACATACAATTTATGCACTGGTTTGCATTAAGCCTTGTGTCATGTGCAAACTTGATCACCTGGCTCTTGTTAAAAGAATGATGGTCACTGGTGCTATTTTTTTTAACTTGAAAAAGATCTTCAGTTGTAAATTGGTGGAATTCAGTCAGTTTGTGTTTAACCGATATTTGGTAGCTATTTTACATTTGGTTTTGACCTTTTGCGTTTTATTGGCCAAATTTGTAGGGACCGGGAGAAAAACCTGCTGCGGCTCCACCAGCTTCTACGCCTGTCACTGCTTCTCAACCTACTCAGTAAGTGATAAATTTCTGTTACACGCCCATTTGAATTTAGCACGTCTGTTATTTTCAACTAAATAAGTAAATTTATTTCACACGCAGGACAACTAAGAAATCCAAGAAGTGAGACCGAAATGAAGAGCACCGAAGGATGTATGACACTCGATGGCCCATGTGTCCTCGCTTACCGGTCTAGAGTAGTTTTGACGAGTCTGTTTGCTATTTGTTTGTTTTGGAACTTAGTTTATATCCTAGATACAAGGAGACTTGATGCTTTGGTACTTAGTTTAATTAATGCTTACTTTATTATGCCGATTGGTTCTTACGGTTTGAATTTGAGTTAGTTTGAGAGGCCTCCATGTTGTTTTCTTAGTACACGGACAAATGTCCAACAAATTTGCATTTCCTTAATTAGGTGTGGGTTTCAATTTCGGGCTCCTATTGGAGTTGGTGCATTTTTAGACTCAATATTTAGTTTTCGCTAGTTCGGTTTCATTTCGGAATTGAAGTGGAATCGAACTTCATCATCTGAATCCAAGAAGATAGCACACCCATGCACCACAAAATGGTCAGATTTCATTCACATGGTTGTTGCACATATTTTGTAATTAGATCCATGTATGCATTGCTAATGATCAGAATTTTCGTTTTTAGCCTACAAATTGCAGCAATATGGAAAATGGTTTGTGCCGTGAAGAAAATGAGTAATATAAGCATGATATGCTCAAGAAGGTCGTCTTCACTAGCCTTATGGATTTCACTTGATAGATACACGTCTTTACCGTGCATATTCTGTGTACTTGGACTGCGACTTATTTTGGGGGTAGCAAATCGTATCTTCGGTGGTGTTTGTATCGTGTCAAGTCATAAATATTTATTATATGGATTAATCTGAATTTAATCTGTTAAATTAAACGTGTCAAATTTTCAGATCTTAATTCAATTCATTGAGATAATGGATCGGGTCGTGTCACTTGTTTTAATTTATATAATAATTAATTAGAAATATGTTAACGCAACACGAATTTAAATTCGTTTGTTTCATGTAAATAGGTTGAATTAAAACACATAATTTATTTTACTTTATTAACATAATTTCACATAAAAGTTAAAATCTATAATTATTAATAACCGCAATATTTTTAAAAAATATATATCAATATTTTTTAAATTTTAACATATAATAAAATTAATATTACAAACCATACAATAACAAATATGAGCATAGATTTAAAATTACAATCTCAATAATAAAAATATAAGCATACTGAAAAATATCAATATTACATTTTAACAATAATAAAATTTTAATTTTGAAATAAATTAACAGGTCAAAATGAGTTGATTTTGTGTTAAGCAGGTTGACCTGTTTATAAATCGTGTCTTAACGGATCAACCTATTTTGACATAAACATGTTAATATCAAACTCAAATTCAATAATTTCGTGTCGTGCTCGTGATAAATTCATGAGTTATATGATATATTGCCACCCCTACATTATGCTATGCACTACGAAATGAGATTCTTGTTAATTATAAGAAAGTGTTAATATTGCTTGAGTGTTCTGCGAGACGAATCTTGATCGTTGGTTTCTTCATCCTCTTCTCACTCTAACCTTAAGGGATTGAACCAAACTAAGGGAGTCAACCAATTATATTATAAGACCTGATAGAGTCTCACAGGCTCCACGCGGACACCCCTCTCTCACATGAATAATGCAACATAGTATTTTTGTTATATCATATAAATAGAATTAGGGTTAGGATACAATACTGATGTATGATAGATATATTCAGTTGGAGTTGAAAATAATGCAGTTTTTTTTTTTTTAAATGAAAAATAATAACAACTATTTTAAAATTTATTTAAAATAATGTAGTGTAAAATTGAGATTATTTTAAATGAAATGATACAATAACATTAATTGATTGTAACATCCTCTTCTTACTCTAACCTTAATTGATTGTAAAATGAGTTGTAAAAAAATGATAGGTATATCAATAGAAAATGTCAACTCCTACTTCATCAACTCCATTAGTCTTCTCATGAAAAAAGTTGACGTGTCAATTATATAATCAATATGACATAGAAAAGCGGATGGAAAAAGATGACATTTGTCATAATATGTAATTTAGCATTTAAGAGTTTTTGAAAATACACAATCAGCATGCCACATCATCATAAATAATATTAAATATTAAAAAAAAATATTAAATACAGTCCTAGTATATGTAAGTTTCATACATTCTATTTAAAAAAAATAGATCCACTATTAAAAAAATTAAAATTTTCACGTAGATTTCATATTTATCTATTTTTTCAAAATGAATGTACAAGACTTACACAACGTAAAATTGTAAATATTATTTCTCTTTAAAAAATTAAAATATGCGCTTTTATTTTTATTATGTTGGTAGTTTTATAACTTTATTTAATTTTTTATTTTTAAATTCCCCCCTTACAATGCGAGGGATTTGTTTTAAAGTTTGTAAAGCTAATTGTTCCAACTTCCAGTCCTCTCATAGGTGTATGTTATTTTTTCGAAATATTATATACGTGATATTTTCATCTCACTTTTATTCAATATTACCAATAGAAGTTGAGTTTTTCTTTAAAAGAAGTTAAAATGATTATGAAATTACCACCTATTATACAATGAGATAATAGTGTAGAATGTATTTGTAGAGGGGAAAAATATACTAGCCCATAAATTGGTCCAACCTATCAAGATCTTAATATGGATAAAAGAGGGGGATAAAAGAGATATAAAGACTGAAAATGTCAGGAGGGATCAAGGAGAACAAGTCAGACACATCAATGAGAGAAGTCATATCATGACATGGAGTTTCAGAGCATGCCAGAAAGAAAGCAGGCCAAAGAAGGAAGTTGACACACGCAACAGATGGGTACATATATAAAGCACACGGCCAGATTAAAATAAATAGACTAATGAACAACTTTTACTTCGGGGAGGGACCGAGCTCTCTTTTAATAAGATCTTCTTCTTCAAGCAACTCTTCAAGGACGACATTGCCCTCAACAAGAAGAGTTTCAACCTTCTTTATACAGTGAGATATGAGAATCTATGAGTGATTATAAACTGATATATTATATTAGAGATTTTCTTCCTTAAACTTCGTGGACGTAGGCATATTGCCGAACCACGTAAATCTTAGTGTTATCTATTTTTACTTTCATAACATTTATTTTCTATTCCATGTCATCGACATACAAAACGTCACTGTACAGCCGCATCGGAATACTGCCAGAAGCTACAAATAATTCACATCGCGACACTGAAAGTGTGGATTTATCCAGTCCCACAAAACACGACGTTAACAATATTACTATTCTATATTTTTATATCTCCTCGTATAGAGAAATTGGCTGTTTTGTACGTAAAGCTAGAATTCAAAATTTTTGAATTATTTATAAATAAATAAATAACGGCATTAGGATGAGGAAAGAATTTTTTCTCGTATAAAAGTATTGATAATGACTTATACATCTTCATATTTATCTTTATATTTGCATAATATTTTTTTAAATTGGTCTACATTAAATTATGCATCTTTAAAATTTTGCATAGTTATGAATAATATTTTTTCAAATTTGAAGAAATACTATTCACTCTCCAAATATTATTTTATTATTTTTTCTCTCTCCTATCCAATAAAATCAACTTTGTGAAATTTGTATTAAGATAATTTTGATATATGAAATTTGTATTAAGTTAATGATATAAAATGTTTTTTTAGTATATATTAATATTTATTGATAAAATTAGTCATTTTGATATATGAAATTTGTAAATATTTAGATATATATATAAAATTGGTATTTTTAGTCCATATTGCTAATTGTAAAATATAAATAAAAAATATATATTTTATTATTATTTGGTTCAAAGATGTATAATATAATGTGAGAGTTTTTTTTTATATGTAAAATTAATCTTTAAAAAATATAATTTTAAAAATGTATATAAAAAAACTAATGCCAGTGCTCAACAGACTACCATTGTTAAGCTACCTTTCTATGAAGAGAAAAAAACTCAACCCAAGGCTTCAGAATATATAAAGCAATAAATTGTATCGAGTTAAAGTTTTATGTATATATAAAAATACTGTGTTATAATATCTGAAAAGAAAAACCTTTTTTTGTCCTAATCTTTTTTTTATAGTACTATGGATAGGCCTTTTGTTATTTAGCAGAAGACTGGTGCATATTTGACCCTAAAAAGATTAAGGATGCGTTTGGTTACCAAACTCACCTCAACTTATCTCAACTCATCATTATAACTTTTTCAAATTTCAATATAAAATATAATAAATAATTCAACTTTTTTAAATTTCAAAATAATAATAATATTAAAAAATAATATTCTAACAATATTTTATCATCACAACTCAACTCAACTCAACTCACTTCAACATCCACACACACCCTAAGGCTTTGTTTCGAAGTTAAATTTTTCTCAATTCATTTCAACTCATCATTATAATTTTTTTAAATTTTAACATAAAATATAATAAATAATTTAACTTTTTCAAATCTTAAAATAATAATAATATTAAAAAATAATATTTTATCATCTAAATTCAACTCAACTCAACTCAGTTCAACATTCAAATTGAGTAGTATGAAGCGAGCCAGCCAAGCTTCCCATGTACTAGAGTGTTGGGTGGAGCATCATTCAAAGGCGAGTACTGTTATGGTCATAAAATATTATATAAAAGTAATTATACAAAATAATTTTATAATTTGACGAATCATATAAAATCACTTCAGTTTATAAAATTATTTTTATATTATATATTTGTGACTAAAAATTGCAAGAAAGAGAGAGGAAGCTCTTGCCTGCTCAAACAACTAAGAGATCTTTTATATATAGTCGTTAGATATAATCGGCGTGCAGTCGTCCATACCACGTCAGATTTAAAATGAATTGTTTACTCTTTTTCTAAACGAACACTTTCGCCCTCATCAATGCTCTCTCTCATCAACTCTCTCTATCTCTCACTTCTCGGGCCGTCTCTCTCTTCTATCAGTTCTCTCTCATCAATTCGATCTTTCACTCTTATCAGTTTCATCAAGTCAATCTCGTTTTCTTCAGTTTAATCTTTCTCTCATCAAGTATTTCACGTCAATCCCGTTTTGATGCGGTGCAATAAACGTTTTTCAACAACTAATTCAAGGCTTTGACTAATTAAAGTCTTCTTGAACTGACACGGTATCATATATTCTATATATTTTAGTTCTTCTTTCGTCGTACTGTATTATGTACCATTGTTTATCGAGAATTAGATAATTATTTAAAAAAAAGTATATATAAATTCAAGAGTTGATAAATAATACACTTCAATATAGATAATATATATATATATATATATATATATTGTATAGCGTGTGATTAATATTATTTTTTATTCTAAATTTTTCATCCTCAATCGTATAGTTGATATAATACAATCTGAATGACTTTCTTCTTATCAACTATTTAAATATAATCATCTTCTTAAAAAAAAAACTATTAAAATATAAATTATTTAAATTATGTCGGGAGTGGCTAAAGATTAAATTAAGAATGAAGAGTGGTATTTTCGGTTTTAGTTTAGATAATTGGATATGAGAAACTTTCTATTTATAAGTTAGTGTAGATAATACACTTAATAAAAATATTTACATAATATAATTTAATTTAGAAGATAAATTTTAAAATTTAAATTATATAAATTAAATTTTACCATTTAAGTGACGTAAATAATATACTTTATCAGTCAACTTAACAATATAATAAGAATAGTTATAAACTTACAACTCTTTTATAATTATTTTATAATTTATTTTCAAATAATTAATAAAATCAAGCGGATCCATTAAAAATAAATTTTAATATTAGTTGTAAGGTTTTAGAGAATAACTCGTAAAATAATTAGAATTCGAAAAGTCTCAAATTATAAAAAAAGGAAAAGAAAGAATCGGTCCACGTACATCCACTGCGAATTCAATTTTGCGGCTAAGCATCGGTGGTAGTACATCGTACAATGAATACGACAAGGCAACCCCCAAGAACAACAAAACGCTAAGAATCGTACAAGTTTATAGAGACTTTAGAATCCGCAGGCGCCCACCGAGGAAAATGAGATTCTGAAACCGGCAGCGCTTACCGCTGAAAGGAATTCAATTCTTCCAACTCCACCAACCACTTTGAGACACAACTTCCAAGTCGAACCTGGTTTTTTCTTTTTGCTTGATACCCACACCCATGTTGAATTGTAAAGCCAACTAAAACTCTGGGGCCCTCCCACTTTGGTATCCAAATCAAAGTTTCCAAAGGATTCAGATTGCTTGTGTTGTGGTTTCCTGTTTGGATGGATAGATAGAGATACGTGTGTTTCATTCTAATTAACGTTGTGATCCACACCCAGCATTTGATACCCATAAAATTCGACGTAATTATAAAATATATTTATTGTGTGAATTTGACAGAATCCATAACTCTCCCTCTCTCTCTTGTACATAGGGAGGAGCTATGAACGGGATGAGTGAGAATTTTTGTTTTACACCCACTAATAGACACATGACGCGTAGAGATTCTAGCAAAATGAGTAATAGAATTGTATGTAAGCTATTTCTCACAAAATCAACTTCTTCCCAGATCCCTTTTCTGCCCTCTCTCTCCCTCTCTCTCTCTCCTACCAACCACTCTCTCTCTCTCTCCCCTTTGAAGGTGGGTATCTCAACACCCCGCTCTCTCTCTCAAGCCCAAAAGAAAATAAAGTACAAATTCTAGTTCTCTGTTAAGCACAAAAATTGAAGAAACATTTTTTTGAAAAAACATGAAAATGTTTCTGGGCATTAATATATTACTGTAACAATTGAAGAAATATTTTTTTGCGTATTATTCCATGTCCAAATTCGAAGCACGACATCCTACTACTTACTTTTTCCTTTCTCTTCTCAAATATAAAAATATAAATTTTATATCTGAAAGGGAGAGAAGAGTGAGAGGGAGAAAAGAGAAAAAAGGAAGAGGGAAATGGGAGAGAAGAGGGGAGAGCTCGGGGGAGACAGAGAAAACTGAAATAGAAAGAAAGACAACCTCAACTCACACCCACCATAACACATATAAATCTCCTTGTCTAAATTTTGTTGGAGAGTGTAAAATCTCAAACGACACCTAATCCAGTTTGAAGCTTTTTTCCCTTGTACATTATCTGCTTTGTCTACAATCCGGTTGGGAATCACCTGTGGCCTAATGTCAATACTCCTTGAGATAAGCAAGAACAATTGTTCGTGTTTTGAAATATGAAGCAAAAAAAGGGCAAAAACAGACTAATATATGTGAACTTAGTTCTAAATATATGAACTATGTGTTGTTTATAAACCCATTTGCAGGAAGCACGTTTATCGTTTGAATATTATTTTGTTTCTTTTTGGGTCTTTTCTAATTTCTTGTAGCACCTGGCTGCCTCTTTTCATTTTGCAGAAAAATGGTGGAAAGTGCGATCTCCACCTGATTCAAAGGAGTAAGGTGCATCATCGTACAGAATCAATCCATGAATGCAATCTTAAAATTAAAGCACAATTTTTATTAGACAAGTAGAAAAGACAATTTCACGACAAGATCGAGTTCTCAGTATCCTATTTGACTGCAAAACTTAGAAACTGATACTAAGGAACCAATGAACAAAACCAACAAATTCCAACATATTTACAGTACGTTAAAAAATATTTGGAAAAGCAAAGGTATCATCATTCATCACTTCAATTGCAAATGACGCTGTTACAGAGCCAAAGAAGTCTCAGAGGCAGAGAGGATCTCCTCGTCATCGAAGCTCCAGAGATCAGCCACGACGCTTTCCTGAGCAGTATTGGGCGCTGGTGGTACCGACTGACCGTCATAGTACTGTATCTGATAGAACTTCATGAAGTTCTCGTACGCCATTAGCTCCTCTGACAGCTTCTGCACCTCGTTCTCTTCCTCCTCCGGTTTTTCAACCACTTTCTCTTCCTCTTTAGCCTTCACCTCCAGATCGTTAGCGCAAAGCAACGCGGTTGATGTATAAGCCTCCTCTGACCCTGACCCCGACCCAAAGCTCTCATCCCCGGAACCAACGATTGGGTCAGCGTTCGCTTCTCCAATAGCCTCAAATCCATCATAACCCAATCCTTCAATCTGGTTCAGATCATAATCGAACACAAAGTCCGAACCTTTTGAATAGCTATTGTTCAGATCAGTGTTATTCTGGGGCTGTTGACGAGGAAAACTGGGGATGCTCTGCAGAAAGGGCGGGTTGTGGTGATTTTGGGAAGCGGTGGTGAAGTAGCAGCCATCGACTTTGTCTTCGTTGGGGAAATTGACTTTGGCTTTCTTTCCACGTATCTTCCGGGCCTCTCGGTCGTAGGCTCGGGCCGCTTCTTCGGCGGTGTTGAAGGTGCCGAGCCAGACACGAACCCCTTTCCTGGGATCGCGGATCTCGGCTGCCCATTTACCCCAGGGGCGTTGGCGAATCCCTCTGTAGAGGTTCTTCCTCTGCCTCTTCGCCGGTTTCTTCTCTTCTTCATGCACATCACCTGCTTGCATATAGTTCACATTCAGAACCTACCATTTTCTTCTTCTTCATCTTTCTTTTTTTTTTTTTTTTTTTTAAAGGAATAAAATGAACAATCCTCCCTCTGTAAAGTAAAGGGTATGTACCTGAAGGGACCTGGCGTCGTTTGAGAGGGGCTGAGTCATCATGGACGAATAGGCTCAGCTTCGACTCGAAGGTGTTGAGCTTCACATTGGGCCACAGATCAGAAGCCATGTTGTTGTGTTGGCCATGTCGGCGAGGAGGGATGAGATTAGCGAGAATAGCACCGCCACACATTCTTAACGCCTAACTACTTTGTTTCTAGCGTGCTGAGTGAGATTGTTGTAGGGGTTTTATGAGGTTGATGTATGGTTTTGGAGACAACAAAGATAGGATTGTTGTAGACGAAGATGATGTCAAAAAGAGTTGGAAGAGTCTCGATAAGAAAAGGTTGAGAAGAAACGAAGACAGTAGAAGGGGTTTTGTAGTGCTGGTTGGGTCATCGTGCACAGCACTGTTTGTTTTAGTAGGCAAAATTTAGGAACCTTCCTCGGATGGTCAGTTTTACTGCCTTCCTTTTACGCTATCTCGGTCTTTCTTGCGTGGCTGGCCTGACCTGGCAAGCATATCAAGATGCACATTTTTATTTTTCTGTCTCTCTTTTTTAATTTATTCTTTTTTTCAAAAATAAAAAGTAACATTGTTCTAGTAAAAAAAATGTTGAAATAAAATTTATCAAACAAATTACACTTCCCCCTCCTCATATATAGGAAAATGATAGTGCGCCCCAAGGTTTGCCCCTAATTCATTTTATCTATTTATTTATTATAAATGTTACTATTAGTGAATTTGTATATTTTTTTAAATATTTAAAAAAATTAAAAAAAAAACAAAATGAACAAGCGGTCAACTCCAATGATAAGAATTGGGCGGCATAGTAGCATAATCCTTAAATATATTATAACTTGTAGTTTACAAATTATATGATATGTTAAATCTATTTTATATTAAAAATAATTTTTTAATTTGATGATATATATCACGATAAGTCATATCAATTTATAGCTTTAATTTAATAAAATTCTTTCATAAACCAAATATTTCTTTTTAATAAGGATTTAGAGGATGTTTGGATAGTTAGTTGAGATGAAATGAAAGTTGAATAAAATATTATTAGAATATTATTATTATTTTTGAGATTTAAAAAAGTTAAATGTTGATTATATTTTATATGAAAATTTATAATAATTACATGAGATGAATTAAGATATGTTGAGACGACTTTTGTATCCAAACCAGGCCTTATCATCGCATCAAAGGTTGTTAGTCTTAAAGTTTCTTATTAATTTAATTTCAAATTTGATTGCATTTTCTTTCCGCATCTCGTGGCAGTTAAGTTTAAGAATAATAAGTCATATATTCTCCTCCGCCCCTTTTAATTCGATTGGCTTGGCAATATATTGGCAAGTCTAGTAAAGAGCATTTGTATGCGGTGAGAAGATTTAGGGACATCATCTAATATATGGGCTGATGGGGGGGGGATTCATAAATTGTACCCAACAAAAAAATTTGGATCCCTAATATATATCTATTTTTTAATCAAATTTCAAAGTTCAGATTGGACGAGAGACATGGCATACATGATATGAGTAATGCCATGCATCATATTACTATTATACTTTTATCACAGTAAGTAGTATGTAATATATTTATCACTATTAGATAATAAAAAAGTATGAAATAAATAATCATTTAATAGTATAAATATGTCACATCTTACTTAATGAGATGGAAGTGAGATAATAGTATGGTGTATAAAATTTTCTATATAATATAACTGTTTGAATGAATTATCAGAACATGAAAAGCCAGAATTAATTGACGAATGCAAATGGATTTGTGTCATTTATTAATAAATATATATATATATATATTTATATATTAGCTACTTAGATTAGCGATCATTATAAGAAAGTGGTAAGCAGCAATTAGCTCATCGAATGTCCAACTCGTGGGCATTATGGATCCATTTTAATTGACTTTCTAGAGAGGAAGTCAGACGGCACTTGACCCACTCACACCTACAGCTAAAGCAACGTATATCATTATATATAATCTTTTGGTCGTCTATTTTACTTTGTAATTGGTGGAAGCGTGCGAAGGACATGAGAAACACGACAATTCCCAACATTAATTGCATGTTGCAAGAATTTGTAAGTTTTGCTGATCTCACCAATGACGACAATATGTCTCCGAGTAACGATGATCTTCTAGATCTGAGTTCGGATCACGTACGCAGTGGTAGTCTCATCTTCTCGTTCAGATCATGAATGGTAAAACCGGCGCAACATGTAATATTGTGCAAAGCGTCCTGAAAAAAATTGAAATTTATTATTGAAAAATTAATTTTTTATTATCTAAATATTATATTTATTTATTTTATTAAAAAATTATATGATATTTACGCATTTCACAACAGTAAATATATTTATTTATATTTAATAATTGTTTCAATTATTTAAGTAATTCTGTTTTAAACAAAAATATTTTTATAAAATAATCTTTAAAAGTAATATAGTTTTATAAAAATATATTTAATTTAAAACATAATTATATATAATGCTACATACAGTTGTGGAGTACATAAGTATCATGTAGTCACTTTGAAAAAAAGTGAGATTCATTATTAAAAAATTAATTTTTTTTATATGAATCTCGTATTTAGTTATTTTTTTTAAAATGATTGTACAGTACTTGTGTATTCACGATTATAATTATCATTTCTCTAAAAAAAATTTATTTTAATTGTATTATTAGTGAGTTCAGAATTTGATGTTTGCGGCTGACTTTTCCTAATAGAAAAAAAAAACTGAACGCACAAAAGTCAGAACGTGTAATCACTATTTACATAAACATTGATTACACTGTTTAAAGGTGTGCCCGTGCGTCTAGCTAGCTTTACTCCATAAATTTGATGTAGGGGTGGGCAGCAGATTACCCCGTCCGCCGCTGCGGGTGCGGGGGGACCCCACCCCGTATATACCCCACCCCACTCAATTTATAATATATATTAATTATATATTATATGTAATACGTATTATATAAAAAGAAATACCTAGACACAAAACGATATGGGTATTTTTTTTTAATACTCGTGTCCATAATTATGGGTTAATACCCAGTCGAAGAGCCCCCCAGCCCTTGTTTTTCTTCTTCCTCACAATTCATCTTCTCTCTCTCTCTCTCTCTCTCTCTCTCTCTCTCTCTCTCCGTAATTCTCGAGTCGCTGTTTGCCTCATCAATCACCATCGTCATCTCAAGTCGCCATCGCTGTCGCAGATTTCCATCGCCGTCTTAACCTCAGCGCCAGGCGAATGTAAGTAGGGCTCAATGGCTCACTCCCGAATCTCTTCGTGAATCGCCCCATATATTTTTATTATTATTATTAGAGGATGGAGATTGGAGGATGGAGGTTGGAGGAGAATGAAATTGTGAGTCGTAGAGGATTTGATTATGCATGTGGTTTTGTGAATTGCTTGATTGTGCTCAATAAATATGCTGTGAAATTGTTAATCACTGAATTTTTCATTGTTGTGGATATTGGAGGGCGGGGGGTGGACAGTTGGAGGTCCACCCCCGCACCTCGTCAACGGATGGGGTACTCTACCCCTGCATGGACGGGGGTGGAGCCCGAGGGAAAAATCCCAACCCCCACCCATGCAGGGGTGGGATACGGGTGGCCCTGTCCTGTAGGGGGCCGGTAGCACCCCTAATTCGATGTCATTATCTCCTGTGCTCGACGTGTTTGAGATAATAATTATAAGATAATGATATGTTCCTACATGCTATTATTTATTTATTATTATTTTTATTTGATTTTTTTCAATTTTTTATTTTATTTAATGATTAAAGAAGCGAGTATTAATAAAATTATATATATTTTTAATTTTTTCATAATGATTAAGGATGTTAAAAAAATACTTAAAATAAAATTATAAAAAAATAAAAAAAACTTTAAATGCACTATAAGTAGCAAATGAGTAATAAGAGGATAGTAACTCTATCACTACCCATAATTATATAAACAAGGAAGCTGCACCTTCTATTTATACTTTTTAGAGCATTAGCATTGGATTATGCATATACAAATATAAAATTTGCATAATATAACATGATTTTATATTTGACTATCTATTTATTAGTAAAAATAATAATAAAATATTATAAATCTAATAATTCTTTTTTCAATTTTTTTTTGTTCTATTAATTTTTTTTTCTAAATTAAGAGCAACATGGAAATATTAATGTTATACAATATGAGACTTGGATAAAGATGTGGATGAGTCATGGAGTGCAGCAAATACATTCTAAATATTTAATACAACACTATTAAAGAAACACCTATCTATTACATTTTTTAGCTAAAAAAACACCATTGAGAAAAACATAAATCATCACTAAGATTGAACACATTTCAGCCCATTACAAAAATATACACACTTCCAAAAGTTAGCTCATCACTAATGTTATTGCCCATCACAAAAAATAAATACAATGACCAATCACAAAGTTGCTGCCCAATTACATGTATTTCCATTACATGTGACTGGACGACCACTAAAATCGGATACTTTTAAAATCAGATAAAGTATCCGTTAAACATATACTAGTACTGTTAATTACAACATTGAAATAGGTTAGACAAATTCTTACACACCTCCTAAAGGTGTGGATGGGTCATCATATGGTGATGTGATTGCAAACTTATTTGTTAAAGTTTCAAAAATTTCATCTTGAAAATGTTGGAAATAAACTTGATACTTTGCTTTCATCTATCAAGATTTAATTTCATTATTTTAGCTTCAAACTTCTTCTTCTCAAGTACAATATGTTCATCACTATCCCACTTCGCCTTGCTATAAAATTCTCTCCACCATGAATGTATTTCTGTCAGCACTCATGCTAGCTAAGGCATGTTTAAATTCAGTATTTACATCACCTCTAGACTTCCTCTTTCTTTCCTTTTCTTTCTCAACCTTCTTGCCTGGAGGTCTCTCAAGGATGACTTTCACATTGTCACCCAAAATATCTTCTCCATCTGGAGTTAAGCTAGCACTGGCTGGACGTTTTCTCTGTGGTGTCCTCCTCGTTGACAATGTTGACTGATGTTATTGCCATTTTGGTTGTATCTCGATAGACACCAACAATGCTCTATGGTAAAAGTTGTCTTCTCAGTTTCTTTGTACATTATTTTTACTTTCTCAATCTTAAATGAACAAATTAATAAGCCCAAACATATAAAAAAATAAACAAATTAAATGAACATATTGCTTTCTCAATCTTAAATAAGCCCAAACATACAAAAAAACTAAAGGAAAAATAAAATTAATACCTTATTGACCTCTGTGGTACCACTCGGATGTATAGACTTTACTTATGCTACAGCAGCACAAAACTTGTTTGTGCATTTTTGGATCTATTGCTATCGATTGGTTAATGACGCAATCGAACGTTCAGGAGCGTTTGGTTTTTTATACTCATGATAGTATTCATAAACTCTTTTCCACATTTGTGTGGATTTTTGGTCAATCCCTCAAATAATATCAAAGCTAATGTTTAGTCAAATTGAAACAAAGAGATTATCCTCATCTGTGGTGAAAGACACACATTGAGATTTTTTAGTAGGTGGTTTTCGTTCACTTTCAACTTGTGATGGTTAGACAACCACATTATCATGTATGTTATTGAAGGGGGTGCTGCCTTCCCCTTATCCACTACTTCGCAAGAGAGGTGAAGAAGGGATCCGCATCAAATGAAAGCTGCATTCTTGAATAATTTGAAGTTTATCATAAAACTTTCATATGAATTTTAAACAACACTAAAATAATTAAGAGACAATTAAATGAGTGTTCAACAAGTCATTAAATGAGGCAGCAATAATTGAAACACTGCTCTAAGTTGGGAATTGGGACCCAAAATGCAAAAGAAAAAAAGGAAATAAAAAGAAAAGGAGATTGTGTCTTTTCTAAAATGTGTAGGCATGATGCAGAGGGATATAATGCACATGATATGGGACTGGGTCTCCCTATATAGTGGCCCTAAAACTGGTCCCTCAAAGATTTATAACGTATAAAAAAAGGTGGTTCAAAATCTTGAAAGGTTTCTTAAATTTCTACCTATTTTTCTTTTCAGTTTTGATTTCCCTTCCTTATCACTTTGACTTGGGTAGACAGACAATCTTTTCGTGAGAACTCATGAATTGTCAAAAAGAAGAAGAAATTGTTGTTGTAGAAACCCATCACAAATAATGTCTATGATTAGGTAAAGTGATTTCTCAATATTTCTCAAATGTTAGCAATATCTTCACACAAGTGAATGGTTCAGATATTCGATTCTAGGTCACAGTCATAATCCCTTGAATCTTTCATTCAATCTGGCCCCATCTATGTTGTGCAGACCCTTTCAAAAATCAATAGCAGCACTCCAAAAATACAAACCACAAATCACGACCCAACCCAAAATGAGAGAGTTAGCAACCGTGCAATAGACATCCAAAATCACCCAAAACCACAAATCATGGTATGCACGAACCACAAACCACAAATCACAACCCAAAAATCAACAACAGCACTCCAAACTAAAGCCCTAGCATTTTGGGTTGAAATATGCAAGACATGGAGGAACTCTAGGGTAAGAAACCACTCACCTGGCTGCCAAGATGTGGATTTGGATTGTTGATGTCGATTCTGAAGTAGGGAAGATGAGAGCGTTAGCAATCATGCAACATGTATTTCTCAAAATCAATCTCAAATGCCAAAAACAGAAATGAAGCAAAGAAAATTAGGGAGAAACGCACACATGCACCTGAGACGATGACCAAATACTGGAAGGATTTTGTGAAATACTTCTTGGGGTTTTTGGACACTAGATGGAACGAAGATGATGAAGATGATAGGGAGAGTAGGAACATAAATGGTGAAGAGTAGAGAAGAAGGAAGCTCGGTTTGGGTCCTTGGGAAACAGAATTTCAAGGGAGAGGTTTATTGAATAAAAATAAGATTTGGTCTTTGTACAGTAGTTTTGTATATATGACTGCCGAGTATGATACACTGTAGCTAAAAGTAATATATTTTTGCATTTGGATAATCCAATGCATATAATTTTATGTCAAATGAGTCAAATTTTACATTTTACTGGCATTTAGATAATCCAATGCCAGAGCTCTTAGGTGGGCTCCAACCATTGTTACTCAAAATGCTTTATTTGGACCAACGTCATGGAACACCTATTGGAGAGAGAGATTGCCATAACCCTTATTTTTGAAGGCCAATTCACTTGGGGTTTAGATAGTGAGATGATATGATAAAAGTTGAGATGAAAGTTGAATAAAATATTGTTAGAATATTATTTTTTTAATATTATTATTGTTTTGGTATTTGAAAAAGTTGAATTGTTTATTATATTTTATGTGAAAATTTAAAAAAATTATAATAATGAAATGAGATGAGATGAAGTGATTCTCGAATTCAAACCGGGCCTAAGGTTTAGTGAATGATTTTGAAATGATATTAACGGATCAATATTTTTGAAGTCCAATAATTTGATTTAAAGCCTTTTTAATATTTAAGGGCCCATTTCCAGTACCATTCTCCACTGGAAACTTGCAAAGTTCCGATTGATGTAAACCACGGCATGAGTGGTGCTCCTCTTTCGTCTTACCGCGTTCTGGAAGACGAGAACATGAATTTATACTCTGTGGGGCCCTTCTTCTACACCAACGACCCTCAGACATCACTCCCTAATGGTTATTAGAGTTACATTAATTGTACGTCGATTTCGTTTGGCTTTCTCTTTCTGTCAATTAAGTTGAGCTTTGAAGGTGCGAGAATATTCAATTCTGTTGTTTATTGATGTTGATTTTGTTGGTGGTAGACCAGGATACAGTTAACCTCTGCCATCTGAGACGATTGTAATTCATAAGCTTTCACAATTAATAATTTGAGCCCATGGTTCTCTATACCTTCTTGTTTTAAACACATACAGATTTCCTGGTATTTCAGTTAATATAATCGAGATATATCGATGCACATTGACGTTGATGTTAGAAATGAGCACGACGAAATAAGCCAGTCTGTACACCAATCATTTATAGAACCTAGCTAGGTACTCTTCCAAAAGAAAGACTGAAAAGGTCTAGTATTTATAACATAGGTTAGAAAGAAAATTAAATTATACAAGAAAAGGGTTAGCATTCAATCATGCACACGTTTGGCCTTACGGTCTGATAGCTTTTGTCTTTCTCATGAGGAATGTCTAGGGATTGAGTCTCCACAACCCAACCTACTCGCGAAGAAAAAAAAAATTGAGTTATGTAATAATGTTTGACAGGAGCCACATATATAGATGAAGATCATGTTGATACCTTTTCTAGGCTTCTTAATCAAAATTTGCTCGTATGACCCTCAATATAAATTTAATATTGATTGTTGAATATTAGATTTTATATTAATATCTGAAAATGTTTTTTTTTTTTCGTTTTATATCTGTTTTTTTTTTTCCTGTTATCATTTTTTTTGTTGGATATTTGGTTTTTTGTTTTTTTGCACGAATCCTTACAGATACGAACCTCTTTTCTACAAATCTGAAAATGTTCTTATTTTCTTATTTCTGGTTTTATATATATTTTTCTCTTCCTTTGATTCGATATGCATTTTCTTCTATGATTTTAGCATATTTTTTTCCACCTCAGAGATCTGAGAGTTTATTTGTAACATCTGGAAGATTTTTATTTTATTTTTGCAGATTTGAAACTTTTTTATTATCATTTATGTTTGAATATTATAGACAATCGGTTATGTGAAGAATGCAACAAAATTAAGGGCAAATATGTAAATATACAAACAGGGGCAAAATTAGAAAAAAATGTTAGATGAAAATACCGTTCATCCAACATTCACGTTTATATATATATGGTAGATATAAGAAAAAGGGCAGAAAAAAATAGAGACACGAATTAAGATTTAGGCCTCGTTTGTTTTCAGGAAACATCTCATCTCACCTCATCAGTACAACTTTCTCAAATCTCCACATAAAATAAAATAAACAATTCAATTTTTTTAAATTTCAAAACAAAAATAATATTAAAAATATATTCTAATAATATTTTATTTAACTTTTTAACTTTAATCTCAACTCATCTCATTTCATCTCTAAAAACAAACAAGCCCTTAACGTTATTCAAAACGGTGACCTTTGTTTATTGGGCTTTGTAATTTTCAGCCTCTACTGGATAATGTACATTTGGTTCATTTTTAGATTTTATTCTTATCTTTTTCCTCCATTTTTCTTCAATTTCCCTGAAAGCTCAAAATCTAGGTTTACAGTGGTACTCTGCCACCCTACAACGGTCATTCGCCCTTCCTTTGGTCTTTTCGCTCACCTTTTCATCATCCTTTACTAGGGGTATTGCTACCCACACCCCCGGGGTGTGAGTGCCCCCACTTCCAGCCAGTTTGCCCCCCGGAATCTGGCCTTGTACCTCGTGGGCAGGGCCTTCCATCCGGGTGCAAGGGACAAATTTGGAACCGACCCATAACCTATTTATGGGCCATTTTAGGCCTAGATACCATTCTAAATTGCCTAAATTAAAACAAAAATTAAAAAAATATTATATATATTACATAAAATGAAACAAAACTTGTTAAAGCATAAAATTCTAAGTTCTAACTATTAAGTTAGTAACTTCTAAGTTGTAACTAATAATCCTAAGTTATTACAATAATACAAATTAATCTAAACTTATTACAAATTAATCTAAAAATATTACAAATTGAAAAATAATTTAAATGAATAATAATGTTTCAATGAAATAAAAAATTGTAGCAAGATGACTTATGAGATCATTTGACATTGACTTTGAGTATTGAGATTGAAATTTGGGGATGGTGGGCAAGTGAGATTGTGAGATTATAAAATCTAAAACATTAATAGGAAAATAAATTAGAATTACAAACAGTATATACACATGTAACAAAGTTAAAAACTTAAAACTACAATTGGGATGTACCATGTCTTCTATAGTGACATCTATATACTTTACCACAATACAGTTTGGGGTTTCAATATCAAATCATATTAGGATAGAGGTTCAATCAGAAGCCCTAACATAAATTTAGGGTTTCAGATTGAAACCCTAAAGTTACATACACAAATTACAATCACAAATTCACAATCCAATACACACAAATCACAATCCAATCTCCACAACACACAAAATACAATCTCATCCTTCAAATCCATTGATCATTCCCATCCTCCATAGTCCAATCTATTGAAAAACTGTAAAAAAAAAAAAAAATGCTTGGGGATAGTAAGATACTTATAGAAAGTAAGAGAACTTGGGAGAGATGCTTAGAGACGGAGAAAGCTGCATGCGGTGACTGCGACAACAACGGCAACCATGTGAGGGTGTGAGAGTGAGAGAGAGGGTAGAGAGATTCAAGAGACTAAAAGAGTGAGAGAGGGTGCCGAGTGGGTCTTGACTTGAAGGGGGAGTTTTAGGGAATTTGGTCAAAATCAAAATTAGAATCATTCCAAACTTGAAACCAAATATATTTTACTAACAAAACAAGAATGATCATAAATATATGATTTGAAGGAAAATAACTAATTATATTACCCTTAGTCCAAAGAAGATTTTAAGTTTTTATTTATTTTTTTCTATATTTGTACATATTTATCTTCTTAAGGTAGTACTTCAATGTAATCAATATAGAATCTGGACCTAGATACTTCATATCAATTTGGGTTTGCATTACTTAAAAGGAGTGAAATTATAGTACAACTCAAACAAGCTGGAAGAAACATCCGAGTTAAAAGGGAAAACGTCCGAGAAACAAAAAAAGAAAAATGCTAATTTGCCCGAGGACTGGGACCGATATCTCTTACCGACTGGAGAGGGAGTACCTCATGCATTCTTAACGTGGCATGCGTCTTTAGCTCTTTTTTTTAATAAAATAATAAATAGTCAATCGGTAAATCCCGTCGGTCCAATATATCGGTCACCGTAGCAGCTTCCAACAAAAAATTATGACAGCACCCGTACGTGATCTATTCAGCCCAAAAACTCAGTTAAAATAGGCTAAATTAACCTTCTTTCTCGATCTTAAGAACCTTCTAATTAACCTGATCTATCGAATTGTTAAACTTAGTCCTATATCATGTCATGTTTAATTATATATGGAAAATGAATTAATTTCTTCATGTAAACGGTACTAATAATTAAGATGATGATCATAGAATGAATTAGTTTGAAACTTTTTCTATACATGCATGAGTAGTAGTGCTACACACAACTAAAATGATGCATGATTTATCTAATCTTCAAAATAAGGACTAAAATGATGCATTGTTTATCTAAGGTTTGCGTGTTAATTGGCCTAATTAATTTGCACGTTGCTTAATTAATAATTTGTCGAATGCAAATGTTTTGAACATTCCAATTATTCGATATATATATATATATATATATATATATATATATAGGGCTATATATCGTGCGATCAAGTAAGTTCCTACTAAGTTTATTTTATTCCATAATTAAAATAATTAATTATTATAAAGATGCATATATGCACCCAAGAAGATATATAATAAAATTATTATAAGACATATTCCCCGCCCTATAAAACGGACATCATGCTATTAATATTCTTCGCCCACATGCATGCAGGACTAGTAGTACTACTTCACCATTTGACCGGCGCGCTTATCTTTGCCTGTGTCTGATAATGGCTGATCTAAACCTGGTCTTGTTTCCAGCCTCTCTGCTTCTGGTGATGATCTCCTCCCTGGTACTGGTGATTAATGCATCTGCAAGCGGTGAAGGATACAGCCCAAAATACGACGTTGAGAAAACAAATGTAGGAAAAGATGGCCTGCTTTCCACCATTATAGCCATCCAAGGGCTTGTTTACTGCAAATCCGACTCTAATAATCTCATCCCACTTGAAGGTCATTCCTACAACTAATAGTATTCTTCACATTACTGCAGACGAGTAGTACTGATCTATATGCATGCATGTATTCGTCGAGAAAACTATATTCATCGTCCTTAATTTTAGCTATCATCATCCTTTCATCATTAAATCATGATTAGATAGCTATTTATTTGTTTTACTTGTCTATGAATGAGTTAAATTGGTTATATTTGAGTCTTTCTAAGTCACTAGTTGTTCTCTTCATTCTACATATTGTAGGAGCTGTGACAAGGATAACATGTCTAGCTGTGGATGAGCGAGGGTTCGAGACTGCGCCTTTTACCTTCTTAAGTAATGCTTGTAATCCAAAGGGTTACTTCTTTGCAACATTGTCTCCTGCAGAGGTCCAAGATGGTAGGAAGCTTAAGGAGTGCAGGGCTTTCCTTGAGCTCTCTCCTTCGGATGCTTGTAACTTCCCCACAGACGTAAACAAAGGGATCGCTGGTGCTCTTCTTGGATCTTTTCGTCTGCTTGAAGACAAGAAGATGAAACTGTACACTGTTGGGCCTTTCTTTTTCACTCCAGAACCAAATTCTAATTCAGATGGTTTCTAATATTACACATCTCAAGAAACATTAATAACCAAATATATATATATATATATATTCATGTTTAGTTTCTTAATTTGTGAATTTTTACTCTTAATTGGCTCCTCTGGAGATATGTTTTAATGTAGAGAACTTTGTTTCACTGATGAAGGCATGCCTGCCCCTGAGATCAGTAGATGAGGCCCAATGAAGCGTATAAGTTCCTATCTTTGGTTAATTACTTTGTCCAAGACATATTAACATTTAGGACTTGAAGCTTCTACCAAATGCTAACACAACAAAATAAATGGAGGTCAGGACGCACGTAGATTTAATAAATTTATTTTAATACTCTGGGTCAAACATGTGATCAGATATTTAATTAATTGAAACAGAGTATAAATTCAAAATTTGAATTTAGAATTTCTACTTTGATATCACGTGAAATTATTTTTTATTTCAAAAATTTAAATTGATATCATGAAGTAGATTTAATAATTTATATTATTTATTTTAAAATGGAGGGAGAACCAAGGCCAAGATACCAATTAGCCCATATCATCAGTGGGCTAATGCCATCAATATCAATGAAAGGGCTTAGCGGCAAGTGATAAAGACTAAGGCCTCGTTTGTTTTCAGAAAATATCCCATCTCATCTAATAATTATAATTTTTTTAATTTTTAATATAAAATAAAATAAAAAATTCAACTTTTTTAAATCTCAAAATAAAAATAATATTAAAAAATATATTCTAATAATACTTTATTAAACTTTTAAATCTTAATCTCAACTCATCTCATCTCCGAAAACAAACGAGTCAGTGAAGTTGTGCGTAGATAAAAAAATATTTTTTGAGTTGGAGATCAAATTTATGGAATTAATTTTGGGATTTCCTATCGGTTCAAGAAATAAATAATTAAATTGGGGGCTTTACATGATATTAAGTAAGAATTATTCTATACTCAAGTTGAATAGTGTAGAACATATCATTCATATTATTTAAATAGTAATAAATCATTTAAGGACGGGTGAGACCATCATCTTTGTTCAGCAAAACTCAAAGAACCAACAACCAAAAACCTAATAATATTCCTACTCAACTGATGATCTTACCCAACCTAGCTAACATCTACCGCCCTACTCAAAACTCTCGACCTAACATAATTCCCCTGATCTGAAACGGCCTTCATCCAAGCCATGCATGGCCTGGTGATCAGGACATTAATTAATCTGATTATTGGGTACAATCATAGATTTTGGGTCGTTCGTTTGATATGATTTTAATAAGTTTATTTGAAAAGGCACGGCAAAGTAGTAATTCGATACATTAAGAGACGTACATTAAGTGGTTACATAATTTAACAAAATTTATGAGCACATGATCATTTAGTGATTTATCAAAATTTAACAGATTAAGAGATATAAAATTGACAGTTTAATCGGGAACTCACCACGCTTTTAATTTTCAAGATAAAAAACCATATCTTTTATTTTAAACTTGAAAATAATATAAATTGACGTACCATATCAAGTCACATCAGTTGTGAGTTTATTTTTACGTAATTCTTTTATATCTAAAGTATTTTCTTGATAGTGACATGCACATTGCACATGAAGCAAAAGAACCACCAATTGAATGTGCAACCTAACCAAACTTTTTACTCGCCGCCATTGTTGATGACAAGTACTGTAGTACCGAGAGTACATCCCATAGTTAGAATTGTAGCACATAATTATAGCCCTAATCTTCGAGGTGGTCCATGTAACCTGACAAGGAGGGTGAGGATCGCATAGTTTTCGTTGGTGAACTACGTGGCAAGGCAAGGAGATGCCACGTGACCCATCCTTCCAAAGCCACGCCCGGTTCAACCTCCAATATTGATGCTTCGCTGCTTCTCCAAGTCAGTCATATTCTCTCCCCCCCCTAAACCCTCTTTCTTCTCTCTTCCCTTTTAATGCTCAAAACCCAAACGAAAGAATAAAGAAATTGCAAGGCAAGACAGACCCAGAAAGGGGAAGAGAAATAATTCATATGGAGGAGCAAAAGAGCAGGAGCAAGCAAGATATGAAGAGGAACCGGATAAACCTTCGTGGTGGAGATGGCATTGGAGGGGTGGTGGTGTTTGGAGGAGCCTTGGCTATTGCAGGTTTGATTGCAGTTTTCGCATTCAAAAATAGAAGAATGAAGGACGCCGATAATAACCCAAGAAATCCCAGCGATGTATCCAAAGAATCAAAGAACAACAAAAGAGAAGATGAAGGAAGTGAAGGGCTGCGCTTCATTTCTCAAACCTCGTATTATGCTTCATGGTCAGCCAGTTGTCATTAATTTTTGTTGCATGATTGTGTGTTTATCTCTGTTTTTGCTTATCTTTTTAGGATATGATCGATCTGCAGTTTGACAAGCCATGGAACGCCACAGACGAGCGTTACCCAGATTGATCCCTGCGAGACTTTGGTGTCTGCCAAAAGTTTAATCATGGTACGTATAATTCACACCTCCACCCCTTTTGAAAATCCTCTCAAAGGGATTCAGCAGTAGCGTATGATGGGAAAATCTCACTGTTTATGCAAGTGATTTTGGTCGCATTCTGTCAGAATCCTTCGTAATTATTATGTGCTTCTGCATGGAAAACGTCAATGTCATGATTAATTTGTTGTAGGAAGAGAAACCTAGGAATGAAATCAGCGAAGAAAACGAGGACCCCTTGAGCGGTCATCAAGAAATCGTTATTTGTGATTATTCAACACTAGAAAGCAGTGATTCCTGCGATGATTGCGGTGTCATGGGAAAATGTTCGTTGCCAGTGCCGGAGAGTCCTATTTTGATTGAAGAAACAATGGTGAAGAATGATTCCGACATGGAGGAGAACAACTCGATATCAATCAAAACCATTGAAGACGAAAAGGCCAATGAACCTTCTTTGATTGTCCATGCAGAAGATAAGGCTGAACATGAAAAATCAACAACTCAATCAGATGAAGAAGATAGTGATGAAGAATCTCTGCTTTATAAAGAAGATGAGGCAGAACACGAAAAATCAGCAACTCAATCAGATGAAGAAGAAGAAGAAGAGAGAGATGATGAGGAAGGAGGCATTGTGGAGGAAGGCGAGGAAAGCTCAGAAGGTACAACAGGGGACTCTTCCATGGAATCGAATACCGAAGCAATTTGGCCGGCAGAGTTGATATTGGATTCATCACAAGAAATGGGGCAAACAGACTTCATTTTTCAAAACGCTGTTGAGAAAACAGAGAAAGAAGAAGATGAAACAGCAAAATTGGTCAAGCGTGATTACTTTAACAGCACAGAGAATGGCTATGCCTTAAAGTATGAAGCTGCTGAAAAACCCCCTATGATTTGGAAGGAAACGCACAAGCCAGTGAAGGTAAATAATCAACCAACACGCTCATCGAAGTTAGGAATGTGGGTTTTCTCAATAATAATGCTGCTGCTGCTGTTGTTACTTGCTTTCAACGATCAGAAGGCTGTACCGACACCTGCCATGTCATAAATCTTTCATTGCCCGGGAATCTTAGAAAGGCACTAGGAAGTGTATTTAATTACTTTAGGTCAAATAAGAACATCAAAGTTCTTGACAAAAAGCACCATTCTCTAGTTTTGACACTTGCATCTTTGTGTTCATAATGTTCCACGCGAATTTAACCGTGTATGATCAAGATGACTTGCAAAAACCAAGCAACTGGGGATCATAAACAAGTAGAAACCGTCCCAAGAAGACTGATTTCATGGAAGATTCAACATCAATATAAAAGGTATCGAATATTTGGAGAAATTTATTAGCCAAAGGCCATGCGGCCCATGCCTAACAAGATCGATTAGGTACACGCAACGTTAAAAGTTTCTAATGACAGGAACTTTTACGGTAAGGAGGCAAGACAGATTACAGAGCACTGACGCGAGAGCACCGCAGTCTTAACAACCTATTAGCTATGAAAATTGTCGACATAGGTGCTGCTCTTGTATATGTCCAGTGAAAATTTCTTCTTTACTGATAAAAAAGACCAAGAAAACTGTCATAAAGTCATTGCACACCCTAAAACTTCCATCAATATTGAAACCAGGCAATCATTACGCTTCCATTACCCGGGCATCGTTGAGATGATGTGTGCCCTTGATGGGTATCCATACGAGAAGCTTATCATGCATGCTCAATGGGACTCAATGGGGTAGAGGATAATCAATCGACTCATAGTTGATCGAGGAAAAAGAATTTATAAAGCAAGAATTCCTTACGATCCTTACTATAATTGTTTTGCTATCCTGTCCTCTCAATTATCTTTACAAAGCGTATACTACTTACCCTATCACTCTTGTTTCTATATACAGTGCCCTCAATCCACAGACTAAGCTCTTTGGCTGCAGCTTGGTTTATTTGGTAACGAGTGTCCAAACAATAGATGAGAACTAACTAAAAGTAAATACCCAAAATCTGATAATAACACACCCGAATTAGAATTTTCTGTGGACAAAAACTTCATACCCAGGCTACGCCGCCGGGCGAACTTGTTGTAATCATTGACTCTGCTTATTGTTCAACATTCAAGGAATTGGCGGGTCTCTGTTGAGCTTAGCCAACTGCAACCCATAGACCATCCCAAAACACCAACGATTAGATCTATACTTGAGCTAGCATTAACCTGAGAGAGAAACAATTTACATCAAGACTTCAGGGATTCAACACAACATAAATAGACATCAGGCAGGAAAACGTGTAATGATAATATCAAATTTGGAGATGGATCTGATGCACTACCAAACATTCCAGGTTTCCTTCAACATGAAATAACATGACAGCCATTCCCCTCCCTCCATCAATCTCAGCCTGGTCAATATAAGTCAAAGTGTTACATAATGACATATTACTAACATACCAACAGACATTCATTCAGCCGAGTTTTAAATCAATATCAATCACTCACCACGCAAGAACATATAGCAATTCCTGCAGCAGCCAATGCAGTTGTGACCTTAGCCATCATGCCTGAAATTAGTGTTGGACAAGAATAATTCAGAAAAGTGACGTACTCATCCAGGAAATATCAGAGTAGTGTTGTGAGAAATCATTTCTCGACTCTAGGTGGACGACTTACCACAAAAATGTATGACTGAAAACTACAGAAGATTTTTACTTAATAGCATGAACGAGCATCTCCTTCAAATTTATATAGGTGGCTTAAAAATAGGTAAGAGTCAAGGAGGAGCCATGCATGCGACATGCATCACATCCCCACTTATGCTCCAAACCTACTTTTGACGCAAGAGGGAAATAAAGCATGGTTTTGTGGAGTGAATAAAACTTACCTCTTCGATCTATGCACACCACACAAAACCATTGGATGGAGTGCCCTTCAAGATTGTGCCAAGATGCAATCTTGCTGGCTTGCCAACTTTCCAAACTGGGCAAGACTTCTTTGTACATTGGAATGTTAGCTTGTATCATTTTGGCAACACCATTTCCTTGTGATAAGAATTCCCCTTCAGCCTTCAAACTTACATGTTGCACATGCTTACTATGCTTTCCATTGATCTTGGGGACCTGAATACGTCCATTTTCTGGGGACAACATTTTCCCAACATTCATAAGGATCTTCTCCCACTTAGGTCTTCTCTTGGAAGGATCTGGAAGCTCTTCTGCTTCAATCTCCTCTTCAGAATCAGTAATGAAATCCGTTACTGTATCTGCTGTTATTTCAGCAGCAGATAGCGTGGCTTGCTCTCTTAGAAACTACACAAAAGATAAAATGATAAGTATTTGAACAAAGGCTACTAGAAATATGAGCAATGTGGCATCCATATTCAACATAACAATGCCTACTTTGATGATTTTGTGTCTGGCACTTCGTGTTTTAGCATGTTGCAACCATTGCTTATGCCTCTGGAAAGCTGATTTGCTTGAGAGAGCCTGGTAAATTAAGAAATTGTGAAACTTGAAGAAGTTAATGCAATTAAGTATCTCTCCCAAAGAGTACAAAAAGATTCGAATGCTGCTTCTTGTTTTGTGTTTGGAATCATCTGCTGGACAACTTAGCTTTGATTGAATAATACACAAAATACTGGAAAAATATTACCAAGCACAATATTTTGAAGAAGAAAATAATCATGTCATCATGATGAAAACATATGCTCATACATAGAAAACACTGAGGTACCACTTTGTTTACATCCTGAAACAAATATGCAATTTTTAATGGAGATGCAACTTATACTTTTCCCTTGTTGATAATTTTCGATTCACCAGTAGTGGTGCTCAAAACAAGTTCAAATCTTTAGAGTAAATCTTTTTGCTTAAGAAGTACTGATTCTCATAGGTTCTCTTAAGGCTCCAGAAAAAGCCACGTGTCACCGACTTAGCATGCCTAGACATGCAATGCACAAAGTCCCCCCACTTGGATGACATAATCTTGATATGTCCATATGTGATTGTCAAATTTAAGTGAAACATCATGAAATTTTCACATGTTCTCTTATGCAAAGCTAAGATACCATTTAACCAACTTGATTAATACTAACATTGTAGGTGATTATCTCCACAACTTCTGCATTTGCAAGAACATGCATAGGAGAAACAAGATTCCCGTTAACCTGCATAAAAGAAAGTCACGCACCACACCTCAGATTTCCTGAATTTTTGTTTTTCGATTGGTTTTTCCCCCCAAACAAAAAACAAAAATCATACGAGTTCAGATTCAGAAAATACCTTTGCAGCAACCATCTTGTTACCAATTTCAGTGTGTATCATATAAGCATAGTCAATAACGGTTGCCCCCTTAGGCAGGTTCTTTATCTGTTCATAATGACAATGGTCAAGAAATTTCAGTATGTTCGTTATATGTAGAAACTCTGTCTTTCCTCATCAATATTCAAAAGATAAAACATAAGAGAAAAAAAATGGATACCTAAGAAACCCCACTGTCTTACCTCTCCCCTTGGTGTAAACACAAAGACGCGGCTACCCAACAGATCTCTAGTAATAGTGTCTACAAATTCCCTAGAGCTCATGTTGCCAACAAACTCCTCTTGCCATTCTCTGATTGCATTGAGCCAACCAATCTGGAAGAAACAAAGGACTTGAATATGAAGTTAGCATTCAAGTTAGGGGCTTGAAGGAGTTCACCACAAAGACCCTTCAAGAAGGAATTGCAAATAATCACAGTTTGTCAAGGGAAAAAGGTTAAGTACCCGGAGAGCAATGTTTGCATTGCTGAGACAGACAGTATTTCCTCTTGAACTTCTACCATTTGGCATCGTATCTCCAGCTAAACCAGTTGCAAATAGTCTCCCACTATAATGAGCAGCAATGCCTCTGTCAGCTATAAGGTCCATCTCTTCAGTTCTTATCTGCCAAAGAGTAGATAACCCAAAGATGAACAAACACCTCAGAAGTAATTATATAATAACTAGAATAAAAGAAATTAGAACCAAGCCTTAGAGGCACTCAAAGAATAGAAATCAACAGAACAAAAGCCTTCTTTCCAATTATGCAGGAAAAGGGAATTGCTCAATAATGATCATCCAAACTACCTGAACTTCTAGCCTAAACATGCTCTCATACAGAAATGGAATCACCATTGTGTGGAGACTTTGATAGCCATTAGGCTTTGGGGTTGCTATATAGTCTTTGACCTGTTAAAAAAGTAAAACTGATAAATTGATATACATCAATCTTTTCTCCCTCTTTTTTCATTCTATACCAATTACTCTTCAAAGAGAAAAAGCAGCAGCATACTCACAGCTCGAGGAATAGGGGTCCAGATTCCATGAACCAGACCAAGAACATGGTAGCAAATCTGTGAGAAATACAATAATCGGAAAAAGGATTAGTAAAAGTATAGATAACAGTAAAGACACCCAAATCAGGGCCAGGATTTACCTGCTCTGGACTGCATAAAGGCCCAACTCCAACACATTGCTTTGGTTTTACAATAATACGAAGCTGTTTATGACAACCAGGAAGAAGTATCAATAAGCAGATATAAAAACATCACGTATTCTGCCTCATAAGATTTTAATTCAGTTAAAGGAGACACGACAACAAACCTGAGCAATTTGGTTAAGCTCATTTATACAGCCTTTAGATTTGAGGAAAGCCCTATAGATACTGCAAGTAAACAACAAAATATCACTTTCAAGGCCTGTAGAAAGCCCTACATAATAACAACACTTACAACAAGCCATCAGAAAAGAAACCTAAAGGTTGTTTCAGAGAGGAAAACAAAATCCCTTGAATGTAAGGCACACTTAGCATGACAGAAAATGATGCCTCCCTAAAACATCTACACAAATCACAGCCCACAGCTCTTCTCCCAAGACTTCTTGAGATCCTAACAGAGCTCTTTTGTAAACACGCCCATACATATAACCAATATTACAACTGGGTAAGACACTACTGCAAAGTATGTGGTTGATTTTCATGTTGCAATTCTCCACATGGTATAATGCACGACCTAATCAGCTACTTAATCACAGATGCATATAATGAGATCAGACGTAACAAGGATCATGGGTTGAAGCACAAGCAGATAAATAACTGAATTAATTGCAAGTAAGATAGATTCATGGTCTGACCTGTACGGCTCTTTACATACAGCTCGAACTTCAGTTTTCAGAGTCATAAGGTCTAAGAACTGATCATCCTCAATCTTCTTCATCAAAATTTTGTTTGCCTGATTCAAAGAGACAAAGTCCTCATAAGTAAATCCCATCAAGACAACATCGCCTGGAAAGCTCCTGAACTTAGATTGCCAAGGAGGTAAATTCAAACATCGCATGCCATAAAAGGTGCCACGCGATTGATAAATACTGTTAGAGCTCTATTCAGTTTCGACAGAGAACGGCATTACCTCCACAAGTTCTTTCTCATGTTCTTTATAGAAGTCTGCAACTCTTCTCTTAACTTTAGCATAATCTTCAGCATTTGTGTACATGAAGGATAGATTTTCAAGCTCTGACTGTAACATAGGGACCCATATGTTAATGGAATACAATGTAATGGGACTTCCCCAAAAATGTTAATATCAAAAATATTTTGTTGGCATATTCAACATTGAAACTTAAGTCCAACTAAGTTATAAAAAAATTGGGTAGGGTCTATTTTGAAATTGGAACAAAAAATGTAAAAATCTGAGAGTTCGCTAGACTATTGTAATACCCCCTGGCCGGCATACTGAAAATTCTAGAAAGTTCATGAGAACTATGCTCCACCAAAAATTGCAAAAGTGAGTTCGCTAGATGCATGTAAGACCTTCAATTGAGCAAACTTGTTAGAATTACGTATTTAAAAAGGATTCTTAGTCCTATTTTGAGCCATACCTATATAAGCACCCTTATACACAATTTTTTTGTTGATGGGCATTATCTTCAGATCTCCTTAAGAACTTTGTGAGAGAGAGAAAATTGTATGTAAGATTGATGTGTTCAAGCAAAATTTATTTCTCCTTATACACAAACCAGCACCCTTATGTTTCTTTGACTATCCTTAGATCAGAGTTACAGTTTTGAGAACAAGTTTGTTCGTGATGCCAAGGAGAGGTCAAAATTTTAAAGCTATTGTAGGGCAGAGATCGAGTGGTTGTAAAAACTTCTTCTGTAGTGGAATTTTCTATTGAAGAGTTCTTTGAAAGTTTTCCAGATCGCCAATAAAGTCTTTGTGTTGATTTATTTATTGCTTTTGATATGTTGATTTCATTGATATTTAGTTGCTAAAATATCTTGATCTATAGAAGTTTTAAAATTTTTGAATTTGTCATAAAGAGCAATGCTACGAACAGTCCCCATTTGGGGACTGCATGTGCAAGCCTAGTCAATTTTGTCTTTAAAATTTTTTAAAATTACAATAATATCGTTCTCAAAATGGTACTTTTTTCTATTTAATGAAGGGTTTGCACAAGCAGTCCCCCAAATAGAATTTCTCTTGTCATAAAACACCTATTCATTTCCTTCTAGGTGTAATTTTGGCCCTGCCCTAGATTTACAAATATTGGGTCTATCCTAAGTTTAAAATATATATTATATATGTATAAGATACAATATGAAAATGCAGCTTAAATTAAGAGCAATGGTTGCAACACTTGGTCAGCATGTGTAAATCAGCACAAAAACCCCCAAGGAAACCTAAACTTAAACGTATAACTTTATCATGTTTAACATTCTAAACTTTGACAACATGCAAAAACAATAAATTATGAATTTCATTGAAAAAGAAAACAATGGTTGCTTTTCATTTTTTGATAAGTAATTAGAGTATTCAGTTACAAAAAATCATTACTGTCAGCATGGTTGCTGACAGCATTATAATGTGATTACAGAATGTGAATGAGACATTGTGTGGAACTCAGAAGCATTAACAAAGTATGTATGAGCTCATAAAGAACTACCTTAATTTGGTACATGCCCAGCAACTTTGCTAGAGGAGCAAAGACCTGCAACGTCTCCATTGCTATGCTAGACTGTACAAAAAATAACAATGTCAATAATCAAGAAATGAGTCAATTGCTAGCTAATATGAAAGCAATAAGACACCACCTGCTTATGTGGGGGCATGTAAGAAAGAGTTCGCATGTTATGCAATCTGTCAGCTAGTTTGACAATGATAACCCGAACCTGAAACAGCAGCCCTTTCAGTTTCAAAAATGGTTTTCATCAGAACCAGGACAGAGCATTGACAAATATCATAAAAAATAGGTTACCTCCTCTGTCATGGCAAGAAACATCTGACGCAGGTCATCAGCTTTTACATCTTGTACTGAATCAGTTTTATTCTTACAGTTTAGTTTTCCCAATTTAGATACCTACTCAGCAAAGAGGAATATTAAACCAATGGTCAGCCAATTTAATATGGTGTTATCCCAAAACGACACAAGCTACCAATGAGCAAAGATAAACGATAGTTAGCATCTATAATTATACAAAGTACCTTAGTCTCTCCTTCTACAATACGGCGCACAGTAGCACCGAACTCCTCCTCTATTCTTTCAAAAGTAACGACATTTGTATCCTCAACAGTGTCATGCAGTAATCCGGCAGCAATGGACTCCCAATCCAATTCCTAGAAGGATAAATTGGATTCAAATTTGACCACAGATTGTGCTTATAAAAAAAAGATGGCAGATTGCAAGACAAATATTATTATAAAGGACAGCATATATTTTAATTTTGTAAGACTCACAAGTTGGCCTAGTATACGAGCAACTTCAACTGGATGAATGATGAAGGGCTCTCCACTTCGTCTTCTTTGGCCATCATGAGCCTCAAAAGCCAGCTATACCACAGGAAAGCTACATTTAGATATGACCAACACTTCAAAAGATTGGTTTACAAGAATGATAATACTAGGATTTCATGCCAAGCACATAGCTAACCTTAAGAGCTTTAAGGACCAACTCTAGTCCTTTAGGTGGAAGGTATGAAATAGTGGGCTTAAGATCCTGAGGATCAGAGGATCAATTTTAGCATATAACATGAACAAGAGGGAAAAGATAAATCCATGTTAAATACCATTATTGTTATAATCACAAAGAGTTGTCATGGTTGAACAACAACTGGACTATACCTCCCATAACCTTTCAGGAGAAACCTCATCGAATGCACCCATAGAGAAGGATGAAGAACAGCACATTTGCCATCTTTTACAAGCAACATGAGGCAAGCTTGGTTTGAAGTGTCTTCCAAAAAGATCAACGTCGGAACCTTCACTAGAATACCAACCTCTTTCATCGAAGGCTTCGCATCTCTGAAATAGGATAACATTGGACAGGTTTTCCAGTTAAATTAACTATGCAAGCCAGTTTCTATAATCAGCATACCAGTAATTCCAAATACATACAACAGTTCTTGTGCAAGTGCCATTTTTGTGACAAAAGCAATGTAACTTTGGAGTGATGAACTTTTATAAGAGACAAGCATCACTTCACAAACAAAAATAAACAAAAATCATTTCAAGATTTGAGTTTCATGAGAGAAATATCTTTCACAAACAAGAGGTTTTTTATAACATAATTTGGTCTGGCAAAAAGGGGGGCAAGTGAACGTGAAATCTAATACAAAATAAACAGCACTTCTCATTCTCAGAAATTATAAAGATTCTAAAAACGTGCCAAGTTTATATTAATCCTATATTAAGATACTGCAAGAACTTCAACTAATTGCGACTCGCAAGAGACACTTTGATGCTTCCTATGCATTAAATCAGCATCCCAACTTTAGCTTAAATTCTGACCTCAGTTAAAAGTTTCAAATTTATGGATAGAAGCAATCCTCTTGCACAAAAATCCTTTTTTTTTTTTTTGATAAGTAAAAAAAAAAAAAATCGAAAGTTTTGGACATGATAAACATAAAATAGATTTTGGAAACTCATTTGAACTGGCAGGAACCAAAATTCAGATACTACATCTCCTAAGGCAGTTCAAGAAACATTACAGAATTACTCCGGCATCTTCTTCCATTTCGTCCGTAAGACGGCGAGGAACACTGAGGTGGGTGAGCTGTGCTCGCAAGGAACCCGGTCAAGATCCTGGGCGCTTTCCACGCGCACGATAGAACGTTACAATCATATCTTCCATTCCCATGCCAATTTGGTGATTTACACGCGTTAACGCATTCTAACGAAACTACAAGATTTACATAACCACAATTTTCAGTATTTCAGAACCCCATGGCCATAAGACAAAAATTCAAGATACCGTATTTACATAGAGACAATTCTTAACGGTAGCTGAGAAAACATTACAACTTCACTGGGTGTTGGTTTTTTTTTTTTTTTTATTCCTTCTCGTGCTTCAAAGTTACAAAGATTGGAAACCAATACTTGTAATTTCAATTTCCTGAATTTTCCCACATTTTCTCAGCAACCAAACAGAGTAGACATACATACCTGACATGGAGGAAGCAGAGGCCATTTGCAAGTGAACAGAGAAATCTCATTGAATCAAGCTCAGCATTAAACAACCCACAAGACGCACACAAGAAAACCTCACCAAGAATTCACAAAAATGAAAGCGGGAGCCAATCAAAGGCTCATTGCTCAGAGCTTCATGGGCCAAATTAGCGAGGGATTACAGGAGCGTTCCGTGTGCAAGCGAAACTTTTTGTTTTCGGACAAATAAGCGAGGGATTGAAACGAAGAAGGAGGCGAAAAGATAATTTGGAGAGAGATACTGAGCGATAGATATGGAGCTGAGCCGAGGCCACACAAATGCCGTTTGATAAAGATATTTTTCCTCCGTGGGTTTAATATATTTAAAGGCGAAGATTTTGGAATTTATATTATTTTGTGAGGTCCATATTTTAAAAAATTATACAAATTAATCTAAAACGCAATCTTGTAAAAACTCCTAGTGAACTAATTTTTTTTTTTCGTTTTTTTTCATGTTTTTTAAAATAATAATGATAAAGGTAATTTTATTTTCAGATTTTTCAAAAAAAATTAAAAAAAAAACTTCAATGGTCTCTTGAGTAGGTATATTCCTAATATTTATCTCTTCTAACAGTATATAAACATCTAACTCTTAAATCATTAAAACTTATTTCAACTCAAAATTTTTTTCACATAGAACCCACAATCTTTTTGAATTTCTCATAAATACATCTAAACTTATCTTAACATCTAAACACATATAAACTCATCTTAAATAGATCCCACAAAATTCATTCCATAATTTCAACTCATAACTATTCATAAAAAACTCAACTCAACTCAACATTCAAACGCAGAGGATCTTGCTTTTGGATCCCCTTATTGTCTTTAAAAAGTACTTAATCCTCAATCAACAACATGATCAACTAGAAATATAGATATTTATATAGATATTATAAGGTGATGTTGTTTTCTTAATGTTTATACCGTCCGTGGCTGTCACGAAGCTAACCTAGATATGCTGTGCTGCCAACCTAAAAAAACCAAATCTGAAATAAGACATTGAATTGAGCTAACTTCTCCATAAGTTAGACACTCTAAAATACCTCGAGATCATTACCAACATGATTTAAATTGTGCTCTTAGCTAGGTATATGTATGCTTCGCTCTAATATATCATTGAAATCATTGGTTCCACGAAGATATAAAAAAATATATAATATTTAACTTTTTGTAATTATAATGGATCAGAATAAAGCAACGATATACGTACAACTCTTTTATAAGTACTATTTTATTATTTATTTTCAAACAACCAATAAAATCATGCAATTCTATTAAAAATAAATTTTAATATTACAAAGCTATAATCCATTTTATATAGAGTTGTAAAATAATTATAAGATTATCGTTTTCCTTTTGAATATATTTGAAAACAATATGCAAAGTGCAGGTTGGCCTAATGGCCATATGTAATGATCAACAAAACACACCATCATGTGAAGCTGTATGCACAATGGTGTGAAAGCACCGACTTGTTTTGTTGGGAAATTATCACGTCAGTGCTTTGGTAAGAGAGGGCTTAATGCAGAGTTCCAAAGGATTTGAATCGCGATACGGCCGGGGCCAGGCTAAACCCACTTTAAAAGGGTCACTAATAATGCTTTAATCAAGCAATTATGTACTTTTAACCACCATTTTGAGGCCTTTTCTTCTAAAATCGAAATCCTTTTTTTTTCAAGACCATAAAACTGCTTTAATATTTTGTTTACCCAAATCAAAGAGCTAATTTTTAGGTGCTAAAAAGCACTTTTTAAGCTGATGACCACACATAATCAAAAGGCCTAAAGTTTCGTTTGGATTAAGAAATTATTTCAATTTATCTCATATCATATCATCTTATGATTATAATTTTCTTAAATTCACGCATAAAATACAATAAACAATTCAATTTCAAATCTCGATTCAACTTTTTTGAATCTTAAAATAATAATAATATTAAAAAATAATATACTAATAATATTTTATTCAACTCATTTAAAACCATTTCATCTTACCTCACTATCCAAAAAATCCTTAAAAATGTCCCACTTTCCTACTAAGAAAAATTCAAAGAAAAAACCCAATGGTCCAAGCTGAAGAGCATATTCATGATTTATATAAGCATTGACATAATTTATATAATTTAGTCCCCCTAATGATTGTCCCAGTAATATCAACGCAAGAGAAAAGCGTAGAGCACAGTTGCAGCCAATTAACCTTTTCATTTTAAGGGTATGAAAATCAGGATTGTAATTATTAAAGCGTCGAAATAATGAGTATCTTTCAGATAGTGCTTGTATCAAGGGAAAACAAAAGTGCAGTAAAAGTTAATGCTGCACTTTTTTATGTATTCTGTCGACGTAGCTGGTGAGATTGGGCACCCATATATGATTCTATGTCCACGATCGAAGAGAAAATAAAATAAAATAACTATAAAATATTCCAACGAAAGAAAATTAAAGGAACGAGGTTGCTAATACAGTACTGAGAATATACCTCATGTCTGTCAAGAAAAGCATCTATCTGTTTTATGGTCTTTGTCTGTCTGTCTGCCGGAAATGGAATGTCAATTCTTATAGATAGCAGATGGGAATGTTCTTTTTTATCCATTTGAGAAAAAAATGCATGGTTTATCATCTACGTGTGGTTGTTGGGGACCGGAATGAGTCGTCACGGCACCAAAGACTATATACAGGTAAAGACTTGGGTTTTAAGTCGGGAATGAAAAGGATAAGCTTAAGCGAGGAGAAATTTTACAGTTTTGGACGTGCTGAACAAAGATGTTTGGTGAGAATTAATCTGGCTGAAACTACGACGTTAATCTGATCTTAGTACTCCTAGACAATGTTTCTAAAGGATCACGACTCTATATATATACTTCTGCGTTTGCTCCGATAAAATATAAGAGATTTTTGTACTTTGGTTTTAAAGATTCATTGTTTTAGAACAATTAGAACGTGCTATTAATAACTTTGCAAAAAGTCGTGTGCAGTCAGTCTGGGGAAGGTTCCATGCATGCATGTTACAAGCATTTTGATCAGTTCTATAAGTGGGATATTAATAAGCTAGCTAGCTCGAATCATGCAACCCATGAATTAACCTGGATGTATACATGACGTACGTACAGGAGATAACATGATTTTCATATATATATATATATATATATATATATATAATTGCAGTATTTGAAATGTACAATTATAGGCTAGGGGCCGGGTAGAAGATGCCATTATATTTATCTTGCCGAAGTGATTACAAAATATGTTGTGGAGGAAAGTTATACGTAGAAGCACTAAAGAAAATGGCATGGTCGTCTAATGGCTTAAGTTAGAAATGAAAAAATTAGAGTATTTTTTACTTTGCATTATTAACGTGTGATGATTATTTCCAGAGAACTCTTCATATTTCTATTTTTGTTTTAACATATTAAGCTTTCCTATTGTTAGTCTGAGTTGGAAGTTGTATTTCTGTTTTAAATGAATTTTGTGGGTCTCTATGTAAGCTTATAAAAGCATGATCAACGGAAGATGAATGGTAGAACCATAGTATCAATCCGTGAACTAAAAGGGTTGAAGTTTCTCAAGTAACTTCTCTGTTTTCTCTGTTTTGCTTCCTTGTTTAAAACCAACATGCATATATGCCAAAATATTAGTGCTAATATATATGTATATTTCATTCTTCAACTATCATTCAATTCAGGTCGAAGGGTAATTCGAAGATAGGTAAAAACAAGTGATCCATGTATAAACATAATTTTAACCGTCGGATATATCTTGAAAGATAATGCATATTGTAACTTTTTTGGTAGCATGCAGATCACATCACGGACTAATTAAATTTCAACGTTGTGCTTTTAATTTGTAGAAATTGATATAGAGATCAGTAGGAAGAGTAGTCGACATGATTTTGAATAATGAAAACGTATAACGTTGCACAAAGTAGAATTTCTTATCTGAAATCTGTACGTTATTGATCATCATCCTTTTATCATTCATCCCCTAAAACGACATCAAAAGGGGATCGAGTAGGTAATTGAAAAATAGCAAAATAGTTTTAGGCCCCAATGAACTCTGCGAGTGTGAGACTCCTCATTTTATGGAATTGCATATTCGCAGAATCTTTCTTGTTTGAGAATTGAGATCACCTGAAAAAAAAATTAAAGAAACATTAATTGTGGCTTACTGTCTTGTCTATTTCAAAAGTAAGAAGATTGAGAATGGGTTAGGCAGGTTTTGAAGTACGTCACTCATGCATGGACGTGAATCTGGCCTACTACTTGTGCACTTTGCAGCCGCACAAAACACTGTATAAACTCCATATGGGTCATAATCCTTGGAGTCATCATCCAGTAACTCAGGGAATGCTCCTTCCAACACCAATGGTCGAGCCTGCCATTTACAGAGAAAAATGCATGCTTAGATAGAAGTTGGGCTTCTTGACGTGAACTTTGAGGATAGAGAGATCATGTCACATTCAAGATCATGATTTTAGTAGCCTTACTAACCCACTGAATCAAGCTTTCATCATCTTCTGGTGCAGATCTTCTGCAAAACAACCTCAAGAGTAGAACTCCGAAAGCTTGGACATCGGATTTTACTAGAGACATTGTTTCATGGTCCAAGAAATCCTTAAGGCGGCACCTGTAATTAATCAGGCAAAAAGAGTACTAATGTTAGTGCTTCAAACAGGCTATAATAGACTTCCAAAACTTGGCCTGGAGTTTAGCTCATGTAAACCTGTTGGGGGTTATCTGCAATCCTAGCTTTAGATGAAGCCACTTTGCTTTTCCAAATCCAGATATCTGTTGCATTCAATCACAATCAATTACGAAAGAGAAAAGTAATTGGAGCACTAACATTGAAACCTCGAAATAAGCACTTATGATATGGGATTTTCACCAGTGGCCGGAAGTTCAATGTCAGAAATATGTTGAATGGTTGTAAGTCACCATGAACTACTGGGCCTCCGGGACATTCTTCATGCAAGTATCGAATACCTTCAGCAATTTTTATAGCCATGTTTAGCTTATCTTCAAATGTCAGTTTCAACTGATCAGTCTCCCCTGAGCCTGTGTTTGTAGTGCATAAACAGCAGATAATATATCCCATCATTAGCTACAAATCAACAGATTATTAAGGGAAAAAAAAGGGAATGTGAAAACGGAGAAGAGAACTGAATGAATACACCAACACAAGCTATTTCCACTACCTAATGAAGTTTTAAGGTTTTGAAATCTGTGGGTTCAAGAACTTACCAGTAAGATATTCATCCAGGTTCCCCCAGCATTCTGCAAACGGATAGACCAGAACAGCACAATCTTCACGTGACTCGCAGTATCCTATCAACTCCATTATATACTTATGTTGCATAGACACAGCTGATGTTTTTTCTGCTTCAAGGATGCCACTACAATTTCCCATGAATACTTTTATCAAAACTCTGGACTGACAAGCGGGCAGGTATCCATCATATAAGGAAATGTTCTGATTCTTGTCATTGTTTGTGAAATTCCTTTTAGGCCCACATCTCGCCGCTTCGAGTTCTTGCGCGGTTAGCTTCCTTGGTAATCTTGGCAAGAGATTGGCCAGAGAAGGTTTTTTTGAGGATATTTTAGAATGTCGAGATGTCTCCTTTGAAGGTGAAGGGAGCTCCATTTCTTTCAGATTTTCACTTTCTTCATGTAGCCCAGACATCGTTTTATCATCTCCTTCTCTGCCTGAACTTGCAACAAGTGATGCTGGATCAGGAGGTTGAGACTCTGACAAAGGATGACAAACAGGGATTTCCACTACGGATATTGTTGAGGTATAAGTTGGATTTGGTTTTATTTCTGTGATAAGTGAAATCTTCGATTGACCGTTAACAAGCAAGTGATGATCGACACGGGCTTCTTCATCATCACTTTCGAAAGATACCTTGCAATCTGTTCCACTCCCTCCAATGTTCATGTTTTCAGCAAAGCTCCTCCAAGGTTCATGTTTTCCACATAGCTCCTGCAAAATATAGGTTGTATAACGTACTCAAAAGAAAGATGGAATGAATTAAAAGAGGTAAGGTCCCACTTGCTGACAAAAGTTACAATCTGTGGGAACAGAGATCTTCCGCCATGATATGAGACAATTAACCTGCGAAGAGGGAGATAATTTAACAGCTCTTCAACATGCTAATTTACCGGGGCGTGTACCTTCTCTCTTCAGTCTTCACCTTGATGAGTAGCTGAAATTATGCTCCCCTAAGAAACAATCATGGAGAAACCAAGATTTTTCAATCCCAAAGTCTTCCAAAGTTGCCCGATATTTATCTTACTTCTGCTTAGTGGCCGACGTCAAAACTGATGGTCGATTTATACTATGATCATAGGTCAATCACCATGAGTACTCTTTCCTCATTTTCCTGATCAAGATCGGTTGTTTTTTAGTTTATGCATTTCTTGATTCATTGGCTGTTTCGCGAGCGGTCATTTCTGTACTAATACCATGTTTCGGTCTCGAAAAAGGTGTCTCCATCTCTGCATGTTTACTCTTGTTTTCACCATAGAGACGAGCATCCAACTTTGATTGGACCGGACAGGAAATCTTCCATTGTTTTTTTACTAAGATTTGCCACTTCGCAACTTCTTTCTATTTTCCAAAAGGCATTCTGCTTCAATTATATAATAATATAAATCAAATAGCACGTGAAGGAACTTAATTTCTACCGAAGGCTGAGAAATATATGCAAATTTGAGATCACGACCATTGCTCCCACCCTCCTTTCTCGACTGAATTCAATCGAGGCTTTACTGCAGTACTACTACTGCCACCTTCTTCAGAGAATCATGAGTACAATTCAATGAAACAAATCCAAAAGTAGTTACATATAATTTAAACTTTACAATTTTTTCATTATTTTCAAGAACAGGTTACACATATGATGATACACAAAATGATTAGGCTCTCTGCGTGCATTTCATTCTTTTTCTAACTTTTTCCTATCTTTCTTTCCCTTCTTCGTTGTTTTTGAGGAAGAGCATCAAATATTATTCTGTTCATTCATCTAAATATTGAAGCATCTGGCTTTGTTTTGTAATCTAAAGGGTTGATTTGTATTGTAATGGTAAGCTTAAAGGGAAAAAAATAAGGTTTTGTTGCTCGCAAGTAGTACTACAATAAACTAATTTACTGGCCTAGGATACATTTATAGTGAAAATAGTACAAACAAAGGCGCATCAATGTCTTGGAATCATCTCGGCCGTAGTTGTTATAGTCGTCGTCCTTTGGCTCCATAGGTTGTAACATCAAAATACCGTTCTAGCTGTTTCTGTAACGCTACGACTGGCACCAGGACCATAAGGACAGCATGCATTACGGCAGCAAAGGGACCAATGGAAATCCTGAAACAAAGAAACAGTCTTGACAAGCTCGAATCTTCTTTTATTTTTATTTTTTATTTGTTAGTCATAAACATTAAATATCATCCAAGTATGATATCAAGGAGCAGACCACCTCGTACGATGCTACACAAATGCCAAAACTGGCGAAAGGAACATCCAACAAGGAAACATAACCCAAAATGGTAGCTAATTTAATTCATTGTAGAAAACTGTACATTAGAAAATTTTAAAATTTAATGCGTATTAGATGTTAACTACTGTAAAAACATGAATAAGAAAAAACCCTAGCGCCTCCCCCCCTCCCACCCAAAAGAACCAAGGGCTCTGCCGCTCCATATCTGATTTTCGCCAAAGGAGAAGGAGGTCGACTTTGGCTTCCTCCTCCCTCTCATTCCCTCATTCATCCATTCACCCACATTATCTATCAAGATTTCTTTTGCTTAGTCTTATTTTATTTTATTCAAGATCGAAAATGATAGATCTATAGTTTTTCGACAACCTACAAGAGAGACGCATGGCAGAAGCAAATTCACAGGTCGAAAATCATTTGGAGGAAAGCAATGGTTTTGTGAAAAAACACCATGTGTGGTTCTCACGCATTGCCTACATCTGTGCGTGGTCCTCACGTGCCACCCCTTCAGTAACTCTTCTCGACACACGCATTAGATCACCGAACTTGCCACCACCAGACCTTTTAGATATGACCTTTGTGAATAAAAAAGACAAATGTGTTGCCTTCACGGGCCGTCACAAATTATGAAGTCTACTGGAGTTGGTCTAAACTGTAATCTGTCTTTTTCACATCTATCTTACTGTTTTCTTTTTGGTTTCTTTATTGTTAATTAAAATAAAAAGAGTTTGTCTATCGGACGTTTGTTTGTAGAGGTTGAGTCTTCTTTTTCTATGAAGGGTGAGGTCGAGCCTCTGTTTAGATAGAGAGCATTGTCTCTTAGACATTTATCTGTAGAGAGTATCAGTAATAGTGAAGACCAGACCAATCACAAAAGAAAATAGTGTATTTGTAGATCTCCAAATGTATTATTTTGGTTTATAATGTCATGTTTGATTTGGAGACATTTTAAAATATATCCGGTCATGAATGTAAGTTTATTTGATGAATGAATAATGATAATTTCCCTTCAAAATAAAAGGGTGGCCTATTTATAGTGAAATAAAGCGTGTGTAATAAAGAAAACATAATCAATATCTAAATACAACATATTATGACCTAGGATATTTACATAATATGACCATAATATTATTAGAATCTTAGACGTTATACTAATCTAATTAAGGTAAGTAAATATATACTAACAACCCCTCAAATTCAAGATGGTGGAGCCAACTGGAGTTTGGAAACAAGAGTACCTAGCCATCCAAATGGATGAGATTTTATAAAAATATTAGCAAGATTTGAAGATGCAAAGTATCTTGCTGAAGGTGATGACAAACACAATGACAATCTATCTCGATATGTTTGGTACATTCATGAAAGACATCATTATGAGCAATCTGTATGGCACTGAGGTTATCATAGTGAATGGAAGAACTAGTCTTTTGTTGAACGCCCATGTCGCTAAGAGTCATCAAAGCCATAACAATTTAGAAGTGGTGTTGGCCAATACGCGATACTTAGCATCAGTACTAGATCAAGATACAACTGTCTGTTTCTTACTATGCCAAGATATCATAGATTTCTCAAGAAAACCAATAGCCAATGGTGGAGCGACGATCAGTGGGATCGTCAACATAATGATTGGAGCACGGTGTGCTCATAAATTGACTGACCAGATGAACAACATAAGAAATATATGGCCGTGTAACAATGAGGTAAATGAGACTACCAACCGTCTGTAGGCTGTGGGATTTGAAAGAGGCGTACCATTAGTGGCAATAAGCTTAGCTTTGTATTCAAGATGACTTCCGGTTGTCTTATTATCAGTCAACTCAAGCTTAAAGAGTAAATTAGAAGCATATTTGGCTTGAGAAAGATAATAACCATTTGTGCGCAATGTAACCTCAAGTCCAAGAAAGTAGCTTAAGTTTCACAAATCTTTCATTTCAAAATTATAACTGAGAAAACCCTGAAGGTCTCTCATGCCAGTGATGTTATCTCTAGTAATAATCATATCATCAACATAGCAAATGATAAGATTAGTAATATGGCAAGCATCAGCAGAGTCATAGCCAGGTGGAGGGTGCATATATAATTCTTCTACAAGATCACCATTGAGAAATGCATTTTTGACATTCATTTGAAATAATTTCTATTTGTGAACAACTGCTACCACAATTAATTATCTACAACATTGCATTCCATAGCATTGTTTGAATGAAAAACTTTGATGGTACGAGAAAATTGAGTTTGTACCATTTGTTAAAGATTTGATAAATACAAGTAAGTTTGGAACGATGTTGTAAGAGATATATCCAAGTAAGGAATAATCATCAACAAAATAACGAGATCCGCCCTCTGTATGAGTGGGAGCAGGACTCCAAATATTAGAATGAATCAAATCAAAATGTGCAAAGGAAAATGAGTTATTGTTATTGAATGAAAAATCTATTTGTTTTTCAAGTTGACATGAAACACAATTAAAAGACTCAAAATCTGTAGACCTTAAATGACCTTGAGAGGCTAAAAATTGAATACGAGGAAAAGATGTGTGACCCAACCAAGAATTCTATAAATGGGAGAGAGTGGTGAGAGCACAACGGGTATAGATGCATGGCAGGGTGTAACGTCTCGTACCCGGAGGGTCAAGGAGTTACTTCCCGTTACCTAGAATAAACGTCTCAAAATAAACATCAACTTTCCAAAATACCAAATCAACATAACAAAATAACTTTTCTGAATACAATTTTCCAATAATTAAAGTACTCTTTTTGTACTTAATCAACTACGCTCACATAGCGTTACTCATGCTTCCTATTATTGATCATCAACTGAAATATCTAAAACATCTGAAAATATTATAGAGATAAGGGATAGGTTATCAACAACTTAGTAGGCAGATGACATATACTAGTATATAAACATGAGTCATTTATAAAGTACAGAATGCAGAACAAAATATTTTTTAGTTTCAAAATGTAGAACAAAAAATCTTATCAAAATATTAAAGCGATAGTTTCAGAAGTATTCATATACAAAAGTCCTTCGGCATATCATAATTGAATATAATCATATCATATTAGAGTATCATATCAAAACAAAGGTCATGTTTAACCCTTGTGGTAGGATTATGCGTGTCTGCGGTTAACCATGCATAACATTTCGTTATGTTGTCACCAATGTAAGACACTCAAAACAAAGACCACTATTATATCTCATGGCGTTGCCGGAGACCATTATTATATCCTGTGGCAGAGCCATAATTAGAGTAGAACAGAAATGTTGGTACCAACACATTAATAGAATCAAAAGTATTGGAATAAGAATCAGAAACGGAATCAAAGTTTCATGCCAAAGGTTTTCAGATGCCACATCATATCAAAACAGAGTATTAAACAGATTCATATCATTTTCACATAATCGAAACAGATTTAAAACATCTTCACATAATCATGCACAAATTTTGAACTTTCATATTAGCTCTTTTTATACAACTAAAAACTGAATGTCAAAAATTTTACTTATGTCTACACCTGTCATAATAGAAAATAGTTTTCTCTTTTATACAGATTTCATGAGTAATACAAAATAAATAACTGAGGTTGTTTCAAATTTCTTTTCATAATAAAACATGTATTTTTTTCATAAATCAATCTCAGTCCATTTCTTTTTATGCAAAGTCTAGTATAGGACCCCGATTTACCTGACTCTTCAACTTCTCTAAAAAAAATTCTCACAACAATGTCAAGCAAATTATTCGTCACCTGGACATGATTAATAAATACTATACATTAATACAAATAAACTGGCACATTCAAAATAAACGTAACAACTAAATGACTCTACAAAAACAATCCCATGTTTCCAAATTTTTCTAACTATAAATCAGTATACTTAATTCGTAATAATGCCTCGGCTTCTAACCATAGCACAAGTATAACCTCCAAGCTCCTACACTAATACTTTAGCCCAAACTCTTTAATCCCGCTTTACTAAACACAACGACAAGTCAAACAAACAACATCCACTTAATCCCACCACGTCAAGCAATTAAACAACCCATACTCCCGACAAGTCTACAACCAAACAACCCACAAGACAACAAATCAAACACCATAAACAGTACCCAAAATATCCGTTTTAAACAAAACCATTGCCACATATTTTATCTCAACACTAGGTCACAACAACCACATCACAACTACACATTGTATCCCAACAATTCACATAATTATGTTGATCACAACCACAACGCCCAAGTCATAACTTCTCAAATTCTTATCACTTCACACAACACATAATCAACATCACAACTAAACAATTTCCCAACACTTCATACAGCTCACAGTTCACAATTTCAACATGAAGTCCATAAATTTCACAAACTCTAACACATCAATTTAATATATTTCAAGACAGGGAGATAGAAGGTATACCACAGTTTGAGAGGCCTTAGTGTAATGGTTCTCGGTGTCGTAAGCAGGGTGGCAGAAAGTTGTATGGGCTGGCTCAAAGCTTTTCAAGGGAGAAGCAACAAACCCCCCCCCCAATTGGAATAGAGAACGGGAGAGAGATCGGCAATGAAACAGAGGAGGTGTTGACAGTAGGGGTGTACAGGAACCAAGTAAACCGGACGGAAACTGATTAGACTGGCCGCAGGAACACAAAATCAGCCGAAACCCACAGTGAACCAGTTGTCTGCTGGTTAAAGATAAGCAGAATCGATGTTGGCCGGTTCGGTCTCGGTTTGACCTAGTGAAAAACTGCTGAACCGGCCGACCAGTTCTACCATATTTTTTTCATTTTATACCTATATAAAAACGACTCCATTTCACTTAAATGAATTAAACAACGTCGTTTTGGGCCCCCTCAGTTGAAAAAAAAAAAAAAGCAAACGGCACCATTTGGTCTTAACCAAACGACGTCGTTTTTTTATTAGGTTAAGATCGTCCCCCCTCTCTCATTCTCTACGCCACTCTCTCTCTCTCTCTCTCTCTCTCTCTCTCCAATGCCATCGATCCATTGTCGGTTTCATTGGGTTCTTCTTCTGTTGCCTTGCCTCTCTCCCTCCATCCATTTGCATCGTTCATCCATTTACGCTGTTTCAATCTCTCATCTCCGATTTGTTTGAGGTTTGTTGATGGGGATTAGGGTTCTTTTAATTTTTCTAGAAAGGGTACCAATCCATTTTGTTGATTTTGTTATGATTAATATTGTGATATTTGTTGTAAGATTTTCTAGAGAGGCGATCTATTTTCTAGTTTTTTGTTATGGCTTAGTTTTGTGAAAGTGTGATATTTGTTATAAATCTTTTGATATTTTTTGTGAATCTTGTAACTTTGTGAATATGTGATGATGGCGTTCGAGTGTTTGTAACTTTGTTTACGTTCCAGTGTTTGTGTGATGATGGCGTTCGAGACTCGAGTGAATTTGTGAAATGTGAATCTTTGCTTTAGTGTTTCTCATTCCTCTCTCTCTCTCTCTCTCTCGCTCGCACCACCGACAACGCCAGTGAACCAATCGAAAGAAAACTAAGACCAACATCGACGGTTTTCGTCCCCTTCACAGGCCGGTTTTGGACGAGATAAACATATTTTCAGCTTATCGGTGCAGTTTCTATTTTGGACCGAAATTGCACCAAGACCTTCGGTTTTCACCCCTAGTTGATAGTGGTGGATCTGAGTGAAAGACATGAATTTTCTTAGCTTTCGGTTAGTTAAGCTAGGCTTCCAGGGCTTGGAGGTGTTCGGCAACACAGAGGCACCCCATCGTGATGGGGGAAATAGAAACCAACATTAAAGCCTTGGCCAGCGATAGTGCATGATGACTGAAGCCGAATGGAGATAGGCGAAAAATTGCGGGATGTGCTATGATACAACAAAACGATAAAATGGGGAAAATTGAGATCGGGGCAAAATTAGAGTGAAAAGAAAATCCAAAGGATGAGAGATCAACTTACCTGCTCCAAGGGAAACCCAACGGCGGTGCACGATGACTGAAGTTGAACAGAGATGAGGGAAACCAAAGGACGTGCTACTCGATCTTGGGGCCAATCTAAGGTGGTGTCGTTTCCATAATGGTGCCTAACGTCTTGTTACAGAGAAGATTGAGAGAGAGAGAGAGAGGGAGAGAGAGAGATGGAAAGAGAGTCTGTTGAGAGGGCAGCATGAGGAAGAATGCTAAAGACAATTGGAAAACATTCGAATGAAATGGGAAAAGTAGTGACGGAAAGAAAGTAAATTGAAATGGGGGAATGAATGGGTGAGAAAGCATCGGGGAGGTGAGAAAATGGTCGAGAAATTGTTGGGGAAAAAGAAAATGTAGGGGGTGGTAGGGAAAGAAGAAAAAAAAAATTACCATGGGCCTAGGCCTAGGCCTGGGCTTGGGCCTGAGTGTTACATTTTCCATCCTCCTTTATAAAAATTTTATTCTCAAAATTTGCTAGTATCTCAAGCAAAACCTAAACACTTATCCATCACGTCTATTCCATGCCTATTTCAATATCCGTTTGACTTGGTGCCTCACATATCACCCTTTAGACAGGCACGTTTGCACATTGTACTGATTATCATACTCTCTAGGTCCAGATGAAGTCTAGAAATGTAAACCTCAACAATAGAATTAAAAGCCTAATAATATTTCCACCTAAATTCTAGCTTGACTTTATATAAAAATTGCAAATAGAATTCTCCACATAGTATAAAAATCTCAAATAAATATTATCGTAAAACTTTTCCATGTTTGAGGTTGTTAATCTTACACTTATTTCACGCAAAAAGAAAATCCCACTCTTACCTTTATGGTATAACCAACTTAATCTCATACCCTATTTCACTGCGACTTCGTCAATGCCACCTACCCATGTCATCTATTGAATGTCTACAATTAGGATCCATAAATACTTCAACGAGGAGAATAGACAGATTGCATGAAAATCCATGCACACTCACTTATATTTAACATCAAAATGACTCTTACCACCCTTTGATAACAAATTGGCTTCTTGTCTACGAAATCCATGCACACTTATATTTTAAGATACTCTATTTCATTCATAGCTGAAATCAATAACCCTTTAAGTTCACATTTATAGCTGATGGCCACATACTACTACCCATGCATCCCAAAACGTACCAACTTTCATAAAACAAATATCATTGTATCAATAGGGTAAAAGTTTATGCCAAAAAAAAAAAAGGTGATCTAAAAGAGTACCCACAACATCCTTACCATCATTTTACTTTGGAATGATCTGAGAACTCAAAAACCCGTAAACTAAGTTAAGCTCAACGACCATTAAGGTCCACCAAATTCATAATCGAAACCAACTTGAATAAAGGCTAATCTACCTAGTCCGATAGTCCACATAGCTTGAGCACATGTCCAACAACCTATCAAAATAATTACATAATTTCCAATAGTTTGCTGGAACTATATATATCCTGAGCACCCACAAAAATCATTTCCTGGACTTTGTTCAATCTATAACTTTCAATCTGAGAATAATTATTTCTTAAAACCTGCTGAACCTATAACCTCAAATTCGATAATAATCAATATCCCCAAAAATCGGTAGAGCCTATAACCTTAAATCTGAAAAATAATTATTGCTTAAATTCTGGAAAATCTAAAACCTTAAATTTCATCCAACTCATTATTAATCTCAGTCCATTTCTTTTTTCATAAATCAATCTCAGTCCATTTCTTTTTATGCAAAGTCTAGTATAGGAACTCGATTTACCTGACTCTTCAACTTCTCTAAAAAAAATCCTCACAACAATGTCAAGCAAATTAATCGTCACCTGGACATGATTAATAAATACTATACATTAATACAAATAAACTGGCACATTCAAAATAAACGTAACAACTAAATGACTCTACAACAACAATCCCATGTTTCCAAATCTTCTAACTATAAATCAGTATACTTAATTCGTAATAATGCCTCGGCTTCTAACCATGGCACAAGTATAACCTCCAAGCTCTTACACTAATGCTTTAGCCCAAACTCTTTAATTCCGCTTTACTAAACACAACGACAAGTCAAACAAACAACATCCACTTAATCCCACCACGTCAAGCAATTAAACAACCCATACTCCCGACAAGTCTACAACCAAACAACCCACAAGACAACAAATTAAACACCATAAACAGTACCCAAAATATCCGTTTTAAACAAAACCATTGCCACATATTTTATCTCAACACTAGGGCACAACAACCACATCACAACTACACATTGTATCCAAACAATTCACATAATTATGTTGATCACAACCACAGCGCCCAAGTCATAACTTCTCAAATTCTCATCACTTCACACAACACACAACCAACATCACAACTAAACAATTTCCCAACACTTCATACAGCTCACAGTTCACAATTTCAACATGAAGTCCATAAATTTCACAAACTCTAACACATCAATTTAATATATTTCAAGACAGGGAGATAGAAGGTATACCACAGTTTGAGAGGCCTTAGTGTAATGGTTCTCAGTGTCATAAGCAGGGTGGCAGAAAGTTGTATGGGCTGGCTCAAAGCTTTTCAAGGGAGGAGCAACAAACCCCCCCCCCCCCCAATTGGAACAGAGAACGGGAGAGAGATCGGCAATGAAACAGAGGAGGTGTTGACAGTAGGGGTGTACAGGAACCAAGTAAACCGGACGGAAACTAATTAGACTTGCCTCCGGAACACAAAATCGACCGAAACCTCCAGTGAACCGGTTGTCTGCCGGTTAAAAATAAGCAGAACCGACGTTGGCCGGTTCGGTCTCGGTTTGACCCAGTGAAAAACTGCTGAACCAGCCGACCAGTTCTACCATATTTTTTTTCATTTTATACCTTTATAAAAACGATGTCATTTCACTTAAATGAATTAAACAACGTCGTTTTGGGCCCCCTCAGTTGAAAAAAAAAAAAAACAAACGACACCATTTGGTCTTAACCAAACGACGTCGTTTTTTTATTAGGTTAAGTTCGTCCCCCCTCTCTCATTCTCTATGCCACACTCTCTCTCTCTCTCTCTCTCCCCGATGCCATCGATCCATTGTCAGTTTCATTGGGTTCTTCTTTTGTTGCCTTGCCTCTCTCCCTCCATCCATTTGTGTCGTTCATCCATTTACGCTGTTTCAATCTCTCATCTCCGATTTTTTTGAGGTTTGTTGATGGGGATCGGGGTTCTTTTAACTTTTCTAGAAAGGGTACCAATCCATTTTGTTGATTTTGTTGTGAATTAATATTGTGATATTTGTTGTAAGATTTTCTAGAGAGGCGATCTATTTTCTAGTTTTTTGTTATGGCTTAGTTTTGTGAAAGTGTGATATTTGTTATGAATCTTTTGATATTTTTTGTGAATCTTGTAACTTTGTGAATATGTGATGATGGCGTTCGAGTGTTTGTAACTTTGTTTGTGTTCCAGTGTTTGTGTGATGATGGCGTTCGAGACTCGAGTGAATTTGTGAAATGTGAATCTTTGCTTTAGTGTTTCTCATTCCTCTCTCTCTCTCTCTCTCTCTCTCGCTCGCACCACCGACAACGCCAGTGAACCAATCGGAAGAAAACTGAGACAGACATCGACGGTTTTCTTCCCCTTCACCGGCCGGTTTTGGTCGAGATAAACATATTTTCAGCTTATCGGTGCAGTTTCTATTTTGGACAGAAACTACACCAAGACCTTCGGTTTTCACCCCTAGTTGATAGTGGTGGATCTGAGTGAAAGACATGAATTTTCTTAGCTTTCGATTAGTTAAGCTAGGCTTCCAGGGCTTGGAGGTGTTCGGCAACACAGAGGCACCCCATCGTGATGGGGGAAATAGCAACCGACATTAAAGCCTTGGCCAGCGATAGTGCATGATGACTGAAGCTGAATGGAGATAGGCGAAAAATTGCGGGATGTGCTATGATACAACAAAACGATAAAAGGGGGAAAATTGAGATCGGGACAAAATTAGAGTGAAAAGAAAATCCAAAGGATGAGAGATCAACTTACCTGCTCCAAAGGAAACCCAGCGGCGGTGCACGATGACTGAAGTTGAATAGAGATGAGGGAAACCAAAGGACGTGCTACTCGATCTTGGGGCCAATCTAAGGTGGTGTCGTTTCCATAATGGTGCCTAACGTCTTGTTATAGAGAAGATTGAGAGAGAGAGAGAGAGAGAGATGGAAAGAGTCTGTTGAGAGGGCAGCATGAGGAAGAATGCTAAAGACAATTGGAAAACATTCGAATGAAATGGGAAAAGTAGTGACGGAAAGAAAGTAAATTGAAATGGGGGAATAAATGGGTGAGAAAGCATCAGGGAGGTGAGAAAATGGTGGAGAAATTGTTAGGGAAAAAGAAAATGTAAGGGGGTGGTAGGGAAAGAAGGAAAAAAAATTACCGTGGGCCTAGACCTAGGCCTGGGCTTGGGCCCGAGTGTTACATTTTCCATCCTCCTTTATAAAAATTTTATTCTCAAAATTTGCTAGTATCTCAAGCAAAACCTAAACACTTATCCATCACGTCTATTCCATGCCTATTTTAATATCCGTTTGACTTGGTGCCTCACATATCACCCTTTAGACAGGCACGTTTGCACATTGTACTGATTATCATACTCTCTAGGTCCAGATGAAGTCTAGAAATGTAAACCTCAACAATAGAATTAAAAGCCTAATAATATTTCCACCTAAATTCTAGCTTGACTTTATATAAAAATTGCAAATAGAATTCTCCACATAGTATAAAAATCTCAAATAAATATTATCGTAAAACTTTTCCATGTTTGAGGTTGTTATTCTTACACTTATTTCACGCAAAAAGAAAATCCCACTCTTACCTTTATGGTATAACCAACTTAATCTCATACCCTATGTCACTGCGACTTCGTCAATGCCACCTACCCATGTCATCTATTGAATGTCTACAATTAGGATCCATAAATACTTCAACGAGGAGAATAGACAGATTGCATGAAAATCCATGCACACTCACTTATATTTAACATCAAAATGACTCTTACCACCCTTTGATAACAAATTGGCTTCTTGTCTACGAAATCCATGCACACTTATATTTTAAGATACTCTATTTCATTCATAGCTGAAATCAATAACCCTTTAAGTTCACATTTATAGCTGATGGCCACATACTACTACCCATGCATCCCAAAACGTACCAACTTTCATAAAACAAATATCATTGTATCAATAGGGTAAAATTTTATGCCAAAAAAAAAAAAAAAGGTGATCTAAAAGAGCACCCACAACATCCTTACCATCATTTTACTTTGGAATGATCTGAGAACTCAAAAACCCGTAAACTAAGTTAAGCTCATGAGGGTGGATAAGATTGAGTAGTCATAACGAAGTGGTCAGAAGTCAAAGATGAAGAGGTGAAAGTTGGGATTTTCTCATATGTGCGATTGGTGAGAGACAACTGATATGATGAAGTCACATTTAGACACCAAAGGTGTGCTCGGCCATGGAAGAAATTGACTCGCACATAGAATATGAAGGTCACAATGAAGCAATTGGGTTCAAGGTTGGTCCTTCTATTAAAAACTAAAAAATAGAGCTCTAACCTTTTTTCAAAAACAGCCCCAAAATATCCTTATCAGAACACTAACTGAGTTGCAAAAAATGTATATAGGCAAAACAATTTTTTTTTTTTTTTTTTAAAACGACTTAGAAACTTAAGAAAAGGGCTTATAACTAAAATAAATAATAATAAGTTAAGTCATGTCGTATAATACATTTTGCAAAGAACTAATGGAAGGATCTGTTCTAGACTTAAAAACCCAATCCCTACCAAATAAATAAACACATCTACAAATCTCAACCCAACAAAGTAGACTTAAAAACTCATCACCTGAATTTCAACTTGCATTTAAACTTGTGGTAATCAACATCAATCTCAACGACCATTAAGGTCCACCAAATTCATAATCGAAACCAACTTGAATAAAGGCTAATCTACCTAGTCCGATAGTCCACATAGCTTGAGCACATGTCCAACAACCTATCAAAATAATTACATAATTTCCAATAGTTTGCTGGAACTATATATATCCTGAGCACCCACAAAAATCATTTCCTGGACTTTGTTCAATCTATAACTCTCAATCTGAGAATAATCATTTCTTAAAACCTGCTGAACCTATAACCTCAAATTCGATAATAATCAATATCCCCAAAAATCGGTAGAGCCTATATAACCTTAAATCTGAAAAATAATTATTGCTTAAATTCTGGAAAATCTAAAACCTTAAATTTCATCCAACTCATTATTAAAGTTTGCAGGACCTAAAATCTCAAATCTTATAAAAATTGTTCTCCTAAAGTCTACAGAATGTAAAACTTCATCTTAATAGGAATTATTTCTTAAAATCTACAGAATCCAAATCTTAAACCTTATCGAGACCACTTCTTAAAGTCTGCTGAATCTAAACCCATAAATCCCATAAAAGTCATTTCTTAAAGTATGCAAAGTCAAAGACTTCATATTTTCTTAAAACTCATTCCATAAAGTTTGCATGATCTGAAACCTTAAATCTCATCAAAATCATCTTTTGAGTTTTTAAAATTCTAAAACCTTATATCTCATCAAAACCATTTTTAAAGTCTGCAGAATCTCAAACCTGGGATTTGATCATACCTATGTGCATCTTCATAATCTGAAAAATTATTTCATAAAATCCTCAGAAGTTCGGAACTTCAAATTTTACAAGCTCATATATTAAATTTTACAAAATTTAAAACCTAGCACTCGATCAAGCTTATATAAATCTAAACCTTAAATCTTATCAAAATCATTTTGTAAAGTCTACAGAATGAGCCTACAGAATCTCAAATCTCAAATGTCATGAAATCAGCTCTTAAAATTTACAAAATCTAAAACCTTAAATTTCATTAAACACATTCACAAAAGCCTACAGATTCTAAATCTTAAATATCAACATAATTATTTCTTGAAGTCTGCAGAATCCTAAACATTAAATTTGAAAATTATTTCATAAAGTCCGTAGAAATCCAAAACCTCATATATTAAAATCTACAGAACCTCAAACTTGATTTTGATACCAACTGTAATGCCCCGTACCCGAAGGGTCAGGGAGTTACTTCCAATTACCTAGAATAAACATTTCAAAATAAACGTGAACCTTCCAAAATACCAAGTCAACATAACAAAACAACTATTTTGAATAAAATTCTCCAATAATCAAAGTACCCTCTTTGTACCTCGTTTATTTTCACAGTTCATCTCATCTCATTTCATCTAATCATTACAATTTTTTTAAATTTTCACACAAAATATAATAAACAATTTAACTTTTTCAAATATAAAAAAAATAATAATATTAAAAAAATATATTCTATCAATATTTTATTCAACTTTCATCTCAACTCTTCTAAAAAAATAAACAAAGTTAATCCACTATGCTCACATAGTCTTACCCATGCTTCCTATTCTTGATCCTTAACTGAAATATCCAAAACATCTGAAAATATTGTGGAGATAAGATGTGAGTTATCAACAACTCAATAAGCAAATAATATATACTAGTATGTAAATATGAGTCATTTATAGAGTACAAAATGCATAACAAAAAAATTTTAGTTTCAGAATGCAAAACAAAACATTTTATCAAAATAGGAGAGCGACAGTTTCAAAAGTATTCATATACAAAAGTCTTTTGACATATCATAACTGAATATCATCATATTATATTAGAGTCTAATATCATAACAAAGACCATGTTTAACCCTTGTGGTAGGGTTGTGTATGTCTGTAATTAGTCAAGCAGAACATTTTGCTATTTTCTCACCAATGTTATGCACTCAAAACATAGACCACTATTATATCTTATAGTCTGGCCGGAGGCCACTATTATATTATATCTTGTGGCAGAGCTAGAGGCCAATATTATGTCTTGTGGTGAAGCCAGAGACCACTATTATATCCCGTGGTAGGGCCATAATCAGAGCATAACAAAAAATGTTGGTACCAACACATTAACAGAATCAGAGATATTGAAATCGAAATGAGAAACAAAATCAAATAGTCATGCCAAAGGTTTTCAAATACCACATCATATCAAAACAAAATACTGAATAGATTCGTATCATCTTCATATAATCATGCACGAATTTTCAGATTTCATGTTCACTCTTTTTATACAACTGAAAACTTAATGCCAAAAATTTTGCTCATGTCTACACCAGCCATAATGGAAAATATTTTTCTCTTCCATACAGATTTCTTTAATAATGCAAAACAAATAACTGAGATTGTTTCAAATTTCTTTTCATAACAACACATATATGTTTTTCATAAACCCAGTCCATTTTTTTTTATGCAAAATCTAGCATAGGAATCCAGCTTACCTGACTCTTCAACTTCTCTAAAGAAATCCTCACAACAATGTCAAGCAAATTGATCGTCACCTGGACATGATTAATAAATACTATACACTAATACAAATAAACTGTCACATCCAAAATAAATGTCACAACTAAACGACTCTACTACAACAATGCCATGTCTCCAAATCTTCTAACTATAAATCAGTATACTTAATTCGTAATAACGCCTTGGTTTCTAACCATGGCACTAGCATAACCTCCAAACTCCTACACTAACATTATAGCCTAAACTCTTTAATTTCACTTTATTAAGGGCAACGAAAAGTCAAACAAACAGCAAACACTTACTCCCACCATGTCAGGAAATTAACCGCCCATACTCCTGACAAGTCTACAACCAAACATCCCACAAACCAACAATTCAAACACCAAAAAGTGTCCCCAAAATCACCTGTTTCAAACAAAACCACCTCCACCTATTTTATCTCAACACTTCAAAGGGCACAACATCCACATCACAACTACACATTTTTTCCCAACAATTTATACAATTATTTCAATCATAACCACAACGCTCAATTCATAATTTCTCAAATTTCCATCACTTTACATAGCACACAATCAACATCACAACTACACAGTTTTCCAACACTTCGTACTGTGCACAGTTCACAATATCAACGTGAAGTCCATAAATTTCACAAACTATAACTACATCAATTTAATATATCTCAAGACAGTGTGATAGAAGTTATACCACAGTTTGAGAGGTTGCAATGTAATTATTCACAGTGTCACTAGTAGGGTGGCAACAAGTTGTCTGGGTTGTCTCAAGACGTTTCAAGGAGGAGCAACAAACCCTCCTCTGGAATAGAGAATGAGAAAGATCGGCAACGAAATGGAGGAGGTGTTGATAGCAACAGATCTAAGCGAATGACATGAGTTTTCTCAACTTTCAGTTGGTTGAACTGGGCTTCCATGGCCTGGAGGTATTCGACGACACAGAGGCACCCTGTCGTGATGGGGGAAAAAGCAACCGATGTTAATGCCTTGGCTAGTAATGTTGCACGATGATTGAAGCTGGACGGAGATGAGGGAAAATCGAGGGATGTGCTATGGTACAACAAAATAATGAGAGGGGAAGAATTGATATCGAGGAAAAATTAGAATGAAAAGAAAAACCAGAGGATGAGAGAGATCAACTTACCTTCTCCAAGCGAAACCCACCAGTGGTGCACGGTGACTGAAGCCAAATGGAGATGAGGGAAACTGAACAATGTGCTACTCAATCTTGGGGCAAGTCGCTAGCGGTGTCGTTTCCATAATTATGCATAGCAGCTTGGTACAGAGAAGATTGAGAGAGAGAGAGAGAGAGATAAATGGAAAGAAAATCTGTTGAGAGGGCGGCACAAAAAAGAATGCTGAAGACAGTTGAAAAACATTAGAATGAAATAGGAAAAGATAGTAACAGAAAGAAAGTAAATTGAAATAGGTGAATGGGTGGGTGACAAAGCATTTTGGAGGTGAGAAAATGGGGGAGAAATTGTTGGGGAAAAAGAAACCGTCCGGGGGGGGGGGGGAAGAGAAGTAGAAAAAGAAAAAAAAATATTTGTGGGCCTGAGCTTGGACTTGGGTATTACAGAGGGAATTTGCAATGAAAAGAGCTAAAACAGAAGTCCAATCTTATGGTCGGTCCCAATAAGCTGACCCATCTGAGGATCCTCTACATCAACACCATTATTGGAAAATGTTAGTGTAAAACCTAACTCACAAAGTTAACCAACAAAAAGTAGATTTAAGGATAGCTTAGGGACTAGGTATGTATTTGCAATATATAATGTTGAAAAAGAAATGGACCTTATATGGCTAATATGCAAACGAGAACCATCAACAGTGTAAATGATAACATTAGGTGAGAGTGTAGATTTTTTGAAAAATAAGATAAGGTTAGAGGTCATGTGATTACAACACGCAGACTCAATAAACTAAGGAGATTTGCCTAGGTGAAGGAAAAGGCAATAGAAGATCGAGATAAAACCTGAGAATTAATGTCTCAATGTTAGTTGTAATGAGTGCAGTGGACTGAGAAGAAGTCTCTAGTGCAGAAGTAGTGGAAGCTACAGTGGTAGTCTTTGAGACAAAGGTCTTTGCTTGATTCTTGTGATGTAGTTTGAGACATTTAAAGACAGAATTTCCTCGGCATTTGCAATATTTGTAGAAAGCAATCTTGGTTGGCAATGTGGATGGTAAGATCCAAAGACATTGCCAAAAGAAGACTTAGAAGATACCCTAGAGGAAGTGGCTACAATTAAATTTGGAGATTACAACTTCATTGTAGATCGTCAATTTTCTTTATAAATGAGCTCAGCAATAGCATTTCAAGAGTTGGATGCGGTGTGCATTCCAGGAGAAAGGTCTGCATAGACTTAAAAGTCCTCATAAAGGGTCATCACGAAGTGCATAAACTTTAGACAATCATGATAGATTGCAAATAGTTCAATATCTCTAGAACATTTCAACTGAGATTCTGTAGCAGATAGTTGTTCCTATAGATTATTAACTTGAGAATAGAAATCAACAATCTACTGACCTGATTCTTGTCGCATATATCAAAGTTTAGTCTCGAGCTAAAACTGCAATGGAGTATCAAGAGTACAATTAAATCACAATTTAGGGAGCAAACTGTGAATCAAATGAATGGTAGTGCTAATAAACCAAGAGAGGATCTTATAGTGCACACTATGCCAATCTTCAAGGTTTGCTTGCAAAGATTTCAATACTTTTGCCCTCTTGTGGCTTAGGGGCAACATTCTCATGAGATATAGCGCCACAATTTACAATTATGTAAAAAGACTTTCATGTTTGGGTCCACATATTATGATTTGATCTATCTAGTATATTATCAACGGAACGAACAATATCATCAAAGTTGAAAGAATAAGACATTTTGAGAGTTTTTTTATGGGTCAACAGTCAAACTCAACACAAATCAACAATCAAAGTCAAAGGTCAAGCCTAGTGACGTGGCAATGGCTATGGGCTATGGGCTATGGGCTATAGGCTATGGGCTATGGGCTATAGGCTATGAGTGTGGACTATGGATTGAGAGAAGGTATGGGCTTAAGAAATAAAAGTGGGCTACAAAGTGAATAGAAACTTACTTGAAGTGGATTGGGTTGTAATGAGCTGAGTTGGGCTAAAAGATGGACCAAACTATAGCAAATAAAGAAGGGCACGTGAGGGTACATGCCGCACGTGTACGGATGCATTGAAGGAGCGATCGGTGCATGGAGTGCATGGGTACATGCCTAGCAAACTTGAGAGGTTCGTGAGGGTGCGTTACGGTCCAAAATTATACGATTTTCACACAGAATTACCAGCAACACTCAAAGAGTTGTATGGTGGCCTGGTTTTGTAAAAAATATAAGCATACACGGAGCAAAAAGTGTGAGAAAACGGCAACTATCAAGTATAATAAAATCAACATAGCAACCGTGGTGGACTGTCAAGAAAACAACAAGGGAATACCAATGGCTACTACAAAAAGGCGTGATACGGACAGTAAAGACTAAAGGCACCAAGTGTCTGCTCTAATATATACCATGTAATAACTTGTATGTGAGAAAATTCTAAAATTCAATGTGCATTGACAATGTACAGGGGTGACCTATTTATAGAGTAATAATACCCTTGTAATTAAAAAAAAAATATATAGAATCAATACCTAAATTCAAAATATTTTGACTTCAAAATATTTATAAAATATTCCCATAATATTATTAGAATCTTACATAAAATACTAATCTAATTAATGTAAATAAATATATGCTAACAGCAAAGAAATCCTGCTAGGTACAAACAACTTACAACAAATTATAAAGAGTAAAGACTGCAAGAGGTTAGTTGGCCAAGACAGCTCGAGAGGCAAAGTCACATTGAAGGAAGAAAGTTTTTGCCTTTTGTTGTTTGAAACTTCCGTAATCATGCAGTGAGTAGCAGTGAGCTAATTCGACCCCAACTCGGACTTTGTTAGAGTTCAAATTCGAATTCCGACTTTAACTTGTCAAAGCAGAGTCGGATTTGAGCTTTCTTTGAGCTTTTTTGTTTTAGTTTCATATTTAGCCCATTTTAAAAAAGAAATTTTGTGGGCTTTCAAATTTTAATTTTTCCAAAAAATAAAAAACTAAAACTATTTCCTTCACAGCTAATTTACTTCTATACTAATATCTAACTTATTTTTATACTAGACTTATACTAAAATATCTAATTACATGTTATCACGCTAAAGTATTACATATTATTTTTAGTGTCTAATTACATGTTATTATACTATAATATTACATGTTTTTATATTACACTAGTGTGTAACTTCTTTATAACTTATTTCTACACTAGACTTATTTCTAGTGTCTAATTACATGTTATTATATTTTAGTAAATTAGTATTATGTATTATTAACTTATTATACTAGACTTATTAGTTATTTCTATAATGGTGTCTAATTTATTTCTATACAAGAGTTATACTATTGCGTCTAATTACATATTATTATCAATTAGTATTACATGTTATTATACTAATGTCTAACTTATTTCTAACTTAATCATATACTAGACTTTCTAGTGCCTAATTACATGTTATTATACTTTAGTAAATTAATAGATGTGTTATTAGTTATTATACTAGACTTATTTAAATGCTATTGTCTAACTTATTTCTATACTTGATTATATATGGTAGTAATACTATGATGTTTACATATACTAAACTATCATTAGTCTATTTATATTATTGTATAATTTAATATATTATTTTATAATAATTGGCTCCCACTACTATATTATTGAATTTAACTATATAAGTTCTAGTTATATAACTATATAATTATACTAGTATTTATGATAAATATATAAATAAATAAATATTTTTATAGCTTATGTACAATATCAAAGTTGGAAGGCAAAGTCGAAGTCGAAATTGAAGCATAAAATAAGAGTTGGATCGGATCAGAGTTAGAGTCAGTCCAGTGATACCTTCGACTCTGACTAAAAAATTAAAAAAAAAATCCGTTTTGTCAAAGTCAGAGCAGAGTTAGATTTTTGAATTTTTGTTCAACTCTAACAGTAAGTATGCTAATCATGTGTGAATAGATATAAAATAGCCTCTAGGTTTTACACGTTTTTCTTTTCGCTCATTAGGTTTTCAATTCTATTATTCCATTTTTTGGATTTAATAACTCTAGTATTAATTAAGTCCCTCCGTCTATAAATATATATATATATATATATTCAATAAATAAAAGAGGTTATAGCCTCATGAATAGTAACGTTTGTTTGAGTTGACATTTAGATTTTTGTTATCATTTTCACAATTACATTTTTATCCTCTAATTCTTCGTTAAAATGGCAAGTAAATTTTCTATTATTCTAATCTTACTTAGAAAATAGTAACAATAAGAATGAAATATTAATAACTTACAAATAATGTAAATTGAAGATTTTGATTTATTGAACTTTTATGGAACAAATTAACAACTAAGGATATTTTGTATATTTCTTCTTAGATTTAAAAATAATAGTATTTTTGTATACAATATTATTTGAAAAAATAACAATTATCTTCATATTATTTTTCATAGTAATTCATAAAAATAAATCATAGTCATTGGACTAATAATATCTTCGCTTTACGAAAGAAATTATTATTCCTAGTGTTTCGATTTATTCTTAACTAATCGATCTCAACGTAATTTTCCTATAAATAGGGACCAATGATTTGTATTCAACACAATTGAGAATAGTAAAAATATAACCTTCAAAGTCTCTCCCCCTCTTTCTCTCTTCTCCGTCTTATTTTCTATTATTTTATTTTCTAGCATAGCTAAATTCAAAATAAATCTCAAAAATCAAAGAATAAAACTAGCTGGAAAAAAAAAACTTAAAAACTGAGAAACAAAAAAGAAGCGAGACTCTGTCGAAGTCATCCTTGATGCCACCCTACATGGGATGTTGGGGAAAATAACACCATACCCACAAACAACGATAACGAGAGAGATAGTGAAAAGTAAATGTGGAAATACATGAATCAATCACACAACATAAGATTTACGTGGTTCAATAATGTGCCTACATCCACGGAGATGCAGTGGATTTTATTCAAAGTAGATTACAACATATAGTGAGTTACAAGAGCAACACTCACTCACAAATCTCAACTCTCTCTCTAGGGCCTCTCTCTCTCTCTCTCTCTCTCTCTCTCTCTAATGCTCCAACGTTGTTCTCTTTGTTTTTCCCATTCAATACTCGTTCAAACTTAAAAACATAACATATATATAGGCCACAGTGTGAGAAACCCTAAGGCGGCAAAAGCGAAGTGTTGAGCGTGCCTAGAGAGAAAAACCTGTCCAACATTGACTCGAGCGGCCAATCTAGTGACGCTCAAGTGAACTCACGGATTGAGCTTCTCTCGAGCCTATTGTCACGCGCACCTCGAGCGAACACTAGGATTGTGCTTCACTCGAACTCACTTTCGTGCACACCTCAAACGAACAATTTGAGTTTCACTCAAGCACTGAGTCGAGCAAACAATCTACCTGGCACTTCTAACCTTACAAAACCAGACTCTACAAATCCAACATGGGGCGGCCCAAATGAGGTTCCGTGGTTAGGTTATCTAGATCAGGGGATCTCCTCACCACGGGTGGTGCTTGATGAGGCTGCAGGCCGTTGACCGTATCTGGGGTCATCATTATCCCACCATGATGACGTCTAGCTAGAGTATTTTCTGATAGATTTGGTGGAAGGAGCTCCTCGAATGGGGGCATCTATGTGTCGATGAGCGGTAGACCACGGTAGATACATCTAGCATCTCATATGTGTAAAAAATGGACAACTTGACATAATAGAGGGGGGTAAATGATGCTGAGAAATAAATAAGGGAGAGGAAGAGAAAGGTCAGTCGAAAGAGGGAAAAAGGGGGAAACATGATAACATTTTGCAGCAGGGAGCTGGTCCGAGTTTCAAAATTAGCTTCTGGGAGAGAGGAGCTGATATATGGTTCTTTTTATCACATCCTATTTTGCTAGCTAGGTTAATTAACCATGGTACTTTTTTCATTTTTGCTACAAATTAAATAGAAAAGGGAGAATCGAATGATCTCTCAAGATGAGAACTTGGCTCGATGTTAGTTTGGCCGAAGGCCAGTAACAGGTGCCATGCATGGTACTAAATAAGCACTTCATGTAACGTCTAAAGAAAGGGTGCGTTCAAACTTCAATCAGCTAACCAATAATATTGTTTTTTTCATCCTCTGTTTTGGACGAGTGTCAATTAGCTGTACATTAATTGTTAATATAGTTTTATCGATATTAATAGACATGTCCAGATATGGGTAAATGGAAAGCTGATCATCATTCCCATGCATGATGATATATAAAAACTGCTCGAACAATAGAGAAGAGGAGAGAGGGTAGGGTCCAATAATATATGTCAAGTTTTATGTCCTGTTATTATATTATATTATATTATATTATATATATATATATATTCTATGGAATCTTCAGGTTTTTGGTTTTAGAATTGTTTTCTTTCTTTATTTTTAATTGCTTTAGGGCTTTTATATTCCAAATTAACTAGCAGCTAAGATCGGATCTCTTCAGGAATATGATCGATGTTTATTAATTAATAATTAAGTTTTCTGGAGACTTTTAAATAAGCGATCTCTCATGCATGCATGTGTAACAAAAAATCATGAAAATATTGTATGGAGATCAATTCAGAAAATTGTTATAGATTGAAGCGTTATTAAGTCCACATGCAGCCAGTACTACGATCGACATTCAGCCAGTAATTTAATTCTCTTTCTTCTTTATTTTCCGAGAACGCATACATTAAGTGCTAGAATACAACGTCTTGCAAAGAAGATATTCTCCCACGACAAAAAAAAAAAAAAAAAAAAGTTCTGATCTGTCTCTAACCATGCATGCATGCAAGCTTCTAGCTATTACATCGACATGACCGACCCAGTAGTACTGCCCAGCGGTAAACCGTATAAAAGGCACAAGCAAGCTAGACATCACAAGCTGGTGGATTCTGTTTTCCCCCGAAGGTAATCTTTGCATTGGAGCATGAGGATGAAACGGAGTCCGATTTTGAACTCTCTCCCACGAATTTCAAATCGATGTCGGTCATCTCAATCCCCGTGCACGGCGCGTCTGAGCTGCACACTATTGACACTGCCATAGGTGATATCGAGGTGCCCTTTATGTTCGTGTAACGGACGTTGCTAATCTTCACTTGGGATGGCTGAAATGCGCGCAACATGAAAACGAAATATATATTATAATCCGAATCATTATTTTGTTTTTCTTGTCTTTTCAAAAGGAGAGATTGAGTTTCAAGGTGTATATATTACCTCTTTTTTATTGGAACCGTAGTTCTGATCAATAATAATGGGGTTTTTAACTGAATCCATAGTTATGTCCTCAAAAGCAATGCTCGAGGCTTTGCTTGGAGGAGAGCCCGGCCAGGTTTTGATCCTTAAACCGTTCGTGGTGCCTTTCAGTGTGCAACCAGTCACGGAAATCCCACTCACATCCTCCTCGTCCTTATATTTGCCAAGGCTGCCAACACTGCAGGATAAAAAAACCAAAACAAAAACGCCATATTAACACAAGCATTTAAGATTAATGTCGTGATCAATCCCAATACCTAGCTGTTGAATTATTCGTTGTTGATTCAGAAATTTAAAAAGATGAAAAAAATTGTGAGATTAAGTAATTAACCATGAATATCTTAACAAGACCAATGCAGACATGCAGTATTAACTGTTTCTGCAGCCATATGATCTATATATAGGAAATGACATTAATTACTAGATCGATGCTTGTAATTTTAGGAAAATGTTAAGCTTTCTACAATTTATAATTATATGCAAAGCATATGCAATAAAACTTGTGATAATTCTGCATCACTCAGAATGAGATTTTGTATACCTTATGCCATGTCCGGGGCCACAAGCAATGTTTTGAATGGAGACTTGAGTTGCCCCTTGTCCAATGGAAACGCAATCATCACCGGTTCCAATTTGGCTGTTAGATATACTGACGAGATTGGACCTGCTGATATGCATGCCATCCGTGTTCGGGCTATCACCTGGCGCAGTTATAGTAAGGTCGTGGGCTGTAAAGTTGTCGCAATTAACAACGTGCGTGTGGAACGATTTGCTATTCAGAGAAGTTATCTCATGAACTATGGCGTTTTTCACCTCCATGAATTTAATTGACTGCAGCATGCATCAAACATAACAAAATCATATAAATATAATATATATATAAGTAGTACCCTGTTCATATATATATATATATATATATATAAGAAAATCTAAATGGTTTTGGTAGTTTACGCTCGGGAGAAGTTGACAGTTTGAGTTATCTTTACAGTCATTGTACTTCCACACAGCCGCGCCTTGACCATCGAAAGTTCCTCCGCCATTGACTATCAAACCATCGATGTGTTCAAAGGAAAACCATTCAGGAGAACTATATTGACTAATATCAGTTGTTCCTTTAATAGTTCCTTGAACTTCAACAGTCATGTAGCCTTTGCATGGCCCTTGAAACACGACTGGCCCTGCCATATATGTCCCCTTGGGAATGGAAAGCTTAGCCGAGCCACCAGATTTACATGCTGCAACCCATGCCTTCACAAATGCCTGATTCATATAATTCACAAAACGATATAGGTCACAAAACAATACATATTTTGAATTGGGCTGCAAAATATTTTAATAACTTCGGTACTTTTAATAACAATACATAGAAGCATACATATATATACACAAATATATATATATAGAGATCACCCTTTATAGAATGTTACAGCTAGTTTTGAGCCTAAGCACGCACCGGGTTTGTCTAAGGTGTTTGAAATAGTAACCACGGTTTTCCTCACCCATAAATGTTATCGTCCTCTTATAAAATCATAATAATAAAAGTTGAACGTGTTTTGAAGTTTGAACTCACCGTGGCATCATCGGTCTTACCATCTCCCTTTGCACCGTAGGATGTAACATCGAAAACTCCGGAATCACCTTCGACAAGGCCACGACGTGACGTAGCTTCGGCCATAAAATTAGAGAGCAAAGCTAATATTAATCCTAGGGCGAGAATGGCCACCTTTTCTTGAAATCTTTCTGTGATGACCGCCATATTAAAACCACTGCAGCTACCTAGCTGGTCTGTGTCTCTAAATGTAAATTAAAATTAAGCTAGCTAGCGATCAAGGCTCAAAGGCTTTGGGACTTATGCAATGTCTTGATTTAAGCTAAGTTATATATACCTTCACTAATCTGTTACCAACTTAACTATCTTTAGCAGATTCAACTGAAATGAGTAGTACTGAACGATCATTTAGAGATCAGTAGTTACTAGTTAATTAGTTTCTCCATGACAGTGCATTCCTTTCCCAATATTAGTAACCTTTCTGCTCCCATAATGAGGATCTCTGGGTTCATATGTAAATGTCCCTTACAGCCACCAACTTGGGAAACAGAATTTTACCCAAAAAGATTTCCGGCGGGATGGCTTTCTTGTTTCGGTTTTTTTTTTTGGTTAATTTGGAGATCAATTAATTAATTAATACACGATTTCAGGATTTTGCAATGCAATCCTATATATTGATTACTAATTTTTCTGTAATTATTTGAATGAATGCCGGCCATTAATTATTCGCAATTTTTTTTATGAAGTTTTTAATTAAAGAGAGTTTTAAAAATATAAATTTCATGACTCCAAGGAGGTTTTCTTTATAAAAACAATATTCGATATGATTCTAAACTTTGTAGGGCAGTCCATTAAAACAAAAAACAAACTATGAATAGATCCAGTCCGACAACTTACGCGTGTACATGGTGCATTAATTCTTGATTTATGCTTCTGCCCACGTACATGAAATTTAAGAGAATATAATGGTCCGACTTTCCAAGCGGAAATGGGCTTTCGACACGGAACCAGCGCAGAACTTCACTTATTTTTTGCAGTAAAAAAAAAAAAAAAAAAAAAAAAGAACTTCACTTATTTTCGCTCTTTTGACTCGAAAAAGTACCGGAAAAAGGAAAACTCCATGAAAAAATTACTGTACATATATGACAGATTTACTCAGCTCATTTTTGCAATGTATGAAATTAAATAAAACGTCCAACTCGACAAATCACCAGATCGTAGGCCACCAATATCATATGATTGGACCCCTGGCCACCTCTAGACGTACGTTACTCATATATCCATGATCGATCCATATATATATCCTCAATGATCTCCTTCCCCCGCACTTGATTTTATATATATATATATAATATTATTTGAAAGTTTTTACTATACACACTATTTACATTCTATAATTTAGTGAGAAATGCCAAGTGAACCGATGGTTTGACCGACTGTATTTTTTTTTTTTTCAATTCCTTAATGATTAAAAAAGTAATTATTAATGAATTTATGTATTTTTTTTAAATATTTAAATATAATATATTTAAAAAATAGATAAAACAAAATGAAAAAAACAAAAATGTACTTATCGGTCCTGCTATTAGTACCAATTATCAGTAGTAGTAGCAGGACTCTAGTTTAATTTGGAAGATAAATTTTAAAATTTAAATATTAAAAATCAAATTATGTCATGTAGATAATGTGTGGTATAAAAGCCTTCAAATGTCACTTCTCATATAAATGTGTATGTGTGTGTTTGGAGAAGAATATGCATGTTTTGCTAGCTGGACCTTGCTTGATCCATCCTAAGGCATAAGATTCTATTCTATTTTGATTTTTAGCCTTGTCACAGGATATAATAGTGGCTTTTGATTTTTGGCCCCACCACGGGATATAATAGTTGTCTTTAATTTCTAACCTCCACCACGGGATATAATAGTAGCTTATGAGATATTGTCATGTCACGGAATATAATGGTGGCCTCCGTTTTGAGTGCAATCACTTTGGTGACAAGGTATTTATATGTTATCTGTAGAATGCACAATCCCACTACAGGAGTAAAGACGACTTGTGTTTTAAGTGCAATCACTTTAGTGACAATGTGATTTATGTTCTGTTTAGCTATCTGCAGAATACACAACCCTAACACGGCGGTAAACATGGACTATGTTATGAGTGCACTCACTTTAGTAACAATGTGATTTATGTTTCGCTTTCAAAGAATGCACAACTCTGCCATGGGGTAAACATGGTCTTTATTTTGAGTGAATCACTTTGGTGACAAAACAGTGACTTATATTCTGTTTAGCTAACCGCAGACATGCACAACCTTGCCACATGGGTAAACATGGCCTCTGTTTCTATTTTTTATGTTGTTCAGTACACTTGTGCCTAAGGCATTTTATATATATTATTATTGTAATTAAATGCTTCTGAAAATACCACTACCATATTTTTTGGAACTGTTTGTTTCTACATTCTATAACTAACTCATATTTACACATCATGACTAGTATAAGTTCACTGATTACTGAGTCGTTGGACTCACCCCTTTGTCCTCCTTTTTTCAGATACTTAATGGTTGTGACAATTGAAATAATGGAGCATGACATGTTTATAAAAGAAATGTGAGATAAGTGCTAGGTGGCATAAATGGATTATTTTTATTTAAAAGAAATTTTGCCACTGTTTAGTTTATTTTGTTTGAAAGAAATTTTTAGACATTTAATTTTGGAAGATTATTGTATATAAGTTTTATATTTTTTGGATTTTAGGCTAAAAAGGTTTGCCTCGAGTGCAGGATGTGACAGTTGGGTATCAAAGCCTAGATTTTAAATTCTACATACTTTATGGAATGAGTTTTAGGAAATACGAGGTTTTAGTCTTTTAGATTTTGTAAACTTTAAAGAATGGCTTTTATGAAATCTTCATAATTTAATCGTCCCAATGGTCATAATTTTCTCACAAAAGTGCCAAGGAATATTAATCATCATAATTTCACTATCCCATTGGTCATGCTCTGAATTTCCTTACAACAGTATCAAGTAAATATTAGTCGTCATCCTATGAAATAGACACGTAAATTGAGCATATTTTTACTTAAGTATTACTTGTAATTAAAACCTAAAATACTAAATTAACCTATATTTTTTTTATAACAAATTAACCTATATTTTATTAAACCTTAAAACACATAATTCCAGTGTCCCAACAGTCCATCTAGTTTCATTAAACCCTAAAATCACATTAACTCCGATATCGACGTTAAAACCATATATAAGCCTCATGTTCATGAATCCAACTTCGGTTTCAGACTTCTAGACAATTACCCTCAATAGTCTAACCTTTCATGGGCCTACACTCTCATAAATATGTATATTTAGGCTGCATTTGGATGTTGAACTGAATTGAGTTTAGTTGAGATGATAATATATTGTTATTATTATTTTTTAATATTATTATTATTATTTTGAGATTTGAAAAAGTTGAATTTTTTATTATATTTTGTATTAAAATTTGAAATAATTGTAATGATGAGTTGAGACAATTTTAGTAACCAAACGAAGCCTTAACCCAAACCCGTATATAACCCATAACATGTACAAGAGAGGGGGAGAGATACCGAGAGCTATAGAGAGAGAGAGAGATGGGCAGTGTGTTGATTGGTGGTCTTCGGCTGGGTGTGGCTGAGCAGCCGTCGGTGGCCGGTGCTCGTCTGTGTGGTGCAAACCAAGAGGATGAGGGGTTTTGATGCTTGTTATCACGTCGGTCTCAACCAGTCTCGGAGTGGGTCAATCTAGGCATGGGTGGGAATATTTAGGCATGGCAGTGTGAGGCTGACTATGGTGGTTCTGGCGTGAAAGCAATAGCTTAAGGGGTGGTGCAATGGTGGACTGTTGCTCTGGCGATAGACTGGTGCAACGGTGGATGTAGGGAAAAAAAAAGGAGAAGGTGGCTTATGGCAGTGGTCATGGGGAAGTCCTAGGCAATGCTAGGGTGGTTGCTTCTGATAGTGGGTGGCCCGTGGTGGTCTGGGTGTGAGGGAGGTGCTACCACGTGGTGGTTGTGGTCTTGGGGAGGAAACCAGAGCACAACGTACGGCGTGTCTTGCTGCTGTGCCGTGCTATTGGTCGGCGGCTTGAGGAGGAGTAGGCGTTGACCATGTTGCAGTGACTACGTGAGGCAAGGATGGCTTACAGTGGCTCCGCTGCGGATTCAAGGCTGGGCTACAATTGAGTTTGTTTGTGACATGGCTGAGAGGCGCTAATGGTTGGGTGCAATTATCCATAGGGCTGCGATTGGGACGGTGGAGCTGATCGTGTGATGCTTGGGTTTCAACGGATGGGGAGAGACTACTGTGCGTGGGGGCTATTTTAAGGTTGTTTCATGACCTAGCATAGATGTTTATATATATGGTGAGGATGGAAAGGAGGTGCGACAACCCTAGTTTTGCAACGATGCATGGGTTTTTATACAAGGTTTTATATACAGGAGGAAGAAAACAGTGCATGGGTTTTATATACAGTCTTAGGGGTGTTTGCAACCGGATTGGGTCTTTACATACGTACATGGGCTAGGTCCAGTTTCATGGGCTTGGGCTCATGAGTTTTAGGGCTTTGAAATAAATTTATAAGCCTAATACCAATTTAAATATGGGTCAATATTGGTCCATTTCATTCCAAAATTATCTATTAAATCTTAACCGGCCTTTAAATTAGAGTTTTGGGCTTATAAGCCTAATTAAAACTCTTAGCCACGCGACCTCAATAAAGTATAGTTTATGGTCTTATCCATTTAAACATAATTTAGGCCCGACAAAATTATCTATGTTCGATACCTTAAAAATATTGAACCGAGTTGTTACAGTGCACGCTGCCGTGCTTATGGATTTCGGCTTTAGGGTAATTTGTATGTTGAAAATACACTCGATTGAGTTAATTACACCATATATGTTGAAAATAGGATCTTGCATGCAGTAACCAGCTGGTTGCTGAAATTTAAATTTCATTCTCATTCGATCTTTAACCATGCATATATGTATAAATATGGTAATATGATGATATTAGTAGTACTACAAACTCATGCATGTTCACTTTACACAAACCGTGCTATGCCCTATTTTTTCTCTTTTAACTTGTCTGGCCATAAGTTACTGGTATAGAGAGAGAGATTTGCTAATTTATACTGCACTTTAATTAATACTGACACGGATTCTGATTACAAGGGAGTTTACTACTAACAACAGGCACTTAGAAGACCGGCATCTTAATTTGCCATTAATCCTGCAGGCCGTTTCATATTATATCTTTGTACGTATTCATTCTTCAAGGATACAAACCAACACGTGAGGGACTTTCAACCATAACTATGTATAGCCTAATTAATTAATAAATTACTTACGAAAAGGTGATGGGGGTTTCTTGTTGCGATAGTCAACAATCAAAACAGCATCAAACATTTGGGCTGCTTGATAGCAATCAATGGCCGCTTTGGTATGATTAATTGTAGTAGCAGATGGATGCAGCACTGGACGATGCTGATGATGGTTGTGAGGGGCGGCCTTTTGTTACGCCCCAAGCACTCATCCAACAACGCAAACGCTTCATTTCCAATTGCCTCAAGCTCAGTCGAAGTTGCCATATTCTCAACCCAAGTACTACGTACGTACCACTACTCTCTCTTCACTAAGAACTTAAGGAATATTTACTGTTAACAAGTAACTACTGTACATGCTGCACAAAGGCCATGGACTCTTAGCTTTTTATAGTCATGATATTAATTTTCTTTAAACTTTTTGCATCATCTGTACATGATGCAACATGGCTATCCATATTGCTATATTCCATATTAATTGTCATAGAAAAAGGAATAAATTTGCTTTCGGTGGCACTGTGCGTGGCGTTGCAAAACGTAACTTTCTTATCCATATCTAAAAAGTAATTAAAGTAGTGCTGGCGACGACCGAGGTGTGCAGACAACTCTAAATAATTAATTTCTTAGTTTGTGTAAATTAGTCTATCATGATCTACTACTTTAGTGATCAGCTGTCTTTTCCTTACCAAACCAAACGGATCGAGATGAACGCAAATGCTTCTTATCATCATATATGATCTGTTATTTTTAATTAGTTTTATTTAAATATATAGAATGATAAAAATAACATATCACTTGTTAATATAGGATATAGAAGATGATAAATAGATTTTTTTTTTTTTTTTTTTTTTTAATAATTAACATGATATATGTATGATCCGCAATATGAGGCTGCCAGATGGGAGGTGGACATAAGCAGCTGATGAGGGATGGCTACAATAATTGATCGAGGAATGTTCCGAAAAGATCCATTTTTTCTTTCTTTTTTGTTTGTAGCTTTTTTGCCTTGGCAGTACTATATGGAGCTTTATCCAAGCCGGCCAGTGATCAGCTGAAAAAGATCGTTCATGCAAATGGATAAAGATCAGTTCCGCGACATTTTGGATCATATCGATATCCATACAAATTAATCCAACTGCTAAAATTCACCATTTAAAACAAAAAAGGGGAGCTACCTTTGATAGATTTTCCAACCCCGAAAAATATGAATGTCACACAAGCACTCACCTGTCATTTATTTTTTAATTAATGGTCAAGTTGAATATATATAAAGAGAGACAGCTTGCACTGATTAATTCCATGATGTTCCCCTCACCTAGCTCCACTGCATGTGCTTAAGATTTGAGTCCTGGTGAATATGATCATCATGTATTCATGCATTTTATTAGATTTAAAAGTCATGTGTATAAGATTAGATCATATCAGCGCCAGCGGAGGACCCACGTTGTACTAAGGGAGGGTCATGGCCCCCCAAAACTTTTTGAAATCATAAAATACCCTCATAGATTTTATACATAATTCTATAAATATAGAAAATGGTTCCCCAAAAAAATTTATAATTTTTATATGCTCTCTAAATTTTTTTAATATTTCAATATATAGAAATGTTTTTCTCCATTTTTTTTATTTCTATATATTATCTATTTTCAAGGGTGTAACTTCTCCAAAATTAAAATTAAAATTAAGTTTAGGAGAAATAATAAACTTATTAATATGGATCCTAAAGTTTTTTCTTATACAATATTGGATTTCTAGCTTTATATGGAATCTAAAAATAAAATACAAGAGAAACTATTTAAGGTGGATGATCTATATGAAAAATAGTTTCTAGTTATATTTTTATAATTTTATGATTTTTCATTCTCTTTTTAATTTATAAAAAAAAAAAATGATGTTTGTAATACTAGAATCATGATGTGCAAGCTCCGCTCACTCCCTTTGAAAAAAGTAGGTAAATATAGAACCTACGTAAAAAAAAAATCATTTTTTAATGGTAGACCTCGTTTTTTTTTTTCAAAATGAATGCGTAGAGCTTGCACACTTTAAGACTATATTTAACATTACGCTTTATATAAATGTATTATAAAATAGAAAAATTGGTTCTCCCTTAACACAATTACTGGTTTCGCCACTAGTAACAGCAATATATAACGTTGAAATTAAGCTCATGAATACTCTTACAACATGAAGATAACGTGGTATTCTCATCCTGTTACAACAAGTTTGTATCAGTAATTTATTTATTGCAAGTACTAGTTTAATTCGGTATCTCGTCTTATCTAGAATCGCTTTATATAAAAAAATAATAATAATAATTTATACATAATATTTTTTACAACACATTTTATAATAATATATTCAATGAGAAATAATTTTATAAAATACTTTATAAAAATACTTTTATCTTACAGTATTGTTTTGAAATATATGGTGAAAATATGCTCTTTATAAAATGCTGAACCTTTCTCTTCTACGTACAACCACGGTGAGAAATCGCGGTGTAATCATCAATTTACTTTTATACCACGTCAGACGATTTATATGAAAAAAAAAAACCAACAAACTTCGTTTCCACTCTACTCCATCGCACCTTGTTTCTCCTTCTATCTTAAGCTTCTTTTATTTTCTTTCACGGAAGCAACTCCCAAAACCTAGATGACTCCAACCAGACGATATGAAAACTTTATCATTGATTAGTTTTTAGTCTCGGTAGAAGCTGTGACTACTCAAGACAGTGTTGTGGGGACAAATCAAAGTGGATTTATAAAACACAATAGAGGGAGGGAGAGAAGGAGAGAGCACTGAAAACCAGTAAAAGGAAATCCCAAAAGAATACAAATTCTGAGAAAAAGAAAAAAAAGGGAACCAGAACAAATCCCTTCCTCGAAACAACAAATTAATTTCAGTGAACACTCAAAATTTTTCAAATATCCATTGAAACTAAAATACAAGGGCAAGCACGAAGACAATCATTCAAAACCATAAAACAAAACTTTTAAAATATACACATATTTGTATTTCCTACTTATTACTTGGGGACAAACACAAACCGATCAAAAACAAACCAGGATTAACAACTAAAGAGAAACAAAATGTGTGCTGGTGAGAGTGAAAATGGTTGAGGAGAGGGCCATGTACCCGGGTTGCGAGTGAAGCTGGTGAGAGTGGGTAGACAAAAAATCTACTTTTTTTTATCAAAAAGTGTGCCGATTGCGCGGCGTTTACATCAGCCGGTTGCAACAAATATTTTTCATAATCTATATATCATGAGTACGTACGTACGTAGAACTCTAGCTAGCTAGGTCACTCAAAAAGAAAAAAAAAAAAAAAAAGAGTGGTGGTAATTCTTATTCCAAGTCAAATTGCGTGCAGTACGAGGAGACTGTTCAAATTGAGTTTGCAGATTCTTCTTAGTTTGGTCATGTCATCCACTTCAGTTATTCGATCGGAGAGATTCCTGCATATCAATATAAAATATCTCAACTTTTTACTAGGTTCGGTCCCCAAGCATATATCATTAACGTCGACCAAAAGAGAATTGGCCGTTTCAGTTGCTTACGCTATATATAATACATATATATTTTCTGATCAGAGAAATATTTGATAAATATTAATTGCGGCAGCTTTAATTAAAATGTGATCTAAATTAATGCTTTTAATAATCAAGTTGATCAGAAAATCTAAATTCTCATTTATATATATATATATATAAAAAAAATAAACTTAATACTAGATTTGGATTTGGATTTGGATTTGGAATAAATTCAAACAGAATTTTAATCATAAATTATATTTACAAAAAATGAAATTTCAAATCATTATTAAATTTTAGATTTTAAATTCATTCGTTAATTTTGAAATCCATCCAAATAATTAATAAAATAAAAATTCGCATTTAAATTCTTTTATTCAAAACACAACCTACATGCATGCATGATGAATAACATATATACCTCATGTATTTTTCATCACTTATATACATTGGATGGAAAGTTGTGTTGGGTCTCGAACTTGACATGTTCAAGAACATCTTGAGTATTCCAACTTAAAAACTTTGACACGAATATTAAAAAGTGAGAAAATTACTGATTCTGAATTAATTCCCTAGCTCTCTTATAAAGTCTTAGCTAGAAATGTATTGGATTCTTCTTTAGCTAGCGTATTTGATTGATATTTATTCCCTTGCACAACAATCTAAAGGTCGTGCTTTTCTGGAAGATGATGGCCGTATATGCTTTTTACTAGACGACCCTTAAGCACCTGCCTCAAGATTGAACGTGCATGTCTTTATCACCTTACTCAATATTGATCATGTTTAATTTGAACCTTATAATAATTTCATTTTTGAATTCTAATCTTTTTTTATGATTAATGCATGTGATCTGTCACATCAATAATGTTAATATTGAATTTTTAATCATGGATGGTCTGATAAATTATTAGCCCAAATAATACATACAAACATTTAATTTTTACCGAATTTGAAGACAACAAATATATACAAGAAGAAATTATTATCCTAATTCTGTTCAATGAATGTGTTGCTATCTTTTTTTTTTTTTTTGTCCTAATCCGGAGAATGATATTTCTGGCCGGCCCTAAGGCTAAAGTAATGAAAGTTTTTTGTCTCTCTTGTAATTGGGCAAAATAATAGCTAAGGTTGGAATTTCAATGATTTCTGAAATAATTATTAAACATATATATATATATATATATATGTATTAATTAAGATCTATGTTAATCCTTACACCTTAGGACTACAGAAGAAGGCCAGAGACTAGATAAACTATCATTAATCTAATTTATATTAGAGTAATGCTTGTTATTATCTTAATTTTTATTTTTATTTTATGTTATGATGTTATATTAAATAATTATAAATTATTTATTATATTTTATTTATAAATTTAAATATTATATTATAAGATAATAAAAAAATGATAAAAAAATAAATGATGAATAAATTAACTCTTTATATTATCATGGAGGAAACGCCAATGATCGCTTCAGAAATCAGTAGGCGTTTGACGGTAATATTTAGTGGTGGACCCATATTAATTAATTTTTAAATCTAGCGCAGACAGAGGCGTGAAATCGCTGTCCAGAGTCCAGACTCCAGAATTTTGGTCTGAACAAAAGATCTAAGAAGAAGAAGATATTATCCGGATTTGATTCATGGGTAGTACAGAAACCATATCTTCCAAGTTGAAACAACCATGGGCCGAGGCAGTAAGCCGAAACCATCGTTGCTATATGTTGATCTTTTCATTTGTTTACTATATTTGGGTACTTAAGAACATATATCTAAATTCATAAAATAACTTAGGCTTGAACTCAATAACTGTTGGATCTTCATCCTTTTAACGAGGATATATACGTTTCTCTCATTAAATGGGTTTATTCCTCGTTTCAATGTTGAGATAAGATGAAAAGATAAAAAATCTGTAAATAATAATAAAATAATTTTTAAATAATAGTAAAATAATTTGAATTAAAATATTTTATAAAATTTTAGAAAAATAGAGAGAAAATTAAATAAAAATATTATAAAATTATAATATTATTATAATATAATTTTTATTTTGAGACTTGAATAAGCTAAATTATTTTTTGTGTTTTGTTTAAAAATTTAGAAAAATTGTATGATTAGATAATGATTTGATGAAAAATTTAAAAATTTAAAATTAAAAAAATATTTATATTTGAGTTGTATTAAGATTTTAAGATGAAATGAGATGAGATTTATCTCAACATTCAAATAAAATCTTAGTTTTTATATAAGAAAGTTTTTTTTTAGAAATTATGTTTATTGACCCATCGATCAGGAAACTATTGTCGAGCGATCTTCAGACAAATAATGCAATATCGATCGTAAACAACATGACTCTTTTATAATACCAATGTCAAGCCCATATATAAAGGAAACCAAAGGCAGCACCATGCTGCATGTCGTCAGAAGAAGATAGATTCTCTTCTAGAGATATGTGATTGTGGGACAAGGTTCCAGTATCCATACATGTTGGCGACGGTCTACTTGGATTTTCACACTTTTTTTTAAGGGGTGCGATTACTCTGCCGCCATAACGCTGGGCGTATAATTTTTTTTTTTTTACATATTTTTTTAATATATTTTAATATTTTTAAAAATTAAAAAAATATTAATATATTTAAAATTACTTTCTTAATCACTAAATAAATTTTTTTTTTTTTTTTATCAAGCGATCAAATAGAATGATCACAATAGGTGGACAAAATAGTATTTCTATTTTTTTAATAGTCAAATAAATAAACAGTAGTAGAAATAGGTTATATACGATAGTTTAAATTTTTTTATAAATAATATTTGTAGTTATAGAGTGTATAAATATCGTGTACTCATTTTAAAAAAATAAATAAATATAAGATCCATATAAAAAATTAATTTTTTTTAATAAGTGAACAAAATTTATACTATTATATCTATATCTAATATTACTGATTAAATTCTTATTTAACATTATTTGAGCCTCCAATCATGATTGGCCAAGTGTGGAATTTTGGGTGGCATTGTTTTTTGTTTTTTGTTTTTTTTTTTAAAGATGAAAACAGATATCTTTTGTATTCATTATAAATCTTTTTCTTACTTCAGAATTTTGAGTATTTTATTATTTTATTCCTCATCATTGACTTGCATTCTTGAAACTCTGAAAAGGTTGCATGTTTTGAATTTTGTTGCAGGGTTTATAAAAATAACTCAAATATTTTTACATGTGGATCGATCACTTAAATGACAAATACTTAGCATGTTTTATATAACAAGTGTGATTAAAAATTATATAACCAAAGATGATGAGATTTAAGTTAAAGAATAGCATTGCTATATTTTAAATATAAGAATTGGCAATTTAACTTTTATAAGTTCAGATATGTATTTTATTTATCTAACTAAAATTATTTGATGGTAATATAATTAACTAATAATTGATTTTTGTGTTTTAATAGTGATTGGATAACGATGAAATAAAAATGTGAAAAATTTGAAATTAAAAAATAATTTATGTTTGAATGATATTTAAAAATAAAATTATGATAAATTTTAAAAATTTTATTTGTGCAAACAAGTCGTCTCTACCATTAACTATACGGATATGAAAAATTATATTCAACAATTCTGTATCACATATTTATTAAAGATAAAAATATTAAATAAAATAATTCTATAAAAATATAAAATTTTTGTATCAAATTATATCATGAGTGGGTTATGATCACTTACAAATACAATTATTATTTCTATTATTATCATGTGAGCAAGTAGAACTTGATTTGCTGTAGGAATAGGAAAAGTAGACCCATTCAACCTAAAGAGGTTTCAATCCAATTCACATAATAATCACACGTGTTGCTTTATCATTGACATATTATCCTCAGAGGAAAAAAAACCAAAAAGAAAAGAGAAAAGAGAGAAGGAAAGGGGAGAAAACGACACGTCCCAGAACAATGAACATGCTTGATCATGCCAACGATAACCGTTTAAAATTATAATCCCATACACTTGTCACGATTGTAGGGCAGTAGCATAGTTTACAATAATGACCACTGAGAAAACCAGAGAACGCTGCCCAAAAACCAAAACCGAAAACAGCAAACTCTCCGGCCCCCTGGTTTTTGACATCACGGTCTCAGACCATCGCCTTGAATTTGCCTCTACAAAACGTCATGTCTCCCACAATTTCGAACACGCCTTCTCCTTTCTTCTCCTCATAAATAGCATCTCATCCAATCCCATCAAAGTATCCATACGCCTTTCAACTTGGCCTCCGCTCTCCTTTTCTGGTTTGATCTCTGAAACTCACACAACAAAGGCAGGTCTTCGCTTTGAGATTTCATTATGTCTAACCCTAAGTTAACTCGAATCCCAAGCATGAGGGAGAGGGTGGAGGACACTCTCTCTGCTCACCGTAACGAACTCGTTTCCCTTCTCTCCAGGTTCGTTCTACTTCTCTCTGCATACTCTGTTTTGTTTCTAAAAAATGTGGGAAAATATACTCTCTCTTTTTTTTTTTTTTGCCTTTTTATGTTCTTTAATGAAGGATGAGATCACGATGCTTCTGATCAATGCGTTCACGAGTTCTCGTTTCTTTTCTTTCTTTCTTTTGTTTTCGGTGCTTGCATTTTCTTTTTTCCACCTTTCTCGTCAGCCTAACAAAGGGTTAGATCATGTTGGATAGTGACAGTTTTTTGCATTTTTCTGTCAGACCCTGTCGTTTGTTTGTGAGTTTTGAGGATTTGATTGAATCAGTATTGGTTGGTTGTTGGGTTTGAAGGTACGTGGCTCAGGGTAAAGGGATTCTGCAACCGCATACCCTGATAGATGAGCTTGACAATTGCATCGGTGACGATGAATCCAGGCTACACCTCCGGGATGGTCCTTTTAGTGAGATCCTCAAATCTGCACAGGTGAATTTTCTCTTCTGAGCCCTGTCTGTTTACAAAGAACCAGTTTTTGTCACTCAAATCCAGTTTTTTTTTTTTTTTTATTTTCCAGTTTCTCTTACCTCTTATGGGAAGCCGATGTGTTAATCTTAGCTCTAGTCTGCAGTGAATCTGTAGGAAAACAAATGGAAAAATTATTGAAGTTTTTGGTGATATTTTTTTATTCACTTTGGGAAGTCATATTCTGATTGATAAATAATCATGTTTCAGGTGGTTACCTTAGCCGATCAGCTGTTTTTAAGTACATGCTTTTATTGTTAGAAAAACTTGTTTTACTTTTGAATAGTTTCAACGCATCGTCATGTTCTCTATTAATATACTGGCTAAAAACTTCTTTGTAAATTAATTTTTTTTCTTTGGGGGTTTGGTAATGTTAAGAAAGAGAAGCAATTTTTTAGAGTACCAAGGCCAACCCGATGCTGAAATTATGGTGAGCCTAGACGAAACTTTAGCGGGGAATGATCTCTTGGAAGCTGTTAAAAAGTAAAAATGCTGTCCTTATTTTTGTGAATTTTGTTCTTAAGAGTATTTGTCATATCATCAAGTTATATGAGACCGCTAATCTTTTTCACTTTATATAAAAAAAGGAGGTTTATTTTGGTGACAGGAAGCCATAGTTCTGCCTCCATTTGTGGCCATAGCAATTCGCCCAAGACCTGGTGTTTGGGAATATGTTCGTGTTAACGTCCATGAACTCAGTGTGGAGCAACTGAGCGTGTCTGAATATCTTCACTTCAAAGAAGATCTTGTAGACCAGTAAGCAATTTCTTTACACTGAAAATTTATTATATAAAAAATAATATATTAGATTATGTATCTCTTAGCTAATAACACAACGAGTATTTCTTTATAATGTTTTGTTTTCTGTATTTGTTCTGGGTTAGGCCCAGTGACAAGTTTGTACTAGAGCTCGACTTTGAGCCGTTCAATGCAAATTTTCCTCGCCCCAGCCGGTCTTCATCCATTGGCAATGGTGTTCAGTTCCTCAACCGTCACCTTTCTTCAATTATGTTTCGTAACAAAGAGTCGTTGGAGCCATTACTTGATTTCCTCCGAGCATACAAATATAAAGGAAGTGTAAGTGTGCTAAGCAAGGGGCCTGCTCCAATGTTGATTTTATTTTCCATTAATTTCACTGTGCTATACCATAATTTTTACTTGGAAATGATCAAAACTTCAAATTTACTTTTAGTTGTTTTTCTTAAGGTGTCGTGGTGTAATATCCTTTTTTTGCGTACTGTAGGTATAATCGTATTTGGTATTATTATGCTCTGGAGTGGGAATATCTTGAAAAAAATATTCAAAATCTTTCTTGGTATGGGAAATTTGAAGAGCTATACGATTTGATTGAGGATTATGTGCAGGGGTTGATGTTAAGAGTGGAATATCTTGAAAAAAATATTTAAAATCTTTCTTCATATGGGGAATTTGAAGAGCTATACGTTTTGATTGAGGATTATAAGGGTTATGTGCATGTGCAGGCGTTGATGTTAAATGATCGGATACAGAGCATATCACGACTTCAGTCTGCATTGGCCAAAGCTGAGGAATATATTTCTAAGCTTCCGTCTGATACTCCCTATTCTGATTTTGAATATGCGTACGTTTTACATGATGTCAACTCTAAAACAATGTTTTTTGTTGGTAATTTTTTTCTGATTGGTAACATGTCAAGTCTCAATTCCATGATGTTTTCACTTTTACACTTGCATGCAGATTACAAGGGATGGGTTTTGAAAGAGGTTGGGGTGATAAAGCAGAACGAGTATTGGAGATGATGCATCTTCTCTTGGACATCCTTCAGGCCCCTGACCCATCTACATTAGAGACATTCCTTGGGAGAATACCCATGGTGTTTAACGTTGTCATTTTATCTCCACATGGTTACTTTGGGCAAGCAAATGTTCTCGGTTTACCGGACACTGGTGGCCAGGTATTCATTTTCTTTTTCGAAATAAATCATTAAAATTGAGCTGCAAAATATACATGCCCCTGCTTTTTTTTCATCTTTTGTCTAGCTCATTTGTTTAATTTTTTTCCTTCCCGTTTCATAGATTGGCGTAAAACTCTGGTTAAATTCTGTCCATGTTTTTTTTCAATGTAAAGGTTGTGTACATACTGGACCAAGTTCGTGCACTGGAGAAAGAAATGCTTCTTAGAATACGTAAGCAGGGCCTGGATATCACTCCTAGGATTCTTATTGTAAGTGTTTTTGTGCTTAGCTTTGATCGGTATACATTGTTTAGATAACCTTTCCTAATGTTCTTTTTAACATTGTACTTCTTCTACTGGTTATCCAAGGTGACGAGGTTAATACCTGATTCAAAAGGAACAACATGCAATCAGCGGCTGGAAAGAGTCAGTGGAACTGAACATGCACATATTTTGCGAGTTCCTTTTAGGTCAGAGAAAGGAGTTCTTCGTAAATGGATCTCAAGATTTGATGTGTGGCCCTACCTGGAGACCTTTGCAGAGGTAAAAGTATTTTACCTGTAAAGTGAATTACTCTTCTTATGGAGTTTTCTTGTTTTAAATCTATGCTTAACAGCTGTGGTTGGAACGTATATTTTAGATTCATTTTGTGATCGTATACATTTAAGTCCAAACTCCCTGTGAGAGAAAAAGAAATGGTGTTTATAAACATCACAGAATTAGCTTCTTTAAATAAAAGCATTATTCTTTTTTTTTGGGGGTGGGTTGTTAGGGGGGAAATGAAAGACTGGATAAAATTACATCTGGCTTGCTCAATCAGCTTTGCATGCAAATCATTTAATTATTTACAAAAAATTGACTTCTCTTAAGAGAATCTGATTAACCTTACCATTAAAGCTTGACCATTGTTACTTCATTAAGTTTTATTGATAAGCTTTATTAATGTACCATTTACCGCCCACATCGCCACGTTCTTTATTATTCAATAGCACCCTGCCACTTGGGAGTCATTGTATCCAGGCTTACAGAAATTAAAAACATTTTTGCTAATATTATTATCATTTCTGGTTGTGTTTGATCAGGATGCAGCAAGTGAACTTGTTGCTGAGCTACAGGTCATACCAGATTTTATTATAGGAAACTACAGTGATGGAAACCTTGTTGCATCTTTACTAGCTTATAAAATGGGAGTCACACAGGTTAGAAATGATTTCTTGTATTATGACAATGCAAATGAGACGTTCATGCTATTATCTGCTGAGAGGGAAATCTTATGGTAAAAAGCTTTGGTATCTGTAGTGCACAATTGCGCATGCGCTGGAGAAAACAAAATATCCAGATTCTGATATTTATTGGAAAAACTTCGAGGATAAGTACCATTTCTCATGTCAGTTCACTGCCGATCTTATAGCCATGAACAATGCTGATTTTATCATCACCAGTACATACCAGGAGATTGCAGGAACGTAAGTCTTTTTCCTTATAGTGTAGGTTCTGCTGGCTTTTGCATTGAACATTTTTTATTCAGAAAAAAACTAAATTTATTTTGTGCTTATTAATGCTCGTGGGTAACTATGTTTATAATAAGTAAGTTGCAGTATTACAATGCAACTTATAAATGTACTGTACAAACGAAATATGCTTATGCGTGGCCACCCACTTGTTTTATATATGGCCACACTTAATCATACCAAGCGTTTAAAAGAATTCTGATATTGTTATCCCTGCTTAATAATTTGACATAGTTTGGAAAGACTGGCGATCTCTTAAAACACTATCAATTGATAATTATACAATGAGTGCATCATAGTTGCATATTACTGCTTTATGCAATGAATGCCTTGTATGAAGACCACATTAAGGACTATATGTCCTCTTCAACAGCGCCTAAGGCTAGTTAGTTCTTGAGATTCGGAAATTTTGTGTTTAACGACCCAAAAGACTCAGAACAATGGTGTAACCAGCATGTTCAAATACACCATAGAAGATAGAGGGGGAGGGGACAGGAAAAGGTGGGGGTCATGTTGTAGGAAACTTAATTTTTTTAAGATAGCGATGGGATCCAACTCTACACCATGACATATCTTGCTTCTTCCTTGCCCAATTCCAATGTTCATTTGGTTAAGATGTACAGCAAACAGATGGATTCATTTGGCAGAAAAAGGCGCGGCCTGAAGTCCATTCAGTTTATAATTTATTCAAAATGCTCAAAAAAATTGACACTTTCCAGGGTTTGGTCAACTTGCATGTATCTTAAAATTTTTGTATGAAGATACTGTTTATATTGGTATTCAGGGTGTTCTTCCACCTAGGAAAAAGATTTCTTAATCTATTTGTTGATATAAAAGCTCAATGGTATTGATTTAATATAATTTGTTGTGTCTATTCCTTTTGTTTTGTTGGAATTATGTTTATTTTAGTCGGGTATCAATCATGGTAATTAAATTTTCCCGACTTCACTTTTATAACAAGGCTGATTCAAGCATTAGCACTGCATTTGTAAGTTGAAAAATTGATTATGGAACTTAGTGATTCTTCCTTGATACTTAGTGTTTTTTATGGTCTGACCCTTAATGGTGCTTGTTAGATCAGGTGTTTCATTTGTATTCTTTTATTTCAGGAAAAATACCGTTGGCCAGTACGAGAGCCACACAGCTTTCACTCTTCCAGGGCTGTACAGAGTTGTTCATGGCATTAATGTTTTTGATCCAAAGTTCAATATTGTCTCTCCTGGGGCAGATATGGGTATCTATTTCCCATATTCTGACAAGGAAAAAAGACTTACAGCACTACATGGTTCCATTGAAGAATTGTTGTATGATCCTGAGCAGAATGACGAGCACATGTGAGTCTTCTTCATTCTACGCCTCTTTTCCTTTTACAATAATATTATAAAAGGAAAAATCTTTATGAAAGAAGTAAATTCATCTGACAAATGATTCACAAGAATTCTGTTTCTCGGACCTAGATGTAGAGCATCAATCCCAGTTGAGGGATCCAGAAGGAACATGGCAAGATAATTGGTTTTTCCACATTGAACGCAGGAGGCACAGTATATTTCCATTTTCTTTTTATAATCTACATCATTTGGACTTCTAAATTTTGAGATCAGGTCCATCAGCTGTGAGTTATGGTTAACTAAATCAGCAAATGTGTATGAAGCAGCTTGTCAAAAGTTCTACCCCTTACTCAAATATTCTTTTTAAACTAGGAAAGAAAATGCTCAACCAAGGGTAAAAGATAAATCTTAAGGTTCTTTGTGAAGCCTATATTCATAGCGGTGATAGAAAATTTGACTCAATACAGATTGTAGACATTGCATTCTTTCAGGTCATAAATTGTTAACTGTAGAGATCTGTTAATAAAACTTGTAGCATGGGTAATGGTAGGTGGTATACAACTTAGCTAAAACTTATACCATTTACATAGTTCTATTTATAGAGCTTCTTGACACAGGTTATGGTGGATATTAGACCATAAACACTAATTTTTCTGTGAATCGTGCAGTGGTTTGTTGAATGATCGATCGAAGCCCATAATTTTTACCATGGCAAGGCTGGACCGTGTGAAAAATGTTACCGGGTTGGTTGAACTGTATGGTAAGAGCACCAAACTGAGGGAACTGGTAAATCTTGTTGTGGTTGGTGGCTACCATGACTCAAATAAGTCCAAAGACAGAGAAGAAATTGCAGAAATTGAGAAGATGCATGCTCTTATAAAGAAATATAACTTAGAAGGTCAATGTCGATGGATATCAGCCCAAATGAATCGAGCACGCAATGGTGAGCTATATCGCTACATAGCAGACACAAAAGGTGCTTTTGTTCAGGTATAAAGTCCTTGTGGTCTTCTCTATTGAATTACAATTCTCGTGGCTTTATGCTAAAGTGCGCATTTCTCTAATTTGCAGCCTGCTTTTTATGAAGCATTTGGACTTACAGTTGTAGAGGCAATGACTTGTGGCCTTCCAACATTTGCCACTTGCCATGGTGGTCCTGCTGAGATTATTGAGCATGGTGTATCAGGGTTTAATATTGATCCATATCATCCTGACCAAGCTGCAGCTCTTATGGCGGATTTCTTTCAGCGATCCAAGGAGGATCCAAGTCACTGGCATAAAATTTCTGATGGGGGACTTCAAAGAATTTATGAAAGGTTTGTGTTTCTTGCTGAAATTGATACTTCCTTGGGGATGTAATAAATGAGGCTTACAGAGCAAATTATAATTTTATAGGTATACGTGGGACATTTATTCCGAAAGGCTAATGACATTAGCTGGAGTTTATAGTTTCTGGAAGCATGTTTCAAAACTAGAGCGGCGTGAGAATCGACGATACCTCGAGATGTTCTACATTCTCAAGTTCCGTGGTTTGGTGAGTACTCTAAGACTTGCTCTAAGTTGTTAACGCCTAGAAATTCTGTGAAAGGCATGGGCATATAAGTATTAGGGCTGTAATCCAGTTGAATATTGAATATTTAAATACAGTTTGTTTAATTTTGTATAGTACAAGACCAGAGGCTGCAGAGCTTGTGTTCATCACCAAGTTACTCAATCTTATTTTTTTTCGAACAAGTTGGAGCATTTCTTGCGCTATTTGATTAATTAATTATTTTCCTTTTTGATTGGTTATTAATTTACTATTCTCTTGTTAGATTATACTCTTCGTTAATAAAAATCTATCAGTCAAGCTTGATTTGTTCACGAACAACTCACTTCACTTACATTTCGAATTATAACTATTACTCCATGAATGTTCATGAAGTGGTATAAAGCATGAACATCAGGTTTTATGGTTCAACAGCTTTTATTTGTATTATATATATAGTGCTAAATATGCTTGATATGCAAGTAACTTTTTCCATGGTTTAACTTGTTTCAGGCAAAATCTGTCCCTAGGGTGAGCGATGACCCACGCTAAAGAACGAGTCAAGCTGTTCATGAAGTCGTAACGTTACACGTACGCATTGAATAAAGTTCTCTTCGTGTGTTGAATAATTTGTAAATTCATCAACCTGTTTGGGTGCATGTGTAACAGCACATGTATTAAACTCTGAAGCGTTTTTCTATGTGAAACTTGGCATTTCTTTGAACGTTGGGAGTGAAATCCAGTATTGTAGCTGTCGTGTGTTGAATTGATTTGCCAGCAAGGTCCTTTTTGTGCACTCTCCCGTTGTTCCTAACAATGCTGCCTGCCAAAAGACCTCATTTTAATTGATACTGAACATTGTGAAAACAAAACAGGAAATGTACCTTCATAAATGGTTTTGTATGTCTATAACATAATATGCATGTGTTGGACTTGAAATAAGTTGACTTGAATATGAGTGTATTTATACATCAGGAGTTATCAGAAAAGCCACGCTTTCAAGTGTTCAAGACAAGACTGGAGGAATGTCTTTCGGTTCCTCAGGCTCCGATACCTCTTCCCCTAGGGTTTCAGACCACACTGTGTGTATACATACTGGGGTTGCCTCTTTTTCTTTTTGTCAGAAAGTCTCAGTCCTGACATCTCTGCCACCCCTGACAGGACTGCTAAAACCAGCTTTTTTGACCACGGGACCCACATCCTCCCACGATATCACATGCTCTACAAAATCTTTTTGCTCGATCCGATCCTCCCCTCCCCTCCCCTCCTTTTCCTTACTTCCAATGGTCAAAAACTCGAACCCCCCAACCCTTGTATATTCGCTGACAATCCCTTATAAACAACAATCACTTTCAGTTATACATACTTCTTCTAGCTAGCCCAACAAAAAATAAATAAATAAAAGTTGAGCTTAACTTCTAGCTACATTTCGTTAGTTTCTAGAGCAGGCCATCCAAATAAGATACCCTGGCCTATACAAACATTTTTTATCTTCTGTGGAATCAACTTGATCATCCCTCTCTTTCCCCTCCCGTCCTACTTTTTCTTCTGTGGAAGCAACTATGAAATGTAGCTGATGCTTTATTTATTTCATGTAGAGATTATCTTACTGACTGCCAAAAGACAACTGGATACAAAAGTGGAGCACCATAATAAATCCAATACAAATTGCCCACTTAAGCCGCTTGATCAGTCTATCGATGTGTTTTAGATACAAGCATGACAGATTTGAGTAATCACTCCACCAATTAGGAATCATCAGATTATATTTTATCGTTCTAAATTTTTTCCTTTGAAAGAAATAGAAAAGTTGCTTCGGCTTCTCCTTCAATCGAATACAGGGGCAGTAGTACGTGTTGTGTCTAGCCATGATTCTAATTACAAACAGCTGCTGCGATTGATTTGGTAGATCGAATGACAACATCATAACTTAGTTCTTGGAACAGGAGGCGTGGGCAATCCAGGAGGTGGGGCACGACTCATTTTCATGGTTTGAAATGAAGAAAATTTTATTAGAAAGTAAGGAGGGGTTAGAAATTAGCAGGAAGTTAAACACAAGAGGACAGATTACGAGTCCCCAAAATGGACTAACATCCTTAAAAAGCAACGCATTGAACAATGCTATTTTGATTTTAAAGTCCAGAGTTTACACACGTAAATGCCGTTGCTGGCACGATGGAAGAAAACTGCCAATAACAGTACTGTATTAAATAATATCCACCCCTTGACCGTTGTGCTTTCAAAGGTTTGGGGCTCGAGCAGTCTTGAGACTATAACCAGTTTACCATGTGCACCACCAGAGGAATACAGAGACTTGCAACTACTTGTAGTAATAGAAGTAGCAATTAAAACAGACACCTAGGAAGCTAGAGTTAGTAAGGATCTCTAGAGCTGGCCAAATGAATGAGCAAGATAAGCCAGTGTGCCTACAAGGGGTGCGTTAATGTAAGTTGATGGCTCCGACTGCTCGTAGTCGGATCGCTGATCTGGAAACCTATCATTCTTGTCGGGCCCACCCACAACTGCACCCACCAGGATGTTTGGGTTGGGGGTTTGCGATTTCATGAAGTTGAAGCCTGAGGAGCACTGGATCTTGGCTGGGTGTGAAGCAATCGATGGCAGTGATGAGCCCCTGTGGTGTATCCTTCGTGGGTACCTTGGACCATACCCCACCATGTAGGACATTTTCAATGGGTTGTCTCCGAGTAGGTAGTCCACCTGCACAAGCAATTATAAGTTACGGAAAATGTAAACTAACAAGTAAACAAGAGAGGAATGGCATTTATGGCATATGATAAGGGTACCTGTTGTTTGGCTAGGGTCCGGAGCCTCTTTGGGGTGACAGTGATTCCACCACAATCAACGAACCGGCGGGCAGACGTTAAGTACTTGGCATAGGCTAAGAGCAGGAATGAAGTGGAGGTCACGTACTGCATATTGGTATCACTCATCTTGAACAGAAGTCCACCTACTTGGATTTCAAGCACAAAAAAACAAAAGTAGCCGTTAGAAAAAAAGGACCACTCTTTGGAGGGGAGAGAGAGAGAGAGAGAGAGAGACCTGGGGTGTATTTGGTTGATGAAAAACGGGCCCCTGGAATGATAGAACATATGAAATTATCTGCATGACCCTTGTAGTCGTGTAGGGATTGAACCTTTTGGACTAGAAATGCCTGAAAATGTAGAAGTTTCAATATAGAACACTTCAATGGCTTATTAATTGTAAAATTAGAGTTAAAAAGCAAGTGATCAGGGACCTTAGAGAGAAGAATTCTCGCTCCAACATGCTTGTTATCCCAACCAAAGAAATTATCGAAGTCTGCAGCCCCAAGGGTCTGTCCATTAACTTGAATGTAGCTGAGGTAGGCCGGATTCTTGGTGGCCTTGTGCAGCCATGCAGCACCCCACAACAGCTCATCCTAGCATATTTTGAGATGGCCAAAAAAGCTTAATTTCACCAACCTTTACGGAAACAATATTTAAAGGTTGAAGGATGACAAAGTTTACCTGATAACCAGAGTAAGAGCAATAGAAGGGGCACACGAAGTTCTTCAACCCGTTACTGTAAGAGCCTCTGTACTTATCAGCAAACTCGAACACCTAGACCGGGAAACGAGTGTTATGATAAACTTGGGGAAACTTTTTTTTTTTTAATTATTATTTTTTTTTTTATCTAATTAGAGGCTTACCCTTATTGCCCTTATGGCCAAAAGCCGGGAGTATGCTGGGTCACTTCTTCTGAAAACCAATGAAGCGGCTGCAAGAGCAGCAGCTGTTTCACCTGCCACATCAGAACCAGGGGTGTTTTTATCGATCTTGAACACACTTCTCGGGGTATCCATGTCTTCAGGCCTCTCCCAACAAGCGTGGTCCTTGTTAGCGTCACCCACCTGCCAAACACACCACATATCAACCCCAGCCTCCTCTTATCTAGCCGGAATCAAATGTCCCAAATGCATCCCCAAAACCCAAAATGCCCATTTGCTAAGACAAAAAGAAGCAGAAATGTGACGATGCGGAGCAGATAATACAAACCTGGACATAAATGGTGTCTGGATGTGCAGTCGCTTTGAGAAGGTAATCAGTAGCCCAGCGAATGGCTTCTTTGGCATTCTGCAACTCACCTTTCATTAACCCACCAAACTCAATAACACTCCATGAAAGCATAGTGGTGGTGAAAGCCATAGGGAACCCAAACTTCACATTGTCCCCAGCATCGTAGTACCCTCCAACCAAATCAACCTGCATTTCAAGACACAAAAATGAGCAAAACCCACTTCCACATTTCCCACAATGTGACGAAGAGAAGCTTAAAAACAGAGGTATTCAGAGATAAAACAGAAGGTGGTGTTAATTACATGCATAGCTGAGCCATCTGAGAGCCCAGAGTTCCTCCTCCAAGTGATCCTCTGGTTATAAGGGAGCTTCCCAGACCTTTGGCCTTCAAAGAAGAGGATTGATTTGGTGAGAGCATCTCTGTAATTGTGACTGGCAAAGCGAGGGTGGCGGTGGTGGAAAGGGAAGTTATGGTGGGCAGGAAAGGCATTGCAGAGCACAAAAGAGAGAATGAAGCAAGGAAGGAGAAGAACAGTGAACGAGAAAATGGAAAGAGCCATTTGGGCTGCCCAAGGCAAACAACCAACCAACCAACCAACGAACAACCTACCTGCAAAGCCGCACTGTGAAACGAAGTCTCCTCCTCTGCCACTCTATTTATAAAGCAAAAGCTGCCTCTACGACTTACGGCTTCGCTACAACAATAATTAGCTCCACATCCTCCAACAGGGTTTAGCTCAAGAATAAATATTGATAGAAGATATTGTTGGGAATAATTATTTTGTACATATAACGTGATAATATTTAAATTATATATCTTTTAAATTTAAAATAAAAAAATTAAAAATTAAAAATAGTTATGAAGTGAGTACAAAGTGTGTATTGTTACGTTAACTTCTCTCTAATATTATTTTATTTTTTTAATAATTAAAAATATCAAAAAAAAAAATTTATAACTAACGTACGCCCAGCGGTAACGCTGGCGGCCGCTAGCACCATCCTTAAATAATCAGTTTTACTTGTCTGAAAATGAGTACCCCTGGGGATTTTATTGGTTTATTTCAGTACTGTAGACTGCCCTTCTAAAGACCAAAGTCGGGGGCTATCATGTTATGTCAATTCAGGATTGCCTTTGCCTTGAAACCAGGACATCCAGGGGCATTAATGACCAAGCCTTATAGATCACATGGCAATTTTAATTACACCCATGCTAACATTGAAGTTTTGCTAAACAGTCCAATTTGGCCGTCACGTGTCGCCAATGATAGGTCCTTTTCTTGGACCTTCTTGTAAAGTATGGTATCCAGGTCATGCAACTGCATGTTCTTATGCACAGTTCCTGCAAGGGAATGTTTTTGCATAAAATAAAAAGAAAATGGACACCATATCTATTTTCTTTGTTTGAAATATTGAAATGTGTATGATATTAGCACTAAAAATAGTGTTGAAAAGAAATAATGATGGAATAATACAAGATCATCTAACCGATGCTTTTTCCATCAGTAAAATATCAGTACTGAGGCAGTTTGAGATTTCTCTCTCAACTCTCTAAGCGAGGCTATTTTTACATATTGAGATGATTTAGATGATCTATAAATAATAATGAACCACTTACCAAACACAACCTCAATCTTATAGCTTCTCAATTCCATTCCCTCGCAACCCACCCACTTCAACGCGTTGCCATGCCACCATCACATCATCGCCCTGCAATCCTCTTGAGATAATATACTAATAGTCTTCTTCTTGTTTTTTTTTTTTTTTTTTCCTTCGATCTCTTTCTTCCTTTAAACCTTGGTCATTTTCTTTTGTCTTGGAGGTAATGGCTAATGCTAAACCCGATCTTGTAAACTATTTTTTTTAAACTTTTCCACTAGCTTTACTTCTTTTAGAATCTTATATGTTGTTTAATCGTGTTTCATCTCAAGTCTATGCTTTTACACTATATTTGTTAGCTATAAGTCTTTTTATTAGGTTTTGATCTGTTGTGAGTATTGTTTGAAATATCAAACTCATTTTCGACCTTTCGGTTCTAGTCATATAGTTGAAAAAGATCATATTTATCTCATTATTGACTCAATCTTTTGGTCTATTATTAGTCATGTGTTAGCTTTGGCATGTTATTAACTCATTGTCGACCACATCTCTATATTTGATGATCTAGCTACCGGTTACTTAATCGCCAACGACACTTTCATCATCTCATTGGTGTCCAATACACCGATTTGAATGTTGTAACTTAATTTTAAATTCAAGATTTAAAAGTTATTTACTTTGAGTTTGAGGGATATTGTTACAAATAATATCCAATTACAAGTGACAAATTTTCATAATGATTAAGATTTTTAACTTATCTCATCTTTATATAATTCTCCTATATATAAATACATATACTTTGTATTCAATAGAATAGTAAAGATATAGCCATCAAAATTTATCTCGATCATTTTCCTCTCTCCTCTTTTTTTCTATTATATTTTATATTCTATCATGCTTATTATGCAGATATATATTTTGAGATTATACATTTATAAAAAAAAAAAGAGTAGTCTAGAAGGCTGGTACGAGGATGAGTAATGTTACATATAATCGTGGAGTGCGCAAGCGCCGTACAGTCGTTTTGAAATAGAGTAGGGTCTACTATAAAAAAATTATTATTTTTCTACGTGGATCGCGTATTTATTTACTTTTTTCAAAGTGATTACACGGTACTTACACACTCACGACTGTAACTATCATTTCTCTTTGAGGATTAGATGGCAGCGACTTACTATTGAGTTATGTACGAGTTAGTACTCAAGGATGCTTGAAACTTAATTTTACGAGTAACAAAATGCCAAATTTACGCATGCACTAGATAGATCTCTTCCCTAAAGTAAAATGGGAATCATGAATCATGATGATGTGTGTGCATGCTCCAAGTACGTTGGAACTGAGCTTATAAAATAGAGCTAGCTCTTGCCCCCAATTCGAGGCATACAGTAAGAAAGTTGAGTCTCGAGTGAATCATCGAAACGAGATCATGAACATGATGAAGATGAACAAGAACAAGAACATGAAGAGCAAGAACATGGGTCCGATGCTTGTATTCAGATTTCAGATCTGCTGTCGGAGAAAGATGCGAACATAAAACATGTAGACGATATTGAAAAAATCAGTGAGTGCAATGAGTCATTCACTAAAGGGTCAATAAAGGCCCATGCACATGCAGATACAGATCGATGTAATATTACAATTGGAATGGAGCGCTGAATCAGAGCTATACATAAGGATAAAGATTGGGAACATTTCTGATCCCTATTGTCTGCATTATCCACATTCACGTTACTCTCTCTCTTAGTGAATGGAATGATTACACGTGCAGTACCTTTTTTGAGAAATTAAGTGTTATATGTTTGCATTAAACAAAACCTTAATGACCACAAAATAGTAATGTTTTGCATAAACGTCGTGCAGTCGTATTGAAAAAAAATGAGATTTATTATTAAAAAATTATTATTATTTTTTTATATAGATTTTATATTTATTTATTTTTTTAAATGATTATACGATATTTATACACTCACAAATACAACTATTATTTCTATATATATATAATTGATTACTGCAGGGTAGTTCATGGCAGTTAAAAATAATTAATAATAGTTTATGACTGTGAGTTAACGTATAATTAATCCTGGCTCTGCTAGATATATAATATATAGCTAATACAAATAATTGTCATTTCATCTTGAATATCGAACCTAATGATAGTACTTATCTAATTTGAAACTATAATTTAAAATTAGTACTTAATTATTAAAATTCGAATGATTATTGGTCAATTAAATTTAATCAATGGATCATATATATATAATCATGCAACGTACGGTCTAGATCGATCAAGCAATTAGATCTTTAATCTCAAGCGCGTCATCACGATGCCACAAAAGTACCCTATGCAAACCATATCCAAGTCCATACACACATTCGATTAATGTACGCCCCTAAACACATGCTTTGAAGCAATAATAATATGGAGAATAAGAGCACTGGCATTGGTTTAGATAAAGCTTTGTTAATATGCCACTTTTTAATTTTTTACCAATCACTCGAAATTTAAATTTCATATTGGATTAGTAATATCACTCTTTCTAATAATAAAATATTATTTTTTATTCAAATATCTACTTTTTTAATGCATTTATTTATTTATTTTTAAATATTTATTTATTTTCATTTTCATAATTTTCAATAATCTATGCATCAAAATACATAAAATCCATCTATTAACCTAAAATTTGAGGAAGAGAACAAAAGAGGTGCTACAAATTAGACAAATCTAACCATAACTACCAAGACCCTCGAGAAGATGGAAATGGTGTTCAAGAATCAAAACCAAAGAGAGAAAATAAGAATATTATATTATTTTTCTCATAGACACTTCTCAATAAATACGCTGAACCATTATGATTAAAGTCAAGTTTGCTTATTCAGGACTAGTTTGAATAGTGAAATGTGATGAAATAAGATGAGATGATATAGTTTTAAATGAGTTGAATAAAATATTGTTAGAATATTATTTTTTAATGTTATTATTATTTTGAAATTTGAAAAATTAGAATTGTTTATTATATTTTGTGTATAAATTTGAAAAACTTATAATAATGAGATGAATTGAGATGGTTTCTGTATCCAAACGAGTCCTCAATGTTTATTTCAATGTAGATGAAAATGAGGATAACTTAGATAAAATATGGCTAAGTTAAACAAATGACTATTCTAATACCATTGCTCTATATTAATAAGAGACTTCTTTTAGAGCTCGTTAAAAGCTTTTTGAAATTACTTCACTTCCCGACTTAAAATACAGTACGTAGACACACATATACATGCACACTAGTGAGTAGTGTGAACTTCAAGCTATATATCTTGGCAGGATATCACTCATCAATCAAAGTCTTCCCATATATGCCAAAGTTGCCCATCGTGATTATGGGAGATTTATTTGTACATGGTTTCCTTTTTATTGTAAATTCATTAATTCGTTTAATTATATACATTCCATAACAATTATATAAAGCAATACAATTCACCAACGTAAAGTAAGGTGGATTTAAAACATTCTCATGGTATCAAGAGCATACCTAGATTAACCTCCTTCGATCCAAATGGCCTCTGATTCCGCACCCACCCTCATTCCCTTCAACACCATGATTCACATGGTCACCATTAAACTATCATCATCCAACAACTACCTCTTCTGGAAGAGTCAACTTCTTCCCTTTCTTGAGAGTCAAGATTTGCTCAGTCACGTTGATGGCACCATTGTGCCACCACCTCAATTTGACCCACCAACCTCCCAGACACCAAACAACAAATACCTGGCATGGAAGGCCATGGACCAGCGCTTGCTCAGCCTTCTTCTCTCCTCCCTCATGGAGGAAGCTATGGCCGAAGCTGTAGGCCTCTCCACTGCTCGAGAGGTGTGGCTTGCCATGGAAAACATCTTCAGCCACCGCTTGAAAGCACGAGAACTCCGCCTTAAGGATGATCTCCAGTTGATGAAACACAAAACTTGTTCTGTTGCCGCGTATGCCCGTGCCTTCAAGACAGTTTGTGACCAGCTCCATGCCATTGGTCGGCCTGTTGATGGCACCGATAAGGTGCACTAGTTCCTCCGTGGCCTAGGGCCTGATTTTTCAAGCTTCTCCACCGCTCAAATGGCCCAAACCCTTCTCCCCTGTTTTTCAGATTTAACCTCAAAGGCCCAAATCCATATTCACGTCCGAGCCCTATAAAGTAAGGGGCCCGATTCTAGATCCGAAGTAGCAGCAGCCACCGAAGAAGGAGCAGCTTATGACTTTGAAGCAGTAGGATATGCCTTTTCTTTCCATTATGTACTTCGGGAGCTAGGAGTGGGGAGGAATCCCAGTAGTGGAACCTAATCAATTGACATCGGAGATGGAACAGAACCCGACTCTTATCAGATTCTCCTTTCCCTTATATTATAGTTTAAACTCGCTTAAGAGCTCTTAATCAAATATGCTATGCTAAGTAGGTTGATGGACAGAGACAGAGGTCGACTTTAATCATATGCCTGCTCGTCGTGGAACTCTTTCTGGATTTCGATCTGGAAGAGGACGACCACTAAGATTGATACTCTGAAGAAAGGGATGGTTGGGAGGGGGTCGGATTTGTAGTATGAAAGGCCTACACGTCTTGGGATATTCGTGCGGATCCAATGTTGTTAGACGTGTCTCCAAGAGGGACAACAGAGATATGTATGATATCAATTCTTGTACTTTCCTATCGTCCAGTCTGCCACTTATGGGTCGTTCATTCAAGGGGTCAGTTGGAAACAAATTTCGCTTGGCTAGCAAGAAAACTAAAGCTCAATCCTGTCTGGATGGCAAACAAAATAGAATTCACTAATTGCAATATGCCTGCATAAGACAAAGCTCTGCTAGCCCAGCTCCTTGCCTTGGCAACAATATTCTCCACTAAAATCTTGCAATTAGACTTTTTAAGCCTAGAGGAGATCAATGGGACACCAAGGTACCTGATCGGAAGAGAACCTGCATTGAAGCTTAGGATACCCAAAATTTGATCCTTAACAGAATCATTCACTCCACAAGTCAAAATACTGCTCTTGTCTGGGTTCGGGGTAAGACCAGACAAATCTTTAAACCAAGAAAGGCATTCCGCATTCCGTAATCAAAGAAACAGAGTGAACCTCTCTTTTCAGTCGAGCTCTACTTCAGTCCCCTCTCCCTACGGTCGAGCTAGCTATTGCTTCCTCTTCCTCGCCTCACCCAAGAGTAGCTGCGATTACCCGGCCGTTTTGGGATGGGTGCGGGGATGATTGCTTGTCAGCCGGCCTCCCTCCCCTCTCAATCGAAGAATTGAGAGATACATATGGTGAGCCCGTCTTGTTGCCAAAGGCTTTACTCAAGTTGCAGGTGTTGATTATTCTGAGACATTTGCCCCAGTTGCCAAGACCAACTCCTTACGAGTCCTCCTCTCGATTGCTGCTATTTGCCATTGGCCTCTCCATCAGTTAGATGTTAAGAACACTTTTCTTCATGGGGACTTACATGAAGAGGTCTACATGCACTTGCCACCTGGATTTGATCCTCAGGGGGAGGGACCTCTGCCTCAACCGAGCTACAGCTAGAGCATGCGAGCTTGTTCCATTCTACACCCATTCGGGATTAGAGCCACTAAACATCAACCCCATCCAGCCAAAGAAAAGAAAGTAAATCTTGTCACCAGTTTAGAGCTTTCTGAGGAGAGCTTTCTTCCTCCTCCGTTGCGGCTTTTACAGCCACCAACAATTCTTCCCATCGTGGTGGTCTTGCTCGCAAGCCTCCAGGTCGCACAAATGGTCATAGCAGCGGCTCCTCCAATCGTGGACAAGGACACTCTAGCACTGGTCAACACCATCGTCCTCTGCGATGCCAAATCTGTAGGAAGGACAGCCCTATGCTGATCGTTGTTGCCAGCGTTACGCTTGAAGTGAGCGATCTACTCAACTCGCCGAAGCCTTCACTAGCTCTTGCAATCTCTTTGAAGACGTGGGCTCTGACTGGATACAGGGGCTTCTGCCCATATGACTACGGATTCAACCCAACTGGCCCAGTCCACAAGTTACACGAATAAAGATTGTGTAATTGTTGGGAATGACATATCAATTCCCATTACCCACACCGGTAACATTTCTCCTACCCCGAATCTCCATCTTCTTGATGTCCTAGTTGTTCCTCGTCTCACCAAAAATTTGATTTCCATTAATAAATTAACATCTGATTTTCCATTATCTGTTACCTTTACTAATAATTTGTTCACTATTCAGAATCGCAAAACAGGAACGGTGGTGGCAACCGGCAAGTGTGATGACGACTTATATGTGCTCGAATGAGGAAATCCTGCTTTTATTTTTGTCCTTAAAAATAAATCGCTTCATGCGTCTTATGATTTATGGCATACACGACTTGGACATGTCAATCATTCTTTTATTACTCTTTTAAATAAAAAAGGACAGTTTTATCTTACCTCTTTGTTGCCTTCTCCTGCTTTGTGCAGCAAATGTCAAATTGCAAAAAGTCATCATTTGCCTTATTCTCGAAATGAACATAGGTCGTCTAATGTGCTTGACCTTATCCATTGCGATATTTGAGGTCCCTCCCTTGTCAAATCAAATTTAGGGTTTGCCTACTATGTTTTTATTTATTAATGACTATTCTTGTTTCATGTGGCTCTATCCTTTAAAATTGAAATATAATTTTTATAATGTTTTTATTCAATTTCAAAATTTTGTGAAAAATCAATATTCTACTCATATCAAAATTTTTCAAAGTGACGGAGGTGCTGAATTCACTAGTAATTTCTTTCAAGATCATCTTCGTTCTTCTGGCATTCGTCATCAGCTCTCATGCCCATACACACCCGCTAGAATGGTCGCGTCGAAAGAAAACACCGCTATGTGACTGAGACAAGATTATCCCTTCTTTTTCATTCTCACCTCTCTCCTCGTTTTTGGGTTGATGCCTTCAGCACTGCAACTTACATCATCAACCGTTTGCCCACACCGCTTCTTGAAGGTAAATTACCTTTTGAGATTTTGTATGGTCATCCTCCGAATTATGAAAACTTTCATCCTTTTGGTTGCCGTGTCTATCATTGTTTACGTGATTATATGCCTAACAAACCTTCTCCTCGCAGTATTCCATGTATTTTTAAGGGTTACAGTCTTTCTCACAAAGGGTTTCGCTGCTTAGATCCCACCACTTCTAGGCTTTACATCATTCACCATGCTCAGTTTGATGAAACTCATTTCCCTACCCTTGCTACCTCTTAGGCCCAACCTATATCCTCACTTCACTTTTCCAATTTCCTTGAACCCAGTCTCTTCCATACAGATCCACCTCCCTCTGAGACCTGTTCCCCACATATTATTCAATCTGTGCCTAACCCGTATATTATGTGTACTGATTCAGTGAATGAGTCCTTGCAGGTCCTTGGTTCTCTTGCATGTCCCTTTCTTCAGCACTCGACTCCTCCACTTGAGTCTAGTGCAGATCCCGTTCCTGCTGTCGTGGTTCCGTTGGGCTCTCACCTTATGCGTACGAGAGCTGAAGTTGTATTTTCAAAACTCACCACCCAACGAATCTTATCTTCTTGGGCTCCTCTGGCCTTCTTCCTGCTCTTCTTGCATCGACTGAGCCTAAAGGTTTCAAATCTGCTACTAAGAATCATGCTTGGCTTGCTGCCATGGATGAAGAAATCCATGTACTCAAGAGTAATTGTACTTGGATTTTGGTCCCTCGACCTATCAACACCAACATTGTGGGCTCCAAATGGATTTTCCGGATCAAATACTTGCCTGATGGATCCATTGAGCGCCTCAAAGCTCGCCTTGTTGCCAAGGGCTATACGCAGGAACTTGACCTTGACTACACTAATACTTTCAGTCCTGTAATCAACGCTTCCACTGTTTGTGTTGTGCTCTCTCTTGCTGTGACACAAAAATGGCATCTTCGTCAACTTGACGTTAAGAATGTGTTTCTCAATGGTACTCTCACTGATCAAGTTTATATGGAGTAGCCTCCAGGATATATTGATCCTCGCTTTCCCAATCATGTTTGTCAGTTGAAGAAAGCTCTCTATGGCCTCAAGCAAGCCCCTCGTGCCTGGTTCAAGCATCTTAGCTCTTTTCTCACTCACCTTGGCTTTTCTTGCAGCCATGCTGACCCATCTCTTTTTATCTTTCAGAAGCAATAAGATATTATTTACCTGTTTTTTTATATTGATGACATCATTATTACAAGCAACAATTCTTCCCTTCTTGATAGCTTCACTTGTAACTCAATTCTGAGTTTGCCACTAAGGACTTGGGCCCCCTCAGTTACTTTCTTGGTCTTGAAGCTTCCTCCACTTCTGATGGTCTCTTCATTAGTCAACTCAAATATGCGCGGGATATTCTTTCTCGAGCTCAGTTGCTTGACAGTAAGCTTGTTCACACTCCCATGGTTGTTTCTTAGCATTTGTTTGCCAATGGTCCTCTGTTTTCAAATCTCACTTTCTACAGATCTCTCGTTGGCGCACTATAGTACTTGACACTCACATGTCCCGACCTTGCTTATGCTGTCAACTCTGTTAGTCAATTCCTGCATGCTCCAATTGACGATCACTTTTTGGCCGTTAAGCGTATCCTCCGCTATGTCAAAGGCACCATTCATTTTGGCTTAACTTTTCGTCCCTTCTCCTCTCTTGGTGCTCTCGTTGCTTCTTCTGATGCTGATTGGGCTGGCTGCCTTAATAGTCGCTGTTCGACCTCTGGTTACTCTATTTACCTTGGCGACAATTTAGTTTTATGGAGTGCTAAAAAATAGTCAATTATCTCTCGTTCCAGCTGTGAATATAAGTATTGTGCCCTTGCCTCCACTGCCGCCAAACTCATTTGGCTCACACATCTCTTACATGACCTCCAGGTATCCATCCCACAAGAGCCTCTTCTCTTATTTGACAACAAGAATGCACTTTTTTTGAGCTCCAATCCGGTTTCACACAAGCGGGCTAAGTATGTTGAATTAGACTATCACTTTTTCCGTGAACTTGTTGTCGCTGGCAACTCCGTACCCAACATATCCCATCTCACTTACAGGTTGCTGATATTTTTATCAAGAGCATTCCTCGCCCACTCTTTGAGTTCTTCCGATCCAAGCTCAACGTTCGATCAAATCCGACGCTCAGCTTGCTAGGGGGTGTTAAGGATATCACTCCTCAATCAAAGTCTTCCCATATATGCCAAAGTTGACTATCGTGATTACGAGAGATTTATTTATATATTGTTTTCTTTTTATTGTAAATTCATTAATTCGTATTAACTATATACATTTTGTAACAATTATATAAAGCAATGCAATTCACTACCGTAAAGTAAGGGGATTTAAAATATTCTCAATAATCTATGCCCAAAATCATGCAGAAAACAGTACCTTTTCTTCTTTCAAGTAATTGGAATGTTTTTGCGCTCCTTATGCGGTACAGCATTATTTCGTTGGACGCTTTAAGCTTTTTCCTTATAAATTGACCACCCAATTAGTGAGAGCGAGATTGCTTTCTCAATGAACAGGTAAAGAGGAGCAGAGAGGACCGAAGTATGTTGGCAGTAGAGAAAGGTCAGTCAATCATTCATCAAAGGGCCCGAAGAATATATAGGCGCGAAGAATAAAATAGCCATAGATCATCAGAACTATATATACATATATAATTGGATGGAAAACAACACATACAAGGGAGAGAAGAATACAGGAAAAAATGATAATTAGGATAAAGCTAGGGGATTGAAAACCGAAAAGGGTTATTTGTGACTATTTAATTATAGTAAAATAACTATTTATAATTAAAATAAATTTATTTTAATCATAAATAATCTTTTCATCACAATTAAATAACTATAAAAATCTATTTTTCTCGCAACGGGGACAATAATAGATCATGAAACTTTATTGTTGAAGAAACGATGGCCCAGATTTGACCTAAAAACATGAATATTTGAAGAGCGGCCTGGTTTTATCATGATCATGTGCTCCTTCGGTCCGCACCCACATGCAGTATAGCAGCATGTATTCATCATGCATGCTCATTTGCTATCTACCTCTCTGCAAAAGATCAGAAGAGAACATACATAGATGGACTTAAAAGTCAAAAGTGTGCAGCAAAAGGCTGACCCCATCTTTCTCAGTGGGTGGCAACTTGGAAAATTTCAAGTAAATCTCTTTTTCGAGCATTTCTTAAATTTTTTTTTTTTAAATTTTAATTAAAAAAGACATTTTTTATAATTTTATCCTAAATTTTACTCGTTTTTAAAAAATTTTCTACATCTTATTTTCTATCCATTTCTTATTCTATTCAAAAATATTTATCTATTCTTTCTTTAATACTTTTTTCTCTCACTTCCATTTACAAATTTAACTATTCACTATTTTTTCTTATGTTTTGAGCTATTATTGTAGTGAATATTTTTAATAAAAATTTAAATTATTTTTAATATTTTTAAAATTATTTTTATTCTTTTATATTTTCGTAGTTATTTAAATTATTTTTAAAACTATAACATGTATGAGATAAAATATAGATGATTGGAAGAAAAATTAATTTAATTGAAATGAATAAAATATTGATAAAAGTGATTTAGGGGATAAATAGTAGTTCCCTATATTTGGAGAACCACCGTTTATTTCCTAAACATTTTCCCTAAAATAAAGATACGAATGGAGGAAGGTTTTGAGAGTATTCCTTAAACTTCTCCTCAAATTATAGGAAAAAAGAAATTATATGACATCGGATGAAAATGCTCTCATGATCTTTGGAGCATCCCATTTGGTCATTCCATTAGCAAGATTGTTGGCTTTGTTGAGTGAAATGCTATTTTTGAACTTATATGTATTATATCATTTCAAATTCTTGTTTCCTTGGAGTTGGAGATGTTTGTATGCTTTCCAAAATACATGAAAGCTATGAACATGTTTAATTAGTAATGGTTTGGTTTGGATGGTAAAGTCTTCTCAAGTCATTCCATCACATCTCATTTCAATATCTAAACATTATGAGTGGAGTTACTATGCCGCCTCACTCTTATCGTTGGGCGTACCGCCCAATAGTTTTTTTTTCTTTTTTTTTTTTACATTTTTAAATACATTTAAATATTTTTAAAAAATAAAAAAATACACCAATGCACTTAAAATCACTTCTTTAATTACTAAGTAAAAAAAAAAAAAAATTGACCAACGGTAAAATGGAGCGGTCAAAATAGAGAGGCAAAATAGTTTTATTCAAACAATTATAAACACAAATACTTTTCAATTCTAAATTTTTAATGTTTTCTATCTAATCATTACCTATTCATTACAATTTTTCCAAATTTTCAAACAAAATACAAAAAATAATTCAATCTTTTTAAATTCTAAAATAAAAATTATATTAAAAATAATATTTTTATTCAATTTTTATTTCTTTCTCAAAATCCCATAAAATATATTAACTCAAAGATAATGATAGGCTTACTACTTCTTACTACTTATTGACTACTTTTTTTAACTTTTTAATTATTATTTTACTTAATGGTTAAAAAAATAACTATTAGTGAACTTGTATATATATTTTTTTAATAATTAAAGATATTTAAAAAAATACTTAAAAGAAAATAATTAAAAAATAAAAATTTCAAATACTCTATATAATAAAATAATAAAAAACTATTTTACTATTATTCATCTCTCTATCCCTAAATCATATATGCAGAGGTTCTTGTAGAGATATGTGAGTATGATCTCCAATCTACGCGTGTGGTGGCCGTCTAATCATCATAGAAACCTCTTTCTTTTTTTTTTTTTGGAGGGATTACAAACCTCTTTCAGAGCTATTAACCAGAGAGCTCTCAGCTTTCATTATTTCCTCACTTTTGCATTCCCGTGATTTCCGGTTTGCTGCAGAAAAAGCTATAATTGTTACCCACTAATACTCGTGACTTTTGGGCAATGAGCATCCTATGTGGGCTGTTTTTTAAACAGATGGGGGACCACATGTTTTCATTTCCCTCCCTCGCCTCTATCTCGATTCTCTACTCAGAGTGGCCAGGATGTTTGTCTAGCCCAATCTTGCAGTTTAGCTTCTCAACTGGCAAGAAAGTTAACGACGCCCAAAGACAACTAGGCTTGTCGATAAGTGGATCTCAGGTTTTTGGGAATGCTAACAGGGTTTGCATTTTGCAAGGCCCAACCCTTCATGGGTAGAATACTTTGATCTAAAGGGCTCTTTAAAAGCCCATTTAGATAGTAAAAATATTTCATCTCAATTCATCATTACAATTTTTTCAAATTTTTATACAAAATATAAGAAACAATTCAACTTTTTCAAATTCTAAAACAATAATAATATTAAAAAATAATATTATAATAATATTTTATTTAATTTTCAACTTTCATCTCAACTCATTTCATCTCCACTCACTATCCAGACGACACCTGCGATAGGCTGTTAGCACCTTTAAGGTTCTATAGAACAACGGTTGGTCTGATCCTCTGTATACAAAGCTCAAATTCCAAAACTTATATGTTAGGTTTATTTTATAATAAATTTAGCAATTAATTTATAAAATAAGCAAGCAGAGCTCAGCCCTCAAACAATCCATGCAATAAATAAACAATGCAAACTAATTCGTAATAATGCTGTTGTGTTAAAAATTTAACTACCATGGAATACATGAAACTTTATTCCTTCCTTGTTCACTACTAGTGCTCGACATTGGAATCTTACTCAAATTAAGGGGTTTCACATAAACCCATATCACCTGAATGCTTAGCTTCTGATCAACATCTACAATAATACAAATTAAGAGGAGGCATTATATGTCTACCTTAACTCAAATTGACATAGTATGGAATAACAGTAGAATTCAGCCACTCATTTCCTTGCAAAAATGCTCCAACTGTAAACTGGCTTGCCTCGGTTGAGCTGTTGATGACCCTATAACCAGGCCATGTCACCCTTGCGCTTGTGTTGGAGCCCGGACCTCTGTTCATATACTCCCCATAATACAGTGTGCTCAGTGCAAACGTGCCATTCCATTCCAGCCATCCAGCCGGGTCAATCAAATCATCAATGTAGGACTGGAGAAAAACCGTCCTAGAATACTCTTTCCACGGACGACCCAGGTAAGTTTCGAAGGAAGACTTCACCGGAATCAAATCCGAAGCAGCTGTAACTTTGCAGTTTAAGATGGAGATCCCAGTGTTCTGGTTAGGGTCTTCTCTCCCTTGAGCAGTGAAAATGTTTCTTTGGTTCTCGTTTGGTTTGCGAGCATAGAGGTTGCAGTTTTGGAAAACTACTGCTGCATTTCCAAAGATGAAGTCGACTGTTCCATAAATGTCACAGTCGCGATAAAACTGTCTGAGCGAATGGACGTAGAGGCTGTCTTGGTAGGCAACAAAGCTGCATTGGTAGAATGCTGAAAGATCTGCACTGCTCCTTAGAGCAACGGCTTGGTGTTTGCTTGGCCCTGCTGAGTTCTCAAAGGTGATACCCTTGGCTATGAATCCATCCCCCACCACAGCTGAAATTTATATCACAACTAATACATGCATCAGATGACGCTAAAGATAGCGTACACTCCAACAAAAGTTTGCAAACATGCCTTTTGTTGGGGACATTGCATAGGCTTATTGCGCCCTATATATAATGTTATTGAGAATTTTGCATCGATCCCAAACATCTAATTTGACATATTATAAAAAGCTTATACATTACACTCTTATTTTAACCGTTAAAAGAAAGTGATGTTACATAAGCCTCTTAACTAATTTTAAGGTAAAATGTGTCGAGTGTGAGCATCTAATAATAAAAAGGTGCAACATGTATTTATCCCTTAAATTTTGTACTTCATATGCTACACTGGTCCTAGAGAAATTGGTTAAGGTGAGGTTTGGATAGTGAATTGAGATGAAAGTTAAAAATTAAAAAAATATTGTTAGAATATTATTTTTGAATATTATTTTTATTTTGAAATTGGAAAAAATTGAATTGTTTATTATATTTTATGTGAAGATTTAAAAAAATTGTAATGATTAGATGAAATGAAATGAAATGAAATCAATTAAGATCAACTTTGAATCCAAATGAGACCTTAGGATTGGTTTTGATTCAGAGATGAAATGAGATGATTTTAGGTGAAAGATGAAAGTTGAAAAAAATATTATTTTTTAATATTATTATTGTTTTGAGATTTGAAAAAATTGATTTATTTATTATATTTTATGTAAAAATTTAATAAATTTGAAGTGATATAAGATAAAACACTTTTCAAATCTAAACATAACCTAAATAGGCTAAAAACATATTTATTCTAGAACAAAGCACGAGAAGGTTTGAAAAGAACGGGAAGATAATTTTTCCCCAGAAGGCTAAAACATACGCATGACATGCGTAACTCTATACCAACCAAGGATAAACCTTTATTTATTATTTATTATTTATTATTTATTATTATTTTTGTCTTTTTGAACACTACGGGGCACCAAAAGCTGAGCTACAAAACAAATTTCAAAACTTTGGCATGTGGTGGAGATAGTTTCAGTACTACTTCAATATGCTTTCCAGTTTTATTTTTTTTATGTTGTCATCAATTAAGAAGAGTAGGTAAAATCATCTAGATAGGTGTTGTGTGCGTGAATCTAATTTCATATATTTTGACAAGTTGAAGAAAGTAACAGAGTGTCAGAGAGAGCACATCAACATCAACATAAGCACTTTTTTTTATAAACATCCAATCATATATTAATTTATCCAAATGAACAACTCATGCTGATCAAGGATCCAAGGAACACAGGCGATGAGCATCAGGAGATGGCGGTCCCAAGCCACCGACAGGCGCTTCTATATAGATTTGTATGAAATATGAATTGTCTTTGTGGAAGGTTCAGGTCAGGGCACGGCTTTATAGATTTGTAATCACACAGCTGGACCACTCCAAATCATCACTATCTCGTCATCTTAATTTCTTCCTACTTGTCAAAAAATATATATACGTAAAATTTAATTTAAATTATGTTATACATCGTCCTTTATTATAAAATACGTTATACATCAACTTATAAATAAAAATTTTCAAATAAAAACTGTTGATCCATTTAAAAACATTGGTCAAGGTTATTTAAAAACCGACGTACAAAAATAGAAAGATGTATTATAATTATTATAAAATATAAATATAAATCTTTATATTAATTTTTGCAATAAAAATATATATAGGTAATGCAATAATAATTAAACTTGTTGATAAAAATATTAGTTTCTTTTTTAAAAAAAGCTATAAAGTAAAAACACTGTGATAAATTTTTCAAATTAAATATGCCTTTTAATTAATTAGATGATGTTCCCAGTAAGTGAAACAAAATAATATTTATATTACGTCTATCTGATGAACACAATAAAAAGAAACAATTTGCATGGAGAGTGGAAGTAAATATCCTCTTTTTTTTTTCTGTTTATTAATTTATAGTTTAATATTTATTCATATATAGTTAACAACTTTGAATCAAATCATACTTATAATGAGATAATGAGTTCTTAATAATTAAAAAGTGTCAATTAAGAAATGATATTTACAGTCAATAAGTATATAAATACTGCACAATATTTTTAAAAAAATAAGTAAATATAAGACTTATATATGATAAAAAATTAATTTTTTAATAATATACGTTACTCTTTTTTAAAACAACTTAAATAATAAGGTATTGTCCCACCATATTATTTCATATATACTACTCATATTTGTCTGATCAGACTCTGATTAATGCATGATACACCATAGGCTTTGTCCCACCATATTATGACCTTAGGTCTGACTGAGTACTATTTAACAGGCCCCGTGAATGTGCCGTCGGTTTTTGAATTAGAATAAACAAAAGGACCGCGCTACTAGGACCGACAAACAAAAGGAAAAGGAAAATGCCTTGCTTGGCGAGCACCCTAAACAACATGCCACTCTCTGTTTCAAAATCAATATTATTTTAATATTTTGTCTTCATCTAGTCCTGTCAGATCGATTTGGGTTTTCTTTTTTAGATTTTTTCGAATCTTAGGATTATTAGATTATATATCTTTGTCAAACATGCATGCATCTAGACTCATTTCTTTCTCGAACAGTTAAATATGGTGCTCAGTCAGTCAAAAACAAAATTAAATTCAAGTTTAATTTTTTTTCGAACGCTTCTACGTCCACCTCTGGATCCAGTACCGTTATTTATTTTGATGTTTTTTTTAATGTATTTTTTAACATTTTTTAATATAAATTTATAATATTATTAAGAAATACTTACTTATTCACAAAGTAAAAATAAAAAATAAAAAATAAAAGAAATTGCCAACCGAGAGAGCTGTAGGAGTAGCATTATTCTTTTCTTAATGCATGCATGTACTAGAGAAAGAAAAAGAGAAAGAAATAAACTTGAAGTATTGATCAAACAACTTACCTACGGTGGCTGACCGGAATGTAGTCCACCCATCCACCACATTCCTACTCGCTTTCACAATCGTCTTTCCAATCCCATCTCCGATGAACATCAAGTTCGTCTTCTTCCTCTCTACCTCCACATTCTCAAAATATGCACCCGCCTTTATGTATATCACAAACCTACGTAACAAATTATACTGTTCGCTCATTCATATATTATTGATATGGAAATACGTACGAAGTAGAGATCAGCACTAAAAAGTTAAAAACAAAACATTAACAAAGCAACATCTTAAATTATTAGCTAGAATTATTACTCTATCTATCACAGACCTGGTTGTGCTCGAGTTTGGGGCTGCAGCAACTGCGTCCCCGATAGTGGTGAAATTTCCAGTGCCATCAGTAGCCACCACCAAGTCATATTTGGTCTCGTTCACTGAAGATTGCAACAGTTTTCGATCTTTCCGCGCAACCCAAGATGGGAAGCCATTTTTCATTTTTCCATACTCGGGGTACACCTCGGATTTGGAACTGTTAATGCCCGGGACTTTCTTCAGTATGGCCAGAGAGTTACTTACGTGGTGAGAGATATTATACAAGCTGTTCTTGATTTCTTCTCTCACATTTCCTTTGCTATAAGCAAACCCATCAAGGCACGTGTACTGGTTGGTCATTGCGGCGCTCAGCAGTGTTTGCAGGTTATGGTAATTCTTGGAGGCTGATGATTTCCTCATGGCGAAGAGGTCGGAGATAGTTGTTCGAAGCTCGGCTATGGTGTTGTCGAAGAGCTCAAGGCAGTCGTCGAGAGCTCTCTTTTCAAGGGGGTCGAGGAGATTCTTGAGCTTCTTCCGGATGCCGGTGCAGTTGGAGGAGGAGCTTTTGACCTCGTAGATGGTGTGGTTTACAGTGGCTGAGATGATCTGTTGGAGAGATTTGGAAGTGAGATCTGGGAAAGAAGAGAGGGTTGAGACGCATAGGTCTGGGTAGAGTGTACCTTGGCATGTTGAATGGGCAACTTGGATGTGTTTGTGGAGGTGTATGCGGGAGGTATCTATGGTTTTGGGGCTTTTCTTCAGATGGGTTATGTGGGAGTGTAGGGCTAAGACAATGGCTGAAATGGCCAAGAATGTTAGCAAGAATACAATTCTTTTCCTTACATTATACATGGCGGATGTTCAGAGATAAAAAGAGAGAGGTTCGACGGAGACAGGCGAGACGGGAGACCGGAAGGGATATAAATTATTATATAATGAGAGATATTTTAAGATATCACCGAAAAAATTTTATTTATTATTTTTACATTACATATCCACGTATATAATTTATTTTTTATTTTTTATTTATCAAATATGTAATACATGAATAATGAGTAGTAGAAATTAATTAGTTTATAAAAATTAAAATAAAATTTTTAAAAAAATATAAAAGAAAAATATAATGTATAATATGTGAAAATAATAAGTAATATAATACGAGCTAATAGACGTACGGCAGCTCGTGATTGTCCTTTTTCTGTTTTAATTAATGGGCCGTGATAGGCCTAGTTGATGCTTGTTAACGTGGTAACACGCGATCATCGTGGGAATGGGCTTTATTGGATTAATGATGAAATTTTTACTAATTAAAAATGCTATAATATATTTTTTTAATTTTAATTATAAATTTTACAAATTATAAATTTTAAAAAACATACAGTTGCAAAAAAGATTCATATCGTTACTCTAATTAATTACATATGGGCCGTGCAATTATGCAAAAGAACTGGACCAGACTATAAAGGTGCGTAGGGGAAGAACACTAGGGAGAAGACAATTATCCAAATTATATAGTCTGTAGTCTGTTGATGTTGTCTCCTGCTGCCCTGCATTTGTCTGTCATTCAACCGACAATAATATCCTTTGAGCCCATGAATGGTAATCAATTTAATAAATCCTTGTATGGATCGAGCAATTAAATTAGCAACTTGAATATAATTTTGTTATATATTATTTCCATCTTTTAATAATTCACAGTTTTTTGCTCTTTTTTATTTTTTTATCTTACAAGTTATTAAAGAGAATTTAAAGAGGATATTGTATCAAACTTCATTTTATAGACGAAGTCATACCCGGCCCAAATTCGAGGACAGTACTGTCAAATCACATGAAATATTTGTGTTCATTTATCTTTATTTTATTCACTTAGTATTTATCTTTATATATATTTCAACTTACATGACCATCAAGCTTAAATAATTAAGAAGATGAACCTCCTCCTCTGTGAGTTTAAGTTTTCCCTCACTTTGCTATGATCTCATCCGACATGTTTGCATGCAGAACAAGGACAAAACGTGATGGCACAAGAAACAGAAGAAGCTAAAACAACCTTCTCAACACAAAGCTAGAAGACCATCTTGACAAAGCAAGAAAAAACTCCTCAGAGAAAACTAGGAGACCCTCAGATCCAGATCCCCACTTCTCGACACAGTATGAATTATTGGCAGTTGACCAGGGTGAAGAATGAGCCATGAAGTGTGGAGAACTTTGCATGGTTGGCCTGCTAATAACAGAAAAAGCTGTCAATAAGGAAGCCTTCAAGTCAACAATGCTTGGCATCTGGAAGCCAAGAGGTTGGGTGCAGTTTCATGAGGTTGGTTTTAATTTGTTTCTTCTTGAATTCCAAAACAATTATGATTTATTAAGAGTGCAAAGAGGAAGGCCATGGTCTTTTGATAGAAACCTTCTTTGTCTGAATGATTTTAATGGTCTACTATCCCAGAAAGATTTATCTTTCACTAAGGAATCCTTTTGGATCCAACTTCATAATTTGCCTTTCTGTGGGATGACAAAAAGCATTGGTGTTCAGGTGGGTAACAAGACATGTATAGTGCAGGAGGTGGATGTAGATGAGGATGAGATTGGCTGGGGTCCTTTTCTTCGAATAAAAGTTGAATTAGACATCACTTTGCCTCTTATGACAGGTTCTCTTATCAATATTCAAGGAAGTCGATTTTGGATCCCTTTTAAATATGGAAGGCTTCCAAACTTTTGTTTTCATTGTGGTGTGATTAAGCATGGTGAGGAAGGATGTTCAAAGGCTGTTTCAAATATCTCTTTTCATATGGCTAGTCACAGCCAGTATGGTGCATGGCTTCGAGCCCCAACTGTTAAATCTTCCAGTTTTGGTGTAAGGGAGGATAGTAAAAGGAAGAGGATGAATGGGGGTTCGAATTCTGCAGGATCGAATGAAGAAGATGATAAGGTGGCTGCTGACCAGTCCAGATATGGAAAGTCTTCATCTAGTGCTGCTAAAAGGGTTGAGTTCTCGGAACCTGCTTTGGCTAAGGAAACTAATAAGGAAGCGGTTTCATTTCCTAATGTAGAACCTCCTGCTACTCAAATTGTTGAAAAGGAAACAGAGGCTAATTTTATGGAGCAGTTACAGGAGCTTAATGGGGCATTACATGGTAAGAATCATATCATTGCTGCTTAATCACAAGGGTAATCTTTTCCCTTAGTCAATGATATCCCGAGAGGTCAGAGCAAGAATCATGTTGAGGTCATTAATAATGCAGTGAATGTGTGTGATATATGTCAAGCAGTATCATTAACTGATCCACTTGGAGGAGATGGTAAAGAAGGGCATGTTAAACCAGGTCGATGGAAAAGGAGGAGGGCTAGAGCCAAAGGGGAGAATGATAATGGTCTTGAGACCAAGAGACTCATTAATAGGAAAAGACTAAAGTCAGTGTTCCGCAAGGATGATTGTGGAATGGATTGGGTGGATGGCCTCAGTCAGAAGAAAGGAAAGTGTGATACTCAAGTAGAGGAGGCTCTTACTAATGAAGTGGCGGTGGCTGAGTTCCAGCCCCGCCAAGATCAATGAATCTCCTAAATTGGAACTGCTGAAGGCTTGAAAACTCTCGGATAATTAGATTCCTTAGTCTTTTGACTAAAGATAAGTCTCCCAACTTGGTTTTCCTTATGGAAACCAAGTGCAATAAGAAGAGAATAGAGTGTATTAGGATGAAACTCAAGTTGGATTTTTGTCTAACTGTTGAAAATATTGGCAGCAGTGGTGGGCTAGCTCTGTTGTGGAATGAGGCCATTATAGTTCGAATTTCTAGCTATTCGGGATGGCATATTAATGCTTGGATTTTTGAGGGACAACATGAGAGCCCTTGGCTGTTCACATTTTTTTATGGCCACCCTGATGTTTCAAAGAGAGCTAGAAGTTGGGATTTACTTAAAACATTAAAGCCAGCAAATGATTCCTCTTGGTTGTGTATGAGGGATTTCAATGAGATCAGTTCCAAAATAAAAAGTGGGGTGTTGCTTTGTTGCTTTGAGACCTCTGAAATAGATGGATTTATTTAGAGAAGCCTTAGAGTTCTGTGATTTGAGTGACATTTATATAAGGGGCTCTAGATTCACTTGGCCAAACAGTAGAACTAATGGAGGTTTTACTAAGGAAAAGCTTGATAGAGTTGTGGCAAACTCGACAAGGTACCATCTGTATAGCAGTTCTACTGGTTCAGTTTTACCTACCATTAGATCAGATCATAGTCCCCTTCTGCTGAATGTGTCCTCTGGCTCTAGGTCTGGGACTGATTGCATATATAATACAAGAAGAAGGTCAATTTTCAGATGGGAAGCAGGATGGCAGTTTCATGAGGAGTGTTTGGATTCAATCAAATGGACATGGAGGATGGGATCCAGTAGGCCAATATGTTGCTCTTCTTTTAAAGCAAAGCTAAATAGATGTAAGCAGGTTATAGTGAAGTGGAAATCATGTTCTCTGAGAAATAAATAGAAAGTTGTCAAGGGGAAAATGAAGGACATAGCTGATTTGCAAGCTATTGGAACAGGTGACAATTATAGACTTATTCAAGACTTGCAAAAGACGGCGAACCTTTATCTTGAGAAGGAAGAACTAAAATGGAAGCAAAGGGTAAAGCAAAACTGGTTGCATAAAGGAGACAGAAACACTCAATACTATCACAAGTTTGCTAATTAGAGGAAATCAATAAATACCATCAAAGCAGTGGAAGACAGTCAAGGCCAAATTGTCACTGATCCTCATTGATTGGAGAAACATTTATTGGTGATTTCTCTAATCTTTTCACTTCTACTAATCCCTCTGATCTGTCTAGTTGTGTTTATGGTTTAACAACACGTGTGACACTTGAAATGAATTCCAAACTTCTTAGTGAATTTACAACAATGGAAGTAAAGGATGCAATTTTTCAAATGGCCCCTCTTAGCTTAGAGGCCCAAATGAATTCCCTACCCATTTCTCTCAAGAAAATTGGTCCATCATTGGAGAAGAGATGTTTGTTTGTACAAAACGTTTTGCAGAATGGCTGCCTTTACATGACATTAATGACACATTTATCACGTTGATACCAAAGGTAAAGCAGCAAAAAAAAAAAAGGTGACAGATTGCAAGCCTATTTATCTGTGTAATGTGCTTTACAAGATTGTTTCCAAAGTGCTAGCTAATAGGTTAAAAAGAATCTTACCTGAGATCATTTCACCAAACCAGAGTGCTTTTGTGCCTGGCCGATTGATCACTAATAACATTTTAACAGCATATGAAGTTCTTCATTCTATGAATACTAGAATGTATGGAAAGTCATGTTATATGGCTCTTAAGCTTGATATGAGTAAAACTAGGGGTGGGCAGTGTGGTCCCGCCCCGCCCCCGTGTGGCGGGGTGGATCACCCCATCTGGCCGATGCGGGGGGCGGGGCCACCCGCCCGCATCTGGGCCTCCCTTCGGGGGCGTGGGCGGGATGGTGGTGACCCCCGCCCCGCCCCGCCCCCGGATGCGTAAATACTAGGCATGAAACGACCCACTCCCTATTCCCAAACCTCGTTCACTTCTCCCTCGCTCTCAGTCTCTCCCTCTCTCTGAGTTCTCGACGCCGCACCTGGTCTCTCTCTCTGCATCGCCGTCCCCGTCACCGTCGCCGTCGCACGACTCAAACTCGGTCCCTCTCTCTTCATCTCCATCAGCGAAGATCCGAAGGTAAGAAACCCTAAATTCAAAATCTTTTTTTTTTTTTTTTTTTTTTTTTTTGTGATTTATATTTTTAATGGAGATTGGAGGAAGGATGAGGTTTATCGGAGATGGAGGATGAGATTTTGTGAATTGTGTGCTGTGAAGCTTAGATTGTGCATTTGGTTTGAACTTTGAATGACTCCCGTGAGTCCCGTCTGGTTGTTTTTGTTTTTGTTTTTTTTTGTTTGCATTATGTAATGTGTGTGAATCATTGAATTATGATATTATTTGTGTCTAATTAATTCGGATTGGAACCCTAAATTACTTTAGGGTTCCAATCCGAAACCATAAATTAATTTAGGGGTTTTAATCTTTGAAGTTTGAAACCTCTAAATTAATTTAGGGTTTCGAAATACCCTAAATTAATTTAGGGGTTTCAAAGATTAAAAATCCTAAATTAATTTAGGAGTTTAATTTTTAAAATTGCTATGCACTAGGGGTTTAAAAACAGAATTTCATGCTCCTTACCAAATTGAAAAAAAAAAAAAAGAATGCACTAGGGTATTCGAAATACAATATAATTAATTAAGATGAAATATATATATATATATATATATATATATGAATGTCAAGTGATAATTTTTTTTTATTCTACTTTTTTTTATGTTCATTTTATAGTTGCTATGCTTATAGTCTTTTAAGTCTAAGAAACTATATTGTTAAGTTAGGGTTTCGAAATATCCTAAATTAATTTAGGGGTTTCAATCTTTACAACCTCTAAATTAATTTAGGGGTTTAATCTTTAAAATTGCTATGCACTAGGGGTTTAAAAAATTAATTTATGGGGTTTAAAAACAGAATTTCATGTTCCCTACCAAATTGAACAAAAAAAAAAAAAAATAGAATGCACTAGGGTATTCCGAAATTCAATATAATTAATTAAGATGAAATATATATATATATATATATATATATATATATATAGTTCATTATATAGTTGCTATGCTTATAGTCTTTCAAGTCTAAGAAACTATATTGTTAATATACTTTACTACATATATAACCAAAGTACTCAATATTTTTTATTTTTTTTATCTTGTTTTCGTAGTAGTTCTGATCCATTCAATCATGATATTTTTTATTTTTTTTATTGTGTCCGAAATTAAAGATCATTAGGATGTTAATTGTTTGGCATGTTGCTATGTTTTCTATAATTTTAGATTTCTTGTTTGCTTGAGTTCATAGATATGCCAGAAGATTCTAGTGCGAGCTCTCATTTCTAAGCTAAGGGCACCCCTACCCCTACACCTACACCTACAACTATCCCTCCTACTCATACCCCTACCCCTAGCCCTACGGCACCTTGCCCCGCCCCCAAGCCCAGCAAGAAATCTGCTTCAATAGTTTGGAGTCATTTCACCAAACTAGAGGGTAGTGACTCAAGTAACCCCAAGCCAAGTGTAACCATTGTGGAAAAATTTATGGATGTCACTATAGCAAACATGACACCTCACAATTAAATGTGCACTTAGAAGAGCAATACAAAAAAAGTACAATATTAAGATCATTACAAGAGAAAAGCCAATCTAGGCTAGAAATTGGACTTCAAAAAATGGCGGATGAGACTAGTGGAGGTGCAACTTTGAGGGGGTATACTAAGTATGATCCTGATGAGTGTAGAAGACACCTAGCTCGTATGGTCATCATGGACGAGCTACCTTTTCAACTTGTTGATGGGAAAGGGTTCTAAGCGTATTTTTGCTACTTGGAACCAAGGTTTAATATTCCTTCTTGCCACACGGTGACAAAGGATATAAAAAAATATTTTTACATTGAAATGGAGAAGTTAAGGGGTCAATTGGCGGATCAATTTGTTTGTCTCACCATTGACACTTGGACATTGATCCAAAATTTTAATTATATGTCTTTGACTGTGCATTTTATTGATTGTCATTGGACATTGCAAAAGAAAATTATAAAATTTTGTAAAATCACCGATCATAAGGGTGAGATAATTGGGAAGGCCTTGGAGGCCGCAATAAAGGAGTGAGGGTTGACCCGAGTTGTTAGAGTCACAGTCAATAATGCCTCGTCTAACGATGTCGCATTGGGACATCCGAAGACCTATCTTAGAGAGGCAAATAAGACATTCATGGGTGGTGAGTGTCTGCATGTGAGATGTGTGGCACATATTCTGAATATGATTGTCACTGATGGTTTGAGGGATCTTCATGACTTGATTGCTCTGGTTAGGACTGCTGTGAGATGGGTGAGATCTTCTCCTTCGAGGTTGGAGAAATGCAAGGTTGTCGCGAGATCTGCGGGCCTAACATCTAAGAAGGGCCTTTGTATTGATATGCCTACACGATGGAACTCAACATTTTTTATGTTGGAGGCGGCCCAAGAATATAAGCTGGCATTTGGATTATTGGGTGACGAAGACATCCAATATGTTAAATATTTTGATGATTACAGGGGATTGGGGAAACCCGTAGATGATGATTGAGAAATTGTAGCTATTTTTGTAAAGTTTTTGAGACTTTTTTACGATATCACCACAAGGCTATCTAGAACTTTGTACCCTACATCCAATGTTGTATGTCAGCAAATATATAGGATAAAAAAATAATTAGATGATATGGCCGAGGGTGGTCACATTAGGCTGCGGGAGATGACATTGATCATGAAGACAAAGTACGACAAGTATTGAGGAGATTTAACTAGGGCTAATATTTTGTTATATACAACTGTCCTCTTTGACCAGAGGTATAAGTTGGATGGCATGATATTTGGATTGGGCCTTGCGTACTGGCAAGTATGGGCGGAGCTTATTGCAGCAAGGGTTCAAGAAACCCTTACTAGATTATTTGATGAGTTTTCCACCCTACGGGATGTGCGGAACCTACACCTACCTCCTCAGCCTCAGGCTCACAGTTTCTTGAAGTCGAGGTTGGGAAAAGATATAGATTGGAGTGGAGTGAAAGGTATGAACAGACCCCATTTCTCCGGAATTCTATAGAGGCTCAGTCAGAGATAGACAGATACTTAGTAGCAGAGATTCTATCATTTTCACGAGATTTCGATATATTAAGTTGGTGGAAGGTGAATGCCGTGAAGTATCCCATCCTTTGAGAGATAGCCCGCACACTTTTGGCCATCCCTGTTAGCACCGTAGCCTCAGAGTCGACTTTTAGCACCGGAGGACGTGTATTAGATTCATTTCGGAGTTCATTAGCTCCTGCTACTGTGGAGGCTTTGATTTGCACGCAAAATTGGATCAAGGGAACTCCAATTCATGTTTCAGATGTTCTTAAGTATGAGGAGGCCGACGTCAAGGAGGAGGGTGATGATCAGCCTGGATTTGGTATTTATTTTAATTTCATTTTCTAATTTCTTATTTTAATTCATTTATTTTCATTTAATTGGTATTCATTAATTTGATTTCAAATTTAATATTTATAGTGATACATGAGACGGCGTCTACAGCTACCTCTGATGCAGTATGGCTTTGTGTTGGACCCACCATTGACATGGTTTGCACAATTTCTCCCTTAATTGTTTTTTGCATTGAAAATTTTGTTTCATCTTTATAAATTTTTAATTCTAATTTGTTTTATTTTTAACTTATTAATATTTCAGGTTTTATAACTTATTAACTTTTATGTTCTTGATTTTCAGTCTCACAGCAATCAACACAACTCACCATTCAGTGAACTCACCGATACGGCTCCACCCCAAAATCAAATTGATCAAATTGAAAAATTATGATTTTGTTAATTTACAATTAATTGTAATGTTGCTACAATAGTTAATTGTACAATTTGTACTATTTATTTTTTTAGAGGAGTTTGTAATAGTGTAATAGTTTATTAGTTCTCTTAATTTGTATAATTGTAAACTACTTATTTTAGCTTAGTGCCTTAGTGATGATTATTACTTAATTAGTTAATAATTGAAACTTAATATCTACTTAATAGTTCAATTTATGATTATATATATATATTATTATTTTTTTTCAGTTTTTAAATCTATATATTTTTTAAGTTAAATTATGGGCTCAAAGTGGCCCAAAAATGGATTATGGGCCATTTAGGGCCCAGAAAACTATACTGGGCCGAAGACCCAGTAGGATGATGAGGGGGTGCGGACGGATGGGGGTCCACCCCGGTCAGTGGACGGGGTACCCCACCCCCGCCATGCGGGGGCGGGGTACGGGAAAAAAATTTCCCACTCCCGCATATGCGGGGGCAGGGGAGGGGTGGCCCCGCCCCTTAGGGGGCGGGTATCACCCCTAAGTAAAACTTATGATCGTGTGGAATGGATTTCTCTTGAAGAAGTTATGCACAAACTTGGTTTTGATAGAAAATGGATCAATCTTATGATGGGTTACATTACGTCAATTTCTTATTCCATATTGATTAATGAAGAACCTCTTGCATCTTTCGTACCCTCTAGAGGACTTAGACAAGGAGATCAACTTTCTCCTTACTAGTTTATTTTTTGCTCCGAAGCTTTGACCTCCTTACTAAATAATGTAGAAGTTATTGGGATTATCTCAGGGGTACCAATTGGGCATGACAATCTTTAGATTAACCATCTTCTGTTTGCTAATGACAGCCTCCTGTTTTACAAGGGAGATTCTCTTGAATGGTATACGCTACTTCACCTGTCGGAGATCTATGAGAAAGCCTCGGGACAGATGCTTAATAAAAAGACAACTTACCTATTCTTCAGTAGAAACACCCCAGCTGATGTTAAAAGAAACATTTTGCAAATTGCTGGAGTTAAGTCCTCGGGGCCTTTTGAGAAATACTTGAGGCTCCCTGCTGTTGTTGGTAGATCAAAAGTTGCTGCATTTCATTCCCTTTTAGATAGAATTTGGAGCAGAATTTCAAACTGAAAAACTAAAGCACTTTCAATAGGTGGTAAGGAGATTCTTATGAAAGCAATTTTTCAAGCAATTCCCACCTATTCAATAGGCATTTTTTGCTGCTTGAGTCTATTATATAGAAGTTGAACAGTATGCTCAAGAAATTTTGGTAGGGCTATAATGAGGATCACTCTAAGATTCATTGTGTGAAATGGAGTTAATTGGGTGCAGCAAAAGCCTATGGAGGCCTTAGATTTAGGGATTTTAAGGGTGCGTTTGGTTACCAAACTCACCTCAACTCATCTCAACTCATCATTACAACTTTTTCAAATCCCAATACAAAATATAATAAACAATTCAACTTTTTCAAATTTCAAAATAATAATAATATTAAAAAATAATATTCTAACAATATTTTATCATCACAACTCAACTCAACTCAACTCACTTCAACATCCAAACACACCCTAAGAGCTTTAACTTAGCAATGCTTTCCAAACAAAGTTGGAGATTTCTTACTCAGTTTGACTCTTTACTTGTAAAGATTTTTAAAGCCAAGTACTTTCCTCAGTAGGACTTCTTAAAGGCAAGACTTAGATCAAGACCCTCCTATGCGTGGAGAAGTATCAAGGTAGGGACAAAGTTGCTGGAAGAAGGATTATACTGGAGAATTGGCAATGACAGGAAGGTGAGGATCTGGAAAGACAGGTGGCTACCAACACCTTTTAGCCATAGTATTACATCTTCCGATTGTACTCTTGGAAAGGAAGCAAAAGTAGCAATGTTGATAGATCAAGATCTAAAACGGTGGAATGAACAGCTGCTGCATCAATCTTTCACTCCTTAGGAAGTCCAACAGATTCTTAAAGTCCCCATTAGTTCAGGAGATAGAGATGATAAATTGGTTTGGTTTTATACCAAAAATAGCCAATTTTTTGTGAAGAGTGCATATCGTCTTCACAGAAGGTTGGTTACTAGAGATGAGGCAAGCAGTTCAGATGTTAGTAGTAATTATGTGTTCTGGAAATCAATATGAAAAATGAATGTTCCTAATGCCGTTAAAATGTTTATTTGGAGAGCATGTCGAGATGCCATCCCCACTTCCCCAAATTTGTGCAAGAGGAAGGTTTTGAAAGATGATTCATATATTTTTTGCAAATCTCATGTTGAAATTGTGGGGGCATGCCTTATGGAGTTGTGTAGCTTCTTAAGATGTTTGGAGTATAGGTTGCAAAATAATTCAGAAATTATCTGTTCGAAGTCATAGTTTTGCAAAAATTTAGAAAGAATTAGTATAGAAGCTGAGTAAGGAAGAATTGGACGTGGCTGCTATGATTACAAAACTAATCTGGTTTAGAAGGAATTATGTTTTTCATGGCAAAGAGTTTCATCATCTTAGATTCCTTATAACCAAAGTTACAGAGGATTATTATTTGTTCCAGATGGCTCAAGAGAGGAAGTCATCACCAGGCAGATATCTGCTTAGACAAAGCCACCTACTGACTGGTTTAAAATGAATTGGGATGCATCATGTGCTCAATCCAGAGGAAGGTAGGCATTGGAGTGATTATAAGAGATACCAGTGGTCAAGTAATTGGATGCTATCGTGACTCAAAAGCCCTTAGTTGCTAATTCTTTCATGGCTGAAGCTATTGCACTGCAAGTGGTTGTGAATTTTTGGAAGGATATGGGGATTAAAAGGGTGATGCTAGAAGGTAATTTTTTGCAAGTGATTCAATATTTGCAAAAAGATAGCCATGATATAAGCCTAGTTGGCTTGCTCTTGGAAGACACAAAATTGCTGCTCAAGTCATTTGCTCAATGGTCTATTTATCACACAAAGGATTAGCAAATGAAGCTGGACACTACCTTACTCAAAATGCTATTCATCACAGGAATGATGTGTTAGATGTGGAAATGATGCCTGATTGTTCTAAGTCTATTATTTTAAAGGAATTTTTGTAATGTATAATTGATTAATAAAGCATCTTTCTTTCAAAATAAAATAAAATAAGAAGATCATGAACTTTAAAGCAACCACGTGGCATATATATATATATATATATATATATATATATAATAATGCTTGTCGGTAAGGGCATGCAGTAGTGCACCTCATGACTCATGAGGTTCACACGCGTCTGAATTCTTTTCTCTTGATTAATAATATTATTGGAACATTAACAACTTTCCCCAATTTGTTTTCTTATAATTAATCTGTTTTTATGGTCTCTGGTCCAAACACAAACACAAACACACACATATATATGTTGATATTGTCCAAATCAATTATATAATCAGAACATATCTAGCAAGCTAAGACGTGGGTATCAGTACGATTGTTGACAGCTACTTGAATATATAATTCCATGGCCAACTGATCCATCTTAATTAGCTCTTTCTTAGAACTAATAAATTCAAAACACACGCGCTTATATTATATATATATATATATATATATATATATATATATGTATGATATAGCTGTTAATTTTCACTTTTCAGTCTGATTGCCGGTTTGATTTACGTACGTTTAAAAATTAATTATATGAATTTTCTTGCAGAAAGTTTATGCCTATACACGAATTGCAACCCATGCATTAATCCAACTTAGCTTTAGTACTCATTATCTTCACGGATCACACATTATATTTATTTTTATTTTTTATATATTTTTTTAATTTCTTTTATTTTATTCTTCAAAAACTAATCAAATTCTTCTATTTATCATCTAACACCACACTATATTTGGTAAGAGAAAAAATTAAAATTAAAAAAATTATGTGTAATGTGTGATGTGAGGATGATAAGTATAATTTTTGAATGCAATAACATTAGTGCCGTAAACTTTTTTTTTTTTTTTTTTTAATTGACCACAATGAATTAAGGTCTTCCTGTATACGATCGTCACTCATCGAACAGAACTGCGAAGAATTTTATTTTCGAACTGTGGTTATTGACCTGAAACGGGTTACAATTATTTCATAGACTAATTGATCATCATGATGTTAATTAATTAATTTTGCGTACAAGTGGATATGATTTATAACTCAGATGGATGATTTGCATGCATGTTAAGCTAAATGGACGTTTGGCATTGTAAAACATGACATGCAGTACTCCTGTGATAAGATTAAAAAAAAAATCTATAATATTGTTATAAGCTAGATATTAATAATGCTATTGAATATTTTAAAATATTTTAAATGTAGATTTAAAATATTTTAAAATATTCAATAGCATTTTGGTGATGTTTTGATGATTATTGTAATGTACATAGTAAGTAGATGGTTTCATGCAAGTGGCAGATGAAGCGTGGGGTAAGAATTGGTATATGATTTTAATCTCATATACATACATGGTATGGTTTGCATTACAGATATATCCTTATATGCACTTGCTCCTTCTAACTCAGGTTCTATGATGTACTGCAGGATATTTGCAATGCATGTATATTTTTTGGTGACAGGGGATTTCACATGGTTAAAGAAGAGAAGTTAAGACTTGTCTCTTCACCAACTAGAAACTATTGGCATACAACAACCATCCTTTAAATGTCACAACAGGTTTGTCGGTAAGCAAAATCTCCCTTAATTAGTGAAAAGCATGTTGTTATAGTTAAACATGACAAAACCACTTAGTCTTTATAGATATATTGAGGAACCCTTGTGAGTGATGTATTACCTAGTGTTTGTTAGTGAAGTTGATTTTATAATTAGGTAGTTGTAAATGTGATAAAGTCTTAAGGTTGAATTGATGCAAGATCCCTTAGTTTATGAAGTTCATTAGGTAGAGTGATCAAGTGAAAATAATATTGGGCTTATACGGTTTGTACTTTTTGCAGTTAGTTATAACCCTAGAGATGGTTTGATCAAGAGGCATGGGAACTTGTTGATGGGGACAATTATATGAAAAAGCCAGCCACAATTATGCAGCAACATATCTTTGTCTACTTGTAAGATATATGTATATATATAGTGAACAACATATATATGTTGAAGATGTTGGATATGAAGTTGCAATATTTTGGTGTATGTGAAATGGATGTACTCCCCAACATCCAGAAAAATGTATTTTCAAATTGTATGTGATACTTTATAAGTGTGTTAAAGTGTATTATCTAGTTTGGAATGAGTTTATTTCTTATGATGATGTGCTTGATATTTTAGTGTTATGGCAAAATTTTTAGCATTAGAAAGTGGATCATATGCTATGTTTATCAATTAGAGGTTTCATCCATGTAGTCTATGAAAAAAATCTGTACATGAGTATTGTTTTTTTTCTTTAAAGTTTAAAGGTTACTGTCTACAAGCTGGACAAAAGTTATTAGGATTGAAACTTTGGAGCTAGCATTTGGATCCACACATATTAATGCAGTACTAATCAACTCCTAATTAGCTGTTATGTGTATTCAATAATTCTCATGCACACTACTTAGCTAAACTATATGCCGATGATTTATCAAAATAGTAGCATAAATGAGAGGATTATGCAAATGTAATACTAAAATTGAGTCATTTCATGAAATTGGATGTTAAGTGATATTATGATATAAAATGATTCAAAAATGTATTGTATACTTTACATGCTTTGCCATTTTATCAGTGGAACTGCATGTGAAAATTCGCATTACATTGATGTACATTAATTAATATATGATCTAGCTAGCAAACTAGTGTTAGTTATAGGTCTCAGCCCTTGATTTAGATGATTTGATATCTAATTAATTAAGGCTTTATTAATTCAAATGAGAATGGAGTAGTACATGTGATTAGAATTGGATTGAATATTTTTTTAAATCTTTATATTTTTTTTAATCTCCCAAGCGAATATGAGTGGACCACCTAAAATTGAAAACCAACCCCTTCTTATAACTCGTCACCCCACTACACATGACACACACATAAAATTAGAAACAAATAGTCATATTCTAATTAATTAGTTTCCCCTGTAATTTATTCATTTGATTTGGTCCAAAATTTCCTTTGAAAATGGCATTTGGCTTCATGTGGGAATTTTTTTCTTCTCCCTTTATTAAATGAGTTTCTCAATAGTGAGGATGGCGTGTTAATCCTGCTCTATTAGTTATTGTCTGAGAGGATTATGCAAATGTAATACTAAAATTGAATCATTTCATGAAATTGGATGTTAAGTGATATTATGCTATAAAATGATTCAGAAATGTATAAATGGATGTACTGTTGGTTTGGGTACTGCACGTAAAGAATCAAATTCATGGTTTTCTACTACCAAAATCTTTTAAAAAATAATACTTTTGCTGACATTATCTTCTTTATTTGTTACGGCTTCTTCACTATTTGTTACCACTTATTCTTATCGCAAAAGGTTATTTCCCACCTTAATTTTTGGTGGAAACTTATCAACCCACCATATATCCTCATGGAAAATATATCTTCATTTTCCATGGTGTAGAAGACCTCATGTGACTATTTCCCATGGGAACAAAAATGTTTTTTCTCACCATAAAATTTGGTGAAAATTTATCAACCCACCGTATATCCTCATGGAAAATACATCTTCATTTTCTACGGTGTAGAAGACTAGGTCATGACTATTTCCCCCGGGCACAAAATGTTTTTTCCCATGAAAACTTTTGGTAATAATTTATCAACCCACAATGACCCTTCATCGAAAATAATTTTTTTTTCCACAAGTCAAAGCCCTCCCGTGACTATTTCCCAAGGATGGAATTTTTTTTCCCACGAACCAAACTGGGCGAGATAAAGTATTATTCCGACAAGTCATATTTGTGATAGGAAAAAATATTTTTTTCGGCGAGTTATTTCCGGCAAGTCACCCACGGAACGTTTTTGTGAAAAATACTTATTTCCCACCAAATTTGTATATTTTCTCATCAAGTACATAGGTGGGAATAAGCGGTATATGTTGTAGTGTGTTATTATCCCGGCTTCTATTTAATTAATTAGGAATGATTTGATAGTAATGAATATCAAATAATTATCTCCTCGATTGATCATATTATTATTATCACATAATTTGTATTATTTCAATTACTGATCCAATTCTCTTATTAATCAAAGTTATGTGTACTAAAATTAGTCGAAGTAACAAGAGAAAAATGTAGTTCTTGGAGCTCTTACCTAGTATAGGAGAACTCCCACAGTCCCACGTATTATGATGTCCACTTTTGGCACCAATCTACCTTTTTGGATTAATCCCATTAATAATGTTGATCAATCTGTCAGTTCAATTCGAAATCAAAGATACATTATATTTATTTTATTATAAAAATAAATTTATAATACGACGTAACAATATCCTTTTCTGAATCCACTTGCATATATTCAACGATGACTGGTAAACACACGCCTACTTCATGCATGAAGCAGTACTCCTACATATAACAACGGCCGGTTGACTCCACAAATACTAAACCATCGCGCCCTCCCAGTCACAATATTCTTAAGCTAGATGATCATAGTATAATTAAACTCCTGCATGCATGCCTGATAATTTCCTATAAATAAAACCCAATAACCTCATCTACCATCACACATTCTGATCTCCATTTGTCCAAAACCAATGGCCTCCAAGCTTTTCTCTCCCATAACATTCTCATTTTTCATTCTCCTTTTAATTCCCTTCTTTACCTCTCTATCTTTTGCAGATCTCTCTCATCTCACTACTCCAGTCCCACCTGAAACCATTTGCAAGTCCACCCTTTACAGCTCGTATTGCAAATCCGTGCTCCCAAATCAGACTGCCAATGTCTTCGATTATGGCCGGTTTGCGATTTTGAAGTCATTGTTGCAATCACGCATATTTTCAAGTGTAGTTAACAATTATGTTCAATACAGGTACCCCTTCTTATCCAAAACTACAATACGTGCTCTTGAGGATTGCCAATTGCTGGCTAGCTTAAACGTTGATTACCTTAAAAAATCCTATGAAACTATCAACACAACTAGTGTTGATCTCTCCACCCTTGAAGTGGATGACGTCCAAACCTTTCTGAGTGCCATTTTAACTAACCAGCAAACTTGTTTGGAAGGCCTAATTTCCACAGCTTCGGATTCAAGCATAAAGAATGCTCTTTCAGTGCCACTTTATAATGACACTAAGCTCCATGGCGTCTCTCTGGCTTTGTTCACCAAGGGGTGGGTGCCTATGAAGAAGGATTGCTGGCAGCCTGAGAGGAAATATCCTATGTTCCGAAATGGAAGTTTACCATTAAAAATGTCCAGCCAGAAACGAGCAATTTATGAGTCAGTGCGCAAGAGAAAGATTTTTGAGACAGATAGTGAAGATGAAGAGATTAGGGTTTCTGACATTGTGATCGTGTGCCAAGATGGAGGCGGAAACTTCACCACAATCAATGATGCCATTCTTGCTGCTCCAAACAACACTAACTCTTCCGATGGGTACTTTCTGATCTATGTTACAGCCGGTGTTTACCACGAGTATGTGTCCATTCCGAAGAACAAGAGGTATTTGTTGATGATTGGAGACGGTATCAATCGGACCATAATCACAGGCAACCGAAGCGTGGATGATGGTTGGACGACGTTCAATTCCGCAACTTTTGGTAAGGAATAATTAATCTCTCCAACATTTTAGGGAAGCACCGAAATTTGTATGCTCATGTTTTGTAAACAATCTTAAATTACTTCAAGAATTATACAAACAATTTAACATGCGTGCCAGCTTGATCTAAAAATTTAATTATTTCCTGGAACTTATGTGCCAAAACTTCACTAAGTTCCACGTCAATATTGCAGCTGTGGTTGCACCAGGGTTCGTGGCCGTGGACATTACTATTCGCAACACTGCTGGGCCAACAAAGCACCAAGCAGTTGCACTTCGAAGTGGGGCAGATATGTCCACGTTTTACAGCTGCAGCTTTGAGGGGTACCAGGACACATTGTACACACATTCTCTCAGGCAATTCTATCGGGAATGTGATATCTATGGGACAGTTGACTTCATATTTGGAAATGCTGCAGTTGTCCTCCAAAACTGCAACATATATCCCCGCCTTCCAATGACTGGACAATTCAATTCCATCACAGCTCAAGGTCGAACGGACCCAAATCAAAACACAGGTATTTCCATCCATAATTGTACAATTAGAGCAGCTGACGATTTGGCTGCAAGCGATGGTACTAGTACTCAAACATACCTAGGGAGGCCATGGAAGGAGTACTCCAGGACGGTTTACATGCAATCTTTCATGGACAGTTTGATAAATGCAGCAGGTTGGCATGAATGGAGTGGAAGTTTTGCACTAAGCACATTGTATTATGCGGAGTATGGAAATAGAGGACCTGGATCAGAAACTGCGAATAGAGTGACATGGCCTGGTTACCATGTGATTGACGGCGCTGATGCTGCTAAGTTTACAGTATCTTCCTTCTTGCTGGTGGAAGATGATTGGCTGCCTCGAACAGGAGTGCCTTACACCGGTGGCTTAGTGTGACTTAATATTCTTTCTTTAATAGAAAAAACAAGAATGAGTAACTTCTTGGATATCGCTGGTTGTTGTTTCATTTTTTATCTGTCATTGTTTTTACTACAGAAAAAAGCGCGTGATGCCATAAATTCTTGGCCATTAATGTACAGCTTAATCGATTCTCATGCTGTATTGTTTCATAGTATATCATGTCATGATTATTTTATGAAAGAAAAGAAAATAGTAAATGCGCGCGCACTACTTGATATTGCAAGATCTGGAATGCAACAAGTTACAGGGTGTGTTGGCGTCATGATTGTCAATTTGGCTTCACGGTTGACATGATCTTGGTACGTTGGTCGAAGATACCAACCCCGATTCCTTCGGGTTAAAAAAAAACTCTTCCCAAAATGAATTATAGGACCATTTTTTAGAGAGGTAGATGATCCCTTCAATTGTATTGATAATCCATATTTTTTGGCGAAAGAAACCATGATTATACAATAAAAAGGTTGAGCTAGGGTACAAAAATTCCAAAACCAAAACTTTAAATTTTATAAAGATAAATATATCCTACATATACAAACTAAAATTTTTATTACTATATAAAAAACTACAGGTACCAATTAAAGCAATCAATTCAACAAAAATTAACGAGCAAACCAAGATGTATCTAAGAAATTACCTTTACAGATTAGTGCCTAAACCGAGGAAAACTCATGGTGACCAACCCATATACAAGCCAAAAATATGAGAAAAATGTTAGTTTGCCCTTGGGCTTGACCTTTAGTGCATTCTTTTTAAATGTTTTAAAAAGTTACTACTAGTGAATTTGCATATTTTTTAAAAATATTTAAAGATGCATGTTTAAAAACTATTTGAAAAATAAGTAAGATTGCACTAGGGGTCATGATGCCTAGTGGTAAGAGTCGGGTGTTGCAGTAGAAGCTTCCAAAACATAAAAGTCTTACGCAAGTCTTTTGTAAAAATGTGAGAAACAAATTTATTTTATAACTTTTTACGGTGAGGTTTACTTTTTTACTAAAAGGATTGCGTAAGGTGTGTATATTTGAGACTTGTATAAATTATTACTCTTCTTTTAGTTATATTTTTTTCAAATGATCAATTTGTAGAGATCATTTTATCACGACAACGCTTTATTACTTTTAAATTGACATATTTAACATTTTAACATGAAATACGGGTAGCATTTATTTTTTTATAAAGGGGTGGGGGGTTTGAATCTAGATTTTCTATTTGGAGAATCGAGTTATATGCCATTAGGCCATCAAGCTCTTGACATATGATTAGCATATTGATTTTAAATCTTGAAGTTATACATCTTTATATATGTACGTATTTATAACTTTGTTCCTTTTGTTTTTTAAAAGAAAAAACAAATTACGGAATACATCAACGCCCCTTAAAAATCTCTAAAGTCCTAATTAGGATGGATGGAATGGAAATCTTGTTCATAGATATATATTCACAATGTGATTTATCCTTTTTTTAAGGAGTAATGCTAGATACAGTCATGAATTGTACAAACGCCGTGCACTCTTTTTAAAAAAGAGTAGGATCTATTATTAAAAAAATTAATTTTTTTATACAGATTCTATATTTACTTCATTGTTTCAAAAGAAGTGCACGGTGCTTATGCACTCTATGACTATAAATATCATTTATCTTTTATAAGATTATACAAATCGACAAAAGGCTTAGATCGATGAATTTCTACGAAAAAGGCTCCACAGAAAGAGAGAACACTAGTTGATGAATAATTTTTCAAGTTAACCATGATATCAAAGGCTTGGATGACTATGAATTATTTAATACGGTAAATCTGCCAATCCATTGTTAGGTTTTTATTCTTGATAATGGAATGGATCGATGTTTGGATATTGAATTATTAATATTAATATTTTGTAGATTCTATTAAGATATATTTAACTTGTTGTTAGTTAGCCTTCTTTGTGTGGAGCCTAGTTTTGATTGTGTGCGGCTTAATTTGATGATCAGCCAACTCGAAAATGATCCGTTGCAATTTTTTTGTTGGATCTTCAACAAGGACTGGGCCATGGTCTGACCCACTTGCTAATTAGTGTTTACTTTTATACGGCTACTGCACGGTATTTTTTATTTTCATCTGAATAAAATCTTACGTAACTCCATAGATGTCGACACGTTGCCTAACCATATAAGCCTTATGTTGTGTATAAATTGATTTTACTTTTTACTTTACTTTTTCCTTATCATTCCTAGCACAAAGCTTATATATCAAATAAAAAAGAATTTTTAGATCTATAAAATGATCTTACAAAAATAAACTTATTAACTAATGTGATCCAATGTGAAATATTAAATTTATTTTACAAGAAAATGAGTTTTACATACCATATCAAATCATGCCATAAATTTATAAGTGTATTTAAAATAGAATATCTCTGTAGACCAAACATTTTTTTAAAAGAAATAAAGATGTGTTAATTATATTACATGTCTTCGATATATCAATTGTAACACCCTGTATTTTTAGTGTATTTTTAATTGAAGGATTTTTTTTTGTTATTAATTTAAAAATTGATTCTCTTGTTTTAAATTTTCAGATTTTAGTGGGTTTATTTTTATGATTTTTAATTTGTGAAAATTAAATTTGACATGTTTCCTTAATATTAATTATTGTTATGCATTTAAATTTCTTTTCATATTAAATTAACTTGTTGTTGGATTTAATTATTTATTTTCATTTTAATCACTACGTTTGAATTATTTTATTGTACTTGTTGTTTTGAAATCGTTTCCGTTGGATCATTTTTATGATCTAAGATCTGAGGATTGTATCTTATTTCTTTTCCTTCATTTTCTCTTTCCTCTCTTTTTCTCTTCTTCTTTCTTTTCTTTTTGTTCTTTTTTTTCTTCTCCTTCCAGTTCTTTCCCGCGCGGCACCTCCTCCCTCTCTCTCCCCATGCGCTTCTCCTTCTCCACCCAGTCGTCATTGCACGCCACCATGCGCGACACCGCCCCTTCCATCAGCTTCCACACCCACCGGTGACCTCCCCCTTCGGTTTTCAGCTCCTCAGTTGCCGCCATTCTCTTCCACGCGCAGCTTGAAGACGCGACGTTCTCTTCTCTCCAGCGCCGCTGTCACTCCACCTCCGGCCACCATTTCTTCACCACTTCATCCTCGACCTCTTAGCAACCCAATGCACCCAACCCCAGCTCCGATCCTTCACCGGTGAAGCACAACCAACCCCATTTCTGATTTGGGTATTTTTGATCTTTAACCACCCTTTGCGCCGCCACCCATGGCCAACCACCACCACCACTAACTTCACCGACATCTCTAAGCCCTACCCTATCAATTTCGGGTCTTGGTTTGTCTCCGTTCAAAAGTGAATTTTTGAGACCCACGGCCATAGTGCATTTTGCACTGTTCTGTTGCAGTGCTGCCACTTCTAGCACCTCCGTGATCTTTCAAAAATTATATTATAACATTGTAAGTATTTTCTCAAAGAACTTTTGAGATTTAAATGTATTTTGCATTAACTCATATTTACTGTGAATTGGTTGGTTGTGCCGGACTGAGTCCCGAGGAGTAAGGGAGTCGGTTAGATTGGATTATGGAGTTGTTTGTGTGATTGGTTTATGATGTGAGATTTATTAGCGGTTTCGGGTTTAAATATTGGTGTTTTTAGTTTGACGTTGATTACGGTGGATATCGATAATTTTAGAAAGTGGTGATATATTTTAGAATTATGAAGGTTTTAAGTTTTGAGGAATTAAAATAGGTTATTTTAGAAGTTTAGGCTTAAATATCGAAATATGTGATTGATTGGAAATTTATGAAAATTACGTGATTATTTTATAGGTGACAATTTATAGTCGACTTGACTTTTTGAGGAAAATTTTGAAAAAGTTAAGAATTCCAGGTAAGCGGGATTCCTATGCTAGGTTTTATACGAATTATTGAGACTCAGGTTGACCTTCTGAAAACTTTGCATATTTTGTGATGAAATGAAAACTTGAGAAAAACCAACCTCGGTCGTTTATTTGCATCACTCATGAAATCTGTACGGAAAAAAGAAAATATTTTTCTGACATGTGTTGTGTAGACATGAGCAATATTTGACATATTTCTGAAATATGCAAAAGAGCGAATATGATATCATTGAGATATTTTTTTATACATGTGATATGAAATGATTTGGATATGTGTTTTGATCAAATGGAAAGGATATGAATATGTTTCGCACGTGTTTTGATATGATATGAATATGATAAACCTTTGGCATACTTATCTGTTCTGGATCAGATTCTGAATATAGTTCTAATATGATGATACTGGTTCACGTGATATGGTTGGTACCACCATGATATGATATGATATGAGTGCACCTACTTTAGAAACAAAGTGGTCTTTTTACTTGTTCTTTCCTGTGTGTACACTTGGGGCTCCGAGATTGAAAAATGGGAAGTTCACCATATGATACTGCCTGGTTTGGCCACCGGGGATAGCACAGTCCTACCACGGGGGTTAAACATGATATATGATATGATACAATATGACATAATACGATAAAATGAAGAGGTTCAGTTATGTTATGCCAAAGCGATTTTGAATATGAAAATGATATTTAATATGTACAGTTGGTTTTCGAATATGAAAATAGTTTTTGAATGCCAAAAAGGTTTTTGAGTAGGAAACGGATCTTTGAATATGAACAATTGGATGTTGAATATGAAAATGGTTTTTGCATATGAAAATAATCTTTGAATATGGAAAGTGTCTTTAAATATGAACAGTTAATTTTTGAGTCTAAAAAGTATGAAAAGTCTCTCTGATTTTCTGATAACATGTTTATGAGATCTGCATATAAAAATATAATGTTTTATTTCTGCATACTGAACTTTCTGAAAAGGCTCATGCTTGCATGCTAGTATATGCTCTCTGCTTACTGAGTTGTTGATAGCTCACCCTCTCTTATCTTCAATATTTTCAGATTATTAGAATATTTTCAGTTGAGGATTAAGAATATGGAGCATAGGTAAGAGGAGCTAAGAATAGTGGTTTAAGCATAGGAGGTTTACATGAGTATTGAGGATTTTGTTATAAAGTAAGTTTAATGCGTTCTGATGATATGAATTGTTGGGAGGTTGATTTTTTTATTAAGACTTTGTATTGTCTTGGATTAATTATACTGGAGTATTGATGTGAATTAATGAGTAGTTTGTGAGATAGAGAAAAATTTGATTATATATTATGTGGATGGAAAATGATTTTTAGCGACATGAGTTAACTCTCCGGACCCTCGGGGACGGGGCGTTACATCAATGCTACACACAATCTAATATATATATATATATATATATATATATTTATATAATGGGAATGCAGCTAGCCAACCAGTTTCCTTAGGCCATTTTGTTTTATTTATAATATCCATCTCAATGGTCTAAGATTCTCAAAGCAATCAATGACATATATATGTTGATACTGTACGTGAATGCCATATATATTTTGGAACCATAAGTAATTAGACGTGGGTCTGATCACAATTAGGCCTGTGCAAGAAGCCTGATGGGCCAATCAACCCGCATGACCTGATTGGATTCACTCGACAATAGTCGGGTTCATTGGGTCCAGATCATCTAACGGGTGTTCGATAATTCTCATGTTGGTTGAAACCGATCACCAACGGATTCAATCTTGCGTCCATCTTCGATAGATTTTGAACGAGCTACTCGTAAAAACCCATCGATCTTGCGTCGATCTTCGACGGATTCCCCACTGCTAATCAGACCCACCAAGAAATCAATAAAGTTTTACATTTTTCTCTGAGAATAAATCAAGCAAGCTAATCAGACCCACTACTTCCTCCCGAGGTGAAGGTCATCGATGATTTCAAAGGAAATTAAATAGATCTCGAAATAGATTTCAAAGAAAATGAAATACATCACAAATAAAATGAAATACATCATAAGCTTCATCACTGGTAAGGCATCCGGCAAGTTCCAGAGGTAGAAGCGACGATCTGTGGTGGGCCCTGACCACCCTCGACTTCGAGGACTACGTGGACCCCTTAAGGTGTACCTGCAGAGGGAGGGTGGGTTTGGGAGGAGAAAGGCTGAGTTGCAGAGGAGAGGAAGAGGAAGAGGAGGAACGAACTATGTGGGAGAGGCTGAGTTTGCAGAGCAAGAAAGGGGTGTGGGTCTGCAAATGAAGGTGAATGGGTGAAGACGATAAAAAAGCAAGACGAACGGGTTTGACCCGATCCGACATTTACGAGTCGGATCAAGTCAAGCTTAAAACCGTCTTCCTTGCGGGTCGGGTCAGGCCCAAATTTGATCGGGCCGGGTCTATGTGCAGCCCTAATCACAATCATCTAATTAATTAAAGATCTGATCATCACCAGTACGTACTCACCCACCCTCCCATTTGGGAAGTTTTTCACTATTATTTGAACAACTGATCCAAACTCTCTAACTCAAATTTCAAAGAAATCAAATCAACTTTATTTTAGCCGTACGTTTTGGTATATGGAGTTCCGAATCTAATTAACTGGCCAGCCATGGTGGCTATACACATGATCAGATCATTAACTAATTCTTCTTTTCATTGATCTCTCACGAAATCGGTCGAGTTCAACTTGAGTAAGTACTGCCCTTTCAACCAACTGAAATCTTTGAAATGTTTGTGTTTGCCAACTCAATATCACAGGCCGTTTGATTATGTAGCCGAAGCATTAATTGGAAACAGATGGTCCATTCATGTAATTAATTCTACTCATCATATCCTAATTCTCATCATCTTGATCTCATCATCCCATGACGTGGTATTAGATAGTTATAGACTATTTATTATATTTTACTTGTAAATCTATTATCTAATACTATATCATGAAATGATAATAAAAGAGATGAAGAATCACTACAAGAAAACTGTTTATTTGTGACCAGTTAATTCTAGCGAAATGACTATTTACAGTCAAAATGAGTTTGTTTTGATTACAAATAATTTTTTTAGCTCAATTAAATGGCCACAAAAATCTATTTTTCTTGTAATGAATATATAGATTTTTTCTTAAACTTAAACCAATATCATAAACAGTAACAATGCTAATCACTACTCTTTACCATGATTAATTCAATTCATTATTTTCAGTCACACCTAATTATATATTGATATAATATAGTTTAAGTCATTTATTTATATAAACTATATACGTACGTACTTAAATAGAAATTAATCACGTATAATATATAACAAACCAATTGATTTGACTGAAAAATAATAAGATCCAAAATAAAAATAACATTTTACTACCATAAATCCACGATCAACAAGCTGAAAAAAAAAAAAAAAAAAAATACTTGGACAAATTAGTTATGCCTAGACCACTATCACGCCACCAACGTACAGGCTGCAAGATCAAGTAGTTGACTTTACGAATACATCCCCCTCGTAATATTCCCATGCATCCAAACCACCTTCCATACATTCTATTAAACTCATTGCCTATTCTACCTTCATCCAGTCCCTGATCTCCTATAAATTCAACACATGCATCCCATCTCCCAGCACAAACTGTTCAACTTCTTCCTTTTTTAATCGCAATGGCTTCCAAGCTTTTCTCCTCCATAACAATTTTATTTTTCGTTCTCTTCCCCTTCTCTGACACTCTATCTTATGCATACAGCTCTGATCTCACTAATCCCGTCCCGCCTGAAACCATTTGCAGGTCTACCCGTCATCCTTCCTTTTGCAAATCCTTGCTTCCTAACCGTAATGCCAATGTCTTCCACTCTGGCCGATTTTTTATTTTGAAATCACTTCTGAAATCTCGCAAATTTTCAAAAATGGTGGACGCGTATCTGCAACGTAGGCCCAGTTTGTCCGAACCCACAATACGTGCCCTTGAAGATTGTAAACTGCTTGCAGGCTTGAGCCTGGATTTCCTTCAAACCTCCTACAAAACTGTCAATAAAACTAGCGTTGCTCTCTCCAGCTTGGAGGTCGATGACGTCCAAACGTTGCTTAGTGCCAGTTTAACTGACCAGCAAACATGTTTGGATGGTATAGTGAACACGGCGTCGGAGTCGAGCATAAAGAATGATCTCTTATGGAAACTTTCTAATTACACTAAGCTCCATGGTGTTTCTCTTGCCTTGTTCACAAAGGGTTGGGTGCCTATGAAGAAGTATAGCTCCCTGCCAAAGAGGAAACATCCTGCATTCCGAAATGGATGCTTACCTTTGAAAATGAACAGCAAGAAACGAGCAATTTATGAGTTAATGGGTGGCCATAGGAGTACTAATGGCTTTGGCTTTATGCATTTTGGTCTTGAGGAATAAATCCATAATGTATCTACGTTGAGATAATATAATCTGTCCTTTTGAATGAAGAGCCTCAAAACCCAACAAAAAATTCAAGCTGCCCAGATCTTTAATTGCAAAGTCACAATGTAGAGTATTTAATAGTTCATCAATGGCATGCTTGTCAGAACAAGTGATCAGAATGTCATTAACATAAATAAGAATATACATTGTGAACTTAGATGAAGTGTGAATAAACAAGGATGTATCTGACAGCGACCCATGGAAGCCTAAGTCCAGAAGGCGAGTGCTGAGACGTGAAAACCAGGCCCTTGGGGCTTGCTTCAGGCCGTATAGTGCCTTTTTCAGTTTACAGACATGGTTTGGAAATTGTGAGTGAACATACCCTTGAGGTTGGGACATGAAGACCTTCTTCGATAGAGTGCCGTGTAAAAATGCATTGTGTACATCAATTTGTCTAATCTCCCAACCTGAAGAAATAGCAATTGATAAAACTATCCTTACCGTTGTGGGCTTTATCACTGGACTATAGGTATCAGAAAAATCTACTCTGGCTTGTTGAAGGTAGCCCTTGGCTACTAACCGTGCCTTGTAGCATTCCACATCACCATTAGCTTTTCGTTTGATTCGATAGACCCATTTTGAACCAATAATATTTTGGGCATCCGTAGGGGGTACAAGAATCCAGGTACCATTTTTAAGTAACGCATTGAACTCTTGGTTCATGGCATTTCTCCATTGAGGATGCTTGACCGCAGTTGTATAACAAGATGGTTCAACCATTGCAGACTCTATTTCGGCAAGAAGAGCTTTGGGTATGGGATATCTGACGGTGCCGTTAGTGTGGGTTTTTGGCTTGGTAATGTTGTTCTTCAATCAGGTGAGCATGGGATGCTAAGATGGCTGGGTATTTGAGGTTGGCTGAGAGGGACTTTCTGGTGAGTTCGAGATTGGGGAATTTTGGTCGGGCGGGTTCGAGATTGGGAAAATTTGTTCTAGGGTATTGGAAATTGGGGAAATCGGGTCTGGTATTGAGGGAGATGATTCAGGGGCGAAGGAAGAGGAAGATGGATGTGTATGGGCTGGATGGGCTTGGGTATGTGGACGGGATGAATGTGATGGACTGGATGCACATGTGGGTTCTTCTACTGCATGATGAGAGTAAGTATTGGGCCTCATAATGGGTATCACAAAGGGGACTGCAAGAGATACTTGTGGAATAGGAGAGGATGAAACCGAATGTGATTGGAATGGAAATACTGATTCTTCAAAAACGACATCGTGAGAGATAATGATCTTGCCCGTAAGAAGATTGAGACATTTATAGCCTTTGTGATTATGGCTATACCCAAGGAAAACACACTGAATAGATTGAGGTTGTAACTTGTGACGATTATATGGTCGTAGATTGGGCCAACAGGCACAACAAAAAAATGCGAAGAAATGAATAATCGGGATCACTTAGAAATAAACGATGGAAAGGTGATGTGTTGTGAGAGACTGGTGATGGCATCCAATTAATCAAATAACAAGCAGTATCAAATGCATCATCCCAATATTTAAGAGGATTATGACTGTGATTTAGGAGAGCTAAACCAGTTTTAACAATGTGACGGTATTTACGTTCAATAGTACCGTTTTGCTAATGAGTGTGAGGGCAAGACCTTCGATGAGAGATGTTGAGAGAGACTAATAATGAAGATAGTGATCGAAATTCACCACCTCTGTCAAATTGAACATCTTTAATTTTACAATTAAATTGTCGTTCTACATGGGGCTGGAATTTACGAAAGATGGTTATAACATCACTTTTGCATGTTATGGGATAAAACCATGTGTATCGACTGTATGAGTCTAGAAAAGTAACATAATATCTGAAATCATCATGAGAAATAATAGGAGACGGGCCCCAAACATCACTATAAATTAATTCAAGTGGTGCCGAGGCACGTTTACATGGCTCAAAAAATGGTAATTGACGACTTTCAGAACTTAGACAAGCAGGGCATAAAAGTCTAGACTTATTCAAAACAACTATAAGAGAAAATTGCGATAAGACTCGATGGATTATTTTGAAGGCTGGACGACCCATTTGAGAGTGCCATTGAGAAAGTGATGCTCGTTCACTAATGAGTGCAGACGAAGAAGAAGATTTATTGGAAGCTAAAAGAGGATAAAGCCCATTCTTACTCGGCCTGTGCAGTAGAATTTTCCCCGTTGCTCGATCCTTCACAAAAAAACAAGAGGGATGAAATTTAAAGAAAATGTTAGTGGCGGTAGTAAATTTTTAAACAGATAGTAAATTTTTGGTAATTTTTGGCACATGAAGAACATTATGAAGAAGAAAAGAAATTGTAGGAGTGGAGAGTTTAGAGGTGCTAAAGTGTGTGATGGTTAAACCAGTGCCGTTACCAACTCGGATTTTATCGGGTCTAGTGTATTCCTCAGCAGTAATATTGAGATTGGAGAGATCTGAAGTCAAGTGATGCGTAGCACCCGTGTCTAGGTACCAGTTGAGATTGTTGAACTGAGAAGAATCTGTAAAATAAGCTTGCACAGAAGCGGTATTATGATCATATGATTCATCATACCGGTGGTAACATCGTAAAGCAGTGTGACCTGCTTTATTGCACACTTGACAAACAGGTCAAGAGTTTGAGGAATTAAAACTACGACCACGACCTCTGCCACGACTTGTGCGGTCAGATCCACGCCCATAATTGTACCAAGATGCATGACCAAAACTTCGACTGCCTCGAGAGCCATGAGAACCACGTGAGGCATAATTAGCACTGGCCAGATGAAGTTCGTTTGGCGTTCGGTGTTGTTCCAGGCGTATTTCGTGTGCAATTAAATGGCCATAAAGATCATCCATGGAGAGTGGCTCAACTCGGGTTGTCACATAGGTGACAAACGAATCATATTTCAGTCCAAGGCCAGCAAGTAAAAAAGAGACCAGCTCAAAATCATTTAGAGGTTGGTCAGCCGCAGCCAACGTATTGGCTAGAGTAGTAAACGTGTGAAAATAATCTGAGATCGAGGAGCTACCTTTCTTAAGTGTAGCTAATTGATAATGGAGATTCATTGAACGAGCACGGGACGTGGAAGTGAACATTCGTTCCAGCATTGACCATACTTGACGAGAGGTTTGACATTTCGTAACATGAGCAAGCACTGTTTCGGAAAGGGAGGAGTTTAACCCAGAAAGAATCAACTGGTCTTGCAAGATCCACTGCATAAAAGCCGGATTAGCCACTGTTTGGTTGGTGGCCGTAGTAATTATGGGTGAAGGGCAGATAGATGACCCATCAACGAAAGAAAAAAGATGTTGACCTTTGAGGTAGGGGACAACCTGTGCTTTTCATAACAGGTAATTGTCTCTCGTAAGTTTAATAGGTGTGAAGTTAGGAAGAGAGGTAACAGGAGCAGGAAAGGGATTTGATGTAAATATGGGTGGGAAGGGAGAGGAGACATTAGTCTCTGATATAAGGGTATTAGAATTTGCCATAGTCAACGTTAGTCTTAGGCTCTTGATACCACGTTGAGGGAAATATCAACTACACATTCAGTGTGTTGTTTCTCTTATTAATAGGTAAAGTTGTTGAGTACAGATCTAATAGTTGTAGGACTCGTAACAAATATTTAAAATGAAATAACAGAATATTCTTATCAAGATAACTACGGCTAATGAGATTGAGTTTCTGATCTTCTACTGATGTTAATCTTCTAGTCTTCTACGGCTTCTATAGCAGCTTTATCCTTATCCTTAACAGTGAGCAAGACAAAGCTTCTTCAGACATATGGCCAGGATGAAGAGGTTAAAGTTTCTGATATTGTGATTGTTTGCAAAGATGGATATGGAAACTTCACCACTATCAATGAAGCCATTGACGCTGCTCCAAACAACACGGCAGCTTCTTATGGGTACTTCTTGATCTATATCACGACCGGTGTTTACCAAGAGTATGTGTCCATTCCGGAGAACAAAAAGTACTTGTTGATGATTGGAGAGGGTATCAATCAGACTATTATCATAGGCAATTGAAGTGCTGATGATGGGTGGACAACATTCAACTCCGCAACCTTTGGTAAGAAACTATATCTAGTTTCGACATTTTAGGGATGTACATTACGTTGAATTAGGTTCAATGCTTTTGCCATTCTATAACAAGCTTAATTATCCTCTTTGATGGGTTTTCTGCTAACTTTCAAATCAATATTGCAGTTGTGGTTGCACCGGGGTTTGTTGCAGTGAACATAACTTTTATCAACACTGCTAGGGCATTTAAGCATCAAGCGGTCGCACTTCGAAGTGGGGCAAACATGTCCACATTTTATCGCTGCAATTTTGAGGGGTACCAAGCAACCTTGTACACTCACTCTCTCAGGCAGTTCAATAGGGAATGTGATATCTACGGGACAATTGACTTCATATTCGGAAATGCTGCCGTTGTTCTCCAAAATTGCAACATATATCCTCGGCTCCCAATGAGTGGACAATTCAATACCATCACAGCACAAGGTCGAACGGACCCAAATCAAAACATAGGTATCTCAGTTCATAATTGTACAATTAGACCAAACGATGATTTGGCTGCAAACGGTGGTACTACTCAAACATACCTAGGGAGGCCATGGAAGGACTACTCACGGACAGTTTACATGCAATCTTTCATGGACAGTTGTATAAATCCTACAGGTTGGCATGAATGGAGTGGAAGTTTTGCATTAAACACATTGTATTATACAGAGTATGGCAATAAAGGACCTGGATCAAACACTGCAGATAGAGTGGCATGGCTTGGTTACCATGTCATTAACACCAGTACTGATGCTACTAAGTTTACGGTGCCTTCCCTCTTGGATGGGGATGATTGGTTACCTAAAACAGGAGTTCCTTTTTCCAGCGGCTTAATATGAGCTACTCTATTTTTCTTTTCTTTTTTTGGACAATCTACACAAATGATTCCTTCGGTGTGCCCTTTTCTCTTTTTTCCTCCTTGATGCTTAATTTTCTATGATTATTTTAACTAAATAATTCAGCACAAGATCATGCGATAAGCAAGATCATGTGATAAGCTTGGCAAGTACGTATTTGTACACTACTTGACTCTGTACTATTTGATATTATTAATTTTGTTATTTTCAAGGCTTCAGGAATTTGGTATTCATGTAATATTCATATATATGGAAATATGGAATGCAACAATAGTTCCATGGTGTTAGCAAAGTTAGCATATATGTCAACATTTTATGGCTGCAGGCTGCAGCTCTGAGCCTGATGGGTTCCGGGCAACCTTGTATGCACATTCTTTTAGGCAATTCTACGGAAATGTAACATGCATGGACAGTTGTTTGAAGTTTAAACAAATCCAATGTATGAAACTTTTGTGCATTCTATGAAGAAAACTTTTATGCTTTTCAAGAGTTTCTTTTATCAAAGTTATCTTTTTATTTCGAGATAATGTGTCCTTTTATTTTTTCAACAGTAACTCAATAGTCATGAAGTGTGATCATTCTTATGTGCCTATATATAGGTTGATGTATTGTAATCTATTTTTTAAGAGAGTAAGAAAAGTTTTGATAAATTTCTCCCTTCAAATTGGTATTAGAGCCAGGTCACAACATATTCAGAATTTTCTAGAAATGGCCTCCAATTTTGTCCAACAACAAATTTTAAAACGTTCGAAAGATAGTTATGAGATATGTTCAATCCAAATGAGAGCTCTATTTGGGTCTCAAGATCCGTTGGATATTGTTACCGAAGGATTTACAGAGCCCACAAAGGCACAAGAAGTTGCATACACTGTAAATGAGAAGCAAACTCTTAAAGAGAAAAGAATGAAGGATAAAAATGCATTATTCGTACACTGCTTGACTATTTGATATTTTTAATTTCGTTATTTTCAAGACTTCAAGAATTTGGTATTCATGTAATATTCATATATATGGAAATATGGAACGCAGCAATAGTTCCATGGTGTTAGCAAACTTAGCATATATGTCAACATTTTATGGCTACAGGCTGCAGCTCTAACCTGAAGGGTTCCGGGCAACCTTGTACGCACATTCTTTTAGGAAATTCTACTGGGAATGTGACATCCATGGGATAGTTCTTGGAAGTTTAAAAAAATGCAATGTATGAAATTTTTGTGCATTCTACGAAGAAAACTTTTCAGTTTTTCAAGAGTTTCTTTTATCAAAGTTATCTTTTTATTTCCTGATAATGTGTCTTTTTATTTTTTCAAGAGTAACTCGATGGTAATGAAGTATGATGAGTCTTATGTGCCTATATATAGGTTGATGCATTGTAATCTATTTTTTAAGAGAGTAAGAAAAGTTTTGATAAATTTTTTCCTTCAAATTGGTATCAGAGCTAGGTCACGACACATTCAGAATTTTCTAGAAATGGCCTCCAACTTTGTCTAACAACAAATTTCTAAACTTTCGAAAGATAATTATGGGATGTGTTCTATCCAAATTAGAGCCCTACTTGGGTCTCAAGTTCCGCTGGATATTGTTACCGACTGATTTATAAAGCCCACAGAGGCACAAGAAGCCGCATACACTGTAAATGAGAAGCGGAGTCTTAAAGAGCAAAAAATGAAGGATGAAAAAGCATTATTCGTACACTGCTTGACTATTTGATATTTTTAATTTCATTATTTTCAAGGCTTCAAGAATTTGGTATTCATGTAATATTCATAAATGGAAATATGGAATGCAACAATAGTTCCATGGTGTTAGCAAACTTAGCATATATGTCAACATTTTATGGTTGCAAGCTGCAACTCTGAGCCTGAGGGGTTCCAGGCAACCTTGTATACACATTCTTTTACGTAATTCTACCGGGAATGTGACATGTATGGGATAATTGTTGGAAGTTTAAACAAATCCAATGTATGAAACTTTTGTGCATTCTACGAAGAAAACTTTTCGACTTTTCAAGAGTTTTTTTTATCAAAATTATCTTTTTATTTCAATGGTCATGAAGTATGATGAGTCTTATGTGCCTATATATAGGTTGATCCATTGTAATATATTTTTAAGAGAGTAAGAAAAGTTTTGATAAATTTCTCCTTTCAAATTGGTAATAGAGCCAGGTCACGACACATTTAGAATTTTCTAGAAATGGCCTCCAACTTTGTCCAACAACAAATTTCAAAACTTTCGAAATATAATTATGGGATGTGTTCTATCCAAATGAGAGCCCTATTTGGGTCTCAAGATCTGCTGGATATTGTTGCCGACGGATTTACAGAGTCCACAGAGGCACAAGAAGTCGCATACACTGTAAATGAGAAGTGGACTCTTAAAAAGCAAAGAATGAAGGATAAAAAATGCATTATTCATATTCTACTAAGGGTTTGATGATGCTACCTTCGAAAAAGTTGCCAAAGCAACGACAAGTAAACAAGCATGGGAGATTCTTGCTTCTATTTTCAAAGGAGATGAACGGGTGAGATGAGTTCACCAGCAAACATTACAAGGCCAATGCTATACATGAAGGAAGGTGAAATGGTGTCTTATTATTTCTCACGATTGTTGGTGATTGTGAATAGTGTTAAAAGAAATAATGTGTAAATTGATGACATTCGAGTCATCGAAAGGTCCTTTGATCCCTTTCTCCTAAATTTGAACATGTAGTTGTAGCTATTGAAGAGTCTAATTTGAGGAGTTGATGGGTTCTCTCCAAGTACATGAGCAAAGGATGCAAAAGAGTGTTGATTATACCAAGCTAGAACAAGCACTAGAGTAAACAAGGACTCTAAATGATTGAGAAAAATCTAGCCCCAACCAAGGTCGTGGCAGAGGCAGGGGGCGTGGAAGTCGCCAACGACTAGACCAAAGTCAGCAGGAAAGTAGAAGCTCAAGAGGTCGAGATCGAGAACGAAAAGGCAATCGAGGAAGAGGAAGATCCACACATGGAAGTGGAAACACCAAGAAAGAACATCCAATACTACAATTGCAATAAGTTTGGACACTATGCCTCATATTGTTGGCACAAAGACAATGAACAGGCCAATGTTATAGAAATAACAAATGATGCTGGTAGTGACACCACCTTATTTCTCTCTCATAATAATTTAAGTTCACAATGTGAAACTTGGTACCTTGATTTCGGTGCAAGCAATCACTTGTGTGGAAAGAAAGAGCTATTTGAAGAATTCACCAAACAAGTTCATGGAAATGTGAACTTGAGAGATTCATCCAAACTCCAAGTTAAAGGCAAAGGGAAGATACAAATTTATCAAAAGAATACATCTCTAATGTTTATTATGTGTCAAATATGAAAAAAGTAATATTCTCAACGTTGTACAATTGCTCGAGAAGGGATACATCATACATATAGAGGACAATTCTCTCACTCTAAGAGATGGACGTTGAAGAAATATGACTCGTGTTCCAATGACCAACAATCGTATGTTCTAGCTGCATCTTATAAAAAAGTTCAAGAATTGCTTTTATGGAATCAAAGAAAGTGAGCCATAGAAGTGGCATCTTCGCTTTGGCCATCTATATTTCAACGGCCATAAGCTACTATCTTCATCAGGCATAGTGCATGGATTACCAATGATAGAGGCACCACGTTTGTGAAAGGTGCATACTTGGCAAGCAATCATGACAACCTTTTCCAAGTGGAAAGTCTTGGAGAGCAACAGAGCCATTGCAACTAGTTCACACCGACAGATGGGACCAATATAATTCATATCTTTTGGAGGTAATAAATATTTTATTACTTTCATTGATGATTTCAACAGAAAAATATGGATTTATTTTCTTAAAGAAAAGTACACTACTTTTTGTGTATTTAAGAATTTTAAGACTCTTGTTCATAATGAAAGTAGTCACAAGCTTGTAACTCTTTGCTCTGATTGAGGTGGTGAGTACCCCTCAAAAGAATTTAATGAGTATTGTAGGGAAAATAGCATAAAGCATCAGTTTATTACTGCTTACACATCACAGCAAAATGGAATTGCTGAAAGAAAGAATCGAACTATCCTCAATATAACTAGAACTATGCTCAAAGAGAAAGGACTGCCAAAAGGATTTTGGGCAGAGGTTGTGGTGTGCTTAGCTTATCTACTCCATAGATGTCTTACCAAAAGTGTCAAGAATATGACACCTCAAGAGGTGTGGAGTAGTTACAAACCAAGTGTCGCACAATTAAGAATTTTTGGGTGCGTTGCTTATTCCCAAGTTTCCAAAGCCAAGAGAAAGAAGTTTGATGATCATGGCGAGAAATGTATCTTCATTGGATATAGAACATAATGAAGAGTCAAAAGCATATAAACTCTACAATCTATGAACAAAAAAAGTACTAGTTAGTAGAGATATTATCTTCGATGAAGAAGGAGCACGGAGTCCAAATGATGAAGAGATTGCAAAAGAGAAGTACATGTTGGAGGAGCTAGAAGAAATCTCAACCAAAGTTCCACCAAGTACCATGTTCTCAACCCGCCACACCATCCGCAACACATTGGACCTCTCCACCTTCTATGGGAGATAGTAGTCATAGATCCTCCACAAATCAAAGTAGAGCCAAGATGAGAAGTCTTAGGGAAATCTATGAGAAAACAGAAGATTGAGAGACAAATCTTTTATGTCTATATATTGATCATGAGCCTCTCACATTCCAAGAGGCTATATAAGAAGATTGTTGGCAATTAGCGGTGCCGGAAGAGATCCATGCCTTTCAAAAGAAAATGGGAGTTGACAACACTCCCACCAAACCAAAAGGTTATTGGTGTCAAATGGGTGTACAAGATCAAACGTATTGCATAAGGTGAAGATGAATGGTACAAGGCGAGATTGATAGCTAAAGGTTACAAACATAAGTATGGCGTTGACTATGAAGAAGTTTTTGTGCCAGTTGCAATACTTGATACAGTGAGATTGTTGATTTCACTTGCTGCTCATCATAGATGGAAGATATACTAACTTGATGTCAAATCTACCTTCCTTAATGGCATCCTCGAAGAAGAAGTGTATATACAACAACCAGAATGCTTCATAAAGAATTGAGAAGAAAACAAGGTATATCGCTTAAAGAAAGCATTGTTTGGCTTAAAACAAGCACTAAGGACCTAGAATGCGCGTTATGATAGTTACCTTCATCAAAATGACTTTACCAAATGTCCATATGAACATGCAGTGTATACGAAGAAGAATTATTGTTGTAAATTTCTAATCATTTGCCTTTATATTGATGTTCTTTTATACACAAGAAATAGTGAGAAGATGATTGAGAAATTCAAGCAATCAATGTTTAAGGAGTACGACATGAGTGACAATGGGTTGATGTCCTACTTTCTTGGTATTGAAGTGAAGTAGCAACATGATGAAATTTTTATATGCCAAAAGAAGTACACAAGGGCATTTTAGAAAAATTCAAAATGGATGGTTGTGACCCTATAAATATTCCAGTTGCAACAGGTACAAAATTATCAAAAGAGTGAGATGGACAAGTCATTGAAATGACTCTTTATAGAAGTGTGGAAGTTTGAGATACTTGACTATCACAAGGTCTGATATTGTTTATGGAATTGGACTCGTGAGTCGATATATAGAGAAACCAATGTAGACTCATTCTTTAGATGCAAAAAAAAAAATACTGAGATACATCAAAGGAACCAAAAATTTTGATTTATTTTATGCTTATGGTGAAGAAAAAAAAATAGTTCGGTATTCAAATAGTGATTGGGGAAGTGATAAAGATGAGAGAAAAAGTATTATTGGTTATGTGTTCTATCTTAATTCAACAACATGAGTTGTAGCGTTGTTTACCTGTGAAGCAGAATATGTGGCAGCTTCCTCTACAATTTGTGAAGCTATATGGCTAAGGAATCTCTTGAAGGAATTAGAGTATCCACAAGAAGAACCAATAATAATTTATGTGCATAACAAATTAGCTATAAAGTTAGCAAAGAACCTAGTGCAACATGAGAGAAGCAAACACATTGATATGAGGTTTCATTTTCTTAGAGAGACCATGTGAAGCAAAAGACAATAGAGCTCCAATATTGTCACACCACTGAGCAAGTAGCATATATTTTTTACCTAGCCATTATCTGGTAAAACTTTCATGAGGCTAAGAGACATGCTCGGTATAATGACATTTAGATTTGAGGAGGCATGTTGGAAGTTTAAAAAAAATCCAATGTATGAAGACTTTTGTGCATTTTGCGAAAAAGAGTTTTCGGTTTTTCAAGAGTGCCTTTTAATTTACCAAAGTTGTCTTTGTATTTCCGATAATGTGTCCATTTACTTTTTCAAGAGTACCTTAATGGTCATCAAATACAATGAGTTATGTGCCTATATATAGGTTGATGCATTGTAATCTATTTTTTAAGAGAGTAAGAAAAATTTAGATAAATTTCTCCCTTCAACAATTGATTTCATAGATGGAAATGCTTTTGTTTTTCTCCAAAACTACAACATATATATATCCTTGCCGTCCAATGACTGGACAATTCAATAACATTACTACTCAAGGTCGAACAGATCCAAATCAAAACACGGGTACTTCAATTCATAACTCTACAATTAGAGTGGTCGATAATTCAGCTACAATCAATGGTTCAACTCCAAACATATCTAGAGAGGACATGGAAGGAATGAATACACCAGAACAATTTGTGTGTATTAATTAATCTTTCATGGACAGTTCCATGGATCGTGCTGGTTGGCATGAATGGAGTGGAAGTTTTGCATTGAACTCATTGTATTATGCAAAGAATGGGAATAGGGGGCTCGGATCAAACACTGTGTATAGAGTGACATGGCTTAGTTACCATGTGATTAATGAGATTCATGCTGCTAATTTCATGGTGTCTACCTTGTTGTATGGGAATAATTGGTTGTCTCTAACAGAAGTGCCTTACACCGATGACTTAATATGAACAACTTGTATCTTTTTGAGAATTGGAGTGACTCCTTGGATATTGTTGTTTGCTATTTCACTGTCGGTTACTATTTTTGGCTAAAGAAGTAATCACGATTTGATGTCAAAAGCTTGCCAAGTTAGAGATTGAGATTGTTGTAATATGGATTCAAACTACGTCAGAATTTATAAAATAAAATTGAGAAGTGAAAGTGATGTTTATTTTGGGGGTGGTGGGGAGATAATTAATTAAACAAACTTTGTAAAATCAGTGTAACGTGCGTAAATCATTCCTTACGCAAATCATGAGCCAAGATTTGGAGACTTTTTGATAACTTCCTTTGTTGAGTTTGGATAGTTGAATGGTCTATGGCTATTGCTTAGCCTGTTATTTGGTGTAGCTTTTGCTGATATTTTCTATAACAATCTCTAATGGTTGTATACGCACTACAAGAAATCAGGCATTTTTCAGTATTCAAAATTGTCGCAAATATTCACAATAATCGCTGCATTTGATCAATTTTTGCGATTTTTAATTCATTACATTTTCAACGAAATTAAAGTGCTATTTCTGACCAACTTCAGTGATATGCAAAAATCGTCACAAAAAGTACCTATTTCCAGCGATTTTAGTTTGTCACAAATGCATCAAAAATCGCTGGAAATACCGTTTTCAATTTATATTTAAATTGTTGAGAAAAGTCAATTGTGGTAATATTTATCGTTGCAAAAACTTAATAAATCGCTGCAAATAACTATATCTTTTTCCAACGATTATAAATTATCATCACTATTATATATTCCAAGCGGGTTATTTTCGCCGCAAAAGAGTATTTGCGGTGATATGTGAGCGCCGCAAATAACTTGAATAGTTTCACAAAAAAAAAAAAAAAACAAATTGCACAAAAATATAGATGAACTGTAATATTAGAGACCCTTATATTTAATATATGTATACATAACTGTAAGATATAATTAATTCACCTAAATAGTGCGGCAACCCCTCACAGTGATTGTTGTTTTAATACTACACACACACACACACACACACACACACACACATATATATGCATATCAATGAAATGAGAGATTTTGCTGGAAAATTATATAAGCTACCTATTTATTATTTATAAGCAAAAGCCAAGTTTTAAGGTATGAATTATTAAAGTTGAAACAAAAAGTCCTCATAACCAATTTTCAAAGCAATTTTTTTCCTCAAGTAATCACTATATATAGTGTGATTCCAAAGAGAATGAAGCTCATGGGCTTGATTATAGTCTTCTGTACCAATGCTAGATTAGATCAACTAACATACCTTATCCAGAAGTATTTCCAGAAAATGTTCAGGACGTAAAATAATATTCTTAAAATTGATTGTCGTTCTCTGCAAAATGAGAAGAAAACAATGTCTTAGACTGTCAACTAATTTAATTGAGCAACAATTTAAGGCATAAGATTTAATGAGAAACTGAAATAGTTATGGTTATACACCAATTTTAAAGGTTTTCATTTTAGATTACAGTAGAACCAAGGTACAGGCAGAAGTGCAAGGATCCTAAAGAGACCTAACACTTCATGAGAGGTGCAAGGATCCTGTGATATACAACCTCCTACCACACTTCCTCGTCATAAATATTGCATAGGACTTATGCAAAAGAAGGGTTTGCATCATCCTTTCCTGATTAAACTACTCAAAAAATGATAGCTACTTAGTTGTCATGTATATTGTGGAAGACTGTACAATAAGCTATCAACAATTAACATTAGTGCAAAATACATGTTACCTCAGAAACTTGACAGTTGCTTACATACGACTTCCAAGGTTAAGGTTCCAATACAATGCCACCATGCTTAAGACTGCAATGCAGGACAAAAGCATTTCACAAGGGAGACTACCAAAAAATAATCTACTCTCACAATAAAATTGAATAAGTTTGAAAGATAAATTCTTATATCCTACTGATCCCGCAACCACTTGAGCGCCTCTGCATATCTCTACAAGGGAGACTACCAAGTGTATTTACCGAATGCATCCAATTTCAACTGTGGTACTTCAACAGCTTGTGTAGACCAGAAATCGATAATCATCATCAACTAAACTTGGTTTCAACAAAAGAAACCCAACTTTGCAAGAAGACTGCATGTCTTCAAATGTGTATACACACACTCACACAATGACATAAGCTAGGGTCCTCATCATAAAAAAATATATAAAAAAAAAAAAAGAGGTAGTTGTTGGCGTTTTTGTTTTATAGGCATAATTTGGTGACACTTGATTTGTCAGGCATTCATAAATGGACTATTTGAATAATCTGTTGCCTAGTTAAAATGGTGGAAGTTGGCTTGTCAAAACAGTTTGAGGCACAAGACACTCAACCAGGTACAAGAATGTGAGAAACATTCTAGCTTTTTTTTTTTGTTTTTATCACCAACCAAATGTAGCTAAAAGACAAAGATCATTGGGTGAAATAAAAATAAATAAGAATCTGATTTTGGGACAAAATAAAGTGGCTTCATTGTAGCTTTTTGCTTGGACATGATGATATACAGCTGATCTTTTTCATGATCACAAGGAATAATATTCATGCAAACATTACAACTGATCTTTTTATTGCAAAAGAATGCAATGAAGCTCCAGAATCGTCGGTATAATTTTTAAGCTCAACCACACAATGAGAACACCAACACTAACCTTTCCCCATAGTAACAACAACAATTGTTACTACTAATATTGGATATGATATTCAAGAAGCAGCAGAAAATCCAAATTATCATAGCATAATGGATATGCAAAAGAAATTGTGAAACGGGGCCTAAAACTCATTTACCTCCCATTGAAAATATCAAATTCATTTTCTAGCTAATACAAGGCTTTGGATGCCATATATTTGACCCCACATACCAACGATGAATTTATCATCTCCTAAGAGTTTAGATTTTTTGGAGTTTAAATTTTTTAGATAAGTATAATTTAACTCAAAGAATGAAATTATATCATGAGATTTTTCGGAATTAATTCCAAATCATGCTTGCTCTCTACTTGTTTTTCCCCTTTGAAGTCCTTAAGCCAGTGCATTGCCTTCGTGCTTGCTCTCATTTATTTTCTAGCCGATCCTCACTGGTTATTTTAAATGTTTTCATATGATGCCATTTGTACTAACTGTAGATAGCAAAGCTCCTCTGTTGTTATAACAATATACTTAATGAAAAGAATGATCTAGGTCATGATAGTTTATATCTCAAAGTTGTTGATGGAAATACTGTTTTCCAGGCAAACAAACACTATCAATAGCACCCACCAAGAATGCTTGGAGAGACTACAAGTTAGTCAATATACAAATTGAAACAAAATCCTAACTTCATGTTCATAACCCAAATCCATTAAAGTAGCAATCCAATTCTAATTACCTCCATCACAAAGCACCTCACAACTCTAAGCCACCAACACAGACAACAAAGACACAAAATAATATTCTTTATTACACACTTTTGTAGCACAAAATAGAGAGATGAGAGAGAGAGAGGCGGTGGAGGAGACATGACCTAGCGACGAGGACGAAGAACATGGTAGTTATGGTGGCAGAGCAGGACCGAGGAGTCGTAGAGATGAGAGAGAGACCAGGCGGTGCTCGGCGCCATGGAGTGCTTCTTGAGAGATGTAGCCGAGAGAGAAATAGAAAGACTTTTGCCCTCGAGCTGCTAGGCTAGGCGTGGAGGAAAAGTGGACTCCGACAGAGGACTAGCGATAGCTTTGAGGTGTGAGTGGTGGAGAATGGCGCCCCTAGTGGCGACGATTTCCAGAGAAATATGAGAGAGAGAGAGAGAGAGAGAGAGAGAGAGAGGCGATTCTAGATTCAGGGAAATGAAAATTTTTGGCGTGGGGGTTGGTGGGGAAGGAGGGGGTGGACGTTGAGGTGAGGTGGCTGTGGCGTGGTAGGGTCGTTAGCGACGGGCTATGTGTGGCGGCGTGGGTTGAGGGAGAAAAGGGATTGGGGAGACAGAGGGGGGAGGGGAGTGGAGGTAAAAGAAGAGGGGGAATGCGGGCATTTTAATTTTAGTATCGTTTACGGCGATATTAACTCGCCGTAAAAGCTACATTCTTTGCAGCAAAAGACAAACGGATCATTCACGACGATATAACAATTGTTGGAGCTACTCATTTCCGGCGATTAAAAGATATTTTGGGCGCTTTTATTCGACAAAAATAACATTTAATTCGCCGAAAAATATTCTATTGTGGCAATTTTCATATTCGTCACAAAGAAAATTTGCCACAGTCAAAAATTTCATTTGTGACAACAAAAAAATTGCCGCAAAAAGTTCAAAAGTCGTCGCGAATAAGTGAACAGTAAACTCACCAACAACATTTCCATTTCATTGCTAGGGATTTTAGCGGCGACCCAAAAATCGCGGTAAATAATGACTATTTGCAGTAGTTTTTTTTGCGACAATCTTAAAATTGCTAGAAAAGACCTGATTTTTTGTAGTGACGTACGCATGGAAATATATAATATATTTTCCCCATTATACTTTGTAATAGGGCTGGGCTCCGACTCCGACGGAGTCGGAGTGCTCGTTTTTTACCTTCGACTCCGACAAGAGTCGGAGTCCGACTCCTATCGGAGGTCGGAGCTCGACGTGCGCTCGACGTGGCGCTTGAGCGGAACTCTTTCAGAGAGGTTCGCTCGACTTTCACTCGACATGTCACTCGAGCGAACCTCTCTGGAAGAGGTTTGCTCGACTTCCGCTCGACATGTCGCTCGAGCAGAACTCTTCCAGTGAGGTTTGCTCGACTTTCGCTCGACATGTCGCTCGAGCAGAACTCTTCCAGAGAGGTTCGCTCGACTTCCGCTCGACATGTCGCTTGAGTCAATGTTCAATATAACGTGTGCTCGACTTGCGCTCGATACCTCGCTCAAGCGCAAGTGTACAGTAAAAAAAATTTTGGAGTCGGAATCAGAGCTTCTTGGAGCTCCGACTCTGACTCCAACTCCGAATAGATATTCGGAGCTACTCTGAATTCCGACTCCGAATTTCGATGACTCCGACGAAGTCGGAGTCAGAGTCGGAGCAAAAGTTGGACGGAGTCAGAATTTTTGAAATTTTGCACACCCCTACTTTGTAATTTGCTCATGGATTTCTTAAGGAAGTTTTACCAAAAAGAGAAAAAACAACCATAAAAGGTGTTCTAAGTTGTTTTCCCAACCACCAAGGTCCTTTGGATCAATTGACATCACCTTTTTTTTTTTTTTTTAATTAAGGAACCACTTGTATTCATACTATAAAATATTCATTACAATGCTTGTCTTTCTCTAAGCAACTAGTCATAAAATCTGGACTCTCTTCTATCCACACTTTCTTAGAGTCTAAGTATAGAGCTGCTTTTGCCAAGTATGTGGTACTATATTTTTCTCTCTATTACAAACCTCACATGCCAATCAGTTTTATCATAAAGGAAATTCTTTATTTCTTGTATAATGTTCCCATAGTATGAAAGGTCTTCATTATCGTTATTAACTGCATTGATAATAACATGTGTGTCCCTTCTAAGATCACATTGGTAAAGTTCAAATCTCTGCATAATTTCGTTGTTCTCCATAAAGCATAGCTATATGCTATGGTTGGTTGATGAACATTTCTTCTTCGGTCACACATTACAACCATCACTTCCCATTTCTCATCTCCAACGATGATTCATGTTCTCATCTTCTGGTTCTTTGATCCAAAGCTGCGTCCCAATTGGCCTTCACGAAATTCTCTATTGGCTTTCTCCATCGCTGACCATTACTCTTTGTATTTGCTAATCTTTTGGGGCTCTTCAAGGACTATTGGGCTAACTAAAATTCTTGCATCCTTCCTTTGTTGATCTAATCACTCTACAGGGACTCTGGAGTTTTTTTATAAAAAATAAACTCATTCCTTCCAATCCACAAACCCCTCATTATTGTAGTTGTTTCTTCCCCTTCTCAATTATTTAGCTTCACCCTTAGCTTCTCCCATAGATTAAGCAAGTCTTCTTCTGCAATTTTCCCTTTCTAAACTGGATTCATGGCCACTGCCCATACATCATTAACTGCAGGACATTGCCATAAGACATGCATCACAGACTCATCTTTTTGGAGGCAGGTAGGGCAGTGAGTATTTAAAAAAAAAAATTGTTGAACAAATTCTTTCTTGTAGCAAGCAGGTCATTCCCTGCTTTCCATAAGAAAATCTTCACTTTCTTAGAAACATTCAGGCCCCAAAGGTCCTCACATCTACAGTCCATCTCACACTCCCCTAAGGATTCACCTTGTATGGTTTTTTTCCTTTCAATCTCCACATAGTATACACTTTTAACTGAGAATCAACCTTTATATGAGGGACTCAAGATCAGTTTGTGGAATACTACAGATTTGATCTACCTCCTCCTTCGTAAAGATACTCCTTATCAGTTCTTCATTCCATTCAACCTTTTGTTGAATAATAAACTCTTTTACTCTTGCATCTTCATTCAAGATTGATATAGGAGATTGCAACCTAAAGGAGGCTGGAGAGGATAACCATTTATGACCCCAAATCTTGATGTTGTTGCCATTTCCAACCCTCCATCTCAAACTCCCATTTAACAACCCCATGGCACTTCCACACACTTCGCCAAATCAGAAATGGTTTGTTACCCAATTTTGCTTCTAGCAATGATGTCTTTATGAAACACTTCTCTTTGAAGATCACGCCACCAAACTATTGGGATTCTTGATAAATCTCCAACCTTGCTTGGATAGCAAAACTAAATTGAAACTCTCTAAGTCCCTAGAACACGATACGGGTGGGCAGCGGGGCCCCGCCCCGCCCCAGTGCGGCAGGGTGGATCACCCCGTCCGGCCGATGTGGGGGGCGAGGCCACCCGCCCACATCTGGGCCTCCCTCTGGGGGCTGGGGCGGGATGGGGGTGACCCCCGCCCCACTCCGGATATATATATATATATTATATTTATTAATTTATATATTTATATAAAAAAAATAAAAAATAAATAAATAAATAAAAAGCAAGGCATGAAACGACGTCGTTTCATGCCTAGGGTTTTTTTTTTTTTAAAACCTAGGCTGAGTTTATATCAAAACCCACCCAGGCCCCATGCCGATTCCCTCCCTCGCAGCCTCGCTCACTTCTCATTCGCTCAGACTCTCAATCGCTCTCAGTCTCTCCCTCTCTCTGAGTTCCCGGCGCTGCACCCACTCCCTCTATCTGCATCGCCGTCCCCATCACCGTCGCCGTCGCACGACTCGCACCCGGTCGCTCTCTCTTCATCTTCGTCACCAAAGATCCGAAGTTAAGAAACCCTAAATTCAAAATTTTATTTTTTTTGTGATTTATATTTTTAATGGAGATTGGAGGAAGGATGAGGTTTATCGGAGATGGAGGATGAGATTTTGTGAATTGTGTGTTGTGGAGCTTAGATTGTGCTTGTGGTTTGAACTTTGATTGAGTCCCGTGCATGTGATTTTTTTTTTGTTTGATTTATACTTAAGAGTGCCATATTATTTGTGTCTAATTAATTGGGATTGGATCCCTAAATTAATTTCGGACTCCAATCCGAAACCCTAAATTACTTTAGGGGTTTCAAGATTGAAACCCCTAAATTAATTTAGAGTTTCGAAATCCCCAATTTTATCACATTTTAAACAGAGTTTTATATCAACAATTTTAATGACATATACTTTAAATGTATGCTGAAAATAATAAAGATTAAAATAATAACATTATTCTTTAAAAAAATAAAACTTCTATGATACTAATAAGAAAGATCATAACCGTGAGGTTATGATCCTAACAAGAAAGACCGTAAATTTACAAACAACTTAAAGTCTTAAACTTGAAAGGGGTAGACCATCTTAGACTTTAGTTGGTAAGTGTATACTTCAACAAACTTTATAAGGCATTGGCCATGTACAGTAGGGATGCCAATTAATATTGACATAAAGATGTTAGGTAAGACATGGATCAATTTTTTTTAATCATTCTTACTCTTTCTATTTTTATTCTCGAGCTTTATTTTAGTATTTACCTTGTCAACATGCATATATGTAACATAATGCTTTACTTAAAAATGGCAACAAAAGAAAAAAAGAGATAAAAAAGGCATACTATGTTAGTCCGGGCTGACCAAATATTGTTTTGGCTTTGAATATGTGATATGAATGGTTATTATATGGTCATATAGTCTTGGACTGTATACAAATTATATTCTAAATTTATTACAATGTGTCCTATAATGTGATTATATAAGAGTTCACATTCATATATATATATATATATATATATATATATATGTGAATGTGAATGATACTTTTTTTTTATTCTACTTTTTTTTATGTTCATTATATAGTTGCTATGCTTATAGTCTTTCAAGTCTAAGAAACTATAATCTATATTGTTAATATATAGTTGGCATGTTGCTAAATTTTCTATAATTTCAAATTTCTTGTTTGCTTGAGCTCATGGATATGCCAGCAGATTCTAGTGCCAGCTCTCTTTTCCAAGCCAAGGGCACCCCCACCCCTACACCTACACCTACCCCTACCTCTAGCCCAACGGCACCTTACCCCACCCCCAAGCCTAGCCAGAAACCTGCTTCAATAGTTTGGAGTCATTTCACCAAATTAGAAGGTGGTGACCCAAGTAACCCCCAAGCCAAGTGTAACCATTATGGGAAAATTTATGGATGTCACTATAGGAAACATGGCACCTCACAATTAAAGGTACACTTAGAAGAGCAATACAAAAAAAGTCCAATATTAAGATCATTACAAGAGAAAAGCCAATCTAGGCTAGAAATTGGACTTCAAAAAATGGCAGATGGGACTAGTGGGGGTGCAACTTTGAGGGGGTATACTAAGTATGATCCTGATGAGTGTAGAAGACACCTAGCTCGTATGGTCATCATGGACGAGCTACATTTTCAACTTGTTGATGGGAAAGGGTTCTCGCTACTTGGAACTAATGTTTAATATTCCTTCTCGCCACACGGTGGCAAAAGATGTAAAAAAATATTTTTACATTGAAAAGGAGAAGTTGAGGGGTCAATTGGCGGATCAATTTGTTTGTCTCACCACTGACACTTGGACATCGATCCAAAATTTTAATTATATGTCTTTGATTGTGCATTTTATTGATTGTCATTGGACATTGCAAAAAAAATTATAAAATTTTATAAAATCACCGATCATAAGGGTGAGACAATTGGGAAGGCCTTGGAGGCCGCAATAAAGGAGTGGGGGTTGACTCGAGTTGTTACAGTCACAGTCGATAATGCCTCGTCTAACGATGTCACATTGGGACATCTAAAGACCTATCTTAAAGAGGCAAATAAGACACGGATGGGTGGTGAGTGTCTGCATGTGAGATGTGCAGCACATATTCTGAATCTGATTGTCACTGATGGTTTGAGGGATCTTCATGACTCGATTGCTCAAGTTAGGACTGCTGTGAGATAGGTGAGATCTTCTCCTTCGAGGTTGGAGAAATTCAAAGTTGCTGCGAGATCTGCGGGCCAAACATCTAAGAATGGTCTTTGTACTGATATGCCTACACGATGGAACTCAACATTTCTGATGTTGGAGGTGGCACAAGAATATAAGCTAGCATTTGCATTATTGGGGACATCAATTATGTTAAATATTTTAATGATCACAGGGGATTGGGGAAACCCGTAGACGATGATTGAGAAATTGTAGCTATTTTTTTAGAGTTTTTAAGGCTTTTTTATGATGTCACCACGAGGCTATTTGAAACTTTGTACCCTACATCTAATGTTGTATGTCAGCAAATATGTAGGGTAAAAGAAGAATTAGATGATATGGTCGAGGGTGGTCACATTAGGCTGCGGGAGATGTCATTGATTATGAGGACAAAGTACGACAAGTATTTGGGAGATTTAACTAGGGCTAATATTTTGTTATATGTAGCTGTCGTCTTTGACTCGAGGTATAAGTTGGATGGCATGATATTTGGATTGGGCCTTGCGTACGGGCAAGTATGGGCTGAGCTTATTGCAGTAAGGGTTCGGGAAACCCTTAATAGATTATTTGATGAGTTTTCTACCCTGTGGGGTGGTAATATTACGGCACCTACACCTACCTCCTCAGCCTCAGGCTCACAGTCTCCTGAAGTCGAGGTTAAAAAAAGACGTAGATTAGAGTGGAGTGAGAGGTATGAGCAGACCCCCTTTCTCCGGAGTTCTGTAGAGGCTCAGTCAGAGATAGACAGATACTTAGCAGCAGAGATTCTACCATTTTCACGAGGTTTCGATATATTAAGTTGGTGGAAGGTGAATATTGTGAAGTATCTCATCCTTGGAGAGATAGCCCGCACACTTTTGGCCATCCTTGTTAGCACCTTAGCCTCAGAATCTGCCTTTAACACCGAAGGGCGTGTATTAGATTCATTTCGGAGTTCATTAGCTCCTGCTACTATGGAGGCTTTGATTTGCACGCAGAATTAGATCAAAGGAACTCCAATTCATGTTCTGGATTTTCTTGAGTATGAGGAGGCCGACAACGAGGAGGAGGGTGATGATCAGCCTGGATCTGGTATTTATTTTAATTTTATTTTCTAATTTCTTATTTTAATTTATTTATTTTCATTTAATTGGTATTCATTAATTTGATTTCAAATTTAATACTTATAGTGATAAATGAGACGGCGTTTACGGCTACCTCCGATGCAGTATGACTTTGTATTGGACCCACCATTGCCATGGTTTGCACAATTTCTCCCTTAATTGTTTTTTGCATTTAAAATTTTGTTTCATCTTTATAACTTTTTAATTCTAATTTATTTTATTTTTAACTTATTAATATTTCAGGTTTTATAACTTATTAACTTTTATGATCTTGATTTTCAGTCTCACAGCAATCGACACAACTCACCATTCAGTGAACTCAACGCTACAACTCCACCCCAAAATCAAATTGATCAAATTGAAAAAATATGATTTTGTTAATTTACAATTAATTGTAATGTTGTCACAATAGTTAATTGTACAATTTGTAATATTTATTTTTTTAGAAAAGTTTGTAATAGTATAATAGTTTATTAGTTCTCTTAATTTGTATAATTGTAAACTACTAATTTCAGCTTAGTACCTTAGTGATGATTATTATTTAATTAGTTAATAGTTGAAACTTAATATCTACTTAATAGTTCAATCTATGATTCTATATATATATATATATTATTATTATTTTTTTCAATTTTTAAATCTATATATTTTTTAAGTTAAATTATGGGCTCAAAGTGGCCCAAAACTGATTCTGGGCCATTTAGAGTCCAGAAAATTGTATTGGGCCGAAGGCCCATAAAGGGGATGTGGGGGTGCAGACGGATGAAGGTCCACCCCCGCACCCCGGCAGCGGGACGGGGTACGGGGAAAAATTCCCCACCCCTGCATACGGGGGAGGGGTGGCCCCGCCCCGTAGGGGCTTGGTATCACCCCTAGAACACGAGCCTCCTTTCCCTTTCTATTTCCTCATCTTCTCCTTACTTTTCCACTGCACATTGTTATTCTTTTGTTCCCCACCAAGAGAACTAAGAACCGAATTCCCCCATATATATATATATATATATATATAAAGTTGTTTTCCCAACCGTTAACATGATGGGTAAACTTCCCACTTTCTAATTAAGGAGATGCAATTTCAAGAATTTTAATTGTTCCAAGTTAGCTAATTAGAAATATGTGCAATTTGTACAGAATCACTACAATAATTTTACGTGTGTGGCACAAGAAGCGCTCCACTTGAGGATTGATGAAGACTCCATCTAATGTCTATAATCGTTCATCATTAACTCCATTACGAGTGATTTAACAATAAAACGCAGCAAGAGATCACCCTCTTTCTCTTACCCACCAATCCTCATTCAATAAAATAAAGTTGATTTGAGTTTTTTTTTTTTTTTGGGGGTACAAATTAGAGCCTAAGGCAAAGTTTAAAATGTGACTTTTAAATAACTATTTAAATATTATTTAGATTTTTAAATAGAATAAGGGTTTACTTAAAATTTTATATTTGATATGATAATTTAAATTAGGCCTCATCTTATTTTTTCTCTTAAGTTTCAATTTAGGAAAATTATATAAAAGTATAAATATTCATTGATTTAGATATAAAATTTTGTTTCTGGGCCTTGAACACAGTAGAAATATTGAGAATGGTTCTTTATTTAAAATTTAGTTGAATTTAATGACTTTTATATATATATATATATATATATATATTTTCCTTAAAAACGCAATAGAAATAAAGTTCAGTTTTATTTAAGGGGCCTTCCATATAAGGGGGGTCTTAGGCAATGGCCTAAGTGGCCTTGCCTTTGAGTCGGCGCTAGCTCGGGTACTTATTCCCTTTCTCCTTCCATTTTTCCTTTCAAGGCTTAAGCTTTTGTCTTTTTTTTTTTTTTCCTCGACGAAAAGAAAAAGTATTGGCATCAGCTACTATTTGGGATCATCCAAAACACACTATAGTAAAATGACTAAAAACACTCCCACAACAAAACTCATTTCCTTCTCCTTTCACACATTTTATTTTTCTTCTTCTCTCTACCCCTTGTCACCCAAGCCCCCTAGCCTCGCCCCTCGCCCATCCTCTCCCCCCACCCCCACCACCCGAGTCAACATCCTCTCCCCCACCCAGCGTCGGTATGCTTTCCCCCACCTGGCATCGCCATCCTCTCCCCCACCCGCATCGCCATCCTCTTCCCCATCCTTACCCCCGTCGCCCCTCTAGGCCAAATGAGAGCCATGGCTGAGCATGGAGGTTGAAGGAGGTGCGGTGGAGCTGCTAGTGGCTAAGGGAGGCTTGAGGTGGCGGTTGGAGCCGTGGGTGGCAGCATACGTCTCAATAAGGGGAAGAACCCGTATGGGCGAAACCCATTTCGGGAAAGAGAGGGAGAGGACTGTCGTGGCTATGGAAGCTCGACAATGACTAGGGGAGGTCAAGGGGCTCAGTGGTGCTCAATGGTGGGGCTGGAGGCTGACGATGACGGCGGTAGCAGCGGCAACTCGTGTAGGAGAACCCATTTCGGGTTGAGAGAGGGTGCTATGCGTGGGGGCTCCCGTGGAGGTTTGAAGGTGGCTGGAGATTGTCGACGTGAGAGGGAGCCGATGGTGGTGGGCAGTGGCATTGCTGGTGTCGCACGTTGGGGCTGGGTGAGGTAGTGAGCTAAGAGAGGGAATCGAGAGAGGGAATTGGGCTGGGAAGGGGGAAACGAGATTTGGTTTTTTTGAAGAAAAAAAAAAGAAGAAAAAAAAGAAGTAATAGACACGTCATGTGTTCTACGGATCAATCGTGAACAGTTACTGATTTGTAACACAGCTCGGACAAAAAATAAAAAATAGTGATCTCTCACCTTCCAACTCTACTTGAGTTCACCAAACTGCCAACTTCTCAAGTCACCAATTTATAAGGATCAAGAAGCGGCGTTGCAAAACGGTGTACGACTGTACCTCACGCACCTCCCACAACCAAATCTCCAAAGCCACATGCGCCTCTCACATATTCTTAAGCCTCAAGATTTTTAAGACCTAACCAGTCACACCACTCCATAACTGGCCCATGGGCTCCACACACTGGTATAAATTTGTGTGCACCTCAACGCTATGATCAGGTCAACCCTCAATTTTCCCATCTTACTACTTTTCCAAAATCCAAAATCAACGTACTGTCATGTCCATGTCTGTTGAATAAGAGACGAAAACCATCTACAACTGTAACAATTTCTACCGAACTGAGACAACCTCATCGACTACATCATCTCACAGTTATAGTGGAAATCGGGCTCTGTTTGGCGCGATTATAGGAGGTCCCAACCCCACCACCTATTGTACTTTAAATTATTATAATAAAATCATTTGCTTTGAAAAACTATCCCATGCAATTGCATCATGAATTCGTACGACTGTTCATTCAACCCGCATCGATTGAAATATTTTCAATTTGAAAAGGTTGTTTCGTTTGATTATATAGATAAAATAAAATTAAATAAAAATTTAAAATTAAATAAAATATTATTTTTATTTAAAAATTTAAAATTATTAAATTATTTGTTATATTTTATATGAAAATTTAAAAAAATTATAAAAATTAAATGAGATGAGATGTGATAGATTATTTAGTTTGTCTAACTAAATTAGGCAAATCAAATTTCCAACCCTAATCTTGTTTGGAAAAATTTGACATTTTTTACAAGATTCGATCCCAATTTTTTATTTTTTATATTTATTTTTATTTTAATCAAAATTTAGCACATTTACTTAACCCATATTTCGGGTGATTTGGATAGAAAGTCGTCAGATTGGCCTAATAACTTTCAACGTGTGATCGGAATTTTTTCGATTTTCCACCCGTTTCTCATTGGGTCCGTAATTTTCGGGCATGCGTCGGCTAGCGACTTTTTTTTCTTTTTTTTTTTTTTTTTTTTTTTTTTTTTTTTTTTTTTTTTTTTTACACTCTTGTAAATTCGAGTTAGACCAGCTCTGACCGCAATACATACATAAATATATACTCACCAACATATACATACACATTAATTTTATATATATATATATATATGTTTGTTGGACCCGGCCATTCGTAGGACCCCAGAGACACAGATTTATTTGTTTTTACAATATTTCTCATCTTATCTTATATAATCTAATATAATTATTATAATTTTTTTAAATTTATACACAAAATAAAATAAATAATTTAAAATTTTCGAATCTTAATATAAAAATAATATTAAAAAATATTTTAATAATTTTTAAATTTAATATCAACTTATTTTATCTTTTTTATGTAAAAACAAACCAGACCTTAGATACTTTAATAGAAGGGAAATAACAAATGAAAATACCATGCATCATGTTCTCGTCCATTATTGACGAATCTTCGTGACATGAATAAAGAAAAATTTTATTGTAAACGAGTTCACGCATTGATATTGACACGTAGGCATCCATGACATAAATAAGAAATACTCGCGGTCGATCCGTTCTCAAAAAGTCAATTCAATGGGAATAGCCTTACGTCTAGGGAACCAGTACTAGGATTTAGGAAACATTAATTAGACACGAGAAGTGCAATGGAAGGTTTTGATCGAAGCTTATAATTAATTACCTCAAAAAGTCTAATTAAATTATTGTCCATGCATATATGTCATGAAACTACATAATTAATAGCCATAATTATATAATGGCTTTAATTAATTAATCTAATATAGCAATCTCTCAACTTAATTTAAATGGTCAACATGATGATAATCATGATGAGGTGAAACGGCAATGATCATTTTCTGATTCTGGGTTGGATGTAATTAATCATATATATATTTATATTTCATACGAACGTTCGGATTAGCTAGACCTATATATCTAGCTAGCTAGCTTGCATCATCTCGAGTTTGTCTCCTTTAATATATATCCGTATATATCAAGAAGTTCATTTTTTTATACTAGTAAACGTATTAATTTGACCAATCCACATGATCAATCCTTGTTAAGTACTACGTACATTGCAAGTGAGAAAGCTAGACATTTATATGAGTAATCATGTTAGGTACAAGTCTTAAATGTACACATTTTTTTATAAAAATATAGGTCTCATCAATAAAAAATAAAATTTTCACACTTCTTCATAGTGAAGTCCATTTTTTTATAAAAGATTTGCACGAGACTTATACATTTGAAACTTGTATATATCATTTCTCTATATATAACTTGTTTTTTCTCAGATCGAGATGCCTTTTTGTTCATTAATTATATGAAAAAATATTGGGAGCAGCTACTTTTGCACATCCTACGTGGCATCATCCAAATCACATCTCTCAAATTTGAAATTATTACCGAACTGAGAGAGAGACGATGAGAGAGAGAGCAGGCGAGAGAGACAATGAGAGAAAGAGAGACCGAGATGAGAGAGAGAGAGAGATCTTATGAGAGAGAGTCGAGGAGAGAGCCGAGATGAGAGAGAAAGACGATGAGAGAGAGATGATGAGGGATGAGAGAGAAAGTCAATGAGAGAGAAAGTTGATGAGAGAGAGATCTGATGAGAGAGAGAGTCGAGGAGAGAGAAAGAGCCAGTGAGAGATAGAGATGATGAGAGAGAGTTGATGAGAGAGACGCTGGAGAGAGAGATAATGAGAGAGAGGGGTAAAAGCCAGAAAGTCTAGTGCGTTTTTCACCAAAAAATAAAAAAAAAAAAACAAAAGATTAAAAGCAGCCACGTAGTGTGTGCAATGTGTGCACAACTACAATAGTTGATCTGTAGTAATACTCTAATTATATACCCGCACCCAATGTTTTATTAGAAAAATAATGTTATTTGCCTAGCTATTTGCACATGATCTTCCATGTACATGATATCTTAGTTAGGCACATGATGTTCCCCAAACTAACAAGTATTTCAACATTTGCATGTGTGCCCTCTGCGTACACGTAAACAACAGTGAAATAAGGACCCTATTAGTCGTGCATGATCATTGCCCAAGTCGGTGGTTTAGGAGTTTTCTAAAACCAGCCCCTAGCTGCGTCCAATCGAAGTAAGAAAATCATGATCCGTCCAGCCTTCTGCTGGCTTTGTTTTCTTTGACCCTACACCTGCAGCTTCTTGAGAATGTTGGCCCAAAGTTTAATCCAAATATGTTTGGATGGAGTCAAACTTTCCAAGTCACAACGAATTACATATGATCCACGTCTTTTGACTTTGTTGGGCAGATTCAAATGAGCAACTTAATTTGAACGACTGCAGTCTGCATCATTTAATAATAATTGAACTATAACTAATCTATATTTCATTCGGATTGTAGCTCTGGAAACAATCAAGGATTTGACCGTTTCGTTTCTTCAATGAAAGTGGGTCGATCGCATTAACCAGTTTTAAAAAAAGAAAACAGTACCGGGAAGCTTCGTTCTCTTTTGCAACAGCACATGATGTTTACGCGTTAAGCTCCTCCTAGATAGGTTCTACCTAGTGCTGGTATATTTGTTTGATCTCTCTCTCTCTCTCTCTCTTTCTCTCTCTACTTTTTAGGTATAACAAATGAAGCTTTGGAGGACTAGTGAAAGATGTAGGGTCCGCTTCCACCGTATCGATGCATGCATGCATCCTTTTCCAACTCGCTAAATGAGTAGAGTTCACTCTGTTAGAGTACTGTACGTGTTTTTCAGTCAAGTCAAGAGATGATGATTAGAATATAATTAACTTTGGGAAGAGGGTATCGATACTAATTCTGTGGAAAAATGATTGATAGATCATGATGATCAATACAAGTAAAAATGATTAATGCATGGGACTCATGACCCGATTGAATAAAAGAGAGGTGGTGCCTCATTTTCACATTTGTTATGAGGGTGATCAAATTCTTGCCGGCTGCTGCAACACAACCATGGCCAGTATGCAACAAACTTTTCTTGATATTACGCTTTTATGATTGTCTAACGTACAATTATATATGTAATTAGTTAGTGTAGTCGGCAGATCGCATCATTTGGGTGCTGACTAGCTACCACCATGAATTCAAAACAAGTAAAGTTTAATATTGCCGGAGAGATGATTGCAGAAACGACTCATCTATCGCTATTTTCTGTATTTTCTGAACTTAAAATGGCCCCTAAAACCGACGTGAAAAGACGTTTCAACCTGCAGAAAGCTCTGAAAGAACAATAATATTTCCATTTAATAGTAGGTATAATTTGTGACAATAACAAGTAGAAAGTTATAATAGGAGAAGGTTCTGAACAGAAACGATTGAATATTGGTGTTAGGTACTTAGGATCAGAGAATGATATCTACAATTTGGGTATCTCACGGATCATGTCTTTCGATCGTATTTGGGTTTGTCACCACGATGGTTGGCACCTACCCCACAACGTTTGACAAAAAAGGAAATTCATATAATCCCAGTATGAGACAAAACCCAATCATGACCAAATTCCCACGATCGCGATGTAAGGGATTAAACTATTTGATGATCGTGAATTGAATCAGAAATTAATGTCAATTTGCGTTACAGCTTGCTATCCCTATCTTCATGGCAACTACCCATATTTATTAACTTTATAACCATCAACCCCAAGATCACCAACGCGCTTTCGAACAAGTCAAGATGCAGGTTGACTTCGCATATTTAAATACCCACGGAAAATTCCTTGATCTCTATGACCACCAATTATATCAATATTATTTGAAAACTGCTATATATATAAAAAAAATTATATAAAATAAATTTATAAATTAATGTGATTGCATGGATCAATTAAATTTATTTTATAATAAAAATAACTTTACAATCTGACGTACCTGTCAATCAACATAATTTTGTGAGTTTATTTTTTTGTAATCTCCTTATATTTAAAATATTTTCCTTATTATTAACCTAATTATCAACCTAATTATCCTCCTATAAATTATTGTAGCTCCCTTCCCTATATATTCAACCCATTTGTTCATTCCTTCATACTGCATATTCTTAGCTTCTCCCTTGTCTTGTCTAAAAGATCACTGAAACCAATAATGACTTCCAAGCTTAAGCTCTCCTGTTTCTTAACTTTTTCATACCTCGTTCTATTTCCCTTGTTTGTCTCTCTTTCTTTTGCTGATAGCAATTCAACCAGCCCGGTCTCATCAGTAACCATTTGCAAGTCCACCCCGGACCCTGCTTATTGCAGATCTGTACTCCCTAACCAAACCACGGCCAATGTGTATTACTATAGCAGGTATTCAGTCAGAAAAGCAGTGTCTCAATCCCGCAAATTTCTGATGCTGGTGGACAAGTATCTAAGGCGCAACTCCACCTTGACAACATCAGCAATTCGGGCACTCGAAGATTGCCGGCTGCTTGCCGGACTTAACATGGATTTCCTCTTGAGCTCCTTCCAAACTGTAAACTCTACTGGAAGAATTCTTTCTAGCCAGCGAGCGGAGGATATCCAAACTTTTCTTAGCGCCATTTTAACCAACGAGCAAACTTGTTCGGATGGCCTTCAAGCCACGGCTTCAGCTTGGAGCATAAAGAAGGGCCTCTCAGTCCCGCTTGCTAGTGACACTAAGCTGTATAGCGTCTCTCTAGCTCTTTTTACCAAGGGTTGGGTGCCTAGAAAAAAGAAAAGCACAGCATGGCAGCCTAAGAGGAAACAAGTTGGTTTTAAAAATGGACGCTTGCCCTTAAAAATGTCGAGCCGGACGCGAGCTATTTACGAGTCAGCGAGTCGTAGAAAGCTACTGCAGTCGACGGATAATGATGATGAGGTTCTGGTGTCTGACATCGTGACCGTGAGTCAAGATGGAACTGGAAACTTCACCACCATTAATGACGCCATTGCTGCAGCTCCAAACAACTCTGTTCTTGCCGATGGCTACTTCTTGATCTACGTCACGGAAGGTGTTTACGAAGAGTATGTGTCCATTGCCAAGAAAAAAAAGTACTTGATGATGATTGGAGATGGTATCAACCAGACAATTATCACGGGCAACCGCAGCGTCGTTGATGGGTGGACAACCTTCAATTCCGCAACATTTGGTATATAAATCATTTCCCACCTAGTACAAACAGTTTAATTTTTAGTTAGCGTGCCAGAATGAACTAAAATGGCTCCATTTTCAATGTTCATTGGAAATGCAGGATGGATGATGGATATCATATACTCTCACATATATATAGTAAGAAATATAATATCATAAGATCTAATGGGTTTCATGTTGATTTTGCAGCTGTGGTCGCGCCAGGGTTTGTGGCCGTGAACATTACTTTCCGCAACACAGCCGGGGCAATCAAGCACCAGGCGGTAGCACTTCGAAATGGGGCAGACTTGTCTACGTTTTACAGCTGCAGCTTTGAAGCGTACCAGGACACCTTATACACACATTCTCTCCGACAATTTTATAGAGAGTGTGACATATATGGCACAGTCGATTTTATATTTGGAAACGCTGCAGTTGTTTTCCAAAATTGTAACCTATATCCTCGGCTGCCAATGAGTGGACAATTCAATGCCATCACAGCGCAAGGAAGAACAGACCCAAATCAGAACACGGGTACTTCAATTCAGAACTGTAGGATTAGAGCTGCAGATGAATTGGCATCGAGCAATGGCACAACTCAGACGTACTTGGGAAGGCCGTGGAAGGAGTACTCCAGGACAGTTTATGTGCAAACTTTCATGGATAGATTGATAAATCCTGCTGGTTGGATGGCGTGGAATGGGGAATTTGCGCTAAGCACATTGTATTATGCAGAGTACAACAACACGGGACCCGGATCAAACACTACAAACAGAGTGACATGGTCTGGTTACCACGTGATGAATGCCACGGAAGTTGCTAATTTCACGGTGGCAAACTTCTTGCTAGGGGATGACTGGCTGCCTCAAACAGGAGTGCCGTTCGCTGGTGGCTTGATCATATGAACACAAACAGATGGCTTTTTTTTTCGTTCATTTATTTATTTGTTTGCTTCATTTCTTTTTATCAGAGAGATTTGAAAAGCATGTGAAAGCCCAAGCCTTTGAAAAACAGCTTGGTTTTGACAGTCAATGATAGTACACAATGCATTCAAGAATGTCAGTTATTCTCAAGTAACATTGAAGAACAGAGACTTTATGTACGTCTTTGAGCCAGACTAAAATTCATCAGAAGCAATTATGAATGAATCAGATGATTCAGAGACCTAACAACCCATTTAAGTCCCGCTAGCTGTCCGTTCTCTGTACCCAATAAAAAAACAATTTTAATTTGTCTAATGTTCAGAAGGCCACAGAAATTAATGGCTAATCAAAAAGAACGTCTCCAATGAAATCTTGAATTTGAAGTTGGGTGGAATTGACTTGAGGGTATCTGTAAATGCTTTCCAACTTTATGAAGAAATGAAAACGACCACAATTCATGTAGAAATCTGGGTACGTACCATCAACCATGATCAATTTGCATTTCTATGGTTTCGGATTGTCCTTTACGTGCTTCTAACGCAGACACTGTCATGGTGATAGCGTCAGCCTCTCGCAGACAGCATTGGGTTTGCATTGACAAGGAATATCCAGAGGGAAAACTCAATTTCATGATCATATTTTACAACGACGGATTGGTTGCAACTTCAAGTAACCATGTAAGTCAACAAAATGGCGAATTGAACATGGGTCTTTCGTAAAACTGTACCGAAATACAGACTCCATTTAGATTGAAAAATGTGCCAACGTGTGATGGCATCGCCTTCTAAATTACAGCAGTAAGGAGTAGAAAGAAAGCTGTGTGCAGAGAGTGCCCACTGTTTTTTCAGTTAGAGTTTTGGATGACCCCTTCATTGAATTACAATCTAATTGTTTAATCAAATTGACTAGTTTAATGCAAAGCTGAGTGATAATGTTCACGTGAAATCCACGCTATCAAAAAATCTTACATAGACAACATTAAAATGTTATAGAACTTGCATAATATGTATATCTCTTTCTAAATCATCCAATTTAGTCAGACAATTGAAACTAATCATCTTGACAACTTTTTTTATTTTTGATAACCAGACATTCATTCATTCATAAAACCTCAATACATATTATTTTGATCAATTCAAAGAGAATGATCAACAAAAGTAGGAACATGCTCCCACCACATAGAAATATTATCAACATTCCAAACATAACGTGCTAATATATGAGCTACCTCATTCCCCATTTAATGCACATGTTGAACTTCAACCTCTTGAAAATGTTGTAGCAAGCTCTTAGCTTCCATAATAAGATTATGATCTGCTAGCAAAGAATCTTGTTCATTTTTAAGTTCTTGAACCAGCAACATACAATCAATCTCAACAACTAGTTTTGAAAATCCCAAGTGGACAACCAATTGTAAACCTCTTAATAAGGCCAACAGTTCAATGGTAGATGGATTCTCCACCTCATTTTCAATCTTGCTTGTAGTCATAACTTGTTGACCTTTGTCATCGTGATGTACCACCCCCACACCAGCCTTTCTTACATTTGAAAACACAGCTCCATCCACATTCAATTTTAGAAAACCTCTTGAAGGAGGATTCCAACTACATACTCTTTTGGCACTCTGAGTTGATGAACTTCTTAAATCAGTAAAAGTTTTATGCATAGACAGAGAATGGTTTATAACCTGCTCGGGCTGAATCAAAAGCTGTTTCATCTACATCTTATTGCGTCTGAACCACAGGCCCCAAGTTATAAGAAAGAACATTATAAATTCTAACTTTGTTCCTCTATCAAGAATAAAATTAGTCACAGCCAAGAAATCCAAGTCTAGAGGCAGCTGCTGCATAATAGGTACATAATTCTTCCATAAGCCTTTGAATAATGGACAAGAAACAAAGGCATGATGAACATCCTCAAGGGCTGCCTTGCAAAAGCAACATCTATCTTCCATATCTACTTTCTTCTTTTTTAGATTTGTAAGAGTAGGCAATATATCTCTACAAACTCGCCATGCAAAAGTTCGAATTCTCTTCGAGACCTGCATCTTCCACAACATTTTCCATAGCCTCTTCTGATCTGTAGCATTCGAACTCTCCCCATCACTGTTGCTACTCAAGTCTTGTATCAATCTATAAGCACTTTTAACACTAAAAATCTCATTCTTTTCTTGTGTCCATATCCATTTATCCTCATATTAATTTGATGACAGCTTTATTTTCAAAATGTTAACTGCTACAATTGGATTAAAGAGAGCTCTAATATGATCCATCCTACATCCTTTTGTTTCTGAATCAATAAGAGTGTCCACTATCTCTTTCGTGTCAGTATCTTCCCTCAATATCAATTCATCCACCAAAGGCTTGTGGCTAGGAATCCAAGCGTCCTTCCAGATATGAATATTTTCTCTCATCCCTACTCTCCATCTGCATCCCTACAACAACCATTTTTTGGCTTCCCATATCCCTTTCCATGCATAAAAGGGGTTTGGTTCTAACTTAGAGGCAAAAAAATTCCCTTGTGGAAAGTATCTTGCTTTAAAGATTCGGTGTAAAAGGAAACCCTCAGTTTATAAAATTCTCCATTCTTGCTTAGGCCCAGTTTGTATTCGCAAGTCATTTCAACTCATTTCAACTCATCTCAACTCATCTCACTACTATTCATTATTATTCATCAACTTTAACTCACAAATCTCACTACTATTCACAACTCATCTCACTACTATTCACAACCCATCTCAACTCATCTCAACTCATCTTCGAATCCAAACGATACCTTAGACAAAAGTGCCATATTAAAAAACTGTAAATCCTTAAAACTCATCCCTCCTCTAAACTTAGATTGACACATACAATTCCACCTCATCCAATGCAATTTTTTTTCATCATTTCTCTATCCCCACCAGAACCTTGCCATCATCCTCTCCAACTCCTTACAAAAGCTAGCAAGTAGCTTGAAACAACTCATGGCATATGTGAGAATGGATAAGGCAACAACAAGATATTGTATAAAGGGAATGGATAAGGCAAAGGCAACGTATGAGTAATCATCTTGACAACTTAAATGACAAAATATTGATAATAATTTCTTGATTATAACTCCACATGATTAGTTACTATTGCATTTTTTTTTTTTTGAGAAATAATTTGTATAAATTCTAAATAAATAAGTTCGTGCAAGCCTTTATAAAAAGTAGACCCATCTTAAAAAATTATTAAAAAAAATTATTTTTTATTAGTAGGATCTACTTTTTTATAAAGGGTTAGCATAAGGCTTGTTTATTAAACTAGCATAAAATACATTTTGTTCGATTTTATTTGGGAATAAATATAGTATTTAGTTGGTAAATTCACGTATTACAATTCACACCACAATTTTCCTTATACATTAGTACATTACTCTCAACGTTAACTTACCCAAAAACAAAAGAGCTTCTCGACCCTATACTTCTAATACACAAATACAACACACGTGCATAGTCTTTCATGGGCCAAAACTGATCATGGGCTTCCAGGCTTCAAATTGGAAACATTATCGTGTAAGCTTTTGAAAAAAATTAAATAAATCTGTATAGGTTTATTAAGCTGACCTTGTTGCAGGCCCATCACACCAAGAAGCCCACATTATCTAGGCCTAATATCCAAAGGCAGACCAACTTATGGAGATTTCGAAAAATCAGAAATAATTTGTGTTAAAATGTTTTGTAGAATTTTAAAAAAGTGAAAAAGAAAAATTTAAATAAAAATATTATAAAGTTAAATATTATTATAATATTATTTTTATTTTAAAATTTATAAAATTTGAATTATTTTTTATGTTTTGTTTAAAAGTTTAGAAAAATAATAATAATTAGATAATAATTAAATAAAAAATTTAAAAATTAAGTATTTATATTTTTGATATTAAAATATTAAAATGAAATGAAATAAGATTGTACGGATAAGATATAAAATGTATCAGTCCCAATCGGGCCTAAAATTGCCTCGGTGATCCAACTGGATCATTCCTGTCCAAGTTCCAATGACCTTTAGGGCCAGGCTTGGCATGTGACTGACTGCATGCCTTTCAATCAACCTCACCTTAGCTAGCTAGTCTCTGCCTCTAACAACCCGCATGTGACTGACTACAACCTCACCTAGCTAGCTATATGCAATAGAGTCAGGGTACTCTGCTACAGTGCTACTCATGCTTACCGCTTTTATGTTTTGTTTTTTTTTTTTTTTTCCTCTTCATAATTTTTTTAATATATTTAAATATTTTTAAAAAATATAAAAAAAATTTCAATATAGTTAAAATCACTTCCTCAATCACTAAGTAAAAAAAAAAATTTTTGTCAAGCAGTCAAATAGAACATTATAAATGGAAGGGCAAAGTAGTATTTTTCTATGCAATGAGTCGGGCTATTCTGCCGCCCAAAGCCCCAAAGTAGCCCGCTCATGTTTGTCGCTTTTGTGTTTTGTGTTTTTTTTTTTTTTCTTTTCACAATGTTTTTAATATATTTAAATACTTAAAAAAAAATTCCAATACACCTGAGTCAGAGTGCGTTTGGATGTTGAAATGAGTTGAATTGAATTGAGTTGAGTTGATAAAATATTATTAGAATATTATTTATTATTATTATTATTGTTTTATGATTTAAAAAAATTGTAATGATGAGATGAGATGAGTTGTGTTTCCAAACGAAACCTCAGTCGGGATAAGTATATCAGAATGCTAGGTAAAATGGTTTACCGTTTATGACCCTCAACATTTGCCCCGCCCTCTTTTTCCTTCAATTTCCTTTCTTTAAAAGAACCTAAATTGCATAATTATAACGTAATGATCATTTTAAATTAAAGTATTGATACACAACATATTTTCACAACATATTTTATAATAATATTATAAATAAAATTATTTTTATAAAAAATACTATTTTTATAAAATATTTTACAAAATTATCCTTCAATAAAAATATTGTTACGAAAAATGTTGTGTATAAATTATTTTTCTTTAAATTAACACCCAATTTTTATCCGCACCATTGGAAATAGTATAATTGTTGTCCCTCTTAATTTGAGTTATAATGTCAAGGGGATAGAAAAAAAAAAAAAAAAGTTAAAGAATTGGAATGTCATTTTGTTGCAGCTTCTATACTGTTACAGAAATAATATTTGCAGTCGTAAGTACGAAAGCGTCATGCAATCATTTTAAAAAAATGAATAAATACGAGATTTATATAAAAATAATAATTTTTTAATAGTAGATCTCACTCTTTTTTAAAGCGATTGCACGACATTCACGCATTCCACGACTCCATATAATACTACTCATTCTTTTAATAGTACAATTACAACAATCCAAAAGGAAAATGCAAAATTCTACATGTAAATTTCTACGACACATTATCTTGGTACCTTTGCATCGTACTACTTTCACACCTTCATGCATGCAATGCCATTCAATCAGTGTTGTTTTAAGTTTCTTGTTAATTTTTTCAGTTCTTTTGTCATGCATTTAGGGTAAGAAGATTGGAAGTTTCCCACCATGTTATGAAATCAAAGTAAAACAGTGTTCAACAAAGGAGTTATGTACATCCAACAAGAGTGAGCTAAGCTAAGCCTAAGCCAGCTGTACATTTGCAACGTATGCAAGATAACTGCCATGTGTTCTGAGAGACAGTGCTTCTGCTAACACGGAACAGCCTCCCATTGCTCCTTCTCTCGGGTTCGACTTCCGATTCATGAGCATCACAGCATATTCCCCTCATATGCTACACATCCTCTTCAACGAGAGTACCCGATATTCCCCGGGTGAACCCGAATCCATCTCATCCAACCCTCCCAGCCGAGGCACCTCTACAACTACACTCATAAGCTCAGATGGCTTTCTCCGGCAACCATTGGGTCCCAGATTCACCGGCTGTGAAAACTCCGGGACACCCCTTTCAGCTGCTTCCGTATGAGCCGGTTCTGTCAGTGTACCAACGGGTTCATTCTCCGTTTCGGAAGCGATGTCGGGTTTCAACACCGAAATATCGGCCACAATCGGGGCTCTGCACAGCGGGCAATTAGAGACAGACTGGAACCACGTATCAATGCACTCGACGTGAAAAAAGTGTTGACATTTGGGCAAGACTCGGCCTTTGTCGTCGTCTTCGAACTCGGATAAGCAGACGGCGCATTCCAGCGGAGAGTCGTGAGTTTTAAAGGAGTAGGTGAAAGTTGGGAGGGCATGGAGGATGGAGGGGTCGAGGCCTTGAGTAGAGGTGGTGGTGTTGGGGGTAACGGAGTTATATGAGGAATGGCGGGCTCGCCGGCGTCGTCGGCGGTGACTGTGGAAGCAGCATCGAGAGAAGATACGAAAGCCGACCATGATGAGTACGACAAGGAATAGAGTGACCACCGAACATAGCATAATCTTCCCGTTGAGAGCATAGCTCCGGTTATCCTCCATAACACAGAGAGAGAGAGGGAGAGAGAGAGATGAGCCTGAGAGGGGAAGGGGTACACTGAGGGGTTTTAAGATTATATCGGTTGTAGAGGCCGAGGGGGGGGGGTGTGGTTTGGAAAGGACCGAGGAAGGTTCCTATGCGGTCAGAAAATGGGTTTCGGTCATTGCTATTTTGAGCTTTTTGGCGGGATTCCTTTACCTAGTAACTCCCTTCTAATAGTATCAATTATCTGCCGTGGAAAAACTGCTTTTATTATGTACGGTAAAATTCTACTATCCACGTTCTCTCCGTGTAGTATAATATGATTATCTAATAAACTTTTACATTAGGGTGTATCAAAGATAAATGATATTTAAAAACATGATAATCAATAGCATCAGTTAGTAAAGTACATAGACAATATCGGATGCAGCATAAATACGGTCAAAATAGATGTATGTTTTTTTCAATATTCCCTCGTTGACTCGGTCAACGAATAGAGTCCCAATCTAACTTCTTTAGGCTATTATTGATTAGTTATTGGTTAGTGAGAATATTTTATTATTATTTTTTGTTATTATTTATTATCTTTTTATTATTTTTTACAGCTCATTTGAGATCCATTTAAATTTCAAACGTAACCTATTTTTTGCTCTTTTTTTTTTATTTGGTGCTTGCACTATATTTATTGCAATGAGATTTTTATTAAGTGTCACGCGAAATACCTATACAATTTTCAAACTTTTAAAAATATAGTTATAATCTTTAACATATCAAATAATCGGCATTTCTAGTTTTGAAATCATTTTTTATATTTATTTTCAAATAAATGTAATATATTTCAAAGTGTTTTAAACATATGATTACTAAATAATAAATAATATTTTAATAATAGAACTTATTACATAATTATAATCTATAAACCCTAAAAATATAACTGCATATACAAAGTCATTCGTTTCCTCTTCTTGTATTCTTATTTTTAATTTAATAATTAAATACAATCATTGATTAAAGAAAATGACTCAAATCATTTCTCGAGTGTAATAATTTTCTTTTGAGTTATTGTATTATCAAGTCGATGTATAGAGTACATATTTCACATCATTTAAATGGTAAAATTTGATTTGTAAAATTTAAATTTTAAATTTTAAAATTTATCTTTTAAATCAAATTATATCCTGTAAACACTTTACTAAATAGAAAATGATACACCCATAATTTTGCCTCGTCAAAGTTATAGCTCATGGATTTTCTTTTTTACTTTTTAATGGTTAAAATAAGTAACTATTAATAAAATTATATATTTTTTTAGAATATTTAAAAATATATATAATTACACTAATGATAAATTTGAGGGTGAAAAAATTACTCTACGCAGCGAGTTGACAATAAAATCTTCATTTTTCTCTTTTATTTATACTGTCAATAGGAAACTCGTGATCATTTTTACAGTTCTCTGATCTCGACCCTGTACGCACGGAATATATCCAAATATAAGAAGCACAGCGTCATGATATCATCCAACAGATTCTGGCTAGAAGGAAAGTTTCCACTTTCCAGAGCAATAAATCTACCAAGGGGATCATCCATTTTCTTTATTCGGTTCATCTGAACGTGAAACACAGAAGGAACCATTACAGTAAAGTAAACTTTCCTTTCTGCACCACTGTAAAAGTTGCTTGCAATTTCTGCAAAGTTGCAGTTCATTTTCACCTACAAAAACCCATTAATGATTTGATAATCATAACTTCTCGGGGTTTATTTCAAATCGATGTGTATTTTTACTCAAACTTGATTGTCTGTAAAGCTAAATTACGGGTACATTTGTTGATATCACCACTTAAAATACATTAGATTGATACTATTTAAAATACCATTATTCAAGTTTCATTAAGATTAATATGTTTGAAAGCCTACAAACACCACACAAAAGGAATGAGAAGGATAGGGATGTACAAGACAACAGTAGTCATGATTCATCGGATGTACAAGACAACAGTAGTCATGATTCATGAATGCCATCATACTTTTATCTCATCAACCGTATTATGTATAAAGTATAAACACCCAAAAAGCACACATGGCCCCATTTGTATGAGAAAACAAGAAAGCCCTTCCAAAAATACTTACGAACTTGATGGCATACAAACAATACTCATTTATGATTTTATGTTGGCCTGGCCAGTCAAATTTACCTCTTGACCCGATTGTACCCTTTCCCAAGTTCCAACAACACCACCAAAACTGTTACTTTGTAGTACGTATATTTATCCAGGAAATCTCCATGTTGCATGTGGACAATCATGTGCTTGGCTTCTACCGTGCACCCAGAGTTTAGTCCATTTCCTCCTTTCAAACCAATACACTTCGATAAAAATCTCCTAGTCCACTACTTTATCTTCATTTCATTATAACAAAGACTCCCTACCTTAGATATTTCTCTGATTAATTGATTTTAAATGTTGTAGGACGTGTTAGTCTATTTCATAATTCTTCTTCTATCTAAAAGTTTAAGTTGATGAAATAGAGCGTAGAGTTAGAGTTCGTGAAATTAAAATTTTTATTATGATATTATATAAAATTATTACTTGTCTTAAAAATATAAATTTAATTATTTATATTATGTTCTTAACAGTCTCTTATGATTCTCTCTCACTGTGTGTCGCCTACTTCAATTGTGTTTGTCTTGGATCTTTAAATTAAATTTGAGCAATAATTGAGATTATTTTGTATCAACGATGATGTGATCCAAATGCCAACTGCACGTAAGCCATCGCAAAACAAAGATGAAAGATTGATTTATTTTTTACTCGTTGCATCTGTACAACAAAACACCCACAATCGCAGTCACTACAAATCCCAACCACCCACCAAAAAAGAAGACTTCTCCATCGCAAACCCATGTGCCACAACGCACAACAGCCCGGACCACATGTACCCATCACCGTATTTATATACAGCCACAGCCAACACACCCAAATGACAGTACAATACCATGAGAGCAAAGTAAAAATTTATTGGACGTAATTTCAGAGTGGGTTGAATAGATATTTTATGCTTATTATTTATACCATTTTTTTTTTTTTTTGAGATTCTGCAGACTAATATTACATAACAACCGCATATCAACAAATATCATAATATTAAGAATATGAGTAATGTTAGATATAGATTTCAAATAGATAAGTCTAAATTTTTTAAAAAAAAAAATGGGTTCCACTAAGAAAAAAAGATTTTTTTTTTTTTAATATTTTTCAAAGTGACATTCTCTTTTTTACAAAGGCTTATGTTGGATTTGTCTATTTGAACCTATTACCAATTATTTCTCTTTTTATAATATTACCAGCAAAGTTGTTTGCTCCGGAAGTCCTATAAGGTATTAAGTGTCCACACAGTCATATCTCTATGAGTTTATATTAGTTCAAATTATATCACTTAACCCCGTTTCGATAGTAAAAGTATTTCATCTCATCTTATCATTACAACTTTTACAAATTCTCATACAAACAATTAAACTTTTTTAAATCTTAAAATAATAATAATATTAAAAAATAATATTCTAACAATATTTGATTCAACTTTTAACTTTTATCTAAAATCATCTCATCTCACTATCTAAACCACACCTTAATGAATGCATTATAGTGAATACAAATATCTCTAGATTTCATAATACCTAAAAGTCTATTTAAGCATTGAGAGGATTAAAGATTTTTACTTACAACATAGTTGTTCATATAGCTATCAAGAGATACTCGGAAGTAAAGTTGTTAAGATAATTCTTCTCTCATAGTCAAGTCATATTTTCTATCAAACTGCAATAAAAAGATGTAGATTTTCTAACTATTATTGTTTAATAATGTTGTGGATCACAAAAAATCAAAAATCTTAAAATTTAATGTTTCATGTTAAAATATTCAACAAGTCCATGACACCGATAAACTCACCTACAATAGTTAAGAATAATGCTATTGCAAAGCCTTTACATCATATACTGTTTATGTAACATAATTAATTAAAAAAATAAATTTTAAAATTTAAATCTTACAAATCAAATTTTATCATTTAAATGATATAAATAGTTTGTTCTACTTCTGCACACCGACTTAAAAAGAGAATAACTCCAATACTTGAACACGTATAAGACAGTCAACGAGGAATGAGTGGTAATTTTCTTCGGCTGGGAAGCACACATTCTTACATATATGTTGGTTTCCTCTCTCAAAAACACATATATTATAGGTAGAGCTCATATCAGGTCGGCCAGGTTAAAACAGAACTAAGAAACCCTGTAAGAATCAAGCTCGGATATGTTTGCTCGACCGGAAGTCCCACTGCACCTGAGAATCGATTTATCCTGCCATCTCTGTCGAGCTTCCAACCCCCGTCCTTTGGCCCTTAGCCTTACATTCGTTATCACGGCCAATGTCGTTCACCTTGCGCGCCATAGAAGGTTAATAAACGAAAGAGGATTCTTGCTTTTTGGTCAACGGGTCAAGTACCCAAGAAACAAAGAACTCAGCTTTGAGTTCACAACACATCCAAAGAACATTATGCGAGTTAATCGACTTAACTAGGCAACATCAGATACCCACGCGCCAAAGCATTGATTGCATTACTCAGATATTTTGAAGCAATAAATAATAATCTAAGCTTAAAAAAAGCTACTCAATGATAATAATTTGCCACCACAAAACTCAAGAAAAGCATCCAATAAACTTTAATATCCAACGGATTTCAGAACTAAATGGAAAGGATAGCCATATAAAATTTTCTTTTAATAATAAAAAAAAGCCTGAGAAAAGAGAAAACCTGCCAAATAGAACATAAAAAAAGGAGCCAGAACTGCAACACGTTTGCACAGAATCGGGGAGTGCATTTGTGTTTTAAGCAAAAGTTTGGTAGCTTAAACTCTGAAGCCCTTGCTGTTCCTTCTTCCTCTAGCCCTCTCAAATTTCCTTCCTTTTGATCGTACGTAGGGTTTTGAATGGCTGTGTGGCACACCTGGAGCCGGTCCAAAGTGCTTCACAGCTTCACGAGCATTCTTGGGACCTCTAAGAAGAACCTGCGGCATTTGCCATTGATCATTTTCCTAAACAGTTCCTCTCACTTCAATTTAAAAAAATATTTCAATAGAAAAGTGGAGTGGAGTGGAGTGGAGTGCAAGAAGTTTTGATTTGTATATCCATTATATTTGACTAATATAGAATTCATGAAGTTCTATCAATTAAATACAAACAACTCGTTTGAATTTCCAGCAAAACCCTCTCCACCTTTAATACAAAATGACATCTACTTATTGTAAATATTGAAAGGTCCATCCTTCCGTTCCAGTATATTCTTTTTTTTATTTTTCAGCTTAAACATTTCAGATTTTACCAAGCTTGCGCAGCACTCCTAACCTTCTGATGATCCCCTATACAAATTCTAGTAACCAGAACCAAAGGGTACCATAAGGTTACCAATCACAGAGAAAATAACTGGAAATTGTATTTACAAGCAAAAAATTGCATCTTTCATGTGAACAATCCGAAATTACATTAAAAAATAGAGCCTCATTAGTGCTAGAGAAGCACCAGGTAAAATAAAAAAAATTACACAAATGCTATTCCAAATCTAGATTCTTTTATACTATCCACCCTCTAACTAACATATGTTGTTGTAATATGTACCCCAAACTACCAAAGTTGACACATTTTTTTATATAAGTACCAAAGTTGACACATTGCACCCTCTTACTATCAAAAAGCTGTACGTGCACCCTCCATTAAGATTCAACTCCCAAAATTGTTAAAGAAAAAAACTCCTAAAATTGTATTTCCCATTCATCTAACAGCCAAAATTGGTCAAGGGTGAGCTTTGGTAGTTAAAGTCTGTTAGTTAGGGGATGGAAAGTATATTTCCCTTTCTTTATAAGACTTCGTATACATTTCAATTCCAACAATAGACACACATCTCTCGTGTACTTCTTGTATTATTGGATAACACTCCCTCAGCATCCTTTCCACTGGGCAGCCAAAAACACACAAGGCATCAAGGGCTTTAATCACTTCATATGAAACGTCAATATGATGCACCACTTCCTAATAACAGAGAACATTATAAGCCAGATCATGCTAGCCCATCAACCATGCACAGAAGTACCAGGAATAAAGCGCCTAGAAGTTACATGAATAATAAACTTGAGTAATCACTAATAAAGTCCAATAATGCCAAAAGCCACTATTTTGTGTAAATGGAAAATTCTATATACCAATCTATAATAAATTATCCATGCTAACAACATATCATCTAATTGCATTTTAGTTTGCATATCTATCAGCCTCGTGTAACTAACAACAGCCATCCAATGTACATCACTAAAAACCAAACATAATATCAATAAAATTTTGTTTACCCATAAAAAAGGTAGTCAAACATAATTAACATTATTCAATTCGTGAGTATTCGAACGAATATCATATTTTAAAAAACCATTTACATACAGTGCATGATAAAATATTTTTAACTGTCAATGACAGAACGCTGAAAAACTAGTTGAGATGGCACAACAAACAGAGTGACTTCAGCAATAGTTCTAAATAACATACAGTGTTCTGTCCGAGAGGAGCTCTGAGAGCCAGCTGGTCAAATGTCAAGCATTCTCCACCTGCCTTCTCAATCCTAGCTCTCGCGGTCTCTGTGAACCTCAGGGCAGTCACTTTCAGGGTGGGGACTTCATATACTCGGATGTCATCTGTCACAGTCCCAACAACCACAGCAATCTTATCCCCCTATATAAAAACCAGAAGCCCTATTAATCATCAATATAAGAAACAATTTCAATCAATGTAGAAGGCACTAATTGGATGAAAAACACTATTTTAGATCATAAACCCCTTCGAATCCGAACAAAACACAGTAACTTAAGAGCAAATCATAAGTTCAATTTTAATTATAAATTTATAACGAATGTGTTGATAGAAGTATGGTCTTCTACTTCAAATTAAACATAAGAGCGAATTGTCTTTTTATCTATCAGGTTTGCCAATAACGAAACAAATGGTTTCAAGTTTGCAAGATCCGAACTGATATGTCCCTACTCCTCAGACACCAAAAAAGACTAAACAAATGTATATTTTCTTCTCTTTTTATGTATATTTTCTTCTCTTTTTCTCCTCGGTTCTCTCAGCAACCAAATAGAAGATACAGAGAGAGAGAGAGAGAGAGAGACCTTGCCCTTCATGAAACGAATCAACCTGGAGAGAGACAATGGCGGCTTGTTGACCTTGCTCATGAAGAGCCTCTTCAGTATCACCGCATTGAAATTGCTCCCTGTCCTCCGCACCAGAAAACGGTACAGCTGTTCACATAAAAGCAATCCACGTCAACCATAAATAAAATGCTCCACACAAATACAGGGAAGGGAGCTAAAGCAAGAGAGGGAAATGGGGGACCTTTACGAGGAGCTTGAGGTAGATATCGTCCGATTTAGGGGCGGTTCGCTTGGACTTCTTGCTCTTGCCACCGGCGACCAAATCGATACCCTGTAAAAATAAGGAAAGTGAAAGTGAGTTTACGGATCGATTGACAGATAAAAACGGCATTCTGCATTATTAGGGTTTGAGAGGCGAGCGAATACCATGGCTGCTGGTGCTAGTGTTGGTGCTCGGCGCTGCTGCTAACAACCCAAATTCTGCTTTTTAGAGGGAGAGAGGGGCTAGGGTTTTGGGACTCGGGAATGATCCCAAACTGCGCACATCACAATGGGTATCTATGGATCCTAATCTTTACGCGTACACGTGGCAAGCGCTAATTTTTTTCGTTTAGAACATTGGGCATAGGCAAGCCGCAAAATCAATAAAATGTCCAAATTTGCCTATGTTATATCTGCATTGAATTAACCATATTATATACGTCTTGATTTTTAGTTACACTAGTTCAGCCTATGCAGCGAGATTGTGTAAAAACAGGAAAAATCTATTTCTAGGCCAATTGAAGTTAGCAACACCACACACCGTGACGTGACGAATCCAATCTAATCGCCACGTCACGATTTTTCATTTCCCACTTAGATGGGATTTGCAATCGCACGCAGATCCCTTCAAAGAGTTTCCTCTCTGTCTCCCTCACTTCCCTATGTCCATAGCCCACCAAAATCTCATGTTCAAAATCTCATATTTGCTGTATCGACATGCGAGAAAAGGCTCCGTACCTACCAAGCCTCTGTTTTCCCTAGGCGATTTCTCTTTCTCTCCTCTGCACCTTCGCTCACCGTGGAACGTCTAGACTAACACTGGCAAGTTACTCCACCTCCATTTCCTTCACTCTCTGGCCCTCTCGCTCTCGGTTTCTCAACATTTTGCAAGTTACTCCACCTTCATTTCCTTCATTTTCTTATAATCATCTAAGGAATTGTCATAGGTCCCTTTGAGCCCAAACTGTAAATTGCATTTCAACAAAGATATTGCATATAATGGACTGCATTTGTTGTCATTTTAAGGTTTTTCCTCCCTTTCAAGCCATCTCTTAAATGCATGACTACTCTATGGACAATAAAGGGTTTATTAACGTCTGTGTAGTGCATAGAGCATTCTTTTGTTGGAACATGTAGCATAATGGATGGTTATCTATGCTCATGCGTTGTTGTTGTTTTTATTTTTTTATTTTTTTTAATTAATTTTTTTCTCGCTCATTAAGATTGCCACATTGATTTGTTTGTGCTCATTGTCTCTTCCTCCCAAGTTATTGTGTTACTTGCCCATGTCTTCAACAATTAGTTAAACTGGTCTTTTTTTTATTCCTTCTTGTTATATCTCTTTTACAGGTATAAGTTCAAATTTCAAATACCTTCATATTTTTCTCGTCATTCGGAGGTAGCCATATTTTTTTGGCAGAGATCCTATGTATCTTTCTTATGCATCATATTCGATACTGTTTGTGAAAGTTTATACGGTTAATATGAGTAGTTGAATGACATTGGTTGCTCCACCTTTGCATGATTATTCTTATTATTTTGCTTTATGGCGTTTAATGTATTTTTTGGCTCTCAGCCTTGCTGTATTGGAGGGAATTGCAATTGGCTTTGACCCAGACCTTTTGTGGGTCAGTTTATCTTATATTTAACACAGACCTTTTGTGGAAGCTATATTACAAATATTGCATTATAGTAAATTTCCACTGCCTTTTAGTTATGCCGTACATTTCTTCTTGTTGAAGTTGTAAACTAGATAATATGTTAGTACAAATAAAAAAGACTATGGACTCGTATATGCGAGTGTGCTAGAGCAAAATTGTCATTTCCAATCATGTGGCCTTCTATGTTTCTGTATGCCAAAAAAGGAAAAACAGGATAGAAATTCTTCAGACCCAACGGTTGCAACACACAAGGAAACCAATGGTTGCAACACACAAATAAAACGAGACAAGTGTAGTCTGCGTGTTTGAGAAAATGTCTCAGTTTCCTTATGTATTGTAGCCGTTGGGTCTGAAGTTTCCTTTCATGTGTAATAGATCATATGTGTATCTTCAACAATATTTACTTGGAAGTTATTAAATTAAAGACAAAATCTGAATTTTATTAGAATTAATATTAAATTAAGCTTTGTCATAATAGATAGAAGTTGCCTACAATGGATGTGTTTATATGGATGTTTTACTTTGCTTTTATACCTTGCCTTCTCAAAGTGTCATATGTGTCATGTTTTGTTCCAAAGCAAAGATATTCATGGGCTGTTGGTATTTTCAGTAGCTGTTTCTATTTGCTTCAGATCTACCTGGCTCTTTACCATATGATGCATGGAACTCCATGGTGTTCCTTGTGTTTTAATATTGTCTATATATAGTCACACTTGTCTGTGATGTACTCATCACTATTGCTGCCCTACGATAATGAAAGATTTATTTACATATCCAGTGATGCATGGGTTTCCCATTTATCATGATTTTAATTGGAAGATTGAATAAATGCAGTCTAAAGTAAACTTTCTGTTGTTACTTGATTTTTTCCAGCATGGACATTTTCCTCATTGTTTTCACTCTCATTTATGATTCTCATTTAGATAAACTATGACATCAAGTCAATCATCATCATGTATTGTGGATGCATTTCAAATGGAATCACCAACTTGTTAGTGTGGTTTGAAAGCACCACTAAGGACTTCCCAAACTAACAAAAACATAGGAATGAAATTTTATATTTACTCGAAGTATAAGACGGAAATCCAAATTGCTATTTTGTAAATAATTTTTATTGCATCAAGAGTTTGTCATATTTTAATGTTTGAAATTTTTGCATTGTATGTAGGGAGAAGCAAGTTGTCAATTCTTCATATGAGCCAATATATTTCGGTTGGTAGAGGAGAAATTTATAACAAGAGAAAATGTACTTCGAAATAGAGGATGATTTATTATTGCGTGAGTATTAAGTGTCGAGAAAAGAAGATAAACTAATACAAAGAGAGAATGATCTGTACAAGCAAGAGGACGAAGTTCAAAGGCGGGTCATAGAGAATAGATGTGGTCGTATATTATTATATCTGTATTGGGTTTGTTCTATTGTAATAGTTTTTGGTTTATTCGGATGATAGATGTATTGACCATTATTGTAATTGCAGAATTCTCTATAAATATTTTGTAATTGTGGAACGATTTGCGTATGGTAATATGAATATAAACTTTTTTGTATTTGTGAGAATGGTACTGTACATTTTATTGGAAAAAAATATTTCCAATTAAAAAAAATCTGTCCAATTTCATAACCTAAGCAATGAAAAAAAAATCTGTCTAGTGTTAATAGGCATCACAAATCTGTCCAGATTTTCAAAAAGACCAGAGTTGATCCACGTTAGCACCAGGTTGAGCTTCCGATACCTCACCATGATGTGATTCATCAACAAATATTTTTCTGCAAGTCTAAATTTCAAACAAAAAAATACACATCTATTAGAAAGAAATATGCATACAGTCCAATAAATATATAATCAACATAAAAAAAAATTACTACATATTTCTTTCTTCTTTTGGTCACAGCATTCTCCACAAGCGAAACCTTTCTTTTCGATGGAGGCATCCATTTCCCTTAAACAATATGTGGGCTTAATATTTTCTCACCCTTGTCTCTGGTCGTGTTTTCTTTGACCTTGGTTGAACTAGACTCAAATGGTAATCCTTTAAAGTTATTCTCAAACTCATTTAAATGGCACATGAATGCATTGACGTCGTCATCACGCTGGGATACACAGGTTGCTAATTTTAGACATTGTTTCACCACAAGCTTATACATTCGTGCATCTGCATTTTATCACATGTCATCATAACTACTTTTGACCAGTGTGTATCTACTCTTTAAGTCCTTTCACCATCGATCCAAGACGTACTTCTTTGGTACCACATGCATCTTCTCCATCTGGCAAACTTCCAATGCATGCCTACAAATGATCCCCCTCATCTCAAATATGCAAATGTGCATTTCAGTTTACACTCCTCCTCGTTATAATAAACTGCGTATTGGACAGTTTTGATATGGTCATCCTTAATGGTAATTTCATCCAAAATATCGAATGTGGAAATGCAACCTTGTTTGCTGACAAATATGCAATTACAACACATCATCCCCAACAACTCTTTTTGAACCTCTTTATACTTCAGATTTGTATACAACGCTTGAAACTGCTTCTCAATGCGAAATGGGGATACATAGGGGATGGTTTGGTTGCAGGACATGAAATCAATTGTAGTCTCGACTTCCACCTTCTTTCTCAAAGCATTGTAAAATTGATCTACAAATTCTTTCAATGTCGTACAAGAATACACAAATCCATCGAAGAAAGCTTTTATGCTTTCAGACCATTGTGTAGTGCTCATGCCTGTCCAAAATACACCCTTCAAGTAAGCTTGTATCCAAAATGACATTTCGTTGTACAACCCTTACAACCATGCATTATCACCAAGATCATACGATCGGAGCTCCGAACGAAGGTCGGAACTCCGATCGAAGTCCAACCGTTTGTTTCTCTATGTTTCTTACAGATCGAGTTGTACGTCGGCTTAGGACATTTGTTTTGTGTATATAGGACGTTGTGGAGATAAATTAAAATGCCTTTGGGGTGCCAATACTACCATATATATCAAAACTTTACTAGCGGCAAAAGAATGAAGAATCTGATACTAACAAAAGTTTGAAGCAACATGACTCGATTGGCCAAAATCCTAATTGCAAAGAAGATAATTAATATTGAAGAATATGAAAAAAAAAAAAGACAAAAATCAATGCGACCTAAATAAAAGTATCATTTGATGGGTCCTTGTTTCAGTCTTTGCTCGGATCGAGCACAATGTAATGTAACTACATAAATATAACTACATAAATATGATCACCAAACCCCAAGTCAAAACCTGCAAAAAGAAATATTGAAAAGATTAAAAAAAAAACCATAAATACAATAGTTTAAAAACTAAATAAGATGTATGATGTAGCCATTAGTTATAACAGTCTCATATATAACATAATAACAATATTGACTTAGCCTTGAAATATAACTACATAAATATTAAACACGAATTTCACCAAAATTTCAATGGTCCATTGGTCATGCCTGAAATGAAGATAGAAAGTTGCAATCAATAAATGAAAAAAATTGATAATAAAAAATTGAACACGGTAGCAGCAGAATTTGATTCTTACCAAGAAATGAGGTTCTCTCAACTCCATCCCAACTCTCAAGGGGCATTCCTCTCAGACTCTTAGTTATCGACAATTATGTTAGGGTTCACAATTAGGTCTATAACATCATAAAAAGTAGAAGTTAGAAACATTAAAAATAATTAAATAATCATTTAAAAGCATATAAACTTACCCGATTCAAGTCTATAGCTCTTGATATCAACGCCAACGATATCTAGTCCAATGGGCGTTTCACTTATCCAATTCTGTGTGCAAACAAGGGCCTCCACGGTTGACGGTGACAATAAACTCCGATAAGCATCCAACATGCGACTTCTAGTGCTAAATGCTGAGTCTGATGCAACCATAGTGATAGGAATGGCTAGTACATCTCGGGCTACATGGGAAAAGACTGGACACTTGGTGGAATTAACCTTCCACCAAGTTAATAACTGAAATACATCACTAGGTGTCTCGATAGCTTCCATAAAATATCGTTCAACCTCAGATGTACACTGCATAATATTCTCTGTTGACATGAGTTGATGATACTACTGCATAATACGATGGCCTCTAACCTCTATGGATGGGTCAGTATCACCTGAGGAAGCTGTCGACCCCGCCGGCCTCGAATGTGTGGAGCTACCAGCTGCGGATGAAGGCTGACAACTATTGTTGTAGTGATTATGTAGATCATCAATATCATTTTTCAATACTAATAAAATTTGCAGCCTTCACTGCCACGAGGACGGAATTTACTCAAAATTCTAAAACGGCCAACTTATATCGGGGGTCAAGGATCACAGCCACAAATAGTAATCTATTTATCTTCTCAATATTCTCTCCATATTTATCATATTTGGTCTTCATCCTCATAGTCATAGTAGATAACAATCCACCAGAGTCAGTACAATTATGTTTCAAGTGGAAGTGAAGCTCTGAGAGCTCGCTGAAGAATGAGTTCGCAGTCGTATATTTGGATCCAGATAGCCGCATGGTTATGTTATAAAAAATTCTTAAAAATTCAACAAAGTACCTCACACTGGTCCAATTATGTGCGTCCGACGCACCGAGCCCCTGTCCTGCTGGCTCCAACAAAGCATACCTCAAGCCCCCATCCTTGACCTCCATCAGCTAGAATATTTTTTGGTACTTTTGTGCCACATCCAACATCATGTATGTAGAGTTCAATCGAGTCGGAACATCCAAGCACAACATACTAAAACATTCAATCTTAAGTTATTCTGCTATTGTCTTAAACTTGCAAGCCTTTGAGGGGAACCCCTCACATATCATACAATGCTACAGAGTAATGGAATCATCAACCTCTTTTAACCCCTCAACAACTATGAGGTTGATAATATGAGCACAGCATCGAATGTGAATAAACCCGTGGGCCCGAATGACATTATCTCTCACCGTTGTGTTCCTATTAAACCAATCAATTGTTGTTTCAGTGGCACTGGTATTGTCAACTGTAATGCATAACACTTTTCAAATTTCCTAGTCCTTTAAACAATCATCCATCTTCACCCCAATGGATGCACCTTTATGATTCACAATTTCTTTAAAGCCAATAATTTTTTTATGCAAAATCCACTCAATGTCAATGTAGTGTGCTGTGATACACATGTAGCAGACATTCTGTATGGACGTTCATGTGCCACTCGTAAACGACACTTTCTGGCCAGTGGTAATAAACATCTTCCTCATCTCTGCCTTGTCTTTCGCATGCATCTTCATACAATCTCGCATCACCGTATACCATAATGGAATGGAAAATCGTGGCTCAACAAAATTTAGAAACTTTTGAAAGCCTCTTTTCTCGATTGTGGTAAAGGGCATCTCATCAGTAATTGTCATCTCTGGAAGCATGTCCCTCAACATCTTCTCACTGTATTGAGGGATAACCAATTTCTTAGTATGTGTACCATCAGTGGCTGTAGAAGTTTGGTAACTGAGATTAGTCTAATCAGTGGCCGCAATCCCTTTGCGATCTTATATCGTTGGCAATCATTTAGATGTACTATTAACACATTGGTGCCTTGCTTCTTCGAATGACATCTACAAAGTTGCCTACATCAATGACATCTTGCTATCGGGTTCGCAATATCACCAGGAATTTTGGTGAAATGCTCTCATGTCCACTACCTCTTTTTAGAAGGTCGTTGTGGTTAATCTTGCTCAATGGGCATCTCCTCCTCTTCGTTGAACATGTCATCATCCTCTATATCTACTGGGAGTGAGAGTCGACTATTCGCACAAGATATAGCTGCTCTAGATGTAGCTATCATAGATGTGACTCTAGGGTGGAAGTACCCACCGGTGTAGGAGTTGTAGCATTGGCATTCGCCACATCCCCTTGTGGACGATCATCTCAGCTAGGTTTAGGATTCATATCACAATCAAAGAAGCTGAAAAAATAAATTAGAAGCAAAAAAATAGTTTAAAAAATAACTAGGCTATATTAAAAATTTAAAAGGCGTCAACTCATTTAAGATGGAGAAAAATCTAAAGGTTCACTTTGTATGTTAATGCTAAATGCTAATTATGCATGATTGGATCAGCATACAAGAGAGATCAGTACTGTGTGTTGTTCCAATATTGGATTAATTCACTTAACTTTCATGGCAGTACCACTCATTTACTATCAGTCATCAGATTTTTCCTTCTAATTTTTCCACATGAATTTCTGTATATATAATACCATGAATTAACGCATATAAAAATTAAGTGATTTATTTCTTCTTATTCTTCTTTTATTTGTTAATCACAAGGTTTCTGGAAAGTAGAACCTATTAATCTCGCCCTGGCTAGAATATATATATACATACATATATATATATATATATATATAATATATATAGCCAATATTATAGGTAGGCTTTGGACAAAAAGAGTCGCAACTTGCAAACCAAGTGGTCCTTATTCCTTAAAAATACCACATGCATATCATGGTGTTGGAGGAAGGAACTGGAATGGGCATATGTTTACATGGAATGCTCATAAGAGAAAGAGATGAAGCTATGTTATCCCGAGCTCTTCATCAGATTCTAGAGGGCAAAATTCCAATGGAAGAGGAGGTGGATGGACTTGATCAAGATGACTCAAAAAGAATATGAAACAAGGATATAAAATATCCAATCAAGTACCTTAGCCTTATTGTATTTTTAGCCGCTATAGTAACATACAAGAGGCTTGAGCATGTGCTCAGAAGTTATAGGCTTACTGATATTAGATCAGGTAGAATAACATAAGCTCATATAAGAATTCTTCAAATAAAACAAAAAAAATTAAAAAGAAAATAAAAAGAAAAACAGTGAGAACCTTGCAAGGCCTGTTCTTGATGAAAATATAGCCATTCTTACGAATAATCAATTCAGAGCTCTGGTGACATCAAAAAAGTTCAAACTTGAACAAAAACCATCTCAATAATCAGTTCAAAAACATGGGTACACGAGAAAAAATCTAATAACAAAATCACAACCCAATCCTTTTATATATATAGAGCTACCAAAGAAATTACATTATTTTGTATAGGAAAATCCAAACAAAGAGGACAGACAAATACAATAAGAACTCAACCATTATTTCTATGCAAACAAACACAAACACTTGAAAGAAAGAAGAGAGGATTTGCTGTAAAATAACTCTAAAAATAACCCAACACCATGTACAGTGAGAGAGAGAAATGCCACCTGTGAGATGGTGGCAGACTATTGGAGTTTGTTTGGCTGGTCGGTGTCGATGACATCTCAACACAATGACGTGACAAATGAAGTCCGGTCTGGGTGAATGAAGGCAGAGGAGCAACGTGGGAGAGGGGCAACGCGGGGAGGGAAAAAATTCGAATGGAATTTAGGGAGGAAGGACATTCAGTAAAACAAAAGTTTTACTTGAAAAAAAAAATTAAAATGCCACATCACTGGTGTGTGGTGTTGGAGAAGTAAAGGCAAATGTATAGATAAACTCTTAAAAAAATATATATGCAGTGAGATAATAATAATTTATGCATTCTTTCTTTAACATTATTTTTTCTATGTAGAATGATGTAATTTTTTTATTAATTGATACCACATTTCATATGTATTATTTTATTTCTACCACATAATATATGTCCATGATTTCGTCTCTCCCTATAGGTAGAATGTTAAATGAATTTTAATGTGATGGATAATATCATGTTTTGTTGTTGACTATAGTATTCTTTTGATGTATAGTTTGTTGTACTTTTTATGTATGTAAAACAAATACTTGTGTAGGGGGTTCCCCCTGTCGGCCTGTATAGCAAGCCCACGAAGGACTATGAGGGAAGCAAGTCAGAGAATCCAGCCAAGCCCAGTCAAGCCCAATGACCCTCAACTAAAAGGAGTCAATGGGTCTCTACAAAGTACTCGACCCACGAACAAAACCCATGCGTAGGGAAAACGGATGACAGGGGCAGGTCCCTCGCCACCCTGACACCACCTCGATGACACCCTACCCTGGTAAGCAGAAAATATGGAGAACCCTTAATCTTCTGATAACAGACATGGAAGGGCTTACAGTGAGCGTCCACAGGGAAAAGTAAGTCAGAAAACCATGCCGCATCAATGGCGCCATTCCTCGAATTCTACGCCGTATCAATGACGCCGCCCTAGAAATTACACCGCATTAAAGGACTCTGCCTAAGCGAACAATTGAAGTGACATAGACTCTCCAAAGCCAGGTGTGAGTTGTCCTCACCAAGAAATCTAGTATAAAAGTCGACCCTTAAAAACGAAAAACTCTTTCTGATTCTTCTAAGCTTACGTACGAACTACTAAGGAGATATACTGCTTTAGTATAGGGACTCCCTAGCCACCATCAAGCCCCCCCCCCCCACTCTCTGTGTTTTCTTAAGTGTGCAGGTGAAAGACTCAAGACCCGAATTGTTGGAACTCGACCCAAAGACGTACAAAACATGACATTAACAACTTGGGTTGTAAAGATTTGGGTTGCTAAATCTTAAAGATGTTATTAAAGTTTATAATTGTGTAAATATGAGATTAATATGGTCACTTTGTTTGAGATTAATATAACCATTTTATAATTGTGTAAGTGTTCAAACTTATTTTGTAGCCACCAATTTCAAACACCGTTAAACGGCTACAAAAGAGTAAAAGAGGGTAGTCCAGTGTGTCCATGACATCTCTGATGAAAAAGAGAAAGAGAGCTAGAAGTTTTGTGATAGTGATTAACCTTACTCATTTACATGTTTTCTCTTATTTATACATGTGTCTATCATGTCTCTGTGATGATCACCTCCTATTCCAGACAACATATCGTCGCATTTAATGCGGCCATTCCAATCAGAGACGGGACATCGACTTCTAGTGTGGGTCATTTGACGTCGCATTTAATACATCTAATCCAGTCGGGGACAATATCTTGACCAGCCTTTCCCTCATTAATGCGGTGCATCTGAGGGCATGTTGCTTACTCCTCCCTTCGCTTGAGTCTTCTTCCTTTCGTTTCTTAATCTGCCAAGTCATAGGCCTCTGATTTCAGCAATGTGGGTCGGGCCTGGCCGACTAGATATAAGAACTCCCTTCTAATAGGTTTTAGTTGAGTTAAATTTGTTTACAGTCCATTGAGTGTGATTTGTGCCAATTTATTTTGTTTACAATCCAGTTAAAATGTAGACAAAAAATAAACAAATAAAAATTGATGGTTAATATCACCTCATCATAGTGGGATAAAGGTGCGATATGTAGAATTTTTCTATCATATAGATAGTTGAAAATTTTGAAAATTAAAATTAAAAATTATCTAAAAATTAAATAAATATGCATTAAAAGTGTAGATAAAAAATTTAAAAAAATAATATTTTATTATTATAAGAGTGAGATAGCTAATTTACTGTAGGATTCAAACCTTAAGTAGGTAGCTAAAAATAAAAAAGTGAGTAAATACAGGACTTACATGAAAAAAAATGAACTTTTTAATAGTAGACCCTACTTTTTTTTAAAACAATTGCTTGGTACTTGTACACTCTACTATTGTATGTAGCATTATTCATTAGCAAAAGTTTACCGAAAGTTTTGCCTAGACTTAATAAAATACATCGCACACTAGACAAGCCAGTTTTTCATCTGTAGTATTAAAATATAATATTTTTTTACCATTTCGTTAATCAAAATGCTTGAAGATAGAGACAAGGTGAGAGTGAATGTAGGTGCCTGAGAAAGAGACGAGTTACTGTATGGGAGAGAAAATAAGATTGAAAAAATATGCCCAAAGGTACTGTTGAAGACGTATGTTGAGTAACTAAAAATAAAATCAAAATGTTTGACTGATGGCTATTGCAATGCAAATAAATTTTATCAAAAAGTGCGTAAGCGTTGCATATTTATTTTAAAAAATATAAATAAATATGAGATTCATATAAAAATAATAATTTTTTAGTAATAAACTCCACTCGTTTTGAAAAAGGAATAAGCAATGTTTTTATCTCAAATTATTAAATGGTTAACCCAAGTGGTTAATTCAGTGCCAAATTGTTAACTCAATGCTATTGCTCAATGCTCATGAATATCAAATAGGGTAGTACTTGGAGCCGATCGAGTGGGAAGTGAATTTTAACACTAGCCAATTGAAGGCTGCCAAATAGGTGTCTCCACATATTTCTATTTGCACCCTCACACAGGTAATAAAAACAGTTTATTTGGATCCTCCCCCACCCACGTGACCTACTTCCCTCACTCTCCCCTCATCTATCCGTCTCTCTCTCTTTCTCTCTCTCACTACAATACGATCTGCTTTCCAAAGATTTGTGGAGCTCTCTGTTTGGTTTTCAAGATTTGTGGAGCTCTCGTGTCTGATGAAACTTTTTGTTTGTTTAGTCCCTCATTTTTGTTTTGTCTCACAAAATCCACAAATCATTATAGGGTTCATGAATTTAATCAACTGAAAGGTGCAACCTGTAGGCATTTCTCTTTCTCCCATTTTTTATAATTTTTTTTTATTTTACATATCTCACGATTATATTTTTAAAATCTAAGGATCATATTTATTAATTTATCTAGCATTCTTTTTATGTATCGATCATTTTTTATGATGATAAATGTGTTGTGGCCCTTATGCATGTCTGGTTTATAAAGCAAACCAAGTGGTCTCGTGACATTTTCTTGTCATTCTCTATCAGCTAATATCTGCCTTATAATATTTGTCTATTTTCTCTATATTTGGTTGGACGTCTCCATCAATATTTTGGTCTTTCTTTGCTTTTCTTTTCTTTCATTTTTTTTTTCAACTTGTGTGGTGCACCACATACAGCAGCAGCATATAAATACATTGGAATTTCATGTAATTTTCTTACAATTTTTGCATTGAAATCTGTAAATTCTAGTCTAGAGTTTTGTATTGAGTTATATATACTACACGTAATTTGATTGTCTATTGAACTATCATTGCCCTGTAAATCATATCAACTTGAGTGAATAATGAGTACATAAAGAGATCATGTTGATATTTTAAATAGTTGTAATTCTAGCGCGGATGAAGTTGAGATGATTGAAGAGGATGGTGAGGTTGAACAAGACAAGAATATGCCCAACGAAGGCCATACGATATCATTTTCATATGTGGAGCCGAATGTAGGTATAGAGTTTGAAGATCTAGAGGATGCACATAGTTGCTATAAAGCCTTCTCTAGATGAACTGCTTTTAGCATTACAACAGATCATAATCGGTTGTCAAACATGGACATATCATTAATTGGTGCAGAGTATGTGCGTTCGAGAGAAGGATCCCGTCGTTATTATTCTAAACTTAAAAAGAGAGCAAGACCCGAGTCTGTGAAAACAAAGTGTGGGTGTAAGACAATGATGATAATAAAGAAGGATGGAGACAAATGGGCTGTGTCCAAGTTTGTACTCCAACATAATCATGAATTGTTAACACCTAGGAGTACAAGTTTGCTTCGTGGGTATAGACGGGTGACACCAACACAAAATAATTTGATAGACACACTAAATGAGTCGGGATACCAACACGAAAAATAATGTCTGTGTTGAGTAAGGAGTCAAGTGGTGATTATAATATTGGTTGCATTGCTAAGAATATTCAGAATTATTTCGGCAATCGAAGGAGGCAACTTCTTACAAAGGGAGACGCGCAAAAATTATATTGCATTGGAATTGTATTTATTTTTCTTTTCCTAGTTTTATTTATATTTTTGGCGCCAAGAATACAAATTTGCAAGGTTTTTGTTTGTCTTGAGTATGCAATGTTTATATCAAGTTGTCACAATTTGTCATGCCTGCAAGTTTAAACTTGTATAAAAACATTGATATTTAACTGTATGTCAAAACTTATGTAGTAGTATGTCCACACTTTGACCATGCGTTAGAGGCAAGTGTGTAATTATATAGTTTTGGAGGCAAAACTTATGCAGCACCAATGGATTTATGCTTTGTTTTCTTTCATCTTTATAAAATTGTAATTATATATGTAATTACAAAGTTTTGGACTCCCTTGTTTTCATCTCTATTTATGTAACCAAGGGATGTAATTACATGATTCGATGTAATTACTCTATTTATACCCTTTTTTTCTTACTTTTGGGTTATAGATCTATCTCTTCCTTTGTCTAATATAAGCAACAGTTTTTTGGCAATTATTTCTTGTATAAAATAGAGACACGTTCCATGTATAATGGATGATTGTGATCTGCAATAGCATAAAACGCAATACAAGAATAATTTAAATTATCATTAATGATTTACATTAAACGTTTTATAGTAGCATTAAATGATTTACATTATCATTAACTTAAAAAAATTTCAAACTAACTAATAACACAATAGATAAAATCCAAGATGCAATCAAGGCATTTTTGTACTTTTTTTTCATTCATTGGAATTTTTCATCTTCTATTCTTGCACATTCATATGCTATCATTTCATTCCTTCGTTGTACTAATTCTAAGGCTCGCTTACAACAATCCAGTTGTTCTATTGCAAAGTCAACCCATTCAAAAAATCCGCATTGATTTTGAACCTTTTAATATGGACAATCCAAAAATCGCCGACCAAAACTTTTGGGGTTGGCCGACGTCTGCAATTTGGAGGGAATGCTAAAATAACATAGTGGTTTTTGTCCCGACATGATTTCATCTTCTGCCCACATAGAATGTAAACTAGAAATGGTGTCTCCACCACCACCTTTCATATTTCTGGAAACGAATATAAAAACAAGCAGTCAACAAACATCAACAAGTTGATCCATCACCATCTACAAGTTGATCTATCAATATCTACAAGTTGAACCATCAAAACAAACATTAAACAAACCCACAGTGTATGAGGTATTTTTACAAACACATGGTGCACAATTTTATGCTCGACCGGCCTTAAGTTTTTCTCATCTACAAACTTGCTGCAAAAACCAGAAGTCAAAAGTCACGACCATAAGATCATCCTCATCATATAAAAGACAATAATTACAACAAAATATGAACACAATTGCAGCATTAAAGTTTGGACCCACCTTGATGTTATTCAACACAAACATATAGATATATATATATATATATATATGACCATTTGACTTGTTATATTTTATACCAATGAACTTTGTTCCATACATGTTATTTTATATCTTATTTCAACTAGATTCACAATAATTCTTTCAAGCAATCCACATAAATTTTATTTACTTGTGACATATATTCACTATTTCTCCAAATATGAACCAATCACAGAAAAGTGAATTTCACAAGTCCAAACATGTCATAGGTTTACTTTAAGTCTAAACATGAACAAATAGATCAATAAATTAATACCACCTTATGCTATCTCAAGTATCTTCAACCCGCCCAATCCATTTGTCAAATAAGAGAACATCAGGTTTACTTAAGTGAATGGTAACACATAATGCATAAGAAGGTGTATAAAGAAGCAAGAGCGGATTCATCAAATAGCTAAAGGATTTAAGAGATCACCTCTACTTGTCATAGGTTGTATCTTTTATCAAATAACATTCAGAAGAGTTTTATCAAACAATCTAGTCGAGATAATGTTATTTATTGGTATAATTGCATAGTTTAGAATGTTTCAGTTGTCATTCTCCGTAAAAGTTAAAAATTATTCAAAAACGTATTCGGAATATATAGAGATCCCACAAGAAAATGCATAAATCAAACCCTAGAATCGCATGAAATGCAAAAATAAACTCATAAATCAAAACCTAAAATCCAACAGAAAATGGCATGTGAAATGCATAAATCGAAAACTTACCCACTCAAGGAGAAGACTGCGGGAGAGGGAGGGGTTATGAAATAAGCACTGCAAGAGAGGGAAGGGGTGGGGAAAAGGCACTGCGCAAGACTGAGGGGATAGGGAAATTAGCAGCGTGAGATGAGTCAATCTTGTAAGAATCATGTTGGATGACGAACGAAAAGGGGTTGGGACTGTGAATGGAATGAGATAACTCTTCAAAAAGGGGCTGCGAATGGAAGGGGAGAGGAAGGATTCTGAAGGGTTGGGTGTATGTGTTTGGAGGCTGCACCTTCTATGTGGCCAATAGTTATTGGTTGTTGTGAAAATGAGTTTTATACCTGACCGGGCATTAGTTTTTCCCTATTAAATATTATCAAATGATTCGAATCATGACCCCCTCGATAATCTGTCTGGCATGATTTCAGCTGTTAAAACTCGTTAATACATTTTTTTTTTTTTTTTGCCCAGAATGGTGAATTGGTGATAGATTAAGTAATGAGTCATGAAGTATGTAATTTTGCTAAAAAAAAAAAAAAAAAAAAGACCTCTGCTCAACTATTGCATGCATGTGCACAGGTGTTGCCTCCAGAGTCTTCCACATTCTTTTCACTTTGCTCCCTACATTTTCTGACATTGATCTTTATAAGAACACTCGCTCAGTTTCTGCACAACCAAACCACACTTAAGACTTGGAACGTTTTGAGAGAAAAAAGATGGGTTTGTTTTCCCAGCCAAAAGCCTTCTTTTCAACTTCAATGGCCTTTCTCTGTGCAACTCTTTTCATTTCGATCTGCATGTCAACCCTCCCATTTGCTTTTGGCGATGCCGACTACACACCCTCTGCTTACAATGTTCTTCAAGAAAATGACTTTCCAGTCGGCCTTCTCCCAAAGGGTGCAACTGGCTATAAATTAAACAAAGAAACAGGGGAGTTCTCGGCCTACTTGAATGGAAGTTGCAGCTTCTCCCTCGAAAATTCATATAAACTCAATTACAACTCCACCATTGAGGGTGTGATCTCCAAGGATAGGCTCAAGAATTTGAAGGGTGTGAGTGTTAAGGTGCTTTTGACGTGGCTCAACATTGTCGAGGTGGTTCGTGAAGGCGAGGAGCTCCATTTCTCCGTGGGAATTGCTTCCGCCAACTTTCCGGTTGAGAATTTTGAGGAGTGTCCTCAATGTGGGTGTGGATTGGACTGCAACAATTTCGATGTTTATCATTCTTCTGTTTAGAAGAAAGAATTAAGCGCTTGTACGTATACATGCAAGTGATGTATTATATGCTGCTTCTTAATATATAATTCATACCATAAAGGGCATCCAGATTCCAGATCAATGTTCAGTACTGTTCTAATATTCCAGATGCTTTATCTTTTTATTCGAATATTCTATTTTTACTTAATATGTTTTTTAAAGCACCTTTTGTATTTTCCATTTAAAGTTGTTAAAATACATACCATTGTCCCATGGTCTCATATTCTAACTAAGAGAAAGTTAAACGCATAAACTAAACTATATAACATTTATTCGTATGTAATATACAAGGAATATCTTTCGAATCCCCCAATTTTCCCCGTCATCTTCACCCCTCCAAGCCCCCTATGTTATAAGTATCCTCAACTTCCTACCAAAACAACACACTCAAAACTCCATCCTCCACCAAAAGTCTCCTCAAAAAGAAAACTGGCTTCAATCTTTCCACCAAAACCCATGCCTCCAATATCAATGGCAATCCTGTTTCTAATCCTCTTATTTCTCATCTACACAGCAACAGCATCAGCCTCCCTCACGGCCTACCAAGTTATGGAAGAATTTGGCTTCCCGGTGGGTCTTCTTCCCAAAGGAGTGTTAGGCTACAAGCTGGACAATTCCACAGGCAAGTTCTCAGTATATCTGAACGGTAGTTGTACCTTTTCCATTGATACTTATGAGCTAAAGTACAAGTCCACCATAACGGGTGCCATAGCCAAGGACAAGATCACAAGCTTAAGTGGCATCAAGGTTAAGCTACTCATCCTATGGCTCAGCATTGTGAGCGTGACTCATGAAGATGAAGAGCTCGATTTTTCCGTAGGGATCGCTTCCGCTGATTTTACAGTTAGTAATTTCGTTGAGAGCCCCACCTGTGGTTGTGGCTTTAATTGTGTTAGTGATCAGAAGGGAATTAGGAAGATCAATAAGTCATATAGTCTTTTGTCCTCTTCTCAAGTTAATGAGGGTTCTTGCTTAGTTTGAGGCTGCTTTGATCTTTGAAACAAATTTACAAATGGCAATGACATGTACTTTCTTGGAGAATCAGCTAGCATGTTGTTGGGTTATTGTCCTGATTGGCAATACCTATGTTAGCACTATCGGAATATGCTTCATTTGTCTCACTATGCATGTACGATATTAAAAAATCAGTAGTTCGAATGGGTGTATTCAAAACTCACTAGACTATTTAAAATTAATAATCAATTAATTAATCAAATCATACGAAATAATCAACACAACAATTTTGATAACGAATTGAAAAATTCATTTGAGAAATATATTCAATTTCTAAAATCACTCCAAATGTAAATCAATACCTAAAATCTTCTATAGAAATTGAGTTTGTTATAACTAATTTAGAAACACTTATAAGATTGTTGAAGTAACTAAATCTAACTTGCAACACCATGAGTATCTCATTCGATCTCTGCACCGTGGCAACTTCGGACTACCAGCCTTTCTATAGTTTCATTATAAGTACCAACTTGATTTCTACGCATCTCCGAAAATCCTTTTGGCCAAAAAAACATATCCACATCAATGAATTCAACAGTACTTTAACAAGAGTACAATATGATGAAGATTTGTTTATCAAGAGAAAATCGATTTTCAATGCGCAATGGATCTTCTTAGGCTGCATTTGGATGTTAAGTTAAATTGAGCTGAGTTGAGTTCTCTATGAATAATAGTGAGTTGAGATGGTGAAGTGAATTCTGTGGAGTCCGTATAAAATGAGTTTAGATGTGTTTAGATGTTAAGATAAGTTTAAATGTATTTATGCAAAATTGAAAAAGATTATGAGTCCCACGTGTAAAGAGTTGTTGAGTTAAAAAAAGTTGTGAGTCCCACATGTAAAGAGTTATTGAGTTGAAAAAGATTGTGGGTCCTACATGTAAAGATGTTTTGAGTTGAGATGAGTTTAATGATTTGAGAGTTGAATGTTTAGATATTAGAAGAGGTCTAAATTTGAACCAAACTCAACTGAGTTGAGTGCAATCAAGAAACTAAACGAGCCCTTAAGAGTTTCCTCTTAGAGTTTTTTTTTTTTTTTTTTTTTTTCCCAAACATTCAATTAATATGATAACATTGACCTATCTCCACAACCTAGAAGTCATGCATATTATTCTATATATACTTAGAGGAGTAGGCCACTTAGAGAGTCCAAACCTAAGTAGCAGGTCGTCTTACTTGCCACAGTAGCACTACGGCCCCGTTTGGTTGCTTGGCTGCACTGAGTGCAGTCCACTAAACTCCTTCAACCATCTAAACACCTCAAGTGAGCTGCATTATACATGAATTCGATGGGTTCATTTTATGTAGATAGTCGTGACTAGGCTAGCTGATGTCCTCTACAGCTTTCTTTTTTCTTTTTTCTTTTTTTTTTTTTTTTTTTTTTTTTTTTGCCATCAACTCTCTCTCTCTATCTCGACAAAATCAGTTTGTGCCCAGTGGTGGGGGACAAAACTTTTTTTTTCAGAAGTCTCCTCTGCAGGTTGGCATGTGGGTGACAAAAATGTGATGTGAACAGTAGTGGGTCCTAATAATTTTACAACTTCTCATAAATATATTTAAACTCATATTAACATCTAAACATACTTTAAATTCATCTTAAGTGAGTCTCACAAAACGCACTCAATCATCTCAACTCACTACTATTTATAAAGAGTTCAAATCAACTTAACTCAACTTAACATTCAAATACAACCTAAGATACTATATCTTTCTAGGTCCCAAATAAGTCCCAAGCATTGCTGTGTACACCCAAGCTGCGCCCATGCTTGGGTGACAAACTAAGTCGAGTGGCGACCGACTAGGCAGCACAGCCTGGATCATTCCACCCACTTTGGCACGACCTTGGTGTTGCCTAGACTTACAACCCTGGCAATTGCCTTGGGTGCAGGACCCAATCAAGTGCCTAGGTAGCACACCCAGATTACTAATTTTGAAATGCTTATTTTCTTTTAAAAATAATTATTTTTTACATGGCAATTATTGGTAATTGCATGTCATTTTAACTTATTATTCGTGTCTTAGACCCGATTTGGATATACAAAATTATTTCATCTCATTTTATTATTATAATTTTTCTAAATTCTCATATAAAATATAATAAACAATTCAACTTTTTTAAATTTTAAAATAAAAATTATATTAAAAAATTATATTCTAACAAGATTTTATTCAACTTTCAACAAAACATCTCATCTCATCTTAACTGCTTAACCAAACGAGGTCTTAAGAAATTATTCTATATACAACCATAAATTGCATAAACGCTGCGAAATCGTTTTGAAAAAGAGTAGAATCTACTATTAAAAAAATTAATTTTTTTCACGTGGGTCCATGTTTTATTCATTTTTTTCAAATCGATTACGCGACGGTTGCACAATTCACAGTTGTAAATATATTTTCTCATAAATTAAAGTTGAGAGTTCAGATCGTAAAAAGTTCAACATTATAATATTAAAAAAAAATTATACTCATCATTCATACAATATATTTTTTTTTCCTTTTAACAAGTGTGTGATGTAAAGATAATGAGTAAAATAATACAAATATTAAGGGCTAATTTGTCAAGACGACAAACCACAAGAACTAGATAATGTGAATGATTTTTACATCAGTAGTACATTGGGTGTGTTATAGTCGAGACTAGAAATAGAGTTTTTCTCAATAAATTGGATGGGTACTAATTTCAAAACAAGATGCTATTAATATAGTGTATTGTTCATACGGTGTATCCTACAGAATCGTTGTGTTTATAGAATGTTCTAAAAGTTGTTTTGTCAGTTTTCTGATATATTGCTTATATTATTGAGTTAAATATTGAGTTAATAAAATTCCATCTATTTAATTGAAAATAATGATTAAAGAATTGTCTGAAGTAGGGCTAGACTCTGACTCTGACAAAATCAGAAAGTTCAACTCTAACCTCCGATTCCGACCAAAGTCGGAGATCAAGTTGGGCTTTGACTCCAACTCCGAATCAGAGCAGATTCCAAATCCAATCAGAGTTGTGTGAATCGGATTCGAGGTCGGAGCTTTGATTGGAGTTGAATGAAAGAAGAAAAGGAAAAAAAAATAAAGGAAATAAAAGGAACAAAAGAAAATCCCAACAAAGAACACTTCACAATTCACAATTTGTTTTCTCTCTTGTAATGAAATCTCAGAATCTCCTAACAAAAAACATTTCAAAAATAACAGATAACATATTCACAAAGGATTTTCTCATCCTAACAAGTAACAAATAACATAAACTATAACAAACAAATTCACAGAAGATTTTCACATCTTAGAGTTTTGAATTGCAACAGAGGAAGACAAGCGCATAGAGAAAATAATGATGAAAAAAAGTTGTCGAGTGAGAGGATAAGAGACAAAAGAAAATTTGTGAGAAAACAAATGAGGACGAGGGAAATGACAAAAATGATAGCAAGCGAGAAAAGAGAGAGACTTTCAATTTTGAGAAAACGAATGAAGAGGAGGGAAACGACGTAGGGTTAAAATGCGACGTTGCACCATTAGGCCACTCAACTGCCTGTTATTTATGTTTGTTACAATATTAAATATAGATGTTAGAGTTCAGAGTCAGAGTTCAGAGCTGATATGGCCTCTGGACTCTAGCTCCGACTCTGAGTAGGGGAGTCGAAGTCTTGTTTGATTTCGAACGGAGTTGGAGTGGGTAGAGTTTTTACCCACCCCTAGTCAAAACAAAAACTCAAGAACTAAAAGAATCAGTTGGGATTTGTTTAGATTGAAAGAGCCTCTCATCTCATCTCATCTCATTATTACAAATTTTTCAAACTCCCACATAAAATACAATAAATAATTTAACTTTTCAAATCTCAAAATAAAAATAATATTAAAAATAATATTCAAACAATATTTTATTTAATTTTTAATTTTCATTTTATCTTTTCTCAACTCACTTTATAAACCTCTAGTGTTCTTTTCCAACCTCTTTACCCAAATCATGAGATATGTTTTGTTTGTTTGTTTTTTTGGTACTCGGTCAATTTATGTCCATGTCCGTATTGATTTGACGAAAATAGGTACCACGTGCTCCGTCCACAAAACACCAACTTCTCCAATCCGACATCGTTTTTTTGTCTCAACTGCTGCTCCTTTTTCCACATCACGCTTTCCTGGCATCCAAACGACCACAGAAAAGTAAACACTCCCCTAAACAAACACAAACAGCAGCACAACCAGAGAAAACGCAGAAAGATCCGATGTATCCGACGGCGATTCTCACCCTCTTCCTCCTCCTATCACCATTCTCCACCTCATCCCCCGTAGCCATCACCGACGATGGATCCTCTGCGTACAAGGCCCTCGTGGATTTCAACTTCCCCGTCGGTCTCCTCCCCAAGGGTGCCGTGGGCTACGAACTGGACCAAGCCTCTGGAAGATTCTACGCCTATCTGAACGGCTCGTGCGGTTACTCGCTCGAGGGATCGTATGAATTGAAATACAAGTCCACCATCAGTGGCTACATCTCTGAGAACAGGCTCTCGAGCCTGACTGGTATCAGCGTCAAGGTTTTGTTCTTGTGGCTGAATATCGTGGAGGTGGTTAGGAAAGGGGACGAGCTTGAGTTATCTGTAGGTATTGCATCGGCGTCTTTTCCTATTGATAATTTCTACGACTGCCCGCAGTGTGGCTGTGGATTTGATTGCGATAAGGGGCAAGTAAGGAAATTGAAATTGAACCGTTTTTTTTTCTTCCATTTGATCGGAATTTGGAACTCTAAAAGATGTTCTTTGTGGGATTTGGATGGCGTTTCTTATTTCGCATCAGACTAAAGGAAATGGGTTTATGTTATTTATTGCGAATGACGTTTTCTGAAATATAGTTTTATTGTTTACTGAAGATTGACTATTTTACTTGAAATATTGTGCTCCTTTTTTTGCCTTGTCATGAAATTTTATTTGCAGAGAACCAACGAAAGTGATAGATACTTCATATTCTTGTTCTTCGAAAAAATGTTGGCTGGGGGAGAGAACGTGTCATACCCGTGTGATAAAGATAATGATAGGTGGTATTTGAGATCCCACACTTCAGAATAAGAAGTTCTTGTTCTTTATAAGATTCTAATAGGGCTCTAATTGTATCATTTACTAGTCTTTTAGATTATAAGTCATGTGATTTGGACCTTCCATTCACATGTTACAAATAGTATCAGAGCCAGCCCCAATCAGAAATGTTACATACGACGGACTGGTCCGACGAGGACGTCGGAAATTTAAAGAGGTAGATTGTGATATCCCTTATGATAAGGATAAGGGTAGGTAGTGTATGGGATTCCACGTTACTTGGGAATGAGAAGTTCTTGTTTTTTATAAGGTTCTAATGGAATTCTAATTGTATTATCAACTAGTCATTTTGGAACGTTACAGAATGGAAAGGTGTTGAGGAGGTTGTTATCACGTTACTATGTTATGTGTGAACCTTGGTGTGACTCTCGCTACAGCTTGGGAGAATTAGGCGTATAGAAATTTATCCAAAAATTATTGAGCCGAATAGTTTTGTTGAATTTGATTTTGTATTCATAGTAGTTCCACTTGAAACACTGGTGAGAACTCAAACTGCCTTAAACATTTTCATTGCTTTCAACTGCCATTAGGATGGTGAAACATATGATCTGCTTTCACTCCTTAGCAACTAGCATTCACAGAACCCTTAGGAGAGATTTTTTTTTTTTTGATAGGTAGAACCTTTAGGAGAGATAAAGAGCGAAGAAAAAAAGGTTAAAAAATCCCGTATCAGGGAACAGCTATTAGTTTGAAGTTTCCGTGCTTCTTACTTCTTAGGTGTACAGGACCACAGGTAGCTTCTATCGAAGCTAATCCATATGCTATTTACCTGTTTCTAGCTTTTACAGAGTTACTTTGTTGATATATGATGTAAGAAGTCTTAGAGACCTGATATATTCCCCATGAAATGAGGGGGGGAAAAGATTTAGCCATGAGGAAATGATGATGAATGTTACAGCTGTTTGTAGATCAAGGAGCTCTGCATTATGTTAATGCTAGAAGCCTAGATGGTGTTGAACTGAATTTGACTCATATTGTAGAGCTGAAAATGTGTTAGTTCATCCGATCATACAGCTTAGATTAAAAGCCGCCTCCTTAGCAATCCACATTGTTGAATGGAGTTGTCTTCATTTAAAACTCAAAGCTTTGGTTTGAAATCCGGAGAAGTTTGAATTTTTTGGATGGAAGACATTAAATTGCTAGTTTTCTACTCATAAAGAAAGAATAGATGCAGCTAGAACCAAAAGTTTTTTTTTTTTCTTATATAAGTGCAGCTAGAACCAAAAGTGAGGTATCAGCCTTTGAGTTGCCGATATTATCTAACTACTGTATCAAATATGGGAAAAGTTGAATCTTATCTGAGCAAATAATGCTAGGGCTGCATGAGAATGAGATGAGATGAGATGAGATGAAAAATTCATGAATAGTAGTGAAATGATTTCAGTTATGATATTTTATGAGATTTTAGGAAATGACAAAGAAAAAATTGAATAAAAATATCATAAATTTAAAATATTATTAGAATATATTTTTTTTAATATTATTTTTGTTTTGAGATTTAAAAATGTTAAATTATTTTTTATGTTTTGTTTGAAAGTTTGGAAAAATTATAATGATTAGATGAAAAAATTAAAAATTTGAAATTGAAAAGTATATATTTGAATAGTATTTGGATGTTGAGATGAGATGAAATAAGATGTAATGAAAACATTTCAACATCCAAACAATCACTACAGAAATCGTTTGGATGAATGGCGTTTTGCTGGTTTTGCAAATAAGTGTGAAACAGTCGGCATGCATGGGAAAGAGACGGAGAATCAACGTTGCCATTGCTTCTGCTGCAAGCTGTGCCGTGGAGTCAGTCCATGGGCGATCCGGCAAATAATGGTCCTAACCAAAAAGGACATTGTTACAGCACTAGTGGTTGCATGTTGTGGTCTTGGTTTTAGCCACTGCACATTAGCCATTGCACTTCTTTACGAGAAATACTTTGGGCACAAAACAATTTTACAAAATTAACTTTACAAATTAGTCATTGCACATTAGTCATTGCACTTCTTTATGAGAAATGCTTTGGGCACAAAACAATTTTATAAAAGTAAATTTATAAATTAGTCTTTGTACTTCTTTATGCGAAATGATTTGGGCACAAAATAATTTTACAAAAATAAACTTATAAACTGATATGGCTTGATGTAGTACGTCAGATTGTTAATTTTACTTTTATTGTAAAGTAGATTTATAGTATCGCATGAAATTACATCAATTTGTAAATTTATTTTTATAAAATCTATTTATAGTTATAGCACTTCTTCTTTGATGATGGTTTTTCTTTGACTAATCAAAGAAAGAATGAATATAAATGCTTGGTTCATGAGACTATATTTAAATACATTTGCAAATCATTACCTAAGTATTGAATCTTAGGTTATGTTTGGGTAATGAGATGAGATAATACTTATATGAATAGTAGTAAAATAGTTTGAATTAAGATGTTTAATTGGATTTTGAAAAATGAGATAGAAAATGTTGAATAAAAATATTATAAAATTAAAATATTGTTTAAATATTACTTTTTAATATTACTTTTGTTTTGAGGTCTAAAAATTTGTATTTTGTTTATTTTGTTTAAAAGTTTGAAAAATTTGTAATGATTAGATAATAATTAAATGAAAAAATTAAAAATTTGAAATTAAAAAGTGTATATTTGAGTAGTATTTAGATGTTGAGATGAGATGTGATGGGATGTGATGAAAACATCTGAACATCCGAACAATCTCTTAGGCCTCGTTTATTTTTACAGATGAGATAAATTGATATTAAAATTAAAACGTTGAATAAAATATTATTAGAATATATTTTTTTAATATTATTTTTATTTTAGAATTTGAAAAAGATAAATTATTTATTTTATTTTATATAAAAATTTAAAAAAATTCTAATAATTAACTGAAATGAGTTAAAATTAATTAAAAAATTTCTTAAAAACAAGCAAGGCCTATTAGACCGGTAGAAGTAGTCGCAAAATGCAAGAGAATGATGTGGAACTTTCTCAATCACAATAGCCTAAACGTCAAAAGTCACAATCTTTTTATAAACAGAAAAGGTAGGTAATGTTAGGTGGTAACGGAGGGAAGACTCAAGGACTGGTAGGTTGGGACAGGCTGGGATTGGTGGGACCAGGAGATGACAAAGAAAAAAATGGATCATATTCGAACATAAACCTTTGCCGTTTAAGAACATGGTATTATATTCCAATAGTGTGTGACAAAACGAAACCATTGTCATGCATAGAGCATATATGTCATCAAAGTTTATGCTGTAGAAACGATGATGGAGGTGAAAGTGAAACACTTTCCGAAATGGCTTACCATCTTAATGGAATCTACCTGATCAGTATAGTATTTAAGATAAACACGTCTTGTTTGTTTTCATAAAAAAAATGAGATGAGTTGAGATTAAAATTAAAAGTTGAATAAAATATTATTAAAATATATTTTTTTAATATTATTTTTATTTTAAAATTTGAAAAAGTTGAATTGTTTATTTTATTTTTATATGAGAATTTAAAAAAATTGTAATGATTTGATGAGATGAGATTTAATAAGTTGAGATAAATTATGAAAACAAACAAGACCTTAATCATAGTCTATAGAATTCATTTGGATGGCGTTTTGCTAGTTTTGCAAATAAGAGTGTGAAGTAGGTTTGTTTTCTAAGGAAAACAGTCGGCATGCATGTGAAAGAGACAGAGAATCAACGTTGCCATTGCTTCTGCTGCAAGCTGTGCCGTGGAGTCAGTCCATGGGCGATCCTGCAAAAAATAGTCCTTCCTAAAAGGAAAAGTCTAAAGCCAGTCCGTTTCACGCACTCTCATTGCGCACTCCTTAGTTGGCATGCCAGTAGATTAAATGAAACGGTGCGGATAGTTGCTAGCGGGAGACGAATTGTAAAGAAACGGATGACATTTCAAACTAATTAAATAAATAAAATGCACCGTTTTCATCCTAACCCTAAATCAGACAGCTAGCCATTCCCACATTCCCACTCCATCTGCTCTCATCCATCCCGCGAACATGGCACTACCCAAATCCATCCATCTGCTCTTCTCAGGGCTGATTACAACCCCATTCCTCTCCACCTACCCCTAACCTTCCATACCTCTTACATTCCCATCCTTCCCCTTTCGATGGTGGCAATTCACAACCTCACGGTGATCCTCAAGAATCTACTAAACCACGCGAAATTCCTCCTCGTCAAACATACGCACCCGAATAGATTTGGCAACGAAGAGTACGATTCATTCGTGGGTTCTGAGCTCTGGGACCTACCTTCCACGCGGCTGAACCTTTTGGAAGGAGAATTCGAGTCCCAGATTGTCGTCGTAGGCGCCGAATCATGTTCAGAGAAGATCAAGCTGAGGAAACTTGATATCAATTTTGCTCTAGACTGACTATTTTTTTTCACAACGCGGTTTCTCTCTTTTTTTTCTCAATAAATTATGGTGTAATAAAATGTGAGATTGTTTGCATCTATATTAGTATTGAGTTCCGGTTTCAAAGTACATGGTTTTGTAGGCATTGGATCAAGTGGGGCTTGTGGTAACTGATGGGGGAGAATGGAAATTCTGGAAGTATGTGGAGGAACCTGAGTTTGGACGAGGTTTGCCTATTCATAATGTGTTTATTGCATGACAATTGGTGGCTGGGAAAAATCTACAAAGTTTGCTAATGCCTGCTTTGATATGTTTTTTTTCATACTGGTTTTCTGGTTAGATGTTACTCTTTGTGTATTCCTTGTATACTGGGGCTACTACTTTTGCGTCTTTAAACAAAAATCTTTGCTTATGTATAAAAAAAAAAAGTTCTGTTGTTTTGGTGACTGTTTTGAAATGCACCTTTAACCTCATTTCAGGAAGCTCGGGTGCTTGAATTTTAATTCCCAAATATTATTATTAATCAATTTTTCTACTCTCTTATAAATACTTATTTATTTAAATGCTTTCTGATCAATGGATGGTGAATGGAGAAATTTGCATTGGACTATTTGCATTAAGGGAAATTTGCTTTCACTTTGAGCAAATTTGACCTTTCTCTTTGGCACTAATGATTTGGTAGCACTTGGATCATGTAGATAATGGATGAGTTGCATGTCTAGTCTGGTCCTTGATCCACCATTGGCTGGAAGTTTGGATCATAGAGATCTTGAATAACAGAAACTTGTGCACCAGATATACAGGGGTTGTGGGTTTATGGACAGTTAGAGATTTGTCTGGTTGCATGAGAGAATGAAATATTTATTAACTATCAATTAGCTAATTTGATTAAAACCAGTTTGGTTGCTAATCTGATAAAAGAATAGTTGGCAGGTTAAGTGACAAATAAAAATCAGGCTACTTAGTTTTATGAAGGTTGACAAGACACCAACTCAATGTATCACATAATTCCACTAGTACTCAGTTATGTATTAGTTCACATGAAATCAGGCTACTTAGCATGTATGCATTTTATGTAGTAGTAGTACTATTAATAACTCATTTTCAATGCTAATCAGTTGCAATGCTATTGTCACTACTAGCTGCACATGTAAAGGCCTGCATTCTCTACCCTTTAAATTAAACATGCATATAGTTATATATTTGTAGCCTTGCCTAATTATAATATGGTCCCCTTAAGAAATTTAATTTTATAGGTTAGATTAGATCATTGACAACATCTATTATTATTTGATTCCACATGGTGAGGTCTTATTTTGCTTCAATATTATCTTTCTTCATTATGAACTTTATTTCAATATCGATATACCATCAATATTTTTCTGATAGACGGATGATAGTTCTATTTCTTGTCATTCCTGTTGACAGGTTGCAAAAGGGTACAAAGAAGGGGAGAGAGTTGGGTTTGCACTGAAAGAACAAAATGTAGCCCAATTTAAAGTTGTTACCACACCTAATAGCAACAGCAATGCAGCTCTTTTAATTTGCTGGGAAATAAGATGGACAATCTTGATCTGAAAGTTCAAATAATGCAATTAGAAGTGCTATTAAACAGACTGAAAGGGATCATAGCAGTTAACATTTCCCAACATTTGCCAAAGGCAACATGCAAGCATCCGGCGTGAATGCACACTTCTTCGTATCTATTGGACATCCTTTGTATTAATTTTGTTGTACTTGATACGATCACAGTAATAGACGTAGTCTTTGTAATGGACCTAGACTTTGTAATGGACATTGTCCCTGTAATGAAATGAATGTGGTCTTTGTAATGGAATATGTTTGTTGTTAGGAACATACCAGGTCTTTGTAATGGAATTGGTTTGTTGTTGGGAATATACCAAGTCTTTGTAATAGAATATGTTTGTTGTTGGGAATATACTAGCTTCTTTTACTCATTTAACATGCAACAAAAATCTCGTGCACTAACAAAGATTGTTCCAAAATACAGCTTTTCCCATTAATCAAACTGTTGAAAGTGACTCAACCATTGAAGTATATACATTAAGGGACAGAACCCATATTATCAGGGGATGTAGAACATATTTATTTACAGGAATCATTAGACAGAACTAAAATTACACAAGTTATATACATTGAACATAATATAACAATCACTTTACAAAACACTTCACAAAATTGTGAACATAATATGACCACTTTACAAAACACTTCACAAAAATGGAGGCTTCGCTACTTCTACTCATCAATCAGATTTTTTCCAACTACATTGATTCTCAATCACTGAAATGCCAAACTGTGGGCCAGGCAAGCTATCCAGTTGGGTTCCATCTATCTCAAGTTGCATCTGTGAACGTAATATAGACAGTTAAAAATGAACCTAATATAACAAATTCAATCACTTTAGATAAAATGACGGAATAAATCAAGATTAAGTACACTTTCTTGAGTGTCAATCACTGCAACGCCAAACTGGGTTCCACTTAACTCCAACACTTCGATAGTGTCTTGGGGTGGCTAACAATAGATAAAAAAAAAAAAAAATTAGAGAAAAGTAACCCGTAGGACACAATTAACACATGCTCACCACCAGTACTGATTACCATCACATTACAAGATCTTGTACAAAAATAAATACATGTAAAAAGAAAAACCAGCTGGAGAATAATTAAGCAGCACCTACAATATACAATAACCAACACAACAAAGATAAATGTCAATTTGCTAACATAACAAGTGAGTGATTCAATAGCCAATTTAAACTACATTGAGTCTCAAAAATAAAAGGGTTATTAGAGGAAAACCAAGCCAAGAAAAGAGCTCACACGAAGTGATCAACCTAAACAGCCACCACAAGAAAAAGTTTTTGTTTGGTGATCAATATCTCTAAATTCAACAAGACAAAAAGTTTTTATTTATTTTAAAAACTATTATAAATCATATAATTTAAACAAATATAATAACACAATATATTTTAAAGGCAATAATAGGTATGTAACCTGAAAGGGAGCACTCTCTTCATTCCTAACAATTGTTTGACCAAATAAATTCCTGCAAGTGTCAACAACTTCGCTATCTCTTCCATGCAGCTACGAAATGGAGGAAACACCATATTACATCTAACAAACAATTACACAAGATAAATGACCAATACATAGACTACAAAGTTACACTAAGTTTACCTATTTACATTTTCCCTTCTGAGCAGCTTTCTTTAATGTGGGTTAGCGCGCACTCTCAATCATTGATTTTTTTCGGAGAGATGGTGGCCTGCCTTTACCTCTCACAACATGGGGGCTGAGTGCCTTCTTCGAACTCCTAACTGTATTTGCATCAACAGTTGTAACTGCAACGTTAGAACCAGTTTGTTATGACGGCCTGTTGGTGCAGTAGACCTCGTTCATTGCAGTTAACTTGGCAATCATATCCTCAGCATGGTCATCACATGATGCTGCATTTGTTGCCACGTTGTAACACATCTTGATTATACATGCATATCTACTCACTTCTGGCCTCACATCAGCTACATAATAATTACTTTTCATAACAGTGTATCTCCTTTTATGTCCTTTCTCAATCGATCCAATATATACTTCTCTGGCACATCACGGACACGGTTCATTTTGAAAACGACTAATACATGTGTACATAGGATCCCTCTCATCTCAAACAATCCATAGGAACACTTGGTCTCGCACGTAGTCTCATTAAAGTACACACGATGGGTAATCTTCTTAATGAAACCATCAACACGAACTTCATCTTCTACATGATATATTGCAATTACACCATCCTTTTAGTGTAAAATTGGAAGACAACCGAGCATCCTCATTATCTCCTGCTGAACTTCTCTAAATTTAGAGTTCGTGTACAATTCCTGAAATATCTTCTCAAGTGGATTGACTGACACCACGGGTATTGTGACATTAAATGAGTGGAAGTCTGCCCCATTTTCATTCTCAATCTTCTTCCTTAACGCATTATCATATTGATCTACAAACTCTTTTAAATTTGTCCTAGCATGAACATACCCATCAAAAAAAGCATTCATGCTCTCACTTCATTGGGTTGTACTCATTCCAGCCCAGAACACATCTTTCAAGAATACCGGTGCCCAATACGTATGCTCCGTGTATAAACTCTGCAACCAGGCATTCTCCTGCAAGTTGTACATCATAATTAACACTTCCCAACATTTCTCAAATTCGTCAATTGTTTGAGAATCATACACACACTTTAACAACTGACTTTTCAACCCAGTTTTGTATGCACCATGTGAACCGAGCTTCTCAGGTACTTTCTTCAATATGTGCCAAAGGGAGAATCTATGGCGGGTGTTTGGAAAGACGATAGCAATGGCATTTTTCATTGCTCTATCTTGATCTGTGAGATAACATTCGAAGCTTTACCTTCCATACAATTCAACCAAGTTTGGAACAACCATGTAAACATTTCTATATCCTCACTAGAGATCAATCTTGCTCCCAAAAGGATTGACTGACCATGGTGGTTTACACCTACAAAAGGTGCAAATGGCATCTCATACCTGTTTGTCAAATATGTGATGTCGAATGTGACGACATCACCAAAGTATTGGTAAGCTACCCTACTTCGTGTATTTGCCAAAAAATATTCCTCAATCTGCCATCATCATCGAAATCCATCATTGCAAAAAAACCCATCATTCCTCTATTGCATCCTCGTAAAATACTCACTAAGGGCTCCCGCCACCTTTCCCAAGTCAAAGGTAATGTGCCTTGTCGATATAATTACGACAGTTTTTTTCTAGGAACGGCAAGTTCTAGAACCCACCAGCTTTTTGCACAAGAGTAGCAAAACTCTTATTCATACGAATGCCAGCTTGATCATTTATATCTAACACTCTCTTTACTGATTCGCTCACTTCTCTATTGCAACGAAAAAACCTTAATTTTTGTGGAGATAGGCCGTGGTTGTATGTATTGTGAACTATTAATATTTTCAACATCCCATCAACAAATGTAGCATTTATCTTCGCCTTACACTCTGTTTTTTATGTTGGACGTGGCCTTGCAACATTTGAGGTTCGGTTTTATGCCTTCCCACCACGAGCACAACCCAACGTGACATATCTCAGACTCCCATTCTCATCCTTCTTACTCCTTTGCATCATTACCACAAAACCACATTGTTTTTCATATTTCTTATAATAAGAAACTAACTCTTCTTCGGATCTAAACACCATCCCCAAGTTGGGCTCCTCAATATTATTACCACCATCAATCGGCGCTGTATTTTGTATCCCGAACACCTCGTTAGCTTTGGATTCAACAGTATCACGCACAGAGGGCATAGACAAAGTCTCGGCTTCCCCAGAGTCAAGTGTGGGGTCCTGAATTTCTTCGACATAGCTTGAGCTTGCAAAGTTTATACCAACCTGAGGAGTAGTTGAAGAGTAAAATGGAGACATAAGATTTTCTTGTAGTTTACAACAATTAAAAATCATGCGTAAATCAATATAAGCATGGTGAGAAATAAGCAATTTACGTAAAGAACAAATCTATCATGACTAGTCAGCTTCATTGGGTTGGAATCAGGACAAGAAACAAATGGTGGTAACCATGCATATGACATTTGTGCATGCAAACCATGCATATAGTTTTGGAAGTTCGGATAAAATGGTATTGGTGTCACCTAACACATAAAACAATAGTAATAATGTGCAGAAGACCAAAAATAAATATAGTCATTAACAGAATAGTTTAATAGTTCAAAATTAATATTCAAAATACCTACGATGCTATATTGGTTGATGGATCAGTGGTAGGAGGTGCTGGTAAATCCGGATACCATGGTCTTGGTATCAGCTAACACATAAATGAATAATGATAATGTACTGAAGACCTAAGATAAATATATTAATAGAATAAATAAATAATTCAAAAATAATATAACAGATTACCTGTGTTGCTAGACTTGTGGTATGAGGTATTGAGAATTGTGGATAAAAGGGTCTTGCTATCACCTAACATATAAATCAATCATTAGTTGAAGAGTGAACCAAAACTTGTGTAATAAATGTAGACATAAAATGAAATAGTTATACTGAATTTTAAGCATGGTTACGAATACCTGGGTTGATGAATTTGTTGGTGGATCTGTGGTAGGAGGTGTTAACGGAGATGCGTGCTCTTTCCCTTTCTCCATCTAGATTCTATTACAAAAATTATGTCATTAGTATATAAAATAAAAATTACCTGGATTCATCATATTTCAAATGTCATTTACATCAACATGATTTTATATACAAATACATATAAATATATAAAATATACATATATATTTTATTAGTAATATATAAACATGATACAAGAAAATAAATCATACAAATAAATCCTGGTGAAGTTGAAACATTAATTATCACTTTGTCATTTCAAATCCATTAGAACCAAGAAAAAAAACAAAAACCTGGGCCAAAAATGGCTGCAAAACTCCTAAAGGAACCCAGACATGAGTTCTATAATTAGCCAAATCTGAGCATCTAGTCGGCAGTCAAACATATTGGACATGTTCATTGCATCCAAGAATTGGAATGTAGCAAAATATTTGTAGTAATAGGACTGCAGAATTCTTTCCAGTAATTTAGAACAAGGGCATCTGTGTTGATGTTAGATCAAAACTATGTGATCCATCTTCAACCCAGATAAGACTCCAATCAAAACTTTTACTTGAACAATCAAAGCTTTTACTTGAACAAAAGTACAAAAATCATTCATTCAACTACACATTATATTTTACATACAAACTTGAAAATGAGAAATATCAAATGAGCAGGTTTATATATATACATTTTTTTGGGGAAAATATTTTAGCATCCAAAATAAAGGAATTAGGGGAACTCAAAAGTTCCAATACTTGTGTAGTGGGATTCTATTCGGAATAAGCTATATACATAGGTAAAAACAGGGGAAAACCATGAACAACAAGTAAAAAACTTCAATCTTAACAATAATCATATATGCATAAAAAGCACAAAAGTTAGAATAGAATTGAAGACTAGAAAATATAAAGCTTAAAATCAACCACTTCCGACGATGGACAGCAAGGACTGGCAGTGGGAGAAGCCAAGGATTTTTCTGTTTTGAGAAAAGGTGCACTGGTTTGTGAACGAGAAAGCAAGTTGAAGCTTCTTTGTGGTTTTCTTCCCGTGAGAGAGACGTGCGAAGAAGTTCTGAGAGGAGACGGGCCAAACGTAGGTGCATTGGTACAATTTTTAGCAAGAAACCAATATCATGAAGCTTCATCGTGAAGCGTTGTGGGTCTATTCCTTTCAGCATTTTCTTTCAATTCTTCTTATTCTTTTTTCTTTTTTTTCTAAAGCCATGTCAACAGGGGGTGCGCAGGGTGTCCCCCAAATTGTCTACCCCTTGAAGAACTGTTCCTAAAAAGGACATTGTTACAGCACTAGTGGTTGCATGTTGTGGTCTTGATTTTAGCCATTGCACATTAGCCACAGCACATTGGCCATTGCACTTTTTTATGAGAAATGCTTGGGATTCAAAATAATTTTACAAAAGTAAACTTGCAAATTAGTCATTACACATTAGCCATTGCACTTCTCTATGCGAAATGTTTTGGGTACAAAACAATTTTACAAAAGTAAACTTATAAATAAGCAATTGTGCATTAGCCATTGCACTTCTTTATGCGAAATGCTTTGGACACAAAACAATTTTATAAAAATAAACTTATAAATTGACGTGACTTGATGTGATACGTCAGATTGTTAATTTTACTTTTATTGTAAAGTAAATTTAAAGTATCACATAAAATCATATCAGTTTGTGATTGTTTTTGTGAAATATATTTGTAGTTGTAGCACTTCTTCATTGATGATGATTTTCCTTTGACTAACCAAAGAAAGAATGAATACAAATGCTTGGTTCATGAGACTATATTTAAATACTTTAGCAAATCATTACTAAGTATTGAATCTTAGGTCATGTTTGGGTAATGACATGAAATAATAATTATATGAATAATAGTGAAATTGTTTATGAATAGTAGTAAAATAGTTTAAGCTAAGATGTTTAATTGGATTTTGGAAAATGAGATAGAAAATGTTAAATAAAAATATTATAAAATTAAAATATTGTTTAAATATTATTTTTTTAATATTATTTTTATTTTGAGGTTTTAAAAAATTGTATTTTTTTTGTTTTGTTTGGAAGTTTGAAAAATTTATAATTATTAGGTAATGATTAGATCAAAAGGTTGAAAATTTGAAATTGAAAAGTGTTTTGTATTTTAGTGGAGCTTGGAAAACATATTCTGAAAAGTTTTAAGATGTGACGAGAAATTTCATATAAGTTCCCAAACAACCTTGGCCTTGTTTGTATTCACAAGTATTTTCAAATCATCTCATATAATCATTACAACTTTATCAAATTTTCACACAAAATAAAATAAACAATACAACTTTTTAAAATCCCAAAATAAAAATAGTATTAAAAAATATATTCTAATAATATTTTATTCAACTTTCAACTTTTATCTCAACTCATCTCATCTCATCTCATATGCGAAAACAAACCAAGCCTAATGGAGAAGGTTGGTTGGCATTCAAATCCTCCATAATTTATCTGCGAAAACAAACAAAAACTCATCTCATTTCATCTTATCTCAACTTTAATCTTCCATCGCCCACTTAAAATATAAACCAACACAATGTTTATGTCGTGTTTTGCGGGCTTAGACAACTTCATGCTGGCAGCACTCAAACTCTTTCCTGCAAGGAGGAGAATGGGAGCTCGGGGTCTGTAGTACCTCTAACACTCAAGTTAGTTTCAATGTTGGAAATGAAGAGAGGAAGTAGTAGAAATGTATGTAGATGTTAACATTTTTATCGATCGTGGACAATGCCTATTTATACCCAATGGTCTGGCCTTCATGGTAATGTGGTGTTACTCGATAGGAGATCGGACACTCATGTTGCCCATCTACCATGTTACATGATGTTTAGGTCTGATGGTGACTGCTCCCAACTCTAGGCCTCTCCCAGTGCGTTCCAAGTCCTAGGCCGCATTGAATGCGGTATGTCTTCCTCTCTAAGTTTCCTTCTACCTCATTAATGCAGCGTGCCTTCCTCTCTAAGTTTCAGATCTTCTATTAATATGGCGTGCCTTCATCAACTTTTCCCCTCTGTCTGTCATGTTTGGGTGGTAATATTTGGAGTCAGTGAGTGTACCTGTCCATCGGCTAGTGGGTTTCCAGATTGTCTTCCCTGCCATATGTTTTTCATGGCTTTCTATCTACCCATCTTCTTTAGTTGGGCCTTTGAAGTATACATGGCCCGACCCTAACTTCATATCTAGCCCGGGTCTTCTTAGTGTGCTCGGTTTGACCCAGACTTCATGTTTAAGTTCCTACCCGAGCCCTTTCTCCTAGTCCGGCCCCCGACCTGAGCCTTTCTCCTGGTCTGACCTAAGGAATAACTTCCCTCATAACCAATTTACTATATATTTCAAGTTCTTGTTCAAACTTAGTTTTTTTTTTTTTTTTTTTAAATAGGGAAGTGCAAAGTCAATTTATAAAGACCTAAGCTATAAAGCAGTAGACCTGATCAAAACATTTGAGGTTTACTCTGCAACATAAACACGCACCAAACAGAGTCTGTTATTAGGTTCACAGAGAATATCTGGTCACCTTGATCGATTAAAGTTGGGTTCATTGCCTTCGTAAGATGTTAACAAGGAGAGGCCTTCTCCTGCCTTTTGGGCTTGAGTTTGGAGTTTGCTAGGCCTACTCATATTGGGTTAGATATTTGGGTTATCCTCCCCAAACACATTTATAAATTCTACGTACTACGCTCATATCCCGCATTTATTCTACTATGATGTGTAAATATTGTCCATTAACTTTTTTATAAAAAAAAAAAAAACAATAAAAAAAAAGTGATCCAAGGATAATAAAATTCTACATATCACGCTCATATCTTTCTTCTATTTCCCTATGATGAGTAAACATTATCCATTAATCTTTAAATTTTTCTTTAAAAAAAATGATCCCAAGATAATAAAAGTGACACATTTTATATAGTGTGATAAAAATGAGATGAGGATGTAATTTGTAGCATTACTCTGTTATATAACCACGTTAATTACAAAATATACAAAATTAGCTTAATTTATACATTTATCCCTCGATGTCAAGAAGGACCACTTGGGTCGCATATTTTATTTACTAGACCCTCACCTCCAAGTTCAACCGCTTACTACCGTTTCATCAAAGCATTTTATAATGAAAATATTAAAAACTATATTATTATCTTATACGTCCTTGATTCTCTTAAGCGACATAAGAATAGGTAAAGTGTGTGATGATATATCATAACTTCTTTTCTTTTCTTTTTTTGTTGATATTGGGTATTCAATAATAAAGTTCTGACTAATTATAAGGTGAATTTCCTAACAATGAATTTTCTGTAAGTGTATTACGGATAATTCAAAAAAGATTTTTGAATATTAGAGCTAGAGAAAACATACCACACCAAGATTAAGATTCTTACCACTTCAACCAATTCATAACTATTTTATATTATATATCTATATATATATAATGTTAAAAATAAAGAAATAGAAAAAGAAGAGGAAAAAGTATAGTTGTTAGTTGATCACGTGTCCTTAAAAAGAGTATTGCAGATCAGTGATAAAAAGGTGAAGTGATTAGATGTCCAACGGGACAGATGCCTAAATTATGTATCATATGATATATTTCTTGCGAATCATGTTCCATGAATTTGGATAGTTGTACCTTATAATTATGGTTGGGAGTATCTGCTTTTGTAGCAATTAGTTTAAAATACCCACACGTGTCACTTGCATCATTGTACTTTTCGGCTTTTGCGATGATAGGTAACCACTTCCATAGAGGTCCCATAAATGTTGGTTGATGCCTTCGATTGCATTTGATTTAGGGTAATACCATACGTCACGTTCCTATTTTATTTTAATCATATTAAATAATATACGACATATTTATTATTTTTAAATAATAAAAAATATATATAATAAATAATTATTTAATAGTAATAAATATATTACATCTTATTTAATAAGATAAAAATAAATTAATGATAATATAGTATATAAAATTTTCTTTTGATTTAATGGAGATGCCAGTAATTTTGTAGATTGCATGTGTTAATATGGTAACAATTGGTGTCCATGACTTCGGTTTGTCTCATGTTGAATCATGAGTATGTGATTGAATGGCTCAATCTTAATGCATCTCATTTATAATTAATGGGTCAAACTTCTTAACTCTGACGTTACTTCTTTAAATAACTTGACTGATTAATCACGGAATATGTGCATGATTTTCTACTTATAATTTGCCTGATTAGCATTGCCAGCACGATTCGTTTAAATCAGAACTAACCCTTTTATTAGGGATAAGAAGAAGACCTACCAAGAACTTAATTATTATTTATGTCTATATACATATAATCAAAATCCATTACATGATCTATCAAAAGAAATTATAGTTTAATGTCTCCAATTGTTGGAGTTGGCCGAAGCCAAGCTTAAGTTTTTTGGCCATAAAAAAACTAGCTACGAGAAATCCTAATTAATCATAGCTACTAATTATCGAATCACCAGATCCACTTCATGAAAATATATATTAAATTTTGTTTATTTAAATTCTAAATTTTATATACTAATCTTTATAGTTTATAATAAATAGGGTTTTAAAAAATAATTGCAGATGTCACGACATTGCTTGTATTGAAACAATTTTTTTATGGGGTCGGGGGCAAAAAGCACGATCGAATGTTCGATGATAACGCTTTGATATCACTATAGTGCTCCAATGCTCATTCAGAAACTAAATAATAAATAAAGTACATGACATAAAAAAAAAAAAATTAAAAAAAAAGTATAAATTTACATAATTCGACATAAAACTTACTTTAGAGCTATTAAATTTGATAATTTTACAATCGACTTAATTCTTAATATAATGAAAAAAATAAGATTAAAGAGAAGATTCTTAGCAATGGGTGATTCTAACGGACTGGATCTTAGTTTGTTTTATACCCAACAGTAACCTCGTGACTTTTAAAGTCAATTTGTCCATTAAGAAGGTCATAAGATTGTATAAATTTTATGAAATTTATTTAAGATAAATTTAAATATATTTAGATATTAAAATAAATTTAGATGTATTTATAGAAAATTAAAAAAAATTATAAATCCCGCTTATAAATATGTTTTGAGTTGAAATATTTAAAAATTAAATGTTTAAATATTAAATTTAGCTTAAAATTAAATTGAATTAAATTAAATTCAGATGAGTTTAATAATTTCGTTTGGATCATCAATCCATCTCAACTCATCTTAACTCATCATTATAATTTTTTCAAATTCTAACACAAAATATAATAAATAATTTAACTTTTTCAAATTTTAAAATAATAATAATATTAAAAAATAATATTCTAATAATATTTTATTATCTCAATTCAATTCAATTCAACTCAATATCTAAACCCAACCTTAAATCTTCAACAAAAAAGTCAATAATCCTGATAAAAGAAAGTATACGAGAACTATAGAAAAGTAAATGCTATGATCTTATTTTTTATTTTCCGTTATTTTATGTGCTACAGCAAAGGTCTCCAAGGGCAGAGATATTTATATTTTGTTTTTATAGATAAAATAAGATTAGTATTTAAGATTAAAGTTAAAAATTAAATAAAATATATTTTTTTAATATTATTTTTTAAAAAGAAATTTAAAATTTAAAATTATTTATTTTATTTTATATAAAAGTTTAAAAATATTATAATAATTAAACGAAATAAAAAAAAATAAATTAAAAAAATTATGAAAATAAACGAAAACTTAAAAGACTTATAAAATACGTTATAAGGACCTTCATGATTGGGCCTATAATTGTTCTATCAAATGAATTGAAAATTAACTGATTGAGTTGAATTGAGTTGAAATGATAAAATATTGTTAAAATATTATATTTTAATATTATTATTATTTTAAAATTTAAAAAAATTAAATTATTTATTATATTTTATATTAGAATTTGAAAAAAATTATAATGATGAGTTGAAATGAGTTAAGAGGAATTATACTTCTAAACGTACTCTAAATGTATTGTATTAATATTGATGTATTATTATTTATTTTGTATATAAAAAAAAATAACATAAAAGTCAATAAAAAAGCTTTTTAATTTGTTAAAAATATTCAAAAAATAACTTTTTAAAATAATTTTTTTTTAAATTAGGTATTAAACATGATATTCAAATTAAAATAAACTAATATTATAAAAAAAATTTAAAAGTTTTAAAAAGTCTTAAAAATAAGTTAATAAATTTGGATATTCGATTACAACCTAGATATCTGGATTTACATTTCTACTATCGTCCAGACTTTTTTTTCCAATAATCCGCCGATTTTTAAAATCGGGATACGACGTGATGGAGAAAATATGATTGAGAGAAGGGGTTCCAAACGAACGGACGTGAAGAAGTGTTCATTTTTGTAAAACTCCCTCCTTTTGTATTATTTTTCCTTCCTTGAAATGATCATTTTATAGTATCTGAGTCTCACTTATTTTATAACATTTTCAATATTTTTTTTAATATCAATCAACCAGTTTTAACTTTATTACTTTTATTATCTCTTGTCGGTCCTTTTTTTTTTTTTTCTCTGGTTATTCCAAGTAAATTGGATTAATTTTGGCTCCATCTTGTTCATTAATTAAAGCAAGCGCGTGACAATTGCTCATTAACAAAATATATAAAATCATAAATAGTTTCAGTATTTCATTTCGAAAAGAAAGGAACGAAGGGAAGCCTCCGTCGTTATTAATATCCAGTCGCCACTACAGTAGAGTTACAGGCTACAGCCAGCCATAAATATAATTCATCCGAGTCCAATGTTTCCAATGTTTCTCCACTCCACAATCGAGACCCCTGCGTGGGGCCCAATTTTTAAGTTTCTTTTTTCGGTTGCAGGCGAGTAATTTCAAGGCCGTCGGAGAATGAAATCCCCACCTCGCCAATCGCCACGACGTTTATCAGTGCTTGTTGTTTAAGAGCAGTGCACGCAGCTCTGCCACGTCGATCTCTTCCATGCGATTCTCTGGTCTGTAGTAGCCAGTCACCGGGTCTGGGACCCACGCCACCTTCTCGGTGGACCGTGCCGCATCTTCCCCTGGCGTCTTCCCCATCCTCGCACCGGAAGTCCCTCCTCTTGCCACCGTAGCCATTATTCCTTGTGACGATGCCGAGTATCCACGCCTGTACCCATAATAATTCAATAGCAGAAGTATTAGTATAAATAACATAAATGGAATCCAGCCTTCTCTAACGTGCATCGACAGTTTACTGTGCCTAATGATTACAACGCAAGCGAAGTTCGAGGTCTTTTTCTTTTTTAGTATAAAAATCAATGGGACCAACTAAGACGAATAAAATGAAAGAAATACAACACGGATCTGTTTGGAAGCGAACAACGCAGTTCATAAAACAAGAATCGAAAGAAATTTGAAAACGTACAAACAATGACATAGATCACTTTGAAAAAATGAAAATCACTTTCTGGCGTCTTGTAAGCAACACTAAATAAACACTACATAGAACCTAAAGAACAGAGAAAGGGAGAGTGACTACGAATTTTGGCAGTACCTGCTCATAGCATTAGAGAATCCGTCGACAACGAGAACAGAGAGAAGCTTAGCGTTGGAGTAAGAGAGAGCCATTTTATATGAACAAAACTAGGAAATTTGATTGCACGAACGCTGCTGGAGAGTGAATTTTCTTTCTTCGATGGAAAATTTTCTTTGGAGGAAAAAGAAAAAAAAAACCTTCCACAGTAGCGAAAGAGAGAAACTTGTGCGTATTGGGAGAGACTTGCAAAGGTGGCGTTCAAACGAAGGAGGTCAGGGCTTTATAAAGGGAGAGGATGATCGGGCACGCGTAGAAATTAGAAAATAGAGGGTTCTAGATGTTCATTAATATTATTTGATATTTGTATTAATCAGAAGAAACGTAAGAAAAGATTGGAAAAAAGACATAAATGGACCGCGTCCCCGTGACCCGTCAGTCAAAGCTTCTAGGGCCTCTCTGATCGAACGTTTTCTGCCACCCCCACGTGGCGTTAACCGAGAGCGTCGTTTTACATTTTCGTCGTTTGATAAAACCAAAGCTACCGTCACGATTTGATTTTTGTTTGGTCCAACGGTGGAGGAGGAGTGTGACAGTGTCAAATAAGGAAGCACGTGAAGATGGTGGGACGAGGAAAGAACGCAGCTACAAGGTAACAGCTGGTGCAGGCCAGCCGCCTGTAAGTGGGCAAGAAGGGAAGGCGCGGTTTGTTAGTGGTCGTGGCGACGTCACATCAATAACATCATGGCTCTCCAAGTGGCGTGGGAGAGGACAACGGGAGATTGTGGTGGCTTCTTCACGGCTTCTTTCTGGGAGCCAATTTATTATTATTTATTAGGATGATGCTAGAGCTCCCGCTGGGACTCCGCTGGGCTCTAAGTATGTTTTTTCATGTGTATTTTTTTTGATTATTTTTTATATAAATTTTTTAATATTTTTTAATATTTTTAAAAAATAAAATAAATTTAAAACATCATTAAAAAATAATTTCTTAATTAAAAAATAAAAAAAATCATTAAAAAATACTTCCTTAATTACGAAATAGAATAAAAATTATTTTTTATTTTACTTCATGATTAAGAAAATATTTTTTAATAATATTATAATTTTTTTTTAAAATATTTAAAATTATTAAAATATATATAAAAAAAAAAACTAAAAAAAATCCATATAAAAAAACACTAGAGCTCAGCAGGAGCTCTCAACTAGAGTCCCCAGCGGGGCATCTAGCATTTTCCTTATTATTATTAGTATTATTATTATTAACATATGTTATCGTAATTACGGAATGTGCAGGTTTTAAATAAAAGTAATATTATATTTATAAAATAATTATTTAAAAATAATCCTATAAACTGATGTAATTATATTTAATCTATTAAATTTATCTTATAATAAAAATAATTTTATAATCTAACAAACTATTTCAAATCAATTTAAGATATAAATGTAAAACTTTAAATTTAAGATATCCTATTTGCACGACTTGATCCAGCATCATTTAGTACAAAAATATATTATGAACTCAATGTATAAAATATTTATATAACATAATTTTATCTAAAAATCTCACCGTTTTAAAATTTAATCTTATAAATTAAGCCTTAAAATTTAAATAACATAAATAATGTACTCTATCTTGAGAATAAAATAACTCTTATGAGAAATACTGAGATTTAAAAATTTTTAGAGTCAATACAAAGCTCACAATAAAATAATGATGTAAATTTTTTTAATGTATACAATGTAAAAACAATGTAAAATATGTTTCATATGCTAATTTATGTATAAAAGATTAATTATATTTGAATATTTTTATATCACACACTATCCACTAACATAATTTAATTTTTGTTAATAGCGTAAAATTTGAGAGTTCAATATCAGATCCACTTAAGAAAAAAATTCATAATTTTTATGAATTTGTGTGTGTATATATATACACCACAATTCAGTCTTCAATAAATATAATGAGATTTATTTTTATTTTTTGTTCATATCTTTTACTTTAAATTCTAAATTCCAACTGAAACTTCAAGAAAAATATTAAAAATATATAATTACCCATATTTCATCTTTTTATATTATTTAGTTATATTTATAACTCTTTATATAACTATATAATAAATTGAAGATATTTTTATAAAATAATATTATTTTTATGATTTATTTTATTAAAATGTATTTCTTTTAAAATATGATTATAAAAAAATATATGAAAATAATTATAAGATATATTTAAAAAACAAAAGTTGCAAAAGCTGCCGACGAGACCATTGAGTTATGCTTTAGGTTGCGGTTTTCTACAGCATTTGCTGAGCTTTAAAATTTGTGTATTTTTTAGTACGTAAGTTGGTGTCGCACAGGCTGTCGTGTTCTGCTTTCGGGTCACAAGTGGTCCGTCTTTACGTTCAATGAGGACCATTGACTTCCACTAGTTCCTCATGTCGGCCTCTTGTTGAGAGTTCTATTATTTGCCTCAAAATTATAGGTGGCTTAGGCTGTCTCTAATTTCAATCCAAGCTTTTACATATTTTATTCAACTGCATTTCTTTTATAACCCATGGCTGGAATATTGTAAATAATAATAAAGTAATCTACGATTCGAAAAATTATTAATTAAGAATAATATTAAATAAAAACATGAACAATACTAGATAGAGTCGTGAAGTGTGCAAGCACTAGGCCTGCAACCTGCTAGTTAAAGCCGGGTTTGAACCCGACCCGACCCGACCCAAAAGTCCTCATGATAAGCGCCCATCCGAACCGACTCGACACGAACAAAATTAAGCCGAGTCAAACCCGTATGACCCGACCTTTAAAAACAAGTCGATCTTCTTCTCCATGCTTCCAGAAACAAAAACTAATCTTAAAGAAAAAAACAAAAGAAACGAAAACCGATTTACAAACCTTGGAGAGGAAAAGAGAGAAGTTGTATTGGGATCGAAGGAGAAGATCTCGCTGAGAAGGTGAGGCATTCCCAAACGTCGACCTGCCTAGCACCAGCAGCGGCAACTGCATATCTATAAACGGTGGTGTCTAGCTCCAGCAATGCTACGTTGAAGGCAGAGAAGCAGATGTGTAAACGGCGGCGTCTAACGGCATCTTCTAGATTCTTCTCTTCTCTGCATAGCAAACTAAAAAAAACTCATCCTTTTTTGCTTCTCTCTCGGCAACTACTAAGGAATTTAAATTATGGTGGACGAGAAGAGGGCATGGGGTATTGGGTGGAAGGAAAGAGAGGGCCTCCAAGACAAGAGAGCAAGAGAGATAGACGACGAAGATGAGCTTGGACTCTCCAGCACCTTACTGCACCGTGATTGAGCATAGTCAGCGAGATTTTGCCACATTGTTGGTTTTTGGCCGCGAGTTTCAACCTTTTCTATTTCGTCCTCCATTCCGGTTTCAAGTTCGATTTTTTTACTCTTGATTTTTTTGTAATATTTCTACTGTTGAATTCTAATCTGGTGGTGAAGATGAGATTGATGAGATGAATACGGAAGCTTCGCGAGGAGGACCAAGTCCAACGATTGAGTAAGCAACTAGTTAGGGTTTGAGGAACAGTCAGACGGGTTGACACCAATTAATAAACCCGTTAATTTAGTCGGTTGGAGACCCGCTCAAGTCATACCTGACAAAATACGGGTCGGTTCGGGTCGGCATAATCGGGTTCAACAGGTGCTCGGGTCACGTGCACACCCCTAGCGAACACTGTACAATCATTTTAAAAAAGAGTGAGATTTATTATTAAAAAATTAATATAAATCTTATATTTTTTTAATTATTTTTTTAAAAATTATGTGAAACTTACACATTACGAATGCAAACATAAAATACAGTACTTATCACTTTCTCTTGTTCTCCGTCAAGATACAATGCACATAGACTGCACAAGTAGTGGTTAGCGTGACGGCCTTTTGGTCATAAAAGGTAGGCTATTTATTTGGGCAGGACTTTGGGGTGCGCTCCACTAGATCAAGCCAAAGTGGGTCTTTCTTTCAACGTGTCATTTAATATTAATAAGGAATATTAGTTGACACTAGATCAAGGCTTTAGGTTGATGTTTACTGCCATTAACGCATCGTTAAAATGCCTACTGATTGTGTACGTCACAAGACATATAATTGCATAAAAGTCGGCGTTTATTATAATTGAGAGGCGAAAAAACTAATATACTACTTGTCATTCTGACTAATGGTTAAGAAAGTCTGTTCCAAAACAAAATATAGCGAAGTTTTTAAATTATTAAAGGGAAGAGGGGATTAGATTCGGTCTTGAGGTTGAAAAAGTAAAATGTTCTGTTAATTGGTCAAATTGCACAGAAGATGAAGATGCGCATCTCCTTCTGCTTAGTGTCGTAGTACTTTCCAATTTGTTTCATCCTTATCCCGAAACCAACCCGACAATAGTGCATATTTTGTTTTTTTTTTTAATGCACATTGGATGTTGATGCTACTGCACTTAAAAAAATTATTTTCGTTGTGTCAACAATGTTCATTGCTGGCCTTAGGTTGATCCCAAGGGATGTAGTCAGGTATATGTACAAAGTAAACTAAGGTCCCGTTTGAACAGTAAAATAAAATGATTTTAAATAAAAGTTAAATAAAATATTTTTAGAATATTACTTTTTAATATTCTTATTGTTTTGAGATTTGAAAAAGTTGAATTATTTATTATATTTTATATAAAATTTGAAAAGTTATAATGATGAGATGAGATAAGATGAAACCGTTCCTATATCCAAACAGGACCTAAAAGATTGGATTTGTCGCTTTTATAAAACAATTTGTCTAAATAAAGAGTAATGTTTATCGTAAAGAAAAACTTCATTTAAATACAAAATACTTTGTAATTTCCAATCTTCAATTTTCTCATCTAATAATTATATAATCATTATCTAAACATAAAAACAAATACAATTTTTATAAACTTCCAAACAAGATACAAAATCAATACAACTTTCTCAAAATTTAAAACAAAAATAAAATTAAAAAGTCATATTTAAACGATTTCTTAATTTTATAATATTTTAAATCAACTTTTTTTTCTCATTTCACAAAACACAATAAAATATCTTAATTCAAACTATTTCGTTATTATTTATTGAAGTATCCAAATGAGTCCTAAATCTTATTATCCTCGGTCATACTTATTGATGTATTACGTTTTAAGTTTTATTTTTTAAAATATTTAACAAGTGCCCTATAATGGTTGTAATTGAAAATTATAAAATCTAAGAGGAGAAACAACATTTCTCTTGAATAAATTCAATGGCATTGTTGATTGATAATATTTTCTCAATCTTATGAAGGGTGTTCGGGTTGGAGTTCCCACTGCAAGGGCTGGTCTGAAGATAAATAATATGGGCCTGTAATTTGAAATAAAACAAGAACTGCAGGAAACTCGGCCTAACAATTCCAGCCCAAGTCAAATCCATCTTTTTCGCTGCGGCTGCGGGCATTCCTGATTTCTGACCAATCACGGCGTAGCAACTAGCAAACCAAAACCCTCAAAGCCCTTACCTCCTCCGCCCTCGTTTAAACCTCACCGTTTTAAAGCTCTCTGCCTCTCTTTGCTTCTGTTTCAGCTCGGGGAGTGAAATCGACGATGGCAGAGGTTGCTACAGGCACTGAGGTCCCTCCGAATGTGACTATATACATCAACAACCTCAACGAGAAAATCAAGCTCGAAGGTACACGCTCATACTCTCTCTTGAAGTTTCTCTCTCAATCTCGTACTTTAAACGAACCGTTTTCATTTTAATGGCAGAGTTGAAGAAGTCGCTGCACGCTGTGTTCTCGCAGTTCGGGAAGATACTGGAAGTGCTCGCGTTCAAGACGCTGAAGCACAAAGGTCAAGCTTGGGTGATTTTCGAGGACGTTTCCTCCGCCTCCAATGCGCTTCGCCAAATGCAGGGATTCCCTTTCTACGACAAGCCCATGGTACTATTCCTTTTGATTTCTTGATTCTCTCTCTCTCTCTCTCTCTCTCTCTCTCTCTCTCTCACGATTTCACTATTTTGTTTTAGGTCTAAGTTTAGACAACGATTTGAATTAGACTTTTTTTTTAAGGGCATTAGTTCTATTGTATACGGAAAATGATGAATTGTATGCAACTTCATCACATGCTAAAAGCATCCGAAGAATTTGTTCAAGTAAATATCTGTAATCATCAATAATCATCAAAGTAAAGGATTAAGGTTTTGTCCTTCTTCATCGTGCTCGGCGCACAGAGAGCAGCATGAATTCAGACTTTATTGCTTTATCATATTCGTTATCGCACGCTCTCACATGTTCAATTGCTAGATAACTTCATTATCAATATCGTTAGACTATTAAGAGGGAATGACAATTTCAATAGGCCTCACGTTAAGCTGGCTCCTTCAATCAATTTTTAGCGGGATTTTAATATTTTATCCCAAGAAGACCGTAAATCATTATAAAAGATAAGGTATATAAATGCACTTGTTCCAGAACTCAATGACTGTATAAAAACTTATAGTCATACTATTGCTTGCTATGTATTATTTGATACGTTTTTAAGGTTATTTTCAATGCAGTTTCCACATGGCCTACTAGTATGTTATCGGTGAAGTTTAAATGGATTAAATAGCTGCAACCCGGATCCCATTCTTATTTTACTTTATGTAGTCAGATGTTTTAGTCAATGATTACTTTTACCCTCTCAGCAAAACTTCCTGCATTGCTTTTCTCCTACTGTTTTTACAACAGCTGTTGCTCTTGAAACTTCTTTTTGCTAGCAATTGAATTTGATAGATATTTGATAATTAACAGAGAATACAATATGCGAAGACAAAATCAGACGTAATAGCCAAGGCTGATGGTACTTTTGTTCCACGGGAAAGACGTAAGAGGCATGAGGATAAGGGTGAGACGCTTCCCTCTTTATTATTCTCTTATCACCTAAAATTTTTTCTCCTATCTATTTGAACAGTTGGAACTCTTTCGCCGTTGAAAAGTTTTCTTGAGAACAAACCCCAGGGGTTGGCTTAAGTGGCACTGGTAAAGACCTTGGTCTTTGGAGTGTGCTCCCTTAGGTCTAAGGTTTGAACCCTTAGGTGCAAATAATTTGTAGAGGCAACATCCCATTGGTGAAAAGCTGGTGAAAAGACATGAATTTTGCAGTTGCCAAAATTCTTTGTCATCAAAAAAGCTTTCTTGAGAATGTATGTCACGAGTGCATGTTTGTGTTTGTATTGTGTTTGTCAACCAGTATCAGACATGTATCATGGAGTCTCTAAGAAGTATTGGACACCTCCTTGTCTGTTTCTCTGGGCTAGAGTGGCAAATGTATGGTGTACACCTGGTTTTCTTGTAACTGGTTTGTTTTAACTGAGATTTAAATGCATCCTAATGTGGCAGGAAGGAAGAAAAAAGAGCAACATGATGCTAATCAACCTGGAATTGGTCTGAATCCTGCTTATGCTGGTGCTTATGGTGCAACACCTTCTGTAAGCATGTTCTCCGACTTTTTGGTCGTTTCTTCTGTATTCTTCATGAAATGTGGCCTCAAATTTAGCATTTTTTTGGGCTCTATAAACACTTCACGCTGGTGCATATACCCATTCTGATGGGTGTGTTATTTCTTATATGTAGAAACTTTTGTTTAATTAGTTCTCTTATACAAACCTTGCCATTTTGCTCTCTCTCTCTCTCTCTCTCTCTCTCTCACACACACACAGATACCTTATCCTGGTGGTGCAAAGGCTATGGTACCAGAGGCACCCGCTCCACCAAATAGCATACTATTCGTGCAGAATCTTCCCCATGAGACAACTCCGATGATGCTGCAAATGCTCTTCTACCAATATCCTGGTTTTAAGGAAGTTAGAATGGTGGAAACAAAGCCAGGGATTGCCTTTGTGGAGTATGGAGATGAGATTCAATCAACAGCTGCGATGCAGGCACTCCAAGGTTTCAAGATAACTCAACAGAACCCTATGTTGATCACTTATGCAAAGAAATAGACGAATGGGTTTTCTGCTTTTGCTATCCAGGTGGGGCGAATGGCTGGAATCACATCTTTGATTCAATGTTACCAACCGAATGCCGTATCCTCTTATTTGCCTTTTTACTTAATTACATTCTCAATTTTCAAAAATGATAGTGTATCGTCGTAGTTGTTGTAATATTATTGATCCTCCTTTCTCCCATTTACAAAGAATTGAGTTTCTTATCTGACTGTTTCTTTGGTCAACCTGTCTAAAGTTTCATTTTTGTTGTTCGATAAGTCTATCCAATTTCCAGAAAAATTTATCTCATGCTGCTTGGATCTCAACGATGGTTTTAATGATATAGTGAATATATTACTGGTGGAAAAAGAAGGCCGCTAAGAGGATATGGCACATTTATGTACGAATGTGAAAATGTGTATGCTACATAATACATGAGCACAACACTGAAACAGAGTACATTCGTGTTAAACTAACATTATGTTCCTGTCTCATCTTAGGGGGAGAACCATGGAGGAGTTTTGAAATTCGAATTCTGTGTCCCAAATCCTTCTCGATGTTGAGCATTGTTGCTGAAATACGAACTTTTTTAGGTGCTTTTGACTAGCTCTTTGGTTTGCAAGACATTGCAATTTACAGGCCTCATCTGCTCGTAACGCCTCGGGATTTTTCCATTCAGATTACAGTTTGTTTCGTGTCCATTTGCGGAAAACCACTTCCGTTCTCTTGCTTAATGTTTCAATTTGCAATCTCTCACCAAATCATTCTTGGCACCATGCAAAACTTGGAATTTGTAGCTATGGATTCAATAAATATTTTTGGTACACATCTTACAAGCTACAAAAGCATTGCATGGTTAAAAAAAAATGCCATTAGCTTAAAGTTACAATAAGAGAGCATGCCCCCAATTGTGGAAAATAACAAGCTTATTGCTTCCGAGACATACACTAGACTCTCTCCAACTCAGTGTTGTGTTTGTGCAACTGGTCTCTCAACTCTTTTCTCCACCCTTGGATCAGCCTCTCCTGCTTCTTGATAAGCTCACTCTTTATCTTTAATTCTTCCTCCATCACAGCAATCTCCTGTCGAAAGCAGACGTAATGATGAAGACACAATTGACTTGTGAATTACAGGAGAATGTCTATAGGATATACTATATACCAACTGCAGATGTACTTTGGGTTACCTTTCCTAGTGTTTCAGCCTTTGTTGGTTTATCTTCACGTTGGAGGCCAATAAAATATAGCTGAAGCTTCTTGGCAGCCTCCATAAAATCTCTGGCATGCCTTTCCACATCAACTGTCAGTAACAAAATTAACACCTATCATTATGAGCTAAAAGTGAAGTCCTAATGAGCCTTTAAATATGAGAAAAGCTTTCAAATGCATTTGTTACCCACAGATTTGAGCTAACTACAGAGTCCAGTGAAGCTTTTCCAAAGCAAAATGGGGGAATAAAAAAGAAAGAAAGTGGAAACACCTCAAGAACTCAGAAATCAGAAGGATAAAATTAAGAATAAAGGGAAGTTCTTCATAGAGAAATTAGTAACACTAAAGGCTTTATGTAATTTCATTGTACATTATTTCCATGATCACTTGCATTGTGAGACATGCAAGAGAGGTAATCTTTATGCCGGTTCTTTATTACTCCACTATCACACAAACACAGAGATGGCTGCCAATGAATTTTTTTTTCTTTGGGGAGGTGGGGTTTAAGCAAAGTAAATTAGTAATGGACTGTTAATTTCCAGTGTGGCAGGGATTTACAACCATCTTCCCCGAAGGGGGCTATCTGCTTCATGAGAGCAAGCTAAAGCACTATCAATGACACTCCATACTTCCAGGACAAATTATCTTAAGTGGAAGGAAATAAGTACAAGACTTGAGCATAAGCAAGACCCTGCACAATTACTCTAATTATCATCATATCCTCCATCAAAGGAATTAAATCTTATCAGAGGCTTTACCCAAACTTTTCTCATGTTCCTCCCTGTGAGATGCCAAAACTTTTCCTAGAAACAAGCTTCTCGGGCACACTGAATATTCTACTCCCTCAAGCCCAATGCCAACTTACTAAAACACTTCTCAACTAATTTTTAAGAGCCATGCAAGTGAACTATCATTGTTAACCTCTTTAAAGAACCATGACCATTAACCACTTGAGAGAGAGAGAGAGAGAGAGAGAGAGAGATCTTGTAATTATACTAGACCGCAACTTCTAGCAGTGCACTTTCCTTCTAAAAAAGTCTCGGTTAAACTCCAAAATAATCACTTGAGCTTTATTATCCTTCCACGTACGAAATGTAAACCTTATCCAAAAACAGATGAAAATGTTACACCTCATTGGACATTATGATACACAGTTAAATGCACCGCAATCATATGCTAAATGGCTTTAGCAAAGCAATGGATTAAAAGAAAATTGATTGTAAGAATGTAAATGTTTTGTTGAGCTTTTATTGGTACCTCATAAAGGTGTTTATAATTCAATTTTATTAACAATCATTTCTAGCCAAGAAAAACACCCTAAATTGGTATCCATCTACATACTTATAGTTCTTAAATTGTACCCAAACTGGAATAACAAGATCAGACCATTCCAGTTTTGCAGGCTCACACTTCTACCTTACCTTCTAGAATAAAGTTGAAACATAATCTTCTTCCTCAAATTCTATTTTTCCAACCCCTCAATCTGTTCGGCAGTATCATTCCTTTGACCCTAACTACAGCATTCTGTGCTCCTCCCTCACATAGTTTTACCAGACATACTATTTTGGAAAAACCTAACTCAATAGATATAGCTCAAAAAAATAAACCAACAATTATGTTTTCCAGAGTGTTTTTTAATAGATCTCCTACTTCCCTTATATCTCTATGGATATTTAATTATTCCCATAAAATTTTCAAGTTTTCGAGACATCGACCTCTAAGTAGGCTGTAATGATTTGGCTTTACAGAAAATTTCTCGGCGTCATCTTAAGAAATTTTCCGCATAATCTTACACCTTGTGGGTTAAGGCAGTAGTGCTGTTTTGAAACAAAACATGTATTTACACTGCTACCTCACCTAGATTCCCAGGACTTAATATAGCACTACAAGCATCATGCAATTCCTTGACGTCCACCAAGCTACAATAAATTAATAATTATAGAATCTTGCTTATAAAAATTGCGGTTTCGGGGAAATTGTACCTCAGAGCTCTTCTAAATAAAGCAGAACACGCCCACTGCAGTCTTCTAGGAAGGAACAAAAACCCATCCTAATAAAATTTAAAGCTACTCCTTCAGCTAATTTATACTTGACCCCAAGAATGAACTAAAGAAGAAAATTTTTCCTAGTTTATCAAACCCAAAAAGAAGAATACCAAACAAAAAAAAAGACACACAAAGGAAGTAAAAAAATGGATTCTTTTCAGAGCTTCTATGAACTGGAATAAGACGAGTGAGGAAATTGGTTCACTAACTCTGATGAGAAGGGTGGGGAGAACGGTCAATAGCTTGAAGCTCTCGCGCAGGCAAGCATGGAAGCAAAGCAGTTTCTAGTGCTGAGACGCAAGCATTCATGTCGTCCCTTGGAGGCGGCGAGGATTGCAGCTGTGGATCTATCTGGTGCTGCTGATCCAGCGCTTGCCGCTCCGCCATTTCTATACAGAACTGAGAAGAAATATTAAAAAGTAGGTAAATTAACACGATCGGTTTTCGAAGAAAGAGAGCGTAGAATAAAGAAATATTTATATTTACGTTATAACCGGATCCGTCTGTTTCAGCCATTCAGGACAGGCAAATGGGCTATGGCCCTGATCCTAAACATAAGTACTGGACCAGCCTGGTAATTCCAAAACTCGGCCCCAGACCTGGTATGAGTCCATGAGCTTGAGGCCTCCAATACTTCATATGTCACACTTTTTTTTTTTTTTTAATTTGCCAATCGACAGTTACAATCTTACGATAATATATTAATTAAAGAAATGATATTTGTAATTATAGAATGTCTAAATATTACGTATTATTTAAAAAAAATAAGTAAATATGAAATTTATACAAAAAAATTAATTTTTTAATAGTAAATCTCATTCTAGTGCGCGATATTTGTACAATCCATGACTGTATCTAACATTATTCTTTTAATTTTTTCTAATATATCATATCATCCTACAACACGTACATATCACTTTTGTAAAAAAAAAAAAATATATATATATACAACATAAATAATATATTATACCAATTGAACTACAAGTCAATCGCGCGGTACTTCATACGTTACTTAAACTTATTTTTTAACCCTCATGCATTAATTAAGTGTTGTATTCATTATAGTCTATAGTCTCCGCCACAATACCATATTAATAATGGCGAAGTGTATATGAGTTTGATCATTGACGGATAATAAACAATAGCACGGTTTAGTAAAATTAGACTCCCGAACATTACATTAAGAAATTATATATTAAAAATATTTATTAAGCATTTAATACAAATTAGAAGTGATCACTTTAAATCACTAAAGACAGCTAGCTCATGCACGATATATAGCTAGCTAGCGTCTTGGACAGGTTTCATATTGCTTTATGGCAAATCTCTGTGTCATGCATCTAGCGTCTTGGTCAGAAGTTTCATATTGTATATACATATGACTTGGCCAAGAAACCTATTTTAGTATCTTTTTAACTTTCATACAAAAACAATCACGCATTTGGAATAATAGCCAAGTTTCAATTGTCAATTGGTAGCTTTAAATTAAAAGAGTAATACTCGTTTGATATTAAATTCACTGATCACTTCATGATGATCCTTCTCTATTAAATAAAACGTTTAATTACCTTATAAGCTTGAGATCGAGCATTGTAATTGGATTAAGTTTTCTTATATATATATATATATATATGAATTTAAAATATTTGGAATTATAATCTTTTGGAAGTTTTATGTGAGTTATAGGCCGGCTTGAATTGGGAAAAAAAAATACAAAGTGTGGGTTGTATACTCACCACGAGAAATTATTTATTTGTAACTAGTTATTTTATATGAAAATGATAATTTCTTGCCAAAATAAGTATATTTTTGTCATAAATAATCAGTTACAAATACTCATTTATCTTATAGTGATACTATTTATTGAGTATTTAGTACTATTTGAAAAATTTTACTGACAACAATAAATATTATAGGATATACGATTTAAATCTCTCAAAAATTATGTCATAAAACTCAAACAAAAATGTAATATAAGAATTTAATTTATCACATTTAATTATATGTATGCGTGACTTTTGTTTACTTGTGAGCTTTCTTCTTCGAACCAGAGTAAAATAGGTACGTTGTGATATTCACGGCTATATTATAGTCAAATCAAAAGATGATTCCACAAGGTTAAATAGATTATTTTTGTTGGAGTTCTTCTCGAACTCTACCTGCATAGCTAGGTAGAGTTTCTTAAATGCTAGCTATTATTTCAAATTAAAGGGTCTAGATTTTATCACACACACACATACATATATATATATGTTGGTACTTAGATTTTAGAAAATTCTTAGTCTGATAAATGCTGAATTTGATTAATTATGAATGATTAGTTTGGTTTTAAAACTAGTTAGAAAAATATTACGTAATTAAGATTTGAGAGTTCTTTAAACGTTAAGGGCTTGTTTGGATACTTTGATCAATATCTTAGTATATATGTGATGTGAATGGTAGTGAAATTGCTTGGATTTTGGGAAAAGAGAGATAAAAAGTTTAAGAAAAATATTATAAAGTTAAAAAATTAATTGAATATAATTTTTGTTCTAAAATTTGAAAATATAGTATTATTTTTGTGTTTTATTTGAAAGTTCGGGAAAGTTGTAATGATTGGATAATTATTAAATGAAAAAGTTAAAAATTTGAAATTGAAAATGTTTTGTGTTAATTGAGTAATATTTGGGATGGGAATTTCTGAAAAGAGACCCTAATAGGAACCAATTAAAAACATTAATTTTTGACATATTGGCATGAGGTCGGTAGTGATTTTCTCACAGTCTTAAATTCTTCTTTTCATATTGCATAATGCCATGTTTAAGAAGGTGAAGAACTGTTAAATTTTTAATGGCATTGCATGCTGTAATAATATAATGATCTAGTATTCATCAAAGACCAGCTTAGTTATAATAGTAACTCATGAAGAAACCAATCCAAATAAAATAACTTTTAATTAAGAGGGACCCACACTCTTTTGTAACAACAAATTATTAAGAGCAATGCTACACAACCTCTCCAACTTCCACACATCACATTTTTAAAAATTTTTAAATATATTTTTTTAATTTTTTTTGAGTTTATTCTTTTTAAACTAATTCAATTCTTCTATTCATTATTCATATTTTAAATATTTGATAAAAGAAAAAAATAATAAAAATTAAAAAAATATGGTGTGTATGGAGGTTGTGTGAAGATTATGTTATTAGTAAGAAGTTGTATACATTTTTTCTATTATTAATACTTGGAGATCGAAGTTGTTTTATTTATTTATATTTTTTAATTCTAGGCCTTCTACTTTTAATATCATTATGTGAACAAATCTTATCATATCGATCCCGATAAAGAAAGTATACATGTATAGCAAGTTAGCAACCTCTGCAAAAAGGACATGATAGAGATTCCAATCGTACTATAAGAAAAATAAGTATTTATCATTAATTATTTACAATAAAAATGATTATTTATAATAAAAATAATCACATTTTGATTGAAAATATCTAACTACAAATAAATAATTTTTTTATAGTGATGATACGTACGTGTTGCATAGGCCTAGCTAGCTAGCTATATAGCTAATTAGGGTACGTTACTTCAGCACATGCATGATCCAATTTGGAGAAAACATAATTGCTTGAAATATATGACTACTGAAATTGGAAAATAAGAAACAAATCAACCTCTCTAGCTATCTTCTACTACTTTTGACATCCATCGTTTTATGCTTTACCAACTCATGAACAAAGAATCACATCCAAATATATATCAACCACTGGGTTTTATGCACATAATGGAAGTTATTGCCTATCAAATTCTTGCCAATTTGGTAACGCATATATAAATTATTAATTATAAGGATCGAATATTATCTCCAGTGCATGCAGCAGCATGCGTCTCATGCTGTCTTTCCCCAGCTTGGATGATCCGCTTCTCACTGGTTATAAGTGGTTCCATCATCATCAACATCATGTATACGTTCGCATCGCAGCAGATCAAGTTTGAAACATGGAATTCTCCCCCCCACCTCTTCTAACTGATCCATTTTCTTTTAATTTGTATCCTTTTGAAACTTTTATAATCAATAGCCTTTATCGCTATATATATAACAGCCACACTCTTACGTTAGATCAGTACTCCCATGCATGCATATTCACTTTGATCTTTAATTGCTAGCTAGCTGATCTATAAACCTCCTCTGTTCTTGACCTGCATAATTAATGGGTGATATTTGGCCTTTTCTGTTCACTCTGCTGCTCTCAGCATCCGTTGTTCCTTGCAAAACAGATGTCCCAAACGCTAGAACTTTCATTGTCCGTGTCCAGAATGACCTTAAACCCTCACGCTTCTCCAATATCAAAGCCTGGTACAAATCTACCCTTATAAATAGCCTCGGTTCTAGTACTTATGATTCTGCCCAAACACAAGATACTGGCCATGACCTTCTCCACGTGTACAATTCCGTCTTTCATGGCTTCTCAGCAAGACTCTCTCCTCAACAAGCTGAGAAGCTCACAGACCTCCCGGAAATACTCGCCGTGTTCCCGGACCGGCTTATCCCAATCCAAACGACACGTACACCTCAGTTCTTGGGCCTAAAGGACGAGGATACTGGTGCAAGCACAAATGGCATTATCAGGGAGTCCGATTCGGGTTCCCATGTCATCATCGGGATGATCGACACTGGTGTCTGGCCCGAACGTCTGAGCTTTAACGACAAAGACCTCGGGCCCATACCTTCTCACTGGAGAGGTAAATGCATTGGTGGTGAGAAATTCCCCAAGACGCTTTGCAACAGAAAGTTGATTGGCGCACGATACTTCGCTGACGGATACTTTGCCCACTATGGCGACGAAGTGGGAGAGACCAAAGAGCTCATCAAGTCTGCCAGAGACACAGTCGGCCATGGAACACATACTGCATCCACTGCTGCTGGAAGACATGTAAATAACGCATCCTTCCTCGGTTTCGCTGATGGGGTCGCAATCGGTGTTGCGCCGAAAGCAAGAATCGCCGTATACAAGGTCTGTGGTATGCAAGGGTGTGTAACTTCAGATGTTCTCGCCGGCATCGACGCTGCCGTAGAAGACGGTGTTGACATTATATCATCCTCCTTAGGCGGGGAACCCATGCCGTACCATGAAGACGTAATTGCGATAGGATCTTTCGGAGCAATAGAGAAAGGAATTATCTTCTCAGCTGCCGCCGGCAATTCAGGTCCCAATTATATGAGCGTGACGAACACGGCACCTTGGATCACCACCGTAGGTGCGAGCACCATTGATAGAAAATTCCCTGCCGAATTAGTGCTCGAAGATGGTCGCGTCATTACCGGATCGTCGCTCTTCCAAAGTCGAGTGCCGCCGGAGGCGAAGTATGTGCCGTTGATTTACGCGGGCAATGCGTCCACATTGGGGCGAATCGGAATCGGCAGTGAATATTGCTATCCCAATACGTTAGATCCGAATGTGGTACGTGGCAAAATCGTGGTGTGTGATCGTGGGGAAGTGTCACGTGTCGTAGCATCAGTGGTGGTTCAAGAGGCTGGTGGGGTCGGTGTTGTCATCGCCAACGTGGAGAAATTAGGACAGGGTACAATTGCAGATGCATATATACATCCTGGTCTCGCAATCAGTGAATCAGACCGCACTATTGTGTTGAAATACATCGAGTCTTCTCCAAACCCACGCGCCACTCTGCGTTTCAATGGGACCACACTGGTGGGAGTGAAACCAGCACCTACAATTGCAATCTTCTCTTCCCGTGGGCCCAACTCAATATCTCCCCACGTGTTAAAACCCGATGTCGTTGCTCCAGGTGTCAACATACTAGCAGCATGGCCAGATGGCATACCCCCTACTGAATTACCCTCCGACTTGAGGCGTCTCTCATTTAACATAATCTCCGGCACCTCCATGTCTTGCCCACACGTGGCAGGCGTGGTTGCTTTGTTGAAAGGGGCCCATCCCGATTGGTCCCCGGCGATGATCAAATCATCGTTGATGACCACAGCTTACACGTACGATCACGATGGCAAAGCTTTGCTGGATGAGAAAGATTTCAACGCGTCCGATGTGTTTGAAATGGGTGCTGGACACGTGGATCCAGAGAAAGCTGTTGATCCAGGCTTGGTCTATGATCTTACGGTGGATGATTATTTGAATTTTCTTTGTGCTTCGGATTACAGTAGTGATGAAATTAAGGTAATCACGACGAGATCAGTGGCTTGCAATGGGACCCAGAAACATACCTTGTGGGACCTGAATTATCCGGCAATATTAGTTTTTTTCAATGAATCAGCACCATCCAAATCGGAGATTGTGGTTAAGAGAGTAGTTACACATGTTAGCGATGGTGCATCCACGTACCGCGTTAAAATCTCCAGCCCAAAAGACGTCATCGTGACGGTTGATCATAAGAAGATGGTGTTCCTGCGCAAGGATCAAAAGCATAGCTATACGGTGCGGATTCGGGCCAAGAATGTGGGATTGCCACGTGGTGGGAAGAAGGCCACGAGCGAGTTTGGTCATCTGACGTGGACAGATGGGAAGCACCAAGTCACTTCACCGATTGTGGTGACATGGACACCTTAAAAATATGCATGAAGCTTAGTTTAAAAAAAAGAAAAAGAAAATAATGATAGGGATATGATGTTAATGGGCTTGATTTACAATAGTGATTGAACAAAATAGATACCGATTAGTATATGGGTTTAATTTTATGGTTGAAGACTTTTCATTATTAATGTTCTATTTTTTTTTCTTGTTTTAGAGTGCATGTGGATATTAACATTTGTTTGAATTATCCACTATATCGAAGATGAGAGTGTCAATCTCTCGTACTCGCCTCCTTTAATTTATTAAGAAAACAAATATTAGGTTAAATTTATATTGCATTCATTAAAAAATCCGCAAACATTCATACATTATGATAATATCAATCATATTATATATATATATATGTGTGTGTGTGTGTGACAAGGTTAGTGGTAGAGCCATGTACTCATCAGTGGATGCAATTGCACCTAATAAGATTTTAAAATTTCCTTTAATTCTCAAGCTATATGTAAATTTACATTATAATGGCCCCCAAAAAATGTAGCACTCCCTCTTCTCGTGTTTGGACGTGAATTAATTCATAAAAAAGAAGAAAAAAAATTTGTCCCTTCCATTAATAAAAGTTAGGCTCAATTTAGATATTAAGAGTATTTCATATTATCTATAAATAATATTAAATAATAGTGAATTATCTGTAAATAATAATGAAATAAATTGAGAATTTTTTAAAATAATTGTGTTCCCAAATAGAGCATTTGACCCCGCTTGGATATTGAAATTGTTTTATCTTATCTCATCATTACAATTTTTATAAATTTTACAAATTTTTACACAATTCAATTTTTTTAAATTTTAAAATAATAATATTAAAAAATAATATTATAACAATATTTTATTCAACTTTTAATTTTTACTTCAACTCACTATCTAAAATGCACCTTAGTCATCTAAAAATAGGGGTGCTACCCGCATGGTGCGGGGCAGGGGCACCCCTCCCAGCCCTTACCCCGCACCATGCGGGGGGAGGGTTTCCTACCACGCCCCGGTACCGGGGGCGGGGTTGAAACCACACCCTGCCCCACCCTCCACTCAATCCAATGACATATCGGGTCTAAAATCTCAAATTATAATATAATTTAAATTATAAATTGAAATTTATACATTAAAAAAAGATATAAACTCATTAGAGTTACATTTTGGATTCAGTAAGTCATACATTGCTTAAGTATGACTATTGTATTGCTTTGGCCTCCTATATAAAGGTTAATCTATGAGACCAAGGCAACCTATTAACATTTTGACTTCAAGTTTTTAATAAATTATACATATCTATATACAATATATTTATATAAATATAAAAAATAATATTTTTATTATAAATTATTTGAGAAACGATATTGATGATAATTATTTTGTATAACTAATATTAATTGAGTAATGCTACTTATGATCCCAACTTCCATCATCCTTTTATCGTCCTATGATATGACATTAGGTGATTAAAAATTATTTATTATATTTCACTTGTATATCTATCATCTAATACCACGTCATGGAATAATGAGATAATGATAGAAGTTAAGATGATAAATAATTTTTTCATATTAATTATAGTAAAATACTGAATTTAACATTTTCGTAAAATCTATAAAGGTTGTTTATGTGGAAGCTATCTGGCACGTTGGCAAGGTCCAGTTGGGCCCGTTGTTGAAATATAAAAGCACTAGTAATTATCTCAACAAATTTTGGCTAAAATTTAATTAGGAAATTTATTTTTATAAATTTAATTAGTCACTTTTTAACAATATCAAATAACAAATTCAACAAATTTATTATTATTATATTAAAATATTAATCTTAAACTTTTTATTTATTTTAATTATAACTTATATATGATTGTATTAAAGTTTATAGTTGTATTAATATTTATTATTGTATTAAAGAATATATATATATATATAATATTACATCACTAATTTAACAAATCTAAATTACACATCATTTAATACAGAAATTATTTCTTTGTATTCCTTTTATGCGAAAAGGAAGGGTTCGGTGCAGACTGCAGAAAGAGAAACCTAGGTTATGTTTGAAAACATAATTCATCATTATAATTTTTTTAAATTTTAATATAAAATATAATAAATAATTCAATTTTTTTTAATTTTAAAATAATAATAATAATAAAATATAATATTTTATCAATTTAATTCAACTCACTTCATCGTCTAAACTCACTCTTAAAATTGGTCGCAGCCCAGGAGTGAGGAAAGCCATTTGTTAAAGCGCGGAATGACATTGCGCCACAAGTGAAACGCGCTAAACGAACAGACGTGGGATGGGAATTTTTTATCTCAAAATATTATTTTGGCCAGCAGTTGGATTCAATAAATTTAAAGTTAAAATTATTAAAATTTTATTGATTCCACTATAATTCTTTTTTATATAATTTAATTAAACTTTAGTTAAATATTGACTTTGTTGAGCACTACTGGTGCTCTAAAGTGACAAACACGGGCAGGAGTCCTGGACAAGTCTGTCTTGACTATCGTGCTGCGCACTCTTTTATATGAAACGACTATGTATGTATATCGAGGTTTTAGAAACCTCTTTAAATGCGCTTCCTCCAATTCGCGCGGCCTCTCAAGTCTCAAGGGTCAAGACACCTCTCTCTCTCTCTCTCTCTCTGCAAAATGGCAAACCAGCTCAAAGTTGAAGAGCTCCGGACCCAACTGGCCCAGCGTTGTCTCAGCACCACCGGAACCAAGCCCACCCTGGTCCCAACCTCTCTCTCTCTCTCTCTCTCTCTCTCTCGTACATTTCTATACAAGTCTTCTCACTCTAGCTGTATTTCTCGCAGGTTCGAAGACTCGAAGCCGCTCTCCGCAAAGAAAAGAAGCAACAAACGACGGGCACAGACGGTGATGCCTCGACCAATAAGAAGAGGCAGAGGGACTCTGAAAATGGGGATTCAAGTGTGCCCGGGAAAATCAAAGCCATCGAGAAGCTTCGAGGTATGGGCATCCGGCAATTGCGCGAACTAGCTGCTCATCGTGGCGTTTCCGAAACTGGATCCAAGAAAGAAATTCTAGAAAGGCTCTGTGAAGACTCAGACGACCAGGACTTGCAGGAAATTCCTCAAGGTATGGACAAAAGTTTTGACTTAAAAAAAACATCTAAGCGTCTTTGTGCTGTGTTTGGTTGCTGAAAAAATGTAGGGAAACGAGGAACTTGCCAACTGGATTTACGAGTATTATAACGACTACTTCGAAATGTCTGTCGTATATAGTATAGTTTTATATGCGGAATTTAAGGCTTCGTTTGGATACACACTTCAGATTTGATGAGATCAGATATTTTGAACAATAGTAAAATTTTTGAGTTAAGTTGAGAAGAAATAGGTTGTAAAAAAAAATGTGTTTGGACAGTGACATGAGATAGATAGTTTTTAATTTTTGAAATTTGAAAAAAGGTGTGGGTCTTACTGTTTTATAGAGGAATAAATTTTCACAACCTTCTCACACTACACACTCCATAATTTTTTTTAATTTTTATTATTTTTTTCTTTTATCAAATATTTATTATATGAATAATGAATAGAAAATTTGAAATAATTTAAAAGGAATAAACTAAAAAATTTTTTTAAAAAAATATGAAAAAATTTAAAAATTTAAAAAAATGTGGAGTGTAAAGTGTGGTGGAGGTTGTGTAGCAAAACTCTTTATAGAGTATCCGAATTGTGTACTGTTCATATCAGTTTTACTGTTTATATACTGTTCACGTCAGTTTTCATTATTTTATACTGTTATTTACTGTTCATTTAAGTAGATATTTTCAAAATTTAAAAAGATGAAATATTGTGTTTGGATAGACAATTGGGGAGCTTATTAGTACCTCATGGTGGCAGGTAAATCTAGTCAAGAAGAAAATGAAAGCAAGAATGAGAAGATTGTAACCGTGACCAAAAAGGGTGCGGCAGTGCTGGATCAATGGCTTCCAGATCACATAAAGGCTCACTACCATGTTTTGCAACTGGCAAGTCTTATAGTTATCGTAGCAGCTTGTAGTGAATAAGTTGAATTTTTTTCCTGTAAAACATAATCAAGATTGATGGGATTTGTTTGGTTATTCTTTTTTGCTTTGTCGATTTTGTTTCTTTTAAAGTTGCTCTCTGGATTTCTAAATTCAAATCGACTATGGCTTTTTTATGATGCAGGGTGATGAAATATATGATGCCATGTTGAACCAGACAAATGTCGGGGATAACAATAACAAATTTTATGTGATTCAAGTTCTTGGTTAGATATAAAATCCTTTTGAGAATCTTGGGTTTGTCTAAATGTTCTTTTCAATTTCTTTTTAACTATTAATTGGTGTTGATTAAGAACTTATGCAATCCACAACAGTGATGCTTTATTCCGTGTTTGATTGAAAAAACAGTTCATTTATTGATTTAATACCTAGATTATTTCTCAATTTTGTCAAGCTCCTTATGATAACAATGCTGCCTTTTCTTTTTAGTTAAAAATAAGCTTAATTTGCATCTTACTTGGCTTTGGCACTTGATATGCGGACGATGCCGTATACTTCTCTTAGTCACCACTGAATATACTGATATTTAGTGTGTTGAACTAATTATTCTGAACTCTTACCGAATGATTTCAAAATTACTTGCAGAATCTGATAGTGGTGGTGCATTCATGGTTTACAATAGGTGGGGAAGAGTAGGTGTAAAGGGTCAAGACAAATTACAGGGTCCTTACACCTCTAGAGACATTGCAATTAGGGAGTTTGGACAGAAATTCTTTGCCAAGACCAAGAACGAATGGTCCAATAGAAAAGATTTCATTTTCCACCCAAAGTTCTATACTTGGTTGGAAATGGAATATACCGAGGACAAAGAATCAGATGTGAGTTATCCTATTCCAAGTACCCTTTTCCCTACTGAAGTTTCTAAGGCTTCGTTTGGTTACGCAGTTCAGATGAGATGGGATGTTTTGTTGAAAGTTGAATAAAATATTGTTAGAATATAATTTTTTAATATAATTTTTATTTTGGAATTTGAAAAAGTGGAATTGTTTCTTATATTTTGTGTGGGAGTTTGGGAAAATTGTAATGATGAGATGAGATGGTTTTGTGTATCCAAACCGGGCCTAAAGGTTTGAGGTAGATGGGATTCTTTGACAACTGAATTCCATGGTGCTGTTTAATCCAAAGGGAAGGGGGGCAGAAAGAAAGAAATGTTATTGTCCAAGCTATCTAAGTACTTCGTTATCATTATCAGGTCAAAGAAAATCTTGACTCCTCTATAGGAACTCAACCTCGGGAAACACAACTTGAGCCACGCATTGCAAGATTTATATCCCTTGTCTGCAATGTCAGCATGATGAAGCAGCAAATGATGGAAATAGGTTTGTTGACCAATTATTCAGTTTATACGCGATATAATGCTGATCAAACTAATGCAAAAATATGGCAGCTAATTAGTTCGTTTATTACATAGAAGTGCTTTTGTTGGATGATTTCTTCAGCGTGATATTTTATTTATTTGCAAGTTCATTCTCTTTAGTACATTAACCAAGATTTGATTTGCGTTTGTGTACCATTGTTTAGGATACAATGCTGATAAACTGCCACTCGGCAAGCTAAGCAAATCAACAATTTTGAAGGTAAGTCTTGAATCTCTTGATTCGATATATGCATGCAAATTTGGTTTGGCTTATATATTAATGGACTTTTCTTTGATTAATTGTCATAAAACTAACAACAATATTAGAAGGAGCTGGGAATAGTTCTTTCCGAACTTTTGGGGCTGCAATTTAAGTTTCATTGAGTTTCAAGGACACTTCTTATTGCTTCCTCACTCCCTGTTTTCCTAGAAGACCCCGTGAACTAATTTTCTTTGACTTTCTAGGGCTATGATGTTCTGAAGAGGATTGCCGATGTGATCGGCAAGTCTAATAGGAAAAAGCTTGAGGAACTAAGTGGGTAAGAATGTCCTTCTTTTACTAGAGATTCTGTTACAGTATATTTGTAAGTGCTTGACTATGGCTTTGCATTTTAGAAAGCATGTCTGACCTTTCTAATACACGCGTGCATGCAGACAGATACATATTTGGGTTATTTTTATTTTTCTGTGCTTTTGTAAGAAATCATGAATTCTAGCTTTAAGAAATTGGATACCAATTTTATTTATGGTTTCTTCCAGAGAATTCTATACTGTTATCCCCCACGACTTTGGATTTAGAAAAATGAGTAAGCCCTCTCTCTTTTTCTCCACTATACACTGAAAATACGAGGGGTATGGTAGCCGGTGGCTTTGTATACTTTTCTTGAAAATAAAATCTTATTTAACATGGAAGCATAAATAATGGCAGGGGAATTTGTAATTGACTCTCCTCAGAAATTGAAACACAAGTTGGAAATGGTAATTCTTTTGCTTTTTAGTTCAGTATATCCATATTGTCACTGTTGACTTCATCTTATACGCTTTTGGAGCACGTAGGGGGTGGGAGCCTGCTTTGGAGTTTATCTTGTTTCTTGACAACTTCACTATCTTATTTTTAAGAATTCATTAGATATTGTATAGCATCCTTCACCCTCCTCTGTTGTCTAGCATTGAGATCTGTATATGTCAAAATTTCCTCATTTGCTCTTTATTATGAGACACTGATCTGATCAAATCCTTGCACCTAATTGAAGGTTGAAGCCCTAGCTGAAATTGAGGTTGCGACAAAGTTGTTGAAGGATGACACTGGGATAGAGGTATTGCTTGTCTCCTTTTTCATTATCGACTGGTTGTGGCTACAAAATTTTGTGAAAGTGAAATTTGCATTTTTATCAGAATTCATTGTAATATTATTTTTTCATCAGTACAATTGTGAAATTATAAAAAGAGCACATGGTTGCACTTATTTAGCTGTTTGATTTAAGATTTGGAGCTGTTGTGTGCTATAATTTTGAGACATCAATTCAAAATGCACCCTTGGATTCTACTTTGTTGGCTAATTAACATTTTTATTGTTTTCTATAGTTGTTTGTTGGTTTCCACAACCTAGAGTAGGTTTGCGTTTTCTACATCCCAAGTCTAAAGTAAGTAATATTGCATCTCTTAAAAGTAGCAATTCATGATCAAATAATTTCTCGAGTTTTCATTGGACTGGAGCACATTTGTGTATCCATAAACTGCTCCCACCATCCCCCCCCCCCTCTCCCCCCGTTCTCGTGCGCTATTTTCATTATATTTTTCCCAAATATTTTGTTTCTGTTCCTTCTTTTTTCATACACAAGTTTTACCCTCTTAACTCAAATTTATTCTTCTGGTTCTATCAGTGCTTCCAGGTACATATGTTAGATTCCTACTACTATACGTATTGAAGATCATAGTGTGTTACCATATTATATGTTCAGATACTCTAATTTACTAAATCTATGCTCCTGCCCTCATTGTAGGATGACCCCTTGTATTCTCACTACCGACGCCTTCATTGTGAACTTACACCGATTGGCGTTGACTCTAAGGAATTCCATATGGTAATCATTGGAAATATTGCCTTTGAAGCTTGAAGAATACTTATTTATCAAAAAAAGGGAGTGAAGAGAAAAGTTTTATTTATATCTTAGAAGTGATAGGCTCACAAAGAGATTTCACAAATGTAACGTTTACAAACTAATGTGGCTAGATGTGATAAGTTAGAAACTTAGATCTACTTTACAATCAAGAGAGCTTTACAATAAAGAGATCTTTACAATCTGATATACCACAACAAGCCACATCAATTTGAGATTTAATTATATGAGATTTCTTTGTGAACCAAACATTTCTCTTTATGTCTTGATTAATTTATGCTATTTTAAGTCCTTAAGCCTTTTAATACTGATATTGGAAGAAGGGTTCAAAACTACAATACCCTGGAAAAATATAGCCATGATTTGCTTTATTTGCAGGAAACTTTGATAGCTTGCTCTGATGCCTTTTTTTTTCTATTTTTATTTTCACTTCGGTCATCAGATTGCAAAATATATGCAGAACACTCATGCAAAATCACATTCAAATTATGATGTGGATATTGTTCAGATATTCAGGGTGTCAAGAGAGGGTGAACCTGAACGCTTCAAGAAGGTGACAATTCATTATCTGTGAAAATAAAGGTTTTTTTCACAGAATGTTTATTCTGTTGTGGATATCTAATTTGTTGTATAGAACCGGTTCTGATATCTCCTAATTGTTAGAATTTAAGGCCTGTTTTCACTGTATTTACTCCTGTAAGCAGTTTTCCAGTACGAAAAATAGAATGCTCTTATGGCATGGTTCTCGGCTGACGAACTGGACTGGCATTTTATCCCAAGGTGATCCTTACTCTTTCCTGATTCTTATTGCAATAACAAATGTGTGCGTGTACTCATATAAGGGTGGAAATAAGTGGACCCCCCCCCCCCCCCCCCCCCCAAAAAAAAAAAAAAAAAACCAAAAAAAAAAAAAAAACAGGCCCACTCCAGCTGTGCTCCCTAGATTACAATCTTCCATCCATCACTGCACACTTGAGCTTTGATACGGAATTCCATCAATAACTGGAAAATATCTAGGTCTAACTTCTATAGTGACAAAACCATCAGGTTTGCGCATAGCTCCTCCTGAAGCGCCTGTAACAGGTTACATGTTTGGGAAGGGGGTTTACTTTGCTGATATGTTCTCCAAAAGTGCGAATTATTGCTACGCTACCCATGCTGCTAAGCCTGGTGTGCTGCTTTTGTGTGAGGTTATTTTTCATCCTGCAGAAAACCTTATATAATATAAAAGCCTATAGTTTGGACTTCTATATATTGGAGTGAGCTACATGTGTTCCACTCTTTTGGAATTATATTGTTCTGAATATCCAAATACCACTGTTTAAATTGACTTAGGTAGCACTTGGTGACATGGCTGAGCTTCTAAATGCAAAATATGATGCCGATAAGTTGCCAGAGGGGAAGTTAAGGTTTGTTTCTCTATATTTTTATTGACGCTGTAATCATGCCCATCTGCATTGCTCTGAAAAAGAAGAAAGAAGAATTGCTTAAATCAATGGTCGAATTATAAAAATACTCTCATGTTTTTGCTAATGCGTAAAAGGAATATAAATGATGGGATTCATATCTGGCCAATCAACCTATTGCAGCTCTTGCACCAGTACACAGTTTTCAAAGCAGCGAGTTTGTTCCTATGAAGCCATATTATCAACCATGTCATTACGTTGTTATTATTTCCAGAGCATGGGTTTTGCTTGTATGAAGCTTCATGCTTGTGTCTTGGTTCGTCCTTAAAAGTTAAATGAATTTCCATACTCTGAGACTAAGGTGTCGTTTGGATTCGAAGATGAGTTGAGATGAATTGAGATGGGTTGTGAATAGTAGTGAGATGAGTTGTGAATAGTAGTGAAATTTGTGAGTTAAAGTTGATGAATAGTAATAAATAGTAGTGAGATGAGTTGAGATGACTTGAAATGACTTCCGAATACAAACCACCCCTAAGATTTGCAAGTTTTCAAGTACCATTTAGGTCAGATGTTGCACTTGGTAGATACTAGTTTTATCATCTTTTGCAAACTGAAACCATACTTGTTTGGCATCACATGGTCAAGATTATCATATTGAAGGCTTTTAAAGTCAATGAGGTTTAAAACCTGATGTTGCAGCACAAAAGGTGTAGGAGGTACTGCGCCAGATCTATCAGAAGCTCATGCACTTGAGGACGGTGTTGTTGTTCCCCTAGGAAAACCAAAGGAGCAACTGGGTCATCAGGTACAATGCCACAGGATTTAGAAAATTTTGGCAGTGTTAATTGGTAACCATCATACTTTTTTCTTCTGCCCCGTTGGGACTGTTTTGCCTTCTGGACAATATTTATGCAGGACACGTAATAAGGAGGTTACATTGCTCATATTTATTCTCATTTAAGTGCTTCTTGCAGGGTGCGTTATTGTACAATGAGTACATAGTTTACAATGTGGATCAGATTAGGATGCGTTATGTCATTCAAGTGAATTTCAATTTCATGTGATGACTAGTGTTCTAAATTTCAAGAATTGCTAGCACCAGAGCACTAATCCATTTTTGTTGCCGATTTACTAGTCGTCAAGCAATAACGCTTTTGATAATGTATATTGGGAAAGGGGAGTTTTCACCTCTTCTTCTTGTGGGTAGGCAATGTGAACAAGAATCATACCATCTCGAGCACTTGCATGTAATGTTTGTATATTTTTTAGTTGCAAATGTGCCATTTGAGATGTGATTTTCTAGCTTTAAGATTCTCGAGTGTAATTGCAATTCTGCAGTTCTCGTATCAATCCTCAACTCTTGGGATTTTTTATGTTGAAAAATTCTTCTCATTAGCCACTATTCACTATCTCACACTCCACACCCTATGAAAAACACCCTCACACCCTATCCTCACACCTTATGAAAAACACTCCTATATCTTATGAAAAAATAAAAAATAAACTATAGGTGTAGGGTGTAAAAGTGAATAGTGGCTGATGCATAAAATTCTTCTTTTTATGTTTCCAGCTGTAATGAAACCTTCAAAAGGCATGCATATCTTACTGTTTTTTTAGCAGGTGTCCAGGTGATAGCATTGTATGCCCTAAATTTTCGGACCTTAAAAGGGAACTCAGATACATAACAGGTTTTTGAGTGAATTATGAGCGGTCAAAGGAAATTCGTTATAATTTTCAATTGAAACTGAATTTTTAAGTGGGCCGTTTCAGAGTTTTCATGGCACCGATGGAAGAACAATCCGGTCGTGTCAGTTTGCCCCATCTAGGTTTCATTTTCTAGAAGAAATTCTGACTAAATTACCAATGTAAGCATAGAAACAAGGGCAAAAATTATGATGTTTGTCAAAACATAGTCTCTCTTTAATCCTCTCGAGTCTAACTTCAATCTGTCTTTTTATCTGGATATTGTCGATTAACCCACCTTTACAAACTCGTTAAAACTGAGGTCATAAAATATAGAAAAGAGCAGTCCTTGTCTGCATTAGGCATGATTATGTAGGGTCGAACCAAAAAGAACTGATAAAATTTACCACTTGGATTTTTAAGTACGTTTTGTTCTGTTGCTGTTCCTAAGTCCCGAGAGAAGTCAAACATATGCATCAAGTGTGAGTAGAATTTAATGTCTTGGAAGCATGATTGAGTTTCAAAAGCCTTTGAAAACGTAGGAGTGTATGACCAAATAAAGCATTTACTGCACCATTTTCAAGTGCTTCTGTTGCACACGCTAGTATTTAAGTCCCTAGATTTGATAATGACCTCATCCAGAATCTATGTTCTTCTTCCACAAGACAATCTATGGTGATTTAAGAGTGATAACAGTTTCCCATCCATTATAAAGAGGCAGGCACAGTGTGACGGTCCGATGCACCTAACCGACTCTTTAATGCACCAACCACGAAGTAATGGATGCATTTGCTGCATTGATATTATGTCTCTACAGATAAACAAAAACAGAGATCAGCATGCGGACAAGGTCTCTGTTTTTCTAGATTTTAACCTGTAAATCTTCCAAGGCTATGAAGATTGCAGTCTACAAAAATGATGGATGTGGGCAACCTACATTGACCTTCTGCATAAAAGTTCTCTAGGAAACAAGACGCTTTTATGGCGTTGAAAGAGGTGAGGAGTGAGAAATTAGAACACTTAACTCACACTTATGATTCAGTGGCTTAAACCCATTTCAGTTACTATAACTAATTCTTGTATGCTTGATTATTTCAGAATACCTATAAATTAACTGATTCGGTGCAAAGCTGCTATATATCCTGTGGAATCCAGAAAAACCAGTATCCTAAGGAAGAACCCAAGTACACTGCACGCATCTGAAGCTGATATTTGAAGCTCAGATGCATACAAAATTCTAAATTTGCAGTAGAACAATGATGCTAGCATGACATCTGTGGCGTGCACACAGATAACCCATATCACGAGGATTGAAGTGTCTTCTAAAAACGGCGAGGAATTAATTTCATGCATGCATGCTTCAATTCTCAGTTAGCTAGGTGGTGAGAAAGAGGTGTTTTCCATGTTAAAGCTTACTCTGCTACCTAGATTTTTAATACCTTGGTTTCGGGAGGTATGAAATTCTTAAGAGTCCTCTCATCCATGAATTCACAACATGTTTTGGGGGAAAGAAAGCTGATGCCTACAGCACTAGGGAATCATATCTGCCTAGGGAGCCTCACAAGTCACAGCCTTCCCAAAAACTCACACACGCACATACCCTCCCCCACTCAAAAACTTGCGCCCAACACGCAAAGCCTACGTGCACTCTTACATTATTCTTCCCGTCTGCTTGCACCCCACCATCCAGTTCTTTCTAAAAAGTAAAAAGGTGATCATCCTTACACGCTGCTGGCCCCACTTAATGTAGGTGATCTAGAAGGCCCCACATGCTGGTGGGACCCAACATATAACTATCATGGACCCGAGATTCTTGATCCAAAGGCTAGCATTTCACTGCTGGAAAAAGAGGTTTTAGAGGCTTGTGCTTGTCTCCCTGTGCATTGAGTCCGTAGAGGAACAAAAAAGGGTTGCTCGCTTTTGTGGAAATAAGGCAGACAAGAAGCTGTATGGGTCTTCTTAGACATCCCAACTTTGAATTCCCTCAATTACTTACATCATGGCATGGCATGGCTTGGCTTGGCTTGGCAGAAAGATTTTCTCCACACCCACACTTCGAATTTACTCATTGCTTCTACCATTGTCATTAACTCTCTCTCTCTCTCTCTCTCTCTCTCTCTCTCTGAAATTCACCTATAAATACTGAGCTTCTTCCTTTATCCATTCCAACTAAACTACATACCTATACCCACCATTCTTCAGCGTGTGCAGTCTTTGATGGTTGGGAAGCTCCTTGCTGGAGAAGCAGGGCACGTGCAATGCTCTTGGCTCTGAAATGCCAGTGAACCCTTTGCACGTGCTCCCCTTCTCCAACATGGGCTCCCCACCCTTGTCTCCCTCCCTTCAACCTCCCAAGCCCCAAAGTGCATGCACGCACGCACGCACTTGCAGGTAATGCAACAATTCATCTTAATTTTCAATCTGGTTTTTACTCTTTAAATTTCCTGCCTTACTTTTGAGGCCAATTCTATATGTATTTGTATGAAAGGTTGATGAAACAAGACAAAGGAGTGTAGGTTTTGAGGACGTTTCTCAGTAGTCTATGCACTTAAACTGGAGAGAGAGAGAGAGAGAGAGAGAGAGACTGTTATTATTTGGCCTAGTACAGTAGTACTTGATGTCCCCAGAAAGTCTCCATTTTTTTTTTTTTAAATTTCAGTGATAACTTTTTCTTTAACAAATACACTCAAAAATTGAAGTTTTGCACTCTGCATCCCAAATTTCTAAGATTGACACATTACGGACTCAAATTATCGAGAATTAACACTTTGTACCTTTAATTGAGACTTGATCATCAAGATTATCTTCTATCATTTGTCTTATTTTATTTAAATTAACACTCACTATTGGACAATGGTGGAAAATATATAATGTTTTGATAATTGAAGAATAGAATGTGTCAATTTTAATAGTTTTGGATACAAAATGCAAAATCCATTTCAGTTTGAGGATATAGAAATTAGAATATACTTTTCATTTATCTATTTTTTCTTAACGACGTTCTTGCGAATTGGTTTCATTTTTATATGTATGTATTAAACTGACTTTAATATTACATATAGGAATATATATTGTTGATGTATTTTTTGGACATGACCCGTGCCCAACGGTTGAATGGCCCGTAACGATGGTTTGGGTACCCTTTTTGGATGTTGATTTATGAAATAAATATTAAATAAAACATATAAAATATAAAGAAAAAAAAAAAGAAACATAAAGATTTACGTGATTTTATATAAAAGACTGCATCGATTTGTTTTACAATAGAGAAAATAGAGTTTGAGGGACGTTAAAAAAGATGTTGTTTCTTAGAATTCTGGAGGGGGAGCCAATAATTTGAGGAGTCTTTGTAGATATTATATCCAACATATATAATAGACATGGGAAATGATGCATTCACCGAGGATGGATCCTGATAAAAGTTACTTACTATTATTTTTTGTTTACTCAATTGTTAAGTAAGTGTTTTTAAATGAGTTTGTGATTTTTTTATTTTAATATTTAAAGTGATTTAAAAAATACTTAAAAAAATATAAAATAAAAAAATACATTTTACACTTATCGATAGGAGACCATCTCTTGATGGGCCTAGTAGTCCCCAACAGACATTAAGGTATATAGATTCCTATTTCAACTCTATACAATTCATAACCATATTATTTGGCGCGATTTTATTATAAGGAAAATTTTATATACTATATTATCATTCTACTTTTATGTCATTATATAAAATATGACATATTTATTACTATTGAATGAAAGTGAAATGAGAGTGTGATTTATAATATTACTATTACGGCAATATATCTAAAAAAAATGATAAACACACATTACTTTTCACAACATTTTACACAACAATACGTGTAAGGTAAGGTTATTTTTGTAAACTAACTTATAAAAATATTATTATTTTATCAAAATATCCTTATTTTATAATATGTATCGTGAAATATATTGTAAAATATATTGTGAAGATATCATTATTCATATTTAAAAGCAACTGTTCCACTCTACAAGGGCTGGTATTCGTTTGTTGTTATGGCCAGTTAGAGCATTGGCAATGGACTAGCTAAATGTCAATGCAAGTCCAAACTTTAGTTAGATGTGAGAAAAAGCCTCCACATTGGACTAGTCAATGGTCCAAAGCTTAAGACTTGATGAATAGTAAATTTTAAGTCATCTCCAAATATGGCTAGCTATTATTCACAATAGAAAGTAATATTTAATTATTTCATCACTTCCCTCTCTCTTTGAATGGTAAAACATGCATGGTATGCACATTATTTATACTAATTGATAGAGTAGATATATTATTTCTACAAAACATGAAGATCTAAGAAATATATAAATAGTATTTGCAAAAAAAAAAAATAAAAAAAAATGAAAAATATTATATTATATTATTATTTTAACTTTATAATGGCTAATCCAATGTGGATCCACCTAGTCAAAAGTTGATATTATAGCTAAAAATTAAGATTTTAGCTAAACTTTAGACTTGATAATGACTAGATCATTGCCAACTATCTTACTGCGAGGATTTCATTGTACAAGGATTTCCCCGTAGAGTTCTAAATTCTAATAACATAAAATATATGGTCACGAAAGTAGACTTTCTCAGCTGAGTTTTGTACCTTTGGCTTTCACCATAAGCGTAGAGATACGCTTACAATCTTTTTTTAATTGGAAAAATGACAGGATTATTACTACTCTTTTACTATTTATTTATTATTATTTTTAATTATTTTTTTAATTTTTAATTTTATTTAATGATTAAACAAATGATTATTAATAAAATTATATATATTTTTAATTTTTTTAATGATTAAGGATGCTAAAAAAATACTTAAAAGAAAATGATAAAAAAAAAACTTCAAATACACTATAATTAATAAGAGAATAATAACTCTATCATTACTCTTATAATTTATAGACAATTTTAAATATAAGAATATTTTTTATATTAAGTATAAATCTATCAAATCAAAAATAAAAAGTTAAAATCAAATTTAAAATAATATTATTTTATTACATAATTGTAAACAAATTGTTATATAGTAGTAATTCTGTCTTTTCTCTTCACGAAAAATACCATGCTGCTTGTAGCGTAATTACAAAGATAATTAATTCAGCTGATTTTTCCTAAGAGAATACGCGACCAAAAATAAAATAAAAAATATTAGAAATAATACTTCTTAGTGGGGATTTTTTTTTTTTTTATAAGCTCAACTCAATGCATAATTAATCAGAATTTTAGAATGGTGCTAAGGTTTTGTATTTTGATAACAAATCGTTTCATTTTCTACATCCCATATATCTTGTAATAAAAAAATGAAAAAAGATTAAAACAAAATGAAAAAAATATATTGAATCTAAGATTTTTGAAACAAGAACTAATTAGAAAGAAAAAAAGCGTTCAAATCTCCTTGAGTGTAAATAATTTTTAAAGACTATCAGATTAAAAGATTTTCTTTTTAAATTACTTGATGTGTACTTGTAAGAAACTCTTTACGAGGGTCACTGCACCCCCATAATTAGTCAGATGCTATTCCTGAACCCCTAGTACCAATAAACAAAAAATTAAAAAAAAAAAAGGGTGGCGTGAAGTTAAACCTTTTAATATTAATCTAACTTGGGTGTACAACTTTCGTTGTTTATTGCACAAATTAAATCTATTGGTAATTTAGAGTACAAATTGATTTTTTTTTCATAATATTTGTGTACGTTTAAAGGAGGTGGTTATTTGAAAATGTAAAATTTAATTTTCTCTGAAAGTCATAAATTATTGTGATATTAGACAAAAGTGTACACGATTTATATGACAACTATGCAATTGGCTACGTGCGAGATTTTTTTTTTTTTTTCCCGATTAGGTATAAGAAGACGTTTTGCTACACAATCTCTATCCACACTCTACATTCTACTTTTTTTAAATTTTTAAATTTTTTAATATTTTTTTTTAATTTTTTTTGAGTTTATTTTTTTAAAATTATTTCAAATTTTCTATCCATTATTCATATATTAAATATTTGATAAAAGAAAAAAATAATAAAAATTAAAAAAAAATATGGAGTGTGGAGTGTGAGGAGGTTGTGAAGATTTATTCTTATATAATTTATCACAAAAAATTCAATAAAACTTTAATAAATATGAGAATTTTCTATATTTCTCATTAGTTGGTTTAGTGACGAATAATCTTATGACTGATCAATATGATTATACCACTTCATAAAAATATATTAATTTTTTTAATTTAAAATTTGAATTTTAAATAAATACTCGATTTAAAATATAATTAAAAAATATATATTTTTTTTAAATCAAAACATTCTCATTCATTATAATCTAATCAACCATTACATCATTTCTCTGAAAGAATACAAGGCATAATAAATTCATGACCATCTTCTAACCAAACTACCTCCTCTTGGCCAATTTGATGTGGCATGATTGCCTTCTCTATGAGCATATTGAATCCACCATATTTCTCTTTCTTCGAAAGAAACTTTTACTATCTTCTATTATCTGCTCATATCATGAACAATTCTCTTCAAACCTTTGAACATCTTTAATTATTGTAAGAGTAGGGGTGTAACCGATCCGGTCCGGTCCAGTTTTAAACAAAATCTATGACCGAACCGGTATGTATCGATTTTGTATTTTTCAAAATCGATTACGCACCGATTACCCTCATAAACCGATACTTCCGGTCTGGTTTTTCGATTTTTTTAAAATGTAAGTTTCACAATTTATTATTAAAAATTTGTTTTTAAAAAAAAAAAAACTGATTTAAAAAAAATTGATTTATACTTTTATTAATATATTAGACTATATAATAGTATTAATATTAGACTATTAGTATAGTTATAAGTTATATATTAGTATTAGTTATAAACTATATATTTAATATTAGTATTAGTTACAAACTTTTAGTAAAAACTTGTAGTATTAATTATAAGTATAACTATAGTCATTAGTCTATATTAAACTATTAGTATTAGTTATAAACTTTTAGTGATTTAATATTAACATTTTATGTAATAATTTATAAATTACAATAAGAAATTATTTCATATATGAATATATATAATTATATATATTATATATAAAAATTTCACATAAAAATTTATAATTATACATAATATATATAACTTATATATATTAATATATATATAATATTTTCTATAAAACTTATATATACAATAATACAAATATTATTTTTTATATGTATTTTTTATCAACCGGTCTAGTTCGAAAAATCTTAAAACCGGAATCGGACCGGAACCGGCCGGTTTTCACATTTTAAGAACCGGTCCCGAACTGGACCGGTTCAAAATCGATAAAACGAGTCCGGTCCGGTCCGATTTTCCAATTTAAATTTACATCCCTATGTAAGAGTATCACCTTCAAAGATAGCATTTTCTATCCCAATTTACAAACAGACCTCAACAGCTTTCTCTAAAACCATAGTTTCAGCCACAACAAGATTATTCACAAAGTTTTGGCATGCATAGAGAAGCAATGAATTCCCCTTCCCAATTTCTTATCACAATACCAGCTCCCATTCTAGAATTATTAACATCTAATGCAGTATCTCAATTAACTTTATAGGAGTTAATACTAAGCATGCAACCCGACCCGTTATTCTCATCAAAAGGTGCCAATCTGAACCGACTCGACTCAAACAAAATAAAACAGGGTTGAACCCGAATGACCCGACCTTTAAAAACAAGTTGTTCTCTTTCTCCATACTTCCAGAAATGAAAACTTATGTTTTGTAAAAAAATAAGAGAAACGAAAACTGATTCAGGTTGAGGCATGGAAGGAGAAGTCGTCTTGGGATCGAAGGAGAAGATCTCACTCAAAAGGTGAGGCATCCCCACGCCTCGACTTGCCCAACACCAGCAGCAGTGGCTGTAGCAGCAGATCTGTAAACGGCGGCGTCTAGCTCGAGCAACACTGAAGGTAGAGAAGCAGATTTGTAAACAGCGGTGTCTAACGGCGTCTTCTAGACTATTCTCTTCTCTACATAGCAAGCTCAAAAAAATTATCCTTTTTTGCTTCTCTCTCGGCTCGGGGGCTCCAAGACAACTGCTAAGGAATTTAATTTATGGTGGACAAGAAGAGGGCGTGAGGTATTGGGTGGAAGGAAAGAGATGGCCTCCAAGACAAAAGAGCGAGAGAGAGAGAGTCGACGAAGTTAAAAGACTTTTAAAGGCCAAAATCTGGAAACTAAGTAGGGTTATTCATGGAAAACTAGCGAGAGAGAACGCACCTATGCGATCAGCGACGTCGATGACCTCTGCGATTGACGACGGCGAATGGCGACAATGACTAGGGTTTCCGTAGTGGAAAGAAGAGAGGGTTTTCGTCTTCAGTTCAGAGCATTTATGTCTCAAGGGTAGTGTTTTCGATTTCGATGGGTTGTTTTTTCTAAAACCCGGTAGCATACGTTTGACCCGATGAATCTGTCTTTCACGAGTTGGGGAAGTCGGGTCTTTTGGACGTATCGGGCTTACTGCCCATTATGCACAGCCCTAGTTAATAACTGGCTTTTCCCACCTAATAGTCCTGTTCATTGAAACTTATGCTGTTATTGGATCTCTAATCTTCACTTGTGCCTGCTAAAAGCTCTCAACCTCTTCTTTAGCACCTTGTCAAACTGATAGGGATTGTCAAATTTTTCTATCAAACACATAAATGTTTCTCCTTGGCCAAATTCTTCTTAGAACACAAGCAGTTTCTTGATTCCTCAAGTTCACTTTTTTGTAACCATGTTACTATATCTTCCCATACATTATAAAAGCTAGTATCTGCACATTTTCACTTCCGTAAACTATTGAAAGAATCTGTCCAGACATCTTGAGCAGCTGCATAACTCCACAAAGCGTGACAAGTTGTTTCCTCCTAAAGAGATTCCTTTTTGTAGAGACTGTTGGGAATAAGTATAGCTAAGACTAACTCGAAGTATAGTAGCGGAACTAAACGAAAGAAATTGATGACAATCACACAGAAAGAACACCAAGAATTAAGTGGTTCGACTCAAAATGAGCCTACGTCCACTGGTGGGGTCGGTATCGAAGATTTCACTATCAACAGAGATGGAGTACAGATCAATACAACAAAACTTCACAAGGAAGTTATCTCTCAAACTCTCTCTAGACTTCTCTCTCAAGAAAACACTAAAACAAGAGCAAAAATGAATTCTGAAGTCCTAAAGGAGAAGTGGGCGCCGTTTGATATTTATAGGAAAAGTGAGAATTCACTTTTGTGAACATTGGCTCGAGCGAACGTCGAGCGAGTGTCGAGCGAACGTAGATATTCTGCACTTCGCTCAAGCCAACAGTTGTGCGAGAGTCGAGCGAAGCTCTCTGCCTGAACTCGCTCGAGCTGGGTGTCGAGCGAGGGTCGAGCGAAGCTCTCTGACTTGGATATTGCTCGAGCTGAATGTTGAGCGATACTTGAGCGAAGCTCTTTGTCTGAATTCGCTCGAGCTGAGTGTAGAGCGAATGTCGAGCGAAGCTCTCTGTCTGACTTCGCTCGAGCTGAGTGAACCTCCGCTCGAGCGAACCTACGACACTTGCACTGTTCAATCAGAATTCAAGCCACCTCATAACAGAGACTACTTAACTAACAGCTTTTTATAGAAAAACTGTAATAGAATTTGGGACTTTAATAATAATGGAATATATAAAAAATACCATTATTATTAAAATATTTCTTAAAATAAGAAAAATATGTTAATGATCTAATCATGATCAAACGATTTTGATTGACCAAGAGACAAGCGAAGAATAACCACTTGGAGAAAAGAAATATATTTCAAAATTAACCAATGCGAACTTTTCATTTAGTTAAAATAAATATTAATTTTTTTAAAATTAAACTTCATTTAATATAAGGTGATAAGAAAATTGGAAGTAATAAATCATTAATTTTGGGGACTAGTGGAGGTGGATAAGTCGGTATATTAAAGATTAAACGGAGCAGCGCATCGGGTCGGGCCGTAGGATATATGAATTATCCATCAACCTCTTGGGTGGAAACACGAGGCTATTGTGGTTTGCCCTCGTGAGTTTCGACAAAGCGCCCAACCCACCTCATCCCGCCGTCCGAAGCCGAACCAGTCTCTGTGCGAGCCATGGCGGAGACGAAGAGAAAAGCTAGAGACGAGCCCAAGCACATGGCGAAGAAATCGAAGAAGCAGCAGAAAAAGCATTCGGATTCTAAAACCCCTGCTAAGAAGGACAAGAAAAGCGATGCTAGGAAGAGGACTGGTCCTCGGTTGCCTAATTCCCTTCGAAAAGTGATCGACAGCTTGAACCGTAATAGCACTTCGAACAGCGAGGACGACGAAGAGATTGAGTCCGATGATGGAGAGTTGTACGCCGAGGATTTGTACGAGTACCAGGAGGAGGTCCCCAAGAGGAGTCCAAGAAGAACCGGCGGTTCGACCCGGTCGAGAACTTTGAGTATGAGCTTCCCCAGAATTTCAAGGTTCTCTCTCTCTCTCTCTCTCTCTCTCTCTCTGTGACACTGTTATGTGGTGCTTTGCACAGTGAAGTTTGAACTGTTTGAAGTATTTATTTTGTCGAATTATTAATAATTGTGGAAATTTTGTGTTTTTTGGCCTGTGGAATATTAGTCTTTTATTAAAAAAATTTGGGAACTGGCTTGAAAGTTTTTTATCCATCTTTATGAATTTTTAGCATGGTAAGTTGTGTTCTTTTGTAAATCTTAACTGTTTTGGGATGCTGCAGTATAGAAACATGGCCGACATATGGCCTTCAAATTTTGTAGTTAAGTCTACTCAAGGAGTTGAATTTTAACAAGAAATCTGAAGTAATAATTAGCAGATTTCGTGTCGGAGAATTAAGAGTTTGGTGAAATATAGGACAAGTATTTGAGATTTCATTCCTCTGGCTATTTATTCTATTTTATCTTTATTTTCTGTAACTGTTTATTCCAATTGAACTAGCAATTGGGAAATTCTAGTAAAATATTTCTGTATATGGCCAGCTTACTTGATTGGTGGTCTGTCCAAATGTGACTCTAATCAAACATCGAGGGGAAGGTTGTATTTGCAGAAGAAAAAAGTTGTTCTTTAACAATTTTATTTCCACACCCGATTTGCACGACACACACACCCCACTTCTTCACGCACGGGTCCTTTACCATCCATGTGGCATTGCGTCTACTTGATTTCCACATTGCCACCTCTTAATCCTCATCTGTTTTGCATGAACTATAGGAAGGGTGTTGTGTTCTTAACAATCTCGTGTTCCCTACTCCCTACTCCCTAATCTGCAAATCTTGGTTTTGATTTCTCATGTCAAGTATATCTTTTCAGTTTTATTTGTCAAGTAGATTTATTTGTCAACATGTGTATATATTTGTGATTTTATCATTTTATTTATTTTGCAGGATGAGCATGTGCTATCAGATGATGAGGATGAGGATGAGGATGAGGATGATGAGGACAATGGAGGAAGTAAGACTGTAGATGCCAATGGTGATGAGATTGAAGAGGAGGATGATGGAAGACACGTGAGAATGTTGCAAGGAATCACTGGAATGCCAAGTGAGGCTTTTGAAGGTAAGGTTGCACTTTAAGATATCTTAATTAGTTAAGTTTGAGGTCTGTTTTGCATAGTCTAGTCATGATGAACTGGCACTTGCCTTTGGGCTCAGGCAAGGTAATATATTGATTAATTGAAAAAATTTATTGAGTGGTGTAACATTGTAGGGTGTTCCTGATTTATGTTGTGCATGTGTATATCCTGTGTTTTGCCTGGCTGTTGAACAAGGTGACATCAAATTTAAATGCACCCCTAATGGGGTATTTAGAAACTTTTTTGTGGCCAAGTCAACCATCTATTATTTCAGATATTGTGACATGATTTCCCTTCACCTTATTGTACAGGGAAGAAGAAGAAAAATAATGTTGTCATATCTGAAGTATATCCAGAGTCAGAGTATAATCCTAGTCGTGAAATTTTGGATGGTGATGGCCGCATTAGCATGGAAGACCTTCTTGGCCCTCTTCAGGATAAACCTGGTTTTGGAAAACTTAGAAAGAGAATGGATCAGATGAAGAAATCTGAGGTTATTGAAGCTCCGCTTCCACAAGCGATTCGGGAGAAGGTGGAGAGGGGGACAGCATATAAATTATCGAAGACTGACATTACCAAGTGGGAGCCCATAGTCAAGAAGAACAGGGAGGCACCTACCATATATTTTGATGAAAATACAGACCTTGGGTTTTCAACTGTGGGAGCAATAGCCTCCGAATTTGAACCAAGAACTGAATTTGAGAAGCAAATGGCATCATTAGTCTATGATGACAATGTTATGGAAGCACACCAAAAAGATGGCTCCAGGCTTCTTGAGTTAAACAAGGTATGAAGTCGTGTACAATCCTTGCTCTAATGCCTATCATCTATGCTATCAATGATCTGCAACCATTTCTCTAGTTAAAGGTGTTCCTGCTTTTATGGCACAGTTGTGTGAATGGGCATGTGGAGGATTACGGTCATGCATGAGTTTTTAATAAGATGGAAACTTTGAAATAATTTTTTATGCACTCTAGTGAACTGTTGGATTTTGTCATCATATGCTGAATGAATTATTGATAGAGCATATCCACAAATTCACTTCTCGTAAATTTGCTGATTGCCCCCAACAAAATATCATTCAAATAATGACTCCAATGAACAGATGCCTGCTTTGTGGGTGGCTTTATTGAGGGTGTAAACAATATGTCTTTAACGCAGATGCATTTCAAAACAAAATTGACAAAAAAAGCATCTAGAAAGAGGATTGATTGAAGTTTTGTTTATAACATTCAGGAAGAGATTCTAAAGGTCATCAATTTGGCAGTACCTACTGCTTCCATATTCTAACATCTCTTAAAATTTGCACCTGAGTGGCGGTAATGCCCCTAAATTAAAAAAGAGCTGACTTGAGTACTAAATGCTATCATATGATTGGAATGAGATTGTGATAGCCCAATCTGATCTTCATGTCAGTTTTTTCTTGTATCTCAATTTCAATCATGCTTGCAGGTCTCTGTAGAAGATGAAAAGGAGCGCCAGAATCGTATTGCTAAAATGCGCAGCCTTCTTTTCTGTCACGAAATGAAGGCAAAACACATTAAAAAGATCAAATCGAAAACTTACCATCGTTTGTTGAAGAAGAATAGACTGAAGACATCAGCCATGGAGATTGAAATGGATCCAGAAGCTGCCAAAGAGCAGGCATTGAAGCAAGAGTTCAAACGGGCTGAGGTGACTATTGTTCTTAATGATTTTGTAGATAGGCAATTTATAACACACAAGTTTTTGTGATTCTGAAAAATTAGATCGAAGTACTAATTCTATTCCATTACTAACTTGATACAGGAACGAATGACACTTAAACACAAAAATACCTCTAAATGGGCAACACGTATTCTACGTCGTGGTTTGCAAGTTCAAGATGAAGGCACTCGAGCTGCTATATCTGAACAGCTTCACCAGCATGCTCTTTTGTCCAGAAAAATGAACTCTATGAAAGACAATAGCAGCAGCAGCGGCAGTGATGACAGTAGTGATGATGATAATGTTCATAAAAATCCAGCTGTTTCAGACCAGGGCAGGGCATCCAAGTTGCTAGAAAAAGCAAAAGAGAAGACCCTCAAAATATTGGAAGTAGAGGATGAAGTGCCTAAATCAGGATTGCTTTCTTTACCTTTCATGGTAATCTTTGGTATTCCCATGTTAGTTTCCTTGGGAAGTTGTGCTGTATTCTTTTGGTGGTGGTAAATTACAGCTTCCATGGAACAAAAACTGTGGGTTTAAATCCTATCCCTTGATACCCTAAAAGATTTAAAAATTGGCATAATATAGTATCGACATTTTGCTATTTTGTTTAAAAATGCTGGGGCAAATGAAAAGCACCAAATTCATGAATGAATAATTTATATTTATGCTTTTTTTTTTGTCTAAGCATTATATGTATGCTAATTCTGCCCTTATCATTTCCCTCACCTTTTTTACACACACATACATATATATATATATTATATATATATATATGTATATAAAATCATTTACTTGTAAAAAAAAAAAAAAACCATCCACCAAATTCACAACAGATTAAGAGCTTGCTTTGGACCCAGTAGTGTAAGCCATTGATGTGTGCCATATTTCAACATATACACTTAAAATCTTTGATTTGCTTTTTTGGTAGGAACGTGGTCTGAAGAAAAGAAAGGAGGCAGCTGATGAAGAAGCTAAACTTGCTCTTCAAGAGTATGAATCATCTTTGAAGCAGATGGAGGATTCAAGTGGGGTAGAAAATCCAAAAGCAAGCACTTCGAGTGGAAGAAGGGTATTTGGTGCAGCAGCTAAAACACATGCTCCAGAATCAAGAAATATGGTTAAATCAGATACCTTTTATGCTAATAGTGATAGCGAAGATGACATGGAGGCCAAAGAGAATACTGCTGATGTTGGGAACAACAAAAGCAATGATTCTCAGAAGGATGTTCACCTGGATTCTGTTTTACCACATGAAAATACTGAAATTGTTCAAGATTCTGTTTTTAAGGTAATAGGACTTCTTTGGGTACTTATAAAAAAAAAAGAACAACTTTGGGCAATCTTCCTTCTTTCTCAGAAAGTCTTATGTCTTTTTATTCATATGGGAAAAAATCTTATGTTTTAACTCTTTACAGAGCTTTGATGATATTGTTAGAGACCCAGGCCCCAAGACAACATATGAAGTTGCTATTTTTGCATCAGACAGATGGAGAAAGGTTAGTTTTGCCTTCAATGTGTTTGAAGAATTAAGGGTCTTCTCTCTTGTTAATTATAAAAAAAAAAAAAAAAAAAAGAATTAAGGGTCTTCTATCTTGGAGTTTTTATTGATCAGTGTGTACGCAGATGGAGAGCAGAGATAAAATGGATGCCAAAAGCAAAAGGTCCTTGAAATCTGTTGGACCAGAACATAATCAAGACTCAGAGGTATCAGCTCTTGGTTTTTTATTTATTGATCTAAGGTTTCGTTTGTTTTCGCAAATAAGATGAGTTGAGATTAAAGTTAAAAGTTGAATAAAATATTATTAGAATATATTTTTTTAATATTATTTTTGTTTTAGGATTTGAAAAAGTTGAATTATTTATTTTATTTTGTGTGAGAATTTGGAAGAGTTGTGATGGTTAGATAAGATGAGATGAGATGAAAAGTTTTGTGAAAACAGACAAGGCCTAAATTTGCACTGTTCTTTTATTTTAGCACGTGCCTCTTAATTTTTTATCATTTTTTTTTACTGTTTTTGTTCTAGGAACCTGTGAAGGAAGTGGGTGACCATAGTGATTCAGAGAGTGAAGGACAGATGGTGGATGGGGTTCTTGCTTTGGGTCCAAAACCATCTTATGAACTCCCTTCTCAAGCAGAGCTTATTCGCCAAGCTTTTGCTGGGGATGACGTGGAGGAAGATTTCGAGAATGCTAAACAGGAGGTTCTGAACAAGGAAGATCCTGAACCTGAAAAGCCCGTTTTACTTCCTGGCTGGGGCCAATGGACTCATGTACAGAAAAAGAAAGGCTTACCTTCTTGGATGCTAGAAGACCATGAAAATGCCCAGAGGAAGAGAGAAGAAGCTCTTAAGAAGAGGAAGGATGCACGTCTCAAACATGTTATTATCTCCGAGAAGTTAGATGTAAAGGTTTGTGGTTTTGAATGCTTCTCAACTAGCTGTGATGGAAAAAGATATGAATTCATGGATTTGTAATTCATTTTTTTTGTTGTAAAAAAATTATCATATAAATGGACTAATAAAAGATTGTCATATAAATGGTTTATACCTCTCCGAGCAAGAAATCGAGCTGACATCTAAAATTAAGCAGTCAACGGTCATTGAGAATCATTACTTTAGAGCGGTCAGTGAGAATGATAGTATCTGTGTTACACACTTCTGAAAATTTTATAAGGCCAAATGTTGAACATCAACGAGTGAGTTCTCATTATCATATTGAGGTAGATGCATGGTCTAGTGCCCCTCTAGTAAGTCCTGGTATTCAGTCATTCTGCACTTTACATACGAGAGTCTGCTTTTTTGTGCCCTTTCTACTGGCTAAATGATGTTCATTTTGTTTGAATTTGGCAGGCTCAGAAACTCCTTACAAAAACATTGCCCTATCCTTTCACGTCCAAAGAAGTTTTTGAGCAGAGCATCCGCATGCCCATTGGACCTGAATTCAACCCAGCAACAACCGTAGGAGCTCTTAATCGGCCTGAAGTAAGTGTCTCTCTGAAATTCCACTGCAGATTGGTTTGTCTTTGGTGAAGATATTATTAGATTATTTTTCTTACTTATATAAAAAAAATATTATTAGATAATCAATAAAATGAACTACCACTTTAGAAAGAGAATTTCCAATGAAGAACATTTGTGCTAGTCCCCTCTTCCATGAAATTGGCTGGTGGATGTACTTTATTCGTTTGTATTTCTTGTTTCTCAGCTTGAATGATTATGTGCAGGTGGTGAAGAAACCCGGGGTGATTATAAGACCAATTGAGTTCAAGGAAGTGAATCCTCATGAAAATACAGAGGGGCACAAATTGAGTGGACAGAAACAGAAGATGAAGAAGAGTAAAAGCAATGGTACCAAAATGACAAAAAAGGCGAAGATGGCCGGGGGCAAAACCATGAAAGTCAAATGAGAATGCGGAAATTATCTTTTTGTAATTCCTTTCTTCCTAATATCTAAAAGGCATTTCCCAGTTTTTCATGTTTGGGAAGATAAACAGAGTAATACAACAAAGTGAAAGGAAGAAACTTAGCTATATAGAATTGGATAGATGTATTTTTGAAAGGTTTTGTTGAGTATGAGCTATTTATTTTATTTCAATCCTTGCAGCTGTGAACATTAGAGATGTGACCATTACATATTATGGAAGGCTTGTGTTTCTAATCATCCCATTTTTCAAACGTCCTACATGCAAGTCGGTGTGTAGACACATACTCTATAATACTAGTAGTTAATTTTGAAAGAGAGATGTAAAAAATTACATTTTATGTTTTTTTTAATCTAATATTTCAGCAGCTGTGGTTTGCAAATATAAATTTTCCTTTTTTAAAGCAAAATCACATAAAATCCAGTCTGCATTAAAAGTTGTTACCTGTTTTACTGAGAGTTGACAGACTGCAGTACATGTCAATTTGTGATTGAAGAAAGGCCGAGACCTTCAAAACTTCTCAGTACCAATCCATAATTCACCTATTGAAATCTTTATTAACAGAGAGTCTAACTCCCTTTTACACTATTACCCGGTAGCGGGCTTGCTGAGGAGTCAACGAGCTCCATTTCTGAGACATTTTTTGAGCCTCAACTTCAATTCCTTTTTTGAGGCATTCCCTTACCAATGTTTTGTTTAGATAATCGAACATTACGCCTATAATTTTCCTGACAATACTGATTATCTATTCACAGGCAACTGTAAGAGGTGTGCTGAATATTGCTAGACCACGTCCAGCACTTCCTGCTCTAACTCAACAGTAGCATTCATTCATTGACTAATTAAGTTTCTGCTCTAAATTCAAGATTACTGCCATGTGAGCAACAGTGAATCTGTTTGTGGGTTGTATTTTGAAGAACGAGTAGCAGTTATTATTCAAAGCTAGGGTGAAGATAAGATAAGATCAGATCGTGAGGTGGTCAATTCATATGACATTTAGGTGGTTCTTCTTTCTACCCATCAGCCCAAGGAAATGTGTCAGCTTGAGGATTGTCCTGTATGTATCCGTGCTAATTAGGTGGCGGGGGGCTTCAGTTAGGTGGCTTCAGTTACTTTAATGAATCAACTCTGCATTCTGTTCTTACATGGTTAGGTTGGGTTGAGGCTTGAATTGAAGTTTAAGGAATGAATTCTGGTAGCGGCTTTTAAGGTCATTGGTGGGTGCAGTGGGCTCGTTGAATTTATGGTCTCACCCGTATTCCTTTGTCCTAAGGTCGCGTTTGTGGTAGTTGGCTCTTGTTTACATCAAAAGATTTGACTCTTTGATTACTCTAAAGTGGGCATTCAGGTAGAGTTTTGGGCGCATTTGTGTTTTAGATTCTGTACTTGGTTTTACGGTAAAAACAACATCATCTGTTCTGTTATGGTGCATGGAAGTTCAAGGCTTTTAAACTATTATATATTAATTTAATTAATTCTTGAACATTTGAAATCATAGAGTAACATAAAAGCGACAGATTATTTCAAACCTCTCGGTCACCTTTCATTGGAATTGGGTATCTAACTTGTTCATGAACACCATTTATTTTTAATTTCTAAGCAAGTTCAATATATTATAATTAAAGAATATAGAAATATATGAAATAATGGGTAAGGAGATCTCGACAAACACCATCTCTTAGCTAGTGCAGCATTAAGAAAATCTAGTAAACCTAATCAGGGACAGGTCCAAATGTAGGAAAAAAATATTAAATATAATTATGAATTATTAAAGTATAGTGCACTCCTCTTTAAAAAAAATATAGTAGAAAAAAAAATTAAATAAAAGTACTGTTATATCTATAAAAAAATTATATAAAAATAATCTCAAAAGCTACAGTTGAATGTAATCAGGAGGTGGGCCACAGCCCAACAGTTTTTTCTTGTCTCCTAGTTCAAAAATAAAAATATAAAAAGGCTGTGTTATTAAAGACCAGATGGGGTTGCCGACAGAAATGGGTGCAATAGCAGACAAAATAGCTTCTTACTTAAATGAGATGGACGAGAAGTAATCAGCTATATATATACGATAATAATAGCAGCCAGATAAGAAAGAGAAACAAAACAAAACAACTGAAGAAGACTTGGAAGAGAGAGAGAAAAATTAAGGCAATTGTATTAAGAGAACAAAAGGCAACAAAAAACAATGTAACAAATACATATGTTTCCAATAAATGCAATGCAATAAAATTATTAAAATAAATAAATAAATAAATGCAAGGCAACAAGGTAACTCAAGCCTTTAATCTGCACAGGAGGCAAGAAGGTAAATTCATGAAATGCAATTTGAAACCATTTATTGCATATGTTTACAGTGTGGTGGCATAGCATAAAAAGCAAATCCACGGTAGAATTTTATTGCAGTCTCTTCTACATTAGAGCTCTTCGAACCCTTCCTCGTCCCCTTGCTCCTCTACCCTTTGAAATTCCCTCCTCCAAGTTTCCATCTGAAAAGCAGAAAATTTAGATTCATGAGAGATAATCTGATTCCATAATACTATTCAAAAATAACCTGGGCGTATAGATATCAGTTACCGAATCGAATTCAGATGGCAAACTTGCTTTTCTTGAGAAGCAGAAACAAACAAATTCAAGAAAACCCTTATCATAGCAACACTTCAATGAGGGCTAATGATTTCAGGCACAAAAGAAAGTTTTCTAGTTTTTTTTGTTCCAATTAATGTTGGTATGTCCTATTTATCATAAATTAATTTTTGGGATATTCCTAGAAACCAAGTGACTGGACTTATCCCAGGTTAGGCAGTCCAGTTTGCCTAAGCTTAAATGACCGAATTCAGTGTTATACACAGTTATCTGTGAGAATTAGTAATTCAATGATACAAAGCTGAAGTCATTGACTCATTGCGAATACTTTTTCACATAATTAAGAAGGATAATAAAAAGTTCAGACAACTAAAGGCAAGAACATATTAGGGCAAAAAATATGTGAATAATTTAATGAGCAAATTCGATAGAAATATAAATGAAGAAAGAAGATTAACTAAAAAAAGACTAATGCTATGAACCACGTTAGTATCCAACCAGCATTCTATTGTACTGATGTGGTGCACAGAGTCAACGCCCATACCTCGTTTCATTTTAAAATATAATAATGATAGATATTATTCCTATGGGCGTCATGTCACCACAGCAGGATGCAATGCTATTTGAAAAATAATACGTCCCATGAAACAGTTGGGAAGAAAATTGCTTTGTTTCATTCATTTGATTACCACAAAACCACAATTACAATCCTCGTTTGCATTTAAAACCCACCTCAACTCATTTCATCTCATCATTACAATTTTTTCAAATTCCCACACAAAATATAATAAACAATTCAACTTTTATTCTACTATTCACAAATCATCTCAATCCATCTCAATTCATTTCTGAATCCAAACCACTCCTAAAGTTGGTTTAGTAGGGAACAAGCTGCCTCACCTGATCATCAGAAAACTGCAATTGTTCTGCAACAAACAGTATATTCTTGTAATCTCCTGGAGCTAATTGCTTGCCTAAGTTCCGTGCAATGTCCTCGTAGCCAATCATATCCACACGGAAGCCATTGCTCATGAATAATTTTTCCATCCATTGCCTTGTACTTGACTGCATAAACACCAGAAAAAGTTGGTCCTTTAGGGAAGGGAAGAAACAGATCCATAATAAATTTTATTCAAACTAAAAGCAATTTGACCTTGATTCCAATTTCAGTTTCTGCCAACCAGGCTGGCAACTCTCCCAAGAAAAAACTTCCGTTCGTGGCCATATTACTCACACTATATAAAACCTCTTCAAAACTTGCCAAAGTCATCACAGGCGGCCCCTATAATAACATAGAAAGATGACTGTCTTACCTACTTAAGCACCCCAAATATTTTGTTTCTTGGCAGGGTTTTGTAACTTTTGTTGAAGGCGACACTAAAGTCTTAATTACCTGGATGACCCATATACTTGGTTGATTCCCATTGAAACCCTTTGCACAGAGACTCTGCTGTATGCTAGAGGACTCCATTGGAACGTGAAGGAATATGCAGTTTCTGGGAATTTTTGCCCCGACACCTGATGATTTTTAAGAAAAGTCAGAACATGTTGAAATGTTTTCTTTTATCCCCCTCCGCAAGAATGACAGGAAGACATGAGTGAGAAATTGTGATGCTCTTGCTGCACACTACTTTTCCAAGACAAACAACAGCAAGGGTAATCCAGATGATGTCCACACAGTTTGATGTGCCGATAACAATTTTCTGAACTGAAAGCAAATATCTATTCAAGTGCATGCAACTGAAAAGTTAAAGATCATAAACCACTACAATTGGTTAAGCAACACAAACCGGCAAGCTTCTCTGCTGCACTTCTGAATACCCTTTCTGGTGATAAATCATAAATAACGGTTGAAGTCGGCCAACTAAGCCTATATGGCCGAGTGTCCATGCCATCCGTTAACAGAACAACCTGCCCATACGTACGAAAATATAATCTGTCAAACTTCACACACGTAAAATCAGCCCAAGTCCCACTACTTTGATAACCCAAATACCTGCTTGACTCCATCAATAAGGTTCACTGTACGAAGCAACTTATCATCGATGAACTTAGTTGCGAGGCAATAGTGGTGCGAGCATTGTCTCATATCCATCTTAACATTTGGAGAAACAAAGCAACCAGCATATGGATCTACAAATAGAGGCTCTGCAAATGAAAGCACTAATCACATTGACATCGAAATTCTTCATAACGCGTCAAATGTCAAAGAACAACGTTGTCCCTGGGAAAAGAAATAAAAGATATGCCACAGAGAAAAAAGAAATAATTTGGTATTCATTGAAAATTTCTTGGTGGGGAATACAAGCTTTGCTCTTTAGGCTGAAAGTACGCGTACTATATACTATCATCTCGTGTGCGATAGGGAGGCCGAGAAAAGAAGGGTTGTATAGCAAGTGTGAAAGCTTGCATACAAAGGTAATTGTAGTGAGCACCCATAAATGCGGAACCTAATTCCAAAGCTTAAGCTATTAAGAGAAGAGACTAAACTAGTACATAAACCCACCGAACAACGAGGGACTTTCCAACAGCTACTAAAATAACTTGCTCAGCTTAAAATAATGCCAAATGCTGCTCTAGAAAGCAGCGGTACCCATATACACGGTTCAAGTTAGTGGCGAAAATAGACATGACGGCCTATAATCTAACAAAACAATAGACAAGGCCCCCACAAAATGCAGAAACGACAAACAAAGATTAAGGTAGGCAAGGAGAAATGACAACAGGAACGCCATGGTTGAGATACTCGTTTACCGTTTGATAAAATGATTCAGAGATAGATAGAAGGTTATGAGCTCGCCTGGTCTATTGGTCTCCTGGAAACGAAGAGAAGCTGAATTAATGGCGGTTAAAAATAATGGGTCATTGTCATCTCCGAGTTTTGCCCTCAACCCGTTGACTTTTTTCTTGGAGGCCCATGTTAATGGCGGGTGCAAGATAGCCACTGCCGGCGCACGCGCGGAACCCACTAAACTTTCCATTTATTGGAGGATGAATTCACCGACGATGGCTGCGAGAAACGGGATATTCATCGTCCGCTCAATGGTATCCCTCAACAAAACCAAAGCACGGTCTCCTACGCCAAGCCACGAGTCTTCAGCCTGACCAAAAACCAAAAGATTAATCTAAACAACTAAACTTAAATAAATAAAAAATAAAAATCTCAAATTTTATTTTTTTTTCTCGAATTTCTACATTTCTTCTTATTATTCTTTCTCGAATTGCTATATTTCTTTTAAGAAAACCTCGATTTCGAATATCGGAAGTCTGCAAGCTAGCTAAGATAATCAAGATCTATGAAGATTATGAATTGTCAATCTCCAATGTTTTCGAACACAAAGACTATCAGCACAGGAGTCCTGATTCGATCGGAATTAAAACAACTTATCATGCATAAAGTTTTCTAGAGTGCGTCTCATGTCACTTAAGCAATAGGTCGTTTGTGTCTGCAAAATATTCTTAATTTTTTAATATGTAATCGTAGTCTATAATTTTAGGACATATATGTCGAAACAATTTTACTACGTACAACCGGCGGTAAGAAACCGAATTATAAGAATGAAAGATAACATTATTTAAATGTTAAATGAGTTTTGCTAAAAGTTGTCCATTTGTGACTAGTAGTAAGAATATATTAATTTATTCCATCACTGAGAATTTGAAAGAATTTCTACCTAATTCTTATCTAAATGAGTAATGATCTTTTTTTTTTTTTTTTTTTATTTGTCTTAAATTTTGTCACTCCCATTTTCACTTGCCGTGTGACATTTTTTAAATAGATATCATTTAAGTAATAGATAGAAGAAGCCACATAAAATGATAGGCTTTTAAGAATGAAAAATAAAATTATTTTATCCGAATTATATATCTGCAAGTGAGAGCGAAATAAATACACGATTGTTGTTTTTTTATCGCTCAAAAAATTCTATGAAACTCATTTCATATGTTTTCATTTAAAAATCCTCAAATATTTAAAATCTCAAATTTAAATAAAAACTTGATAGGATTTTCAAAAGAACCCCTCAATTGCACTAGTTGTCCAGTTATGTTTATGTGTTTATGTTTTTATTTTTCTTATGGGTTGTCAATGGGTCCGACATATTAAAGACCATAGTTCTATAATTGAAAGCAACGTTGTCCTTGAGGCCACGTTTCTGCGATCAATAGAAAGATAACCACATCACTGTTGTCTGTCACAAGTTACAACTAATGGTGATGTTGCACCAAATCATCATATCTAAATGTCCACTGATGACCAGGAAATGAAAATGTAGGATGGAATTTTGTTATGGTGAAGAATTTTAGGTGTGCACATTCCAGCAATTATATGGTAAAGATGTAAACAAGAAATAGTTACCCAGTTCCATTTGGTTATTTGCTGATCAAACCACTGTTTGATCCTAACTATGATGCATTTGTCTTCCTATATTTTTCCTTCCATCCCCATCTCCAATTCTCAAAATATCATATTGCAGTGTCATTTTCTCAGTTGCAAATTCATTATGCATTTAATTTACTGCAATTTAAAATTAAAAAAAAAAATGTGTAGAAATTTTATATCCTCCCTACCTAAATAGGAATATCTAGTTGCATCGTACCGACCCCAAGCTGTATCTTCAAGATGACCCATGACCACAGGGCGGTTGAAACTTGAAAGTTAGTGGAGAAAGGTTAGGTGCAGCCACGAGTTGGACAAACAATTGAACCAAGACACATGCTTGCAAGTAATTTGCTTTAAAACCCTGCTCGCATGGCTGACTGAAACAACCTCCCACGCAGCCACATCGACGAAAACAAATAAGAGCAAACCGGACCTGAAGAGGAGACTTGCCATTTCTTTCGCTGCAACCTAGCTCCAGTTCTTCTTCTCCTCCATAACCAGTATCAAATGGATCCCAACACCCAAATCCTTGAAAACCCAGAAGCGAAATCATTAGAAGAAAAGAACCCACTTGCCATTGTTCCATCAAAGGAACAAATCACCTCGCCCCCATTTGCCACTGCTTCACTCTCTCTTTCTCTCAATACAATTCTCCCCACACCGTTCTCTCTCCAACCCAAGATTTACTCTTTATTTTCTCACCAGCCAAGCAGGGTCAAGGTCCCCACCCAAGCTTCCTCTCTTGCCCACCTCTCTCTCACCGCCACTTCCCCCTCTCCCTCCAAACTCTCATTTAAGTCCACAGTCTCGGCCAATCCTCTCCAAAACCCACTTTCTCTCGGTCCTCGCCGCCCCTCTGACCCTTCCAATGGGGCTGGAATTCGTCGAGCTGCCGTCGTTTGGTTCCGCAACGATCTTCGCGTCCACGACAACGAGTGCCTCAACACCGCGAGCAACGAAGCCATGTCGGTCTTGCCCGTCTACTGCTTCGACCCTAGAGATTACGGAAAATCCTCTTCTGGGTTCGATAAGACCGGGTCGTACCGCGCCTCATTCTTGATTGAATCAGTCTCTGATCTCAGGAAGAATCTCCAGGCAAAAGGGTCGGATCTGGTGGTGAGGATTGGGAAACCCGAGACGGTTTTGGCCGAGTTGGCCAAGGCGGTAGGTGCTGACGCGGTGTATGCGCACAGAGAGGTCTCGCACGACGAGGTTAAGGCTGAGGGGAGGATTGAGGCAGCGATGAAGGAAGAAAGTGTGGAGGTTAAGTACTTCTGGGGAGTACTTTGTACCATCTTGACGACTTGCCGTTTAAGTTGGAGGAGATGCCAGCGAATTACAGTGGGTTTAGAGAGAAGGTGCAGGGATTGGAAGTCAGGAAAACAATTGAGGCATTGGATCAAGTGAAGGGGTTGCCGGCTCGGGGTGATGTGGAGCCTGGGGATATTCCCTCATTGGTGGATTTGGGGCTTAACCCATCGGCGACAATGGCTCAGGTTTGAACTTCGGTTTCGTTTTTCCCTATTATATGTTTTTATTTGCAGTGCTATTGCTGTATGTATGCTATGGAGAGTTTCTTCGGCTCTGTTGTTTTGATGTCAATTTTGTCTGTGTCCCTGTTTGTTTGTTTGTTTTTGGGTGTTGGTTCTGTGAAAGGAGGGAGAGTGGATAAGTTTTTAGATAGTGATAGGTTACTATTTTTTATTTATTTATTTATTATTTATAATGAAGGTATTTTTTTAAGTATTTTTATTTATTAAAAAAATAAAATTTATTAATAATCACTTTCTTAATTATTAAATAAAATAAAAAATAAAATAAAATAAAATAATAAAATAATAAAAGATAATAAACCCTATCATTTTCTTAAGTTTTTTAGCAGGCTTTAATTGTAGGTGAACAATTACATAGTCACGAGTAATTGGAGTCCGACTTTGGCCGTTTGCAGGACAATTCGTCAGAAAATTAGGGACACTTGGGTATAAATTAGAAGTTTTATTATTCATAATCTCTACAGACTATACATTATATTTTTTTATTTTATTCTTTTAAAATTTATTGAATTCTTCTACTCATCATCTATATACCACACATTTTATAAAAAATAAAAATAAAAAAAGTATATTATGTGATGTGTAGAAATTATGAATATAATTTTTCTAAGCTAAATAATTCAGAAAGATCAATTTTGAATTGCCACATAACCATTCTTTTTTTTTAATGAAGAATTGCCACGTAACCATTCACCAACGTATAAAGCTTGTGTCTCTCTATACATATAGTATTGAGAGATGTACCAAGGCTTTATATCCTCTCTGTATGGGGATGTGCTTGGTTTGGGCGAGTTTGTATCAAACTCAAAAACATTGCCTTTTTTCTTCCCTTCACATAATTCTTCACTAGCATTTATCAATTTCTTTTTGCTAGAGTATTTAATGGCAGATGTTATCGTCATGTATGACACAGTGCCACTAATTTTCAATAATGATTATTTCTACAGAAAAAGCTAATTCATATACATTGTTTCCATCTATTTCCTGTAGGATGGAAAATTGGCAGCCAATGCTTCCATGGTGGGAGGTGAGACTGGAGCACTTCAGAGGATTAAAAGAATTGCTGCTGAGTGTCAAGCACAGCCACACAAGGAGACCAAGGATGGCAACGACATATATGGTGCAAACTTCTCCTGCAAAATTTCTCCCTGGCTGGCCATGGGATGCCTCTCTCCCCGCTCTATGTTTGATGAGCTAAGGAAAACGGCTACCAGGTGTGCTTCAGTCTAGGTTTATTTTTATATGAATTGTAATTTCTTAATTAGTCAAGTGGTTATTGTACTCACTGCCAAAGATATATGATTCCCAGAACTATTTCTGCTTCCACAAACCGGAATGATGGTGGCTCACCTGATACTGGAAATAACTGGTTGATGTTGGAGTTGATGTGGAGGGATTTCTTCAGGTAACTTGACTGATCATAAAGCTTGGTTTGCACCAACATTAGTGGTTTCCTTTCTGTTGCCCTATAAAGCTAGCGGGATTCATTGAAAGTAGAATCATGTTTGTTTAATTTCTCTGAAACATAGTGATGTTTTGTATCTTCGGTTGATTGCAGATTTGTTACCAAGAAATACAGTTCAAAACAGCTTGAAGCTGCTCCAGCCACAGCTTCTACGGGTGCCCTTGCTTAAACAACAAATTGTACTGCAAATTAGGAGGAAATTTGGTCTGCGATGTCATTTGCTTGCGCTTATTTATAATTTTCTAAGTTGTAGCTATAGATGTGGGGAGTAGGCTTGTGATTGTTGAACATTTTCTGGCTGTTAAATAAATGATCGAATATGGGAACTTTGCCTTGTTCAAGAGTCGGATAGTTTTGCCCTTTCTAAAAATTTTCTATCTTCATGTGCTTTCATGTGAATAACAGATCCCTTTGGTTCTGCTTCTCATTCTTTGTTTTCATCTTTGGATTCGTAGAATAGGTGGTGTGATTGTCAATAAATGAGATTACGTGTAACTGGTAATTTTCACTTCTCATGGTAAACGTAGTTTTGTGTCCAAATTGAATTGGAAGTTCTTTCTAGGGTTTGCCCCCTTCCCGCACCCCGCCCCCACATGGGGGAGTCTTTGCCCTTGGAATCCGCTACCGTATCCCGAGGGCGGGGCCCTCGTCTGTGTGCCCAAATGCGGGGGCGAACCCCTGGTTTGTCCCCCCCCTAAAAAAAAAAAAATCCATCGCTAGGGGTGAGCATTGACTAAATCGAAGTCATTATCCCCTAAATTTGACTCTGGCTCTAACTTTCATAGGTTCCGATTTGACTCCGACTCCAATTTATCGGAGCGAAGTTAGAATAGAGTCGGATTTACACATAGTACTCGCTTTTGATGATGAAAAAAAAAAATCAGAACCAAATCAGGATCCAAACAAAATTACAAGTAGCAATAGATCGGGAAAAACTTGCATTTCGTCGCAAATAGAGAACATATCTGCAATATAAATGAAATAGAAGATATAATGTTTACATTAAACATTATGCTCAAGCTTGAAGCTCCTTCGAAATCGATCCTTGTTCTTCAGGTACATTTGAGAATGAAGTGCCAAGAAATCAAAGGAAGTGCCGAGAATAACATAAAGAAATTGAGATACAACGGGCTTGAGGAGTCTAGAGATTATTGTCTTCAACAAATGAGGAAACGGCGACAAGGAGATGCTTTAGATAATTTTAGGGGCTTTCAGTGGCAAGTAGGGCAGCAACAAGAGATTAAAGAGCAAGGAACGATGGCTTGAGATTGAGAAAGTGAGAGTACGATTTTTTAGGGTCTATTTAGAACAAAGATGCAAAACGGCACCGTAGGGTATATAAAGGCAGTAGGAACCACATAGTCTATAACTATATGGGTAATTCTACATCCCTCGCTGCCGGTCTCGTTGCCCTTGTCCCACTTGGCATGGATGCCCACGTGGCATCCATTTTAATATATAAAAAAAAAAGACAAACGTACAGGTAGGTTTGGGGGGTGGTATGAGACACAAAATTCTCATATCATCATTACACATTTTTTTAAATCCCCATACAAAATATAATAAACAATTCAACTTTTTCAAATCCCAAAACAATAATAATATTAAAACACAATATTTTAAACTCTCAAACAAAACATAAAATTCTCATCTCACCCCCTAAACCTGCAAATGTCCCGCGTTTCGTTTCCGAAGACTCTGGAATCAAAACACAAATAAAAAACTCTCCCTCTCAGAACGCTCCATTTCCTCCCGTCGCCTCTTCCGGCACCGGCACCGACATCGAGTCCGTGCTGCGAGGTAGCCCTTCATCCTCGTCGACAGCCACATACATACATTTCGATCGCAGCGCAGAGGGACAGAAACCCAAACGTAGCACCTCAACCGCTGCCCCTCCTTCTCTTACGTCGCCTCCTCCGGCACCAGCATCGAGTCTGCATTGGGAGGTAGCCCCTCATCCCCCTCGACAACCCCTCCCCTCATTTCCGTTGCAGCCCCTGATGAAGAAATCGAGTCCCAACCGAAGCACTCTGCTGCCCCTCCTTTTCCAGAAAAGCTTCCTTCGTCACCTTCTCTGGTACCTGCATCGAGTCTGTGCTGCAAAGGAAACCCTCATCCCCCTCGAAAGCCCTAATTTTCGTCGCAACCCCTCCTTTCCGCGTGGCATCATGTTGGGTTTTTTCTGAATTTATTTTGTTGTTTAGATGACATCATGTTGGATTTTTTTTTTAATTTATTTTGTTGTTGTTTAGATGGCATCATGTTGGGATTTTTTCTGGATTTGTTTTGTTGTTTAGATGGCTTATTCTAGATTTGTTTTGTTGTTGTTTAGACGACTTTATGTTGGATTTTTCTGATGAGCTATTAGCTGAATCTTGATTGTAACAGGTCCAATATTTTATTGGCACATATTCTATATTTTGTGTATATATGCAATTTATTTTGTGTGTATATGTAATTTTTTTTATTTTGTGTATATGTGTTTGCATTTGTATAGCTTTGTAAGTTTCAAATTATTGATAGCCCATATTTGTTCAAACTATTTCTGCAATGCGGTTACTAGCCAACAGTCTCCATTTGTTGTTATTAGAAATCTAGATTTTATGAGGATCCAATGAACCTCATAGTGTTGTTGCCCAAGAAATGAGATGCTTGTAGCTTAATGTCTTTTGAACTCGGGTTATATAGTTTGTAGATCTTATAACAGATCAAGAAGTTGCAGAGAGAGAAAGGCAAGATGACATTGTTGGGTATATTTTTCTGCAATTTTGAATAATCTATGGGAAAGAAAAAAAGTTGGTTTTCTTTAGCTTTTCTTGTTGCTTTGGACTTAACCATTTTTTCAAAAGCAATATGATGCTTATTCATATTGAAATATGGTTAGAAAATCATATGAGTAATCTTTGTTTATTAATATGTGTTGGTTGTTTTGCAGGTTGGGCATTCTTGCTTAGGCATGCTTTTTGGGAAATTTTGAAAAGAAGAAGATGTCGGTTGCTTGGTATATGTAATATATAGTTGATTGGTTGGTTGGTTAGTTACTTTTTGTAATAGTAAAAAGTGATGAAGGATGTATAAACTTGTTGGAGCAGATGCTTGTCTGGTTAAATGATGAATAAATTTGGTTGGTTACTTTTTGTAATAGTAGAAAGTAAAAGATGTATAGTCTATGTTAACATATGAATTTTGGAACAAGATACAATTGTATAGGCTAAGATGGTTTTGAATTAAAGGAGACGTATGCGAAATAAAGGTGCAAGATGCAATTGCACCTTACTGCAGTATTACTATGTGAATTACTTTATTGCAAGTACCTTATTGCAGTATTACCAACTCAAACAATTAAAATACATTTCACCACACTAGCACCTAATTGTGATATAGTAGATTTCCATGGGAACCAGTCTATCAAGCAGTTGATCTTATCAAATTTTTTTATAGGTGATACCAAAATTTTATTCATAGGAAAAGGAGTTGGCCTCATCATTTTAAACGTTCTATATGGCTAATCAATTTCACACAACTGCTCTCAGCCTTTGATGCATTGGAACACAGTTCATAGAAGCAATTCCGGATCTTATTATACCTTCGGGCATCATCGATACTACTAGTGTCATAACTACTTTTCACAAATGTGTATTTTCGCTTCACATCCTTTCTCCACCGATCTAAAATGTATTTTGATGGTATTGTATGCTTGCCTAGTTGAGTCAAGATACAAAAAGCATGCCTGCATAATATGCCCTTAAACTCAAACAACTTGCAACTGCATTTGACATCAAGGGGTTCTTGATCAACTATGACAGTGAAGTTCACACATTTTAACAAGTCATCACCAACTTGAACTTCATCGACAACTACAAATGTAGTTCTACCACCCTCACATCCCAATAATGAGGTAGTCAAATATAGGAAACCTTGCAATTCCTCTTGTACTTATTTGAATTTAGCAATTGTATATGCTTTTTGTAATTGCTTTTAAAGATGATAGCGATTGATGCAAGGAATTTTCGTGTTAAATGAATTAAAGTTTGCAATTGTTTCATTCTCTACCTTTCTCCTAAGAGCTGAATCGTACTGGTTAACAAATTGTTTCAAAGTTGTTCTAGAATTAACGTAGTCATCGAAAAATGCATTAATGCCTTCACTTCGCTGTGTAGTTGACATTTCTGCCCAAAATGTGTCTCTAACGTAGGCCGGTACCCAAAAATGTCGATCACTATATGGTGATACCAACCATACATTCTCATGTAGATCATACGTATCGAGCACATCGCGCCAATGCTCCTCGAATTCATGCTGACTAAAAGAGTCATAAACGCATCTATGTAGAGTACTCTTGATTTTCTCATATCGATAATGTGATCCAAACTTCTCAGGAAACTTTTTCATTATATGCCACAGGCAGAAGCGATGCCTAGACGTTGGAAACACTATTGAAATTGTAATTTTCATGGCCTTATCTTGGTCTGTGATGATTGCATTTGGCGGTTGATCATTCATACACTTCAACCATGACTCAAACAACCATTCGAATGTATTTACGTCCTCATTGGATATCAATCCGCACCCGAATAGGATTGACTGCCCATGGTGGTTCACACACACAAATGGTGCAAAAGGCATCTTATATGCATTAGTTAGATATGTTGTGTCAAAAGTAATCACATCCCCAAAAGATTCATACGCAGCTCTACTTCATACGTCTGACCAAAACACATTCTTTAACCGCATTTCATGGTCAACGTCTATCTTATAATAAAAATTTGGATTTCTTTTTTGCATATCTTAGAAATAGTTACATAGAGATGCAACACCTCCAACCCCAAGGCGAAGTTGTCGTACTTTGTCAATGTAGTTTCAACACTCATTCTCTCCAAATGGCACATTCTCGTAACCCATTGCCTCAACAACCACAGCCTTGAAATTTTTGGACTACTTTATTCCTGTCTCGTCATTTATTTCAAGCCTCTTAGCCACACGAGCATCAATCTTCTTAAAACATCTGAAATGTCTAGACTTTCCTGGACTACAAATATGTGTATGATCCAAGATCACTTTAGATAAGGTATATCCACCTTCATTATTCAATATCGCGTTAATCCTAGCCATACACCACATCTTATCTGTCTATCTTGGTTTCATAACATTAGCAGCCTTATTGAGTGAACTGCCTCCTCGAGCACATGTTGTGAGATCCCTAATTTTCATGTGTTTTATTTTCCTAGTATTTATTTATTCTTGATTATTTATTTGTGTTATTTTATTTTTAGTGTTTTATTTTTTTGGGCTTGTTTATTGTAGTGCTTTCTTTTGGGCTGTGTGTGAGTTGTGTGTGTGTTTTTTATTTATTTATTGGGCCGTGTGTTTTAGATTAAACCCAACCCTTGAGTGCTGATCCAACCCATGTGGCTTCAAGGTCCAACCCGTGTGCATTAAGGGCCCAGCCAGTGCGGATTAGAAACCCAGCCCCTCCCTTTTAATGCAACGGCGTCGTTTTGGATGGAACTTAGGGTTCCATCACTTTCTCCTTTGCGCCGTGCACTGCTATTCTTCTTCTTTCTTCTTCTTCCTTCTATCTTCTTCTGGTTCCTTCTTGTTCCAGCAGCTGCCGCAAGCCTCTACCTCCTCCTTCCATACTTTTACTTCGTGTCTTTCGGCATGAGCACCGAAATCTTGCTGGCAAGCCGTCACTCCTCACGGCCACCACCTCCTTCTCCCGCGAGCATCTCTGTGGCATTGGGAATGGACTCCGTGTGTTACTGTTCAGCTGCCGTGCCTTACGTCCACACCTTAGCTTCCCTCTCCTCCACGGCTTGTGCTGTCGTTTTACCCTTCTTCTACCCGTGCGACACACGGCGTTTCAAACCGCCACACTTGGCCTATAAATAGGCCACGGCTTCTGCAATTTAATCCTTCCGAGTTCCTCTTCCTTCCTCTCTTGTCTAAAACATCTTCATTTCTTGTTGATTTGAGTTTAATCTGTGATTTTGTTGGTGAATCCGAAAGCTTGAGTCTTTGGCTGTGCTTGGTTTTGTTCTAAAATTTGTGAAAATTCAATCGGTTTGTTTTGGTAAATTGTTGGAAATTGTTGTGTGTTGAGTTTTTCAAGTTTTATTTTATAGATCGAATTTCTTTTAAAAGAGAACCCATTAGAAAGGCCACTATTTGATTCTTGAAAATTCACTGTTGCCGCCGTTGTGCCGCCGCCTTGAGCAACAACCCTTTCGAGCGATCTTTCAGAAATTTTCATCTTCGTGTGTATGTAATTTTCCAGTTTTATAATAATATTGTTGTAATTGTCAATTGTAAAACTGTTGATTTGTTGGTTTGATGGAAATTGGGCCTTGGGCTGTTGAAGTGTTGGGTTGTGATTGTAGTTGGTTTTGGTGTTGGGCCTTGGGCCGGATTGGAGGTTGGGATTACGCGTGTAATTGTGAAACTGTATAATTGTAAATGGAGGGTTATTTTATGTAAATGAGTTGTTTAAATATTTCACCCAATAAATTGTTGTAATGCATATTTATCGTCTTTAATAAATTGAGCTGTGATGTCACACTGTCTGTTTGGAATAATGACTGAATATATGGGTGCGTGTATATCACGACCCCAAGCCGAGATGGGGCATTATCTTGGTAGAGCTCATCTGGTCACTCGGGAGCGTAACAGACTGACGTGACGTCCCCTGAGTTGTCGCAGGCCGACGACAGGAACGGATGAGATGGTAACGCTCTCGTACCGATTTCGTGACCTTTTGGCTGGAGAGGTTAGACGATACTTGACCATGTATGAGCTGGGCGCGGAACTGGGCATCGCTCGTTACGAAGTCTCATGTACGGACGTTACCCGTGATGTGACGATGAGAGCCAGGTTGTGCAGACGGTCCATAGGGGAGACCGTGGTGCATGCGTAAATTTGTAATAATTATGATCGGAGCCAAAAATGTGACTTTTGGCGTGAGTATTAAAAATGTATTTTTGGGAAAGGAAATGTGGTTTCGTTTTCTGTAATATTTGTCTGTAAGGGGACGTGTGATTATATTAATGTGTTTTAAATCTCTTGGATGTTGTTTTGGTTAATTACTTGCTGAGATGTCATAATCTCATTATGGTGTTTTACCCTACGGTTCCGTCTTATGGTGCCGTAGAGTTTGACGTAGAGCCCGAGTATGAACCCGAGGGATCAGCTCCGCCGGAGGTCTGAGTTGTTGAGATATTGTTCAGCGTTATGAGATTTGTTTCCCTTATGTTATTTCCTGTCTTTATTTTATCTGTCGGATGACTGTATAATTCTTGTAAAGTTATTTTACTGTTTTTGAACAATTCTGGTACTTAATAAAGAAAGACCATTTTTATTTCTCCGCTGCGAATGTTATTTTTTGTACACTTATTGCATGTTGTACACACTCTGAGCACTGGTCATTGGGGTGCGTGATCTGTGTGGTCATCATCCCGGTGTCACGAACTCCGCATAAATAACACGTGGGGGTTGAGGGCGCCACACATGCCAAGCATAACCATATGATATTCCCATCGTCATCTTGTCTAGAATTTATTTTACACACCCCAAACCCCTTCAGCTAACCATACTTCAAATAGTATGACCTCACTTTTTCTACAGATGAAAATTTCATTCCAACCGTAGGTTCTTCAATACTTTCATCATATTCAATCTCCTTATCAATTTCAACCTCATCATACTCATTATCTGAATGAAGCATGTCGCCAACCATTGTCTCCATCCAACATTGAAATTGTCTACAAAGATACAACATGTTTGAATACAAGGGAAATTCTCTACTTAAATAGAACCAATAGATAAATTGAGCATAATTTTTAATAAAACAAACAACTTTCTCTTTGTTAATATGCCACACAATACTTAGGACTATTAATATGCAGAATTCTCTATGTTACTATGCCTTTAACATAGGACTGTTAGCAGCTCCATTTGGAAGCAAACAATTAATACAGACACAACTACTCTCTTCATTTCTATGCATATGTGAAATTTACAATGGAAATAAAAAACATGTACAACACAACTCAAGTCAACTTAACCATCTCAAAATATCATATAAGCTAGTTATATAAAAAATTAGCATATAACAATCAAGATTCAGCTAATAGCAACTCATCCAAAAAATTAGCATCACAACTCAAGCCAACTATAGTTTACGATATAGCGAACAGAGATACAATCTCATTTTAAATTTTAGAAAATTAAACAAGCTATCAAATATCGGACCTGTTACAATCAAGATTCAGCTAATAGCTCATCAAAAAAATCCAACATGAAGCCATCTAAACAACAACAAAACAAATCCAGAATAAGCCATCTAAACAACAAAACAAATCTAGAGAAAAACCCAACATGATGCCATCTAAATAACAACAAAACAAATTCAGAAAAATCCAACATGATGCCATCTAAACAACAAAATAAATTCAGAAAAAATCCAACATGATGCCACACGGAAAGGAGGGGCTGCGACGGAAATGAGGGCTTTCGAGGGGGATGAGGGTTTCCTTTGCTGCGCGGACTCAATGCAGGTACCGGAGGAGGCAACGGAGGAAGCTTTTCTGGAAAAAGAAGGGCAGCAAGGTGCTTCGGTTGGGACTCAATTTCTTCATCGGGGGTTGCGACGGAAATGAGGGGAGGGGAGGGGCTGTCGAGGGGGATGAGGGGCTACCTTCCAGCGTGGACTCGATGCCGGTGTCGAAGGAGGTGACAGAAGAGAAGGAGGGGCAACAGTTGAGGTGCTGCGTTTGCGTTTCCGTCCCTCTACACTGCGACCGAAATGTATGTAAGTGGCTGTCGACGGGGATGAGGGGCTACCTCGCTGCGCGGACTCGATGCCGATGCCGGTGCCGGAGGAGGCGACAGGAGGAAATTGAGCGTTTTGAGAGGGAGAGTTTTTGATTTGTGTTTTGATTCCAGAATCTTCGGAAACGAAACGCGGGACAATTAGTGTTTTATGCATTTGTATTTTTTTTTCTTAATATTAAAATGGATGCCACGTGGGCATCCATGTCAAGCGGGACAGGGGCAGCAAGACCGCAAGCGGGACAGGGGCAGCAGGACCGCAACTGGGGGGGATGTAGAATTACCCTAACTATATAAAGGCTGGGCTTATAGAACAAATTATATAGGGGCTGGGCTTGTAGAACAAACTAAATAAGGGTTTAAAGCGTAGACAATACATTAAAGAAGTTGTAAGTATATTATAATTAATATGTATATAACATGTTCTGGACTTTTAGGGCCATATGCTCATGAGTTATAACTCAAAAATTAAATTACATCATACAGACCAGTATGGTCCGTAGCTAATATGTTAAGATAAGTAAGCATATTTATTGGATATACTCATAGATTATTAATGAATTAGATTTATAAATTACAAATTAATGACTATACTTACTGAAAGCATATTAACGAACAAATCTTTTTTGTAAAAATTATAATTATAATTATATCATGATATAAATCTTACCTATTACTATAGCAAGTACACTAAATTTAATTTTTAGTATTGATTATTAATAAATACTAATTCACTAGTGTCTAATTAAATGTCATTATTTTATAGTATTACAATTTACGTGTTATTAACTTATTATTCTAAACTTATTTCTATACTAATATTTAACTTATTTTTATACTAGACTTATACTATAGTATCTAATTATATGTTATTATACTATAATATTATATATTATTTCTAGTGTCTAATTACATATTAAAATACTAAAGTATTATATATTATTTATAGTGTCTAATTGCATGTTACATGTTATTATGCTATAGTATTACATGTTATTAACTCATTATAATATTTTATACTAATGTCTAACTTGTTCCTATTATAGACTTGTACTATAGTGTTTAATTACATATTATTATATTAGTTTCTAACTTATTTCTAACTTAATTATATACTAGAACCGATACTGCACCGGTTACTCTTCTGAACTGTATTTTCAGTTTTACCGGTTTTGGTTCCGGTCTTATTTTTTTTATTTTAAACATGGGTCAACCCGAACATGACCCGTTTAATTAGATAGGTTAGATCCTAAAACACTAACATGACCCATATAATTATTGAGTGACATGACACGACTTGCACAACCTATTTAATAATTAGTTTTTATTAGGTTAACCTGCATAATCCGTTTAAACTCATTTCATATAAATAGGTTGAGTTGGCCTGTATATTTATTTTTTAATCTAATTAATATAATTTTATGTATAATACAAGGATAACTATATAAATCATTCACTATTACAACTAGATTTATGATAAAATATTTTATGATCAATTCCCAAACCAATAATACATAAGAAAATTAATATTTTCATAAAATAAGTATCATAGTAGCAAAAAAAGTTTAATAGTTCGATATATTAAGTAACCAAATATTAATATTAATATTATATTTCAACAACAATAAAGGGATATAAAACTAAACATTTATAGAATTTGAAAATAAGATTTATTTATGTTATATCGATTTAATTGTGGGTCTACTCGCAATTGATCTGTTTATTAATCTGTTTATTAATCGTGTCTTATCGTTTCAACCTCTTTTGATCCAAATCCTAACTGAAACTCATTTTTTTTGACTCGGATTCACGAAACATGTCATGCCATCCCTCCTACAGGCTAGTTTTACCAAATTGGAATCCATACGATGGGTTAATGAGCTCGTTAGAACTATATTCTTGGAGTCAAATATCTGTTTTTCTTGCTGACCAAATCGGGGAGGAAAAATTGCAAGCCAATTTTACATGATAAAGTCCACTAACTTCTGGTAAAAAGAAAAAACATATGGATGGTAGCACACCCATTTCAACTGTGGTATCCATGCTTATTGCATACCAACCAAGTTCCCAAGTTGTCCCAGAAATTTTGGAAAAGGGACCATCCGGAAAATGAAGATACTATTTTGATAATTCATATTAACAGCTGGGGAGAGAAATAAACAAAATGTTATGCGGAAATTTAAAGACAAAAAAACATATTGTCAATTGTCAAAGGATGCCGGAAACTTTGACAACGAGAAATAAATTCAAAGCGACTTGAAGTATACACAGACACAGGTAACCCTGGCCCAAAGCCTTCCCCCCACCCCCCCCCCCCCCCAACGTTAGACGCCTATAACATTCCTCTATTTTACAGCAGAAAGAAGAAAGGAAAGGAAAGGAAAGGAAAGAAGCAATTTGAGTGGCTGACAAATTCCGTACTGAGTTGTTATATATGGTATCAGAGCCACTAACAAAGACCTCAGGAATTTAAGTAAGAGTTTGTAACACCCTAATTTCGCATTGAGAATATAAATAATCCACACATAAAATAAGTAAGTTGTAAAGATAGTCAGTTGTTACAACCTGCAGGCTGCTAACTCTATTACATGCTGTGTGGTGGCTTAGAGGGGAGAGTCGGACAGTAGCAAGAGAGCATGGTGATGGCTATGCTAGAGTGAGAGGGGCGGAGGTGAAGAAAGAAGTGGATTCTTTCACCCGGAAGTAGTTTTAGGGTAGAATCTAATGGCATATGAGATTTTCGAAAAAACTGATGGGAAGCTGACTCCATCCGAACTTAAAAAGACTCTCTAATCAGAAAGATACCAAAACATTTGAAAACCAAACACATCTAACTCCTAATTTTTTTTTTTTCACCAGCCACTCTGTCAAAATCTACAATCAATTTGAATACTCCCCAAATGTCATCGCGGCAGACAGGCGGCAGATACCATTTCAATAAACAAGCAATGCTTATTCATACAAGACATCCAGAAGAAGCAGACAACATTCAACAAAGGAGCTAAATTACATGACTGAAATGGCTGCATAATCACGTAACGGTGACAAATAACTGGAAGGAACTTGGAGGCAAATGAGGCAGATATGCAGCACCATAACTACGAAGCACATAATAATCATTACTCTATCATAATCAAACTCCAGAAAGAAACATCAAACATGAAATGCGTTGAGCGGATCTAATAATGTGATAGCCACAGCTAGCAAAACAGAACTTGAAACATAAAAAAACAATCCCATCCACTGGAACAACCAAGCGACTAGAAAATGTTGCCTTGACATAAGAATACTAGATATTCAGTCTTCCTCCTCGCCCTCATTCTCGGCAATGTTGAAGTATCTCAATTCATAAACATTCCTGTCCTTGTTGGAAGCAATCACCCGAAGCCAGTCCCTCACATTGTGCTTCTTCAAGTACTTCTTAGTCAAGTACTTGAGATACCTGAGAAACATACAGATTAAAGGTCATACCCAGTGTAGAAAGTTAAAAAAAAAAAAGAAAAAAAGAAGAGAGAAATATGCATGATATAGACAAAATAGGAAGATGAAGTTTCATGAGTCAAATAACTCTTTGTGCAAGGAAAATATTGTATGCTACACCCCATCTCACTTTAATTTGTAATTTTAAAAGACGAGATAATCTAATGATTGATGGATAATGTTGTGTAACAAACTACAATAAAAGTGAAATAAGAGTTTAGAGCCAGTTTGGATTAAGAGGTGAGTTGAGATGTCTCACTACTATTCACCATTCACAAATTTTAACCCACAAATCTCACTATTATGTTTTTTTTTTATAAGTAAGAAATAATATTATTGATATGAATGAAATAGGCATAGCCCATGTACACAGGAAGTACACAGAAGAACACCTAAAAAATTCTAAGGACGATAAATTAAAGACAAGAAATCATGGACATTGTCCTCATTTAGTACAATAGCGGAAAACCAAAGCATTAAGGTGTCGAGAAAGAAATTCTTCAGCTCAATTATTGTGCATTCCTTATCTTCAAAGTAGCATGCATTCCTTTCTGTCCAAATACACCACATGATGCACAACAGGATCATCTTCCACCCTACTGCCACTTGTTGACAACCTTGCATCTTCCTCCAACGACCCAACAAATCCACCACCCTCAAAGGCATAACCCAAGCAACATCAACCCTTTGGAAGATCTCATCCCACAACACCCTTGTTGCTTCACAGTGTAGTAAGAGATGGTCCATAGATTCTCCATTCTTTTTACACATACAACACCAATCCATCACTACACATCCTCTCTTCCGCAGATTGTCCGTAGTCAAAATCTTCCCAAGAGCAACGTTCCATACAAAAAATGCTACTTTAGAAGGCACACGAGACCTCCAAATCTCACTATTATTAACAAATCATCTCAACTTATCTCATATCATCTCTCAATCCAAACGAGTGAAACAGCGTTAGGAAGTATCATAGAATTCCAAAGACAAAATCTACACTAACTACACGATTGTGTCAACGTTTACCAACTCTAGATCCTCAATTTTTCCCCGACTCATTGCATCTATGGAATTTTGAACATAAAAAAAGAATGGCTAAAATTTTAAGAACTCGACTATGGAGTTAAGAAATTTGCATCGTCCCAAACAAGCACAAAAAATAATTAACCCCTGCAGCCATTTGAGCAGAAAAATGAAGCAACGACAATAGAAATCCATAGCTTGATTCAATAAAAGGAAGCGTCGCCAATCAAACAATAATGTTATTTATGCTATTGCACTACTACTACTATCTGCACAGTAACGAAGGATTCTATAATCACGGAAAGCTAGGTCCGACAGTTAAGTAGAGCGTATTTACCTTTTAGAGAAGTTGCTGTCAGAGGTGACGGAGATTTTGCTCTTTTCGCGGACGACGGTGATGGATTCACCGAGAGCGCCGGCCTTGCCTCCGACCTTGATCCTCTCCTGGAGGAACTTCTCAAGTGAGGCGATGTCCATGATCTTATCCTCAACCGGCTTCGCGCAGTCAATCACGAACGTGGCTCCCTTCTTCTTCCCCTTCGGTCCCACCGCTGCTGCCCCGCGGCTCATTTTCGCTGTGATTCTTCACTCCACAGACACGAGAGATAAAGAGGGAAGCCTCGCCGTGAAATGATTGATACTTCTATAATCCTTTAAAACTGCTGGGTTGCCTGCCTGTCTAGGGTTTTTGCCTTTTGGACTGAAGAATTGAACATAAAACGATGTCGTCGGACGTCTCGTCCTCGAAACTACTCGCAGTTCGTGTAGAAAAGGCTACAAACCTAGCCCAAACTTAACTTGACTTTATACAAAAAGCCGTATGTGGGTTGGGCTATGGCCCAATTTTAGCCCAAATCGTGGCAGTATTGTCCGCGTCTGAAAACAGCGTCGTTTCGGAGACCGAATCTGGTACCATCGCAAAATTGGACTGGGAATCGCCCTCTTTCGAGAGAATCGGAAATGAGAGATGGAAGACGAGCTCTATGGCGTCGTTCCGTGCTCCTCCCTCGCTGTTGACTCCATCCTCCGCGTCGGAACGGTATCACCACTCGATATTTTTAACTTTGTTTAGATTTTTTGTCAATAGACCCTACTTTCCTACACAAAATCACTGAATGAAACCTATTCATATATATATATATATATATATATATATATATATATATATATCCAGGCCGGCGCAATATGGGGCTTGTGTATGGGTCCGTACGATGCTCGTCAGAAAGGTATTCTCATGACACCTTAAAATGAATCAAAATCTTATCACTCTTTTCGTTCTCATTTTTTTGCCAAGTTTTTCCTTTGTCATTTTTTAGGGCCAAGATAGTTTGCTGTATTGCTATATAGCCTAGCTCTCAGATTTTGGGGTATTTTAATATAAAATATCTCTGTCTATTTTGTTTGTAGGACTTACCGGAGTTGCTCGTGCTTCTTTTGTAGTACGTACTACGTATTTTCTTTCTTATTTTTTTTTTTTCAATTACACTTCCACAATATTGTTAACGGTGTTTCTTTTGTTGATTTCCGCATTAAGGAGCACATGTGTGTTCTTCAAGTTTGATTCTTGGTTGACAATTATGTGCAGGCCAAGTCGGTTGGCAAATTCGGCTTTCAATGTGGTAATAGAATTCACGGTCTCTGATTCTTTGTTATCATTTTGTTTTATAGTCTTTGAGCTTTCCAGCCATGTTTGCCGCATAACATTTTAAACTCGGCTTTTAGGACTTGTTGCTGGAATTTATACCATGACACGTTGTGGAATTCAAAGATATCGGAGGCGGAATGATTGGGTTAGTTGTATACAATTACATTTTTCACACATTTACTGCCAGAAACTGTCCAAAATGTTTTGGTACATGAAGTCATGAACATCTCATGATGTCAATGTCGGGATCCTTATGAATTTCCTCACTTTGTTCACTGAATTAGATTACTTTCTACACGAGCCTCCTTCTATGGAAGGATGCAATCCTTAAGGAAGCAAATCATGGTGCACAAAAGACCATAGCCATGTGATAGGAACATTAGTTTTTCCATTTCATTACAAATTTTGAACTGCTTCACGCAACCTTAAAGAGGTTGAGTATGAGGAATATTCTCGACTTTTTTTTTTCCCCATCTCACCTCTATATTCCTTTTCTTTAGGTAGTCTGATAGGGCTTAGAAATCAGGCATCCTTTTGCTGTCTCATTCATAGATAATCTGAAATCTTTCAAAGACGTTAATTATATGTATAACATCCTGGATTGATCAAGTCCCATTGGGTGAATATATAAAGATAAGTGAGTGCTAAGTCCTGCGTTAGTTTTTTTTTGTTTGATAGGTAATCAAGAAGATGTACCTGGTGGAAAAGGGTTTTATAGTGATTCAAAAGAGCTCAAATTGCAACCTTAACTAATCCTTTTAGATTACAAGTGCTGATGCAGCTAGAGCATTTCTTGAGATGTTAGAAATGATTTTTGATAGGTAGGTGAGATGTTAGAAATGATGTGAGAGCCGACTTAGTAAATGCTGTATTATGGCACTGTGGTGTGACATGGGCTTTGGTGAGCACATCATGGATTTGAGTGAGGGAAATTGTAACGCCTCAGACTGGTTGAAGTCCCATGAGTGAATTATGATAGAGATGCATAACTATGACAAAGATGCATGAGTCTTGGGCCACACCTATTTTTCCTTTCAATAAAATTTATTTTAACTATAAAAAAATGCCTAGTGTAAAGTCCCAGATTATTTATTTACTAGGTCAACTGAGCTTTATAACAATCCCAATGAATTTCAATTATAAACTTGACTGATCTTTTAGGAATAGATGCACATATGCAGTTAGCGCTTTACTTGGGTCATTATAAATGGTATCAAAGCCAACTAGTGACACCATGTTGCACTAGGGTACAATAGTATTACATAGGTATGGCGAGGATGTTAGGGATTGAGTAGGAGAGATTGTAACACCTCAAATTTGTTAAATGGATGAACCATTGTAGCGGTGCATGAGTATGGTAAGGATGCATGAGTATTAAGTTCCTCATTGGTTCTTTACTAAGTAGAACCAGATTTTACAAAATTCCAAGGATTTAACTATTCTTGACTTGCTCTTTTGGAACATAAAAGCCGATATAGTCTAGCACCTTCTTCAAGGTGTTACAACATGAGCTGAGAAAAGAACTAAATTCAGGGAGCTCATACGAAATCCTCCAGAATTCCTTCTTTTTAATCAAGATTTTACTGTTTGTTATCAGCATTTGTGTGAGTAGAGATTACTTTTAAAAAAATAATTGACACGATTGCCTACGTAGGACAGTGATGATCATTAGAGGAGTTGTAGAATATGGATAAAGTTTGATGAACAGATGTAGGGTAATACAAGGCCTAGTTTGGATAGAGAGATGCTTCCATCTCATCTTAATATCCAAACACCAAAAACACAAACACTTCTCAATTTCAAATTTTCAACTTTTTCATCTAATCATTACCTAATTATTACAACTTTCCCAATCTTCCAAACAAAACACAAAAAACAATTCAATTTTTTCAAAACTCAAAACAAAAATAATATTAAAAAATAATATTTTAACAATATTTTAACTTGATAATATTTTCAACTTTTTCTTTTCTTTCCCAAAACCCCATAAAACATTTTAACTCAAACAATTTCTAACTCATCTTATCTCAACTCAAATATCTCACTACTATTCACAAACCATCTCATCTCAACTCTATCCAAACCATGCTTAGTTTCTTCTTTTCTTTTTTGCCATTCACAGGTGAATGGTTTGGTTGCGGGTGCTGTAGCAGGGGCAGCTGTTGCTGCTAGGACACGTAGCTGGACACAGGTAGTTGGGGTGGCTGGTATGGTTTCTGCCCTCAGTGCTGCTGCAGACTATTCTAGAACATCTTGAAGCATCTCTCGGTGGAAGCCTGAAGCTGAGGAACAAGGTAGTATGACCCATCAAATATATTTTCCTTGGTGACTATGCGAAGATCAATTTGTCAACTATTCCAATGTTGAGGTGAATTAAAGGTTTAATTTGGTTTCCGTCTTTTGTCAACATGAAATGAGCTTTGTTTGTGCTACTCAATTTACCAGATGTTCAAGCTTGTTGACTGGTTCATCCTTTTACCCCAATGTCTGTAATCCTTTAAATCTCTCAGGTTATTTTCTTGAATTGTGACTTGTCCAATTTTGTTTTACTTTTGTATTGACTCATTGATACGTGACCTCACTGAAATTCAAAGCTCTATGTCATTTTCCTTTCATTGTCCGGAAGGCTGGTTTTCTAGTTAGAATTTGCTCCTGCAAAGGTTGATTGGTTGACCTGGTCAACCAATCAACTTTTTTTTTTTTTTTAAAGTAACAATCAACATCAATGATGCAAGTTTGTTTGAGAAGGTATAATATACCAAGTCACGGCAATGGTAGGCCACCTATCATTGGCTTGGTCATTTCTTGAACTCTTGTGTTCCTATTTACCCAAAAAATGTGGCATTTCGTTTTACATGACCTCCTACTGCTGCCATGTCAACCACGGCCTCCTTCCATTCCAATCGCCATGGAACTGCTTGCCTGCCTCTGTGTCATTGTCTGTGTCTGCTTCGATTAGAGATTTTATGGATTAAACTGTTTAGAACCTGAAAAGCCCATGCCTGATATGTCAAATATTATATGAGTTTCTGTCAGATTTATATCTCCAACCCACCTTCCAAAAAACATACAAAACTTGTATGCGAATTGTATTATGGAACTGTTTGTGCCATGTAACATGTATCATACACTTTACTCCTTTCTTTTTTAGGGGTCATGTCTTTATTAGTTTGTTTATTTATCTGTTTGTTCTTTGTCCCTCTTACCACATTTGCACGTTTGGATGGTCGTTAGTGTGTTTATATTAATTTATCGGCAAAGCGTAACCTACAAGGAAAAGGTCTTTCTTTCAAAGAAATAGAAAGTGATTGTTTTGAAAGTTCTGACTCGGGGATCCATTGCTTGCTTTCATAATTCATGATTAAACCGAGTGGATCCACCCAGATGACACATCCTGGTGATTTTGACACCGGACTTTCGTCAGATTTATGTTTCAATGGTATCTTTTATTTTTTGAGTTATGTTTTCCAATTCCTTTTCGTACATATAGTTAATAGATTTAGGTGAACTATTGATTTTTCTTTCCCCCTAAATTTAAGAGGGTTGGTTGTTCAGCAATCCGCCACCATTCATGTGAATTATTGGTTCGATATTTATTGATCTTTCACTGAGGGTGCAGGTGCCTAGATCCAGGGCTGGTCTAGAGAGTGAGATAAAATGAAAATTTTATAAATAGTAGTGAGATAGTTTGAATTGAGTATTTTTTAGATTTTAAGAGAGGAGAGAGAAAAAGTTGAATAAAAAATATGATAAAGTTATAATATTGTTATAATATAGTTTTATAATATTATTTTTATTTGAAGATTTAAAAAAGTTGAATTATTTTTTATTTTTTGTTAGAAAGTTTGAAAAAATTGTAATGATTAGTTTGAAAATGTTCGTAGTTGAATTATGTTTGGGAAAGAGATGAGATGAGATGATAATTTTAGAATAAGATCTATTTCTAAACAAGCCCTTAATCTTTATGCTTCATTTTTGAGTTTTTTTTAAGAGAAGTATTAGGTTTATACAAAATATCTTATAAAAATAAGTTTATAAATTGATATAATATAATGAAATATGAGAGATTTACTTATTAATAACAAAAGTTTTACAATTTATTATTAAATGATTCAAGAAAGTTCATTTTTTCTTTTTCAAATTTTCTATGTATTTTCACATGTAAAGAATGGGATTTGCAGCAATCCTCGTACCTTCACATGCAAAACTTATTAAATAAGAGAAGCTTGTAAATGATATCCAAAAATCATCATACCTTACCTTAAGATAAAACATAATCATTGATTATTGAGTTATGTTGCATGATATATATTACACTATTATTTTACTTTCATCTCGGTTTTATAAATGTGGTACTTTTTTGTCTTTTTGAATTATTTTTTATTTTGTTAAAAAATTTATCGACTATTATTAAAATAAATTAGGTCCATAACTTTATTCTTTATTATAATTTTTACCAGAAAAATTCAGAAATCATGCACACGTGCTCTTTCATTCATCAACATCAAGACCCAAGTTTTAAATGTATCGGCGATTATTAAAATAAATTAAAGAAAAATTTTACTTTTCATTCCTTACACTACACACTAATATATGATTTGTCATTTTCGTCATATAAATGAAAAACATGCTATAAAGAACTTATGATAAGGGTTCATTACATTTTCCCTACATGAGCTGCCACTTCTTTCTAAGTTACATCAATAAAATTTGACTCGAACACAATTCGGGTTTATTTTAAAATTTCAATATTAGTTTGTTTTGATAGTTAAAATTCATTATTGGTTTATGAATTTAATATTAAAATAGTCTTTTGTCTCTATATTAAAATTTTGAATAGTTACTTCATAATTATTGTCTTTGTGCACTTCTTTGCAACTTCTTTAACGAAATGTATCATGAAATCTTTCAGAAAATTCTTTAAATTATACTATTATCGTACTCTCATCCTATTATGATGAGGTGACAATACTCATCGATCTTTATATTTATTTTACAAAAATTATAAAATATTATTTAGAAATGATAAAAATATATTTTATATAATAGGAAGAGAGTGAGATGGAAGTATGATTTGTAGTATTACTAGGAGCCTCTCAGACGTAACATATCAAAAGGCAAAACGCTTTGAATTTATCAAATTTAAAACTGGAGTCAAAATGTGAAAAATGAGAGATACCTGATGTCCATTTTCAATTATTAAAATCTCATGAGCAAGTGTCAAGCATAACCATCAGGGAGAAAGTCTTTGTGGGTGAGACGGGTGAGTTTGGATGTTGAAGTGAGTTGAGTTGAATTGAAATAATAAAATATTATTAGAATATTATTTTTTAATATTATTATTGTTTTAAAATTTGAAAAATTTGAATTGTTTATTATATTTTATGTTGAGATTTGAAAAAGTTATAATAATGAATTGAGATGAGTTGAGAGTAGTTCATGTTCCAAACGAAGCTAATTGGTTATTAAAACAGATTCAATCCCCTTCAAACTCAGAAATGATTACAAGGGAAAACCTAAAACGTGGTAAATTAAGCATATTAAAAATAAATATTATTGCACTCAGTATGCCAGTTTTTAGAACAATTTCAAGTAGCGATAACAACCGGGTAATGTGGGCAGCCTAAGTCAAGTTTAGATATTAAGTTGAGATGAGATGGATTGAGATAAAAATTTAAAGTTAAATATAATATTATTTTTTAATATTAATATTATTTTAATATTTAAAAAAATTAAATTATTTATTATATTTATTATAAAAATTATAATAATAAAATGATATAAGACGTGTTAAAAGTATTTCTCAATTGGGAGCCGCAACAATCCTTCCCTCGCGACGATGCTCGCTCACGTGATTTGAATACATGACTTCTGAACACGATCTAACGAAATAAATGCTATTGAGAGTTATGAATTGCTTTCACACACGCGATGGTCGAATTAATGTGAGTTTCAATATTAAATATATATAAACATATAATATAGAGAACAATAACTGAATTATTTAGGTTATTTTTAGATATTAAATTGAGTTGAATTAAGTTAAAATGATAAAATATTATTATAATATTATTTTTTAATATTATTATTATTTTAAAATTTAAAAAAATTAAATTATTTATTATATTTTATATTAAAATATAAAAAAATTATAATAATGTGTTGAAATGAATTGAAGAAGTAAACGTAACTTTAACCCAAAAACATGTGATATATATTGAAGTTGAGTTGACAACAATTAATCATGTGATGCCCTACGCATCGTCTACAGTTCAAAGGGGTTGGAAAAGTTTTTTATATTATTGCAAGTGGAAAGAAAGTGTTGAAGGTTTTGGGTAGACATCATGGAGTAGATCATGTTCGTAACTGGGATGTGAATTGGATTACGTCCAAACAGCAATATATATCATCATATAGCCAATAGGAAATTTGTTCTCATAGGATTAGATTTCAAATCTCTAGATAACGTGACGCCGTCATTCATGATAAGGACTGAGACCATGTTGGAGGGTCGACTCAGCCAACCGAACTGTGATACACGCAACATACTTTATAATACATTCACAATAATATTTTAAAATATAAATATTTTTTATAAAATTATTTTATTTTTATAAATTATTTTATAAAAATATTTTTCATTTAAAATATAATTATATTAAATATAATAAAAAAAATATTATATATAAATCATTTTTAGACCTAACGCCCATTTTTCCGTCTTGAAGTTGTTCACTGCAAAAACGGGTTGGGCTCCTTCAATACCCAAATAATCAAATACCCCCCAACCAAAATAAATAAATAATTAAATACCCAAATAAGAGGCATCTCTCTCTCTCTCTCTCTCTCTCTCTCTCTATATATATATATATTCCAACTTTGCTAGTATGTTCTTAAAAGCTCTCTGCCTCCTCATGAACCAGAACGTCTCTTTGACTACATAAGCAAACATCATCATCCATCTCCTGTCCTGTTCTTATCTTTGAAGAGCTAATATAGATAGATCTATTACTTGTGAATGTAAGCATGGAAGATCTATTGGGTTGCTTAATCTTTGTGTTCTGAGCTCTAGCATGAAGAAGATGGAGCAGGCCTTTGTATATCAAGAAGTAAGTATCTTCCATATTTTTCTTCTTCATTTAATTAGCTTTATTATTGTCTTTCTTCTGGGTGTTGCAATGGCTTCCAAAAACAGAAAAGTTATGATGTTGAAACATTTATCAGGAATATATAAGAAATCCAAGAGGAGTGCAGCTCTTTACTTGCAGATGGCTGCCTTTCTCTTCTCCAAACGCTCTTGTTTTCCTTTGCCATGGTACCCCTCTCTCTCTCTCTCAGAGCTCTCTGTTCTCATAGGTGCGATTATTAAATTCGTATCGATTAATGGAGTTTGCAGGTTATGGCATGGAGTGCAGCGGCTTCATGAGAGGTAATAAATTCTCTCAAACAACTCATTTTTCTTTGTCTTTTCCACTTTGTTAGTTCTACCCACTGCATCCTAATTGTCTCTGTGCATTGCTCCAATGGTTGCAACAATTTTCTATGTTTCCCAGACGTACCTTTGATTGATCCAATTTATGTACCGTTGGTATAGTTGATTTAGATGAGGTGAAATTATGATAAAAGTTAAATAAAATATTATTTTTTAATATTAATATTATTTTAAAATTTAAAAAAGTTGAATTTATTATTATATTTCGTATAAAAATTTAAAAAAATTATAATAATAAAATGAGATGAAATAAAAGATTTTCAATATCTAAAGGAGACTTAATCTAATATTTTAAAACATCGAATGGTCACGTTAATTAATCTCTTTTATATTTGCCTTTTTTTTGTCTTTTCTTTATCTTTGCATTCAATTGACAATAGATTGTGGGTATCAACTTCAATGTGATTTTAATGATTTACATCTTTCTCTCTGATCATTTGCATCTTTTAACATGTACAAATTAAAGAATCCCAAAAACGAAAAAAGTTACCAAATTACCAAAAGAAAAGTTGCAACACCAACCCTTTAAGAAACTATTATTGGCAAAGCTTCAAAGTTCCAACCACCCCAATAAGTAACTTTTCAAATTTCAGCCAGAAATTTGTTCACCTAACCTGTCCAAAAGACCAAAAGCCTGCTTACGCTATTATTAATGAGTTTTGCTGCATGAAAGAACAAATCCTGGTTTTAGAGGGAGGGATCATACAATGTATCTACAATAACTTTAATTTCTATCTCTGTGGATCTTTTGAGCACTTTGAATTGTTAATAAGTAGTGTAGAGTTCACTCACCCATTGCCATCTCTGTGAATCTTTTGGGTACTGAGGAAAGTACTTCACTATTATTTATTATTTTACTATTATTTAGTATTTTATCATTATTTTTTATTATTTTTTTTATTACTATTCACGTAACATCTCACTACCCAAATGCAACCTAAATCTAGATCTATAATTCGAGATGGAATACCCCATTTCTAACCACCACCATCCCTTAAAGATGCCCATTATTTGCAAGCTTCAAAATTCTAACCATCTATAAGCACCTTGGTTGAAATTTGTTCACCTAATACATTATATGTAGGAACTAGCATAGATAAGGTACTTTTCTTGTGAGAAAGTTAGATTTTTTTTGTTAGAATTCTAGTTTTTAAATTCAAAGAGAAACATACACGAAAACTGTGAGTTCTGTAATATTTATTGTTATATTAGCAAATATTTTAAATAGTAAATGTAAATAAATATTAAATCATCTCTATGATATTATAAATTTCTCTTTCCAAATCTAAGCTTAGAATTTGTAATGAAATTCTAAAATATTCTGATCTGAAAATACCCACTTCTGATGATCACGGTCACCGCCAAAAAAAGAAAAAAGTGTCTCACTTTCGGTGTAACATCTATTAGCTAATTACAAAAGTCTCTTGTACATCCGTACTTGAACTCTTGACCCAACCACATCGATTCTTTTGGGGGTGAACTAGTAGCTAGTGACCGCACACTAAAATGTCTATTATTGGCATTTAATTTTTTCCGAAGCCTTTTAAATTGTACTTGCTATTTAGGATATATAAATCTCGTACACCTGTTTTTGAAATAAATGTATAAATTCATAATATATATGAAAAAAAAAAAATTTAATAATAGACTTATCACAATGACCTTTCTCTGTAGAGATAATTAACATGGATAATGATAGACTTATTATTTCCTATCATATTTTTATTACTACATAATGTATTTGAAATTTTTATTTTTTATTTTATTTTAAGTATTTTTTTAATATCTTTAATCATTAAGAAAAATCTCAAAAAATATATAATTTTATTAATAATTACTATTTTAATTATTAAGTAAGAGAAAAATAATAAAAAAAAATTAAAAGTAATAAAGAGAGTAGTAAAAAATTATTAACATGTCCTCTGCACCAACGTTATCGTTTCTGTTTTTTCAGAATCAGACAGGGTGTAAGGGTGCACATAAGAAAACTGCACTACATTTTTTTTTCTACTCTCGCTCCAGGCAGAAAATAGACAATACTATTGAAGATAAAGTTTAGCGGCCATTTGTTGTCTGTCCATATCCTCAGCACCAACGATGTCTTCCTAATCCTAAGTGACCTCACTGAACAAACCCATCAGAGAGCACTGGTGTCTGGTCACCGCATCATATATCTTATCTTCTTCTTGGTTTGTGGGAATAAGAAAATGACCAAAATCCTGGTGGGGTTTGGGTCGGCACTAGGCTTTCTTTTGCCTGAGGCTCATGATTATCATTAAGGATACTGTTGAAACCCTCGCTTTTTCTTTTCCTCTTCCATGTTATATCATCTTTTGAAAAACACAATTATATATATATATATATATAAAAAGAAGGAAAGAAATACGAAAAGCTCATCAACTACAACTTAAATTTCCAATATTAAGAGAAGGGGCGGCTACTATGCCGCCCCATTTTGACCGCTGGGCATACCGCCCAGCGTAAATTTTTTTTTTTTTTTTTTTTTACATTTTTTTAACATATTTAAATATATTTAAAAAATAAAAAAAATATACCAATACACTTAAAATTACTTCCTTAACTATTAAGTAAAAATAAAATAAAATAAAAAAATAAATTTTGACTAGGTGTCAAATAGAGGTGTCAAATTAGGGAGACAAAATAAACTTTCTCTTAAAAGAATAGAATACCTTCGAATCAATGTACATTAACAATAATGATAGGTTAATATCTTACTATTATTTATTTATTATTTATTTATTTGATTTTTTTTTAATTTTTTAATTTTATTTTATGATTAAAGAAGTGAGTATTAATAAAATTATATATTTTTTTAATAATTAAAAATATTAAAAAATATTTAAAAAAAATGATAAAAAAATGTCCTTAGTATTAGGTGGATACTAATTGAACCCTATTATTATCCGTACATTAATAGTGATGACAGGTGAGAACTGCATTAATGTATGATGAAAATATTATCATCGATGGTACGGTATACGCACGTGTTTAATTACATATAATTGTATCGAACCAGCTGTCATTATTTATAGTGCTTGTCTCACTTTAAACATCCTCCTTTAATTCTCTCTCATGAAAAAAACTTCATTTAAATTATTTAATTATCTTTAAATTATAATCAAAATAACTAAATAGTGTTGGTGTTAGAACTACGCTCGCTAGCTATTAATTGCAATCCTCTTTAATTATTTGATCTAATTATTTTAAGAGAAAGAAATATAAGCACAATATGAACTCGATATTATGCACTTGTCGGGTTCATATTGTCCAAAAATCTTATAAAAACGACATCAAATAATATTAGTAGGATTCACGTAAAATGTCTTATATCTGTATCTATCTAGTGTTAGAACTTAAATATTAAGATTGTGTTTGGATAGTGAGGTATTTTTAGATATTCTGTGAATAATAATAAAAAAATAATGATAGATGAATAATAATAAAAAGTAATAATAAAATAATTAATAGTAATAAATACCTGAAAATATCTAAGAATATCTCGTATCCAAATCATGCATTATTTTCTCATGTTTTATGCGGAAGGGATCATAGGCATAGGAATTGTTTATTATGGTCATGAACGAACTGAAATTGGGTAAATCGTAAAAGGACCAATCAATACCATCTATGTTGCTGTTTTGCTACACGACAATGAGATATATATGTGGTTGAATCGTAAGTGGGTCAGGCTCCGACTGGAACAATAAGGAGTGTCTCCTTTTGGGTAAGCAGAGTGAATAATACTAAAGTTAATCACTGTGTATTGTATTAAATCATTGTCCTCTAAAACTCGTGGAAAGATTGGAAGAGATCTTTGGAAAATGTGTTTTAACAGATGCCCAGTGGATTGACATGATGAGATATTGGTTGTTCCAGAATGTGGGATCAGGCTTGCGCGGGCGGGATATGCTGTGTTTGGGATTGATTACGAAGGACATGGACGGTCTAAGGGTGCTCGTTGTTACATCAAGAAGTTCGAAAACATCGTTAATGATTGCTATGATTTCTTCAAGTCAGTTAGCGGTATGCTTCTGATTTATGATCATGATCATGATCATCATCTCAATTAGCCACCGATCGATCGTAATATATAATATCCAATAGTACCCCGGCCCCTAAAATATATTCACAATGGTTAACTTCTCAGTGCAGGAAGAGTACAGGAATAAGTGCAGGTTCTTGTATGGAGAGTCGATGGGAGGGGCAGTGGCCCTACTTTTGCATAAAAAGGACCCTTCTTTTTGGAATGGTGCTGTTCTTGTTGCACCCATGTGTAAGGTATATATGTATACTTTCCATGAGATAAAATCGAACTTAGCTAATTGTTTGATTAAATGCCAATAACTATATATTGTTTAATTAGTACTCTCCATCCCCCAAAAAAGTTGACGTGAGATTATGTGATACATTGGTAGATCTCCGAGAAGGTGAAGCCACACCCTGTGATTGTGAATATCTTGACGCGAGTTGAAGATATTATTCCAAAATGGAAGATAGTTCCCACAAAGGATGTGATCGATGCGGCCTTCAAAGACCCTATCAAGCGCGAAGAAGTAAGATTATTACTTATCTGCAATTGTAATCAATAAGATCATTAGGATACATTAGCCATTCTCTGAAGATCTAAGTCAAGCTGCGTATCTATTTTCTTTCCATGATGGACACAGATAAGGAGCAACAAGTTGATTTACCAAGACAAGCCTAGGCTGAAAACTGCACTCGAGATGCTGAGAACAAGCATGAGCCTTGAAGAAAGTTTAAACGAGGTTGTCGTTTTGCTTTCAAACTACTGTTCTTTTTTTTTTATTATTATTATTAATTTATTAGTGACAATCAGAGCAGACGTCTTTCATTTTTTTTTTTTTTTTTTTTTTTGCATTAATTATGGCTGGCTGGTATTTGTGCAGGTGACCCTTCCATTCTTTGTGTTGCATGGGGAAGCAGATACAGTGACAGACCCAGAAGTAAGCAGGGCATTGTACGAGCAAGCCAGCAGCTTAGACAAGACCATAAAATTGTACCCAGGAATGTGGCACGGTTTAACGTCTGGAGAGCCCGACGAGAACGTCGAGATTGTGTTTGCGGACATCATAGCTTGGCTTGGCAAGCACACGAGCGATAACAGCGCTGTCACCGTTCGACCAACTCACCACCCATTTAACAATGGCATTGAGATAGCCGTCGCCTCCGCCGCATCACCTGCCACAATAAACAGACGAAGGCAAAGCAGCAGCTATCTTTGTGGATTGAGGGGACGGCGCCGGATGTTCCATCGCTCTGCTATGTAGCCCACTCTTTAACCGATCGAGTGCTTGTGTCTGCTCCTAAATAATCTTTTTCGGTATGACGAGTACGATCTATAGCGGTCTTCGTTTCCTCCCAAAATTTGAAGTGAATTTTGAAAAGGAATTGAAATAAGTGGCCTGTTTTCTCCTGCGTACGTCTCCGGTGATTGCATTACGTAGAGCATATACTACACACTAACTATAATTATGCCAAAAATTTACACGTTTGATTAGAGAAACTATTTCAACTCATCTCGTCTTATCTAATTATTATAATTTTTTTAAAACTCGTACACAAAATATAATAAATAATTTAACTTTTATAAATTTAAAAAAAAATAATATTAAAAAATTACATTTTAACAATATTTTATTAAACTTTCATCTCATCTATGTAACTAAATGAGTCTGTCCAGATTTGGACTTGAGATAAGAAATTTGAAAATAATAATTAAATAGCATGTGAATAGTATTGAAATAGTTTGAGTTGATATATTTTATAAGATTTTGAAAAATGAGAGAAAAGATTAAATAAAAAAATTATAAAGTTAGAATATTATTTATTAATATTATATATATTTTAAGATTTGAAAAAAATTGATCTTTTTTTTTTTTTTTTTTTTTTTGAAAGTTTAAGAAATTTATAATAATTAAGTGAAAAGTTAAAAGTTTGAAACTGAAAAGTGTTTGTACTTGAGTAATATTTGGATGTTGAGATGAAATGAGATAGGTTGAGACTATCTCAACAACCAAACAAAGTCGTTGCATTTGCATGTTAAGGTGATTTCAAATGATCTGAGTTCATTTATGAATAATAATATTTTGTGAGTTCTATTGAGATGTGTTTGAATGTAAATATATTAAAATATGTGTTTGAATATATAAAATAGATTGAAATGGATTTAACTTTTTATGAAAAGTTTAAAAAAATAATTGATCCCATCAATTATTAGTTTGAAATGAGTTGAGGTGATCTTGAAATCCAAACATAGCCTTACGTGCAATTTGGATAATGAGTTGAAATGAGAGTTAAAAGTTGAAGAAAATATTATTAAAATATTATTTTTTTAATACTATTATTATTTTAAAATTTGAAAAAATTAAATTGTTTATTATAATTTGTGTAAAAATTTAAAATATTTATAATAAAAAAATAAAATACTTTCACTATCTATCAACCATCTAATCACTTGCATCGACCACACCCAAATATTTCCATGTGTGTTGCATATCAATTTGAAAGCGTAAGAATTGAAGATGTTGGGATATAGAATTAAATATCAATCACTATAAAACCGTTACAAAAATTCATAGCTTGTCTTCAATGAAATAGCTGTGACAACCGGTTTAGGTTTGTAGAGTATTCAAACTCTAAAAATTAAAACTGGACAGAAATTGATGACACAATGTTTTCAGTCTTATAATAATTATAGTCGCTTTTGCAATCTCCAAGGAAAAAAAAAAAAAAAAGATGTCAGGCAGCCTTGAATTGAGCTCTATGATGATTACATGTTGTTCAAGTTCTGCATCACCTGGCAGTTTTGTTGTGGATTGTTTTGGACTGGTTTGTTTACGTGGGTAAGATGATAAAAAAAAAAATTGAATAAAATATTATTAAAATTTAATTTTTTAATATAATTTTTATTTAAAAATTTAAAAAAATTAAATTATTTATTATATTTTATATAAAAATTTAAAAAAATTATAAAAATTAGATGAGTTTTCATCTACCAAACCAAATAAGACTAGTTCGTGATTTGTCATTTATTTGTTTGGAAAATAAGAGTATGCCCACCAAATATGCTCACTAAATATGCCTAATCATATATTTTTATTTTTATTTTTATTTTTTAATAATTAAGAAAATAATTACTAATAAAATTATATTTTTTAATTTTTTTAATAGTTAAAAATGTTTAAAACATATTAAAAATAATAATAAAAGAAATTATTTGTACTAATGTACACTTTTGATAGTAGCCCCAGCATTCTCCCATTTTGTTTATATCGAACTACTGTTAGAATTGCTCGAAGATGATAGGGCACGTATTCCGAGTTACTCTGCTCACCAAGGGCCAGAGGGACCCATCAGGCATCAGAAGAATTTTCCTTGACTTCTCTTTACACGATGGTAGTTGAAAGCCTTTTAGCTGTCAAAAAGGGGAACTTGTGAACCTAACAAAGCCACCCACACCCCCACCCAACACTGAAAAGCCTTTGAATCCTGCCTGTGAAATGGTAGTCGTTATTCTTATGACAAGGCTCGAGGGTGACAATCTACTCCATGGAACTCTCAGCGGAATATCATGTCTTTTGACTTGCTCTTCGAAAGTATTTCATTTTTTTTTTTTATCATTTCCTAATTCAATCTCAAATTATAGTAATTTTTTTTATTAGAACTTAATAATTTCTCAAATCTAAAATGAAACACTTTAAAAGACAGAATCTGCTTTAATTGATTATGGGAAAGAAAAAAGTGAAAAACTATCAAGTTTCCACGTATACAAATGCAGATATTAATTGGAAAAATTATATTTTGAGCAAGAAATCCATGGTTCCTCTGCAAGCTAGTCCAATTTAAACAGGAATAAGATAGATGCAGAAGATATAAGCAATTGCTGCAGGCCTCGTAACAAATAGGACTTAAAAAGAACTTTGGGAATCACCAATCTATTTAAACGGCAAAGGGGCAGTAACCCAGAAATTACAAACCTCAGATAAAAATAAAGTGCCACAAGGTACACCTCTTAAGTACCTATTGTAAAGACGGATAAACGAGCTCACATGCTGCTCTGCTGTTTCTGGTGTTGTTGCTGTATTGTCGGGAGGGGGTAAACCTATTTCCCCAGACAATGATCCTTAATTTCCCTCTGTCACTCTTAAAAACTATATATTGTGGCTTAGAATTACATGGTGGTTGTGGAAACGCCTTCCTTGTGGTCTCCAAAGATGCGTTTTCGGAAGTCCGAGACCATTAGAGGAAGGCCCTTGCGAAGTTCCACCTTTGGTTCCCAACCAAGTAGCTCTTTAGCCTTGGTGATATCAGGCTTCCTTTTGTGTGGGTCATCCTCTGTGTTGGGTTTGTACTCTATCTTTGCATCTGGGTCAATTGTTTCCTGGACCACCTGCATCAATAATAGAGCGCAAAAATAAATTATTCGTATCATATAATTGTATATTTGCTACAACAGAGCTCTGTTGGGCAGGGCCACTTTGTCTTCTCTAAAACTAGAAAATCTAAACATTAAGAATCATAAAGGACAACAAAAATTAATTCTATCCTAAAAGAAATGGCATGGAACAGGAAACTCCAAAGAAAAGGGATGCATTCCATAGGAAGAGCAATAAACTTACATGAGCAAGCTCAAGCATGGTGAATTCACCCGGATTTCCAAGATTGAAAGGTCCCACATGTTCTCCTTCCATAAGGCGCATCAGACCCTCCACCTATAGTAGCACACATAGTACACATCAAACTAAACAATCTCCATAACCCTGAGCAGTAGCTACTAACCGTAATTGCAAGTTTACCATAAAAAACACTAATCAAATGGAAAAAATCATATAACCAATTTCATTTTGGACTTTTTTTACAACATCGACTGTTCCACATCAATCCCTCTCACAGTTGGGACCAATAATGAGACAAACCTTCTGATAATGCGTTGTGGAGGCAACCATTCATGGTATGAAATAGAACCTACCCATTTTGTTCTAGCGAAAAGCCTACCCCAGATACCTATTTTAAGAAATCAATTAAATAGGTATTTTAGTCAATGGAATGCCAGCCTACCACAGATACCCAACTACCCCAGAAGGCATCTCCCTTTCCATGGTTTACCAAAATTGGCATCAAATGTAAATTTTCATATAAGTATGATCAATTAAATGCTGAAATGAACATAGGAATCCTGCTTTCAACTTTTACAGTTCTGAAAGAATTCCAATTGGCTCTGCAATCTGGACCAAGTTTTATATCAAGGTGGCCGGGCAATTAAAATGACAGGCCTGCCTTAGGCTATCAAATTGGCTCTTTTCGGAAATTGATGTATGCCTCATGAGAAATAGAGGTAACAAACTTATGAATAGACATAAAGACAAGGAAACCCATTTGGACCTATATACCACAAGGCAAGACATTTACCATTTTAAGTAGTCTGAAAACTGATTCGGCGCCCAACACACACATGCACATATAAACAAATTCAGTGTACTTTCTGAGGCATATACAATAATTTTCTTTAACAAAAAGGATGTATGCTGCTCGTTAAAAAAAAATGATGTATGCTTCATGATGGAAATTACTCTACCAGCACACCAACTATATATAACTTCCAAATTAGGCACCAAATTTCCACAAATTGTGTTATTTTATATGCATCATCACGCACACGGGGTAAATAATTATGTATTTTAGGCTAAGCTATGCATAATGCCAAGCTTTCTATCAAGTAACCATATACAAACAAGCCTAAAGCAATTGCATCCGGTTAGGAACTTCCAATCAAAGTATCGTAATCTTGGCCTTAAATCTTTAACCATTGAAAGTTCAAGTAATATGGTATAAGAAGCAATTGGAGATTTAAAAAGCGTATCAAAACCAACTTGTAATAGAAAGAAAAAAGGCCTAAAATTATTATTTTGGCATCATCAAACAGAATAAATAAAGTAGAAACACCCATTTCGAACTTGGCAAAGAAACCAGTACTATTAACGTACCAGGTCAGATACATATTGGAAGCTCCTAGTCTGCTTCCCGTCACCATAAACAGTCAAAGGCTCCTTTCTTAATGCCTACACAACATCACCATTAATAATCATTAAGAAACTAATTAATTAATTTAAAAAAAGAAAAAGACAGCTCATTTTGCGAGAATATCCTCAAAGATCTACCAACCTGGGCAACAAAGTTGCTCACGACACGACCATCATCGATGCACATTCTAGGCCCGTAGGTGTTGAATATTCTCGCAATCCTAACCTGCAACGCAACAAAACAAGCCCATGTACATACATAGTTACATACATCCATCCATTCATGATACTGCAGACATAACAAAAAAAAAAAAAAAAAAAAAAAAAAAAAGAAGAAGAACAACAGTGGGGACCACTTTATTTCTCAATTAAAAATGTTATATAGCTACTGACCTCAACTTCTGCACCTCTATGGTAGTCCATGGTCAACGTTTCAGCCGTACGCTTTCCCTCGTCGTAACAACTTCTAACACCTGTCGAACAGACAGGATCCCAAACGAAACTGTCAGATCTACTTCTTTTTTGAAAAAAAAAAAAAAAACAGAAAAAGAAAACTATTAGTTTCTTTTCTATCCGAGATTACACCAATGCCCTCCAACTCTCCCCCTTTTTACTGTTCTAAGCCATTGATCGGGAGAGGGAGAAAAAATCAAATTCAAGACGCAATCTACACCGTTCGATTAGTAGACCCGTCAATCACGGACTACTCCTTTTTTGAAGTCGCGGGACCCACTACCATGGCCACGTGGCCCGACTTTCAAACAAACGACAACTGGAATCCTACTACACTTACTCCCTGTTCCAGCGCTAATTAGACCAGCACCTTGAAACCATGCTAAGGTGCACCGTCTCGACAAAAACGAAACGCCGTCCACCGGACAGAAACGAAACGCGTGATGTCTAAATCAAGTTGGCGCCGGCGAAATAGAATGCCGCAAAAGAGAAAATAGACAATGAAACAACGTGAACTCACCGATGGGATTGACGTTTCCCCAGTAGGTTTCGACCTGGGGGTGCTGCAGGGGATCTCCGTACACCTCACTGGTGCTCGTTAGCAAAAACCGCGCACCGACCCTCTTTGCCAGCCCCAGCATGTTCAGGGTTCCCACCACATTGGTCTTGTGAGAAAAAACTCGCAATTAAGGAAACACAGATGATAAAAAAGAGGAGAAAAGAAAAATAAATAAGAGGAGCGTCTATGAAAAACACGTTGATTGATTGAAAAGGATATGATGGTCTTGACGGGGTTGAACTTATAGTGGACGGGAGAGGCGGGGCAAGCGAGGTGGTAGATCTGGTCGACTTCGAGCAGGAGAGGCTCGACGACATCGTGCCGGATGAGCTCGAACCTGGGGTTCCCGAAGTGGTGCATCACGTTCTCTTTCCTCCCCGTGAAGAAGTTATCGACGACGATCACGCTATCTCCTCGCTCCATCAGACGGTCCACTAGATGGGACCCGACGAACCCGGCCCCACCCGTTACCACGATCCGGAGCCCCTTGCGTTTCAGCCCCAGTGGTACCTTCCCGCCCGAATTGTACATCGGGAAGGCGGAACGGTCCTCGTAAAGGGCGGGCCTGTCGTGGACCATCCGGTTCGCGTCGGAGTCGAAGTTGGTCTCGTGGATCGGGACATATCCGTGCCCGTACGAGACGCTGGACGGAGAGGAGGAGGGGAGGAGACTAAAAACGAGGGTCGCTATAGCAATGCCAACGAGGACGAAGACGAGCCGTTGCTCCCGCAGCATGTACCGAATCGGACGCGTTACGGAGAGCCACGGCTTCGGTCGCTTCGGCGAGTACGTGTCCGACACGGGTTGGCTCTCATGGCCTCTGAAAATCAGCTCCGAGCCCATCTCCTCGCTCTTCTACAAATCAAAATTCCGTGTGCGGGCCTCTCTCTCGATATAGGGAAGTATCGGTATCTGAGTGAGTAACGAGTTAACTCACCGGGGAACAGAGTGGCTCCGGTGGGTGTGAGATTTTTCCTTTCCCTCTCGAGGGTCTCTGGTGCAGCGTTTGGGGGTTCGGGGTCGGGGTTTGGTATTTATGCTTTGAGAGAATGTTAAACTACGCCTGGATTTTGGTGGTATTACGGAACTACCCCTGTCTTGGTTAAAAGTGTTGTATATTTTGACTTTTAAACGTTGGAAAAATGGAATAACATAAATTTTGGAATAGGTGAATGGGGTTGGGACTTGGGAGTCGGGCCCCTAAGGTTAGACGAGACCAAGGTAGACGTGCCTGAAAAATAGGACAATCGCCAAAGCTAATAAGCTCATTTGAATCGTATAGAAAGTTCAAACGAAAGATCGTGCGCGCACCTACCACCAGCAAAGTATTTCTAATCCCCTCGGAAATGATTTTACGAAATCAAATAGAGTGCACATATATGTAACATGTATACCTGTAACAAAATATTTAGGAGCTGTTTAGATAGTGAGATAGGATGAGATATTTTTAGATAAAAGTTAAAAATTAAATAAAATATTATTTTTTAATATTATTATTATTTTAAGATTTAAAAAAATTAAATTATTTATTATATTTTATGTGAAAATTTTAAAAAATTATAATAATGAGATTAGATCAAATAAAATGAATTGAGTGTTTCTTAATCCAAATGACTGTTTAGGCAACATTTGGAAACCTATAACTTAATTATATAAATATATATATATATATATATATATATATATTAAATGGGGTTGGTGTTAATTGGAGTTGACGATTATGTAATTTGATGTCTATTATTATAGGAGAAATGTTTTTTAACCATAAAAAAATTGATTCTATAAAAGTAATTTCATAAACGGATGTGATTTGACATAATATATTAAATTATAGAATTATTTTTATTGTAAAATTGATCTAATATATTATATAAAATTATATTAGTTTATATGTCTACTTTTATAAAATCTTTTTGAAACTACAACATTTTTTTTTTAATATAATGTTAGCAATTTAAGGTCAATATATAAATATATATATATATATATATATATATTTAGAGTCATATATAGTAAAGTTAATAAATAGTTTGACATTGAATAAGTCTTAAAGAGGTCATTAAAAAAAATGTATAAGGGCTCGTAAGTGCTCTTTTTTGGGCCATTTGGTCCCAACATTAGCCATTAATTAGTAATGGATGAGTCGCCACCCATTAGGACTAGATCAAAACCAAACCCCTCGTGTCACCCATTAATTTCTCGTGCAAAGACATATTTATGAATATGCAACAAATTAATTGCGTTACAGCTAATAACGTACGTATCAAGTGAGTGCAATTCTTCTAACGTGGTTAAAAGATGATACACCTGACAAACATACGATTTAATGCATATATAATATGTTCACTAAACTGTGTAATATTCTCAAACAAGAAGGGATCTTATAGTCTTCATCAATTAATAGATAGCCAATCGATCGAGGAATATGGCCCCAGAAGAAACCGCCCTCAAGTCTTGACTTTGAGTGGCTCAATAGTCAATAGCGCGCAGCCCCTCCCTAGCTATGTTACATCCTTCCTAATTAATTTATAGGAAATTTGGTGGAAACTTTGGAGTGATTTGGAAGCAGTTCATTGGTTAACGTAACCAAACTTGCACCAATAGAATATTTGCTGGTTACACCTAAACACTATTTTTTTTTTTTTCCCCATATTTCCCTTTCTATTTTATGATGTTGGTTGTGGGTTAATGCTAGCTAGATATATAGCCTATAATGTAAGTCGCGTATTTATTTTAAAAAATAGTAAAATTTATTATTAAAAAATAATTTTTTTATGTGAATTTTAAATTTATTTATTTTTTTAAAAATAGTGCAAAGATGATTTCTCTTTCCATTTTTGGTTTAGATCTTTCTATCTTTTTTGAAGGGATTAAAGTCATTTAAAGCAAAAACCTCGTAACGTAAAGGGAATAATAGTTCATTACTTTTGATGGATACAAATATTTTATCGTTCTTCACTTTATCTTACACAAGGAAAGTGGAAAGTGGAAAGTGGAAGTAACCCCCGTTCTCATTGCCGGAAAGTGGATAGTTAGATGAAATTTTGGTTTTAGATGAAAATTAAAAATATTATTTTTAATATAATTATTATTTTAAGATTTAAAAAAGTTAAATTATTTATTATATTTTATGTAAAAATTTAAAAAAATTATAATGATGAGATGAGATGAGACGAAACTTTGTATCTCATCCCACTTGCCAAACTTGCCCAGATCTTTTATCTTAATTGTTTATGTACATACCGATTTTTCAGGATTGGATGTTGAACTGAGTTGAGATGAACTGAATTCTTTATGAATATTAGTGAATTGAGATGGTTGAGTAAGTTTTGTAGAGTCTATCTAAGATGTGTTCGGATGTTAAGAAAAATTTAAATATATTTATGAGAAGTTAAAAAAGTCATGAATCCCGTATGTAAAGAGGTGTTGAGTTAAAAATAAAGTTGTGGTCCCACGTGTAAAAAAATTTTGAATTGAAATAAATTTAGTAATTTAAGAATTAAAATTTTAAATGTTAGACTAAAATTAAAATTAACCTAAACTTAATTGATTTCAATTCAATCCAAATTTCAAACATAACCTTATTTTCGGTCCCTGGAAAACTCTTTTCTCCTATTTTTTCTTTTATTTTCTTGGCAGATTGATTAAAGAGGTAAGATATGGTGATATATATCCGCCCATAAACAACGTCCACGTGGCACCCGAACAACCTCAACATGTGTCGATTTGTCACGCCAGTCAAAAAGATCAACAAAACCATGATCTGCTTGTAGCCCACAAAGACAAACCGCCCAAGTCGACGTCGTTGATCAGTTCCCTCTTCGAAAAATATTAAAATAGTCCCATGTTTTTCCCTTAATTGATCATTCTCAAACAATGAAGTGCAGTGGATGCAAACTCATGCCAGTCTCCACTCTGACATTTCAGTTTATGATCTGCGCAGGCTGAATCATAATCGCCATTCGAAGATAGTTCCTCATCTTATAAGTTTTGAACAAGAATCATTGGATGGGATGGGGACCATTTTACAGTTAAAAGTGTTTGCTGTACCGCGTGTGTGGTCACCCCTCCTTTTATACATCTGATGTTTTTATTAACGTACGTGCTGCTTGCTTGGGGAAAAGAAAGCGAGCTAGCTCAAGGGACAACAGCTTTGCACGTTGGGAGAGCGACAGAAGTTGCACATGTATTTCAATCCTTGCAAAGAAACGGCCACTTCTGAGGAAACCCTTTTCTTCTTGTTCTCCATGATTCACGATGCTATTATAATCATCAAATTCACTTATCATGCATTGTTTATTCTATCTTTTGGTTGGGAAAGTCGTCCAGCCTGCAGAAAGAAACCCCCCCTCCCCATGGAGTATTTTTCCTTTCAGGGTTAGCTGGCGATGATCAAGACCTCGCACCACACCCACGAATATATTGGTGGGGGCACTTTTTGTACACTCGGAAAAACTCCTAGCTAGATTAGATGGCGGTTGGTTTTGTATTAATCAGGTCATGGGTGTCATCCATGTAGGCTAATAAAATATTATTAGGTATTTCTAAAGTACGGATGACATTATACTCTCATCCTATCATAACGTGTAATGTAATAAAACTTGCATATCCTATCATAATTACAGATGATATGGTGTCATTTATTCATACTCTTAAGAATACCTAATAATTGCTCTATTTTAAGAGGCATATCTTTTGACCAATACCAATTTTTTTTGGTGTTCATCTTCCCCAGCTTTTCGAAACCCTCTGAGTACAGTATGGAAGGATATTTAATTTGCCATTTGCAAGTTACAACTATGTACCTTTTCTACTGTCCATCTGTTTTATATTACAATGAAGAAATGAGATGAAGATCAAATTAAGCTCGTTATATAAACTTTAACTACAATTTCAACTAACTTTGATATGTCGTATGGATCATCAGATCATTTATGCTGAATTACATTTCATATATATTATAGTGCCAACTTATGCCTGTTTGCCTTCTTTGTATCACTACAACAAAAATTCGTTTTTGGGACAAAATGAAAATCGTCCCAAAAACTAAGATGTAGGGATGAAATTCAAATTTCGTTCTAGAAAAATGACGAAAGGTGTTTATCGTTTAAACATGTTTGAACGGTATATGTGACATCGGATCAGAATAGAAAATTATTTTGATGACTAGCTAAGCAAGGAAAGCTAGATATTGAGATTGAGAAAATCTCAAATAGAGAGAAACTCTGAGATTAAGATTTTAATATTAAATAAATCAATCCTCCTTTTTGAAGCCAACAAGCCGGGCTTAAATAGCTAACGAAAAATGGCAAATCAATAATTAAGACCAAACAATAAAATACGAAATAAGATAATTATGACTAAGATCTAGTCTAAGAATCCAAAATAAAATCGTTACTATAGATAAATATTACCATAAAAGAAAATTAACCAAAAATGAAAAAGTTGACTAAAGTTGACGTTTCGGAGGTAAAAATGACTGATTTCGGAGTTGACAAGGGGCCCACTAGGTGGAGCATGGTAACCACAATGTGAGCACCGCAGTGAGTTTTCCAGATTGGAGTCATATGTGCAATTCTAACACCTATAACCAAAGCTACAGTTAAAATACGGATGTCATACCTATCCTCGTCCAACCAAGATATAAGTTTCCTCGCCCAACCAAGGGATAACTCTCTTTATTCATCCGAGGGATAAGTCTCCTTACCCAAATTTGCTGCTCCTCGCCCAATTCTTTATCTCTTCTCGAGGTAGTCCAGTGCTTTTAATGTCACATCTGTCAGCTAAGCCTCATCAGCCTCAGATTCAAACTCAGATCCCCCTGCATCAATATGTAGGGATGAAAAATAAAATAACCGTTCGATCATAAAAAAAAAAAGGTTAAAACAAAATAAAATAAACATTCGGACATATATTACATATATTCGAATGACAATTTGACGCATTTAAATGAAAAAATTTAGGGAGACATTAACTTAGTGAACATACAACAATGTTCAAACGTCAACATTAATCAATGTTCGAACATATATTATATTTGATCGAACGGAGAATTGGTGGATTAAGTCACTAAATTCAGAGGGAAATTGAGTTACAATTCAAACATATTACTGTACCATTCGAACTAATAAGTTAATCGATGTTCGAATGTAAAATACAGAGTTTGAACAATAATTTATTGCAGAAATATATCTGGCAAGAATGGAAAAACGTTCGAATGGTATATATTCTGTTCGAACGGTGACATTAATTTTATAGAAAATTTCAATTTAAAAATATATATAATAGAAATCAATAATTAATTTAGAAAAAAAAAATCATTCATAATTAAATTAATTTTACAAAATACAAAATATTATTTATACAAAAAAGTACAAATAAAAGATATAGAGATGGGCGTGTCTCTAGCTGTGTTAGTCGAGTACTGATTGTGACCTAAGTCACAGATATGACATCAATCTTTGTACACAACTTATATATGTTAGCATTAATCTCTGTACGTAAGTTAGAGATGACACTACGGATCTACATACGCAATGCATCAATCGCCTTTCATGTATGTGCACGAATCTCTGCACGCACTATATCTACAATCTCATCACAAGTAGCAGTGTGTGAAGCCTCGGCCAGCGTGGATGTTTCACCGACCGATACTCCACGACCTATCGGTGTGCATCTCCCTAAGTATCGACTGGCTCTAACATATGAGCATGAAGACGAGGTCTCGAGTGTCCCATGCTTCGTGACAAGGTGGATGAGTTGATCGATCGGTCCAACCGACTCCTGGTCCCGCTCAGCAATATCTGGCAAGACCCCAGCATATTGCAGAAATCATGTGATCAAGATCCCAAAAGACAATATATCCGTCATAATGTTGGAAGCCTCTGATCGAATTCTATTGAATATATAACCCACTAGGTCGATAAGCATCCCACGAGCGGTGCATATCATAAATTTCGCCCGATCCATGCCAACCTCTGTCTTGTGCTGCTGATGATCAATATTGTTGGCAATGATTAAGTTCATGATCTTGAAAAGTCTAGATAAATCAACCTATTTGATACTCTTCATCTCATCATAAAGAGGTGCATCTGGGCTAACAACTAACTGCCTCACCTCATGATCAGTGAGGTCATTAAGTCCATCTCTATCAGAGCCCCTATCCTCAGCCATCGCCCCATTAGCTGTAGACTCTCTGGGTACCACGTTTGGATATGCAGTGTGCAAACGTGGAATACCAATGAAATCAGCAAGTCTATCCGCTAAAAATGTATATGAAGATCCCTGTAAGGAGATCGTGTATGCCTAATCGTCATTTCGGCTGCAACCACCGAACTCTCTATAAAACTCAGAGGCGATGTCAATATAGGAAACGAGGTCTCATGCTTCATCCTTCTGGTCGAGTATTGGTGTCCAACCACACTCGGTGAAGACGGATGTCAAGGAACAACCCTCCCAGGTGAAGTTAGAGATCTTCACTTGATGCTCTAATAAAATCATCCTCTTTGGATATGATTCGCTGAAGGGTTGCCCTAGTCTGCCACGTTTCTTTCCCCTACAAGATATTGTCAACCTGAAATTTAAAAAATAAAATTAAGAAAATTAGTTATAAAATATGATACATAAACCTTCATGAAATTATATGTTGATAATTAATATAATTTAAAATTGTTTTGTGTTATGCTGTTCGATTGAACCGCTAGGTATTCGAATGTCACAATAGTAATTCAAACGGTTACATAACTGTTCAAACACTATTGAAAGGACTAACCCATTAGAACGCCATATTAACAGATGTTCGAATGGTTTCCCAACCGTTTGAGAGTCTGAGACTTGAGTCCATAACGTACAAACGAATTAACCATCGTTCGAACGTTAAACATTTATGTTCGAACACCATATTAACAGATGGTCGAATGGTTTCTCAATCATTTCCATAACGTTCAAACGAATTAACTATCATTCAAACAGTTTATGGATCGAGCTCAGCCATGGCTGAGTTGACTGGGTGGCCATTGAAACGAAAGGAACCCACCGATTCCTTTCGTTTCTTCCACTAATAATACACATACAAGACAGAGATGTGCATAAGGACACCCCGACCTAGTGTTTTCTAGCCACCTATGGTGTCCATCGATGAAAGCTATTAATTTTTCTATTTTCTACAAAAAAAAGTATTGAAAATAACACGAAATCAATCCATTAAACGGTCCTAAGTTGTAAACTTTTTGACTAGAAGTGGTAATTGACGGTGGCAGTAACACAACGGTGATGATGATGGTTCAAAGGCAAGGTGAGCATTCGACAAAGTACGTGGAGGGTTGAGAGAGAGGGAGAGAGAATGCAATTGATTGTGGAAGTCAGATGTCGTTTATAGTGTGATATGTTTGAACGTTAATTTAACATTCAAATGATATTTTCGAACATTAAAATTAAACATTCGAACGTTATTCTAACTGATTTACTATTCAAAAGCTAATAATTAACGTTCGTTCGAACGAAGGATATATACTATTTATACATATCATATAATATAGTATATAGTATATAATATATACTATAATATATTTATAGTATATCTACGGCATGTATAGTGTATCATATTTATACTGGAATACTATAACTTGTTATATATACTATACTATACTAATACTACACTATACTATACTATACTACACTATATTATACTATAGTCTAATACTAGACTAATACTAATACTATAATACTATATATAAATAAGTTATTAACTATATAAATTACTATAACTATATTATAGTATTAGAATATATAAACTAATACTAATACCATTCTTATGCTATACTATCAAGTATAGTATAAGAATGGTATAGTATAGTATAGTATGATAGTATATGGTAGTATATATCATAGTTTAGTATATCATAGTATATATATTATAACATATATTATTATATGATATATTCTGGTATTATACTATACTAGTATTAAAATAGTATTTATAATATATACTCATAAAATATTTTATAGTATATAATATATATATATAGGGTTAATTACACTTTGCCTCCTCGAAGTTTCACTCAATTCGCAATGTATCTCTAAAACTAATAATTGCATCAAAGTGGACCCTTGAACTTTCAAAACCTCTCAATCTTCCCGTTCCGTCTACCAAAAGCGTCAAATTTAACGAAAATTCACTGTAAAGATATAATTTTCATCTAATTTATTATCATTGATTATATAAAATATAAAATAATATATGCTATCAATTAATAATAAATCATTAATCATTAACCATATATAAAATTATTTTATACCTAAGTTGTAAGTAAGTACGAATAATCTATATACATAATGAAATTATTTGATATTCATTAACTATATATAAATTAATAAAAAAAATTATTTAATGATTTATGATTTATTATTAATTGATAGCATATATTATTTTATATTTTATTTAGTTGATGATAATAAATTAAATAAAAATTATATTTTTGCAGTGAATGTTATGCACATGAGCAGCACGTGTAATGCATTTTCGTTAGATTTAACGCTGCTAGTAGACGGAAGGGGGGTTGGGAAGTTTTCAAAAGTTTGAGGGTCCACTTTGATGCAATTATTAGTTTCAGAAGCACATTATCAATTGAGTGAAAGTTCGATGATGTAAAGTATAATTAACCTATATATATATATATATATTATGATGGTAGTATTGGATAGGAACATTTGAATATTTTTTCTAGTGGCAAGTTATGTTCGAACGGTGGCTAGGATTTTTAGCTCTGCTGAATTAGTGGCGGAAATTTCTCCCGCCAATTCTTGGGCATCAGATTAAAGTTCGCTGAAAAGATTTTAACGTTTGAACGTAAATGTGAAGGGTTCGAACGGTATAGATTTTAAAAGGTTGCGTAGGTGACGACTTTTTTTGCCGTAATAAGCATTATTTTAATTGGAACGACGAGGTTTCAATTCAAGGAATTTGTTATAATGACATTTTTGCCGTAATAAATTCAAAAATACTTGACCTGAGTTAAATACCGCAGATCACTCATAGCGCCGCTCATTCCTCATTTGAGATTTCTTCTTTGATTTGCAAAGAGAGCTGAGATATTTAAGTGACTTTTTTCTTCAAAAATTCAAAGCAAGAGGTAATCACACTTGGGTTTAGAGAGAGATAAAGATAGAGTGAGTAAGATTGAAGGAGAGTTGGGGAAAGGGTTGCACATGAATTTTTTCAAGAGACGATTTTCGATAAATATTTATGCACCTCAACTCATGTTTTCATAATAAATTTTAGATGTTTACTAATTTTATTGTATCCCTTAAATGTGGCGTAGGTCTTTTGTGTTTATTGAGTTGTTTGGAATTGTAGTTAAGGTAAAATCTCTTATTTCTAGTCATTATAATCTATATCTATGTTTGTTTGTTTGTTTGTATTGTCCATGATTTGTGAGGTTGTATTTGTGAATAACCACTGTATTTTGAAGAGTGTATTTGTCGATATTGTTTTGCGTTTGAGTCTAGAAGCAGGGTTGCAACCGTTCGAACAGTATTTATTACCATTCGAACGTTCATTCTGCATTCAAACGTACACTATATACGTTTGAACATGAATTTCCATTATAGATTACTTAGAATATTCTAATTAAAATACTAATTAAATTCTAAAAATATATTTTAAATTATCACACAATAAAACGTCATAACAATAAACATAACGAGAGTATAATTAATACTTAAAAACATAATAGACAATAGGAGGCTAAATAACACAATAAAGCAACATAATAATAAATTATAGTTAATACTTAAAAAACATGCACCCAAGTGAATAAATATACTCATAAAAAAAAAGCTGAGTGTTTAAATACAAACTCTTCTCTCGTTTCTCCGTTACCGCAATACCCATCGCCGCTTCTAGGAATTCAATCTGTTCACTAGGGGGAGGGGGGTCGAAGCTTTGGCTCCACCTAGAAGTGTAAATTTAAACTGGAAAACCGGAAAACTGGTCCAGACCGGACCAGTTGGTCCTGTTTTGAACCGGTCCAGTCCAGTACCGGTTCCTATATTATGAAAACCAGTCGGATCAGGTCCGGTTTCGGTTCTGTAGTTTTCGAGACCGGACCGGTTGGAAAAATATATATATATATATAAATTAATTATATATAATATATAATTATATATTACATTTTTATATATAATATATATAATTATATATCATATATGAAATAATTTAATATTATAATTTATAAATTATAACATAAAATGTTAATCTTAAATATGAAAATTTGTAATTTTTTTGATCATATGTTATATAATTATATATAAGATAATGTTATTATAATTTATAAAATAAAAGTTAAATCTTAAAGATAAAAATTTAATTGATCATATGCTTTAAACATAATATATATATATATATATATTAAATTATTACTAATATTTTATCATAAGAAGTAACATTTTATTATATATTTTTTACATTTTAAAAAAATCGAAAAACCGGACTGGACTCTACCTAAAATCGGTAAAACCGGAGGTACCGATTTAGGTGGGTAAACGGGGCATAATCGGTTTTGAAAAATGTAAAACTGGGACATACCGATTTGGTCCTAGATTTTGTCCAAAACCGAACCGAACCGGACCGGTTACACCCTTACCTCCACCTATGTCCCTCACTCACCAACCTTAGCTTTTGTCTGGGCTTTTACCGGTTAGATTTTTGTCTAGTTAGCTTTTACCTGTTAGCACAAAAACTAGTTGATCTGCTACTTTTCGGCGAGCAAATGACGACACGCGCCATGCCACCAGCCTCCTCAGGCGCCGATCTTCAAGTCGACATAATTGTTCTGTCCATACGAGCGGCGCGTAAGCTTCACGCGCGGCTTATGCCGTGCACGAGTTTCACTCGCCGCCGCGCTTGTGAATGTTTTCAGCCGCCACGTGTGGCACAGACGGGATCAGTGGAGTCGAGTCTTCAGAACCCGACCTCCCACCACAAACAATGGTGGCCTCTCGCCGGTGATTCGGCTTAGTTTCTGATTGCTTTCCTATGTTGCCGCTTTCCCTAATCAAAGATCTAGTGAAGGTAGATGAAGTTCCTTCCAGCCAGTCTAGACCAGCATGTTGCAGCACACGTCCTTTTACTGCGGCTTCTAGCTGCAGCTTTATAGTCTGTTCAGCAGACTATTTTAAAACCGTCACCAAGCAGTCTTCCCTTACGGGAATTTGGTAGGAGTCATTTAGTTGGCTCCGAAACCGACCTTTTATTTTTTCCTGTGTTGTGATATGTTGGTTTTGGGAAGACTGTAGGGAATTCCCACCCCAAACTTGAATCTTGTAACCGATAGGTTGCAGAAAAAATGTCTTATTTGCAGAAAAAAAAAACTCATAAAAAATACTTGGTCAAAAGTAGTTAACATAATTAGAGTAATTCTAATTAAAATACTTAACAAAATACTTAAAATAAAATAGACATATACAAAATCTAATGACGTAAAACTTGTTATATTCTCAAGAATAATATAGCATAATATATTAGATTTTAGAAAATCATATAGCACAATTGATTATATTTAAGAAAATCATATAGCACAATTGATTAGATTTACGAAAATCATAGAGCACAATTAATTATATTTAAGAAAATCATATAACACAATTAAATCATATAGCAAAAAACGAATACCTGAATTATATAATTATTTGCTGTTTGATATATTCTTGTATCCTGATTGTTGTTGTATATTACTCTAGCTCTCGTATCTTGTATGTTGCATTGAAATAAACCTTAGATCCGTTTGAGAGTTATCAATCTCATTGAACGATTGATAGATAACTCTTGAATTGTCTAGAGTAGACAGTTTGAGATTGTAAGATCATTCTCGCAAACTACCAATGTATCTATTCGGATCTGACAATATGATTTTGGTAGAGTTATCCCTTGTTGTTTTCTGGAAATGCAATTTCGGTAATGATGCATTAATGTGTTACTCGTCGATGCACACGATCAAACGAGCTTATATAGAGAATTATGGGGAGATTCTGCCAAAATTTTGTTGGACGTGATAGATAATTGTTGATAAGTTGGCGACTGTGATCTTATAATCTTGAATGAGATAAGACCAACTACCCAGTGAAAAGAAGAAATTTCACAATATGTTAGATACATGTTTGCTTGTTGATATCCACGTGACTGTTTGTAATAAGGTTAGGCATGGATAAGATTGGATGCGAGTTAAAGATTTCTTGGATGAGGATTACATTATATATGCTGAAGATGTTAAGAAATTCTTGGAGTTCGCATCCTGTACAATTGATAGTGACGAGCGTATTAGATGTCCATGCCGACAATGCAAGGTAAAACATATGGGCGTAAGAAATTCTTGTGGTGTATCTGATTAAGTGTGATTGGTGGGATTTAAGAGATTCTCGAAGGAGAGTGCATGATGATGAATATTTTTTTGAGTATTAATACATTAAAAAAATAGTGTAAAGATGATAATTTTATTTTAGCTTCCCAAACGTCTCAAGTATTCTACTTAAATAATCATGAGTTAAAAAATCAATAGCGAGTAGTATAAAAGCTTTCTCCAATAAATATATATGATGTTATCCCTAAGGCAGATGAACAAGATGAAGAAGAAGATGATCACTCTACTAAAGAAGCATACCAAAAGAGTCAATGCGTCTTTAACTTGTTTGTGGATTCGAGCTAGTATGAGATGATTCCATTACATAGGGAAGACATTGAAGCTAAAATTGTTGATACGACAACTGGGCAAAATATTGAGTCATCTAAAGTTTCTACAGATGATGAGGGCGAATGGTCAAATGAAAGTGATATAGATAATTACGGGTGTAAATTTAAACCTGAAAACCGGCCCAGATCGGCCGGACCGGTTGGTCCTGTTTTGAACCGGTCCGGTCCGGGACGGCTTCCTATATTATGAAAACCGGCCGGATCCGGTCCGGTTTCAATTCCGTAGTTTCCGGGACCGGACCGGTTTGAAAAATATATATATAAATTAATTTTATATATTATACAAAATATTTATATATATAAGTTTTATATATAATATATAATTATATATTAAATTTTTATATATAATATATATAATTATATATCATATATAAAATAATTTCATATTATAATTTATAAATTATAACATAAAATGTTAATCTTAAATATGAACATTTGTAATTTTTTTGATCATATGTTATTAATATAATTATATATAAGATAATGTTATTATAATTTATAAAATAAAAGTTTAATCTTAAAGATAAAAATTTAATTGATCATATGCTTTAAACATAATATATATTAAATTATTACTAACATTTTATCATAAGAAGTAACATTTTATTATATGTTTTTTACATTTTAAAAAAATCGAAAAACCGGACCGGACCGGACAGGAAACTAGTAAAACCGAAGGTACCGGTTTAGGTGGGTAACCTGGGCGTAATTGGTTTTGAAAAATGTAAAACCTGTACATACCGGTTCGGTCCTAGATTTTATCCAAAACTGGACCGAATCGGACCGGTTACACCCTTACAGATAATTGACCAGTTTTGTGTTTACATTACACTTTGTGACAAATATTTTATGTAATGAATATACCAGTGTTTTGGAATTTTGCCAACGAAGATGAAGGAAGTTCATATCCCATCTCCATCTGTTTCTAGCTCTCTATCTGACTTACCACTAGAAATTGACTCTACAGAATAAGGTAAAAATCTAATAGTTATTTTATTTCAATTAAGGTCATTCACACATATTACATCATTTCTAACCATGATTTATTTCGTTTCTACAACGAATTTTATATTTTATAAAGTTAACAGTACAGTCTCGTCAAGGTTGAGGCACTACTAGAAATGTGACGTTGGAAAAATATCGTAAAATACTAAAATGGGTAAGATTAAAGTTAACATTGTTGACGAGCATACTGAAGGTGAAGGACAACCAACAGCTTGGTTTGCATCGCATGTGGGTGCTCTTACACGAACTTATGCATATTTAACTACGAGTTCATGGTCGAAAGTCTCCCAAAATGTGAAAGAGTTTATCAAGAAGCATTGTTTGATAATGTTTAAATAATTTATCTATATTATTATTTAATATGTATGCAAAATTTAGAATATTCTGTGTGATAATATATTTGTATATATATTTTTTTAAGAATGATTGCAAACTAAATTTTAATTAGAGAGAAGAGCGTAAGACTGTCGATGAGCTTATGTGTAATGCATTTTACAAATATAAGGCGAGGAGGTGTCATGAGCATTATAATATGTTTGAGAACAATAAAGATGCACGCCAACATCCTTTTCAGGATGTTCGACCTTCTGATTGGGAAAAAGTTTGTGACATGTTTGAGGATTAATCATATAAGGTAAATTTAAATGAATTTTTTTATGTGTCCTATTTATAATTTTAACTTCCTAATATTTATTACTTATATGTAGGAGCAAAGTTCTATAAACAAAACAAATAGATCGAAACTGAAGATTCGTCATCATGCAGGTTCAAAATCTTCCATCGCCTCTATGAAATTAGTAATGTTATTTTATTTATTTATTGTATATTGTTTGTTTTTTGGAGATATTCTAAAGATTTTATATCTCAACAAATGTCTCTTGTAGCAAGAATCATTTGTTGAGTGGACTCATTCCGATGCTTATGAAAATTATGTAAGTATTATAATCTATTCTAATTCAACATATTTAAATATTTATGACGATACTAATTCTTTCTCGTGTGTAAGATAAAATGGTTTCCCTATATGTTGAATTTGCATCAGATCAAAATTTCTCAACAAATGATGTTGAAATTTTTACACAAGTTCTGGATCAACGTTTAGAATATTTGAGGGGTTTGGGCCGCAGTGTAAAACCTTCTAGCTCTTCCTCATCTTCTAGGTATGCCTCTAACACATCTATAGGGTTAGAGAAAACGAATTCCAAAATTGAATAATTGACTACAATATAGCATATATTAGAGGCTCAATTGCGCATGAAACAACAAGATGAGTTTAGGAGAGGTGCAACTCCAAATGCTTATACTTTGGCAACAGTTCAAGCCTCTAAGCAACTAATTTACATTATACATACAAATTTTGGGATCTATTTTTGTACAAAAAACGCTAGTACTACTATTCTATTTATTTAGTTCCTACTTTAGGCTACTTTTATGAGTATTGAATAAATTGTAATGTATTTGTTTTTTAAATATTATGTATATTTATTTATTTATTCATTATTGGATAAAATAAAATAGTTACCGTTCAAACAACAAAAGATCATTCAAACAAAATAAGTAAAACCATTCGAATATTGATATAGAACATTCGAATGTAATAGTATTAAACGTTCGAACAGTATTTGAAATGGTTCAAACGAAATCATCGAAAATGAAATAAACGTTCGAACGTCATCTCATAATAAATCGTTCGATCCTATCGTGGTCCGATCGAACGTTTTACTTAATATGTTCAAACATATTTTACTGTTCGACCATTAAATTGTTTGTTTGAACGTTTCCTCATTCCTATTTGGTCGAACAGACAGTATTGATCGAACCACTCACGAAGGACGCATGCGAACAAATTTGGCATTCGAACGTCCAGTTTTTACTATTCGAACGTGATTTTGGGATGAAATTCAATCATCCCAAAAAAAATATTTCGTTCGAACGCAATCGAATGATTTTGCTCAAGTTCATCACAAAAGATATTTTTGCGATGAAATTGATATTTTCGTGCTAAAATATCTTTTGAGACACTGTTATTGGAACGACCTTGGGATTATTTCTTTTAGTCCTAAGAAATATTTTGGAATGAAATCACAATTTTTTGGAAGGAAAATCTTCATCCCAAAAACCCACTTCTATTGTAGTGTGTGCACATCTTCTTATGAGTATTGAAATATGACTTGTTATATGATTGTTAGGAGTCTTATAATAAGTCATATATGTTTACATCATTTATATTTTAGAAATAATATTTACAGTCATAGAGTTTGTAAGCGTAGCACACTTTTTTTTAAAAAAGATGAATAAATATGAGACTTACATGAAAACAATAATAATTTTTAAATGATAGACCCTATTCTTTTTCAAAAAGAGTATGCGACGCTTGTCCTATCTATGATTATATCTAATATTACTAGTCTTTATATTTAAAGACTTACTCATAATCAATCCACGTCAAGATACATAATTTATAAACTACTTATTAGGAACTTTCGTAGTATCACAAACAATGGTATCATTAAATTTGCATTGTTGATTGGCTCAACCGTTCAATCTCTAGAGTCCATGATGATATATATTGCTGAATGGAAACGAGAGGACATAGTCGGAACATGATGAAACCACGAAGTGGGCCCATACATATATATACAAAGCAATATTAGCAGGCCGGCCATGATCACTAGGATTCGTTCTTAAGCATCGTTGACAGTATCGCATGTTTTGCCACTACCTGGGCCAGATTCTCATAATTCACTGCCGCCGGCCCGCCACCATCATCACCATGGATTCCAGCTCCAGATCAGGACATCCCATACACGTACCGCGTAGTACCATACCGTAATAATTAATAATACATTCATATTCCTCTTATAAATTAATTAAGTTGGTCTTAATTACGTGATTGTCACATGGATTCTCATGCATTCATATATGGATTATAAATGAGAATAACTTCTGGCAGGAGATATTTATAATGTGGTCTTATTGGAGACTAATAGAGAGGTGGCACGTAAGCAACACATTATCCAAATTACATTTCACGTAACAGGGTATTTGTGTCATCCCTCACTCTCTCTACCTCTCGAGCCTCCTCTCCCCTCCCCCTCTCTCTGTCGAAGCGATACGAAAGACAAAACCTCTGCTCCCTCTCAATCTGCTCTCATTGAAGCCACCCAGATGCTCATTGAAACCTCTGCTCCCTCTCGAAAGACAAAACCAAGCCCTCACTACCTCTCATCAAAGCCACCCAGATTCTCTCTACTCTTTCACTCAGAGTCTTTTAGATCGAGGGGATGGCTAGCGTGAAGAGTATTGGTCTTGAAATTTGTGAGAATGGTTTGTCACAACCTTTTAGATCTTTGGAGACTCTGAATTTCAAAAATATGGTAGAGTGGGAGAACTGGAGTCCTTGTGAAGCATTCTCAAACTTATGAGCTTTCTATTAAAAATTGTCCCAAGCTGTTGGGAAATTTACTAAACCACCTTCCTTCACTTGAAAAGGTTGAGATAGATAGATGTTGGAATTTAGTGGTCTCAATTTCGAGCTTTCCAGATCAATGCAAAATAAAATTTGAGGGATCAGAAGGGTTGGTGTGTGGAAGAGGAGTTGATTTTAGATCGCTAAAATTTGAGCATATTTCAACAATTTCAAAATTTGAGTCTCAAATGAAAGTGTTAATTACAATGAGTGGGCTAGCAAATGTACAAAAATTACAGGTTATTAAATGCAAGGAACAGACGCATTTGTGGTCGAATGCGGTGGGATCATTTCCACATCTCCCATGTCTTCATTTTCTGGAGGTTTCTGGTTGTCCAAAACTAGTTTCGTTGGTTGCTAAAGGCCAGCTGCCTCCAACTCTAGAGGAACTATGTATATATAATTGCGAAAATATTCAGTTTTTGGTAGAGGAGGATGACACCAACAGTTATGGCAGCAGCGGTGACAACAACACATCTCTTCTTCAATATTTGAACATTTCCCATGAGAGATCGAAGGAGAGAGAGGGAGAGTCGAGCGATTGAAGGAGAGAGAGGAAGAGTCGAGTGATTCGTTCGGGAGTTTGATTTCCGTGAGCTATCGAAGGGAAGAGAGACACTCTCAGGAAGGAGAAACTCATAGATCTCCTGTATGCATCCCCACTATCACAATTGAGAAAGGCTTACGTGTCACATTTCTATTGATCTCCGAGAAGACTGCATTATAGGTGTCTCCGGCCAAAAGTGTTTCTCTTTTTAAATATATGAGTAATACTATATACAATTATGAAATGCGCAAGCGCCGCACAATCGTTTTGAAAAAGAGTACAGTCCACTAATAAAAAATTAATTTTTTTTAATGTAGGTCTCATATTTACTCACATTTTTTAAAGAGATTACACGGTACTTACACACTCCACGATTACAAATATTATTTCTCTAAATATATATGGTATATATTAGCCTCATTCTTGAATCGAAATATGAGTTGTTCTTGATTAATTCTGCTAGATCAATCATGTAACGGCTCGTAGATAGGATTTTTAGGAAAGTTCTTCAAGTAAGTTCTTAGTATTATTGTATATATAACATCTTCAAACAAAAAACACCATTTTGCCAATGCCATTTAGATCAGATGATATAAGACTTAGTCTCCAAATAGGAGAAGCAGGTTCGGAACCCCCATTTTATAGACAAATGGACTGCTATATATCAATGAAACACGAAACGTACAGTACTAGACATGTATGTTTAGTGGTGGACCTACGTTGGTTAAGCTTACCCAAAGATTTTTTAAAATTTAAAACATCTCCCCTAAATTTTATTCATAATTCTATAAATATAAACAATAACCCCTCAAAAAATTTATAATCTCCATATAGTCTCTAAAATTTTCTAAAATCTCAATATACCTAGAAATGGCTCTCTTCAATTTTTTTCCTGTAGTCCCAAAAATATGTATAATTTCTATAAATTATTTATTTTCAAGGATGTGGCCACACCAAAATTAAATTAACACTACTAAATTTAAGAGAAATAATAAACTTATAATATGGATCTCAAAGTTTTTTGTTATACAATATTATGCTTATTTATATGGAATACAAAGTGAAAATATAAGAAAAATCATTTAAGGTTGATAATCTATATGAAAAATAGTTGAAAGGTTTTATCCTCTAGACTTCATTGAGAAAGAAAAAAATTATTTAAGGTTCAATTATAGCATTATATGTTTAATGTGACATGAAAATATCTAGATTTTATATGAAACTTAATAAACTAAATTGCATAATATAATGAAATATGACCTTCTAAAATATCACTTGATAGTTCCTATGAAGAAATTAATAAATTCTAATATTTTATTACAAAAATTATAATGGATGAATATTATTTCATGAAACATTATCGTAAAAAATCTACGACATATATTAAGTTGTGTTTTTAGACTTTTATTTCTACGTGTATGTAGCAAATTATTAAGATCTATTCTTATATATAGTTATGATTTTATGAATATTTAATCTCTTTTTTATTTTACATAAATGTGACACGGTTGAAAAGTTGGTCCCCTTAAGAAAACTGATGATTCGGCCAATATTGTGTATGTTAATCGAACTTATATAAATTTAAATACTAGAGAAAATTAAGAATATTGGTGCTTCTTTGATGAGCCCAAATAAATCTGGTTTCATGCATGATATAGATCATGAGCTGCATGATAAGTGTTTGAGACAGTTTTCCAACACTTGGATCAGCCTTCAAAATGTCTATCTCCAACTCCTGTAAGCAGCAAGAAGGAATAGCTAGACGGCCGGGAGATTTCGGTAAGGGAAAGCTCCGATAATTAACTTAGATTGATGATGAGCGAGCTAAGATAGTAAAAGAATGTGTAATAGAAATCAACCATTTTACCTGAACAACTTGGGGTATTATAATTTATACGGGACACAGCAACAAATTTGAACTTTTGCGACGAAATTATTTAGGGACATGAAATTTAAATTGTCCCAAAAAATTGATGACTTTACAAAATCGTTCGAATGGTAAAATAACCGTTTGAACAGTTTTTCTGTGATGAATTAAAATGTCCCAAAAAAATTTTTCCGTTCGAACGAAAAACATACGTTCGAACAATAAAATCTTGACAAAGAAGTAATTTATTATGGCGGAGAAAGTTCACAACCGTTCGAACGATAATTTTTGTGTTTGAACGGAAAATATTTGGTGGAAAAACTTGGCAGGAAGGTTTCTAAACCTTTCGAACGGAATATATTTAGTTTGAATATATTTAAGCATCACATTTATACATTCGAATGTATAATATTAATCTCGGTACGAAACTTAAAATATAAAAAATATATATCATATATACAAATTCATTAATTAATTTTATGTAATTAATTTAAAAATATTTTAATAATTTCTTTTATGTTAAATAAAATTTTTAGTCAAATAAATATTATCAACCATATACCACATAATATAAATCAATAATTACTCCAGAAAAGACAAAATATTTAATTTACAACTAAAGCAAATTATCAAAACACCATATATACTGTTCATAACTATAAAAAAATATAAATAAAAAATAGAATCTAATGTGTTGCGAGATCTCTACACTCATCCTCGACTGCAGCTAATTGTCTGTCTACCTGTGCCAATCGAGTACTGAGCGTGACCTGAGTTGCATTATTGACATTAATCTCTAAACGTAACTCATTAACCTCTGTATGTACCCCAAAGACGCTAGCCATAATCTCTGTACACAACTTAGACATGGCAGTATACACTGCAATATGCATTGCTGATGTGTGTATGCCAATCACAACACGCAGTATGTTGGCCATCTCCTCACGAGTAGATGTGCTTGATGCCTTGGCCTGTGTAGATGTTTCACCAACCAATACTCCAGTATCTCACAACTGTGCATCTCTCTGAATATCAACCTTGTCAGGAACAACTCCACTAAAACGAAATCTCGAGTGTCCCGTGACATGGTGGTGTTGTTGATCGGTCTCATCGGCTCCCGGGAACGCTCGGCAGCTTCTGGCACGACCCCGGCATTTAGTAAAAATCGAGTGATAAGGATCTCAAATAGTATATCTATCGTAATGAACCAAGCCTTTGATCGGATCCTCTCAAATATATAACCCACGAAGTCGATCGGAATGCCATGAGATACCCGTATCATAAATCTCGCTCGATCCATGCTAACCTCGGTCTTGTGCTACCAATGGTCAATATTGTTGACGATGATCAAATTCATGATCTTGAAGAAAAAAGATAAATTTGCTTGCCTAATACTCTTCGTCCTATCGTACACTTGAGCATCTGGACCAACAATCAAGTCTCTGACCTCATGATCAGCAAGTGTATCGATCTCATCTGTGTAAAATGGTCCCTCGTCCTGAGACATCTCTGCTTCACCTGAAGGATCAGACTCTTTAGGCAGCAGGTTCGGATAGGCATCGAAAAACCTAGGAATACCGAGATAAGTAGCAAGTCCGTCTACTGAAAATATAACAGGAGCTCCTCAAACATAGATCATGTATGCTCCTTTATCGTCTGGGTTGGCACCACCGAACTTTTTATAGAACTCAGTAACGATCTCAATGTGAGAAATGAGCTTCATTTCTTCTTCTCGCTGATCTAAGATTGGTGTCCAACCACGATCATTGAATACTTATGGGAGGAAATGACCTTCTCATATAAGAGCCACAAAATCAGACAGTTTTACCTGTCGCTCAAGTAAAGCAGTCCACTCTCAAACTATTTGGATGGAAGGTTTCCTTGATCTATCACGTTTACGGCCCCTATAGGACATTATTATGAACTTGAAAATTTTAGAATAAAATATATATTCAACATTAGTGATAAAATCTAATTACGACGAAAAGATTTACAAAATTATATATTAATAGCAATTTAATAAATTAATTGATAGTACAATTCAATGAAACAATGAAAACAATTTAATAAGCTAATACAAAGTAAATGGTTTGAACGTACTATAACGCATTCGAATGACAATTTTACGTTCGAACGATAAAATATATGGTCAAATGGAAAACTGAAAACCATTCGAACGTTTTAAAAATGTTCGAATGTCAAGGTTAAATCGTTCGAACGCGTTCGAACGAAAACCAGATCGAGCTCGGCCATGGCTGAGTCAACTCAGCGGCCATAAAAACACCCAAAAAAGCATCGATTTTGTGGTTTTTTCGACAAAACACATACTACTCTTCATTTCTAAACATCCTACGATGGATTTGTGGTGTTCTACAGTGACTATTGATGAAAAAATATAATTTTTCTAAAGAAAACAAATAAAACCATAAAATCATAAAATAAACGGTAAAATAACTTTTAAAATGCATACATTCACTTGGGAGGAAGAGTGTTTGATGTAGGTGCTGATTACAGCGGCAGACGGTGGTGATTGATGGGCATTCAAACCTTTTCTCTCGTTTTCAAATGGTGGGGACGGCGGCGTAAGAGAAAGTTCTACCCGCGATAACTTTTATGTGCATAACCGTTCGAACGTTATATTTGACCATTCGAACAGTTTTAAATTACGATTAGAACGTTAAAATTTACCGTTCGAACGGTATTTGTTTTAAGTTTAGTAAAAATTTATATTAAATGTATATTAAATTTATAATCCTATAATTTAATATAATATATATACTATTATAATATATTATATATACTGTAATATTGATGTAATATTATAATATATTATAATATATATTGTGATAGTATAACACTTTAAATGAAAACATAATAACTTATATATATATATTTTTTTATTATAGTATAATAGTAATATATCGTAGTACTTTATTATCAAAGTGTTATATATGAAAATATATATATATATATATATATATATATATATATATATATGATAGTATATAGTACTATATACTATGAGTTTATACTTAACTAATATATATGATATTATATATTCCATTATATTTTACTATATATGTTATATATGATACTATAAAGCATATATATATATATAGTATAGATTACTAATATACTATCATCTTATAAATTTCTCTATATTTTACTATGTGATCTTAGTATATTTGTGGCTATATACATGTGAGTATATATTACTAATACATATGATTTTATATTTTCCACTATATTGTAGTATAGTATAATATATATGATACGATATATATGATATATAGTATAAATTACTATATATCATATAGTATATATTACTATATATCATATAGTATATATTACTATATATCATATAGTATATATTACTAATAGATATCATCTTACATTTTTATAGTATACTTTAGTATAGTATAATATATACTATACTATATCTATGATATTTAGTATAGATTACTATATATATAATAGTATATCTTACTAATACATATGATTTTATAGTACTTTTCATTTAATGATGAAAATAAATATATTTAAACATTAAGGTGATGTATTCAAACGATATTAGTAAACCGTTCGAAGGCTTTATTTGCGTTTGAACTTATGAAAAAAACATTTGAACGATTTATTGTAGTGGTGGGAAAATATTCCGTCAATTAATGAATTTAGATTATTGTTTGAATGTTCTTTGTCATCGTTCGAATAAATTATTACAGTGGTGGGAAAATATCCCACCAATTAAAGAATCTTGGATTACTGTTCGAACGACATTTTTTGCTGATCGCGTTGCCTTGAAGAAATTTGTGCGGGCGGGAAAATTGGCACACTGAAATTATTTCGCGTTCGACCGCACTTTATTTACGTTCAAACAGTTGGTCATAACTTATAATCTTCTCACACGCTGTAAATCCCTTATTTTTCTCTCCTCTTTTTCTCTCTTCTCCATTTTCTCTCCAAAATCTTACATTTTCTTCACACAATCCTGTATTCTATCATCTTACAAAGAGGATTGCTTAGTATATTTTGCTTAAAGGTATGACTTTCTTTATCATTTTACTTCTAAATCTATCATTTTTTTATTGATTTTGTAGTTTATATATTGTGTAGGTGTTTGTTAGATTAAACACAAAATATGTTTGTTAGAGAGTTGCTATTCGAAGTATATATATTGTATGTTTGTTAGAGAGTTGCTATTCGAAATATATATGTTGTATGTTTGTAGTGTTTTCTGAATATGAGTTTATGATGTTTTGTGAGATTGTGTCTCGTTTGAACTGTCTGGTGTTTGGAATCTGGGTTGAGACCGTTCGAACAGGTAATATTCCGTTCGAACGGATAAACATATTCGAACAGTATATTACCGTGTTCGAACAGTTGTAAAAACTATTTTAAACTATTATATAAATATGTAATATTATAGTAGATTATATACATAAGAATTAATAAAACTTAAACTCATATTAGTATTTAAAAAATAATAGTTGTAAAAACTATCTTATAACTAACTTAAAATGGGCTAAAATTATATTATAAAAACATAAGAATTGTTAATACTTAAACTCATATTAATATTTAAAAAATAATAGTTGTAAAAACTATCTTATAACTAACTTAAAATTGGCTAAAATTGTATTATATAAACATAAGAATTATTAATACTTAAACTCTTATTAATATTTAAAAGATAATACTTGTAAAAACTATCTTACAACTAACTTAAAAGGGGTTAAAACTATATTATAAAAACATCTTGTATTATTAATACTTAAACTCACATTAATATTTAAAAGATAATAGTTGTAAAAACTATCTTACAACTATCTTACAAGGGCCTAAAATTATATTATAAAAACATAAAAATTATTAATACTTAAACTCATATTAATACTTAAAAGATAATAGTTGTAAAATCTATTTTCCAACTAACTTAAAAATTAATAAAATTAAATTATAAATAACTTAAAAATAATAAACATAAGAATTAATAATACTTAAATTCATATTACTACTTGAAAGATAATAGTTGTAAAAACTATCTTACAACTAACTTAAAAAGGGTTAAAATTATATTATAAAAACATGAGGATTATTAATACTTAAATTCATATTAATATTTAAGTATTAAGTAAACTATGAGGATTAACTTACAAATAATAATAGATAATTAACATTAAACTACCAGAACTAACTTAACAAATAATAAAATTAAATTTTAATTAATACTTAAAATTAACTATAATGTATAATTACGCTAATACGTAATACCCATGATATATTTAGGGTACTTAAAATACCCATGATATATATAATGTATCATCTTGTATTCTCGCATTTTTTATTATTGTTGTGTTTTAATATCGTATCTTCTACTTGGTATTGAAATAAACTTTAGACCCGTTCGAGAGTTATCAATCATATTGAAAGGTTGATTGATAACTCTTAAATTGTCCAGAGTGGACAGTTTGGGATTGTAAGATCATTCTCACAAACTATCAAACTATATTTATTGCATCAGACATTATGATTTTGGTAGAGTCATCCCTTATTGTTCTCTGGATATGCAGTTTCGGTGAAGGTGCATCGGTGTATTACTCGTCTGTGTGCATGACAAAACAAGCATATTTGGAGAACTATGAGGAGATGCTGCCGAAATTTTGTTGAACATGATAGATAATAGTTGGTAAGTTGACGATTATGATCTTACAATCCCGAATGGGATAGGACCAACTACTCGGTGAAATGAAGAAATTGCACAATATGTTAGATAATTGATTGTTTGTTAAAGTACGTAACTATTTACAATAGGATATTATACATAGATAAGAGTTGTATGCGAGTTAGAGATCGGTTGGGTGAGGATTAAAATGTATACACTGAAGGAGTAAAGAAATTTTTAGAGTTCGCATCCTATACAATTAGCAGTGACAGTCGTATTAGATGCTCATGTCAACTTTGCAAGAATTTACGTTCTCATAAGATAGAGCTGATGAGAAAGCATCTGTTTGTCAAAGGTATTGATCAAAGTTATACCGATTGGGTCTTACATGGAGAACCATATCCAATGTTATTCGAACTTCGAGATGAAGAAGAAGACATCGATGAAGATGTACATCCTGAGGTCGTTGGTGACGATCCCGAACAGGATATGGAGCAAATTCTGGGCGACATTGGTGCGGCAATGTTTATGGATAAAAGTGGAACAGATCCATCAAATTTAAATGATCCATGCCATGACACTTTTACTCGCTTGTGAAATGATTCACAGCGTGAGTTATATCCACGGTGTAGAAGGTATAATAAGTTGTTATTTACAGTTAAACTGCTTCATATAAAATTCATGTACCGAATATCTATTAATACTATCAATATGTTGCTCGAACTGTTTAAAGAGCCACTTCCATCAGATAATATTTTATCCCGCAACTTTTACGAAGCAAAACAGTTGAAAAAAGAACTCGATTTTGATTATAATGTAATACATGCATGTAAGAATGATTGTATGTTATTTTGGCGAGAGAATGTGCAGTTGAACGAGTGCCCCATTTGCCATGAATCAAGATGGACAACTGAGAAGCAGAATGTGCCGCGGAAGGCTGTATGTCACTTTCCATTGATACCTAGATTACAATGGTTATTTATGTCACGTTCAACGGCTGTGGATATGACATGACACTCATCATCTAGAGTCAAGAATGATAATGTTTTGTCACATCTTCCAGGCTCTCAAGTTTGGAAGGAATTTAACTTGGAACACCCATGGTTTGCTGAAGAATCTCGTAATGTTCAACTTGGGTTAGCAACAGATGGATTTAATCCGTTGGGAACATGAGTATTGGTCATAGTACTTGGCTAGTTGTACTTATATCGTACAATCTACCACTGTGGAATTGTATGAAAGATCCATATTTCATGATGAGTTTGCTCATTCTAAGTCCGAGATCACCAGGAAATTATATAGACATACACTTGCAGCCACTGATAGCAGAATTGAAGGATTTGTGGGAGAATGAGGTCTTAACATTTGATTTATCAATATGCAAGTCATTCAAGATGCATGTTGTGGTGTTATGAACAATAAATGACTTTTTCGCTTATAGAAACTTGTCAAGTTGGAGCACTAAGGAGAAATTGGCATGTCCGACTTGTAACAAATATACTTAATCTGAATGGCTTACGTGGAAATGGTAGATGGCATGGAAATGGTAGGATATTTGATGGCACTGTTGAATGGGGGTACCCTCCACCATTCTTGTCTGGTGAAAATATTATTTCACAGTTTGTGAATGTTGGAAGTAATGATTTTGGTAAAAAACAACGGAAGAGATAATGAAGTGCGAATGAGTTGAATTGGTCAAAAAAATATATATTTTTTGAACTCCCCTATTAGTCGACGTTAAAATTGCAGTATCGTCTCAATGTTATGCATATTGAAAAAAATATATGCGAGTCCGTATTAGGAATGTTGATGTCAATTGAAGGTAAAGCGAAGGATAATATAAACTCACTTAAAGATCTAAAGCGGTTGGGAATTAGATCTGAAATGCACTTGCAATAAAGTGGTTTGTCTGTTTACATACTAATTGGGTGGTATACATTGTCAATGAACGAAAAGGCTACATTTTGTGAGTGGTTGCAAAAGATTAAATTACTTCACGGGTATGCCTCCAATTTAACAAGCTGTGTGCGAACAAATAGCTGGAAAATTATTGGACTAAAAAGTCATGCTTGTCATGTATTTTTACAACATATCTTGCCTGTTGGTATCTGTTGGTTCTTGTCCAGAGATGTGCAGGTTGCGTTAATTGAGATGGGTGCATTTTTTTAAAGATTTATGTGCTGGAACATTGAATGTAGAAGCTTTGGATCGTATGGAATGGGAAATTGTAGTTATATTGTGTAAGTTGAAGAGTATTTATCCACCGTCATTCTTCGATATCATAGTTCACTTAGCCCTTTTTTTGCCACGTGAGGCTCGACTTGCATGACCAGTCCAGTATAGATGGATGTATCTCATTGAATGGTTTCTTGGAAAGTTGAAACACACAATTGGTAATAAGGCTCGTCCAAAATGATCAATTGTAGAAACATATATTGATAATGAGTGGCATACATTCTGTTCCAAATACTTCTACCGCGTTGACACAAGGTTTGATCGGCCGGAAAGAAACTTTGATGTTGACCAAGCAAGACAACGGAATGAATTTTCTGTATTTTCTCAACAAGTACGTCCACTTGGTACTCAGCGTGGTTATGATTTGTGTGAAAGGGAGTTCAAGAAAGTTGAGTGATACGTGCTAAATAATTACCCAGAGATAGAGAGTCACTTGAAGTAAGTTCAAATTAATTGTTAATTAATTATTGAATTTACTTATTAAACAATTATACAAATAACTTATTGTTAGTAATTTTTAATTTCAGTGATCATATTAACGTGCTAAAAGAATTGGGAGTAAATGATATAGACCAAAGAAATGAACAGGAGTTTCCGAAATAGTTTGAACAACGGATAATGACATTAATACAGATGCAATTTTGCACTAACATATTTTAAATAGAGATGATTGTTAACGGTTGAATGTTTATACTTTATTTAATATATAGGTTGTACAAATGCATGCGAGTAATTTGAACGATATATCAGACAAACTATACGCACTGGCGCATGGCCTCTCGAGACACACTGCTCGATATTCTGCATGTATTTCTCGAGGAAAAAGGTATCACACAATTGATCGAGAACTTTATAGGAAAACACAAAATAATTGTATCATTGTCGAAATGAGTCATGTGGAGACGATGTTGATTTCTATGGAGTTATCATAGGTATAATTGGAATGAGATATGTGGGGAAGCTTGTGGTTTATATATTTAAGTGTGATTGGTGGAATTTAAGCAATCTTCGAATGGGAAAATGCCATGATGAATATTTTCTGAGTATTAATACATAAAAAAAAATGGTATAAAAATGATCTTTTTATTTTGGCTTCCCAAGCATCTCAAGTATTCTATTTAGACGATCCTCAGTTAGGAAATCAATGGCAAGTAGTACAAAAATTTTCTCCTAAAAATATTTATGACGTTATTCCTAAGGCGGAGGGGCAAGATGAAGAAAAAGATGATCCCTCTACGCAAGAAGCATACCAAGAGAGTCAACCTGCCTTTAATTTATTTGTCGATTTGAGTCAATATGAGATGATCATATTATATATGGAAGATATTGAGGTTGGAATAGTTTAAGCGACAGTTGATCAAAGTATTGACTCATTTGAAGTATCTACAAAAATGAGAGCGAATCTATAGATGAAATTGATACAGATGATTGATTGGTTTTGTGTTCACATTACACAGAATCTCGCAATTATGCCACGAAAGAGGAAGGAAGTTCGCATCTCATCTCCAACTGTTCCTAGCTCTCTGTCTGACTCACTATTAGAGACTAGCATTACAGAACAAGATAAATGGCTAATACTCATTTTTTCAATTAAGATATATGATAATTGATACAAGGTAAATAACTAATATTATTTTATAGAGATAATAGTACAATCTCGTCACGGACGAGGCATTACTAGAGGCATGACGTTGGAGAAATATCGTAAAGTAGGTAAGATTAAGGTTAACATTCTTGACGAACATATCGGAGGCGAGGGACAACAAGCAGCTTGGCTTGCATCGCATGTGAGTGCTCTTATACAGACTTATGTACCTTTGGCTACGAGTTCATGGCTTAAAGTCCCGCAAGATGTGAAAGTATTTATAAAGAAGCGTTATTTAGTACATAATATTTAAATAATAAATTGTTATTGATATTATTTAATATTCTAAAGATAATATCTTTGTGTATATACTTTTTCAAAAATGACTTCGAACTAAATTTTGGTCAGAGAGAGGAGCATAGGACTGTCGAAGATGTAATGCATTCCACAAGTATAAGACGAGGTGTCACGAGTATTACAAGAAGTACGAGAACAAGGAAGATGCACACTAGCATCATTTTCAGGATGTCTGACCTGAAGAATGAGAAAAACTTTGCGACATGTTTGAGAATCCATCATATAAGGTAAATTAAATGAATTCTTTATATATCATATTTGTAATTTTCACTTACTACCTTTTACAACTTCTTTGCAGGAGCGAAGTTCTGTAAACAAAACGAATAGATCGAAGTTAAATATTTATCATCATGCAGGCTCAAAATCTTTACATCGCCTTTTTCAGAAATTGGTAATGTAATTTTTTTTTCTTTTTTTTTTTATTCTATATAGTTTGTTTTTAATATAGACTTTATATCTTAACAATGTCTCTTGTAGAAAGAGTCAGACACCAATTATGATATGACAAAATTATATGCTGCATCACATACTAATAGTAATGGAGAGTGGACTCATCCCGATGCTCGTGAGAATTATGTAAGTATTATAATTTCTTTTAATTAACTATATTTAAATTATTGTGTCAATATTAATTTTATATGTTGTATGTATGATAAAATGGTTGCCCTTCATGCTGAAACTGCATCATATCATAATTCATCAACAAGTGATGTTGAAATTTTTACACAAATTTTAGGTCAACGTTCAGGCTTCTTGAGGGGTTTGGGTCACTGTGTCAAGCCTTCAGGCTCTTCATCAACGTAAACCACTACTGTCATTGCGTCAAAGAATGCAAATTCTAGGATCGAAGAATTGATGGCAAAATAGTAGAAGTTAGTATCTCAATTGACAAAACAAGTAAATATGGAAATGAGCATAAAACAGCAAGAAAATCAACAAAGAGATATGCAACTACAAATAAAGAACAAAAAAGACAGATACACCTTCAAATGCAGATGCTTATGCAACAATTCAAGCCTCTAAACAATTGATTTTCATTAGAAGTGTTTTTACATATTGAACAATTATATATCATGTACTGCTAATTTTATTAATATTATTAGTATTTTATTTATTTAGTTCTGACTTATTATATTAGTTTTATTTATATTGAACAATTTGTAATGTATTTTTAAAATATAAATATCTATTTAGTTTTAAATTAATATTGTCGAAGAAAATAATAACCATTCAAACTCTCATCAAACGTTCGAACATATATTAATCGGACACAACCGTTCGAACATTGCAAGTTAGAGTTCGAACGGTAAAAATTAAGCACCGTTCGAACAGGCAATTCACTATTTATGTTCGATCATCAATTTTTTTGTTCAAACGTTTCTTCATGTGTATTTGGTCGAAAGGACTAGTATCAATCGACCGGTCATGAAATACCCGTTCGAACAGTTCCTCATTGTTTGAACATTACTTGCTACGTTCAAACGAATTTTCGAGACAAATTTAAATCGTCCCAGAAAAAACATTTGTGTGAACGTGATCAAACAGTCAAGCCTAATTTCATCCCAAAAGATATTTTTTTGGACAAATTTGTGATTTTCGTCCCAAAATGCCTTTTGAGACAGTTTTATTGGGACGAATTTAAGACAATTTTTTTCATCCCAAAATATACTTTGGGACGAAATGCCAGTCTTTTTGAATGAAAATTTTTGTTCTAAAAGACCTTATTTATAGTAATGGAGGCTTTCTCCACTGTGCAAGGGATACTCTTTGACACCTATAGTTTGGCAGCTGCATTTGATTCGGGTCAATTTTGACGGGCACTGTGGCCAGCCACTTCATTTGGACGGCCGTTACAATTGTTCTCACGCCAAACTTTAGGTTGCGTTTGCATTTTTTAGGTTGAAAAGTATAACCCTTCATTCTATAATGTCCTCTTCGTATTACTTAATGCATGATCTCTTATTAATATATCACGGTTTGTCTTTGTATGTTGCATTAAATTGCCTTGAACCTCGTGATACATATCCAAACACCTAGCTATTCACATTTTTCAACCTCAGCTCGCCATTGAGATTGCTTGCCTGATCTCCTTTATCCACCTTTGCTTTAAGACTCATTTGATCAAACGCTAAAAATATTTCAAAATATTTATAAATAATCGTGAAATAATTTACGAATAAAAATGAAATAATAATAAATAATTTATAAATAATAAAACAATCTAAAAATAATTGTGATCCTAAACAGATCCTTAGTCACCTCTCCCTTTCTCAACCTCCACATTGCTCGCCTTTGTCTTGCCTCACCATTGAGAAGGGGTAAGCTGGTTTAATTCGGACCAAACTTTTAGCCACAGTACTGGGCTCACAAAGCTCAATTGCCCTGCAATAAGCTACAACTTAACACCGTAGTCTCCTTACTGATGATGGTAATTTCGGCTATAATAATCATTGAGGCTCATGTAGGGTTTAAGTTCATCGAAACGTCAGCACACATGTTTTCACCGCCAATTGTTTCCATCTCCCCATGCTAATTAACTGTTGTTTCAATGCATGATCAGCATTAATGACTACCTTCGATATATTGTTCTGCCACATTTTTCGAGCCTTCCGCGGTTTCTAATACAACCCAATTGACCCCTATCCTCGTACTTAATTGTCTTGTGATTAAGTGGCATAGAAAATTATTGTATTGACTAGCAGCAGTATCTGGAACAGAGCTCTAACATATAAATATATATATATATATATATATATATATATATATATATATATATTGAACTGTCCAAATGTAACCACAAACGTCAAGACCTAATTCATTATTGGCTGGATTCTCAACAAAAGTCCATGAAAATTGACCTATAATACCTGATCTTCAAAATGCTAATAAAAGGCATGCCGACAATCAAATCCACTGTTTCTACACAACTGGAATGAACAAATAGTTCATATCTAAATCCCTTCCGGTTTTAAATCAGTAGTAATATACCTTTTTTTATCTTACAACGTACAAGAAATTTTGCTGATTGACACAAGTTTGGGACACTATAGTACAATGTATGTAATCATAGAAAGACTAGCAATAGAATAAAATTTTAGGTGGAAAAATATTATTAATAATCTTTTTAATTATCGTCATTTTATTATTCTTGATGATATATTATCAGATATTGAAAAACTATTTGTTATTATTACGCTCGGTAATAATATAAGGCCATGCTAGTAGATATATATTATAACCTCAACAAAATTGAGTATTTTTATTTCCTTTTAGGTTGCGTTTGGATGTTGAGCTGAACTGACCTCAATTCTTTATAAATAGTAGTGAGTTGAGTAGTAGAGAGAGTTAAGTGTGGCCCATCTAAAATTAGTTTAAAGTGTATTTAGATGTTAAGATGAGTTTAAATATATTTATAAGAATTTATAAAGTTGGTGGGACCTATGACTATTCATTGGAAGTGCTTGTCCCCCATCGTGCCAACCTACAGTGATATTTTGAAAAATAAAAAAGACTTGTGCTAGCCGGAAGAAAGAAATGATAGAGAGAGTTGATGGCTTGTCAGAGAGAGAGAGATGATTCTTGTCAGCATAGAGAGAGATAAGGTTGACAGTAGAGAGAGTTACGGAAAAAATAAAGTTGCAAGATCATTGTCAGTCCATCTACAAGAACAAAACTCACCGAATTCATATTTGAAAGCAGTTCACTTGATTATTTGAATGGTTGAAAGAGTTTTAAGTGAAAGGAATTTAGCTGAGTTTGGAAACTAAACACAGATTTAATTAAAGTTCTTTTTCTACTTTAACAATATTTTAGATTGTACTGATTAATTGGCTTGAAAGGGGTTCAATGGATAACATTAATCTTGAATTCATGTCCAGAAATGAGAAACAGAAGACTACATGAGAAGGATGCTTTTAGAACTAAGAAACCAAAGCATAGTACATTACGGATGAACAGTACAATGACTGGAACAGTGAGAAAAAATGTTGATACAAGTAGGCGGCGGCCTATATTGGGAGAAACCGAGATGTTTAAGAATTATGCCATTACTAAACCAGCCACTGCACGAAAGTACTATTTCCTTGTATGATTTTGCCCATGCCATTGCCGACACTGATCAGTTTCCAAAACACTACCTAGCTACTACATATTCATGATATATCAGAAACTAGATCACCTTATGATCATTGTATATTATAAATAAGGAAAGTTTAAATCTCATATTAAAATAATTTGGATCGTCACATCCAAAACTATATTATATATATATATATATAGAGAGAGAGAGAGAGAGAGTATTATACAAAGCGAAGATAGAGATAGATGTGCGCTCACAGCTAAACCAACAAAACATCAAGATATTTTGGCTTTGGATACCTTATTTTTAGTATGTTCGATCGGTACTAATTATTCATACCAAACCCACAATATAGACTGATTTTACACTGTTATCAATGACCAATTAATCCCTTCCTGAGATTGGCCGATCGATTTGGGATGCCAAAACCCGTGGTGGCAAGTTTGTTAGCAAGAGCCAGGGCATTACTAGTTATATGAGTAGCATTAAAAACCCGATTTCGAAGTAACTTAACCTGCTCTCCCTTTTGGCCTTCAAAACCATCCAAGCAAGTATCTTCATCGGTGAGCACTGCACTAATCCATGTGTTGAGATCACTCATTTGCATATCGAATATATATGGTCTTTTACTTAGCCTTCTTAGAACATAGAGTGATTTGTGAAGCTCGTCAATGGCGTCCTGAAAACATTCGATGCAATCTGAAAGGGCGACTCGGTTCCTTCCTCGCATAACCCGATGTTTCTTCAAAATTGTCAGGTACTGCGCAGTGCTCTTGACCTCGGCTAAGGTCACCGACACCCCGCCCGTGCCCACTTACTTGGGCTGCTCTTACAAGTGCGTGAAAACGATGCTAGTGTGTGAACACAGAGGTCATGATACCTTGTCACACTGCAGGCATCATCAACATAGTTGTCTACCTTTCCATAAGCTATTTGCCCGAAATTTGTCAGCCATGCTAGAAATATGTACGTGACATGAAATGTTATATGAACGGATGTCATTCTCAGTCCAGAGAAATATGAATTCAGAAAGGGAAGCAATTGAAGCAGAAATTAGTACTAGTGAATCATGAATAGCTAATTAGTACTGATTCTGCAACAAAAAGCATGCACCGATGCATGTAAGAAATAGGAGATCATCGAAGATGAATAAGCTGGAAGAGTCATGCTTTTCAATGTGGGTGAGAGAGCTTTTTGCAGGTGTTTGATAATTTCGGCAAGAAACAGGTGATTGTAATAAAGAAAGGGGATAGGAAGTGGTGATGATAAAGAACGTGTGAATGACAGGTGAGTCGCTCATTTACATCGGATAAGGAGATGTATTATGGGTACTAACCTTTCTTCCCCAAAGACACATTGGATCGAACAGGTTGCATCTGAGATCCTGTAGAACATTGTACCAAACGCAAACAAGTCATTAATTATAAGCAATTTAACGATAGCGACCATTGAGGGCGATTGCGCCGTGTAACTTCGAAGAACCTTGGATTCATCATGTGTATGTCCTTTATTAAGTTGTGGGTAGTGACCATGGACAGATCAGAGACATATGTGGTCCATACCTAATTAGACTGGTATTGAAATAGAATAGCTAGTTAACATGATAAGATGCCAAACCGGAAGGGTAGTTTTGAGAAAAAAGAAAATATTGATCGGCCTAGATTTTGATATTTTCAGTTATATCTACTGATCATGTATTTTTAAATGAATGTCTATTTAACTTATAAACATATAAAATTACCTGAAATATGTTATATCAGTACGAGTTCTTCTATTATGAAGTCTATCTATATTAGTTAAATAGTAAGACTTGATTAGTAAAACTCAAAATTTTAGGATTTTTCATATCAATTCTATAATATGATTAAATATGAAAATTTTAAAATAAATAGTATAATACTTTAGGGAGAATTCTTTTTGTGAGGCAGCGTAAAAAGACTAGGCTGATTCTAGCTCTTATCTGGGGTTAAAATCAGCTTCCTTTTGTAGGCATGGCGTACTGATTTAAAATTTGAATAGTGATATATAAAGTCTTAAATGTATAAGTCTTGTACATGTGTTTTATAAAAATGTAGATCTCATCATGAAAAAGTGTGAGAAATTTTAAAAAATAAAAAATAAATAAATAAATTCTATTTATCATTCTCTATATCACACATCAATATGTAATTTATTATTTTTATCATTCTATTTAAACATATTTATATTAATGTGTCAATATGTGTGCTTAAATAGAATAAAAAAATAACAAATCACATATTAGTATGTAGTATAGAGGTGATAAAAAGCATTTTTTTCTCTAATCTACTTTTTTACAAAACACTTACACATGACTTATATATTTAGGACTTGCATACAATCCTAGCATTACTCTTAAAATTTATCAAGTATTGCCTTCGACAACTCAATTCACGTCATTTTTTCTAAGTTTGGTAATACTTCATAAGAGTATGTACTACAATAAGTCGCATTTCATCAGCCTTGACGTAGTGATTTGTGTTTTTTTAGAAAAAGTGAGTTAATACAGAGTTTATATGAAAAAATAATAATTTTTTAATAATATATTCTATTTTTTTTTAAAATGATTGTACGGTACTTACGCACTCAACAACTATACATAACATTACTCTTAAACTGGACATTTGCCGGCGCATAACAATGGCACAGTAGTCGTGAGGCGAGAAGTATTACTCGAACATCACGAATTTGAAATTTTACATTTACATTTTTGGGGTTCTCAAATTGGAAGAATTTTTCTTTAAATTATTCGAAATGTCCTTGAAAAGAATTTCTTGACGAGGCATGTACCAGTCTTGACTTTGTCCTCAATAGTAACGTCAATAAAAAAAGTTAAGGCACTTGCTCCATGATTTGCGTAGAAATTCCTCAACTTTATTTATATTTTGCTAATTACATAGAAAGTGACTCCATGTAAGACTTATCAATTGTATACACGAGTGTCACATGATTTTCTTTTATTGAGTACTCTTATTAATTGTATACACCATAGTGTCACACCAAAGTGCATAACTTTAATAAAGGGAAGGACTAGATCTTGACAGGATTCTATGATAATCTTGAGGCTGCTAGAAGGACTGAAAGTTGGCTGTTGCTCAAAGCTATTTGTAACACCCACATCCCAAAGGTTAGGAGTGTCACGTACTTTTCATAAAAATAAATCCGGCAAGAGATCTCAAATTTCATAAATGAAATTAAAAATTTATTTTGTAAAAAATATCTAATAAAAAGTCTTTCAAAAACATTAAATAAATAAACTGATAAAATCCATATCATAAAAGCATGTTTTTATTTTTATTAAATCTGAACTAAACATTATATGCTCCTTCTATTTCTGGTCTGTCTGCTCGTATTCATCATCCTCACTTGGGTGGTTAAAAACATGAAAACAAGCAAAAATGAGTCAAAGACTCAGCAAAAAATCCATCACAACGTAAACATACTAAACATAAGGTTTTCATAAAAACTTTCATGCTGAGAGTTTAAATTCATGACTATTCATGCTGATACTTGTGCTATGCATGACTATTTTAACTGAATTAACTGAATTAACTGACTAATCTGACTGATTTATCTGACTGATCTGATTTATCTGACTGGCCAACACACTTAACCATGTGTGCGAGATTGTGCACCGGCCCCACATTCCGCTGCAGCAAAGGGAGCCGCTGATAGTATTCTGGCATACTATGGTGGACCACGACTGAGTTCGCGGCTTGCACATCCACCCGGAAACTGAATTGCATTGGTATTATGCATCTGAATGGTCATCTTATTAACTGATCTGATCTTATCTTGCACTTTAAACTTAAGATGGCTTACGTGTCTTATACACATGAGATACATGACATAATACATACATAATTATAATTTCTGAATCTGAACATGATGCGGAATGACATGATCGCATGCTATACTGGAAGACATGTTTGCATATGACATGAGTAGTTCATAAATAATGGCTATCAATGAACTGGCTTGAATAATAATTATCTATAAATTGAACTGTAATGATCCTAATTTGTGATCAAATTACTTACCTCGCTGCGTTTCTTCTTGAATAACACTTCGTAACTTGATACCTATATAAAATAGTAACTATCACTAAATTTGTCTGGAAACACATGAATTAATATCCTACTAAATTAAATTCACAATCTAAAAGATAGTCAAGTAAATCTTTTGTTTAACACCATAATCAATAAATCCTGGCATTTAAATTACTTAGATACTAATTTATAATTTAGTAAAATATTCAAGCTATTTTAAAATAATTCATAAAACTTAAATTCTTAAAATAGGTTTCATTTCTTATAATTAACATAATTAAACAAGAAATAATGATATAATTTAAATATTATTAACATGTTTCCTTATTAAAAATTACAACTTTAATAAATATATTAAAATCTACTATAATAACATTATAGGTTCATTTCATACCATAGATTTAAAGATTTAAACATAAACAATTAAACACTTGCTATTTTCTATTGAAATTTATTTGTAAAATTAATAATAAATACTATAGTTTAAAATTCCTTAATATAACATAATAATTTTATTAAAGAAAATTTGACTAAATAGACAAAGGAAATATTAACTAAAATATTAGACTCAATAGTATATTTTAATAAAATATATTTCAAATTCTTTTAACACTTTCTTATAAAAATGAACACTTGACTAATATATTTATTTAATAAAATTAAACTCCACTTCAAAAATGACATATTAATATTCATATGTAACATATATTTAAACGTAAGGTTATAAATGAAATTATACTTAACACTATGAGAATGAATTAAAAGGGCATAAAAGTAATCTCATTTAACACCTGCACTTAGTAATTTAAAACCTAAAAGCAACTAATATATGCTGTAGAGAAGCAAAGGCAACGGGAGAGGGAAGCGCGCGAAGCAAGGGCTCACCGAGAGAGAGGCGGGCGTGCGGCGGTTCTGGGTTGCTGGCTGGAGGTCACGGCGGCGCGACTGGGGGTTCGTCTGTGGTGGTGCGACGCCGAAGGAAGCGAACCATGCGGCAGTGCAACCGAGAGGGAGGGAGGCGCACGTACAGAACTGGGTGGCTGAGGGTCGTAAGCCAACCAGGATGGAGTAGGTGCCACAGAGAGAGCTGGTCGGCGGTTTCTGGCACTGTGGGTGGTGCTCCGATGTCCTGGGGTGGTCGGCGGAACAACCTGAACTGACAGCGTCGAGGTGCTCGGCAAGAAGCCACCGCGTGGAGTACGTGTGACAGGGCTTGGAGGTCCTTAACGGTCATGCATGGTCTGCGCAGCGTGTGGTTTCGTCGTCAAGTCGTGGCCTTTCCGGTTGTTGCGTCTCACTGCGGGTTCAAGGCTGGCTACGGTGCATGTTGGGTAGCTTTCGTGTGGGATGGATGCGTGGAGGAGCCATGCTCTGTTTCGGTGTGTGAAAACAGGGGCGATTGGTGCCGTTTACCTGGGCTACTGGATGACTCTGTTTTTCGTGTGCTGGTTGCTGCGTGTAGGAAGGATCGTGGCTCTTGATGCACTGTCGTGTGTGTTGTGCGGGTGGTCTGGTTTATGGAAGGAGGCCAAGTGATTTCTGCTTTACGTGGAGTTAGGTAGTGAACACCATAAAAATAAACCCTAGGGAAAGAGACGTGCATGTGCAGTGAAGACGTGCGGGACGGAGAGGAGGGAAAACATGGAACTTAAAAGTATGAGTTATCTTAATAATAATAAAATATGAATAGTAATAATAATAATGATACGATAATAAATCTATTAAAATTACACTTTATTAATAATATAAAATCTGATAAAATAATAATAATAATAATAACAAATATAATAAATTTATAGCTCTATGAAAAAAAAAAATTACATAACACTTATATTATAGCCTAAACTTAGGATCGGGTTGTTACACTATTAAACCTAGGGTAGAGGTTGTTTGGTTGTGTGTGGGGGGACTTCAATGGGATTGTGAACTACAATGAGAAGGTTAGGGAAGTGGTAAGATGATATGAGCAGATTTAGAAGTTCAGATTGACAATGGAGGAGTGTGATTTAAGTGATTTGGGATTTATGGACAAGAAGTTTACATGGTGCAATAATAGGCATGGTAAAACATTCACTAAAGAAAGACTAGACAGAGCTTTTAGAAACTCTCAATGGCATGATACTTACTCAAACATTGTTGTCTTTATCCTTCTAACTCAAAGCTCAGATCATAGACCCCTTCTCATCTCTATCAAGAGTGTATACAGTAGAAGATATAAACCTTTCAGATATGAACTATGTTGGGCACAAAGAGAAGATTGTCATCAGATAATTGAGAGTGAATGGAACAAACCCAAGTTGGCAGACAATAAAATCAGGTGCATGTCAGAAGGGTTGAAGAGATGTCAAGGAAAGATGATGCTTTGGAGCAAACAGATTTATTGCAGTACAAATAAAGCAATCAGCTCCAAACTTAGTCAGATTTCAAAAATTCAGCAGCAGAATAAATGAGACTTAAATGACAAAATAAAAGCTCTGCAAAAGGATGTGGATAAATTACTAGATGAGGAGAACCTGAAATGGAAACAAATAGCAAAACAAAGGTGGTTGAAGGAAGGAGACAAAAATAATAAATTTTTTTACCAATGTGCTAGCCAGAGAAGGAAGGTAAACACCATCAAAAGAATTACAGATGATTATGGGAGTGAGGCATGAGTACACTTGAAAATATCAATAGCCAATTCCAAAAAAAAATTCAAGAGCTTTTCACCTCATCTGGACTAGAAGGAGTGGAAGAATGGTTGGCTGCTGTGGAACCCAAAGTCGATGCAAAGATGAATAGAGAACTTCTCAAACCTTTCACTGCACAGGAAGTGGAGGAGGCAATATTTCAGATGAATACTCTTAGCTCTCCTAGCGCAGATGGCTTCCCAGCAGCATTTTATCAATAGCACTGGAGCACAATAGGCAAAGAGGTTAGTGATGTTGTTTTATATGTTTTAAACTCAACTAGCATGGTGAATGAAGTTAATGATACTTATATTGCTCTTGTTCCAAAGAAGAAGTCTCATGTCAAAGTCTTTGACTTTAAACCAATCTCTCTTTGTAATGTTAATTATAAAATGATTTCAAAGATTTTAGCAAATAGATTGAAGAAAGTGTTGCCCAGTATTATTTCACAAACTCAATCAGCTTTTGTACCATGTAGACTTATATCAAGTAACATCATTGTAACTTTTGAAGCTATGCATACTATGAATTATAGAATTTCAGGGAAGCCTGGTTATATGGCCTTGAAACTAGACATAAGCAAGGCCTATGATCAAATTGAATGGAGTTTTCTCAGAGCTATGATGTGGAAGTTGGGCTTTAAGCAAAGATGGATTGATCTGGTTATGGAGTGCGTAGAACCTGTCTCTTATGCTATCTTGATAAATGGTATTCCACAATGCCCTTTCAAGCCATCTAAGGGTTTAGGCAAGGTGATCATTTATCACATTACCTCTTTATCATATGTGCTAAAACTTTGAGTTCATTACGCAGGAAGGTAGAAAAGATGGACTCATTACTAGAGTGCCTATTGCTAGAGGCAAGATTCTCATTAATCACATTTTCTTTGCCGATGACAGCCTATTATTTTGCAAAGCTAATTCGATTGAATGTAGTAGATTGATAAGTATCCTTAGCATCTTTGAAAAGGCTTCTAGCTAAAGATTGGATATGGAGAAGACTTTAATTCAGTTCAGTAAGAATACTCCTCAAGAAGGGTAAGAAAATATATTGAGCATAGCTGGAATCAGATCAGCATTGCCTTATGAAACATACCTTGGTTTGCCTGCTTTGGTTGGAAGATCTCGAGCAAAATCTTTCAGGAGTATACTAGATAGAGTTAGGCTAAGGCTTAGCAGTAACAAAGTAAAATCTCTCTCCCAAGCTAGAAAGGAAATATATCTCAAGGCTATTGTGCAAGCTCTCCCTACTTACAACATGAGTGTATTCAAGCTCCCAAGGAGTCTTCTTAGTAGTACCAACAAAATTATGCAGAAGTTTTGGTAGAGACAGCAAGATAATGAAAAGAAGATACACTGGATTGCATGGAAAATAATGGAAAAAGCCAAATCAGCAGGAGGTATGGGGTTCAAAGACTTGGAGAGCTTCAACCTTGCTATGCTTGCTAAACAAGGTTGGAGATTAATTCACAACCCTCCCTCTTTAGTAGCACGGATTTTAAAGGCCAAGTACTTTAAGGAGGTCTCGTTCTTTCAAGAAAAACTAGGAAGTAAACCTTCATTTATTTAGAGAAGTATTGTTGTAATGAGCTAAGCCTTCAATAGAAGAAGGTACTATATGGAGGATAGGAACAAGAGACCAAGTAAGCATCTGGCAAAATAAATGGATTCCCAAGTCAACAACCTCTAAAGTTCAACGATGTATTCAAATACTTGAGAGTAGTGTCAAGGTTCAAGAGCTTATTGATTATGACACTAGAACTTGAAAAATTGGGTTGATTGAAGAAATTTTTTAGAAGGAGAAAGCTGACTTGATAATGCAAATCCCTATATCTTTCTCACAATTCTGATAAGCTTATTTGGAAAGGCTCCTTAAATGGTCAATTTACAGTCAAGAGTGCTTACCACTTACAAAAAGATTTACAGATGACTTCTAAGGATCAGCCTTCATGCAGTTATAGAAACCAGAAAGTATGACAGCAGATTTGGAAGTTGCAACTCCCTCCAGCAGATAAAGTATTTATATGGAGACTTGTCTTGAAGCTCTTCCTACTTAGGCTAACCTATTCAAGAAGTAAGCAGTGGAGCAATCCAAATGTCCTACCGGTATGGAGGAACCAGAAACAGTGGCTCATGCAATATGGAATTGTGTAGCAACAAGAGATATTTGGGGACAATGCTCAAAGAAAATTCAAAAGAGTCACTTCCTTGTTGGCAGGTTTGTAGAGATAATGGAGGAAATGTTTTCAGTATTTGGGTGTGAATATATGAAGGAAGTGGCAGTTGTGGCAAGGAAAATCTGGCAGAGGAGGAATGTGTTTATTTTTAATGCAGAATTTTCTCATCCCAACTTTGTGGTGAAGTCATCTCAGGACATGTTGCAGAGCTTAAACGAGTTAAAAGACAAGCTTCCTAAAGGCAATGTCTCAGTTAGTAGCATAGTGAATAGCCAGGATCCTCCCCTATGAATGTTTATAAAATAAACTGGGAAGCTGTAGTGGATAAGGCTCAATGCAAGATTGGTATAGGCATCATTGCTCGAGACTAGGAAGGCAAGGTGATTCCTACTTTGAGGATGAACAAGCAATTTTTTCCAGACCCTTTACTAGCCGAATCTTTTGAGGCTCTTCAAGCAACAGTTTTTTGTCTTGAGTTGGGATTAAGAGATGTGGTGCTAAAGGGTGACTCTCTTCAAGTTGTAAAGGCTCTGACTACTACAGAGGATTCTTTGACTAATGCTGGGATGTTTGTGAATGAAGCCAAGGAGAAACTCAAGTGCTATCACCAATGGAAACTATACCATGTTAGCAGAGATACAAATGTAGTGGCCCATGTTTTGGCTAGGAATTCGTTAAGTGTTTCAGATATGATTAGTGATATGGAGAAATTTCCTTTGTGTATTTCTTCAATGGAAAGTATACCATGTTAGCAGAGATACAAATGTAGTGGCCCATGTTTTGGCTAAGAATTCGTAAAGTGTTTCAAATGTGATTAGTGATATGGAGAAATTTCCTTCGTGTATTTCTTCCTTGCTTAAAAGGAATGATCAATAAAATTACCTTTCCTTTCAAAAAAGTACATGCATCTACACGCTTTAACTTTTTTTTTTTTTATACATTATCTTATTGAAATTTGATTTATTTTTTATTAGTACTTAATTTGAGCTTTTTATAATTTCTTGTACTACTATTTGTTGGTTTTTTTTCCTCTCTCTCTCATCTTAACAAGTGTATGTATGTCACACATAGATTTACACATATGATACACATGAGTGTCCATTACTAATTAGAACAGGATTTTCCTTTTTAAAATCCCAATACGTAAGGAATAAAATGTAAATTTTTTCTAAAATGCAGTGACAAGTTTTAAGAAGGTAACAATCATGATATGGGTTTTCAATCTCTCTTCACTGGGTTTGGTCTATGTGAGGTGAACCAAACTTAAGCTTAGGATTTGGGTCTAAAACTGGGTTTCCTACTAATTCGGGTTAAGGCTACTATGGTGCGGGTCAGACTCGCCCCAAATTGACGCTACAACTAAAATCAAAGTTTTGATTTTTGTTCTGTTCTGGTCTGGCCAAAAGTTCCTGTACTGAAACATTATGCAGTACGGTTTAATTAAATATTCCGTTTCGGGTCAAATTCCAGTCATTCCAGAATGTTTGGATCCATTCGGGCCGAATTTCGGTATTTTGGCTAGAATATGGGTTTCATCCTGAATTAACGTGAATGGCAATTTGGTTAAGTTTTTTTAAATGGTTGGAAAATTGTAATTTCGGGTTTCTTTTTTCGTACTCCGAGACTACGACAAAGGCAAAACCGCAAAACACTTCTCCCAATTTTCTAATCCATATTTTCTCTCCTAACCCAATGCCAGACGTCTTCCAGTCTCCAGCCTTCCACCGCAACCAGCAGCTCGTTGACTATTAAGAATCCACATAGATTAACAGGGAGGAAGATGAACAATGAGAAACTAGGTATAAATCTGTAATTCAAATTTCATGAAAATGAAAGATAGAGGATAGTTTGAGACAATCCGACCTCAAGTACGTTCCAAAATTTTAGTTATTCAAAGATAAAAGTTATTTCTTCTTTCTATCATTTTTCCCTCGTATACGCAGACCCTCCTGACAGAATTTCTCCCACTATTCACGTAACAAAATACAGAAATATAAGCATGGATTGGATATAGAGATGTTCCAACTCATTCCATCTTATCTCAATATCTAAACGCTACAAATACAAACACTTTTCAATTTCAAGTCTTCAAGCTTTTCATTTAATTATTACCTAATTATTACAATTTTTCTTAACTTCCAAACAAAATATAAAAAATAATTCAAATTTTTCAAATCTAAAAAAAAAATATTAAAAATTTATCTTCTAACAATATTTTAACTTTATAATATTTTTATTCAATATTTTCTCTCTCATTTTCTAAAATCTCAGAAAATATTTTCACTCAAACTATTTTACTACTATTTACAAAACTTCTTACTATTATTCATAGACCATCTCAATTCATCTCATCTCATCTCAACTCACTATCCAAATCAGACCTTGACAAATAAAACTAAAAGAAAGCTCGCAATAGATAAAATGCGTCGTTTTGTTTGACCCAAAACCCAGCATATTAGTACAACCATAATAAAACTCGAGTATTGCTACAGAACAGTCATTATAGCTGTGCACACATTGCACACACTACGTGGCTGCTTCTTGTCTTTTCTTTTTCTTTTTCTTTTTTTGTGCAAAACTCACTAGACCTTTTGGCCTCTCTCTCTTCCTCTCTCTCTCATCATCTCTCTCTCCAGCGTCTCTCTCATCAACTCTCTCTTGGCAGCTCTTTCTCTCTCCTCGACTCTCTCTCTCATCTTCTCTCTCTCATCGACTCTCTCTCTCATCCCGCATCCCTCATCGTCTCTCTCACCTACTCTCTCTCTCATCGGCTCTCTCTCTCATCTCAGATCTCTCTCTCTCATCGTCTCTCTCTCATCTCCGCTCTCTCTCTCATCGTCTCTCTCAGTCCGGTAGTAATTTCGAATTTAAGAGATGTGTAGTTTAGATGATACCACATAGCGTGTGCAAAAGTAGCTGCTCCCAATATTTTTCCATAAAACTCCAGACACTATAAAAACACAGCGTTCCTTTAATCAAAACACAGTACTTCATCCTGTAGAAAGAAACGACATTGTTTCGCGTTCTTTTTCAACTTAACTTCTTCGCAGACTTCCTTTCTCAGTTCTTCACTTCACTCTGTGTCTCTTTCTCTTCTAGGGTTTCTAACATTGACTCGGTCCCCTCCATCACAACTCTTTTTGCTCCACCGCAAGTCGTTGTTCGATCCTCCATTCCACCGGTTCTTCTCTCTCTCTCTCTCTCTCTCTCTCTCTCTAGCTTCATAAATTGTTGGTTCAGAACTTCATACTTCAAATCTTTTGGATTTGTACAAATGTATGAGGCGAATTGTTGTATTGAAGTCAGTTAAATGTATTGAACTGCTGTACGAGGCGACCTTCTTGACTAAGAAGCGCAATGTTGTATTGAAGTACTCTTGGTTACAAATTTACAGTACTTCCATAAATAATATTCACTACAACACCATTGTAGAATCACGTACTTATTATTGAAAAAAAAACACCATCCCATAATATATATGGAGCCTAGTTGTATGGAAAATCTCTCACACAGATCATCATCATCCAAAAAATAAAAATAACGTAGTCTACAAACAAGAGTAGGAAAAATAGTGACTTCAACATTAGAAACCTGAACTTTTTAAAATTACTACAGATAAGAACTCCCAACTATTAATTAGTTGAACAAGACTTGGATTTATATTATTTTTATGATATGATTAGCTATAACATACCCAATAGTCGAATTAGTCATTAAAATCATCCTATTCGTTTTATCAATTCAGTCTAAAGAAGGATTTTCCTTTTAGGTTTAAATGCCAGCACAACCATCAAGCTTATCATCTTAATGAACAATTGTTTTTCTATATATAATCTTTTATATAGTTTTTCTTATAATTTTAGAATATAGTTTTTCTATATAGAATTGTTTATATATATATATATATATATATCCTATGTATATAACGACTATCCTAAAACGATACACCGAAATATTCTATTCCAGTAACTCAACCAAAATGGAATTCAAAACTTTGCTCAACTACTTTCAATATGAAATGTCTTTTTCTTTCAAGATGAAATGTGTCTTGTTCGAAGACCAATGATTATTTTTTTGAACAATTGGATTAAGAAGTTAGAAGTATTATTTTTTTCATATATATATGTTTTTAAGACTTGTATTAAGAAGTACTATTGAATTTTTTAGGTACGTATGTTTTTAAAACTTGTATTTATGTTAATTTGGAATATAACTTTTTTTATATATATAATTTATCCATATAACAATTATCCCAAAACAGTACACTGAAATATACCGATATCGAAATATTCCGTTCCAGTAACTCAACCGGAATAGTCACCGGAACAAAATTCAAAACTTTGACTAAAACCCTACTGCTAAATCATAAACCCTTCAAGCATGGCAAAACACGAACACAGAAGAACCACAATCCACTGCCTATATATGCATTTTTCTTTCGAAATTAGCATTAGCTGGCTCGTCAAGACCCTAGTATTTTCTCAGGTTTCTTTGGTTCTATAGTATTTGCGCTTGTCCTTGTTCTTGATTGATGTGCACTTAGGTATAATTACATAAAATCGTGGATAATTTATGCTTTGGATTAGAAAAATTATATGCATCAGTCACTATTCACTACCTCATACTCTATGAAAAAAAAAACTATAAGTATGGGGTGTAAAAGTGAATAGTGATTAATGCATAGAATTCCTCTTTGGATTATGCCAAATGTTTGTTTTATTTATTTTTAGGTGTGCAAGTTATTTAATCGGCCGGAAGGATTATTGGAAGCATGGCTCGGTTCAAAAGTGTAAGTAGAATTTGGCTATGTTTGTTTTTGCTTAACCTTCCCCGCAGTTTGGTTGCTGGGAAAAGAAAGACAAGGAAAATAAAATGAACTGCGGGTCGTTAGGATATATTTTGGTTTTAATTGGGAGATAGAATTGATCATGGGTTCGAGCACCACAGTGGGCGAGTAGAATCTGGATTCTTAAGTTAGCATACGAAAATGCCAATGACTAGTCAATAAAGAACTTGGGAGGTAGAAAAGTTTTTTAGTATTATGTTCGGATTTCGATCTTTTCTGTTTTTAATTTGTTTCTTCCATTTGCTGGGAAACAAAACGAGTTTGTATTTGTTTCCTGGTTGCATTTTTTTTTTAATTGTCATTTTAATTAAGCAGAAGAAAAAGGAGTTTGTGAAGCTCGTTGTGAAGAAGAAGCAACTTACTGTGGATCATATCACTGGCAGTATGATTCCAATGAGCTTTGTGTTTTCAAGAGGGAAGTTGCCTGGTCCTCTCAGACAACTTCAAATGGATTTGAGAAAGTTGATGCTCCCATATTGTAGCACTGGGACCAGCACCAAGCTTGCATTCTAACATTTTTTGGATTTAAATGTATGAAAAGTCTATTTGAGATTAACGAATAATTTTTGAAATAGACTATAGGTCTAAATTTTATTTTGGTGGATATCAAATTTTTATTGGGCTTGCTAATTAAGTTAAAATCATTAAATATTTTTAGATTATGTGGACTTTTTTTTATGGGCCGAGAAATTTATGGGAGAAGTTGAGTTATTTTAGATGTTGGAACTAGGCCCATGAGTATTGGTTAAATACTTGACCCATGAAAATACGATTAAGCCAAAGAGATTTTTGAACTGTTCTAACCGGTCCAGCCCAGCCCATTTGTTAATTCCATACACTACTCAAGATGTGGCCCCAAATAATTTGAAATGGCCCAAAAACCCAAGCCATGAGAATCAAGGATCAGACTCGTCTCCACGCCATGCACGTCTTACGCCATGCACGTTTTCCTTCCCACTAGGGTTCTTCAGCAGCCGCTTTATACACACGTTAGAATAAAACGTTCTTCCCAAGCTAGGGTTTTCACTCAAATATACCCCTCTCACACAACCCCTCACTCACAAATAGAAGGCTACAAGAAGAACCAAGCATTTGCATGGTGAAGTCCAGCAAGCATCTCGGCAAGCCACACGTCTAACACCCAACACCAAACAGAAACCACAATCCACCATTGGACTCTGCCCAATGGACGTTCAGCACAGACGAAGACAACACCACCTTACATCAAAATCGTTGTGGTAAGCCTTCACTGCCAGAGCCGCTACTGTGATCACCTCCGCAAGCCCTCACTCATGCAAGCTCAATCAGCACCACCATGAAGGGCTCGCCATCCCCAAACCACCCATCCCAACGCACCAAGCACCATTGCCGACTTCAGCCACCACGTCGCAACTTTTACCCACTGCACAGTAGTGCCACCAGAAGGCTGAGAGCCATGCTGCCATAGGAACCACATGCAAGCCTCACCACCACAGAAGACCCCTGTTCTACCAAACCCAAAACAGAGCAAACAAGTGGGTTTTTCCACACCTATGCTCTTAGCCACCACGGCTGTTCAACTAATGTTGATGCCACGATGCCACTGCTAATAGAAGACGTCGAAGGACAAGCCTCCAACTTCAGGCACTGCCTTGGCTGAAAATTTCTAGTCTATTAGATCTTTTCTCAAAAACTTGCATTTATTCTTCCCCTCTTATTCTCAGGAAGTGGTGATGTCACGAAAAAGCAAGACAATGGGGAAGATCGTGAAGACTAGGAAGACAAGGTTGAAGATCAGGAAGATATTGTCCAAGATGAGGAAGATGACGAGGAAGATGTAGACTAGCTACTGGCCAAGTTGGCAACTGAGTGGAAGTTCTTGTTGGCATTTGAAGGGAATTTCTGTATCTATATCGATTGGGAAACACTTTAAAGAGTTACTATCACCGGAGAGAGGGATGTCTCTTTTGCGCTGTTGCCCACTATCTTAAACATGTTGATGTTCTGTTTTAGTAGAAAGAAAGAAAAAAAAAAAAACATTAATTTGGATTCAACAAAAGGATTTCTTCCTCTACCCTGGCCTTGGTCCTTGTCCCGCAGTATAATCAAACCATAAACCAGAAAAGATATTCGGCAACTTTTCTTATAATATTAAACTTGTGAACTGCGAGAATGTAATTGTACTCATACTAACTTTTGCAGAAAAGTAAATCACCATCCAGGAATTTAATATCATGTGAACTACAAAACATGACCCTTGAGGCCAGAGGTTTTAAGACGATGGTTTACAACTACAAAAGTTCCTCTGCAACCACCCCCAGAAGTTCATTGAGAATTATTGCTTAAACAATAGCAAAACAGGACCTATGACTGAGTCCCTCAAAGAACACCGTGGAGGAGCACTACCGAGGAAGTAAGATACATAGTCATCAATAAAAGGCTCACATCTGAGACATATAACAGAACATGGTATTGAACTCCATTAAACCTCCTCCTCTTAGACGGTCTTAAGAATCTCTTCTGAAGGCATCTCAAGTGTTGCTCCTGCATGCTCTTTACTCGGCTTCATTTCTGAAGCAATCGATGTTGGCATGTAAAAAAAGGTCAAATTCTTTTTACAAAATAACATGGTACATGCAGTTAACAGATAGAATTCAAGCCGTCACAATACCTAATCGAAAGGATACAAATGGAACAATATACAATCAAATATCAAGATCCAAGTTTATAGATGATAAATCCACCCCTAATGACATTTAGAAAGGCCGATTCCACATTTTAACATATAAAAGTGCAAAAGTCTAAACCACATTTCAAGATTTTTCTTTTTATCAACAAAAACCTTCCCTAAACATGGAGGAGCGGTGATGAAATTAGAGCAGCACAGAACCAAAACCCAACACATGATTCCATGTAACATTGTATCGGTTCCTATTTTTAGGGCCATCCAAATGAATTACCGTGATGTAGGAGATTTTTTGAGCCAGTTTCCTCCCAAAGAAATGAAAATTTGAATTAGTATGTTTCCCCCAAGTAGCTGAAAATTAATTGTTTTAAGGCTCGTCCTTCTTCTCTCTCCTCATTGGTCTCTCTCGCAGAAAACACCCAAATCCATTTATTCTCACCAGAGCTCCTTTCCTCTTCCCCCTTCCCATGTTTATAATTTGTTTTCAGATTCCTTTTTTGTTTCTTCTCCTCTCTAGCTTGCTCCAGCCTGATCTCGTACCCTTCTAGTGCCAACACTCACACGACCACCCCATGCAACTCAACAACCACCAATCTCTCTGTTCCAAGACGTATTGCCACCAAATGATCGGGGTTGTTTAACCCTGCAGCCCCATTTCACAAGTGGCACATGAGCCTTGCACTTGGGCTTTACGCGCCTACATGACTCTAAAAGGTGACACATGCAGCATCGATGGATCCAGATCTCTCAGATCTAACCCACCCCATGCCACCACCCCCGCCACATGGATCTCACGCTAACACAATTGCAAATAAGTGTATCTGCCATCGCCAACTTGGAACACCTTAAGTTTATGTTACAGTTTTCCCTAACCAAAGACAGAAAGATGAAGCAGGTTTCTCCTTCAACCAGTCCAAGAAAACAAAATGCAAAAATGCACAACTTGCCATGGTCTCCAACCGTGGAACCACAGCCCCTCTAGTTGGACTGTAGAATAACTGCCATTCAAGGTAGTTCTCCCCTTGGACTTCCAAGAATTGTGGGGATGGGTGGGGACCAATTTATTGGTCCCGAAACCCTTTTTTATAATTATATTTCGATGTGCTTTCTAGTTGTAAGGTGTTTGTTGGGGATTGTCATTCACTTATGTATCTTGCTCTCTTTTATTAATGAAATGCTTGTTTAGTAAGGAAAAAAATTAATTTTCCCCGACTGTTCTAGTTTCTCAACTTCCCCAGTGGATCCGGTGTTTAACAATTTGTCTTCAACACATGCTTTAAACCAAAGCAAGCCATATCCACAAGAAGTACAAGAACATTCAGACTTATCGTATAAATCCAGCCGGATACTTAGGTACAATAGATCCTTCTGAATACAGCATTAGGTTTTGATATCAAGAGAAACGTTTTTGTCGTACCTTTTAATGATTTTCAATATCAGCTGTGAAAACTCGGATAAATTTTGTGGCAAATGTGCAGTTTGGTTTCTTTAGTAATTATGGTTGATTCTAACTTAAAATCTGTGGTTAGGTAATTAAAATTTCAGGCTAAATGAAAGCACGGAAGGCAAAAACTAGTCACTCGCATACAAAGAATTTTACAAACACAAGGAATGCATACACGAAAGAGAAAAAAACAGCGAAATCAGGGACGTAAAACTTTCCAATTTAAGAATAATTTAAATAATGATAAAAATATTGGATAGAGAAAATTACGGTAACCGCCGCGAGAGTTGAGCTGGGCCTGGACGATCATGGTGGATATGAAATGTGAGGCCTCACGTGCCTCGTCGAGGAGTCTCCGGATCTCGTCCTCGGAAATCACGTGCCGGTTATGCTCGAACTTTTTGCGGAGCTCTGCCGCCGACTCGGTAAGCATCAGAGAGTCGCCGGCGAACGTTTTGCGAGTCGCTCTCAGCAGCGCTCTGTACGCGCTCAGTGCTTCTGCTCTTGCCATCCCTCTCGCACTCCCTCTCTTTTGGGGCCACCCTTGGTACGTTAGGGAAATTCAATAAGAAATGAGCAGTGAACAAGAGACGATGTCGTTTGAATTTATTTCCCGATAGAGCGATGTCGTTGACTTTGCTAAAACAGAATTTAATTTTGAACAACCTTTAAAAAATTATAATCTCAATAAAACGTACTTAGTAGACATAATTTAATGTAAAATATTAATTTTAAAATTTAAATATTACAAATTAAATAAACTATTCTTATTTAAATTATATAAATGATATATTCTACACACTGATCTGAGAAAAAAATAACTCTTATACAATACATATGACTTATTCAATTTGATAATATATTCAGCACCACGTCATTTTGTTTTTTTTTATAATAGAAGAATGTTTTATTAAAAACAATCCAAACTTACATCATAGAATCAAACTAAATAATCTGTGCAATACAATCAGGATATGAATCCCCATCAAATTATCAAGTCATCAACATTCCATGCATGTTTTGCCATTCTATGAGCTGCTTCACCGAGACGGCCAATGTGTTGTATGGTACATCTTGGTATCAGTTTCATAAGCTTCTTTATCTCATAAACCAGATTGCCTAGTAAAGACCTTGATTCCCCCTTTTTCAGCACCTCAATCACCATAAATAATTAGTCACTTTCAATATGGAGTTCAAGAAGGCCTAGGGGTATACTCAGTTGTAATTCTCTCAAAATAGCAAGTATTTCAATCCCCAAAGGATCATTAATCTCATGTTCTTTCTTATAGATAGAGAAAATAACTCCTCCCCTTTCATCTCTTAGTACCATCCCCACTCCTGCTCGATTCCGATCATGAAAGACTACCCCATCTACATTTAGTTTTAATACCCCAAGAGGAGAGGAGGTAACTTTCCTTGCTCTTGCTACTCTTGAACTTCCTTATGTGCCTGTTAAAGTGACGGAGCATTTTCAGCCACCTGTATAGAATTCAATATCTTATCTTCATACACATTCTGGTTCCTTCGATAACACATACCCCATGCTATCGTAAATTTTTTTCCCAACTCTCCATTGTTTCCTCTAAGCATCACCTTCTGCGCAAGTTGTATTAAATCAGCTTTCTCTGCCAGCCCCATTAAATTACTAAACTGATTTAGACCAACAGTCCCTTATGGATGGACAGTAGAGTAAAGCATGATTCACATCTTCATCTTCTTCATTACACCACTTACAAGAGGCCTCCATAATTATTTTTCAATGTTTTAAATTCTTTAGAGTAGGAGTCTCATTTCTGCAGGCTCTCCATGCAAAGACTTTAATTCTGTTGGGGACCTTCATCTTCCATATCTTCTGCCACAACTTTTTTTTATTCTCAACATCTAAACACTTACCTTCATATATTGATTGTCTAACTGTATGAAAAAAACTTTAAGCACTTTTAACACTATAAAATCCATTTTTTTTCATTCTCCGAAATGAGACAATCTGGTCTGCTTTCAAAACTTAGTATAATCTTCAGGACTTCTGCTGCTTCTCGAGGAGGTTTAACTCTTCTAATCTTTTTCACATCCCACCACTTATTGTTAGCATCAATGAGACTTTCCATAGTTACATTTGCTTGATGTACTAGAACATTAGCAGAAATTAGACTGAGCTTGTGATCTGGCAACTAGAAATCAATCCAAATATTAATAGATCTCACATCTCCCACTCTCCATCTACAGCCTCGCAGCAACAAACTTCTTTTTGCCTCCCATATACCTCTCCGCAGATAAGAGGGAGCTACACCTAATCTTGACTCCTTAAAGCTAGTATTTGGAAAATACTTAGCCTTGAAGACTTTGTGCATCAATGTAGACTCTTCTGTTAAGATCCTCCAACCCTGCTTAGCTATTAGTGTCAAATTGAAAGTCTGCAAGTCCTTAAACCCCATGCCTCCACTTCTTTTTGACTTCTTCTTCCCCCATCTGATCTTATTCTCTTTCTTCTTTTGGCCCCATCAGAATTTTGCAATTCAACACATTGAGTGGTAGGGAGTTTGAAGCAGCTCATTGTGTATGTTAGAATGGATAAAGCCACTGCTTTAATAAGAACTTCTTTACCCCTTGAGATAACAGTTTCTCCTTCCATCCCTGGAGCTTTGTCCAAACCTTGTGCTTCAATTCTGAGAAAGCCTTCTTCCTTCCTCTACCAAGCATGGGAGGTCGTCCTAAGTATTTCTCATATTGTTAGTAGTTTGGCACACCCCAAAAGTCCAGATCTCTTCTTTGTTGACTGTGAGGGACATTTTTGCTGAAAACCATAGAGGTTTTTTCTTTGTTCACCTTTTGTCCCGAGGCCTACTCATAGATCTTCAAAAGATGTAGAATGTTTAAGTTGTTCTGCATATTTGCCCTGCAAAAAAGAACATTGTCATCTGCAAATAAAATGTGTTTTATCCTTGTTGCCCTCTTGCATATTTTTAGCCCTCAATTTGCTTATTCAGCTCAGCTTGTTGTAGTAAGGATATCAATCCTTCAGTGCACAACAGAAAAAGATAAGGGGATATGAGATCCCATGTCTCAAACCTCAAGTTGGATAAATAAGATCTTTACGTTCCCCATTCATTAAGAGAGAAAAAGAAACTGAGGTCGCACACAATATCACCAATTTCACTCATTTCTCATCAAAGCCCATCTTCTTCATCACTTTTTCTAAGAAACTCCACTCAACTCTGTCATAGGCCTTACTCATATCAAGTTTTAAAGACAAAACCTAACTTTTTAATTCTCTCTTGCCTCAGATAATGAACCATTTCATAGGCAACAAAGACATTATGTGTAATAAACCATGTCATTAATGAAATCATCGACCCTACACAATACACCTACTTTTGTTTCTTTTCTTTTTTTTTTTCCTTGGTAAGTGTGGTGTAAGATTGCTGAATGTTATTCATTATTATTCAATATTTTATCATTACTATTTACAAATAAATTGAAATATCCAAACGTACAATTTGATACATCGGCATTTATCATCTCTTTTAAAAATATATTATAATTAAAATTGAAACTGTATTAAATTCAAATACAAAAATGAAGAAAAACAGCACCGCGTCATTATATAATAAATAAAGGCAGCAAAGCACGTGTGTGGTATTAACCAGCTTCAACGGGTGTGGCTCAATCACAAACCAAAGTATACAATAAATAAAGCCAGAGTTTTTTGCTCGTATTTTAACAATCAACATCCATTAAAGCCTTGAGCATGATACAATTGCTGATATATGCTGACAGAGTTCGGATGATATGAACATATGGGTAAAGCTGTATCCAACAGCGCTATGAAGAAGTTATAATCACTTGCTAATTTGTGCAGCACTGGCTCCAATCTAGGAGCCAAAAAACCCTGCTGATGGGAAGCCAGAGGAATTGGCTCTAAACAAAGGAGCTCCGCCGTTACCGCGGTGAATCCACCATTCTGCAATCATGTTTCTTACGCCGGCATCTGTAATGGGTTTTTTGATCTGAGAATGTATTCTCGCCAACCATCTCCATTTTAGAATGTGCCTCTGCTGCAACAAAACGGGCATATCACTGTCATGAGCTTGAATGAAACAAACCGAATGCTTTGAACAACAAAATTTCAGCTCATTGAAGCCCAGCTTTAAAGAATAATGGAGCAAGCATAATGAAAAGCTACTATACAAGTGAAAATCCCCCAATATATCTCTCAGTTCTGTTTCCCTTTTCTAAAATTTTCAGTTCCTGGTGCACTATTCCCCATTTTCACAAGATTATAGTGGAAAACCTTTTCCCACTTAACTCATTCAGTGATTTGTTTTTTTTAATCCGCTAATTAAATTTGTTCAATAGTTTAATTGCAACAATTTACGACATGACAAGGACAAGAATATTGATGTATGAGATCAACGTCCAAAGTTATAAGGAGCAGGCAAAATACTGGAACTAGACACAGGTGGAAGGTGTCTGAAACCTTCTACCGAGTCTAGAAGTTCCACATATGCCCTCTTTTCTCCGTTTAATTTACTTTCCTTGAAGTGATCAAGTGCTATTATTTCTCACCACATGCCCTTTCGTTAAATCTCCAAAAAAGTCATCTTCAGTCAACAATACCATGATCAGAAAGCAAGACTTGTTTATCAACGAATAAATGGGAGATACATGTCAACTCTGATTCAGATTACCACAAACTATATACAAACATATCATAACAATGCTAACAGTACCATTATTGCTACACGATGCTTTCTTTATTCATTTCCAACAAAATGCACGTAGATAAGCCTCTGGAAACCCAATTCAAACATTGTCCCCAAACTTCCATGTCAACCTTTTATGGATGAAAGGAGCATATGAAAACTAAGATGTGAATTCACAATGTTCCAAACATTTGAAAGCTTCAATTAAGATAAACAGAAGAAAAAATTCTACCAAACACAGCAACTTCCTGAGACACAAAGACAACCACCATCGATGAAATCCCCAAATGAGAGAGAATTTGCAGTGGTTGAATTGCATGGTTTTCATAACATGAATTATATTCGAGTTACAAGATCATTCTTGACAGGCTTTCTGCATTCTTCTTTCATTCACAGGTTTTCATAACATTGTTTCACATTCCTCAAACACGATACACAGCAATAGAACCAGAAATGATTCGTGAGTAAGATTCTTCCAGAATACGCCCTTAAATAAGTTTTACCAAATCCGCCGTCCACTTTTATACATGAAGATACCATAGCCAACTGAACATGCATTCAGTATGCCTGAATTTCAGCAAGCCATAAGACCAACATTTCTCCCATGGCTAAACTAACTTCCAATAACCTAATTGGTGACACATTCCCCAACTAGAGAAAACTGTTGAGAAAGATAGCTCAAAAGGACTGAGTTTTGAATTTCCTAAACCCACTAGGGCCGCTACCGCATAGTTCGTTCAGAAGGTAAGGCCTTCGGATCGATGGTACTTAATTCGCCATATTCAGAAACATTTTACAAGGAAACTAACATGTTTTTTTTTCCAGGCACGAACCAACATATTTACCATGTATATCTAATAATGAAAATATGAAGAAAAATAAAGACTACAAAAAAAAAATAAATAAAGTACCTCCAAATCGCTCACCCCAGAACAGCAATTTTGCATCATCCTCCTCCTCATCGAGCTCGTCCCCATACCCAAATTCCGCGTCCCCGCGATATCCCGGTTCGCTACCATACCCAGACTCGTTTCCCTGAGCATCAAAACCACCAACGGGCCCAAACCCATGACCCGTAGTCTCCTTTTCCCCACTTCCTCCTCCATCCTTATCCCTCCTCGAATTCCTCGCTTCGCTCACATCGGATGCCCAATTCGCATCCCCATTCCCAAACAGCTCTCCACTCGAGTCCGTCACCGGAAGATCCGAGCACGTCCCATATGCTGCAGATGCGCCCACCGAGCAGCACCGGCGGGTGATGCTCCTGTCGCTGCTCCGACCCGAAACCGATCTCGACCCTCGGCGACGTCGTTTCCTGGCGAACAATCCAAAGCTTACGCGATTGTGGTGGCCGGTGGAGATCGGCCTGTCGTCTTCGATCAGGGTGAGCTTGGACATGTCGATTGCGGCGGCGTCGACAACGGAAAAGGACGTCGCGCGGTCGGAGAGGCAGGGGCGCTTGGTGTGGACCCCATTAGCAGAGTAGTGGTGGTAGGGCTTTGAGTAAGATGGGTTTGTGGTGGTGGTGGCGAGGTGGGAGTCGGAGTAGTCAAGGGTTTTGGGTTGGAACTTGAAAGGTCTCCAAGTGTGGAGCTGAAAAGTACACGACTCTATGGAGGGCCGCGAGTCTAGGGCTTTGTGTGACATTGGCAGGGTTTTGGGCACTTTTTTTTTTTTTTTTCCCTAAGAGTTTAGGGTTTAGGGGGTGTACGTGCAGATTTTACCTCGTAGCAAGAAGACCAGGAGGAGTTTCTTTCAGAGATACGAATTTTCTCTACGACTTTGGGAGAGATTTGGAAACGATTGGCACAAGAGAGGGGAGACCAGTTGGGAGTTGAGAAGACTTGCAGCTGATTTTTAAGAGAGAGAGTAAGGTCACTCGCGAGTGTATGTGCGAGCACATGACACGTGTCCCGGTTGAGATTACACGACATGTGATGCTCAGTACGAAATCAGATTGTTTGCTATCCAACTCACTTCGGATAAAGAGATGAAAAAGACATGGACTCTGCCAAGCATTGCTCCTTTCTAATTTTTTTTATTTTCAGTGCTCGAGTAGAGTACTATTTTTATAAATAAAAGCAGAAATTCAGGGCATTAGAAGTTGTCCAAGAAAAAATTAATTATACAGAAGTTGACCCTTTTTATTGTGAAATAACGACAGAGAATGAGGGATTTGGATTAGTAGGAATGTTATCGTAGGCTTGAGTCATCGATATCTATTGTGCCAAATTGTGCGCATATCGATTCATTGAACGATGTATTTTTCTAACTCTCTATTCTTTGAAGGAAGTGAAATGATGCTTGTTATCACCCATAGTTAGGATCATGGTCCAATCTTATACAACAGCAGAGTTGGATAATGCCTCTATGGTAGTGCTTGAATCACCTTCCAATAAAAAATTTTACAGATCCAATCTTTTTGTTTCAGTAACTGCCATCAAGGCAGCCTTGGCTTCTCTTAAGTTTAGACTTATACTGCATATGAAATCAGTAATTGCAAAGATAGCTTCTCCTGAGTCATTCCAACATAAGGCAACTATTATAGAACCTTGGGTCTGAACTGCAACATCAAATTTGAGAGAACTGACTCTATGAAGGAAAAAGGTGTTGGAGAGGAGGGAACCTGATTATGGATTATTTGATTTCTAAGAAACCAGATACTATCCATAGCGATTAGAGCAAAAAGTTGGAAGGAGTGACTTTCTTCCTCAAGAAATTTTAGGACAGTTGAAGAATTGAGGATGTTTTTTAACCAAATAAGTATGGGTTGTCTTGAGAAAGAAGAAATGTCAATTGATCATTTAGAATGCCTCCACAGGATTCTAGTGTAAATGCAATTAAAGAAAAGATGGGAGGTATCTTCTGGTTCTGTGTTACATAATGAACAGAGAATTTGCTCTGCATCAAGATGCATGACATTGTTGATCTTTGCTTTGGTAAGAAGGATATCATGGCTTGTTTTCTAGAAAAATAATTTTAATATATCCTGCACTTTCAATTTTCATAAATTCTTCCAATTGAGAGTCTGATTGTTGGGATTGGGAGGATTATTATCCTTGACAAAGGTAGCATAAGCTGATTTGACTGAAAATTTTCTAAATGAATAATGAATCCAATTGATCTTATCTTGAACAGTCTGAAAAATTATAATTGGCCAGGGGAATTTTTTGGATTTCTCTAGAGGAATGATCCAAAAAAAGAGTATTGAGGAGAAGAATATTCCAACGTCTAAGTTCCTCTAGAATGAGTTCCGAGACAGTCATGTTTAGATCAAGATCCAGATTGTTTTTAGGATTTGGATCATGGATGAAATTGTGAATGGTAGGGATCTAAGGGTCAGTCCAAACCTTAGTAGAAGTCTCATTGTTGATTTGATAGGTAAGCACTAAATCTCATAAATTCTCTCTGTTTAAGCAAACTTTTCCAGAATCGGGAATCGAAAACTTTAGGAGTAACTTCGAAAAAAGTTTAAAGCCAAGATATTTTTTTGAGATGACCTCCTTCCAAAGACTATTAGGACCATTGAGAAGAGACCAAACATTTTTTAAAACCAGAGCAGAATTAAAAGAAGACATGATTCTGATTCCAAGTCCTCCCAACAATTTAGGAATGCAAATAGAATTCTAAGATTTTGGGGTGAATTTCTTTTTTCTTTTTGTCTTCAAACCCCCACCAGAATCTTCAAAAAAAGAATCCAGGTTCTTTGTTATTGCTTTGGGAACAAGAGTGGATGACATCACATATGACGGAATGGAGCTTGCAACTGCTCTTATAAGAACTATTTTCGCAGCTTGTGAAAGAATCTTAGATTTCCAACCCTGAAGTTTGTTTTAGACTTTCTCCATTAAATCCTCAAAAAAAAATTTCTTGTCGGCTCCATTTGAGAGAGGTAACCTTAGATATCTAGAATTTGGGAGGGAAATTCTAAAATTGAAGGAGCTTTTAATCTCATTGATAGAAGCAAGATTGACATTTTAGCTAAAATGGAGAGAGGATTTAGTTTCATTAATACTTTGACCAGACCATTGATTGTAAATCTTCAGGCAATCAGAAAATTTTTTTTGCATTCATAACAGATGCTGACCCAAACAGAAACAAGTCATCAGTAAAAAGAAGATGGATAATGCAAGGACCACCTCTAGAGAGCTTGATACCGTTGAGACCATTGGATTGTTCTTTTTGAGTAATCAGTCTAGACAAGACTTCAGTACCAAAAATGAAGAGGAAAGACGATAACGGATCACCTTGACGTAGACCTCTGGAAGGATGAAAGAAACCTTGTGGGGAACCATTGATGATAATTGAATAGGTCACCGTGGTGATGCATTCTTTAATCCAATTGATCCATTGTTGTTTAAAGCCCGCATGTTTTAGGATATCAAGGAGAAAGGATCATTCCATGGAATCAAAAGCATTAGCCATATCGATCTTGATGCCCATTTGACATGTTCTTCCCTTCTTTTTTTCATGCAATGAAATATTTCTTGGGCCAAAATAGTATTATCTTGTATAAGGCGCCCAAGTAGAAAGGCAGATTGGCACGGAGAGATGATGTTGGGGAGGACGGATTTAAGCCTATTAACAAGAAGTTTTACTATAATTTTATAACAAACATTGGAAAGGCTTATGGGTCTGAAATGATTAATATCATTTGGATTGGCGACTTTTGGGATTAGAACTAAATTGGTGTGATTGAGTTCCTTTAACAATCTTCCATGGACAAAAAACTCCTAACAGCAGCAATCAAATCCAATTTAATGACCTCCCATAAGGTTTTATAGAAAAGACCCGTAAAACCATCCGGACCAGGGCCTTGGTAGAAGGGAGGTTTTAACAATGGAAGCAATTTCATCATCATTAGGAATTTTACACAAAAAATCATTTTCTTGATCAGAGATTTTCCTTGGGAAAAGGGAATCCATGTCGACTAGAGGTGTCAAATGAGAAGAGGAAAAAATTGTTTGAAAGTGATCTTGAATCTTGGAAAAGATTATGACTTGATCAGCCATCCAATTATTTCTTCCTAGCTTAAGACAATCAAAACTATTCCTTCTTCTTCTGATAGAAGTTGAAGCGTGGAAGAATTTTGTATTAAGATCAGAGGTTATCAGCCAAGTTATTCTGGATTTTTGTCTCCAGAGAGATTCATCTCTAAGAAGCAATTCATTGATTTTTTCTTTAGTATCCGCTTCTAAATAGCTAGATGAGGATTGAGCATTTTGATCTTGAAGAGATGAGAGATTAGACATCAATTCTTTAAGATTAGTCTGAATATGGCCAAAAGACTTTTGATTCCAATTCTTGAGGGCTTTCTTGGTGATTTTTAATTTCCTTAAAAGAATGAAGGTCCCATAAATTGAGAATTCCAGACTTCTTTAATAATTTTGAATATTGAAAGATCACGGAGCTATAATTCTTCAAATTTAAAATATTTGGAAAAAATATTCCTCTTTGTTGTGTCCAAAAGAATGAGAGCATGATCTGATATTACCTTAGCAAGGGTAGTAAGAATGGCATGGGGGAACAGATCAATCCAAGAGATATTAGCAATACCTCTGTCTAGTCTCCTTAATCAGATGAGGACCAGATCTGTTATTGGTCCAAGTGTATTTAGGACTCGAAAATCCTAAATCCACAAAACCAAGATTTTCCATGAAAAGTGTGAGATCCTTGGGTTTTGAGGATTGAGCAAAAGGGAGACCACCAGATTTTTCGTTTTGGCATATAATGGAATTGAAATCACCTAATACCGGAGTAGGGCCAGAAAATGAGGATGAAATACCTGAGAGGAGGTTCCAAAAATTTTCCTTCCTATTATGAGATGCGGGACAGTACACCAAATTAAGAAGCCATGGACAATGACGAGGATCAGAATACACTAAAACAGAAATAATATTACTAGAGTTATGTACAACTTCAAGATCGACCCCAAGTCGAAACATGATCAAAAGACCTTTCCATTTACCGATAGGAGGAGAGTACATAAAAGAGACATACCCCAACATATTATCAGTGTATACACATTCACTAGAAGCTATTAAACATTCTAAAAGGAAAATAATATCAGGGTTGTGAACCCTAATATTTGCCTTGAGAGATCTGATTGCAAGAGGTCGGGCAATGCCTCGGCAATTCCAAGCAAGAAGTCTCATTGTTCTTTTGGTGACAGTGAAGACCCTGCCACTTCAGTCATTGGATTCATAGGGAATAAATTCATGGTTTGAGACTGAACCTTGTTGCCCGTAGCATTCAAATTCTGAGTTTGGTATGGTGAATATCTTATTACTGTAGAAGTCTTCTTCAGCTGCTTCCTTGAGGCTTTATTTTTCTTCAATTGTTGCGCTGCTCTGTTCTAGTTCGTCTGCTCATTTCCATTTCCTTGTTCTCCTACTTTCACGTCGATGGGAACTGGAGTGATGGTGCTGAAAGAACATTTTTTGCGGGGGTTAATGAACTGTTCCATCTCCGAAAAAGTAATTTTCCTTTTTCTCTTAGTGTCTTTTTGAATGAGACTTGGAAATTGAGACTCAACATCTGATGGTATTTGCATTTCAGGTAGGGTTTAAGTCAAATGGGGAGGATCGAACTGGATGAATATGGCTTGGGATTCAGGGTAAGATGGGTTGGATTTATGTGTTGGAGAGAAGAAGTTTGTTGGGCTAAGTTGAATGGTGTTGATTGCAAAGCAGGCCTTACTAGATGGGCTTACTAAAAGAGAAATATTGTGACTCGGGTTCTGGAATTGAGATGGACTTTTATGTTCTTTGAGTTGGGAGATGAATTGTTTGATGAACGATGGGCTGGAATTGGGTTCGATTGGGAGAGGCTCGATAGGTTCTTTGCCCGGTTCCAATAATTCAGACGGCTTTGTGTTTACGGGTAAGGACAAGTGGACATTGAATTGATTTTCTGTGCATAGAGGGCAGTGATTAAGTGAGGTGCGGGACATGTGGAGTGAAAGGGATTCCTTGGCAGACAAAGGTGTCGGTGATGCAAGACCCAAATTATTGCAACTGAGATTTTTGCTGCTAACCTTAATTGGGTTTGAACCACTTCTCTGATGAATTGCAACATTTCCACGTGGCGGTATATCTTGGTCCTGATACAGTGGTTTTGAATGAACAGTGTCGTCCCTAAGTTTCTCCTGCTTCGCCTGAGAATGCAGAGAAAAGCTTCCTTATACAAAATTCATACCTTTGACCTTCTTCTGTGATGACAATAATTGTTTTTCCTTTCCCCAGGTGTTCGATTATGTTGCTCTTTTTTGCTAGGTCACTTGTTCCCGAGCCTTCATGAAACATTAGGTTGATTGATTCTTTAATATAGACAGGTGGAAGGGTAGGAGGAATGAAGTTCATTTGGTCTAATAGATGTAGGACTTGGGTACTGTGTTGGTCTCTTTAGAGTTCTTCAAAACGCATCTATCTTCTTAACTCTTGGGACTCAACTCGCATCCAGGGACCCAAAAAAAGTTCTTCCGCCGAGTTGAGTAAAATATGGCATGATTGAAACAGATGACCAATTCTTCCACAACCATAACAGAATTCCAAAAGTCTTTCATATTTAAAACTGATCTTGGCTGGAGGACGATTGGGACGTGGAAGAGTGAACCCTTCGTAAAGGGGCTTTTCTGTATTAATTTCTACATGAATCCTTAAACATTGTTTAACCCATTAGTAGGTAGAAAGACTTGATCAATTTCGAGTAAATTACCTAGCACTTGTCCTATTTTTGCTGCATTATCTTCAGTCATCATTTCAAGTGACAACCCAAATATTTGGATCCAAAAAGCCGAATGTATTAAGTCTATTTCTTGGAGATTTAAACCAGGAGGCCATTCTTTGAGCACCATGTGATAACCCTTAAAGTTCCAGTGCCTTTGGGAAAAAACTCGATATTTCACAGTCGAGAGAAATACATTGGGTCCAAGGTCTTCGATGGTTAGACCTTGTATGAAGCTCCAAACCGCACGGATTGTGGAATGAAACAAATGCTTGTTCAAATTTTTGGAAGAGACCAACTTACCAATCAAAGCATGATTCGAAATATTAGCTGTTGTATCTGCTTCCGGAACCAGACTAATGTCATCCCAAGTTAAAGCCTTAGTGCGTTCAATGAGAGATTCCAGATTTTCTTTGTCCTTTTCTATTGGCATCGTTGAAAAAGATTTGGTTGGTTGGGATTTTGGAGTTGGTGGTTGGTGGGGTATTGATGATAAAGGGGTTCAGATGGTGAGTTACAAATGGTTGGTGGGTAGAGTGAATGGGGTATTGATGACGATGGGTTTCGAGACAGTTGTGATGGCTATCAGATTAGATATACAGAAAGAAATGTATCAAAAGGAAAAAACTACTAAGAGGAGAGGAAAACTCATTTTCAGAGAGAGAGCGGTTTTACAAAATTTTTCCATTTTCCTCTCCTTTCTAATTAATAATAAGAAGATTTGTAAATAGGAAAAAACTTTCACTCGTTGGTTGAAAATTCTATTTTAACATCAGTCAATAAAAATTTACCACGTAAGATGTGCAACAAACAAAAATTTACACCCACGTATAATAGATTACTTCATTTTATTTTTGATGTCTTCTCCTCTTCTTTCTTCTTCTTAGGAGTGTAACTGGTCCGGTCCGATCTGGTTTTGAACATATTTTATAACATAATCGGTATTAACCGATTTTAAGATTTGAAAAATTGATACCAAACCGGTTATACTCTTAAATCAGTACTTTCGATTTTATCGATTATGGTCCTATTCGGTCTAATTTTTTTGGCATATTATATAATATATATTATAGTATATAATAATATAGTGATAATATATTGTAGTATACTATAATATATATTATAATTATATTATAGACTATAATGATATATTATAATATATTATAGTGATAATATATAGTTATTTCTATAGGATTTTAAAATTTAATATTATATTAATTAGTAATTTATCATATAATATAAAATTATTTTATATATAATTATATATTATTAGGGGTGATAAATGGTCGGTCTGGATCGGAGAAACTGATCGGACCGGTCGTTTCTGACCAGACAGGACCGGAACTAAGGCCGGTCGGTCTCGGTCCATGTTTTAAAGGACCGAAAAGTTTTAGTCCGGTCCTGGTCTAGGGTTTTTCCACCCCGGACAGGACTGAATAGAAAATAAAAATAAAAAATATATTTTATATATATTATTTATATAATAACTGTACAATTTATTATATAATTTTCATCTAACCCATCAACATTAACAACATTAATATTCTATCAATTAACTGATATATAATATTAATCAACTAATTATATAGTAATTATATAAATTAATAATGTAATTTTTATCTAATTTATTATCATTGACCATGCAAAACATTTTTTTATTGAGTTAGTTACATAATACACATTAATAAGTCACTTCATTTAAATAATTTAGTATTTTAAATATTTTTTTTATTAATTGATTTTAAAAATAATAATAATTAGGCCAGAGCGAACGAATTGACGAGACCGGACCAGACTGATAGCTTACGTTCCAATCCAGTCCCAATGGGTGTTCAGCCTGATCTAGTCTGGGAAAATGATGGACCGAAAATACCAAATCGGACCGACCGATTTGCACCCTTATATATTATTATATTATATATAATATAAAAATCATACAAAAAATATTTATACAATATAAAAAATTAAAATATATATATATAAATCGGTCCAGTCCGGTTCAATCCGGTGTTAGAAAAAGGAAAACCGAAACTAAATCGATTTCGGCCAGTTTTGAAAAAAATAAAACCAGTACCGGACTAGACCAAACCGATATCGGACCAAACCCACCGATTCGGTTCGGTCTGATTTAGGGGTGGGTAGCAGGGCCCCGCACCCAGTTGCCCCCCAGCTCGTCTCGCCACTAGCTCCTTCGCGGCTATGACTACCCTTTTGCCTAGCCGTCTTCCGATCCGTTTCTTCCATCTCTATTCGTCGCAGAGTTGTTAGGGCTTCGAGGGTGTCCTCGACGTTGATGAATCCGTCTGTCTAATCCATGAACGCCCTCAGTGTGGTTGGAGTTCTTCGTGCTACTTCGGCCATGAACGGGTTCCTAGGCCAGGTCCCACCTAGGACGGCTGCCAAGGTAATTTTTTCATCTCGGTTGTCCATGGTCATGTCCTCTTGATTGAACAGGGAGAGATACGACTTCATGCTCTCTCCGTCCCGTTGTTTAACCGTGAGGAGGTAGGCGACCGAGCGCCTCCTCTTTCAACTTGCCATGAACCGTGTCATGAATAGGCGAGCCCGTTCGTTGAAGCTATCTACTGTCTAGGGTGATAGAGATTTGAACCAGGCCCGGGCGGGTCCTTTCAACGTCAGAGGAAAGGCCTTACAGACGATTTCACCTGGAAAATTGTGCAAGGTCATGTGAGCCTTGAACGTCTCCAAATGTTTCAACGAATCTTCCGTCCCATCGTACACCTCAATCTGAGGGATTTTAAATTTGGGTGAAAGAGGCACCACCATGACTCCCAGGGTGTATGGCAAGTCGGTACTGACGAGGTGCATCTTGCATCTCTCCTCCTCTGCCGTGGGGTTCACAGGGATCCGCTGTGAATCCACAAGCCCAGTTCTACTCGGTTCCCCTCCTCCCACCTACTCCTCATTGGTCCGCTTGAGTGCTGCATTTTCTTGGCGGAGCGCCCCTATCTCCTTCATTAGCTTCCTTATCATCTCTTCCATGCTTGCGAGTCTCACCTCCATGTCTTCGCCCTAGAGTTCTTCTCCCTGTGTGGTCTGGGACTATGTTGCTGTCGGCATGCGAAGTACATGTTGTTTATGGAAAAAGATCCTATAGACGACGCTATTGTTGAGGTCGTGTTTTGCAGCTCGAGCAGTGCCACATTCGCTAATCCTACACCACCAGCAACAAGGAGGGAGAATGGACTCCGCAGTCGGGAGCCTGGGATTCCCGTAACTCTTGAGGCCTGGGCTCTACCGAGATGGCCCCCTACACCTGTAAAATAAAAATTGACCAAGTTAGATTTCATTCATGTGCTATAATAATATTAATTTGAATTACTGATAAGATAAAAAATCACTAGAACACCCATAATCAAGAAAAAGCTAAAAAAGATGGGTATCGATCCAATCACCCACAAGCCAATCTTTACCGCCACTGAAGAACCCAACCCTAACAACAATTGCAACAGCAACCAGAACAAGAGCAAAAACAGCATTAAACTTCTCAGATTGATCATAGTAAAGCTGAACTTGATCAAAACAATGAACCGGACACATCATTACAATCATCCTCCATTACTGAAGCCGAAGAGGAAGAGAAACAACATGACAACCCATTTGACCCAATGGAACTCATAAATAACCAAGGGCAACTTCTTCATCCACTTCTTCCTCCTCATCCTCTTCTTCAAATTCCTCCAACTTCTTGCAAGAGTACTTGGATCAGTTCCAGGATCAAAAAAAAACAAAACAAAACCCAAATAAATACATCTTACCCACCAAATGTATCATCAAACAAATCATAGTACCTCAAAAAAATAGATGAAGAAAAATGGAGAACATCGGGTTTACCAAAAGAATTTGGGGTTTTGATAACTAGTGGAAAGTTTTACGAAGACGCAACTTCAAGGAAGTCAGAGAGAGAGAGATGGGGCTTGCAGGCGACGGGGGGTGCGGGGTGGGAGAGAGAGAGGAGGAGGGAGGACAAAAAATAAATAAATAATCTAATTTCCTGTCGGTGTAAATTTTGATTTGCTGCACGTTCTATGCGGTGGATTTTTACTGATGGGTGTTAAAATGGGGTTTTTTATTCGATCGGTTGGAAGTTTTTTTTTTTTTTTTTTTAATAATAATAAGATAGTTTGAGTAAAGTATTTATTAGATTTTAAAAAATAAGAAAAAAAATTAAATAAAAAATATTATAATATTATTATAATATTATTTTTGTTTTAAAATTTAAAAAATTTGAATTATTTTTTATTTTTTACTTAAAATTTAAAAATGTTATAATAATTAATTTGAAATTATTTGTATTTAAATGATGTTTAAAAAGAAAATGAGTTAAAATAAGATGAAAATATTTTCCAAACATCCATCCTCTTGAGTCAGAGTCCGCGACCGTGTCACTACTCTTCATTCCCTCCGTTTCCTTTTTCTAAGAGCTTAAGGGCTTGTTTTGGGAGTGAGATGATATGAGAATTTTATAAATAATAGTAAAATAGTTTATAAATAGTAATGAGATTGTTTGAGTTGAGTATTTTTTAAATTTTGAGAAAGAATAGAAAAAAAGTTGAATAAAAAATATTATAAAATTAAAATATTGTAATAATATAATTTTATAATATTATTTTTATTTAAGAATTTGAAATAGTTGGAATTGTTTTTTATTTTTTATTTGAAAGTTTGAAAAAATTGAAATTATTAGTTTGCAAAAATTGTAATAATTAGTTTAAAAATTTTGTATTTAAATTATGTTTAAAAATAAGATGGAATGAAATGAAATGAGATGAGATCAAATAAAAATTTGGTATCCCATCTCAAGCCTGCCCTAAAATCTCTCCAACTTGAAACCATTTTGACTTAAAAAAAAAAACCATTTCTTTCATTTTATCACAATTCGGTCGAACCGTTAGGAGCGGCCCAAAAAACCACATCATCCGGACGGTCATGAGCAAAGCCATTACCTTGTTTGTTAATAACTTATCTAATATAATTATTATAATTTTTTTAAATTTCATACATAAAATATAATAAATAATTCAATTATTTTACATCTTAAAATAAAAATAATATTAAAATTTTATATTAAAATAATATTTTATTTAATTTTTAATTTTTTTATCTCATATGATCTGTGTAACTAAGCAATACCTTAATGTTTGACAGGAAATACAAGTCAAATGGAAGTCCGTTATTCCGAGCAAGTATAAATATGAGAGGGCTCCCCCTACTCAATCCAAAGAAAGTTAACTAACATCGTTAAGTCTACCCCTGCTAGACAATTTCTTTCTAGTGACAGAGTGTCGATGTGGATCAGGTTTAACTCGAGGTCGGCAAGGTGCTTCGACAAAATAATATTCCCACACAGGATCATTTAAATACAATATTTACTGTTTTTTTTATATAATGTATTTAGTAGACTAAAAATTACGTTATAAAACCCGACAAACACAGCCAATAATGTTATAACTACCACACGAGTACCCAAACGCAACTTAACTTTACCAGTAGCAACATGTATAGATCTTATTACCAATTCTAAAGCAAGTAGCTTTGTTGTCGCACAGGCCCCTCAGGAAATCCTCTTCTTAAGAGTTTCTCTAGATATCATGCAATCCTTTTTGGAGTGTAGCTGCATAATTACCAAACTGAATGTCGGAAGGTGGGTGCAGGTCAAAAACATAAGAGATGGGCCTCGATACCAACATCGGCTTCTTCGTGATGATCGGGTCCGACAACTTCCCGAAGCTTGTTTCATCAAATGGAAATGACTCCGTGAGGAAGAAGAAGCAATCATTGCCCAACCTTTCAACCTGAAACAAGTAGCAACCATCAAAGTAATATCAGCTGCACCTTCCTCATCCTCATGTTTATTGGCTATCAATGAAACTCTATTATTGTCAAGATTTTCATATCAGCTATCCAGTAACCAGCATTGCATTTTTTATGAATATAGTACATTAAAATCCACACAAATTCCAGGTAGAACTACATTGTTTATTTATGATGAAGAATTCCACCGATCAGACTGTTAGATAAACTCTAGATAACCTCGGCGTCCACCTACCCCATACCCGGGCATCAATTTGTGCACCGACCCAAAATCCCAGTTGGAAGGCGTTGCTTCTGGCCAACCCATCCATAGCCCACCCCGGGGGAAGGGCAGGGGAAAGAAGGGTGGGGGAGGACTACATTGCTAACACAATGATTATCAAATCAAATGATCGCCAGTTTTTAGTATTCCTCTTAATAGATCCAATAGCATAGCATGTGGAGAAAGCAACATGCAAATGATTAATAGCATCAAGCATCACCTGTAGTTGTGAAAATCGGACATTGTTCAGAGTGAGGATAACTTGCACTTCATACAAGGCATTGGCCAATATCCGGATGGCGAGATACTCGAAGAAATTCTGCAAGACAGCTTTTTGTCCATCCAAATTTTCATCATTACCATCAAAGTTCGGAAACCATAGCACACACTTGACATCTTTCCATGGGATCAAATTCTCTCCTGCTTTGGCAATGAGGGTCTCATATGGGTGCTTAAGGCCCCACAAAATCCTGACACCTGTCAAAGATGTGTTACAGATGAAGGTATCAGACAAACATGTTGTGGAAATTATTTTAGACGGATTATAGTGGCCAGCAAGATTTGAGGAGAAGTGCAAGTCCATGTCATCCAATAGGAGAATGCATCCATTTGAAGATATGGGGAACAATCGTATAAGGGATGCAGCATTTGCATCACCATCTTCTGGAAGGCATAAAGTTGAGCTAGAAGATACTGATGGACCCAGATCATGAGAAAATACACATGAACCTCCATTTCGACAACCCTGTCATAAATGAAAATACAAATTAAACTGCAAGCAGAGCATCAAAGTAACTAGAGATGACAGTCATTAATTATATTTTTCCCACCAAAAAAATCTTATTCTACAGAAGAGTGAGTTCCCAGACAGACAGGCCTTCTGCAAGATTAGGCATGAGAAAATATGCACACAACTTCTATGACAAATCCTGAGCCCATTCACCACTAGTACATTCCAAAAATAGATTATTATGATTCAATGTTATTTATAGCAAATTGGGTGTAGACTTTAAACTAGGATCCAGATGTACAGCTCATCATATATAACTTTCTAGAAGGAGATTCTATCCCACACTGTCCTATGAATAAGTTTATATTTCATGCAAGCCCATACAATAATATATTATTGAAGGATCTTTACTAATTACTATTAGTTTCTTTATTTTGCAGTTTAAGCATTTCAATGTCTAATATGCTTAAAGCATAGTGGGCATGATGTTAGAATGCTCATAACAAGTTCACTTCCTAATATTGGGTTTAATGTTAAGATGATAATAACAAGTGCATTGCCTGGAATCGGGGCTTCATCAAAGCAAGTATCCAATTTAATTGTGCATTAAAGATTTGGCTATCATTATGTATATGCTTATCAACTAACTCCTAACTAGAAAAATATACGGGATAAATAAATTCTGTAGATGATTTTACCAAGTTCTAAGTATTATTTGCATCATGAAGGTAGAAAAATGAATACTATCATCTCCAGTTGGTAATTATGATCGAGGCAAATTGTTGGACACAAACTTGCTGGTGGCAAAATGCAAAATTATTAATCTATAATAATGAATATATTACAAGTTCTGGCAATGGAAATTCTTAGCAAGTAAAAAGAACAAAAAGAGATCAGTCCAAAGAGTTTCAAGGTAAAATAGGCATTAGTATAAGCATGTAGTTAGTTTGTAGATCATACCAACTATGAAAAATTAAACAGAAGATGACCTTAACAAGAGCTTTCTCTATATTTATCATAATTATTCCATCAGCCAAATGGCATCGAGAAAAATTTAAGTGATATAATCATACGATACTTTTAGCTGGAAAGTCAGCCTGGTTTGTATATTGGGTGGGTGAGATGGGAAAGGTTGACATGTTAGGTCATCCCAACAAAGAGCAAAACTATCTACACTATTGTACCACTGACCAACAAGAAAACCATTTAAAAACTTCAAAGGTAATATTCAATATTGCAGCCACGGTGAGATACCTGTAAAGAAAAGAAGAATTTACATATGGGTCTTCTTGCTTTAAGTGAATGAGAAAACAAGCATTGACTGCCCTTGTTGCAGGATCCATTAATAAAAAAAACACATATAGGAGCCTCTCCATTGACATGAGAACCAACATCAACATTTCTTTGCTGATTACCACATTTGTCTTCTGTATATAGAACTTTTATCTGTTATAGCAGACGAGTAAAGGAAGCATCAGTTTTTCTATCAAGAATAGTTCACACGAGAATGTCAAAAGAAGATACCTCTTTAATAGTAGCTACTAACTTTTCAACCACATCACTGTTCTGAAAGTTATGGGAAGCAACATATGGTACAGCAAGGCATTTCCTTATTTCATTAGATGGATGAAGAGGCTCATCATCCGCAGGAGGTTCATCAGTATCACCATCTGGATGAAATTTGAGAAGGCACGTGTGTTCAAATTCATAAGGATCATAGTACAATGGCATGCCATTCGATGTAGCCAGAAGTTTTGGCCGAAAACGGTGCACTGAACTTAGTACATCTTCATCTGAAAAGAAAGACACTCAAACTTGAAATGATGCTTAATACTATGGTTTTTTTCTGTAAAAGAGTGCTATTAAACTGAAATTGAATATTACATTTATGCCATAGACATTATTTTGATATGAATGCACAATCTTCAAAAAAAAGTTTAAGCTATATAATCACAACATAGATCCATCATACATATTTCTGAGACATGCCGTAGTGATGACTGTGCAAGGTTATGGAAGGAGCACCATTCTTCTTCAACACTGGGTAGCAGTGATGTGGCAGCTTTTACATCATTGAACTTCAAAAGTTGCTTCAAATGTTCAAGACGATGCTTATCCTTCACAAAAATAAAAAATAAAAAATAAAAAAAAAAAGAAGCAAACAAACAAAAACAAAATGTGTGAATCATATTCAGAATCTACCCAAACCCCAAACACCCTAGCAAAGCATAATACTTTACCTTGAAAACACGTTGCCAGAATTGAAATGCACATAAGTTTCCCATGAATATCACCTCCTTTCGTCCAGGTAGGACTTTATCATAACTCTCTCCACCAAAGTAGCAGTCAAGGTACTCAGTGAACTGGGGAATAGAATTAATCAAATCAGAAAAGGCAATTGTTCACGTAATGAAGCACATTTTTCGAAATTGCTAAGTTCAATCACTTGATAAACAATAATACCAAATCTTCCTCTCCAAAAGGATGAAGAATGGGTAAAGGCTGTGTATCCATTAGTATACCCAGCACAATGCCTTCACGCAGCATTCCGATGTCTCCAAACTTTAGTATTAGCACAGCAGCATCAAAAGACAATGAAAAACTGGCAAGCAATCGTCCATAAAATGTAGGCTCATACCGGCCTCTTGGAGATGTCTTCTCCAATGCATGCATGTGAACAAGCAAACTCAATGCATCTTCAACAACTTCAATATTTGGTGGATCTAGAGCCTTCTGCAACAAGGCTGGCATCAAATTTGAAACGGTTAGCACTGTATTTACTCTCATGGTAGAATGCAATGTGCAACAGACCACGTAATTTAGTAATTATGATATAGCAGATATTGTTATGACTCCCTATATCTGCTAAACTATGAAATTGTACCGAAAACTATTGACTTCACAACATTTTACTGATAAAAAAAGCTATGGACTTCACAACATTTGAAGATATTTGAGTAAATTGCACTTTCTCCATCCAAACTACCACCCATTCTTAATCTCCCCAAACTTCAAATCATTGCAATCACACTCAACTCTATAATTTTAATAATTAATACACCTTGTTTGCTGCATGTGCTGCTTGCTATGTAAAATGCCTAAAGTACCCATGAGTGTGACTGGAAATATCCAATAGGCCCTTGAGCATCCTTGCCACTGCAGGCCATGCATCAAGTTTGAAGCCAATGACGTGGATGCTATTGTGACCATCATAGCTTCTAATATTGCTGGATTTTCCATGAAATGAGCAAAAAATAAATAAACCTCACAAAAGAGCAAATGACATTCAAGTTTCTCCGATACAATTTATTGAGCAGTTGATGGGCATGGAAACCACTCCAACCTTAAAATTTTAACAAACCTTCCATTATAAACCTTTCAATAAAACGCCATGACAACAAAGAATCAACATTCGCAGATAATACCACAACCACCACCAAATACACGACCACCCATTTAACTGCAGTTCACTTCTTTGACTTCAACTTCGACTTGGACCTTGAAAACCACCTCTCTGAGAAGTTAGACTTCATCTCCTCCTCCTACTTTCCTGCATTTCATTTCTGTGTACTTTTTTGTACCCAGGGTACCAAGAGAGAAGCACACACCATTCAATGATGAGTTGCACCTCCAAATGGTATAGATAAAAGAAAAAAACTCTCCAAAGAATATTCATTATTCTTGACTATCTGTTCAAACCAGAAATGGGACAAAAACGGGTGCTCAACACACTGCTGAGGAAAGAAGGGGTAGCATAGGTCATATCCATAGCAACCTCACAAGCATCACCGCCCAAGCCCAACCACCTGATCTTAGAAGCAACCACTAGAATGTTGTTTTAACACGCTCCTAATATCAAACTGTTTGCAATGTCAGCCACCAGATCATAGAGATTTTGATAGCAAACTCCAATGATCAAATCACTATGGAAGTTGAAAGGTTCCTTCTTGTAACACCCCGATCCAATATTATTAGGGATGGAATACGGATAATTTTACTAGGCCTAAATTAGGTTTTATAGGTCATATTAGATAAGCCCACAAGCTATTAATTACTAAGGTTGATTAGGGATTTTAATTAGGCCCAAGCACCCAATTACTAAGGTTGATTAGGGATTTTAATTAGGCCCAAGCACCCAAAAGTTTATTTGGAAGTTTTAGTGGACGATTTTGGAGGGAATTAATGGGCCAATATTTTTAGAAGCCCAATTGAGGTTTATTGGATAATTATGAATAGGCTATGAGCCCATGGTGGATTATGGGATTTTTATTGGGATCATTTTGAATTTAAGATCCACCCATTAGGGTTGTTAACTAACTTAGCCCACAAGATTATAGCCAACCCTCCCTCCCTCCATGCACATAAACACCTAGCCGTATCTAGAGTTTTCTTTGTAGTTTGCGGCAGCCATCTCCTTGGCAGCAAACTGCCGGCAACCCTACATCTCTCTACAAAGCATAGCCACACAGCCACCGCACACTCAACCTTCACAGTGTGGTCCACACAGCCCACAGCCAAGCCTAGCAGCACGTCTGAGAAACATCCTCCATGCCAACAACCTCTCCTCCATTGTCAAACACCGAGACCACTACGTTGAACCACTGTGTAGAGCGCACGAAGCTTCTAGACCAGCAAGCCTCCCTAACGCCTCCGCCCTTGCCTTGCCACAAACAATAGTACCGTCAAACACAAGCAAACAAACAGAAACCATGGAAACCACCCAAGCCCCTACGTGGCTATGTGTGCAACACCGAGAAGGAGCCGCTGCCAAACATCCATACGAAGTGAACTCGGCCCAGCCCGCATGGTGAAGCTCCTCCCCACACAGCACCTCGACCAGTTTCTCTCTCTACCAGCCACCACTGCATGTAGCAATTCCTCTCCCACGTCCGCCACCGTCACAAAAGCAACCTCATGACGTTCCCTTGTTTCGGCATCTAGGAACTAAGCACATGTCGCCCCCCTCATAAACACCACCGTGAGCCACTACTTCACTCCGAAACCGCCGCAATTGCTTTCACTAGACCACAACTGTGAAACCGCCACGACCAGATGGCCTTCCATGCTGCATCATCATGAGTCTCTCTCTATCTATCTCTCTATCTATCTATCTATCTATCTATCGATCTATCTATATATATATATATATATATATGTCAACTTCCCCTCTATATATATCTCTATGCGATGTCCTCCCCTCTCCCTGTCTAAGATAGCTAAATTACAAAACTAACCTTGCCCAATACTATTTATGATGAATTCCTATAATAAAATCAAGAGAAAACAGATGTTTGGATGTAGAGATATTTTTAGGGTTACGAGAGTTTTAGGGTTTAGGGAAATCTAGATTATTTTAGTATTTTAGGTTTTAATTACAAAGTACGTGATTAATTAGAAATGACATAAGTTACGTGCCTATTTTATAGGTAATCAGCTTAGCCCATAAATATTGGATTAACGCTACAAGATAAGTAGAATGATCATACCCTTACAAGTATGTACGGTAAACAACATGTCTTTTATAAAAGTATTATGCATGTACGCCCTCCATTGGAAGCCCCTTTTTAGGTACCCAAGTCATGAAGGAAATTATTTTTGACTGTCATGATAGATTTATAAATGTCATGATTTTATGCATAAGTTTTATGTTAGTTACATGACACGCATCAAGATATTTTATGAAAAGTCATGATTTTATATGAAAACTTAGGTAAGGTTTGGATAGTGAGTTAAGATGACATGAGTTGAGATGAAAGTTGAAAGTTGAATAAAATATTGTTAGAATCTTATTTTTTAATATTATTATTGTTTTAGAGTTTAAAAAAGTTGAATTGTTTATTGTATTTTGTGTGGGAATTTGAAAAAGTTGTAATGATTAAATGAGATGAGTTGAAACCATCTTTGTATCCATACGTAGCCTTATGCATCATAATACATATCAAAAGTCATGATTTTATGTGAAGAGTTATACATCAAAATATTTATAAAATGTCATGATTCTATGTAAGGAAACATGTATCACGAAATTTTATGAAAAATTACAGTCTATGATATGATAAGGCAAGATATGCGAAGAAAGTATGCATGTATAATTATGATGACGTATGACTCTTAAGATACATAATGGCCAATGTTATGATATGAAGATTGTACCATATGTTTAAAGGGCATATTGCATTGCCAAGATTCACACATTGGTAGTGCACCCAGTGTGTCTTCCTTATGTATGAATTCTCAAACCCGTGGCCATGGGCCGAATTGGAATCTTTAATATTCGCTAACCCTAACTCACAGGAGTCAACAGTGGGTACCATCCTAAGACAAGTTAGCATTTCATGCACAGTTCAAGTTCATGTTATTTACATATATAACTGAGTATGCATGATTTTCAAGAAACCCTATATTCATATTATGTATATTGTATGATGTGTTGGTTATTGAATACTTTGACTCTTTTTTTTATGTTTTTATGTTTTAACCACCCCAGGTGATGATATTTATAAGGATGGAGCTGCAGGACGAGACTTGACCCAAGGAGGCAAGGCAGAGGCCTAAACAATTTATGACATGATCAGTTTTACGATTTTCAGTTTAATAAGTTATTTTGTCAAGCACATGTGACTTGATTGATTTTAATAAGTGCTTCCGCAAACTCTCTTTTAAATTTTAAGTATTCTAATAAAGAATGAATCTGTTTTGTTTTATGGAGTCTTTTGTACCTACCGCTTCCTTAATACGAAAATTTTAAAAGTCAAGGTTAGTAGCATTTTGGTTCCCCTAGATTTCTAAAAATTACATTTTTCTTAACCGGGGAGTGGGGTGCTACAATTCTAAATCAAAGAAAATCCAACGAGAATCTTAGAGTTCAACCCCACATAGTTTGGGTGGGTTTTGAACAAAAAGAAAGTGAAGGGATTATAAGGATGGAGAGGAAGAAAATGAGGAAATGGGTCAAAGTTTCAAGTTTGGATCATGTTTGTTACTAGGCCTGCTAGGTGAGCCCCCGCATCTAGCTTGCCCAGCCCATCTACTCGCCCCGCCCCCCTCCCATGTGGGCCCGAGCGGACAGGCAGGCCGGATTTTATTAGAGTAGACGCGGGTGGGTGGTCGTAGTTCTTTGCCTCGAGCCACAAGTGGATCTGAGCAAAGAACTATGGCCATGATGGGCCTTGGGTCTCTACGCAGACCCATGGCCATGACTAGTTGTGGTTCTCTGCCCCGAGCCACGGCCACACAGGGTTTGCTCAAAGAACGACATCCATGACAGGTCGTGGGTCTTTACGCAGACCCATGGCTAGTTGTGGTCATGGTTCTTTGCTCAGACCAATGGCCAAGACCGTGGTTGTCTGCCTCGAGCCACAGGCCACGGCGTGGCCTTGGGTTTGCTCAGAGAACCACGGCTACGATGGGCCGTGGGTCTCCACAGAGGCAGATTTGGGTTGTTTGGCAGATACCAGATGGGTTGCAAGGCCATTCGTCAGCCCGGCAGCTAGGCGAGGTCACCCGCCCATGATTGACAAAACCAGGTGTCGGGGTCCATATGTGGCCCCCAACCCATGCGGGTGCGGGGGGTGGGGAGGCTGGCTGGCTGGCTGCCTGCCCACTAGGGGCGGGTAGTAGGCGTACCTTCATACTGAGAGATGCAGATTTCTTCTTTTTTTCCCTTTTTTGTCTAACAAATGAGTATTGGAATTTGGATCTCAAAATGTGAGGCAAAAACCTTCCAAGAGTAATATAGTCATTTCATTAAACTCAAACATACATGTAATGCAAGTGATGCAATTTGCATTCTTTTACTGCCTAATTTTAATGAAGAAAATTAAAATTGAAACTTTGAACTAGGGAGACTATTGCAGTGATTCGAAGGTTGTGAGAGATTGAGAATGAGTTCTATTTTGGAGGGTAAAGGGTAGTTTACTCGAGCTATTTAGTTGGTGTAACATCTTCTAACTTGACCTTAAACACTAGTATCACTTACACAAATCACTAGTAACTATTCATTCAACTATCACACAATCAGACATAAACAGAACATCATTAACTTCACCAACATGATAAATTAAAACGTTTCTTACAAGATAGAAAGGTAGGGGATGCCAAAAATATAATGATGATAAATTAACTCAACCCTAATGTAACAAAGGAGAGCCCAAGCCATATATAAACTTAGGTTAGGTTTGGATTGTGAGTTGAGATGACATGAGATGAAAGTTTAAAGTTGAATAAATTTTAGAATATTATTTTTTAATATTATTATTGTGTTGAGATTTGAAAATGTTGAATTGTTTATTGTCTTTTGTGTGGGAATTTAGGAAAGTTGTAATAGTTAGATGAGATGAGATGAGATTGGTTGAAAGCCCCTCTCAATCCAAACCGAGCCTTATACTTCAAAAGGACTAGGCAGAGTTACCGTTGGAGTCTCTTGTAATTATTATAAACCGCAAGAAATTCTCCTTCCAAGTTAATGTGGGAGGATCTCATTAACCACTCACATACTAAATTTGGGATATTATTATCTCCCGCTTCTCTTCTTAAACCCCTAACATCCTCGTCAAGTCATTCCATTATAGGGCACAGTTCAGATCTCATACTTTTGACTACAATCGACTCTTATAATATTTGTAACAACCTAAGGAAATTCCAGTCCACATGAGTTTAGACTCCAAAAGAATTAGTCAATGTTACAACTGAAGCCTCTTTAAATCATGATTAACACTGCTCCCTCTTAAGTAATGTGGAATTTCATTCACCACTCCCAGACTAAATCCCGGGTGTTACACCTAATCTAGTCAAAGCGTCTTTACCAAGTAGAGCGGATACAGTGTAAATGGTAGCTTATTTCATCTATCTTGTCTTTCTTAAAACCTTTATCATGCTATCCATTCAAAATCATTCATATGATAGTCATGTTTTTATTTTTATAAGTGATAGTCATGTTAGTAAAAGATTAGAAGACAATATAGGTGGTATTCTAATGAGTGATAAGTACTCCAAAGTGGGAGTGAAAACAGCTACCAAATTCTAAACACGTGGGATAAACTAACAAAGTCGTTGCTTGGACGTAAGTTATAAGAACATGCTAGAATTTTAAAGGACTAGATGGGAAAAACAAATGAGAAATCAAATAATTAAGAGGGCAACTCAACCAAATGCATTATTACAGATATTTATAATCCATATACAAGGTGATACAAATAAATATATTACAGGATAATTAATCAGATAAATATTTTAAGTATTACATGACAACTCGTGCAAGCACTCATTAAGAGGGTATCTTTGCTTGATGTTTGCACTCATCTCCAGGCCAACATCAAGTTAAGCAAGAATTGTCAGCTCATGCACATAGCAATTAATACATACAATTTTCTTCTTCTCTTTCTTTTATTTTTTATTTTTGGTGAGTACAATACATACAAACACTAGTGGAGTACCCATAACAGTTCCAAACTTTTTTTTTTTTGACGGATAAGTAATTTTATTGAGACAAGTAGTAAGGCAAATTATACAGGAAGTATACATAAATTGAACCTAGTTACAAATCATGAGCTAGAAAAAGAAACAAGGAAATCATGGACACTAGTTCCATTCAATACAATAGCCGAGGCCCATTGAAATAAGGTACTAAAGAAAAAATGTCTAAGATCATCCAAACAGTTCCACACTTACTCTCTTTTATATTGGGCTTTGATCAAAAATATTCATATGTGAGTGAAATAAACAGGATCTATATTTCCCTTAAAAAAGTAACAAGAGGTCAAGAATTTATGGCAAAAAATGAGATCATAGCACCATACCCTTGGGATCATTAATGGCTTTAGATTCAGCACAGCTGATCAAAAGAACTTGCTGCCTCAGTGATAACCTCAGTATAGATGGGGGCTCAAATTCCTTAAGTTGGCTGAAAAATGAACTTGTAACCAACCGATAAACCTGGCCATCACAAGTTCGACCAGTTCTTCCTCTGCGCTGCTCAGCCTGCAAAACAACGTGAAGATAAGGAACCAAGCAATTAGCAATAAAAATAAGTCAATAAAAATAACCAGTACATCCCTCATTACCTGAGATTTGGAAACCCAAACAAGCTCTGTAGAGTCCTTTTTCCGGTTACTGTCCCAGAAAACTTGTAAAGATCGACACGAATCAATAACAAATGCCACCTTAGGTATTGTGACCGAGGACTCCGCAATATTAGTAGCCAATATTATCTGCACAACATAGTATTTTCAATAATACACCTGAACGACAACTAAATGTATGACTAATGGGAAAAACCATCTGGATGAACAACAAATAAAAACAAGAAAACCTTGCAGGCTTGCAGTGGCAAAATATTGGTAAGGGAATGAAATTACCAGAGGAAAGGCCTCGTTTGGTTATACAGATGAGATGAGATGAGATGAAAGTTTAATAAAATATTGTTAGAATATTATTTTTTAATATTATTTTTTGTTTTGGGATTTGAAAAAGTTAAATTGTTTATTATATTTTGCGTGGGAGTTTGAGAAAGTTGTAATGATTAGATGAGATGGGATGGAATGGTTTGTGTAACCAAACGAGGCCTTAGACCTACACTGTAAATAATTCAAACTAACCAGATTTGCAGTATGACGGGCACACAAAAAATCATGCATTACGTAGAAGCAGCATCAGATTACACTGGCGCTTATAATCTCCTTATAATAAGGAGAGCATAATTAAAGGATAATGCAACAACACTAAAAAAAGATCATGTTCAACAAAATATCAAAGATTGTTTCTTTTATGATTAAATATCAAATCCACTTCTATCCATCCATGTCTTCCCTGACCATGACATACAAGTAATAATAATGCAGCTTCAAATAGACAGAACCAATTATGGCTTACCTTTCGATGGGACTTCAAGATCTTCATAGCCATAAGAGCTTGTTCAGTGTCAATACTGCTATGTAAAATGTGAACTTTGAAAGATGAACTAAGCGGCGTCAGAAGTTTCCATTGTTGCTCCAGTGAATAGTATGTTGGAAGGAAAACCAAAATGCTCTTTTCAATGTCTGGCTCATTCTCATGGATATGCAATATCAGATTATGAATAAGTTTGTGTACAGCAGGCTTAATGTTAGCATTAGCCATGGAAGGGCTAGGACCAGAACTATATGTTGAGGATAGTAACTCTGAACTTATTCCCAAAAGTTCAGTTATCTGTAAAGAAACAAAAAGTATAATGAACAAATATATCATCTAACCTATAAATGCCTTTCAGAATAAAAGATCATTTGCCATTATAAGTCTGAAACTGACTCTCTGAACCTATTGTATTCAATGTTCTATGTTTCATGTGCCATCACATAGTCTGATATTTCTCAACCAGATCATGTTAAAGTATTTTAGGCCACATTATTCACAATTAGATTGTTTTTCATCATACAGTGCATATGCACTACAAATAATATATATTCTTTAATAGAACTTGAAAAAAATATATTGCATATTAAATCTAGATGCAACCAATTAAAAGATGGGACACCAAAGGTCCCATGTCTTGTATTATTTATAATCTACGTATTTAGTTTAACATTTATTCATTGTAGTTTTCAATACTTAACATAAAATATATCTATTTGTAATGACACCTGTTTATCCTTTGATACAACTCTGGCTCTAATTTACAACATTAGATCCTACCCTGAGTAATACAAGTGATATTACATGAACTTTATACCAAGATTTTAACTTAATACAATTTTCACTAGTCAAGACTCTTCATATAAGTCCCAATATTTCTCTTCAGAACTGAATCATAGACTCTTTCAGGACACCTTATGCACCAACTCCAACCTCAGCCTGACAATATTCCCATCTTAATTTACTAGCTAAAACTTTTTTTTTTTCTTTTTTTACTAGCTAAAGCTTACTCCATGGTTTCATGTTACTTTTAAGAGAGATGCCTTTATTCTTTGAATTGATATGAGTACCTCCCATGAACAAGCAATAAAAAAATGACACATGCAGAGAATAAAAATTGCCTGTTCAAGATATGAAACACTTTGCTGAAATATGGTTTTGTGGTTGGACATGGGGATTGCAAGCACTTCAACTCGTTCCCCCCTGCCAAGATCCTTGAAGTAATCCTTGTATCGTGTAATATCTGCTGTGGCAGACATCAAGACCACCCTGTAAAATTTTAGTTAGATCCTCTTATAACCTTAGCCCCCAACTCTTCCAATCAAAACTATGCATTTACAAAAAGAATAGATATCCACCATTCCTTGGAAGTTTAAAAGATATAGTCGAGCAAACAACTGGACAATGAAGTAGAACAAACTCAAAAAGGGCATTTAAATTAATTTGGTTAAGAAAATTCAGTACATAAATTCCACCAAGTACAACATTAGAAAGAAACTGTCAACCTGAGGTCATTGTTTTTTATCAGAAACTGCTTCAGGCAGACAAGAACGAGATCAGATTCTATTGATCTTTCATGTACTTCATCAAGAATAATAACCTTGTACTTGAGTGCATTCATTCCCTTTTCTCGCAGTTCATCCAACAAAACTCCAGCAGTTTTAAAAACTATCCTTGATCTGTGAAACAATACCAGATGAAAAAGCATAACTGTTATAAATACACTTGAGTAAAAAATATGCCCATACGAACAAGTCATTGAGTAAACCTGAGCACAGTGAGCGAGAGAGAGAGAGAGTTGGCATTAAAAAAACACATGCATAAGTCAATTATCACAAGATCCATTCTAAGACCGATTGCATGAACTTTTGCAAGTTGCAATCAGCTCAAAGACAACTTCTCCATGAGATCCTACACTGGTAAAATGATTTGCTGGGGACAACGTACAATAAGAGAAGATAATGTTAAAGATGTGATGACTGACCTTGTCTAAGCCAAACAGAAAATTGTGCTCAACAATACAGTTTTCTAAAACCAGCTCCTACAGGTGTTTCTCTTTTATACGTACTATGTACTTGGGCTAAGCCTTTATTTTAATCAATAAAACCAGCTCCTAAGAAAAGGTTTCTTTGTTTTATCAGGATCTGAGTGCATCCTAAGCATAGAAATTCAGACCATTACGTCTGTGCGCATATACAACTTCAAAATAACATATCCCAATACTAGAACCTCACATATGGCAACAAGGAAAGACAGTGAAAACAATCAAACAAGTAACTGCCACACAAGTCAAGTGATAATATGAAGCCTGAACAAATATAATAATGTTATTTGACTGTAACATACCTTGGTGATAAGTGCTTCGAATGACCTATGTGATATCCAACTTCCCCTCCCACTTCACAGTTTCGAGCCTTTGCAACCATTTTAGCAACAGCTACGACCGCAAATCTCCTAGGTTGTGTACAAAGTATGGGTTCCATGCCTTCCTCCAGGAGAAACTGTGGAACTTGCGAGCTCTTTCCTTGAATTAGACCAAGAGGGTGTTAGCAAGATGAAGAGGATAATTAAAAAATTTATTTATACTGGGTTTTGGACTCAGATTACATAGTGGACAACAGCAAGTACAAGAATGTACCAGAAAATTGTGCCAATGTTCAGAAGAATATCTGTTAAAACCAACCTATACTATAATCATTTCAGTTTTAATCACTTTGACACAGAGAGAGAGAGAGAGAGAGAGAGAGCGAGGGGAGGGGGGACGGAGGGGAAGGACGCGAAACAAAAAAAGATGAACAATTTCCATTTTATTGGTCTTCAAAGAATGAAAAGATCTCCAATATTTGAATAACAGAGTTGAGAAAACAATCACGTTATGAAGTCCAAAGCAAAGAAATAATTCAAATTCAATATAGTAATATATTTTCTTTCCCTACCCTATGCATCACATCCGTAAAGCCAGACAAAAACCATACTCATCAGTATTGTGGAGATAAGCTCGCTAAGGACGGACATGCCAATCACAAAATTATCCCACTCTGTTGCTAAGAAATTGGGTAATTAATATTTATATTTTCATAATCCTCGTCGCCTGAGTTACAAAGGAGAAAAAAAGAGCGGCATCTATTGGTTATTTGGCTGACTCAGAATTTTCACTTTCTTAACAACGATAAATTGAAACCGAGATAGTCTAATTTGAATTTTTCATCAGAAAAACTGAATACTCTTTCTATTTTCAGTAGTTTTCTTCCCTCAGTTTTCACAACATTCTAACAAAATCAATGTAAGAATTCTAAAGCTCATTTCCTGTTCTTAACTTTCCTCAAAAGCATTCGAAATGACTGAACACGTCCTAATTTTCTTGCTGCCGTGTTTTAACCAAGCAGGGCCAAACCAAAACGAGACAAACGTAGGCATTACAGTTCCCCAACCTCCAGCATTCAACGCAGTAGTGAACGTTAACGTAGAGAGAGAGAGAGAGTACAGATTAGTACCACAGCCAGTCTCGCCGACGATGAGAGTGACGCGATTTTCGATGATTTTCTCGACGATTTTCCCCCTGAGCGACATTACCGGAAGAGACGAGAACTTGGAGGACGAAAATGGAGACGAATACGATGAGCTACACGACGAAGTTGGAGACGCCATTGCCAGAATCCCTCTCTCTCACACACACACACACTCTCTCTCTCTCGCGATGCTATGGGAGGGAACAAAGCGAAGGGAGGTGGAAATGGAAATGGAAACGGCTTAATTAGCTTTCGCTTTCTGCAAGTCTTCCTCTTCCAGTCGGTCTCTCCCGCCCTGGTGAGGAAGCGACCATATACGTTCGGGTTTACGTGAAATTGGGAGACTCGGCGAATAATCATTGACGAGGGTCCGAGCGTTCTCGTTCGATTTTGACCATTTTTCAATAGAGTGGACGGGAGTACGTGGAACTGTGGAAGAGCTCCTCGATTCTTCGTCCGCAAGTTAGCTGGAAAAGTGTGGGCCCGCCTTTTGCAGAATCTATGTAGTGGGACCGAGGAGGTACACCTCGTGGAGTCCTGGTCGTTGATTTCGAGGACAAAACCCATTGTCGTGATGAGTGGTCGATAACCAATCAGATTTCAGTTTTAGAAAATCCCCGAGCCACCAAAGCATGTGCAAAGAAACTCTCTATAGACTAGTTTGGGTTTTACTGTAATAATACCTAACTATTATTTATTTTTTTATTATTATTTTTTATTTATTATTTAGTATTTTATTATTCTTTTTTATTTATTATTTATTATTTAGTATTTTATTATTTTTTTTATTTATTATTTTTATTATTTATAGAATATTTGAAATCACCTCACTGCCCAATTACAACTTATCCAAAATGACCCAAACATCCGAATGAGCCACGGCATGCTCTCCACTTCTATAAAAATTCTCCCTTTAACTTGTGCTACTTAGGGCTCGTTTGTCTTCAGAAATGAGATGAGATGAGTTGATATTAAAGTTAAAAAGTTAAATCAAATATTGTTAGAATATATTTTTTAATATTATTTTTGTTTTAGAATTTGAAAAAGTTAAATTATTTATTTTATTTTGTATTGGAAGTTGAAAAAGTTGTAAGATTAGATGAGATGATATGAGATGTTTTTTGAAAACAAATGAGACCTTAGAATTCAGAAAAATATTAATAGACTTGGGACATAAAAGTTAGGTGAAATACACAATAATATAATAAAAATTATAATAAAATTAAAATTAAGATGAAGCAAGTTTGGACTAAGGCACGAAAATATCACTATTTTTAAAGAGATTCAAGCTCTCTGCGGTGTACAAAGTCTCAAATTAACCTATGCAGCATAATTCATCTTGACTTGACTCCTCTAGGATACAACAGTCCAACTGATTGTCGTATAATTTGAACCAACTCTACACAAGCAGTTGAGTCCAAAGCTCTACTCAAAAAACACCTTTATTTTATCTGAAAATACTCTTAAAAATATATATTCACTAAATTTATTTTTCTTATCTCACTTTCTCTTAATAGTCACATGCACGTAACCAATGATCAAAAGAACATTTATAGACCATATGGACAATAAACGTCCCACGAGGTAAAAAGACTAACGGGCAAAAACAATAAAAAAGAAATAAAACACAAGCAGCCCACCAACCTCTATAAGAAAGATTAAAGCAATGAAATTGCTTGAAACCCAAAACGGTACCATCAAATACACAAACTCTCTCCAACGAAAAAGCTATTAAATACCAACAAATTATGAGAGAATGAAATAGGGCTGAGCAAAATTTTAGAAATTTCAACTCTGACCGACATCCGCTCTGATTCTGTCAAAGTAATCGGCTTTCGGAGTAGCTCCAAATCCCGTGTCGAAGTCGGAGCTTCATGGAGCTCTGAATTCCGACTCACGTCGTTTTACATCTGGGGTTTTGTTAAAAAAATATAAACAACGCCATCCCACTTAATGTGGGACGGCGTCGTTTTAAGGAACGGAGGGGGCCAAAACGCAGGAGCCCCCCCTTCTTTCTTCCTTCTCAGTTCTCACTTCTTTGTTCTTTCTCGTGACCTCGTCTGCTGCGTTCGTGACTCCGCGATCTGCTGTCGTGCTGCGTCTCACGTCGCTCTCGCGTCTCGCATCTCCGTTACCGTCGTTCGTCGTTGCTCTTTCGTGCGACTTCAAGCTGAGCTTCAGCCTACAGTGAGAGTGACGGGTTCCGAACTTCTGAGCCCTAGAATTAAATTTAGTAGTTTAATTAATTAATTTTATGTAAACGTCTCTCACTCTCTTGTGAATTGGTATTTTGTTGTGATTCTTATGAATTGATTTTGTAAATTTGTAGTAAGGAAATGTGTTTAATGAAATGTATGATGGGTTTGTAATTTGTTTTGTATGCATGCATAGTGTTTGATAAAATGTGTAAGAGATATTCTCAACACGTAAACGCTGTGTTTTTTTTTTTACAAGTATCAATATGTGCATATTGATATTTGGGATAAATCTTAGACTTGCAAACGAAAGGAAAAAAAGAAAAGGGAAATCAAAAGAAAAAGAAGAGGTTTAGGAATATACTAGGCGGGAACAACGTGCAAAGCACGTTTGCCTAGTTTTATGAAATAGTTATTTGTTAAAAAACAGCTAACTGAAGATTCAAGATGAAGGGAAATACCTCCTTTCACGGGTAATGTCCCAAATCAATTGGGTTCTACATCTACATCTCCTTGCACGTTTAAATTCTTGAAATAGGTTACCACACCTTCACACCCGAAGATTAGGAAGTATGCACACTACTATCCCAATATTGTCGAATGAGAATAAAAAATAAAAATAAATTTTATAAAGTGCCTCATCCACCCCTGTTCACAAAATGCTCAACATTAATCATGTCAAGAATTGAGGAAGTTGATAAAAATAAAATCTCGAAAAAGAAAATGAAAATGAAAATGAAAAACATTAAAGAATTGATCACATTCATTTACTCTTTCCCAAATAATGAACCAAACACCACACTCCCAAGTCCCAACCCATTTAATTTGTTAGTAATAACAGTATTTCGCCAGACATTAACAAATTATATATGCTACATCTGATATGTATACGCTTCCACTTGTGACTATCAATACACAACACCCACCACATCCAAAATTGGTGACGCTAGACAGACTCTGACCAAGAGAGAGAAAAAAAAATTCTCATCCATATAAAAGTAGCCTGAAACTGAAATCATATGGCATTTACTTATACTAATTGTGATAAGGGTTCTCTTCCTCTTCTCTCAAGACATTTGACTGCTTCGCTACGAAGTTCATCCGGTAGTTGCAAACAGATCCAATCCAGCAATGACTCCAAATCCTTAGCATAGTCAAGTAGATACCAATCTTGTACCTTGAGGATAATTAATTTATTTGTCTTGGTAAAGCCGACTGCTGCCTGCAAGTAGTCCCTCTTTACAACTTCCAACTCTTCTTCCACTTGAGATGCTGTGTACACCCTCACCTTCATTCATAAGTCATTGATTTGACCCATTCCCATGGTTAAGTAATGGTGCAGAACTCCTCTGATACTATTTCTTTCACAAAAGTTATCGTGGAGACTGAGAGATCCTTTTGTACCATTTCTTTCTTTATAGTAATTGATGCAATAGTTACGAGTGTGTGCAGTTACTATATTCTATACAAGCTGGGAAGTAGTATTATGCTAAACTAATTATAAGATAGCACTTTTGCAAGAGATGGAAGTAGCAACATAAGATTCATAAGAAAGACAATCACCAAGTATATAAAATAATTAAACTCAATATAACAGTTTAAAAATTATGACAAGTATTTATATAAAAAAAATCTTGAAAAAACAAGCTGAGCAATGACAAATATATATATATATATATATATATATAAACACACACACTACTACACATTATTCCTATAATACTAAAAATTTTAACTTTTTTAAGTCTGAAGTAAACTATGATTTGACACCGTGACAAAAATAGAAATGACAAATCTCCTTTAATTAGTTTTGCAGTTTTTCACATCTTTATCCATTGAGTATTAGGTTATTTTGGGTTTATTATTTTTCTCCTTTAAGTTTTGACAGTTCTGTCAGTCCACCATTTTCATGCTTTTTCGTTGTATGTTTTTTATTTGGGTTTATTATTTTTATCCTTTATATTTTGCCAAATGTGTCAGTTCAACATTTTTATGTTTTTTGTCTACTTTTTCTGCTCTGCATGTTGAATCAGTGCATGCATATAGGCTACATGGATAGACCACATACATATTACACTGTGGAACAAGGGTTGGGCATGACAAGGAGAGAACAATAAAGTAGCATGTATTATTATTTTAATAAGTTGTTTATATTCTTCTTCTAGCTTACAAGGGTCCTTCATTTTAACTCCGTTCTTCCATAGAGAATCGGCAGTGGACCTTTTAGTTCAGAGTAGTAATTGAGCTATCATAATATGGAATATCATAAATGTGTCAAAACCAGGACAAGGGATGATGGATGCATACATTCATAATCAATCAGATCAACTGCATGAATCCCTTTCTTTGCCCAAAAAAAAGTACAGCGGACTCAAAATACCAAATATGCACTAACTAATATCATATAACAAAAAACTCAGCAACTCACATAGCTTTTGGGTTAGAGATATCCAAAAAGTCCTTTGTGTTGGGTTGCAACTTGACATAGGTTCCCTTCGGAAGAGTCATATTTTTTACACGAACAATGTCCCCCTCTTGTAAGAGCATGTTCTCCATCATCTATATAGAAATAATACAAACATAAAAGGAATAAAAAAATGATAGAAAACATCTTTAATAGTAAATTTACCAAGCAAATAATAGAAAACGATTTTGAATCCCCACCCAATAAGGCATATAGATCATGCCTTCTTCTGCAATGAACTCAAGAACCCCATAATGAGAAATCCGCTCAGCAGCATCATTCCGAAGTTCAATCAACATTGGATAATCAATATGTAAAGATGCTGCAAGTTTTTTATCCACATTTAGCATTGTTGATATCTTGAGTACAAACTACATTAAGCGCAAGTATAAGATTGCATATTAGAGGTTAAATTAGACGAACTAACCTAGGCGGTCCAGAGCTGAAGGGGCCATTATAACTGAAACAAAGACTTTTACAAATATATATCAAGAATAAGACGCGTAAAACTGAAATCCAATCATAGCAAATGGGATGAATTTGAAAAACTTACTTTTATCACCGCTTTCGATTTGCGGCTGCAGAAAATATCCCAAAAATAATTAGGATTATAAACAACAGAAAAATTGAGAAAAAGAAGAATGTCAGCTTCCAAAATTAGAGAGAGAGAGAGAGAGAGAGCGTCCTCAGGGCCAAAACATAAATGACCAAATTGGTCGTCTAACTAAAAATGAAAAGGCTAAAAAAGCCTGAAACCTAGAATTAGCTGTGCTACTGATGAAAGTTATCAACCTCGAACACATATGATCTAATGGTGCAGACCAAGTGCATATAATTCACTACTGTAAAGATTGAAAACCTCCCAATGAAAAAGTCAAGCAAGCCTTTCGAGATCATCAAAGGACGACTTTAGCATGAATTTATTTGCTCTATAATGAATTACTATGACACTGAAGAGTTTTAACAAAGCTCAGCCATTGTAGTATTTTTTGACTTCTTTTTTTCCTGTTGATTTTTACTTCTCATCTCTTTTTCTACTGGTTTATAATGTTTATTGCTGATTTTTACAGGTGATTACTTTTCAGCTTCTTTTCCAGTTCTTCTAAAGTGTTCTTAGCTGGAGATTTAAAAAACTGGAACTTTATGTTGTTCAACCACCGTGAGTGCATGATTGTTTAGTGTAATATTTTCTAATGGTTGTTTAATATAGCGTTTTCTGACTTACTTTTTTTTTTTTTTTGTTGGTTCATTGATTATTGCTTAGTATTATCTATGAGTTATTTTTAGTGGTTTATTTTCAGATCTTGTTGGTTGAGAACTTTCAGAACTGGACGTTTCTATTTCTTATCGTTGTAAGTGTATGTTTATTTCATCACGTCGTTTGTTATAACATTTATTTTTTCAAATTTTTAAGCTATTTGTTATTCTATTTTATATTATTTTTTTGGCTTGGTCGATACTGTGTTCAAACAGAATATACAATATATATGAAGTTCTAAATGGAAAGTGTTATGCAAGTATTTAAAATAAGGGCTCGTTTGTTTTCAGAGATGGGATGAGATGAGATGAGATTAAAATTAAAAAGTTAAATAAAATATTGTTAGAATATATTTTTTTAATATTATTTTTGTTTTGGGATTTGAAAAAGTTGAATTGTTTATTTTATTTTGTGTGGGGATTTAAGAAAATTGTAATGATGAAGTGAGATGAGATGAGATGTTTCTTGAAAACAAACGAGACCTAAGTATTTAAAAGAATCTTGTGTTGTTATAGATGCCTGTTCTTAAAGTAGTAGTGTTCAGTTAGATAGAGACAAAGAAAAGGCATCTATAAGAACACAAGATGATCAAAATCAACAATAAACATTGAAAACCACTAAACAACCAGCAGTAAATCAACGAAAAAAGAAACAGAATAACATTAAAAAAAAAACATTTTTTTACTTCCCTTTTTTTTTTCGTTGCCAGATATGTCACATAACAATGACATGTAAAAAAAAGAAAAGATGCCCATCATCCAACTTCAGATCCATATAAATTTTAAGCGAAATAGGCCAACCCTCAAAGCAAACAGCCCAACCCTGTTTGCTCGGCAATTTTTATATACACGCTTTTCTTGAATGATTTTTAAAAATGAGGAAATAATTACTTAATGCTAAACCCAAGTCAAATTTCTATGTATAGATAGGTCAGACAGATATGTCACACAGCAATCACATGTAAAAAAAAAAAAAAAAAAACTGCAGATCATCCAACTTTAGATCCATACAAATTTTAAACGAAACTGGCCAACCCTCAAAGCAAACAACCCAAACCTATTTGCTGGGCGATTTTTTTTTTTTTTTTTGATAAGTAAGAGTGATGGGCGATTTTTATATACATGCTTTTGTTGGATGATTTTTAAAAATTTAGGAAATAATTACTCAATGCTAAACCCAATTCAAATTTCTATGTATAGATATGTTAAAAAAAAAAAAAAAAACCGCACATCATCCAACTTCATATCCATACAAATTTTAAACCAAACAGGCCAACCCACAAAGCAAACAGCCCAAACCTGTTTGCTGGGCGATTTTTATATACATGCTTTTCTTGGATGATTTTTAAAAATTAGAAAATAATTACTTAATGCTAAACCCAAGTCAAATTTCTATGTATAGGCCTATGTATGACCCATAAAAGAAAATTATTTCCGAGTCCAATTAGTTTTTAGCTAATGAGAAAGAAGCATTACTCTGATTTCAATAAAATTCTTGAGTTCTAATGGAAAAATAAAAAACTAAAATCCTAAAGAAATGAACGAAAAACAACCAGTACCATACAAAGACCTGCAAACCAGAATCTCGAAACTTCCTGCAATCATACAAACCAGAAAAGCAATTGATCTGATTTTTTCATTTTTTTTAACTAAAAAAAAAAGAACTAAAAGCCTAAAAACAGAAGGGTACAAAATATATATATTCCACAATACATACTCAAAACTCAAAAACAATATACAGATTGAATGAAAAAATTAGAGTCATATACAAACTTCAAAGCAACTGAACTGCAAACCAAAAACTCGAAACTTCCTGCAAGAAACACACCAATAAATCAGATCAATTAAATTGAAAAAATAATAACACAACAATGCGGTGACATGTAAAAATAAATAAAACTCCTATTTCAAAATTGACTGAGACAGAAGAGTTTAAAAAAATAAAAAAAGAAGCATGCACTAAGAAAAGAAACACAGAGTAACACAGAAGGGTAAAAAATCACAAAATAAACATCCACCGAGGAGAGGGGGCTCATGGTGGGGTGCGGCACGGAGGAGAAATAAGGAAATAGAGAAAAGAAGAGAAATAAGAAATAAAGAAAAGAACTTTAGGGTTTTAACAAACGGAAACACGATAAGAAAGGAAAAAAAAAACTATTCCAACTGATATGCATATTATACAGACAAAAAAAAAAAAAAGAACTATACCTAGATCCAAACCAAAAGATTATCGAGAAATAGAAAGGAGAGAACAAACAACCAAGAAGAGATTCAAATCATTCGCTATCTGAACGAGTCCGATATGCAAGAGATCTACAAGAACTTCAAAACCAAGACAGATACATTTCGCAAGAGCCCAGATGTTTGGACTGAAACAAAAATGTAAACCCAGATCGGCGGATGAGGCTTCTCCCGGTGAGGCTTCTCCCGGTGGTGTGCGTGTTGGACGATGGTTACCGGAGGAGCCGAAACGGCTACCCCCTTTATTCGGCCAAAAACCTAAAAAAAAAAAAAAAAACTCAACAAAACCACTGAAGACGAAGGGCCGGTGGGGAGAAGGAGGAGGGGAAGAGGAAGAAGAAGAAGAAGCCGAAGCTCCCCTTCCCCCAGCTGGATTCGAACGAACGAGTTTCTAGAGAGAGAGGGTCTGGTTTCTGTCGAGAGAGGCTTTGATTTCTGTCGAGAGAGGTATGGCTTAATCGAGAGGGCATCAAAGGGTTAAAATCAGTTAAAAATTTATGTAATTTTTGACTCATGAGTCATGAGCACTTTTAATACTAAATTTCAGGCGGACATAAAATAAATTAAAGATATAATCAAAATTTAATAACAAAATCAGAAGAAATATTTAAAGTATTGAAAACTCTTGAATAAACCAAATATGTGTAGATAGTTCACTTGTAAAAAAATATATATGTCGCTGATTTCCGAACAGAGGTCAGAAATTTCATTCGGAGTCGGAGCTCCGACCACCGTTCAGAGTTCCGATCGGATGTAGGAGCTCCGACCTCCGATCGGAGTCGGAGTCGGAGGGGCAATTTGACTCTGACTTTTGTCAGAGTCGGAGGTTGACCTCCATCGGAGTCGGAGCCCACCCCTAAAATGAAACGTAAATAACAACGGTAGAAACTCCTGGACCATTAACAAAGAGCCGGCAGGAATATAATTGATAAAACTAAAGTTCAAACTGTTTGGTTGAAAAACGGACGATAATGAGCCAATAAAGTTGAGCAACTGAAACACTAAATACAACCGATTTAAAGAGATAAACGTTATTGATAAATACTATTTATTAAAAAATACCAACAGATAAAAATATAAATTGAATTTTATAGTATTCTCGACCGAGCATAATAGATAAAAATGTAATATATAAAATATTTCATTGTCTATGACAAATAACCTCTTCATAATTTATAGTGAAATTATAAGATTCCGATGATAACATTAACAATTTTTTTTTGAAGTACAAATTTAAATGGAGAACTTAGCAGAAGTCTTATAAAAATAAAATTTACAAATTGATATGTTTAAATCGATTTAAATGGAAAACTTAGCAGAAGTGTTATAAAAATAAATTTTACAAATTGATGTGTTTAAATGGGATACATTAGATTTTTTATATAGTAAAAGGAGATTTATATGATGTATCACAATAAACTATATCAATTTATAAATTTGTTTTTATAAAATCTAATGGAATAGTTTTCGTTTAAATGTGATTTTAAAGAGAGATGAATTAATGATATTTTATATTGATTTTTTTCTATGTATCGTATCGACTTGAAAATATATCAATTGTAACATCTACTGTGATCCACGTCTCATTGCCCTTTAACTTTTCTTATTTTTAAATTGACAAAATACATATCCAATTTTGGGTGTTTTTCATTTTTTTTAAGGTAAATGTTATTTATCATATGTATGTGTTTAGATAAAAGTGATAAATCATATGTTGATCTATGGTATAAAAGATAATACATAGAATTTTTCTCTTTTGAATGATCGGAGAAAACTATAAACTCCCTCTTGCTTTGTGAACCTCGAGCCCTCTTGAAGTCCAACCCATCTCTACGAAACTTCGCGAGAAAATGAGGGATCAGCTTCTATCGCACCTTATACGTTATCATTTTGAGTCATGTTAGATATAGTCATAAATTATACAAGCGCTACAAAATCTTTTTAAAAAATAGCAGAGTCTATTATTAAAAAATTATTTTTTTCATGTAGATCTCATATTTATTTTAAAAAAAATATACATTACCTATACACTCTATAACTATACATATCATTTCTCTAGCCGACATACTATAGCCATTGAGCTATGCGAGGCCCACATGCAAAACACACTTGGTTTTTTTTCCCCTAGCCAATTGTCTCATTTATCAACATGGACTTTATTCATAAGTTTTCCTCTTCTTTTAATGGGAGCTTTGAATACCAAAATAATCTCAATTTATCTCATTTTATTTTATCTAATTTTTATATATTTTTTAAATTAAAATAAATATAATAAACAATTCAATTTTTTCAAATTCTAAAACAAAAATAATATTAAAAAGTAATATTCTGACAATATTTTTTTCAAATTTTAAATTTTAACTTTCATCTCAACTCATCTCATTTCAACTCACTATTCAAACCTCCCCCAAAATCTATTGTTGTCTGCAAATAAGCATAACTTGTAGAGAAATTATATTTATAGTTATAGAGTGCATAAATGCTACAGACTCTTTTTAAAAATATGAATAAATATAAGATCCACATGAAAAATTAGTTTTTTAATGATAAACCTTACTTTTTATTAAAAAGAATGCACGACACTTGCATAATCCATAATTATATCTAGCATTACTCTTACTTGTATTAACCAACAGCAAACTCTAAGGCCCGATTTGGATATAAAAGTCTCTACAACTCATCTCATCTAATCATTATAACATTTTCAAATTTTTACACAAAATATAATAAACAATTCAACTTTTTCAAATTTCAAAATAATAATAATATTTAAACAATATTTTATTTAACTTTCAACTTCTATCTCAACTCACTATCAAAACTCCCATTAAATTCTTAAGGCCTCGTTTGGATATTTAGTTGAGTTAAGATGAATTGACTTTTTTATGAATAGTACTGAGTTGAAATGGTAGAATGAGTTTTGTGGGGTCCATCTAAGATGAGTTTAGACGTGTTTGGATGTTAAGATGAATTTAAATATATTTATGAAAAGTTAAAAAAGATTATGGGTCCCACATGTAAATTGGTTTTAAGCTGAGATGAGTTTAATAATTTGAGAGTTAGGTGTTTGGATGTTAGACTCATCTTAAAATTGGACCGAACTAAGTTAATTTCAGTTGAGTCTAACTTCCAAACGGGGCTTTGGGGTTTGGATTGAGAGGGGTTCTCCACTTATCTCATATCATCTCATCTCATCATTACAACTTTCACAAATTCATACACAAAATATAATAAAAAATTCAAGTTTTTCAAATCTCAAAATAATAATATTAAAAAATATTATTTTAATAATATTTTATTTAATTTTTATTTCAACTTATCTAATCTCAATTCACTATCTAGATCTACTACATTTTCCGTTCAACGGAGTAATCACACCTCCAACTTACTCCACCTTAAGAGTTTGTGGATGTCACATGAAAGTGATGATATCACATTGCAGGATGAGTTTTTGTCCTTTAACTGGGGGTGATAAATCGTGTTCTCGAGTCGTGTTCGTATCGTATCAAATCATTAATATTCAATTATATAAGTCAATCCGAACCTAGCCAGTTAAGCTAAACGTGTCAAATTTTCAAACTTAGAACTCATTTTGACCCGTTTAATAATTAATTAGAAATATGTTAACACAACACAACTCATTTAAACTCATTTATTTCATGCAAATGGGTTTGAACTAAAATGCATAACTCATTTCACCTGATTAACATAATTTTATATAAAAGTTAAAATTTATATTTATTAATAACCACAATATCTTAAAAAATATATACCAATATTTTTCAAAATTTAACAAATAATAAAACTAATATTATAAACTATATAATAACAAATATGAGTATAAGTCTAAAATTACAATCTTAACAATAAAAATATAAGAATACTAAGAAATATCAATATTATAACTTAACAATAATAAAATTTTAATTTTGAAATAAATTATAAATAGGTTAAAATTAGTTGATTTCATATTAAGAAGATATACTTGTTATTGACTCGTTTATAAATTATATTTTAATGAGTCAACTTATTTTAACTGGAATTGATTAATATCTAATTCAAACTCGTTAATTTCAAATTATGTTTCACATATTATCATCCGTACCTTTAACTATCCTCTGTCAAAAGCTATTTCCAACACCTGCTCTTTCAGTCCCACAAGCCTACAATCTAATCCATATATAGCATCACTTACCCCGGCCTGTAGTCCCTCAATTCCTATGTCAGATAGTGGATGCTATATAAATTATTTATTACTATTTTTCTCAGCATATTCATTATTATTTTAATTGATTGTCAACTAAAATTAGTGTGACGTGGTATTTTTCTTAGTCAAAATATAGCAATAAGGGAAAGAAAATTAATGCTATATACAGTCATAAAATATATAAATACCGTACAGTCGCTTTGTAAAAGAGTAAAGTCTACTGTTAAAAAATTAATTTCTTTTCATGTGGATCTCATATTTATTTATTTTTTTTAAAACGACTACACGGTACTTGCACACTTACGATTGCAAGTATCATTTCTCAAAAAAAAAAATAGGGTCGGGCAAGATCTTCTTTTAGGTGTAGTTGGGTCTAATGCCTCATCCTATTCAGCTTCTCAGCTTCTCAACTTTTCAAATATCTTTTATGGTGCATTTTTGCTTGATAAATCTAGCTTGTGAAACTTTAATCAAAGATGATTTGTCTTTTTATAGTATATAGTTTTTTTTTTTTTTTTTTGCTTAGATTAGATAAATGTATGGTATAATATAACGATCCGATTCAATATTATTAGAAATGATATGAAAAATCTAATGGGTCTAAAACAAGTTTAATAGGCCATATTGGAATAACCCACGTGCAATTAAAATTTTAGTTCCACTTCTAACTGGTTGGGTAGATATTGGGCGTTTCAGCCCCCAATCCAAACAGTACACATAGGAAGTTTTATAATAGATATAGTACATTTGATCTCATCTAATTAAACCTATGAAAGTAAATTTTGAGAACGTGAAGAACTGAAAACATTCGAACAAGTCTTGTGAAGAACCAGTCTGCCACAACACGAAACCCAGACCACCGCTAAATCAAACCAGGTTCGTCGCCTCCACAATCGGAAGACACCGTAGCACCACCAAGCTCCGTCGCCCCTATGAAGCTCTTTCTCCACTAGCTTGCTCCATCACCCATCACATCCTTCGCCCATCACAACCGTCGCCACCATCATCTAATTTTCTCACAATAATAAAGTTGATAGCTTTTATGTTCTTCGAAAGTTATTGTGGACAGAAGAGAGAGAGAGAGAGAGCTCTTCTGACTACTATCATACAACAGTGGTTACATCCCGCATAAGGTTCTATGTATTTGTGTATTGAAACTATAAAAAAAAAAAAAAAGAAATAGATAAACAAAAGATAAAAATCAGTGAAGAAGAGGAAAGGGAAGAGAATCTCATAATTTACAATAAATAACAATCACCACAAAAGAAAGAGTTCGTGAAAACTTAGAGTGGAGCAAAAAAAAAAAAAAAAATCAAAAAATCTAGAAGATTGGTGTTTCTATGAAAATTGGTGTTTGTTCAAGGAGGGTAAGTTTGTGCCATTTAATGATGGGTCGGTGATACTTTTTGTGTGAACTAGTTGGTTTGTTGGCAAGTGGTGGTTATTTTGAAGATTTTTGCAGTGCGTTGGGGTTGATTATTGTTTTGGGAACATTTTGCGATTAAGGTTGGGATTCCTTTTGTGGGAAAGTCACTGGGGGATAATTTGTATCAGCCAGCTTCAATGCTAGGTTGATGACAGTTTTTCTTTTCCATAAGATCCTTGGTGGATTTGTTGTAAGTGGGGTGGTGGTGGGTTTGAGTTAATAAGGCATTTTATCGATCCTTAAAGTATAAAAATTGGGAATCTCTTCCTTTGAGTGTGGATTATCTGTCAAAGAAATTGAATTGTATAGTTTTTGGGTGTTTCTGCTCTAATTGAGAGCCTGCTTCGACCATTTTTGTGATTTGGGTGTTTCTAGTTCTGAAAGGGAGAGAAAGGGGCTTCGAGGTGGAAGAGGGGGAGGGGGAGGGGAAGGGGAAGGGTTACGGGAGGGCGGGGTCATGGCTCGGGGTCGAGGGACGTCGTTGATGTTGGTTTTGAGAGAGGAGGAAGGTCAACTGGAAAGGAAGCAAACCAGGAGCTTCGGTGGAAGAGGGGGATGGTTTTCACGAGGAAGGAAGATATTTTTTTTTTTCTCCGTTATCAGCTGTAAGCAAGCATATGGGATGTGTAATGGAAGAGCTATATGGCAAATACTCATTGGGGGGTTGTTAGTTGAGGGATAACAGATGGATTGGTGAGAAGATTTTCTCTTAAAATTTTTGAAGTTATCGGATTTTTATGGGCCATATTAGATAAGCTGCTAGTTATTATTTATTAGGGTTTAATTAGGCCCACAAAATTTTATTTTTAAGTCGTTAAGATTAGTTGAAAATTTTAAAGAAAATTAATGGGCCGATATTTTAGAAACCCAATTGAAATTACTGAATTTGTATCCCATGAAATGAACCCAAATTCGTTAGGTCCAATGGAATTCTCTCCCAACAATGTTACAACTTTACAAGTCATCTTCACGTTAAATTTCTTATATTGAGTCCAACTTGAACACTTTGGTGCCCTCTCCCAACATCTCTATATATATACCTCCTGTTATTCACCTAGACTGTAGCACATCGTCTAAGTGCAGTTGTTGTAAGTCCTTTTCTTCCCTAACCATCTCATTTCATGCATATGATCATCTTCCCCTAGAAGTGGGGTTCTGTCTGCCTCCTTCCAAGCTACAATCGTTGTCACACCAGACTCAAGAACATCCCCCCACGTTAAACCTCTATGAGCGCCACCCCACGTCCTCGGCTAGAAAACAAAACGAGAAGCCTAGCCTTCCCCAGCATACGAATTGTGAGCAGTAGCCCGACCACCATGATGACACCGTGAAATCCACTGCACGAACAACCCTGTTTCACACTACTAATCGTGCACTAGCACCCAGGCGCCAAGCCAACCACTGTCGCACATCCTCTCCATGACACAATACAAGTAGGTTGTGTTTGGATAGTAGAATGATCTGAGATCACTCCACTACTATTCAATATATTATTACTTTTCACTACTTTTTATTACTATTCAATATTTTATCATTACTTTTTCACTACTATTTACAGATCATCTGAGATCAACCACTGCCCAAACTTAGCCGTAGAGGATGTCAACCGCACCCCTGTTTTGTACACCAAAAGATAGAGCATGACCAAGGTATAACCACCCAACACTCACCGTAGGTCAGCCTCAAAGCCCACACCGGAACAAGCTTGAACCACCCAAAAACCATGCCCAACAGACGTGAACCTTCTCCACCTGTGTAAGCTCTCTCCATACCCCTTAACGTCAAGCTCACTCTACCTCGGTTAACCTCCCTCCCTCTCCCTCCCTCCCTCTCCCTCCCTTCTAATTTCCCCTAGCCAGTGCCGAGTGTCTAGTCTTTAGGCATCATGAACAACTATCATGCCCACACCTCTAGTGACTACTCACCATCGTCGGAAGCACACAGCCAAAACTCCACTACCCTCGTTAAGGCTATCCTCTACTCTATAATGTAAAACTTGTACGTGAAAAAACCAATGATGTGTTTAAGGCGAGAATAGAAAATTACCCATTTCCAAGTCAGTGTTGACCATAGAATTTAGTATTTATGATTATTTCCTATGATAAAATCAAGATAATTAGATGGTTGGGGTGGATAATATTTTGGAGTTTAATCCATTAGTGGGAGAAAATAAGTGGATATCAATTACTTGGGAGGTGATGATATTTTAGAGTTACGAGGATTCTTTATTTTATGCAAATATACATCATCTAATCATCCCAAGTTTAATTATGAATTACAGGATTTATTAGAGAATTTATGTAAATTATGTGTATTTTATAGGAAATCAATCGTGCTCTGAAAATATTGGATTAAAATTAAGAGGTAAGTAGCATGATCACACCCTTACACATATGTAAGGTAAACAAAATATCTTTTATAAAAGTACGCTCCCATTGAAAACTCTTTTTTATGTACTCAAGTTACGATGAATTTATAAATGTCATGATTTATCACAAGTTCCACATTAGTTGCAGAATATATGCATTAATATATTTTATGAAAAGCCATGCATGATTTATGTGAAGATTTATGTATTAAAATATTTCTGACAAATCATGATTTTATGTGAGGAAATATGTATCACGATATTTTATGAAATAATGCCATTTGATTTGAAATCTATGATATAATAAGGTACGATTTCACTTGAAATTTATGATATGACAAGTATGCAAGTATGATTATGACGAAGTATGAATGATAAGATACGTAACGACATATGCTATGATATGGTTACTATATGTTTTGTGCATATTACATTGCCAGGTTCACGTTGGTAGGGCACTAAGCGTGTCTTTCTTATGTATAAATTCCACAACCTGTAGCCAATGGCAAAATCAAAATCTATTTAGATTCGCTAATCCTAACTCACGGGGGGTCAACAATTAATACCGACCTATGAAAAGTGAAAGACAAATTAATGCATTTCATGTACACATTAGGTCATGTTCATGTTATTTATGTATGTATCTATAAGTATGCATATTTTTCAAAAAACCTTATGTTTATTATATTTACTGTATGGTGTGTTGCTTATTGAATATTCAACTCATCTTGTATGTTTTTATGTTTTAACCTCCCCAGGTAAAGATTTTTATGAGAATGGAGTTGCATGGCAGGATTTGGCTCAGAGAAGCGAGACAGAGGTCTAAACAGTTTATGTTATGTTTAGTTTTATGATTTTTAGTTTAATAAGTTATTTTGATAAGCGCATGAGATTTTATTGATTTTAAACAAGTGCTTCCCAAACTCTTACTTATATTTTAAGTATTTAATAAAGATTAACTTTATTTATTTATGAAATTTTTCGTATCTAACGTTTCATTGAGAAGAAATGTTGTTAAGACAAGTTTAGTAGTACATTGCTTCTGAGATTTCTAAAAATGACTTTATTGGAAACATGGTGTTACACATCATTTGCTTACGTTAATATTTGTATGGTTCTGGTTTTGAATATTAAAAATTTAAAATGGCATTACAAATCGGCATTCTTTTGTGACAAACTAGGGTTATTTATTTAGCAAAAAATTAAAACTAGAGTTATTTGTAAAAGTAGTATATTTTTTTTACAAAAAATAATTTAAATAATGTCGATTATAATATGAGAAATGCTATTTTTTTTATAGATAATTTTGTTGTCTTCAATTACACTTATCATTTTAAGTTACCAACATATAAATTACTTAAAATATGACTAACCAATAAGTATAATTGAGAATGATAAAATTAAAGCATCTCTCTTACAACTATTTAACAATCAATTAATACTATTGTGTCGTTTTATTAAAAATAACTTTAATTTTACATAACTATCACTTATTAAAAATAGTTATAAAATAAGAATAAATTTATATTTTTCAAAAGAGTAATATTAGGTATAAGTCTCATATATGTCATTTATAGGTAGGTCACACTAATAAATAATATTTTTTTTACACTTTTTTAGACGAGATCCCTTTTCCTACAATAACTTGAATGAAACTTTTATATTTAAAACTTGTACAAATAATTTCTTTTTTAAAATGAATATTATCGTGACAATAGGAAACGTTATTAGAATGAGGGATGTCTCTCATCATCCCACACTATACACTTTATATATTTTAAAATTATTTTTTATTTTTTTATTTTTTATTTTATTCGATTATTGTTAAACTAATTAAGTTATTCTACTTATCATCCATACACCACATATTTATTATAGGAAAAATGAAAAAAATAAGTGTGGTGTGTGGAGATAATAAATATAATAATAAAATACTCTGACACAGACCCGACCCATTGCCGTCTGTTTAAAAAAAAAATTGCTTGTCACTTTTTATGGCATTGCGGTAATTTAGGTCTGTTTGGATAGTAAAATCATTTCATCTTATCTTTATAACTTTATTAAAATTTTAAATAAAATAAAATAAATAATTTAATTTTTTAAAATTTTAAAATAATAATAACGCTAAAAATTAATATTTTTCTCAACTTTAATCTATTTTAATTCACTATTCAAACGGCACAAAAGAATCACAGCCGGAGGCTAGAGCTTGTTTACCCCTAAACACCGTCGCAAAATCCAAGTTTGAAAGGGAGAGTGAGAGAGGATGGCGTCGGGATGGGGTATCTCAGGGCACAAAGGCCGATGCTACGATTTCTGGGTGGACTTCAGCGAGTGCATGTCTCGCTGCCGTGAGCCCAAGGACTGCACTCTCCTCCGCGAAGACTACCTCGAGTGCCTTCACCACTCCAAAGAGGTTTGCGCTATTTCCCTTTCTACCCTTTCTTTCATTCATCAAATAATGCTCATCATAATGGCCCTTTCCATTCACCGATTGAAGTACGAGGCTCAAGGAGCCTTAGATCAATGTGCTTGATTTACTTGTCTGAATTTGGTCTTGTTTGATCTGTCGTGTAAACCCTAAAATCAGTGCGTTCTATTCAGATTCTAATCTTATTTTAGCTCATATCTCTATTTAAAGCATAGAGTAGTTTTAGCTTTGTACGCTATATTTTTCTCAAAATACGCGTGCAAGGGCTTTTCTGAATCGGATGGGGGATTTTTTTTTTATTTGCAAATTGGCAATACAAGTTTTGGAGAAATTTGACAAGCCTGTTCTGGAAAGCCTTGTGTTGCTTAAAACATTTTCTTTGTTTTGGTGCTAGGCATTATTTACGGTACTATAGCTAGTCAATTTAAGAAACGAAACACACATTGATGTTTGTATATGATTTGACATGCCTATGTTCTGCACACTAACATTGTTGGGCTCTTAAGAAAACAATATTATTACTAGTTGATTACTCAGTACTTTCGTCGGATATTCTACGAATTTCCCATTTAGTGCCTTATGTTTATAGAATGCCTTGATTTGGCTTCGTTAGCGTTGATTAGGAGAGTGGAGAGACTAAAAATTATGAATATCAGAATAAACTTCTGTAAGGATAATTCTAACTACAAGAAAGATCTGATATGCGTTCTGGGAATCGAAAACAGAGGATAATGCCCATTACAGCTGCCACTGAATTAAATCCTATTAAGATCCAAATTTGTCAATTGTCATACCATCTGCATAACTTTATCAACTGAGCTGTGCCTTTTGCCCCCCACCCACATCTTGAGAGTGTTGAACTCTTAGTTGCTCCTTTCTGCTCAGTTTTGTCATTGTCAAGGTCATCATGGTTGATTACATGTTTTTTTGTCAAACATTGTTTCTCATCCTCAAGGGTTTATATTTTCCATATATCACGTCTTTTTAAAATGAAACCTTAAATCTCAAACATAGCTAAAATGTTGCTCATCCCCCATTCTTTGTCATGACTAGAACTTGTAAATCCTGCATCATACAGTAGCTAGTTTCGTTTTCTACGTAACATCTCAGACCCCTCTCAGGTAAAACTACACAATTTTCTGTTTGTAGGAATAAATTCCACATTTCATATCATCTGGCTTAATAATTGCGTTTATATGCCATTCAAAGATTAGGAGTTGAACATTACTTGGAACACAATTTTTTACTTTCAGCATTAAAGGGTCCAATGATATTTCAATCAAGAAATTTCTTCAGGATAATTATTGCAAGTTCAATAACTGAAAGTTAAAAATGATAAGTGGGCTCTACTTTACCTTCTAACATTTCTTGTTCCTGTTCTTGTTTCGTTCAATAGTTCCTATTGAATTATAGATTTTGTTCAACGGGTAGGATAATGTGGCCAGTTAAGAAGCTTTATTGATTTATCCTGAAAATTACAGCAAAGGAAATACTAAATGTCATACACATGAGCGACTACTACTAGCTTCACCTTGATCATTAAGAAAATAATTTGATCCAGTGGCCCTCTATTATTTTGTGCAGGTCTAATGCTTGCATTTAGTAAATGTTTAGTGTCTTATTGATTTGCTATACGATCTTAACATCTGAATGAAGGAAGAATAGATGATTATTGCGACCTGGGAGGACAAGACATGAAAGACCAATGAATAACAATTTGACTCATATGGTCACATGTCACCTTGATCTGTATTATCTCTTTTGAGTCCCATTATCTGGAACTTTATTGCAGTTCCAACGAAGAAATCGGATCTATAAGGAGGAGCAGCGCAAACTGCGAGCGGCTGCACGGAATGCCAAAGATGGTAAAGAGGGTGTTGACAAACATCATCATTAATTCTGCCCATAATTGGTCATTTTCGTAGATTCAAGAATAATGATCGTACGAAGATGTTGTATCCATAAGTTGCTTATATTATTTTGTTTTTGTTCATCCCGGATGCTGTGCGCTTCTTTGGTACGTGCAACAAGATAAATATCAACTTGTTTTTTGCTTGAGCTGCATATTGGAAACTGATTTTCTTGGTGAATCTGGAAGGTCCTGTGTTTGAGTAATGAATACACCCTTGCTACGCACTCTAGTATTGCGACTTCATTGGTGATCCACTGATCAGGTAAAGTGAATCCCGAATCCTAATCTCAAGAGTTCTAATCAATTTGCTTTCCACGATGATATAATTTATGGCCAGCGGGGTGAATCATCAGGTAGACAAGAGAATGGTACTTTTGTCATCTTTCTGCATCGTGTAGACGATACATGATTATCACATACGTTTGTTTTTTCTTTCTTTCCTTCTGGTAAAGTGAAAGATATGTGGAAATAAATAATTTGTACAAAATCTAGTCATGATTCATGCGATAGATAAAAGAGTAGTTGTTAAAAGACCTAGGGGTTGGCTCAAGTGGCAAAGGTCTTGAGCTTGGGGTATACTCTCTCTAGGTCTAAGGTTCAAATTCCCTTAGTGAAAACAATTTCTAGGGGTTATTGGATTGAGAGATTTTTTCTTTGAATTATTCGAGGTGAGTTTATGCACCATCGGGATTAATTGGGACGCTGTTCCGACCACCCGGTGTCAATAAAATAAAAAGAATGCTAATAACATTTTTATAACTAATTAAGTACATATCACAACTTGAATTAAGTAATTCTTATATAATCTTGAAGTAACAATATTTTAATAAATAAGAATATATTTAATAATAATCATAAAAGCGCAACCCAAGGATACCGATTGTATGCAGGAAAAGTTAAACTCATAAAGCATGTAAATTACATGTCGCATTCAAATGGCTCACATCTTTCATATATTTTCACATTTTATAGTGTTTTGAAAGAACTACAAATTTCTCCTAAATTTAATTTAACTCAGTATCCCGTAGTATCCCGTAGCCCACGGCTTCGCCACACTCACGGCACCACTCTTGGCCTCTTCACTCCGTCCAGTTCTCTTCAAGCCGTCTGTTGCCCACGCAGACTCAGAGTCACAGACTCATGCTGCCCGTCACCCACTATAAGTCAATCTAGCTGAGATTTCTACTCTACCTTTACCTATTGTTTGGTTGCCGAGAAAAAAGAAAAAAAGATGGGATTCTCATGCGATTTCTTCTCTGATTGTGTAAATTGGATGTGTAAATTAGTTTGCCTATTTTAGAGTACCCTAATCATTTGGATTTGTAACTCAGTGGCTAGTCTTTTAATAATGAATATTATTACAATTTGTGTGGATCATATTTATTTGGATTGTAATTTTAGACTTGTAGTTAGTTTTATTTTATTTTATTTTTATAGATATTATTTATATTTCAATGTTTATATAAAATCAATCAGATCAAAAGGGTCGTATCGTGTATGTTCAACCCATTAATATAAACGAGTTGAAACGGGTCGGGTCGGCTCGTATCGTGTCAATTTATTTATTTTCACTAACGGGTCGTGTCGTGTCAACCCGTTATTTTATCGTGTTGCGTTAGGATTTGAGATTTTGACACGAAATTCTTAATGAGTCGTGTTCGTGTTAACCCATTAAATATAATGTACATACCTTGACATGATATGAACACGAACCGTTAACATGATTTGTCACTCTTGGTGGCAATTTGTGTTTGTATCGTGTCAAGTTATGGATAGTGAAAGTGAAACTCTCATCTCATCTCATTATTACAACTTTCTCAAATTCTCACATAAAATATAATAAATAATTCAAAATTTTCAAATTCCATAACAATAATAATATTAAAAAATAATATTATAATAATATTTTATTCAATTTTCATCTCAACTCACTATCCAAATGGCACCTATATGGCTCAACCCGAACCAACCCGTTAAACCGAACGTGTAAAATCTTCCCTAACACGATCTATTTAAATAACAGGTTGTGTCGTGTCACTTGTTTTGACCCGTTTAATAATTAATTAGAAATTGATCAACGCAACATTACTCATTTCAACATGTTTAATGTAAAATAAATTGAACTAATCCAGATAATCCATTTAACCTACTTAACATAATTTTATATAAAAATTAAAATCTATATTTATTAGTAGCTACAATATCTAAACAAACAATTAAATTACTTATTAACAAAAAATATCAATATTTTTTAGATTTTAACTTGTAATAAAATCAATATTACAAACGAGTATATGTTTAGAATTACAATCACAAAAATAAAAATATAAACATATTGATAAATACCAATATTACAATCCAACAATAATAAAATTATGATTGTGAATACAAATTTAAACGAGCCATAACGAGTTTGTTTTGTGTTAAGCGGGTTGGCCCGTTATCATTTTTTTTAATAAATTGTATCTTAATGGGTCAACTCATTTTGACTCGAATCCGTTAACATCAAGTCCAAATATATTAATTTCGTGTCATGTCGTGTTGGATTCATGAGTCGTGTCACATATTGTCACCCTTAGGACCAATCCTTCCTCCGATGTCCAGATGGGCCCCTCACGAGAGGAAAGGGCGAAGGTAGCCCCGTCTAGAGGGTGTGGGTAGCACCCCTAATGCAAAGTATATTTTCCCTCATATATTTTTATACATTTAGTAAATGATTGAAAATTAAACTAAGGCTCAGTTTGGATAATGAGATGATATGATTTTAAATAAAAATTGAAAGTTGAATAAAATATTGTTAGAGTATTATTTTTTAATATTGTTATTATTTTGAGATTTGAAAAAATTTAATTGTTTGTTACATTTTGTATAGAAATTTAAAAAAATTGTAATAATGAGATGAGATGAAACCGTTTTTATATTTAAAACTAAAAGAACCATATGAAAGTTTAGTTATTTATTATATTTTGTATAGAAATTTAAAAAAATTGTAATGATGAGATGAGATAGAACCGTTTTTATATTCAAAACTAAGAACCGTATGATCTGCCAAACACATGGGCGGGGTGGGATGAGACACAAAATTCTCATATCATCTTATCTCATAATTACACATTTTTCAAATCACCATACAAAATATAATAAATAATTCAACTTTTTCAAATTCTAATTCACATTTTTCAAATCTCAAAACATAATATTTTAAATTCTCAAACAAAATACAAAATTCACATCTCATCCTCCAAACCAAATGAATCATGAAAAAGAATATTCATCGTCTTTTTAATTATTACTATTTCATTAATCTATATTGTAATATTAATTAATTGATAGATAAATAAAAAGTTATTTAAAATATTGTATTTGCCTGGTAGACATATATATTTATCATTATTATTAGATGATAAAAAAATATATAATAAATAATTATTTAATAATAATAAATATACCATATCATATTTAATCGGATGAAAATAGAATGGTTGTATAGTATATTGAATTTTTAGTTTTCCATATATATATATATATATATATATATATATATATCCGTAATTAGATCGCGATCAGAACACATCGAAGGCGCACAACGTATAAGCGTACATTTGGGTAACACATCATCTTTGCCTAACCACAGTTCGTTTACTTATCCTGCATTGTTTGTACCTCTCCCTCTTTCTCCCGACTCAAAACCCTAATCAGGTCCTTTCGTAGCCTCTGCGCTGTGAAGGTTAGTCATCTCATACGCCATATTCGAACCTTGGTAACCCCGATTCTCAGGTCGCTTTCCCCTGTTTTATGGCCGAGAAAGGCATGGGAAATCGAAAAGGAAACTAAGTTTTGAGTTTTAGATTCTGCGTTTCTAGATGCCCTTGTCTCATCGATGTTTGATGTATTTCCTAAGCTATTTATCTCTATATTAGGTTTCTTTGATGAAAATACTCAGACTTGTGACTTTTATGCTGTTTTCTTTTACTGAAATTTCTGAACAACCAAATGGAGCCGTTTTGTTATATATCGTCATTGCTCCTTTTTTTTCGGTGTTTAATTTTTTTGGGCTTATGGTTTTTGATAGATTTATTTGTCTTAGGAAAAATGAGTAGCCGTGCGAGCCGGACTCTCTATGTCGGCAATCTTCCAGCTGATATTCGTGAGAGAGAAGTGGAGGACTTGTTCTACAAGGTAACTTAGTTGTTATTGTAGATCTTTGGATTGGTTGGACCGTGATATGTTTTTAGCTTTTCGCATTACTGGGCGGAAAATGGACATGTAATTGTAATTAGGTTCAATATTTGCATGCTTCCTACGTACTTGGCTTTGCCTTGTTACTTGTCTCAATAAAAATTTTCTTATCCATCAAAAAGAAAAAAGAAAAAAAGAGAGTGTGTATTGGTGTCGTGTTTAATGAACCTGAACTTAAAATCTGTAGGCTTTAAAATAGACATGTAAAGGTAAGGCGAGAATTATATAGCTCTCTCTGAGCTGAGGTCTGAATGCTTTTACTGAGTTATGGTTTATGTATCTTTTATTAATAGATTGATGTATGCGAGTTGCAGATGGACTTGAATAATTTGTATATCTTTGCTTTGATTAATGAGAATGGTTGATCTTGGTTATTTAAGAAGATTTCATGTCTCAGTATGGACGCATAGCCCACATCGATCTGAAGGTACCACCTAGGCCCCCGGGTTATGCATTTGTTGAGGTGAGTTTAGTGCTTCTTGAATTGATATGGTTTCTTTGTTTTGTTTTCTTTCCCTTTATTAATAATGTTTGTTACAGTTTGAAGATGCTCAAGATGCTGAAGATGCCATTCGTGGTCGTGATGGCTATGATTTTGATGGGCATCGGCTAAGGGTTAGTCAATCTTATTTGTGCTTGCATGGTGCTCGTTTGACTGCATGATGTTCATGCTCTCTGCTTATCTTGTATATCCTCATATCTTTATAGGTGGAACTTGCACATGGTGGCCGTGGGCATTCATCATCAAGAGATCGTTATAGTAGTCATAGTAGTGGGCGGAGTGGACGTGGTGGAGTATCCAGGCGCTCTGAATTTCGTGGTGTGTGTGTATTTTATTCAATACTATGTTACTTTGTTATTTATTGTGAATTCTATGTCATCTGAAGTTGTTTTTGTTCCATCATATAGTTCTTGTCACTGGATTGCCCCCTTCTGCTTCATGGCAAGACCTTAAGGTGAGCATTAATGTTGAACAATTCGCAACTGCTTCTGATTATAACTATTCTGCTGTGTGTATGTGCATGTGAAGTGTTTGGTAGAGTTAAAAATTTCCTGAAATGTTTAATTTTAAATTAATCTCACTGCTTTGTATCAGGATCACATGCGACAAGCTGGGGATGTTTGTTTCTCCCAAGTCTTCCGTGAGAATGGTGGTAGAACACAATCAACACTTAATGGTTTTGTTTGAAGTTTCATATGAGATGGTGTTTACAGAATTTGATATGATTCTACTTTTCGATGGTTCTTGCTTTCTATTGGTGTTCATTATCTTGCCTTCATTTTAATATGGAGGAAGAGTTTGAAAGAGAGTTAATTTGCAGTTAGAAATTTCTCTGTCCAATGGGAGCTGTGCCAAATTCGTTGTTTTTAAAATACTTTTTTTTTATTTTTTTTATAAAGATTTGTGACAGGAAGTGATGAGCTTTTGTGATTGTTGTCTGCCTTTATATATATATATTTTTCTTTATGAAGCCATATTTCTTCATTGTGAAGTTTTATGGAAATTGATTCCTTTTTGCCTAAGGTGGTGTCTAGGAAAAGAACAAAATGATCAGTGCTTTGAGGACTGTGAGCAATCAGTGGACGCACCTTTTGTTTCATTTAAAAACCTATTTCTTTGTTTGGTCACTCGTGTTTGTATTATTGATATTCAATATTAGGATTTTCTTCTTTTTCTTCCTTTTCTTAGGTCTAGCTATTGTATACTGTGTTCTTGGATGTCACCACCTTGTCAGATTGAATAAAATTACATTTTTCTTATTGAAAAAAATGCTTATATCTTAAATTTGATTTTGTTTGGTTTGTATTTTGATGCCGGTGTTCTAGCCAAGATCTTAAAAGAAAACATGGGATTAACCTTTTATTTGTTTTTTTATTTCTTTCTAAATCTTTGTTTTGATTCTTTTATAGGCACAACAGGGGTTGTGGATTACACAAACTATGAAGACATGAAGTATGCAGTAAGTTAAATCTCTTTCTTGATTGTTGATGACCAATGAGAATGGCCTCCAACAAGCTTGAGTTCACTCAATGTTAAGTAAATGTCTGAATTTTTTTACTTCTCTCTGATGCAGGTAAAAAAACTTGATGACTCTGAGTTCCGAAATGCATTTTCTAGGGCATATGTCCGTGTATGTAATATCTTTGATACTTTGAATATTTTAGTTTCCCTCTCTTTGTACTCATCTTTGTTTATTATTGCATTTGTTTACAGGTTAGGGAATATGATTCAAAGAGGGATGCCTCTAGGAGCCCTAGTCGTGGTCGATCTTATTCGAGAGGCAAGAGCCATAGCCGCAGTCGTAGTCGTAGCCGAAGTATCAGTCATGGCAAGAGCAAGAGGTTTGACTGCTATAAAGTTGTAGATACCTTAGTATGTCTTGGAGTTATTATCTTTTTTGGTAACTCTCTGATTGTAATGCAGCAAGTCTCCAAAAACCAAATCTTCTCGCCGCTCACCTGCTAGAGAGCAGTCAAGATCGGTCTCTCAATCTCGCTCCCGTTCTCCTGCTGGATCAAAGTCTCGTTCTATGTCAGGGTACGTATTTTTCTCTCCCATAGGTGTTTTTTTTTTAAACCGGACATATCACACTTGATGCTAATAGGTGTCATTTGTTTATTTTTAAAAATGGAAGATATTCATGATATACTGTCATCTTGTTGACTGATTTATTGATCTGTCTGGGGGCTTGTGACTTTTTGGGGCATCTTTAGGGATGAAATCTTTTGATTTTTTTGCCCCCCTTTAGGCTTGTGTTGCAATTGTCGACTCTTTGAATGTGTCTTTGCATTTCTTTGGGCAAACCTTAGTTGCACCTGGTTCGCCTTCAGACATAAATTAGTCACTAAGGTGTCATTTGGATATTGAGATGAGATGAGATGAGAAAACTGTGAATATTAGTGAAATAATTTGTGAATAATAGTGAAATGGTTTGAGTTGAGATGCTTTATGAGATTTTGGGAAAGTAGAGAGAAAAAGTTGAATAAAAAAATTATAAAGTTAAAATATTGTTAGAATATAATTTTTAAATATGATTTTGTATTGGGATTTTGAAAAAATGGAATTGTTTTTTGTGCTTTGTTTGGAAGTTTGGGAAAGTTGTAATGATTAGATAATGATTAGATGAAAAAGTTGAAAAGATTATAATTTTTTAATATTATTTTTGTTTTGAGATTTGAAAAAATTGAATTGTTTTTTTGTGTTTTGTTTGGAAGTTTGGTAAAGTTGTATTGATTAGATAATGTTTAGATGAAAAAATTGAAAATTTGAAAAGTTAAAATTGAAAAGTGTTTGTGTTTGAGTGGTGTTTGGATGTTGAGATGAGATGGAGATGGGTTGAAACCATCTCAATATCCAAATGGGGCCTAAGTTTGCAATCTTGACTCTCCACTGTCATTACTGAATATGTGGTCATTCTTATTTAGGCATGCATTGATGTGCATGCTATTTATAGCAAATGCAATTTGGTTGTGTTTCTGTCACATTTCAAGGTATAATTTCAAGTGGGGGGAAGAATTACTTGTGTTTTCTTTAGATTGATGTGGTATTGTGCTGGAAAACTTGTTTGGGTTTTGAAACAGGTATTTTTGGTTGTCATACACGTTCTTTCATTTGTTGTTTTAGTTTCACATTAATATCTTCACTATTTCTGCCTTCAAAGGTTGGGGTGATGGAGCAAGTGTACGTCAATGTTCATTGTTTTTCTTCTTTCCTTTGTTTGTGTGAAAATTGCCTTTTTGTTTTTTAGATGTGGATACATGCAGCGAAGTGGGGATTGGAAATTAGGATCTTGATGGGATATGGTTCAGTTGCCTGCAACTCTTTTGGTTGTGGAGGTATGCTGTTTTTTAGATGGGCAGCTTTGGAAACCTTGATGGTGCCTCGTTGTTCTAATTCTTTTAGCATTGCAAATGTCCATGGGTGCTAGATTGGGAACAAAGGAGATCATGGTTGCAATTTTTAAAGCTGGATATCTGTGAACTAAGTGCCATTGGGATTTGAATAGCACCAACAATGAGCAGTAGAGACGATTTCATTATCATTTTCTGCTCCAACATTTGCCAAGCTAATAGGCCGCACTATCTGGCTTCTCTGGATTTTTGTGGTACAGTAGGGACAAATTCTCTTCCCTGTCAGTCCACTGGTGTCTTGAAAATACCTTGTGATGCTTTCATTAAGATATTGTCTGTATGAATTTAGGTTGTATTTATAGGCTGGAATTATATATATATTGGCCTGATATTTTTCTTTGTTGAACTGCTAAATATTTATGGCTTTTCCATGTATCCATTTGGATATGGTAACTCCGTGGAAGAGGCATCAAGGGCTCTTGGATCAAATTTGGTAAAAGGAACGTGTGGATTTTAAAATGGGTTGTTTCTGGAACTTTTGCAGATCTCGATCAAGATCCAGATCTCCAGTGCCTTCGGTATGTTTTTTATTTCTGTTTGACAATTTTTTTTTGTGATGCTGAATATTAATAGGCTGATTAGAAATGTTGCAACATGCCCTCATTTAATGGTTGGCTGGATCATTGGTACAGAGATATGGTACTGGGATATTTTAATTATTAGAGCCTCATCTAACTTGATATGTTTTTGAAAGTATTGTGATTGAATAGGTATCTACCTGCCATTTTAACAGACCTGTTCTCTGAATTAATGTCCAGTCCTAGAATCTTGGTATTGGATTTAGTTCGACCTTCTATTACATATTTTTTTAAAGAATTCACTCCATATTACCTCTTTTTCAGCGTCAGAAACGAAAGAGTAAAAGCCCAAAGAGGCACAGTGCAAGCAGGAGCCCGAGCAGGAGCAGGAGCAGGAGCAGGAGTTTATCCAGGTCTCCTTACCCTTAATAATCCTTTTCTGCTCATTGATGGAACCATATTACTATCTTATGTCAGCATCTTTGTTTTATTGTTCTTTGTTTATATATGTGATATTTTCTACTTGTATATGTGATAGTTTCAACTTGTATATGTGTGTTGGCTCCGACCAGAATCCTGATTGCAAACTTGTTTGGCAGGTGAGATCTGATTGCAGCTGATCTGTTGATTCCTGAAGATTCTATGAGTGTGCCTTTTTATTGTTGAAAAAGACTTTACCAGTAAAGTATCCTAGGCAAGCAATAGCAGACATATCATGGGCAGACTTCAGACTGGATTTTGTGGTGGTTTTCTAAACTGTCAAAATTATTTCTAAATCTTTTTGAAGCCTCTAGATTGAAACTTGCACATTTGTCATTCACCATATTTCTATTGCATATGAGATTGGCTAAATTCCAGCTTTTCATAAGTTTAGGGTGTTGGATATTGATACCTCGTCCTCTTTTCTTTATACTGTAATCATTATCATTTTGTAAATTTTGTGTGTTTACGGGTAAAGATTTATTGATTGCTGTAAAATGTTCCATGAAATTACTCTCTGCTTTGTAGTGGCCATGTTTGCCCCAAACATTCTATAGGGCGGTTTTAGCGTGGACAGAATTTTGGTTTGCCGTTTTCAACGGTTAAAAAAAGGAGAGATTTTTCTTGTATCAGTAGAGTTATCCAACCATTTCTTTAAGAAAAATTCTATCTATCATCCCCACATTTTTTTAGCAAAGCTCTTAATAGTTTTTATCAACATCTGTGTACGATACGTGCCTGCCCATAGAATTACTATTTTTTTTAGTAGCCGCATAGTGTAGTAGTTCTGAAAATGCTCAAAAGGCCTGCCCATAGTCAATTGTTTTTCGGTGGCTTGGCTTGAAGGCTTGTGGAAATACGCATCATTTTCAAGTTTAGAAGCCTTCTTATGCTTGGGCAAATCTCATTTATTATTATGCTGTCAGGATTGTGTCGAATCTTTGTGAAAATGGTATGGATACAAATATAGTCACTAACTTATTGGCGTTGTTGATGTCTGTCCTTGTCCTTCAGTTTACTCAGCAAGGTGGTAAAGGTAAGGTATTCGGCTGTATATGGAGCCAACTTAAAAGAAGTGTGTAGGAAATGCCAATTGGAAGCGTCCTTTGACGGCTTCCTTTGTTGCCCATTCATTACGCATCCAATACGAAAGCAACCCTTGTCTTCTGATACTCTGCCCCACCCCAAATGCCCTCTTTCTGGCTATTTCTAGCCCTTGTTGCTTTTACTTTCTAAAGAAGATTGTCTCTTCTTTTACTTATTATTATTTGGCTGTTTAAATGGTATCAACCTCGTCCAGATCTATCACCGTAAATAGTACCTACACGATTTGCAATTTTTTTTTTCTATCTCAGGAGGTTGACAAGTGGATTTGAGAGGCTGAATCGACAAGGGGATTCTAGCACCTCCCATGTGCTACCAGGGGTGCAACCCCACCCTCCTGGATGGTGACCACCCTTGTCGCGTCCCCGTCCCTGCATTGTGGGGGTGGGGGGAGTTGGGCCCTTGGCCCCACCCCCTCCCCCTTTGGGCGGTGCGGGTGCCTCAGTTTGGATGTCGAGGTGGATTGGCCCCATGATCGTCTCCATCCCAAACCACTGCCCAAAACCAACCAAAAAAAAAGTCAAATCATCTAAAACCAAGTTGTAGAGTGTGCGAGAGAGAGAGGTTGGGGGTGATGGTGTGAGGAAAGAGAGAGGGCAACAGATCATGGGGTCTAGGCGAGGTTGCGAGAGGAAAAGAGACTGAGAAACGAAAGATAGAGAGGAGAGAGAAATAGTGGCTGGGAGGTATGGGATGATGGCGTGAGGAAAAGAGAGACGGTGAAGAATGTTGGGGGCCTAGACGAGGCTGCGAGAGGTAGAGAGATTGAGAAAGAAAAGAGAGACGTTGGGAGATAGGGGGTTTAATATTTTAAATGGAATTTAATAAGAAACGATGTCTTTTGTTAAACAATAAAACATAAGATCAAATTACTTCGTTTTATTAAAAAAAATTATTATTTTTAATATATGTATATATACATGGTGGGCTAGGTCGGGCGGAAGGGGTAAACCTCGGGTTGGCTTGGGCCCTGCCCGAGCCTTGTCCCTGCATGGCTTCACGGGTAGATGTCCTGCAGCTCACATTTGACAGGCGATGGCCAGAGGAGCGGGGGTGGAGGGATGGATGGTGAGGCATGTTGACCGCCTCTAGCATTGACTAGGGAAACATGGAGGAGATACCGGTTTCGTCTTAAATTTATTCGTAAACTAGTTTAAAATATAATGTGTAACACGTTGCTCAAAATTTTAAATAAGAATATATAATAGATATTCCATCAACTTTGGTTTACTTGTCCTAGGTGGCAATTTGTGTTCGTGTCGTGTTAAGTATGGATACTTGACTATATGGATCAACTTGAACATGATCCATTAAGCTAAACATGTTAGACCTTCGAATCATAACATAATGCATTTAAATAACGTGAGACGATCCATTTAATAATTGATTAGAAATGGATTAAAACGGTACGATCTATTTTAACTCATTTTATGTAAATGAGTTGAATAGATCCACATAATTCATTTGATCTGATTAACATAATTTCATATAAAAATTAAAATCTTTGTTTATTAGTAGTCACCATATCTTAAAGAAACCATAAGACTACCAACTAATTATAATTTTGAAATAAAATTTAAACTGGTTATTGTGGGTTGACTCGTTTATTAATCTTGTCTTAACGGGTCAATTTGTTTTGACTTGGATCCAATTATATAAAATACAAATTTACTAATTTCGTATTGTATTCGTGTTGGGTTCAAAAATCATATATTGCCATCCCTACTTGTTCACGTCAAACATTATAAAGAAAATATGAAAAAGAATGTTGGTAGAAATGTGCAAGCTTTTTTAAAAAATTAAAACCTAAAACTACTCAAACTTTTCTATTACGAACTTTTTGAAAGGTTACACGAGTTTGGTATGTTTTAAACTTTATTTAGCCTTGTTGGTAAATTAATTAGACCTATAGTAATAACAAATCATAAATTCAATACAGGCGTCTATCCCTCTCGATTTTTTATTTTTTATTTAACTGAAATGGAAACTCTAATCCTCGTCACTCGCGGGTTGCCCATAGAATTATACAACTTGGTCCCTCGACGCCACACTATTTTCGCACACAACGATCGAGCCCTCGTCTCTCACTCTTGTTCTCTTCAAAACCCGCGATTCATAATTTCATACCTCCTGAGAATCTCCACAAGATCAACTCCCTTTCTTTTCAGGAAAAAATCCATACCTATCTCACAGTTCTCTATAAATCCACACCCATTTAACTAGATCCATAGTAACCAATCAATAATGACGGACACCGTGTTCTCAAAGCTCTCGGAAGACATCGTGCTCGGCATCTTCTTCAAGCTTGGTGACGACCCGCGCAACTGGGCCCGCCTCGCCTGCGTCTGCACCAAGTTCTCGTCTCTGATCCGCACCGTTTGCTGGCGGCACAAGTGCTCCAACGCTATCCCCTCCGTTGTCTCCGATCTCCTCTCCTCCTCCGTCGCCAGCTCCTCCTGCCCTCCCGGCGGCTGGGCCGCGCTTCATAAGATCTCCGTCTGCTGCCCGGGCCTCCTCCACACCGGCGTGCTCCTCGAGAACTCGGATTTCGGCCTCGAACGAGAACTCGGTCAGAACAAGATTTACCGAAGCACGTATCCCATTGCACGATCAAATATCCCAACATCCTCCACTGACCCTTGTCCTAGCCATCATATAGATAAGGCTAATCCAACAGCTGCTTGTTCCTGGTCACTCTTTGACGACCTGTATTATGATACTGTTTATAACGTTTCGGATTCCCAAGATGTTTCCCACGCTGTTGGTGGTGAAGAGGTTGGTGGTGAAGTTGTTACGGTGGGAGGAGAATTCACGGTGTCGAAGAGGAGGAAGATTTATCGGTCTATGCGCTCGCATTTGGCTTCTGGGGTTTGGAATTTGAGCCGCGAGCAAGGGAGCAAGCTCCTCGCTAGACAGTTCCGGGATGATTGTCTTTACATTTGTGGTTGGCCGGGGTGTGTTCACATCGAGGAGAAGCGGAATTATATGCTTTTCAGAGGAATTTTCAAAAACTTCAAGAGGTCAAGGGTGTGGAGAACCGTAAGCGATGGGAATAGGAGCAAGGTCGGTGTGAATTGCGCGTTCTGTCCCTGCAAAGAGACTTGGGATCTGCACTCCGCGTTTTGTTTGAGACGAACTTTCGGGTACTACGACGATGGTGAGCCGGTTGTTCGAGCTTATGTCTGTGAGAATGGGCATGTCTCTGGAGCGTGGACGGATTTGCCATTATACACCTAGTGCTGTCAAACATTTATTTCTATGTTGTGGGTATCTTTATTGTGGTTTCTTGGTTATATCATTTCTCATTCGCATACGTAATGATTGAAGAATACGTGGAACCAAGGGATCCCCCTTGTGTTTTAATGAATATGAAGGTTTTTACGTATGTGCTGATTGTTATGTTTGTTGTTGAGTTATTATATCTATGACATGTTTCTCAGATTGGATTCAGGTTTTATATATACCATATGTCTTTAACTTTCAAATTAGTTTATGTTGTGGTTGTGAGATTTTTGTTAAGAAAGTTCTCGAGCATAGAATTTACATTGTTTTGGCGAAGATCCAACTCAAACTTGGGATTCAAAAAATACTGATTTAGATATCATCTTGTGGATCAAATTTGTGATGAACTCATTGGATTGTCTTAACACAATTGTGGTGATATTATGTGTGTTTGATATGTTTCTGATATACATATATTGTGACTAAAAAGGATGTGAAGAAATCCCATGCGTCTAAAAAGCAAAGGACTAGAGGTGCGTTTAATGTGAAAGGTGTCATAATTTGGTTCCTGATTAGCTTCCTAAAACGAGATGTAATTCCAGTAAAGGGTTTTGCACCTCAAGCTCTTTAGAATCAAGTGATTAGTTTTGTTTTTCACTTACTCCATCTCAATATCAGCATGCGGGTTGGTTTCTCTGTTGTTGGCAGTGAACACGAGCAGAGGTATGTATGTAAATGAAGCTGGTAATGGATTTATATATATATATATATATATATATATATATATGTATCCCGCTTATGCTTTCAAAATACTGCTTGGAGTAGCAGAAAGCTTTCTCTCGTCAGTTAGTCTTTCCCTACTCATTTACTGGTGGTTTCTCATAGTTTATAGAAGTTGCAGCTCTGAGTAGTGAGTGGAACGCCAATCATGCTTGATCGATATTTCTCTTTGATTATCCCGTATGATTAAATATAGAGTTATACAACTATATAAAGACACTTGTTAGAGAGCTTATAAAATGGGAGGAGGATGTTCCTTTTCAGGTTATTACGGCTATTGAAAGAAATTAAAAGTGTTCTACTAGTTTCGAGTCGGTGTATAAATGCACCACTTGTTGTGGAATATATTACAGTTAAAAAGGTCAAAATATCAGTACTTTTTATGTTAGTTGATGTGAAATGTTTCTACATCAATAATGGGTTAGGTGTGTCAAACCGGGCTTGCAAATATATTTTTTAATCTTAATCTGTTTAGCATCATGCATCAGCTGGGGTCTCAATGAATTGCAGGAGTGTGCTTCATACTCAGGATCTCAAAGTTTACTCTTATTAGATAATGGAATGTTAGGATTGGAAGATGCCTCCTCCAGTCTAGTGGCTCTTTGCCCCACGAGATAACTTCAAATGAAAAGAGGGAAGGTAAGACGATGGGAACTTGAAGAAAGGTTGATGAATGGATGTGATGCTTTTTTCATTTTCTTTGTTTCTTGATAGGTTCCAAACACAGATAATGCAAATGCTAAGATAATTGGTTTTCTCTTCGGGTGAGAATGTACCACAGTTTATTGGAATAATTTTTGTACCCTTTCATTGATAACCCATGGCTGCTTAAATAGCGGACCATGTTCATAAAATTGAAAAACAGAGTATGCTGAAAACAGAGGAACAACCTAAGGCCACTACCAATAACCGATGCCTAACAAATGAAATAATGGATAACAAATGAAATAATGGAAATTGACTCCACGTACTAACTGAAATAAAAATGCAACAAAAAGATAACATCAAGCAGAAATTTCTCCAACTGCTATGACCCAGTCTATGCACCTATGCACACCATTCCCATGCACCGCGTCTTTACGTACTGTTTGCGTAGCATGTCTAACCTCCTCCCATATACTTGGGATTTGGCTTTAGGCCTCTCTTCGAACGAAGTGGCGTAATAATAGCCCCCTCCCTTAAAATGAAGTGGACTCTTGTCCTCAAGGTCCACAGATGGAAATTGCTCAAGCAACGACTGGTTTGTCTCCCACGTGGCCTCTCCTGGTAGACGCTTCCATTGAACCAAGCTCTCTTCTTCAAATTTATTTCCCCATTTGACCAATATTTGGTGAGGTTCCAGTATAATTATGCCTTCATCGATCACTGGTGGCAATTCCTTAAAAGGCATCACCAGATCTTCCACAAATTTTTTTAGCAGTGAAACGTGGAAGACCAGATGTATTCAAGCTCCTTCCGGCTAGGGGTGATAAACGGTTCGCGGACCGACTGTTTCGGACCGGAACGGACCGAGACTGAGACCGATGGGTCTCGGACCATGTTTTAGAGGACCGAAAAGTTTCGGTTCGGTCCACGATCTAGGGTTTTTCTGGACCGGATCGGACCGAATGAAAAATAAAAATAAAAGAATATCTTATATATATTATTTATATAATAATTTTACAATTAACAATATAAAATTTTAAATATGTTATTAATACTTGTTACTATTCTATAAATTAACAATATTTTATATATATCTTCATCTAACCTATCACCATTAACAATATAAAATTTTAAATATGTTATTAACACTTGTTAATATTCTATGAATTAACTAATATATAATATCAATTAGTTAATTATATAGTAATTATAAAAATTAATAATGTAATTTTCATCTAATTTATTATCATTGACTATATAAAATATTTTTTAATTGAGTTTGTTACATAATCCACATTAATAAGTCACTTAGTTTAATTTAGTATTTTAAATAATTTTTTTATTAATTAATTTAAAAAAAGAAAAAAAAAGCTGGACCGATATCTACTAGTCCGGTCTGGTCCCTATGGGTGTTCAGTCTGGTCTAGTATGGAAAAATGATGGGTCCATTACCGAACCGGATTGGCCAATTTGCACCCCTACTTCTGACAGCTAAAGCTTATATGCAACCGCTCCGATTTTCTGCATGACTGGAAATGGCTCGTAAAATTGACTAGCAAGCTTCTGGCGGACACGTTTGAAAATCAATTGCTGCCGATAGGGGTGCAACTTGAGAAACACCATATCGCCTACTTCGAAAGTCACATCCCACCTCTTTTGATCTGCTGTATGCTTCATGCGATTAATGGAAGTCTCCAAATTTGCCTTTAGTTGACGTTGCAACTCATTTCTGGACATGAGACTCTGGTCCACCTTATGCATTGAAGAATTACCATTATGGTAATTTGGAAGGAGAGGAGGCAAACGACCATACAATGCTTGGAATGGAGTCATTCCAGTGGATGCATGGTACGTCGTATTATACCATAGTTCAGCCCAGGGAATGTAGGTGCTCCACTTGCGCTTCCATTGATGAACGCATCGAAGATACTGCTTGACACATCGATTGACCACTTTCGTCTGTCTGTTAGTTTGCGGATGATAGGGGAGCTGAGTTTCAATTGAGTACCTGACATTTGAAAGAATTTGTGTCAAAATGGACTATTAAAGATTTGATCCCGATCGCTAACGATTGATTTAGGAAGGCCATGCAACTTAATAACCCCTTCCACAAATTTTTCAACCACACCGTTAGCAGTAAATGGATGGATTAAAATTAAGAAATGTGCAAATTTACTTAACCTGTCAACAACTACTAAGCTTGTATCCTTGTCGTGGGATGTCGGCAAACCTTCAACAAAGTTGAGAGTAATATCATCCCAAACTTGGCATGGAATGGGCAAAGGTTGTAGGAATCCAACAGGGGGAAGTGTCTCGGACTTCATTTTTTTGGCATACCTCATAGTGAATGTCCATAATACGATTGAGTGCCCTCCAATTTTGGTGTTGTGCGCCTCATGCAGCAACTTAGTGCGTAGAGTCCCACACGAAGAAATAACCACCCTTCCTTTAAATAACCAAAGTCCTTGGCACTGTGAATATGGTCCTTCGGGTTGAGCCTTAGCCACCCATTCTATAGATTGAATGTAAGACTCCCCTTTGTAAGCATCTTTAATCTCCTCCCACAATGTTATAGCGGTTACATGTAGATGATGAAGTACTGGACTATTTGGCTTGATTGAGGGGGCGTCTGCAGCTGAGTTCTTGCGGCCTGGACAATAAATAATTTCATAGTTGTAGCCCATTAATTTGGCTACCCACTTTTGCTGCTCCGGCGTTGCCACACGTTGATTCAGAAAATACTTCAAGCTGCACTGGTCGGTTTGGATGAAGAATTTCCTTCCCAATAAGTAAGGTCGCCACAAGCATATGGCCTTTACAATTGCAAGCATTTCCTTGGCGTAGGTTGACTATGATTTTTTAGTAACTCCAAGTGCACGACTCATATAGGCAATGGGCTTACCTTGTTGAGTTAAGACTGCTCCAATCCCCTCTCTTGAGGCATCGGTTTCAATGGTGAAAGAATCATTAAAATTAGGCATAGCCAGAGTGGGAGTGGTGGTCATTGCTTGCTTAAGAGCCGAGAAGGCTGTTCAGCCTTTTCATGCCATCCAAACTTCCCATTTTTGAGTAGGTTGGTGAGGGGTTGAGCGATGATGCCATAATTTTGAACGAACTTCCTGTAGTATCCAGTCAAGCCTAAAAAACCACGTAATTCAGAAATATTAGTAGGTTGTGGCTATGCGAGCATGACCACAATTTTTTGGGCATCAATCTTCACTCCTTAAGGTGTGATGATATGCCCCAAGTACTCCAATTATTGCTGGCCAAAGACACACTTGCTTGCCTTAGTAAAAAATTTATGCTGCCTCAAAATCTCCAAAGTTTGTGCAACGTGCATCACATGCTTATCCCAAGTAGAGCTATATATGAGAATATCGTTGAAGAAAACCAAAATGAACTTTTGAAGGTAAGATAGAAATATAGAGTTCTTGATGGCCTGAAATGTAGAGGGTGGTGCATTACAAAGGCCAAAAAGCATTACAAGGTATTTGTAATGGCCATTATGAGTGCGAAAAGCAGTCTTAGAAATATCAAGAGGATTTACTCTTACTTGGTGATATGGTGATATCTGGCTTGTAGATCCAGCTTCGTAAAATATGAGGCACCATATAATTCATCTAGTATGTCATCCATTGTTGGAATGGGGAAACGATTCTTGATGGTGGTGTTATTAAGCGCGAGGTAGTCCGTGCAAAATCGCCAACTACCATCATTTTTTCTTTACGAGTAGTACCAGCAAAGAAAATGGACTGGTGCTAGATGAATATGTTTGGAATCTAGCATCTCCTGAAACTGCCTTTCGATTTCTTCTTTTTGGAAATGGGCATATTTGTAGGGGCGTACATTAATCGGTTTGGTGCCCTCTTTAAGTGTAATGCAATGATCTACCTCGCGCACAGGTGGTACACACAAGGGGTCTTGGAACACGTCCTCATACTCCTGTAATACCCGCTGCATGTCTTGATGCTTTACGTTGTAAACTGCACCCTATAAGGTGTCCTCTGTGGTTGACAGAAAGCATACTGCAAACAACGTATGGCCCCGTCGACAATCCTTTGAGATCTCTTTTAACGTAGCCTCCTGAATATCTTGCTCGTCTAGTCCTTGCAGCCTTTGGGCTTGATTATTCTAGATGAAGTCCATGCCTAATTGCTTCCAATTACACGAAACCCAATATTTCTAACCATTGGATGCCCATCACTAGATCAAGGCCCGATAAGGGTAGAGAGAAGAGGGTGAGGTAAAATTCAGTGCCTAGTAAATTCACCAATACCTTATCAAATTGCCCTTGACATTTTAGCCGTTCGCCATTAGCAACTTGAACAATGAACGGTTTCGTTGGTACTACTGGTAAACGCAGTGTGCTTTCCAAGCGATCACTAATGAAGTTGTGCATGGATCCACTGTCGATCAACACCATCACTTCGTGGGAGCCCATCGATGCTGTCATACACATTGTTCTCGGGGCAGTCCATCCCATCAATGCGTGTAACATGATTTCGAGCTCCAATTCAGGTTCTTGCACCTTTCCCGTGTCTCCATCTTGGTCAGCCTCCAATACTTGTTGATCAGTAATTTCTTCACAGACCATGGTACCTGCACCAACAATTCCTTCCAAGAGTAATAAATGTGGTTTTTGGCATTCATGCCCAGCTGTGAAATGTTCGTTGCAATTAAAATAGAGGCCTTGCACTCTCCTTCTTTGCACCTCCTTCCATGACAAACATCTGATCGGGGCCGCAAGCGTAGCAGGAGCTACACAGGTGGCTTGTGGAAGAGCTCGAGGAGCTCTTGCAGGTGGTAACCACACAAACCTTCTCTGCCGTGTGAGTTGATCGTCCCTCATTTTGCCAAGTTAATGGCATCTTTGAGAGGCTGTGGTTTAAACATCTAAATCTCATCAACAATTTCAGCCTTCAAGCCGCCCATGAATGTCCCTACTAATGCCTTCTGATTCCATCCTTGGACCTTGTTGCCGAGCTTTTCAAACTCGAGCTAATATTGCCTCAAAGTTGCTAGCTGCTGACTCGGGAGAGAGCTTCGTCGAAGTCTTTACACTTTGATGGTCCGAAGCGAGCCCAGAGCTCTTCTTCGAATTTCCCCCACGAAATCACGTGTCCTTCTTCCCGAAATGTTCTGTGAATCCACTACCACCACTGGTTAGCTTCTCCTTCCAAATGATATGCTGCCATGGCAACTTTTTGGGCTTCTGCCGTGCCCTGGTACTCGAAGAATTGGTTCACATGGTTGAACCATTCTGTTGGGTCGTCCCCTTAGAATCGAGGGAACTCCAGTTTTGCTGTTTTGGAGGAGACAACCTATTGTATTCCGTCGTTGCCTTCTTGGTGATGGTTGCCGTGGTTGGGGTTCTCTTGGTTTGTGAGCAAAACATCAGAGAGGTGGTTGAGAGTTTCTTCCAAATGGTGAAACCTGTCAGCCATGCCAAACTCCATCCTGTGTAACCCATCTTGAACTCCACCGAGCCCAACCTCCAACTGTTCAATACGTTCTTTATTGGTTCCCATAATTAACCTAGCTCTAAGGCCAATGATAGGTCCCAAACACAGATAATACAAACACTAAGATAATTGGTTTTCTCTTAGGGTGAGAATGTATCACAGTTTACTGGAATAATTTTTGTACCCTTTCATTGATAACTCACGGCTGCTTAAATAGTAGACCATGTTCATAAAACTGAAAAATATAGTATGTCAAAAATAGAGGAACAACCTAAGGCCACTAACAGTAACCGACGCCTAATAAATAAAATAATAAATAACAAATGAAATAATAGAAATTGACTCCACGTACTAACTGAAATAAAAATGCAATAAAAAGATAATATCAAATAGAAATTTCTCCAACTATTACGACCCAGTCTATGCAAGTATGCACGCCATTTTCGTGCACTGCATCTTTACGTCACGTCTTTACATCCCGTTTGCATCGCACGTCTAACCCCTTTCCATATACTTGGGATTTGGCTTTAGGCCTCTCTTCGAACGACGTGACATAACATTCCTTTTCGGACAGAGTTGTCAAGTTAGCCGTCGCCTTGGTAGGCAAAGCTGACCATTATAAGGTTTGGTGAGTGGAATGTGTCTGGATCATTTATTTATTTATTTATTTTTGATACACAAGATCACAAATTAGCTGGTAAATTTTTAAAGCTATAGACTTGGTTTGAATCTCACTTTTTTTTTTTGTTGATCTACTATGTCACGAATCATTAAAAGATTTAAAATTTTTTTAAAAAAATATACTAGTCATAATTTTACTCTAAAATTGCAGTGACTTCTTTCTATAATGCTGACAGATGAGATGAGATAAGATGAGTTGAAAGTTTTGTTTATTTTTATAACTATTTTTATCTCATTTCATCAAATTATTATAATTTTCATAAATTTTTCACACAAAATAAAAGAAACAATTCAATTTTTTTAAAAATTTAAAATAAAAATAATATTAAAAAATATATTATAACAATATTTTATTTAATTTTTAATTTTTATCTCAACTCATCTAATCTCTAATAACAAATGAATAAATGTCTAGCCATTATGCGTTATTACTAATTTGGTAACGTTGGTTCTTGGATTTCGATTTTGGATGCAGATTTGTTTGATAAAATTTAATTTTTAATTAAAAAAGAATTATATTTACAAATGGATATAAAAGACTCTACACGACTAATATATAATAATTTTATTTCTAAGAGAGCTCAATTGTCTTAATTATCTCACCAAGTGAAAAATAGAAAACACCCAGTAACAATGAATGGAACATCCATTTTCTTAATTTGAGTCATGCCAAATACAAAAACAAATTAAAATGATTACTCTCTCCAAAAGTTAAAAGTTCTTGAACATACAAAAATCTAGTGATTGATTGAAGTGTTAAGGGTTTTGGTCTCAATGATACATTGTATTCAGATGTGGCTAGTTTAGGTAGTAGAGTATTTTAGAATGCGAGAATATTCTATTATTATTTATTATTTTATTATTAATTTTTATTTAATTTTTATAATTATTTAATATTTTATAATTATTTATAAATATTTGAGCCGCCTAGATATAATCTTAGGGTGGGGCTACTATGCCGCCCCTCCTTTACCGTGGCTTATCGTCCGATCATTCTTTTTTCTATTTTTTTTTATATTTTTTTAATACATTTAAATATTTTTAAAAAATAAAAAAATATATCAATACACTTAAAATTACTTCTTTAATCACTATATAAAAAAAAGTCAAGCAGTCACTTTGAACGATCAAAGTGGAAGGCAAAGTAGTGTTTTCCATAATCTTAATACTCTAATTCGTGGATGCAAATAATTTCTAATGTCACATCGTATCCATTAGACAGACAAGTATGGGATTTTAACGTTGGTAGTAGCCATTTCAATTTTCGTAGCCATTTTTTATTTGTCCAGTTGCGTTACAAACACTGTTTCTAGAGACAACATACTTGGCCGATTTAACGGAATTTGGGAAATGGGAAGGCAAAACGACCACGTTTCTCTCCAATATCTGATCATGTGTATATGTCGCATTGTCGTGCATGCAAAACTTAATACAAGCCGTATATACGTAACAAAATTTGTATGGAAGCAAATGAATTATCATCAATCAGATCGCGACAAAGGACTTTGTTCGCTCTCTCTCTCTCTCTCTCTCTCAGAGAGCGATGATGGAGAACAACCTGAAATAAATATTCTAACACATGCATTATGCCAGTGATAGAAAAAGCAGGTGCAAATAATAAGGTGGAAAATGATGATGAAGCTCATCTCTTTGTTGCTAATAAATTTAGTGGTGATGAATGTAGCAGTACTGGGAGTTTATAGCTCCAATTACTTTAGCAGGGATGACTTCCCACCTGCTTTTGTTTTTGGTTCAGGCACCTCAGCTTATCAGGTCAGTTCATCTCTGCATGTCTTTTTGCAATTCATGGCTTCCAAGGTACTACTTACTTGCTTCTGCTTTTTTTATCTATATATCTTTTTTTTTGGTTCTGAGCTAAATCCATAATTAGAAGAATGGAACAAAAAAAGGGGGAAAAAAAAATTATATTTTGATGAATGATTTATGCATGCATGCATGTCTCATGTTTGAAAGGTGGAGGGAGCAGCAAGCGAAGATGGGAGGACTCCCAGCATTTGGGATACCTATGCACATGCCGGTACTCGGTCTTTTTTTAAAAAAAAAAAAAAAAAAAAAAAAGGAAAAATAGAAATTTACCTGTTTTTGCTATTAGACTAATTTTCGGTGATTTTAATTTTAATTTATTTTTGCCAAGACGAATTTTTTTATAGAAATATTCAACCGGGATACAGACAAGAACTGCATGGTTAATTGGAAGAAAAAAAAGCTGCTTTGTCCACCAATTCTTATCGCTCTACTTGACCGCTCAGGAAAAAATTTTTATTTTTTATTTTTACTTAATGATTAAGGAAGTGATTTTAAGTGTATTGACGTATTTTTTAAAAATATTTAAATATATTAAAAAAATGTGAATAGAAAAATAAAATAAAAATGTTGCAAAAGCAACTAGTGGTAACAATGAGTGGTGCTACTCAGGTGGCAGAGTAGCACCGTTCTAATTGGAAACCGGACAAACAGTACCTCCAAATCCATCCATTATTACGGAATAAACAAAACCATGTAACACAGCTCTTTACACAACCTTTTTCACAATTATGTTTTAAATGAAGTGGTCTTTTTTTTAAAAAATTCCATTATTTTCTCAAAATATCCTCTTTTAAAATATAGCTATGGAAAGGGTTATGCAAGGATCATGTGTGTTTCATTTACTGATTCAAAGAAAAAGAACCAGCATGGGAAGTTGGAACTGTTCTTGCAATGCAATATAGACTTGTTTTGCAGCAGCTGCTAGTTAAAGGTGCTCTCTATGGGGAACTGGTCTGAAGCTATAGCCGAGGGATTCCAATTCTATGTCATTAATTAGCAAGAGCTGACAAAATATACATATATAGCGTCATGATATCGTTGGAGGCAGCTAGTGTATACCACATGCTCTGATATTGATGACCATTGCTCTTTTCCTCCTCTCAAGTACATTTAGAACAATCAGCAACATTACTTGATATTCAAATCTTTTGCTGATATTTGAAATCTGTAAATTATGCATTAATGTATATAATTTCGTGGTTGAAAAGCAAATCAATTTTCATAGTATGATCGAAATCATTTTGCATATTATCTATGGACTTATAAACTTAGTAGGCCTATTATCCCCTGCTCCTTATCATGACCATGATGTTCGGTTATACACATAAGACTGGTAATCCATCTTTTTAATTGTTAAAGCCTAAACATGAACTAACATTACTTTACTCGAACTGTCTGCACTGTGCGCATTGGAAAGAGAATAAAAGAAAAATCATCAATATGCCCAAAGATAAAAATTTGGTACTGATGATTGTAATTTTCCTTCTCAAACTTACAGGGAGAGCACATGGTGCCACTGGAGATGTAGCATGCGATGAGTATCACAAGTATAAGGTTTAGTCTACATGTTTCAATTGAAGATCCTTTAATAGGAACGATTCATGGGCTTTTTTTCTTTAATAGAAATGCATCATGGATTTTTTCTGAGGTCAATTAATGCTTTCAATGTCATAGAGGAAAGAGAAATTTCCTTTCATGTTTGTACAACCGTGGCTGAACCAACGCCATCTTCATTTTTTTTTTCTTTTCTGGAGTTCAGTCGACTTGTAATCAGGTTCCTCCTATATCTCGTGCAGGAAGATGTGCAGCTCATGGTGGACACAGGCCTAGATGCCTATAGATTTTCCATCTCATGGTCAAGACTTATTCCAGGTATGATCACCAAACTATGATGCGCTATTAAATAAGAACCATCATATTCCTAGTAATTGTTTTTTGATTATACATTTATACAAAAAATGCTTGTGCTATCCTTTCAGATGGAAGAGGACCTGTCAATCCAAAGGGTTTGCAATATTACAACAATCTCATCAATGGACTAGTTAGCCATGGTTAAAGCCAGTTTTCCTTTATAATGAACTTAAAATATAGTTGCTCAGTGTTCCCAAATTGCTAACCTATTCATACCTTAGGATTTTTTTTTTTTTTTTTTTTTTTTTTTTTTGTTTCCAAAACATTGCTTTTCCTCTTTGATTGTGCAGGAATTCAACCACATGTTACATTACACAATTATGATCTTCCTCAGGCACTTGAAGACGAGTATGGAGGATGGGTTAGTCGAGAGATTGTGTAATGTTCTTAAATCTTGCAAGTTTCAATTTTCCTTTTGTGCTTGGGGTATATTCTCTCGCCAAGTATGGCATAGGAATCAATACTATCAAATGATCTATATCTGGATGCAGGATAGACTTTACTTTTTATGCAGAGGTGTGCTTCCGAGAGTTTGGAGATAGGGTTTTTTATTGGAGCACCGTTAACGAGCCGAATGTGTATGTCCTGGGAGGTTATGACCAGGGATTTACACCTCCTCAGCGATGTTCTCCTCCATTTGGGGTGATTTCCTGCTCCAAGGGAAATTCTTCATCTGAGCCATACACAGCTGCCCATAATATCTTGTTGGCACATGCTTCGGCTGCAAGATTGTACATGACAAAGTATAAGGTATCTATCTAAAGCTTTCCATAAGAGGAGTTTCAATATATGATATGTCAATTACTCAATCAACAGCGTCCATATATTTTACTTTTATGAAACTAAAATTGGGTTTGTTACATAAGACACGTACTTTGATGCAGGACAAACAACATGGATTCATAGGGCTCAGCATCTATGCTTGGTGGCTAGTTCCTCTGACGGATACAAAAGAAGATGCAATTGCGACTCAAAGAGCCATTGATTTCCAAGTTGGCTGGTAACCTCTTTAAACCTTTCTTTTTCCTCATCTCATTATTTGTTTATATAATGGGTCTCTCTACGCTATGCTTTATTGCATTTCATTTTAACTTCTATTAACTGTAATTTCAATTTTATGTGGGCCAAAAACTAGTAAGAGTTGGGGCAATGGAGGAATTCCTCTAGTCAAGTTTCATGATGTTTTTGGGACTATTTAAAGCCTTAGACTGTAGTGCACCTGCTTTGTGTTGCAGGTTTCTAGATCCTTTGGTGTTTGGAGACTATCCAACTATAATGAAGCAAAATGTGGGTTCTAGACTTCCAGCCTTCACAAATCTTGAATCCAAACTGGTAAAGGGTTCATTTGACTTCATAGGGATAATACATTACAACAACATGTATGTCAGAGACAGATCCAACAGCCTGAAAATGGACTATAGAGACTACCACTTGGATGCTGCAATAGAACTAATCCGTAAGTCTCTTTGCTTATCATTACAAATGGACTATTTTCAGTCTACAATTGGTCATGTTCACCGAGTCAGTTTCACTCATTGATTTAATATTCTCTATTTCCATATAGTGGCACATTAATTCTGTATTATTCTGCCTTGATAAATGAGTTTAGATCAATTAATTGTACTCAAACAAGTGATCCAGGCGTTTTCTGATAAATATTATTGCTGTATTTCCATATGCATCTTACGAAAGATGAACAGAAATAACTCCTCATCTGGTTGTGTCAGAAATTCAGGGGAATTCCTCGGCATTTGAGGTGAGAGTTGAAAGATAAAACACAGAGTAGAAGTTTTCAGCCTGAAGGTAGGATTGTGTTGGTTTAAATTGTTTACACTTCACTAACCAGCTTTATTTTATCAAGTTGCCAATTGCACCCTGGGGTCTGCGAGGAGTGCTGGAGTATGTCAAGCAAGTTTACGGCAACCCTCCTATTTACATTTATGAGAATGGTCTCTCTCTCTCTCTCTCTTTCACTCACACACACACACACAGAGTAGGGTAGTTTCTCCTTGTTGAGAATTGTTTTTGTTTTCTTCTCTTGTTCCTTTCAGAAGTGGGCATTGTGTTTGGTCAAAAAGTCTCCCATACCATAATTTTACTACAATCATGAAATGATTTTCGTATTTTATGAAATTTTATGATGATTCCTGTACGGACCAAACTTAATGCAAACCTTCACCCTAGGACAGCCGAAAACATTTGCTCCCAACCCCCTGCGCGCATGAATGGTATTAACAGAACAATAATGTTGAACAAAAAGTTGATATATTTTTTAATCATGCCAATTTGTATGGTCTCTTAAACCCATTAGATGGTTGGCCATCATGCGTTGAGCATGGGATAGCGTCATAGTGATTGATCTCTATGGCCACATGTTTCCTACCTCTAGAACAGCTGCAGTTTGCTGGAAATTATCAAGAATTACTCAACCATCTTATAATTAGTTTTGTCATTGTGAACCGCACTATAAAATTGTTGGTGCAGCTTTTGGTGGGTTGGTTAGGATTGTACACCCATTATGCAATGTCTTTTCATCATGTATCATGCATGACTTATTGGTTGAAGCTGGGATGGCATCTCATGTTAGGTCAGCGGATGAAACGAAATTCAACATTGGATGACATATCAAGGGTGAAATATATGCATGGATACATTGGAGGTGTGCTTGATGCATTGAGGTATGCATTGCCTAGCTAACTACCACTGGATAAAATTATTCCTTCATGCATTCCATAAAGAACTTTCATAAGATGTTAGACTTCTAGATTCAATATTGAGGACTAAAAAAATGGACCTCTCTCCCTAGGCACACATTACTATCTTAATGCATCCATTTGTGACAGGGAAGTAAGGCTTTTTAAGATGCAGAGCACCAACGGTAGTCACAATAAAAAACAAGATCTTTCATTATTTGCACTACCTATATATGCGCACACACACACCCTCTCTTTCCTAATGAATACACACAGACATACAAATTCCCTCAAAGAGAAGTAAGAGAAGTGTAAGACTCGATCACAATTCTTCTACAATGACTTGATGCGCCCTTAATAAATTGGACTCAAATGAATGCATCATGGTTTTAAGGGTGGTTCAGATGATTCTGGCAAAAATTTAGGTCAATGTGAGACCAATTTCTTCTAATCAACTATTAGCTCACATTCTGGAGCGCTCTTACAACCAATATATCCAACTGACCATTATCATTCAGGTACTACTATGGCTTAAATTCATCACTTAGTTGTTTAGAATTTGTCAAACACCTGTGTATACGATCATTAATTGGGTATGCGCACTCATAATCAAAATCTCCACTTTATAAGTTAAAATTGCATAAATATTTGAAAAAGAGCATACATTGAGGTTATTTATGCTTCTTACACTTGAAATAGAACCATCTGTTGTCTCATTGTCGGTCTACTCTTGGTTTATTCAGATTTTTTATTGGATATGATATATTTTTATATATTTTTGTACATTATGTAATTCTTTCCTCTTTCCTTCCATTCATAAAATTCTGGAAGAAATGGATCAAACACAAGGGGGTATTTTGCATGGGCTTTCATGGATGTGTTCGAGTTATTGGATGGCTTTGGATCAAGTTATGGCTTGTACTATGTAGATTTGGATGATCCGGATCTGAGAAGATACCCCAAGCTATCTGCAAAATGGTACTCGCAGTTTTTGAAGGGAGAAAGCATCAGCCTAGATGGAGTAATTGAACTTAAGAAGAATCTATCAACTCCAGATGATGCTCACCTTCAGTAATTTCTTTACGTATATATAATATGGTACACTGGTAGTGGTGTTGGGAGCAAATGCTCTTACCAGTTGTGTACTTACTTGTATTGCTTATGAGGGAACCTACAAATGTCCACGATATGATTATTAAACAATTATTTAACAGATGGGCAGAATGTTATTCTTCCTTCTCATATCTTCTGTTTCAGTAAGCAAACATTCACATACATGTATGAAGAACATGATAGAAAGATTATTCAAAAGATACGCCCTTTTTCTTCTGTTTTTGTGGTGGGAAGGGGTGGAGGTTTGAGAATCAAGAACGTTTCTACGTCCACGGCTCCCAGGTAGCTGGGAGCCACCGTTAGTTATTTTGGTGTATTTTTTTTGGCTTTTTTTTTTTCTTCCTTACATGTATTTTTTTTAACACTTTTAAATATATATTTTTTAAAAAAATCACAACATCATTAACAAACACTTTCTTAATCACGAAGTAAAAAATAAAAAATAAAAAAATTGCCAGCGGGAGCTAGGAGCAGTGGGACTAGCATTATTCGAGAATCAATGACAATCACCTGCATCACTTTTGGGAGCTATAGTCTTCCAAATTTGTGTGAATCGACAAGTTCAAAAACACCTCCACGATTCCTTTTCAAGAAACTCCTGAATTTTTTTTTTTCTAGGCCGTCTTAAGGCAACTTTTTCATTTTCTTTTACAATGCCTAAATAGGCTCAGAATTTCAATGAATTGCCATCTATTTCATAATGGGGGATCCACGTCATTCTTCACCAGTTGACAAAATTGAAAGAGAATACTACCCTAGAATACAAAAGCTGTTTGGAATTACAGCATGTGATTCCAACACGGCGAATCCCTGTACTTCCTGGGAAATTTAACAAAGTGAATGCAATGCAACCACCCATACGAAGTTAAATGAACAAATTTCGGGAAAGAAACTAAAGTTCTAGCGCCACTAGAATGCCAAGAGATTTACAGGATCTGTGTTTACAAGACAAAACAAGTTCTTAAGAAATGTACAAAAAAATGGGCAAATGCTTGGGAATACCCACAGTTAAGTTCCCATCATAATTTAGATTGAATTCGTTTGGGAGTTTCGAAGGGATAAATTGGTTTACAAACTTGTGCAACTACAGTAGGGGAGCACACCCTCTAGGACCGGTGACTACGCCATACACCGCTAGACCTGCTAACAGAATCAGAGTCAGCAGCAGTTTGATGAGATGATCCCCATACTGAGTCCCTGTCTGATACCAATGGTGGGAAATGAGACAAGTGCTCTCTTTCCCATGTATCATATCGATTCGGCAAAAGATTTTCTACTTCATGAAAGTTTGGTACTGAAGGAGGTTGAGGAACGATATGAAAACTGCCACTGCGATCGGGTTGTATGGGGGCAGGCACTATTAGAGGCAAAACCCCAGGACCCTCGATTCTCCTCACCACAGGAGTGCTAGGTGAGGGAATGCCTGGCGAATTGCTAGGTCGTTGCTGAAGATGGAAGGCATGGGAAATATGGATCACTTCATGGGTTTGAGCATTGGATCCTGGATAATGAGGAACACCTGTGGAGACAAATGAGTTTCCCGCTCTAGGACTTGACCTACAAAGATATAGGCATAGAATATTTAGAGTACACTTCATAAAAATAATAAATAAATAAATAATAAAAACAAATAGGGCTTTTTTTTTTAAGTAACGATCTGGACATTTCACTCTGACAATTGTTATGATAGAATATGCCCTTTTATATCTGTTAGAATAGATTTTATTTTCAGAAAGAGAGTGACAAAAAGGACATGTACAATTTGCATTGTGGGAAATACCCTCCACCTTGTTAGCAAAGAGAACTCGTTTCTCACAACTATCAGCACTAAAAGTAACAAGTTATGTCACAAAAAGTTCATTGACTTGCAGAGCAATAATGCAAAACTATTCCCTTTTCCATCCCAAATGGAAAAACCCTAGATATCCATTCTCTGAGCTTAACGCCTTATCCCCACGAAAAGAAAGAAGAAAAAGAGAGAGAGAAAGAAAGGAGGAACCTCAGCGTAGAAAGCTCACCCATGAGCGTAGAGCAGTGGGTATGAATGAAATCTGGACCTTGTAATAGGATCAGAATCACTGTGAGTAGATACCCGTATCACAGGTGGAACAGAAGCTGGATCAGCACCATTGATATGGCTACCAAATTGGGAGAACGGAAGGGAATGATGGCCCCAACCATGGTATTGGATGCTACTGGCGGGAAAAGTATGGGGATTAAATATCTCATTGTGTCCAGATAGACCATTCCAGGGATAAATGAAGTTAGGTTCATCAATGCTATCACTAGATCTCAAGGATGCAGGTGGAATTGGTCCAACGTATGCAACATAATGATGAGCTAGAGATGATGTGGAAATGGGCTCAGCAGGCGTGCCATGGTGTTCCTGCAAGTTGTGATCTATGTGGAGGAGAAATCACATTCATATGTCATATAGTAAGAAAGGAAAGTTCATAAGTTTTAAATGTGGAAAAACCAATAATAATAGTGGGACACTTACAGGTGGTAGACGGAGATTCCACTTCCCTGAAGATAGTATCAACACATCAGAGACAACGATGAATATAAACATTGGGAAAGAAGCTGGCCAAGTTTTTAACCAGAAAATAGATGGTGAAATTGTTCAGAAAAGTAAATGCTATTCAAGTTCCACCTAAAAATCCCAAAAAAAAGAAAAAAGAAAACACGAGATATTAAATCCAATGAGAATGCTTAGCTCAATATAAAAAACGCGATTAATATAAAAAACAACATACCAGTAAGAAGCATTATAATGAATTTATTAATAAAACTTTTGTTTACCTATAAAAAAAAGCATTATAATATAGACTCGCAGAAATCTAATACTTACTTTTGAAGTGATCTAAATCTGTATACTTTTTTTTTTTTTACAACTAATAAGAGAATTTTATTGACAAGTAAATAGGCACAGCCCAAGTACACAAGAAGTATACAAGAGAAAACACCTAAATACAAGCTAGGAATTAGAAAAGGCTAAAAGCAAATCATGAATATTATCTCCATTCAATACAAGAGCCTTAGCCCAAAAACACAAAGTACTAAAGAAAAACTCTCTAAGTTCTCCCATTGAGCGTTCTCTATCTTCAAAACATCGCCCATTTCTTTCCAACCATAAGCACTACATCAAACATGAATGGATCATCTTCCATATGGCAACAATGCGACGACTCCCCTTAAAACCTTGTCAACAAGCAAAAAGATCCACCACTTGCTTAGGCATCACCTAAGCAATACCCGTCCTACCAAAAATCTCATCCCACAAAGTCTTAGCCACCTCACAATGAATAAATAGATGGTCAACAGATTCACCATCTTTCTTACACATAAAGCACCAATCCACCACAAATAATCCACACTTTCTCAAGTTGTCCATGGTCAAGATTTTTCCCAACCACCAGAAAAATGCAACCTTACTAGGCACCTCAGATCTCCAAATACATTTCCAAGGGAATTTAGATCTCTAAATCTGTATACTAATATGAGAGCATTCAGTGCCCTGATTGTACACTCTTTATCCTCCCAATCAAAATTCCTGCTTTTGCTTTTTAGCCAAGTTATAATTACCATTACCAATTGTAGGCCCCAAATGCTAAAAAGAAAGGGACGTGCACCAGTGCAAGAAAAGAGGCTCCTTCACAGGAGTGATTCACGCTAAAATGTATTTGTAACTTGCATAAACTGCATCAGGAATCAAAGAAAAGAATATCAAATATAGAACCACAAAAGGGAGATCTAGCCTTACTCAAAAGATGGAGGAATTCGCTCTAATTCACCAAATGGACACCACTGAACTCTAAATGGCTGCAAAAGACATTTGAAGAACAAAAGTCAGAGATTTGAATGTGGTAAGAGACTGTGCATGTATATGATATGCAAGGAAATGAGTATCTTTCTGCCAATGAGTTTCTTTCATATGTTTTTCATGCCCTTCATCACTCGTATCTTTTTGCTGCCTTGTCAATTGACCACTTTGCTTTTTCACCTACTGCATAAAGCCAACGCCTTATTTTGAAAGTAATTCCTTTCTTTTGTGTCAGATGTGCGCTAACTGCTAACCTTCTGTCTTTTCTTCATTTTGTGCCATTTTTTTTTCAAAAGTAAAAATAAAATATAATAAAATTTTTACATTTGGGGCCTCACATGGGTGGGGGCATTAGGCAATTGCAAGGGCTCTGTGTATGTGACTCTCCATACTTCTTTTGTTTTCTCTCCAATACGTCATCCTCTTCGATGATGGCCTACATTGATTAACGGGGAATTCTTTTCTAAGAGAGATTAATTTAAAGTCAGTGAGAAGCATGGGTCTTTCGAAACAGCTTGTGTTAAGAGTCATGGTGGAAGGCAACTCCATTCACGTCATTGAGGAGAGCTGGATAGTCATGAAGGAGGTGTCTCTAGGGTTGCATACGGTGAAATAGTTCATCAGAATGTTGGAGGATTGTGCAATATCAGGTGATAGAAAGGAATTCAATGTTTCTTTGAGGGATGGAAATAGGAGCTTTATAGCTTAGAGATGCTCCAATGTCCACGGGCGCTTCATGGCATTAGTGGAGTATGGTGGTGGTGGCAGGCAAAAATTTTTATTTATACCAGAAGAAATAGAAGGTAGGGGATGAAAGGAACTGATGGTTACCGTACGAGAAGTTCAAGATAGTCTGAAGGATGGAGGTAATGCTGGTCAATATAGAGGGAGGTTGGGTTCCGGTCGAAGGCAGGAAAACTCTGGAGGAAGGAAGGTGGCCCTGGGGCCGACGGTGGAGGCTCAGCATCACTCCTACAAGGAGGTGTTGAAGCAACCGACGGTAGTGGTCCCAACTCAGTACAAGGGAGGAGGAGGTTATATGGAAGTGGCAGGCGCACCCGTTGCTCATTGGAAGGGTGGTGGTGTTGTCAGGCACGATGGAATTTCGGCAGGGGGTGGTGTTTGTCAAACTCTAAGGGAGATGGAATTGCAGTTGATGGATTTGTAGGAGAAAGTGGACAGTTTTATTTGCAGTGTTGAGAATGGAAGGGGAATGGCTTGGATGCGGACAGAGGCCCAGGTGGAATAAATTATGAAGCCAATCCAATGGCCCAGAATTTAAGCCCAATGACCCAGTGCTATGAAGGACCCTCGGGCTTTGATGGGGCGAAGGGGAAACAAACGGTGAAGCCCAGTGTAGTGGGCCACTCTAATGGGCCTCTAGCAAGGGGCTGAGAAAAAGGGAAAAACAAATCAGGCCATGACTTATCCCAATTTAGTGGCGGGCTTGAGGAGGAGGTGAACTTGCAGGGCCGTTGGGAACCAGCTACCCATGCCGGAAAAGCCTCACGCAACCTCGCGACAGGCCAGTGAAATGTTCTTGGAGGCTCAAATGGTAAAAACAGCAGATGAAATAGCAGTAGAGGTGGTAACAACCACAGCTGCGGGTCAAAACTTACCGTCTGACGTCGGTTCCTCGGCCCAGAAGGAACCTCTGGTGAAGGAGCTTCAGGGAACATAATCCCCGGCGAAGGATCTACAGATTATCGAGCTTACGGAGCGTAGGGCTAAGCCATTGTCCGGTGGTGGTTTGTCGGCCCAGAAGGGGTAAAAATTGACGGTAGAGGGCAGGGATCCTCCATTGGAGTGGATGTCACCTCTGGAGAAGGACTTGCAGAGCGTCAGAATCCTTATGGAGGGTGGCGCTGAGCTTGTGGGTGACCTACGATTGTTGGCAGCTATGAATGAGGATCAAGATTGTGAGGGTAGGTCTATGTTTTCTGAAGGAGAGATGGGGGACTAGACGGAGATGCAGTGGGCACCAAGGGAAGGTATTGAGACGGCAGATGAACCCCCTCCTCTAAATTCTTTGCCGCCATGTTAGCCTAGATCAGTTTCCTCTGGTTGGGTGTTACACAAGGTGAAGGAAATTCAAAATTGTGTGGGGATTGAGTGTGAGGGGTTTGAGGAACAATTTATGGCATTGCTCACGACCATTGAAGAAGGACATGCTTAGTCTAAGAAGTTGGGATCTAAAACACAATGGGAGCTAAACAGATTGACAACGGTCTATTAATTATGAGGGCAAGTCAAGCAGAGGAAAAGCCAAAGGGAATAGGCCGATAGTTTCTTTATGAAGCCAAAGATGGTATCTTGGAATGTCCAAGGACTTAATGAGTAAAACAAGCGTCTTCGGATAAAAAATCTGCTTCAGGAGTGGAGGGCGGACATTATTTGCTTGCAAGAAACTAAGTTGGAAAGTATTTCAAGAAGCATGGTGTGTAGCTTGTGGAACTGTCCATATGTTGATTGGGTGTATCTTGCATCTCTTGGGGCCTCAGGTGGTATATTAGTTATGTGAGATCGAAGGGTAGTTAATAAAATTGAGGAATACATTTGGGAATATACAGTAGCATGTTCGTTTAAAAATGTGGAAGACGACTTTATGTGGGCCCTTGCTGGAATTTATGGGCCGAATCTAGGCAGTCAAAGAAGCCTTTTATGGGAGGGAGTTGCAGGGTTGCATAGTTGGTGGGACATGCCTTGGTGCATAGGAGGCGATTTCAATGTTGCAAGGTTCCAAAGCGAAAGATCGTGAGAGAGTAGGCTTCGACCTACAACGACAGAGTTTTCAGATTTTATATTTGATTTGGGTTTGGTGGACATTCCTCTCATGGGCGGAACATACACATGGTCAAACAACCAAATGTGGTCTAGATTGGATAGATTTTTAGTCTCTTTGGATTGGGAAACCCATTATCAGGAGTTATGTCAGAAAAGGTTAACTTGTCACTGTTTAGACCATTTTCCCATCTTGTTGGATTGTGGAGGAATTCGTGGAGGTACTTCAAGTGCAAGAATATGTGGTTGAAAATTGAAAGCTTTGTGGAAAGGGTGAGGCAACGGTGGTCCTCCTATCTAATCCATGGCACCCCAAGTTTTGTTTTGTAGGTAAGCTGAAAGCTTTAAAAAGATATGATCTCAAGATATGGAATGCACAAGTTTTTGGAGATGTAAGCGATTGAAAAATGTCTCTATTGGAGGAACTCTCTTGGAAGACAAAATTAGTTTTAGAACTTGAGAGAGTTACTTTATTGGAGGAGATTTCATGGCACCAAAAATCTCGGGCATTGTGGCTGAAAGAAGGAGATCGAAGCACGAATTTCTTCCATAGTGTGACCAATTCACATAGGAGGATTAACACCATTGAGATGCTAAACATTGATGGTGCTGTCAACGGAGCTTCCACTGATTCAGGAGCATGTTGCTGGTTTTTTTGAACAATTGCTTACTGAGTAGGCAGAGTGACGGCCAAAACTTGATGGATTAGCATTTGAGACCATTGAGTAGCAAAGTGTTGCCTGGTTGGAAAGGCCTTTTGATGAGATAGAGGTTTATGAAGTGGTGAGAAAGAGGGTCCAAGACAAAGCACCTGGTCCAGGTGGTTTCTCTACGGGATTCTTCCAATCCTGCTAGGAGGTGGTGAAGGATGATATGATGAAGGTTTACCAGGAATTTTTTTCATTTGAAAAGTTTGAGAAAAGTCTCAATGCCACTTTTATTGCACTTATTCCCAAGAAAGTTGGGGCTTTGTGTGTTAAAGACTTTCGGCCTATTAGTCTTGTGAATGTGGTGTATAATATTATATCCAAAGTTTTAGCAATCCGTTTGGGAGAGGTTTTGAGGAGGATTATTTCAAGACCCCTACTTATCAAAAAAAATTTCAAGACCCTAGAACACCTTTCTTAAGGGAAGATAAATGTTGGATCCAGTGTTAATTGCCAACGAATGTTTAGACAGCAGATTAAAATATGGAGAACTGGGTGTTTTATGTAAGCTGGATATGGAGAAGACATACGATCATGTTAATTGGGACTTCCTAATATACCTGCTTGTGAGGTGTGGATTTGGGGAGAGATGGTGCTCATGGATTAGGTATTGCATCTCGACTGCGAGGTTCTCAATTTTGGTGAATGGCATTGCAATTTGTTTCTTTGCCCGTTCACGTGGCCTAAGACAAGGCAATCTGTTGTCCTTGCTTCTCTTTGTCATTGTTATGGGGGCGCTTAGTAGAATGATATTTGCTATGGTCGACAATGGCTATATGGCTGGATTTTTGATTGGTGACACCAATCGGGGGACTCTTAACATTTCTCATTTGTTGTTTGCAGATGACATTTTGACATTTTGTAACGCAGACCAAAATCAGATTTGCTCTTTAAGGGCACTCTTAGTTTGCTTCGAAGCAATGTCTGGATTAAAGGTGAATCTTTCCAAGTTAGAGTTGGTTCCAGTGGGAAATGTTCGCAATCATCGGAGGTTGGTCTATATTCTTGGATGCAAGGTCTCCTCATTCCCCATGAAATACCTTGGTCTTTCATTGGGAGCCTCTTCCAAGGCTAAATCTATATGGGATGAAGTAATAAAGAAGATTGAACGCAGATTGACAGGTTGAAAGAGACCGTATTTGTCAAAAGGTGGTAGGACCACCTTAATCAAGAGCACGCTGTCCAATTTACCAACTCATCTCTTATCTTTGTTCCCGATTCCAGCAAATGTGGCCATCCGAATAGAGAAATTTCAGCGAGATTTTTCATGGAGCGGTTTGTGGGACGAGTTTAAGTTCCACCTGGTCAAGTGGGATAAGGTATGCTCTCCAATTTCTATTGGTGGGTTGGGAATTAGAGAGGGTATTCAATCGGGCTCTTCTTGGGAAATGGTTGTGGCTATATAATATGGAGAGGGAAGCCTTATGGACAATGGTGATTAATTATAAATATGGGTGCATGTGGGGGCGGGGGCGGGGCGGAGTACTAGGGAGGTACAAGGGGCAAATGAAATGGGAGTTTGGAAGCACATATGTAGAGGTTGGGGGATGTTTGCTCAACATAGTAGAATCGTGATGAGTGAGTTCTAAAATAAAATTTTGGCATGATTTATGGTGCGGAAATCAAGCCCTTAAAGACACATTCCCTACAGTTTTTAGGATTGTATGTAAATAGGAAGCATCCATGGTGAATCTCGTGGAGATGTCCGGTGGCTCAATCCACTGGAATGTGAACTTTACGAGGGTGGCTCATGATTGGGAAGTTGGTAACTTTGCTGATTTTTTCAGAACCTTGTATGCTATGAGATTGAGTACTCAAGGAACTGATAAATTGTGGTGGATGCCTGCTATAAAAGGGGTTTTTTCTGTCTGTTCCTTCTTTAAGACCTAATCAACCCACAACACAATTGCTTTCCACGGAAAAGTATTTGGGGAAATAACCAAGGTGTTTTTATTTTTATTTTGCTAGGACAGCATCTCTAGCAAGATCTTGACTATGGATAACTTACGGAAACGTCGAGAAATTGTTGTGGACTGGTGTTGTATGTGCAGGAAAAATGGCGAGACTATGGATCATCTTCTACTGCATTGTGAGGTCGCTATGGGATGATGTCTTTAGAAGATTAGATGTAGCTTGGGTTATGCCTGCTACGGTGGTTGAGCTCTTGGCCAGTTGGAAGAATTTGGGTGGAATTTCACAAATCACAGCTATGTGGAAGATGATGCCTATATGCATTCTTTGGTGCCTATGGAAGGAACAAAATTATCGGACTTTTGAAGATAAGGAACAAACGCTAGAGGAGATTAGATTGTTCTTTGTGAAAACTTTTTTCCTAAGGGAAAATGTTGTAGATTGCAATGGTCTAGATTTTAATGATTTTCTTGTTTCTATCTATCTCTTCCTCATAACTAGGTGTAAACTCTTGTGTACCCCCTGTGTACTTGGGCTATGCCTATTCTCATTAATAAAATTTGTTACTTATAAAAAAAAGTCGCCTACCCCATGAGCTAGAGAGAGATGTATAAGTCCAAATCTATATTAAAACAGACATACAAATATATGGGGGAAAAGTAATATTAGTTGTCTTTGCAAAGATACTGATGAAAAGAATATGTTTCTTCAGATTCACTAAAAGAGAAATGAGTAGTGTTTGTTTTACCATTTCAAAGTAATGTAGGTCATAGGGATCCTCATCAGGATTCCAGTCATCCACGCCAAACTCTGGAAATGAATGAGTAGAGCCATTTGCATATAACCACTGGCCTTTCTCAACCTTTCGGCAATTTGGGCACTGCATTTCTCCTTTCATATTGAATGCAGAGCCAATGCAGTCTGCAGAACATAATACAGAAGAATGCGTAACATGTACAAGCGTGCATGACATAAGTAAGGAACATTGTCAACAGTGGGGATACCATATGCGGTGGTCTTGAAAAGGAATTAGTTACACTGATCTCTTCCAAGGTTTCAAGAAATGACACCATATTTCCTCCTCATAGATACTAACCTTCCTTAAATTGAAAGGTATTATACACCAACCACCATGAAGGCACTAATATCCATAGAAAAATTAATTGCTAGCAGGAAAACATTAGTCAAAGAGTTGTTAAATATATAAATTATTATTTCTCATTTAAAAGTGCATCAAATTTACGCTCACTAACCATTGGTACAACCAGATGTAAATGTGTTGGTATATGTGTGCATGCACATTATATGAGTGAAAATAAAGCCAACCCTTTCTAGACAATATAAGCATATGATTCATTAATTTTTCAAATAAAATCAACAATATGCAACATTTATTCATAATTTTCCATAATGGAAAATTGCATCTCTTTTCAGTTGTATTGATGCATATATATTCATCTTTTGCCAAGGGTAGATATCATTTATATAAATATTCAAAAGTATTTCTTGATTGGCTCAATAAGTCCCATCCAAGAATAGTACTAAAGTGATGAACTAATTGGGCAAACAAAAACTGGTATAATGATGCTATTGTTAGAAAAGGGTGAAATGTAGAGAAAAAAATTGTTGACAGAACAGCAGTAACATTTGAGCTCATCCAATAACTTTACATAACCAGCTGCCATAATGACAGTCAACATACTTTCTCGATAAACTGAAGATGCTGCAGCATGTCAAATGTGTAAAGCCTCATGGAATAACAAATCTCAAAGAACATACTTTTTTTGATAAGTAAATCTAAAAGAACAAACCTTTTTTGATAAGTAAATCTAAAAGAACATACTTGTGAGACATTAAATTAACATGCAACAACAAGGCCCATGCAGTTGGTGATGTCATCAACTCAACATTTCAAAAAGTTGGTAAGTCCAGTTTGTTCTCTAGATTTTAAAGTGGGTTCACTGAATTGATTACTCCCTCCCTCCTTCCCTCCCTCCCTCCCTCCCTCACACACACAGGCCACGAGCAATTCTCCAGTTACCAGTTAAAAAAATATGCATTAATGCCCCGCAATTTCAACCTCCTATGAAATGAGGCTCCCAATTCGATACAGCACAATAGTTTCCCTCCCTTTGAACTCAATCCCCTCACCTTTAGTTCCCAACAACCTTAGAGTTGTGCCACCTTTGCTTTGTGGTGCTTTACGTAAACTCAATATAAATATATATGTAATGAACCTTATGATACAAGAAGGTAAAAAAAGCAGCAAATGATTCTCTGGAACATGAGAATTTGAATGGGAGAAGATTGCTTCAGGCAATTAGTGTGGAAAGAGATTGAAAAATCTATATAATTGCATCAATTCAATATATAAATGATGCTAATAGAAGCTTCTTGTGAAAACCATTGGGTAGCTCTATCTTTTTCTTGCCTTACTAAAGACAGTAGTATATACAGATTGGAGGGAGATACTCATCCATTTCAAAAGGCTGACTACAAAACACTGTTCATTTTATGTACAAGTTTTTGCTTGATGTTTCAACATTTGTATGGTGAAACAGGCCTAGTTCCATATCGCCTAGAAACTAATACAGCAATCACTCTAAGCCCAAAAAGGAAAAGAAAAGCAGTATCAAATTACTGTGCCTTACAGAAAGAATCGGTTCCAAGATAAAGAAAAAATCGTTGGCCCGTTTCTATTACCACAAATTTCTCCGACTATCAAAGCATGAGATCCTTCATCTCTTCCTAAATAATCCGTTCAGGTTCAAAAAATTTTTTCCCATGGTACAGCGATTTTGTACCATTAATCAAAAGCAAAATCTTATATCTCACCTACTGGGCATTAAGATTCCTATTCAATTTTGCTCACGGTTTCCTATGCTTTATTTTTAAAAGATTTTTCCAGCAAGCTCAATTCCCTTAGTAACTCAACCAAGGGTCTACATGAAGTAAACTTTGACACCATGAAGAGGTCCTTTGAAAATCCAAGTAAACAGCCATGCCAAGAAGGATTCTGTCTGAAGCATTCAAAACGCCACAACAGCAACTCCATACAGCCCCTAATTCTAAATTTATAATGACACAATACTCTTCGTAAATTCAATTTCATTTCTCCATAGACCCCAGAGTCTGTTCTTATCCTTCCGTTTTAAGACAAACCCAGAGACCAATTTTGGCCATAAGTTTCAACAATTCCAATCACCGAACAAGTTTTCTTCAACCGACTGAACAAAACAACAAGAACCAAGGAAACAAAAAGAAGAAGACAAATGTCGCTTACCCAGATGGAACTCATGCCCACATTGCAGCTTAGCCCTCGATCTGCCCCCATCATCGGACACCAAATCCAAGCAAATCGAGCATGAAACCCCAGAAGCTTTAGGCGCCACAACCCCAGCAACATCACCACCACCACCACCACCACCACCATCACCATCCATTTGAAGACGATGGTGATGAGCAGTTTGTCGTTCCAAGCCCACCATTTCCTCCACTAACCAAAACCCACAACCTATATTTCTGCCAAAAATCCGAATCTCTCTCTCCCTCCCTCCCTCCCTCTTTCTGTTTTTCCTTCTCTCGTACCTGTCGGATTACGTGGTTTGGAATTCACATTGACTATCTTGGAATCTAATGGGGAATAATTTAACTAACAAGCACCGGAAAATGATTACATCTCAAGAAAACAAGCACCGGAAATTGGTCCGGGTTTCTGGGAGAACGACGTCGCTGCTATTCCATCGTGTTGATTTGCTACTTGTAGTGGCGACGTTTTAGATTGTTATCTTCGTTTATTTCATTAACTCTTCTCAATTCATTATTATAATTTTTTCAAATTCTAATATAAAATATAATAAATAATTTAATTTTTTTAAATTTTAAAATAATAATAATATTAAAAAATAATAATTTAATAATATTTTATTATCTCAACTCAACTCACTTCAACATTCAAACGTAACATAAGCTTCGGAATTCCGAATTAAATACTTTTGGTAATACTCGAGATTGCTACCAGTATCGTTTGTTAAATCGGATGGATTAGTTTTTAAGTCAAGAAATACCGCCTCAATAAGTGTGAATAGAACAACAAGAAAGAATTAACTTCTCAAGGGGTTTTTTTTTTTAAATTCCATGGTTTAATTTAAGAAAATCATATCAATAGTAATATATTTCCTAGCCTCTCAAAAAAAAAAAAAAATACTAACATTGGAAAAATTGTAATATAAATAACTTTCTTTTAGATATACAAATGAGTTAGTTTTGTAAGATTATATATATATATATATATATATATATATATATATATATACACTAAGTCGGGATAACGTGCAAAGCACGTTTGCCTAGTTCAGTAAAATATCGATATTTATAAAATGTTAGTTTAGAATATAACATAATCAAATATATATTTACTGTGATATATCATTCTGTGTCATCTTGTACTGCATCAATAGAGACGACGTTGAAATTCTTGTGTTGCTGTTGGTTGAGTCGATTAGGGTCTACCAAAAGTTCAATCATCTATTTTTTTTGCGAAACTTCTGCTACAAGATTTTCTATATATGGTAGATACTCCTGTAAAAGAAATTTTTAATAGGTTTCCATGATTAATAAAAATTTAAAGAACAAATATGCTAAAAATTGATGTCTTATAAATTAACACAAATCTTTGAATGCAATGTTCTTAATTAAATTACTATGCATGTTATAAATAAAAATAAAATTGGCATAATAAACAAGTATATAAAAATCAATTTAAATGATTTTTGTTATAATTTGTTTTTAATAGTTTTTTAATATAAAGCTCAATGTGCTCATAGATAATGTAGTAAACATGTTAAAAATTTTAAGATGAACTTTTTTACTCACAATGATAAAGACAATGGAAAACAAGAAAACATACATCACCAGTGTGCTTCATAAGCTCAACTGCCGAACAACCAAATGCTTGCTCTACAACTTCACCAAACATAACAGCAGACAGTCTTCCTGTACCATCGTCGAGTTCAACATATGCTCGACAACTATAAATTTAATAGAAATATCATTTTAAGTTAGAATTAACAAAAGTTATACATTAAATCTATTACATCACTGATTGTGTAAAACAAAAAATTTGAAAGATACATACCGTGGCTAGGAAATGCTTTGGTGTTTGCAATGGTAACAAAGGAACGTATCATTGTAATCATACACAGTTCCTTTATTGCAGCCAATGCATGACATATAAAAAAATATTTGGCGCAAGTCAACCACAAATATCTTTGCCTTTATACAAAATCTTGCTTTCTACATTACATTATAAACAATTTTTTCGGTGAATTGATTCTATAAATATTTGAATTTGTTACAAAGAATAGGATTTTACCTGCATGGGTTGTAAACTTTTGATGATCTCAGCAACATCACAATTCTTGATTATTTCTCGAATACCAATAGAAGACAGAGATGTTGACGGGTATGTCAAGCTTTTTGCAATAATACTTTCAAGTAATAAGTCATTAATCACTGACCTTAAAATTCATAAAAACAAATATGACATAAGAAATAAAAATAAAGAGATTTCAATATTCAAGTGGCATGAAACAAATAATGACTTATTTGTGATAATTACCACTCTTGCAATGAAGTTGCTTCAGGAAGAACAAGATTGATCACAAATTTACTTTTTGGACGCGATGAAAGAGACAATCCTTCATTGGAAATAGAGATCATAATTAACGCAAACATATACAATATAAAATAAAATATAATATTGTTAATAATTAAAAATACCATTATAAGAACCAACTCTTATTCCTATTTCAAGTATAATTGGCTTTGTCTTTATCATTTCTGATATTTTTTTGCATTCATCTTGCACAAATTGACCCCACATAGTGAAACATATGGGGTTTAAGCTACAAAATTAGAATAAAAAAAGAATTAACAGAATATGTAAGAAATAAATGATGAAACATAATTACCTATATATAGTGACCGACCAAAAAAATATTTTTACCTTTGATCAATGACATAAATTTCCTGAATAGTTGTCGGTCCATGCGCTGAAGTTATCTCTCTACATGGCTTGATGTGGATTGCAACAGCCAGAATATCTGAGAGATGAGATTTAAATTTTTAATAAATTGATAATTAAATATTCTAAAATAAAGAGTCAATTACCTATTTCTGCAATTGAGTTTTTGTAAGCATCTAATTTGTTGAACGGAATGAGTTGGTACTTTGGTGGCTCCAATTGTTCTTCATCCTTCGGAACTTCCTCAATTATTGTTCTAGAATTTAGGATCCATTGGTATTCATATTTTTCAATTCTATACTTTGGATCCAGTGGCTTCACGTATGCATTACTGATGTAATATGACTGGAAAATATGTAAAGTATCATCCCGTGAATCAATATCTTTATCAAACATTGTCGCTTGCACTCGATTTCCATGCACAATATAAGAAATTGAAACGAACAAAAAATTGTTATGAATAATTGAGCATAATAATTTTGTTTAATTTTAAATTGTTTTTGTGTTTTAAAAAAAATAATATTTTTTTAAATGTGTTACAAGAAAATAATTAAATGAAAGGAACACCATCAACATTTATCTATACCTCTGGATCAATCAATGTTAGGTTTTGATACTTTACTGGTGAGCGTTGCCATGTTCGCTTGGGTGACTTGTCTGTCACAATCATTTTTATTTTCCAATTTCTTGTATTTGGAGTGATATCTTTTATCGATGTATAAATCGTCCTCATCTTTAAAGCTGTTCATATACAAATATATTAAACATGTAAGTGTAATAAACTCAATACTATATTTAAAAAGAAAATTACAAAGAAAATTAAAGAATACAATAAATATTTCAAGAATACAATATTAAACATAAAGAAAAGAGAATTCTATTAAATGTGTAGTTTGGTTTAAGTAGTTAAACTCAAATTATACAATTGAATAATTACCTATATAATATTAATCTGAACATGCTAATCTTAATAATTCCGTATACAAAATATTTTTTGTGTAGTTCTTTTCTGATCGTTCAGTCGATACTGGCCGTATTAAAACCCTTACTGTAGATGCAGTCTTAGCCCTTGATAAAGCCACATATAATTGACCATGTGAGAAAACAGGTTGAGGTAAATATATCCCAACAAAATCCAACGTTTGCCCTTGTGACTTATTTATAGTCATTGCAAAACTTAATCTGATAGGGAACTGGGTTCGTTTGAATGGAAAACCACTATTTTTATCAACATTTGGTAAGAATGGGATCCTTAGAATAAAGACTCTTTTTCCGCTATGCTGTCCAACTGCGATTTCTGCATCAATGACATTTCGATCAAAAGCCCGACAAATTAGGCGTGTTCCGTTGCAAAGTCCTTCTGAAGGATTAATGTTTCTAAGCAGCATGATGTGATAGTTTATCTTCAGTAATAATTCATGAGGAGGAAGTCCATTTGGAGTTAGAGTATTCAAGAAATTCTCAATGATTGACTGTTTAGATGCATCTATTGCTTCATCAAAGCTATAATATCGTCTAAGCTCACCAGGAAACCTATGAATTAGTGATGCATTTATTTCATCAACATAACTGTTCTTTGGTGTTAATATGGCCCGATTCATCATAGCTGAAATATTTATTGAATATTCATGAATATCATGGAAAACAGCATCTATTAAATGATTCAAAGAAGTGCAGTCATCTTCATACGAAATAAGCATGCCATCAGGAACTTTTATAGTTTCATTAACTGTGATTGGTGGCATTCCGTTGCCTAATTCTAACACATATTCTGAAAAAATTGGATCCAATCTCGCTCGCATATTTTCAGTTAAATGAAACTTGATGAATGTAGGCCACAAATAGGAAGAAACCAAACTGACATCTATTTGCTCTTGTCTTGTTCCTTTACGAACCACAGGTAAAACTTGGCCAAAATCTCTATAAAAAACGATAACTTTTCCACCGAATGTTAACTCTGAATCATTAATGTCTCGTAACATTTTATCTAATGCTTCGATGTGTTGTTTTCTTGACATTAGGGCCTCATCCCATATAATTAACTTTGCTATACGCAATAGCTTTGCAAGGGCACTTTGTTTACTTACACAACACATGCTATGTTCATCAGTATCTAATGGAATCTTAAAGCGTGAGTGTGCTGTTCGACCTCCAGGAAGGATAGATGAAGCAACACTAGATGAAGCAGTTGCAAGAGCAACTAATTTTCTTGATCTTACTGCTGCTAGAAGTGCCTTGTACAGGAATGTCTTCCCTGTCCCACCAGGGCCATCAATAAAGAATGTGACAGCTCTATTTGAAAAAACCTTTCCCAAAACTTCATTATAAACATGTTGTTGTTCACTATTAAGGATTTCTAATGTAGCAATATCTTCTTCTGGAATTTCAACAGCCAATTCATCATCATTTTCTCTAGATTCGAATTGGTCTTCATCGAAACAAATATTGTCATCAAGAAGATGGAACGAATTAATGTCTTTTCCCATTGATTCAAGTGTAAAAGAGATTGAGCGCAAAACTTGCATTCTTACATTGAACATAGAATCTTCAGTTGACCTAAAATCAACTGACATATCTTGTTCAAAACGTTCCCAAAGTTCTCTCGGATTGGCTAGATTACAATAAACTAATATACTTGTAAAAAACCATCTCATACTGGATGGCATTTGATATACAGATGCTTCATGTAAACAATCTTCTAAACCGCTGTCTCTCTGTAGCAAACCACGCATAGTTGTAGCCTCACGAAATGTTGGAGCCACAACACCAACTGTCCTAAGATCTTGAAATGATAAAGGTCCTCTTACATGATTTAGCAATATCCGTAGATAATACCTCTCACCTTCAAATGGATTTGCTGTAACAATTCGACCTATAACAGTTTTATTTTTTCGACAAGTCCACTCTTTGTATTGTTGGTTCCAAACATAGAATTCTGAAAATTCTTTGTACAACAACGTCTTCGCATTCTCATCCACTCGGTTTAATGCAAAGAATTCTGTTAACATCGATTTTGCAGACCGATCAGAGTTGAGAACATTGATTAAGTCTTCATTTGCTCGAAAAGTTACTTGGTGTTGATCCCCAAGATGTAAATGTAAGCTATACACTGCTGGAGACATTTCATTAACAATGAAGCCATATATTCTCCACATAGTTTCAGGCGGAGCAATCCATCGGGCCGATTGAAATTGTTGAATTTCATCAATTTGTTGATGGTTTTGTTCAGAAACCAAATTAAAAGCAACACGATCATGCCCTTTGTAAATATACTTATATAGATATTTGACTGCTTTTACTGTGGAACAAATTTTGACGTTAATGTGACAGTCAAATGTTGCAAGCAAATATGGATTATATGGAACGACCCAACGATTATCCAAATTATGACCTCTCATATTGACAGTTATTCCATTGTCAGAACGCCTATATATTGGGAAACAGTCATTTCCAACAGTCGTACGCGATGCAAAATTTTTTGGATACTGATTTTTGCAATAACCATTTTTCTTCATGCAAACATTTGTTGGATTCAGCACCCCACATGGTCCATGTATCATATGCTTGACAACAGTATTATGTAAGTGCAAATTCATATTTTTATCAGGTATTTTTGCCGATACAATCTCATCAAAAGATTCAGGCGCATAGAGTTTCCAATCCCTCTGTAATATAATTAAAAAATGAGCATGTGGAAGCCCTCTTTTTTGGTACTCAATAACATAAACATATGCTGAGACTTTTCCAAATATCTGCCGTTTGAATAATCGATCCTTTAATTCTTCTAATTTTGCACGAAAGACCCGAGCAACCAAATCAGGCCGATTTTGACTCTCCTCATGGGGGCGTAATTCATTTGAAATTTCTTACCAGTTTGGATTGCATGTCATTGTTAAAAAAATGTCTGGTTTCCTATAACGTTGAACTAAAGTCATTGCTTCCATATATCTTTTTCGCATGTCTCTTGGACCTCCAATAAATGACGAAGGCAGAATGATTCGTTTTCCAACATTAGAAGCATTAGTTTCTCCAAGCGTAATGGTATCAACAATACCTTGATATAACTCAGATCGAATATGTTGTTGTTTGGCACGAAAATAATCTAATCTTGACGTCTCAATCTTAACATACATATCAACAACATATTGTTGCAATAGACGACCAGACAGCAACAAAATTGATATGATATTTTCTCTGATTTACAATTTGTAGCAATAATATTCACGACACGAAACAATGGAATCCTTCATTTTTCTGTTTAATGCTACAAAAGTTGAAGAAGAATGAAATATTACAAAATTAGACGTCTACAAACTAAGTACAAAATAAGAATATTAAGATTATACTCTCACATCGTTGTTCTTTTGTAAGTAGCTCTTCTGCTGACATTGATTGGTGAGGATCTATTGATTGAGCTGTTTCATCACGTATTAATACACTTCCTCTATTCACCCTACGAATGCCTTGATGCCAACCAGTATCCCCAAAAGGAAATAACAGTGGATACTGAAGTGGATCATAACAGCCAAAATAATACTGAACTATATGATTTCCACCAGAATGACTGAAGACACAAATGTCCCGTCCTCCCAACTGATCTGCATCTTCATTTTCAACCCATATTGCTGCAACTTGTGAAGATGTCGAGGCATTGAATACACGCTGATCTAGGCCAGTATCTGATTTTATATGAATTACTTGATTTTCCAAATTTGGCAAATCACCAAGAGACAGAAAGAACACAGAGTATGGATTGATGCGAAGAATATCGATGAGTTGAGATATAATTGATGGATTCATTCTGTCTGAATCAGAAATGCGATTTTCTAATTCATGCTCAGTATCATAGAAATACAATTAGAGATAAGAAGGACGACCGTTTAAATGAACTAAATCATTGATATAGTGATAGATCTGTCCCTGAGTTCGGAATGTATAAATCCCTCTATTCCGTCTGCAAAGATCTCTATCGAATTTAACTCCAAAAGATGTAAACGCAAACTTGTTATTATAAGTACGAACATAAGTCTTAAAATGCACGGCTTCATCTGTGTCGGAGGTAAAAAGATCATAAAGCTGATCAGGGACATCATTTGTGACCAAAGAAATTGTCCCATCAGCACAACAAAATCCTTTTGTTTCATGATAGAAACGTTTTGCTTTACAATGTCTGCAACAAAGCACATATGGCAAAGAATATGCTTTAGATGGCACGACTTGTAATAATTGTCTAAATCCAACAGAGCGGCGATGCCTTCCACCTATTGAGTTAAAAAATAAACACAAGACAATAGGTGTAAACCCATTGAATTCTTTGAATGATCTAACTAAAGACACTATTGGGAGAGTGGCAAGAGTTGATAATAGAATCAGAAGAATGAATAGTATAATTATACTTGTTTCTTACCCCTACATGGTGGCGGTATACTTGTTTCAAAAGTTGACTCTTCCCGAACAACACATGGAGCCTATTTGAATAGGATGTTTTCAGATTTCAATGAAAAAGAATATAAGACTGCTCAATTTAAGGAAAATAAAAAAATAATTTTAGGAAAACCTGTTGAATCAAAAGTTGATTAGAGATGGTTGTTTCATCTATGTATGTGTTTCCTGATTTACGTGTCAAGAAATCCATAGAATCACTCGGACAATCAGAACGATTCGTCATATTGTTTAATGATGAAGTCGCCTCTGAATCAACCACACAGACATTAACACCAGGAGGAATGCATACTTTATGAGATAAAGCCAATTCTTCGATGTCAGGATCAACACGAAAAATTCGTTGTCTCTTTGACACTTTTTGTAGAACATTGAAGTCCTGAATGATGTTTATATGTTGGACATCATCATTTGAAGGTCCATCAATTGACGTAGTCACTTGATCATCCCTAAATAAAGCTGACTCTTTTAACTGAATAGAATTGCTTCTAGACACTTTTTTTTAGCATATCTTTCTCTCTGTTTTCTACGGACTTCTTCATTTTTCTCTTCTGGTAAATCTTTATACGGGATTTTCTTTGCTGGTTGTTTTCCATGATCTTCAAAAAATACTTTTTAAGCTTAACTTTTATGAAATTAATATTATTATTTAAAAATAAATACTACATAACTCACTAACACAATCTTACCACTTCTCATTATGTTAATGAAGTCAACAATTCTTCGAAACGTTGGATGCTGTTCCACACAATCAAAACTAAATGAATAATTAATAACTACTTAATGCGAAATACATACATCCATAGTGCATTTTAAATGCTATAAACAATTAAATTTCTATTAGTAACTATCGACTAAAAATTGCAAGCAGGGTCCAACAAAGTAACTATCGACTAAAAATTGCAAGCAGGGTCCAACAAAGAAATGAATATATATTATATAAAAAGACACTTACAGGTCTTGTAACGAATAGTTGAATCTTTCATATATTTAGATCTCTTGATAAGGAGGATAATTCCTGCTTAAACACAAATGATAGTGTAAGTTTTGATTGTATTGTATACATACACACACATAAAAGCACAAAAAGATCATTCAAATATGTCTTTTGCAAATATTTTGGAACGATGAAAAAATATTTAAACCGTTTTTAAAATTTGTTTCTAGTATTTTATTTAAAACGTAAAATAACATGAATAACATTTTAAATAACAAGAATAACATTTAAATAGAGTAATAAATAATTATTTATTGTGTATTTTGTATTAAGGTGTTTTCTTGGAATTTGGCCTTCTGTATTATAATAATATATATATTAGATAAACTTCAATTTTTAAATAATATTTTATATTATTATTGCCTCTGTAATTTCATTTTATTTATTATTATGAATAATTATTATATATTATTGCTTCTTTTTTAGGTTGAGGAAAAATTAAAGGATAATAATCTTGGCTCCAAATAGATAAGTTACACCTAAGTCATTTATAAAAAAAAGTGAACCATATTAAAAATATAATTTTTTTAAAATATATATTTTTTATAAAAATTTAGACAAATTTATCTATTTGATACTCATATATAATTTATCAAAAACAAAACATGAAAGACCAAATCGAATTAAATAAAAGTAATATTATATACTGTTATGAGTGTCTAAACGTAATGCAATTATCTTATAAAAGAGTAAGATTTGTTATTAAAAATTTAATTTTTTTTATATAAATCTTGTAATTATTTATTATTTTTTTAAAAATTGCGAAGTGTTTGTTTACTTTACAATTATAAATATAATTTGTGATAGTCTTTTATATATTATTGCCTTTTATTTTGATTTAAATATTATTATTCTTGGTATTGTTTTTTTTCTTTGAGTAGGTCCAATAAAGCTCACTTTCAACTAATAAATATATGTATTCTTTGCCTCTTTTTTAGGTTGACGAAAAATTAAAGGATAATAATCTTGGCTCTAAATAGATAAGTTACACCTAAGTCATTTATAAAAAAAAAGTGAACCATATTAAAAATATAATTTTTTTAAAATATATATATTTTTTTATAAAAATTTAGACAAATTTATCTATTTGATACTCATATATAATTTATCAAAAACAAAATATGAAAGACCAAATTGAATTAAGTAAAAGTAATGTTATATACCGTTATGAGTGTCTAAATGTAATGTAATTATTTTATATAAGAGTAAGATCTGTTATTAAAAACTTAATGTTTTTTATATAAATCTTGTAATTATTTATTATTTTTTTAAAAATTGCGAAGTGTTTGTTTACTTTACAATTATAAATATAATTTGTGATAGTCTTTTATATATTATTGGCTTTTATTTTGATTGAATTATTATTATTGTTGGTATTGTTTTTTTTCTTTGAGTTTGGGCTTTTTATAGTGGTTTTATAATTATCTATTTGAATTGGGCTTTGTGGGTATGATTTTATGCCCAGCCCGTATGAGTGAAATGGGAGCCCAGCCTTATAGTGGTTTTATATAATGATCTATTTGAATTGGGCTTTGTGGGTATGATTTTAAGCCCAGCCAGTATGCGAGAAAGGGGAGCCCATCCCTTCTGAAACGGCGTCGTTTTTGCGCAGATCAAATGAAACCCTACGGTTTCATATTTCTCTCTTTCGATCTGTAATGCGCCGCACGAGCCCGAGCCCTCCCATTTCTTCTTCTTCTTCTTTGTTCTTCTTCTTCTTCTTTCTTCTTCTTCTTCATGTTGCCGAAACCCTTCGGAAACGGCGCCGCACAAATCCTCCCCTCCCTTCTGCCATTTCTTCTTTCTTCTTCTTCTTCTTCTTCTTTCTTTCTTCTTCTTCTTCTTCTTCTTCTTCCACTCGCTCCCATCTTTTCTTCTTCTTCTTTCTTCTTTCTTCTCCTTGTTGTTGTTGTTGTTGTTGTTGAACCTTGCGCCGCTATTCACCCACCCTCGCGTGGACCATCGGCCTCACCTCACCCTTTGTCTTCGATTCATGGTAAGTTTTTTTTTTTTTTTAAAATACTTCAAAATCTAAATCTGGTTGATGAAAAAATCTTAATTGTTTTATTAGGGTTGCGCTGCCATATCCATCTCCCGGAACTCACCCACCCTCGCGCGGACCGTCGGCCTCACCTACCCTTTGTCTTCGATTCCCATGGTAAGTTTTTCTTTTTTTTTTTGTGTTTTTAAAATACTTCAAAATCTAAATCTGGTTGATGATATTATGTAATTGTTTTATTAGGATTTTTAATTTAAGATTTTTGTTATTGTGTTTGTGTTATTAGGGTTTTGTAATTATTTATATGTTGTTAACTGGTGAAATCTGTATATATAGCCATTAATAGAAGAATATCCATGAACATACAAATACAGCAAAAGCAGCACGAATTTGTGTAATACCCTAACATTTAAAAAGTGCACTTTGTAATTTTTTTCAAAACTTGGCAACAATTTGGTAGTTGTACAAATATAATAAAGTTCGGTAAACAATCTAGGTTGCTAAGTGAAGTGTATAGGAATTCATGATGCTGAGGAGAGACAACTACAAATTCAAAAATATATAAGCAGCAACTACCAAAAAAAAAAATGAAAAAAAAAAACTAATATTTAAACAAATTGTTTATAAACTGCATGACAAATGAATTAACTACAAAAAGAAAAGATCTTATGATAAAGTTCAGTAAACAATCTAGGTTGCTAAGTGAAGTGTATAGGAATTCATGATACTGAGGAGAGACAACTACAAATTCAAAAATATATAAGCAGCAACTACCAAAAAATAAAATGAAAAAAAAACTAATATATTTAAATAAATTGTTTATAAACTGCATGACAAATGAATTAAGTACAAAAAGAAAAGGCCTTATGAGAAGTCGCAAACTCACCTTTGCAGTACTGGCATCTCACAATCTCCGTGCCAATATTAAAAACAAAAAATTCATAAGTAATAAATATTTTTTAAAATTACAAAAAGACGTATCCCAAATATATAGAAAGAAATAAATAATACCATACACTTACTAAGAGAAGAGCTAGAAATGTCCAGTTGATCCTCATCCAAGAACACCTCACAGAACTGGGAAATCAGCTGAAAACAAATCATCACCAGTAAAAACCAGCAGTAAACATAAAAAAACAGTAAAAGGAAAAAATAAAAGAGAAGAGAAGACCAGAATCTGCTTGATCCTTATTCACCTATGACAATTTGCTTGATCCTTAGTAAAGATCAGAATTTGTTTAGTTGGAAGTGAAGTTGTATGAGGAGCAAAGATCATAATTTGGTTAGTTGGAAGTGAGGCTGCATATATGTGGTTGGGTTTGGTTAAGTTTGGCCTCTTAAAAGACATTATGTTTATATATAAACTGCAATGTCTCGCCTCCTCCCATACGACCACTCCAAGACCAAGTAAAAGCTGCAAAACCAACCAAGCCAGACACAAGAAAAAAAAACTCTCAAACCATATATGGAAAAAACTATCAAATATGCATGGATATGTTCTTTTGTTTTCAGCAAGAGTACAGTTTTTGTGTACATTTTTATTTTATCTTTCTCCTTAAAAATCTTTCTGACATGAATTTATTTTTTTTTGAAGAAAGTATGGCTGCCTGATAACAGCAAAAAATCACAACGTGCAATTTTTTTCCTGTTGGCAGTGTTGTTTTTTGGCAGCTTTTGTTTGGCAGCTTCTTTGTTGTATGCCTACTTTTTCTTATCTTTTAATCCAGAGTATTAGGTTATTTTGTTTTCTTTGGCAGCTTTTGTTTTCTTATCCACTGAGTATTAGGTTATTTTAAGTTTATTATTTTTCACCTTTATGTTTTCACAGTAATGTCAGTCCACCACTTTCATGTTTTTCATATCCTTTAGTCAATTTTGCAGTTCTCCTTTAGGTTTTGACAGTTATACCAGTTGACTATTTTCATGTTTTTTCGTTGTATGTTTTTTATTTGGGTTTATTATTTTTATCCTTTATAATTTGGCAGATATGTCAGCACAACATTTTTATGTTTTCCTGTCTACTTTTTCTGATCTGCAAGTTGAACCTGCTTTCTCAGTAAACAGGCACCAGCAAATTGGATGACAGAAAAGTAGCAAATTTGACAAGTCCATTTCAAATGCATAAACTGCAGTGCAGTTGGGTTCCATGCATTTTTATCAAAGGTAAAACATGATCATGAGGACACGACCTCAATCATAGTATATGTACATACTCATGATCATGATCATGCAAAGAAACTACTCATATACTCATATTAGCTAGAAAAAAGATTCCATATCAGTAGTGTATTTGAGGTGCCAATAAACTGACTTCAAATAAATTATTTTTTAGGAAGCATTGTTTATGATGGTTATTTGATTTAGTTAAGCTTAGTTTCAAATAAATTATTTTTACTGTGACATAGAAACTACTCATATACTCATGTTAACTAGGAAAAAATTTCATATTATGCAGATTAAACAAATTCTGCTTTTGCTCCTCATACAAATTCTACTCATTTGTTTATTGGCGTGCCACACTGCCAACAAACAGACTTCAAAGATGTGAAAGCTTAGTTTTGCAAATTTTCACATTATCCATTGAGTATTAGATTATTTTGAGTTTATTATTTTTCTGCTTTCAGTTATGCAGTGCAGCACTTTCATGTATTTTCGTTGCATGCTTTTTATTTGGGTTGAACAACTTTTTTTTATGTTTTCCTGTGTACTTTTTCTGCACTGTTAATGACAAGTCCCTTTCAAATGCATAAATAGGAATCAGCTGTTGCTATGCAGGTTGAATCAGTGGAATCAGCTGTCAGCTATTGCTCTGCAGCTCAGTTTTGCAATTTTTCACATTATCCATTGAGTATTAGATTATTTTGAGTTTATTATTTTTCTGTTTTCAGTTATGCAGTCCAGCACTTTCATGTATTTTCATTGCATGCTTTTTATTTGGGTTGAACAACTTTTTTTATGTTTTCCTGTTGGTTATTGGATTTAGATAAGCTTAGTAGTTTAAAATATGTTGATTATCTTGGTTGAACAACTTTTTTTATGTTTTCCTGTTGGTTATTTGCTTTAGATAAGCTTAGTAGTTTAAAATATGTTGATTATCTTGAAACTACTGTGACATATGAAAGTGGTGAAAGTGATTTACAAACTACTCATATACTCATGTTAGCTAGGAAAAAATTTCATATTATGCAGACTAAACAAATTCTGCTTTTGCTCTTCATACAAATTCTACTCATTTGTTTATTGGCGTGCCACACTGCCAACAAACAGACTTCAAAGATGTGAAAGCTCAGTTTTGCAGTTTTCCACATTATCCATTGAGTATTAGATTATTTTGAGTTTATTATTTTCCTGCTTTCAGTTATGCAGTGCAGCACTTTCATGTATTTTCATTGTATGCTTTTTATTTGGGTTGAACAACTTTTTTTATGTTTTCCTGTGTACTTTTTCTGCACTGTTAATGACAAGTCTCTTTCAAATGCATAAACAGGAATCAGCTGTTGCTCTGCAGGTTGAATCAGCTGTCAGGTGTTGCTCTGCAAGTTGAATCAGTGGAATCAGCTGAGCACCAACGATGATTTAACAGAGCACTAACGGAAAACAAGAATTTCCGTTAGGCTCCGTTAAATAGCCACTTATATATATAGAAGATATATATATATATATATATATTATATATTTGGAGTTGGAGATGGGGGTTTCAAACTCCAGACCTCTATTTTAGAGGCTGAGAGTTATATCAATCAGACTACAAATATTTGGCTGTAAGATAATATAAACCTGACAATAATAGCAAAATTAATTAAATGAAAAATATTTTATATAATTAAGTTGGCATACTTTGAAGTATTAGATAGTAAATAAATAAAAAAAATCTAAAAGGGTGTCAATGTCAACATTTATGCTCCTTCAGCTTTATGTTAATGATCAGAAATCTCACAATTTTTTTTTGAAATGGGTTAAAGATAGAAGGACATAAATTGATAGAAACCAAATTAAAATATTACATATTTTAAACAAAAATAGAAATTTAACTAAAAATTTAATTTTTGCTTAATACTTTGGTTTAAATAAGCTTAATTGGAGACATTATCCTTTTAGGTTGAACATGATGAAATATAATATTTAATTTTCATAGAATATTAATGATGAGTTAGTTCATTAATGATGTAGTTTCATGTTTTAAAAGTTAATAATTAATTCGGAATATTCACAGGGTCTCGTTATTTATGTCCTTTGTATATTGAGTAGTGCTAGGTGGCACGCAGAGCTTGGGCCTAGCATAAATTTATCTTTTTACTTATTTATGTATTTATTTCATATTTTTTTAACATATTTAAATATTTTTAAAAAATAAAAAAATTATATCAATACATTAAAAGTCACTTTTTTAATCATTAAGTAAAAAAAAAATTTTAAAAAAAATATATGAACAGTCAAAATGAGGGGATAAATTCAAGTGACATATTAGCATTTCTCTTGTATATTTATGGTCCAAGGATCCTGCAACCGACGTTGTAATCCTCAGAGGACCCCGACAGCTAGGCATGAGGGGCTCGAAAAAATAACGAGAATCGGTATCGTGGTGGTGCTACGAGATGGCGATTTATCGTATAGAATAATAGATCCACAGACCTATTGATTGACCATAGATGCAAACCGATCAATTGCTATCTAAGAGAAGATAAGTAGTTCTTCTATCATTGAAGGGCGAGGAGCGCCATCACCAGGCCCTTCCATGACACTCTCCAGCCCACTTGCAGTGATTGCATCGGAAGAAACAGTCCCCACCATCTTTGCCATCTTCGAGCTTTCCTCGGAGCTTGCCCTACTCTTAGGAGCAAGATTGACATCCCCCGTTCAGCCCTCTACTAACAAAACTGGTAACCCCTTCCATAGCCAAGGATGACTTGTAAGTGCTGGTGAATAACAGTGACGTGAATCTTTGACCCATTCTCCTTATGGACCAAGAGATTTGCGTTAAGAGGTGAAATCCTGCTTACTCCAAACAGATAAAAAAAAAAAAAAAAAATGAAAAAAAAACTACTCATTAAGCTTGTATGCCAATAATATATAGCAGAAGGGAAAAGATGGAAAAATAGAAACAAACTGAATATATATAAAAGCCTGCATCAATTTTTTCCCAAGAGAGATATTGCTCACTCCCATGCATCCTATAAAATACGTACAAAACTAGTGAATAGGGACACCGTACAAGCCCTGCAAGTCTTTGGACATGTCATGGACAGGACATGTACATCTGACAGAGTACCTTCTTTTTCAAATGAGTAGGTAGCATCTGAACCGGATGATATTCGACCTTACACAACCAACTTTTCTTCATCCAAATCAGGAACTGCAACATCTTCTCTCATGACACCTGCATAATGATCACCCACATATGCCCCAGCTTGAGCAAAAAGTTCAACCACTGCAGGCAACATCCCATAGTACCTCTTCAAACCATTAACAAGCAACTCACCACGCTGCCCATCTCGAACGTGCCACACATACACTGGAGGAATTAAATCATCAACTGTTGCCTCTTGCCATGCATGTTGCCCATCCCTCATCTGGTGTTTAAAAGCTTGGCAATTCCTTACCCTATGACCTTTAGGCCCCACTTGCACCTCTGAACAATATCCACAAGTCTGGACAGCATACTTCTCCATAAGTTTCGATGCTCCTGATCGCATTTTTTCCCATTCTTCCATGCCCTGAACAGATATAGCTGTGCATAGATTTGCTAGCACATAAGATGCTTGTACAAAACAATGGTTAACAACCTATAAGCTTTTTTATGTCGATTAACGTATACTTGAGTAAATATTAATGAGGCCATGGAGACTGATTTGATTAAAAATATTCCAGAACTATTAAGTGAAACAAATTGAAAACTGGAATAATAGCACAAGACAACAAAGTCGCCATATCAATAGTACATAGACACTGCCCCATTTTTGTGAGTTCTATTGTGATAAAATGAATTGTAAATTTCTACTAGGAAAGAGTAGTTAAGAAGATAATAAACCTTGTATGTCATCAGAATGCAAGTCCATAAATTTGTCATCGTTATTCAAGTTCCTTTTCTTATCCCAAAACCCATATGTGTTAATATCTTTGCCAGGTGAATCCTCTTTGGGAAACCTCCGCTCAAAATCTATCACTCTACCAGCAAGACTGTAAATAGGGCATGCCCTTCTCCTAGTAGGGTACTCAGGAATGTCAACACCTGCTTGAACACACAGTTCTAGAAGTGCAGGAATGCGGTCCACTTCAAGACGCTCATTATGTGAAACAGCTCTACCAATCCGGTCATATAGATGAAATGATTCTACCACGGGCAAAACATGCCCAATGCCCCCCTTTTCCCATGTGTGCTCTTTGTTTGTTGGGCTCCCTGCGACATTGCATGTCCTAATTCTGTGTGGTGGATGACCAACATGAACTTCTCCACACAAGCTGCATACAACAAACGGCCATTTCACAAGATTATTTTTTTCTTTTTGAAAAAAAAAAAAAAAAAGTGAGTGAAACAATGAAAATCAGCTAATAATGAGGGATTTATTATATCTACCCACAGGTATTGATCTTATTACTCCACTCCTAATTTAAACAATGAAGGACAAAGCATATCCAGATTTGCATACAAAACAAAATAATCTTTTTTAACAAGTAATTACCCCATAGATAATGATCTAATTACTCCACTTCCAAAACAAATTAAGGACAAAACAGAATCAGAAATGTGGGAGCAATGTTAACACATTGCCCATTGTTTCTCAGAATTGTGATTTTAAAATATTGTCATCTCTGGTTTCAAAAGGTTATATCAAGATAGCCCAACATTACATATCCTTTTTCATCGGTAACCCAACATTACATATACAAAATTATAGCATAGTAATTGTTCCGTGCCAATGGACTGAAAATAAAAAATGTTGCATTAACGATGCTTTATTTCATGAATCGTTTAAGAAAGGCCATTTTTTGACTTCTTGAACTAAAAACCCTCAAAGAACACCATTACTCAAATCCTCTAGTCTCGTTTCCCTTAACTTTCACTTCAAGCATATTTTGCAGTAGTCCCATCTAATTAAAAGCCACACATCTTATACAACTGGTGTCTTAAATCAAAACTTAGAAAAATCTACCTTACCTGCAAGTATATATAGCAATGTTCTTGACAACCCTTGAGACACAAACATGAAGCTTGGCTCTGGCACTATACACTTGACGAGCAACTGGAACTAATCCCTTGACCAAAAGCCCATTTTTGGGAGGTTGTAGAATAACCTCTTGCACCTTCTGCCTCTCTTTCCTCCTCAACCTAGCTTCACGCTTGAGGTCATTAACACTCGTCACCAATGGCTTCCTCTCAGACTTCTTACGTTTTATTGGCAGCTCCGAGCAAGTTGAACCAGTCGTATAAAAAGCAGGGAAATGCTTGCCAACATCAATAAAGCTTTCAGTAGATATTTCCGTAAATATGTTAAGCAAGTTTACCGCATTTCTAACTCGCATAGGCAACATTTCGGCTCATGATAATTGACCCATATCTGAAAGAATAAATTAAAAAGATTACATTTATAATGGACTAATCCTACTCTTCATCCTAATTTTTGTCATCTTCAATCATATGACTAAGCTGTCACGTTTTAAATGGATTTAGAAGTCAACAACTAAGATGAAAGTCACGTAAATTACTATCAGTTGGTGTGATTGGAGATGACAAAATCAGCATTTCTCTATATAAGATATCAAAATAAACATCATTCTCAAACCATTCAGATTAATAAAAACTGACTTATAAATTCAGATATTTGCATTAGTTACATTGAAGTTGATGTTATCGAATCACTATTTGGCAAGTCAGTTTAACATCTTGGAACGACTAGGTATTCTGGTATGTGGATCTGGAAGAGACAATAATGCAGCACAGCAACTGCAGCGTTTAAGCAAACAGGTTATCTGCAGTGTACATCTGCAGACATTCTCAGAAAATGAAATCAAACTGTTTACGCTTTTTCAGCTATATTCCCACGAAAGGATTATAAATTCCCTCAATCTTCCACCATTTTTCACGTTTCAAACTACAGGATTATAAATTATAAGATTGAAAATGCTCCAAATGAATCTGTTGGCACGCCCCACTCCACACAGATCACTACTACGTTGCTTTTTCTTTATCTTTTTGCAAAATGAAATCTTGATGCACCAACCAAACACAGATGGAATAAATGACAGTCAATGTTTTGAAACAATGGAGAGACAAACCTGAATTGATGTGCCTGGACACACCCTTGAAGTTTTATAGGGTTTGGTTTTGGTGTGAGTGATTCTTTTGGGTTTGTTTGGTGGAGGGCCCGGCGGCGAAGAAGAGGGGTGAGAGGCTGAGCGGGACGGTGAAGTGCTTCAATGACCAGGAGTTCGGGGTCCCGTACAGAGCAGCCGGAGCGGCGGGAGAAGTGGAAGTGGCGGAAGAGTGTCATGTTACCCCCATGCGTGCCTTTATCTGAGCCGTCCAAGTAATCGTGTGGCCGTGGCTTGACACCAGGTGTTTTTAATTTACGAGTGGTGGACCGAAATATCGGTTCATCATATTTGCTGGATCATTAGTTATCAGTTTAATTCGATCTATGAACATTTTATTTTTACAGAAAAAATAATACAAAGAATTAATTAAATTAATAAAAAATTAAAATTAAGTGATCCATTTAACATTTTATATATGGTTAATGAATATTAGATAATTTTATAGTATATTATAATTTTATAGTATATATGATCAATAGTGATTTTTTGAACGAAAATTATATAATTAATTTATACAACTACTATATAAAATAACATATTATATATAAAAAAATATTAAAAATATATATATACACATTCAGTCTGCTCAGTTTGGTCCGGTCCAAAAAAACCACATTTCAAGACCGACCAATAAAACTATCGGTTCGGTGCAGTCCGATCGATTTTTTTGGTCTGGACTAATAGTCTTGCAGCCCTAATTTTTATTTCAGAAGGATTACGTGTTTTCTAAGAGTCTTGTAGCAGTTATGTTTTTATTTTTATGAATGGGTCTTTAGTTTTCGTGGACCATTGTTTGGATCGTAACGAGTCTAGTCGTGTTGTTTAGGCACATTATGGAGTTGTAGTATTTAAGTATCATTTTCTGAATTAATAAAATATCTAATTTAAGCTCATGGCAAGTTTGGAGGATTTTGCCCCTCAAAGTGCTTAATATTTACTTGTTTTAGTTAAGAACCTTGATAGTGGTATCTAGAGCCAGGTTGACTCTCATGGCAAAAGGTACTCGATTTTCCCAATTTTTAAAAGCCATTGCTCAACTTAAGACTGAAAATGCAAGCTTGAGAGATACACAAACACAATAGACTGGAGCCCAGGAGAGACAAACAGAACTTGTTGGAAGAGTTGATCCAATAGGTTGCAAACTTGGGCGTAAGCTATACCACCTTGTCCTAGACTCTTGCTCACCCAAACTTGGGCGTAAGTTATACCACCTTGTCCTAGACTCTTGCTCACCCACAACACTGACCCTGGAAGCAACAACTTCCAAGTTCCAACACCACCACGAACCAAACCTTACCACAATTGGCCTTATCCATCACAACCTTCTTTTTGATACCCCAAATGGAATCCATAGTCGCACTATGCATTTGCATTTCCCAAAGTTTGATGGAACTGACCCCACTGGTTGGATTTTTGAAGCTCAACAGTTCTTTGCCTATTACCACACCCCTGACCCATAAAAAATTCATTTGGCCTCCTTCCACATGGAAGGAAAAGCCCTGACTTGCTACCAATGGTTGCTTGAATCCACCTAGTCCATTCCTGGGCCAAGTTTGTACATGCCTTACGAGTCTATTTTGCTCCTACCCCTTTTCATGACCCAATGGCGGAATTCAAAAAACTCAGGCAGGTCTCTATGGTGGAGGATTACTAGACACAATTTGAACTACTCTCTAACCGAATTTTCAACATTCCTAAAGATTTTTGGGTCAGTAGCATTTTTAGTGGCCTGCGGGATGATATCCGAATTATAGTCACCATGTTTAGGCCCAACAACCTACCCACTGCATTTGGGCTAGCCTGACTCTATTAGAAGTATGGAGACATGTCCACCCCTCCGGCACCTTTCACCTCCTTTACTATAAGCCTAAACCCAAACCTTGGAAATAATTTTCCTAGGTTACCAGCCCCTAACCCCACTAACCCACAAAGACTCATTAGGCCACCTTCACAACCCAATCCGATTAACCGATCATTCCCTCCACCTTGACCCAAGCCCAACTTGCCTATCCAACACATCACCTTGGCCCAAATGAAAGAGCATAGAGATTGTGACCTTTGTTACTACTGTGATGATAAGTGGGTGCTAAGCCACAAATGTAGGACTCCTAAGGTGTTCTTGTTGGAAGGACTAAAAGAGGATGATAGTGGTGAACCTAGTGAAGCAAACTCAATTACCCCAGTAGTGGAGACCAGTGAGGATGCTTCTACAAGTGGGGGGTGTGGTAGAAATTTTCTTGCATGCAATTTTGGATACCCTAGCACCCAAAACCATGTGGTTATTAGGCTTTCTTGGTGCTTAATAGGTGACTGTGTTAATTGACATATGCAACACACATAGTTTTGTAGATCCATGTGTAGCAAGGCAGCACAACTGCCCATGCATGAGGGGTGTAGCATGACAGTTATGGTGGCGAATGGAGATTGCCTGCCTTTTTCGATTTGTTGTGTGACAACTCTATTCAACTTACATGGTTACCATTTTTCTACAACCTTTATGTACTAAACTTAGTTGGTTGTGATCTGGTTCTAGGTGTTAATTGGCTATGCACTCTTGGACCTATATTGCGGAATTTCTCTAAACTGACTCTGCAATTCAATTGGAAGGGCCAACCCATTCAATTGTTTGGGCTTAGTCCATCTCCATTTTGGAGGGTTTTGATGAGTTTTATGCAAAATAGAGCTCTCACACTAAAGGGTTAGTGGTACATCTAATGGAGGCCTTAGCTGATGCTAAGCCCATCATGGTACCAAAGCAACTTCAACACCTCTTCAGCAAATTTAGCAAAGTCTTCCAAGAACCAAAGGGATTACCCCCACATCGCAGCCAAGACCATAAGGTCTCTTTGGTAGAAGGTGCTTCCCTAGTGAGTACTCGACCCTACCGCTACCTATATTACCAAAAGGGTGAAATTGATAAACTAGTCAAAGAAATGCCAAGCAGTGGAATTATTTGCCCTAGTCAAAGCCCTTACTCCTCACAAGTACTCTTAGTTTGAAAGGCAGGAGGAAGCTGGTGGATGTACGTGGATTGTCAAGCACTTAACCAGATTATTGTCAAATGAGCTCTTAGATGAACTATGTGGAGCTGTAATGTTTTCTAAATTAAACCACTATAATGTTTTCTAAATTAAACCTACATTCGGGGTACCACCAAATTCACGTGTTTCTTGGGGACATCCCTAAAATTGCCTTTCAGACTCACCAAGACCATTATGAATTTTTGGTTATACCCTTTGGGCTCACCGGCTCACCAATGCCCCCTCTAATTTCCTAGGCTTAATGAATGACATCTGCCGTCCATATTTACATAAGTTTGTACTAGTGTTATTTGATTATATTCTTGTATATAGAAAATGCATGGATGATCATATCTCACATCTTAATGTAGTACTCGGGTTACTCCAACACCACCAACTCTATGCAAAGCTGTCAAAATGCCATTTTGGATGTTCTGAAGTTGAATATTTAGGGCATATTATTTTAGTACAAGTAAAGGTTGACCCTTCTAATAATACTTGTATGCTACAATGGCCCATTCCCATTTCTATATGAGCCCTTAGAGGCTTCTTACGCCTCACTGGGTACTGCCACATGTTCATCAAAGGCAATGACACCATTTTTACACCATTAACCAACCTATTAAGGAATGAATCTTTTCATTGGGATGTCAAGGCTACCACGACTTTCATTCACCTTAAGCAAACCCTCAATAATCCACATGTCCTAGGCCTAACTGATTTCAGAAATATCTTTGTCATTGAATGTGATGCCTCGGGGAAGGTATTAGGGTTGTGCTCATGCAAGAATGTTGACCCTTGACTTATCTTAGCCAAGGGCTTCAGGACAAAAACCTCATTCTCTCCACATATGAGAAGGAGTATCTTTCCCTAGTGATAGCAGTGAAAAGTTGCGATGAAATTGAAGAAGTGGCATTGACAATGAAAACGTGGCATGCTTATCTACTAGGCCAAAAATTCAAAATTCGTACAAACTAGCAAACCCTTAAATATTTGGTGGAACAAATGGTTGGTACACTAGCTCAGCAGAAGTGGATCTCTAAACTTATTGGTTATGAGTTTACAATGGAATACAAGGCAGGACATAAGATTAAAGCTACAGATGCCCTGTTAAGGATGGAAATCCCAAATCAGTTAGTTCATGTAGTTACTCTCACAGAAATGGAAACCCCTTGGCTAACTAGAGTCTGTAATGCTTATCTAGAGGATACACAACTTCGGGCACTAAGGTAGCAATTGCAAGGAGGCACTCTCGCAAATAACAAGCACAACTTATGGCAAGGGGTTGTCTTCTACAAGGGAAGAACGCATTTGGGGAATTGTCGTGATCTATATCAGCTGGCCCTACAACAAATGCATGACAATTAAGGCTGTAATCAAGTTGAGTTAAGCCGGTTTTTTGAATTACTAAGCTAGGCTTGGCTAAAAAACTCAAGCTCGAGTTTGAGTTTTTTATCATTTTTCTGTTCAAGCTCGAGCTCAACCCATAAACGAGTTCGAGCTGAGTCAGCTCAACTTGAGTTGTGTATTTTCTATTTTTTTTAATTAATATAACTTAATAAATAAAATATTAGAGAAAAAAAATTACATGTAAGATGACAAAATCTGAAAATTATTTCAAATAAACAAAATACATGCAAAGAAACTCCAAACTACATCAAAATTTGAAATCTAAAAGAATTCTAAATACATAGACTAAAACAATTTGTCAGATGTTTTTACTTCTTTGCATTCTTTACTCAAAATTATTTAACCTTGGTAAATATGTCAGGGAGGTTCGACAAATAACCAAAAAAAAAAAAACAAATTTGATAAACCTCAATTCATAATATCATGTTTCAATCATGTTCATAATTTTGAGAAACCTCCGTTCATAATATCATGTTTTAAGATATCAGTTTATAATTGAAAACAACCTTGCATATATACTCTAAAAATATTTATAAATTATTTTTACACCCTTGTATACTCAAGTTTGAATTATGTGTAGTTCTAAAAAAGTATATCATTGCATGGCATCCATAGGCTTAAATTATGTCAATACAATTTTTGCCAATTCCAACTCTTCCTACAAATAGAAAAAATAATAATCACATGTCTTTATATTTTATAAAATAATGAAAACGTTCATGAAAGTGATACTTATTTTTAGTTCTTTCTTAACTTCATGGCGTGCTCTAACTCAATCTGCCCCCACATAGTGGCATTTGAACCGTTTCAGTTGACAATGATTCCCGATATGGATCGATAAATCTACCACCAACACTAAATGGGAACTCTGAAACAACTGTACTTATAGGAACTGCTAATATGTCCCGTGACATCTTAAACAAGATCTTGTATTTGAGATTATTGAATTTTCACCACTCTAAAGCATCAAACTTTGCATCTAAACCGTCCTCACATATGTAAACACTCTTTTCCAAATATACATCCTAGTCTGTCTTAATAGGTTGAAAATTATCAACACTTCCAATAAAAGATTGAAACATTGACTGCCCACTTGGCATAGTTCGTACAACAACATTAGTGGAGTTGCTCGAAAAACCTGCATTAATATTTTTTTACGCAATTTGGCCCATAATTATTGAATTATGAATTTAGACATACTCATTATATAAATAATGCATAACTTTAAAAACAACCTCCATATTCTAAGAGGCTTTAAACTTAGGATGAAATAATAGAAGACAAAACTTTATCAACGTCATTTTGTATCTTGGATCCAATACCGCAGCTATTGCTTTTAACAAATTACATTCATCCCAATATTTCTCAAGTTTCCCATTCATCTTTTTTACCATGGCTTGAATATATTCATTTCTATCAACACTCTTCGTAGTCGTACTTCTTTCATCTTCCATACCTTAGGAAGAGACAAAATAGAAGTTGGATAGATGCTTCCAGATACAATGTTGGTCACTTCATTGAAAACGTCTAGAATATCACATACATCTTTAACTTTCACCCAATCTTTAGTAGTAGGCCCCCATTGAATATTTTCATCCTTGTTTTAAAACTTAGGGAATGTTTCCTTCAATTCCATAGCTGTCACCAACATTAAGTAAGTGTAATTCCATCGAGTGAGAACATCTAAAATCAATTTTTAGAAGGTATTTGCAATTATTTTGTAATTTCATTAAATTGTCTCAATCTTCCATCAAATGCTACAAAATACTTGATTCATTCTCTGACACAATCAATAATGTTTCCAATTAGGCCAAACCCATCTTTCACAAAAAATTTGTTATATATGCACAACATCACACATGAAATAATTTACCTCCAATAGATTAGGGCTTTCCAACCAAAAACCATCTTTGAGAATGACAATGACAACATCATTAACTTCGGCATAATCGAATATCATTGTAAATAATTTCTTTTCAATACCCCAATCAACAAAATACATTTGCAAATTATTAGCAATAATAAAACTACCATGCGGAGGCGGCATATTACAAAATTTCAAAACTCGTTTTTTAATAAGCCAATTTAGATGCACAAAGTGACAAGTCATTATCATATATGAAACATTTTGGCTAGAAGTCCACATATCAATAATGATATTAACCTCATTAACACCACTTAATAATGTTTTCAACTTTCTCTTCTCAATATAATATGTGTCTATACAATCATTTTTAGCAGTTGCACGAGATATTTTTTGTCAATGAGTTGTATTTACCCTTATAAATTTGTTGAATAGTACGTTCTCCACTACATTAAAAGGACACTCATGATAAAAAAAATCATATAAGAAATAAGTTCATGTACTTTCTTATGATCGTACGTAAAGTTTCTAATAGTGACAGTATTATCATTCCCTTTAGAGTCAATACTCAAAATTTTTTGCTCCTTGTTAAATACATTACGTGCAAGACGCATCTCCCTATGCCTACCCATAGTATTGGTAGAATTTGACCATGATACGGTGAATAATGTCTTACACCACTTACGCTGTGACTTCTTCTCATCATTAGGTAACTCTATTATTGAGAAGTTTTTCCAAAATCGAAATCTTCTTCCTTGTCTTCTTTTCATATGCATGTTCAAGGAGATTCTTGGAAGTCATACTAGTTGCGGCCACTGTAGAGATAGCATCCTCAACATTTTTGGGCTCACCATCTTCGTCGGCAGAGAATGTAGGGCTCTCAAGCAATTTAATATCAACTAACTCATTTTTATTTTCTATATATTGTTTTAGATTCTCCATAGCAATATAATTTATTCTAAAGCATAATAATGCAAACATAATATTTATAAGTACAAAAGCTCATTTGTTTTTAATTAAGAATGGCATAAAAGTCGATAAAATGCACACATTGTAAAAATAATAGCACTTATTGTATAAAATTTAATCTATTTTTTTTATTTCCTTTAAAAGAATTAAGTACATGTTTTTTATATACTACCTGCATACTGACCCCAGCGGGCCCCGGCACTTCCCCCACTCCGCCCCCACTTATATATTTATTATTTATATACATATATATATATATAAATATATATTTATATTTTACAAATTGTATATATATAAATACATATTACAATTTGTTAGACTTGTTTATAAGAATGTTAAACTTGTCCATAAGATTGTACACATATTGCATTGGCCACTTAGGCCAACCTTTATATAGGAGGTCAATGCAATACAAGAGTCTTACTTGAGCAATGTGAGATTCAATAATGAGTCCCACATTGCTCAAATAAGACTCTTGTATTGCCTTGACCTCATATATAAAGGTTGGCCTAGAAGGTCAATCCATTACAATATTGTGAACAAGTCTAACAAATTTAAAAATTGATAACTACTTTTTATGTTATCAGTTCTCAAATTATTGTCATATATTTTAATTTTAATTTCCAATTTAAATTATATAATAGTTTGAGTTTGGGGGCCCATAAATAATTTTTAAGTCGAATGAGACTGAAGTGGACGGGGGGCGGGGTGGATGAGATGTTCACCCCTGCCCCTCGACATCGACGTGGGGTGCGGGGGTGGAAACACCGCCCCCGCATATGCAGGGTGGTCTATCAAACTAGTTCATTTATAACCCGAATATAACAATCCATTAGTAGGCCATTTGGGGCATCATAAAACACTAGCAAGAGTTTGCAAAACTTTTAGTGGCCTCGTTTGAAAGCTACAGTGAGACAATATGTCAGGGAATGTGAGTTTTCCAAAAGAACAAGGTTGAGCACATCCATCCCATAGGACTACTCAAATCCTTGCCCATACTAGAATGGCCTTGGACTAATATCACTATGGATTTCATCGATAGGCTTCCCAGTCTCATGCCATGGATGTTATTATGGTGATTGTTGATCGTCTAACAAAATATGCCTACTTCATTTTACTCAGACATGTCTCACAGCTAACACCATAGCCAACATATTCCTAGACCACATCTTCAAAGTTCATGGAATTCCTACATCTATAGTGAGTAATCAAGACCCTATTTTTATCTCCAACTTTTGGTCTGAACTTTTTCGACTACAACAAACCCAACTAAACCTCGGCATCGCCTACCACTCTCAATCTGACAGCCAAACAGAGATAGTAAACCAAAACTTGGAAGGGAACTTGCGACGATTCAGGGGAGAATAACCCATATTCAATGACTCTCATTGGCCGAGTATTGGTACAACACTAGTGAGTATGCAACCACCAAAACTATGCCATTTGAGGCCATGCATAGCTATCCTCCTCCTCGCCTTCTCCAATATGCTCCAGGCACAATACGAATTCAAGCAATGGAAGACTCTTTGAAGGAACGAGATGCCATTCTCCAGATCTTGAAGGACAACTTGCGAGAGGCACAAGAGTGCATGAAGAAGTTTGCAGATCTCAATCATACGTAATGAAAGTTTGAGGAAGGAGATTGGGTTTACCTAAGGTTCAAACCCTACTGGTAGCTGTCAGCTACAGCTTGCCCAATGATTTTATGGGTCTTTTCAGATTGAAGAAAGGTTCGAGATGATTGCCTATCACTTGAAGCTGCCATTGGAGTCTCAAATCTATATGATCTTTCACATTTCTTGTCTAAAGAAATGCCTTGGTTCAACATCTATGCCTCAACCGAAGCTTCTTCCTGTCAACATGGATGGATCCTTGCATCTGAAACCAAAGAAGATCCTCAGTCGAAGGCTCTAGCGACAGGGACGAAATTAGGGCATTTAGAGATCAATTTGGGAACCTTGTCCATGAGGTCCTTGAAGAGGGGGGGCCTATCATGTTACCCCCACATGTGCCTTCATCTGAGCCATCCAAGTGATTGTGTGGCCGTGGCTTGATATGAGGTGTTTTTATTCTAAAAGGACCACATGTTTTCAAAGAGTCTTGTAGCATTTATGTATTTACTTTTATGAACGGGTCTTTAGTTTCGTGGGCCATGTTTGGGTCAATAGGGTAATGAGTCTAGTTGTGTTGCTAATATTTAGGCATGTTATTGAGTCTTTTAGTAATTTTTAGTTATATTTAAGTACCATTTTTTAAATTAAGGAAGTATCGAATTTAAGCACATTGCAAGTTTAGAAGATTTGGCTGCTCGAAGTGCCTAGAATTTACTTGTTTTAGTCAAGAACCTTGACAAAGAGGCAGGGTACGGTGGAGGGTATGGTGAGGGTGGTGGGTACTGTAATGGGAGATCTGATGGGAGAAGAGGCAGTGGCGTGGTTATGACGGTGGGTACGGTGTTCATGGGAGTTATTACAAGTGTGGCAAAACCGGACACTTTACGAGGGACAGTTATAACGGTTAAGGCGGCGGCAGGAATTACTACAATTTTGGGGAGTTCGTTAGGGAGTATCCAAACTATTATCGTCGATCAGTTGGGGTAATTGACAATCGTGTTCTTCTCGACACATTTTAATGCTTTTTTCTGCTTTACTATTATATAAGTTTTTTTTATGACCCACTTTTGCTTTGGTGGCCGTGGAAGGATTTCGTTTAGCACCTAATAAGCATTGGATGCTAGCTTTCCAAAAGTAAATTGGATGAAAAGCAGGCTGAGGACAATGACGAACTCGATCAAAATTTCGAGAATATATGCGAGTATTCGGAATTCCCAACTTCCCCCGTTCACATCAAATGGGACGAAATGTAAGAGTTTTATTTAAACTCAATGTCCCATACACCCATCTTGATAGAGTTTGGAATAGTTCAAAACTTATCAGTTAATAGATGAGTTATAATGGGATAAAAAAATTCCTAAGAGATAAGATTAACTATATATTTCTAATCGCAGTCAAACACAAAGTATTAAATTTCTTGATTGTCAGAAGTCTATAAATAGCACTGAGGGATTAAAGGATTCTCACCTACAACATCAGAGTGCCTCTAGCCATCGGGAGGCACTTAGGAGGCTAAGTTGTTAGGGTGATCCTCCTCTCATAATCAGATTAATTTCTTCATCAAACAGATGGAGAAATGTATGTATTTAATTATTATTATTTTATTATTGTGGATCATAGAAACTCAAAGATCCAATTATTAATATTCATATTAAAATATTTAACACGAAATTGATAAAAATCAGACGACAGCAATGCAACACTGCATGCATATATAAACTTGTTATTCAAAGTTGAGTTTAAGACTGACGACGATATTATGTGCAATGATCAAATTTATTACAAAGACAACTACTCGGCTGATTTAATTTCTGTACGTGCATTAGCACGTGAAATAGGTAATGTAAGTTCAGTGTTTGATTTTGGGCTTCTTCACAATCATCACAGTACAGTGAGCGTGATGAGAACAATAGTCACTGACACTGCCTAAAACAGCCCTGCATAAGAAAACAAAATGGATTGTTAACATTTGCACGAAAGACCAACATATTATTTCCACCGGTGCAAGTCTCTTAGGAATAAACAGTGAATCACAGATGGTAAACTTATGATGAGTTCTTAACTTCCTTATAATTTAGCGATTGGAAAGTACGAAAACATGCCAAGGAAAATAATAAAGGAAACCATGAAAGCATGAGTGAGAGAAAAGGGTTGAGATCAGTACCTTTTAATAGCTCCATAGCCATGACTGCCAACAACCAAAATGGATGCATGGTGTTTCTCCACAGCCTCACAAAGAACATTTCTAGCATCTCCTTCCACCACCTCCACTATCACGTCATGCACCTACATACAACCCAGCTGAGATGTTAAAAGAAGATGCTTTGGCATCTTTAATTCATCAGAAGTACCTATGCTTTGGTCTTGAAGAAGGTTAGATTTCCTAATTGTAAGCTCATTTAAGAATTATTCTCCTAATAGTTTTGAGAATAGATTATTGACTTTCCTAACCAAGCTAAGGTCTTTAGAGAAATTTACAAGCTAAAATGTGCACGCCTGCCCCAAACCTTTTAAGGGATTCCACGACTTGTGCACTAAAGCTCACAATGTGGAAGCACACCTTTAAAGCCTCAAAGAATGAGGAATTTAGCTTAGTCATTAGTGTTTGATCAATTCCAGTCTAAAATATAAACATATTGATCTTCCTAACATGCAAAGACTCTTACAGTATCCAGTTAGAGAGTGAACAATCACCGAAATCCTCTATCTTGATGTCTAAAAAATGCTTTATAGTCACTCAAAAGCATTCAATCAATCCCAATCTGTAGCCACCACATCCAGTCTCAATTCAACCATTTTATGAGTTATTTCCCTCAATTTTTGTGGGCTCCCAATGTGTATTCAAATAGAAAACTCTTTAGTTGGTTAATTGGAACCTAATACTGGTGAAACTCCCATCAGTTCACATGATTGTGCATCAGCATGCACACAAACACAAGGCGTCTGGGTCTCCACTCTCTATCCCTACTCCACCAGATATATATGTAATACCTAGTTGGATAATCACTAATCAATATTGTTCAACATTGAATTGAAACGCTAACAGATTAGAATATCCTAGCGAAAGAAGAAAACAGATTACCGATTTACTGGTGCAGAGTTCCTTGGCCTTTTCAACGACCCGGGCAGCGATCTTCTTCAAATCGGCCTCCACAAGGGGCAAAACCTCCGCCGCTCCTACAATTTCCGGGAATAATAAGAAATCCGCCTCTCAGTCAATAAATCACATATGTAAAATCCCAACTAGGAACACGAAACGAGGTAATTCGTAAACACGTAAAAAGATTCACGGTGGGTGAGAGTGCGTACCAGGACCGACGAAGCCGACGGCAGAAGAAGGAGTGGGTTTGGCATGGACGAGGATGAGCTTGAAAGGAGGGTTGGCGGAACAGGGGACGAAGAAGTGATCCAGAGTCCACTCCAGAGCGTACGAACTGTGCTCGCTGTCGTCGATCCCGACCACCATCGGTTGCTTCTCGGCGCATGCCATTGCAGGGAATCGGTCACTGATCGAGCTTGTTTTTGGTGTCGTTGTCGTTGTCGTTATTGAAGAACTTCGAGTCGACGAAAATGGTCAGCTTTGATTTTATTTTATAGAAGAGAAGTGGAGGAAGATGATTGCCTTTACAGGAGCAGTAAAAACTGTGGGCGTTACCAGATCAGATTCGCGTATTAAAATACTTGGTTCGATGATTCGCGTGCGTTCGAAGAGCTTCCTATCACCTTATCTTCGTTTCCGATTGATTATTCGAGTGCATGCCAAAAGCTTTCTTCCAACTCAGCTTCGAATCAGCATCCTTTCTTAATTATTAATACGACAATATTAACTTTTGTTTTTGATAATTTTGTGTTGTTCAATGTTCTTATCGTGGAGCTCATTGGCATATACTCTCCATAACCATCTGCAAATACAGATGGCCTAGAGCTCATTCGTCAGTTCATTTCCTCTCAGATGAACAAACCTAAAAGTAAGCCCAACACCTCAATATTGAGATGAGTTAAAAGATGATATATGGATAATAGTAAAATATTAGTTAAGATGAGATGGATCAGCAATTGTTTGATTAAAATGTTTTATAAAATTTTTAAAAGAGTTGAATAAAAATATTATAAAAAGTTGAATTATTTTTTATATATTTTTAAAAAATTTAAAAAAGTTATAATGATTAAGTAATAATTAAATGAAAATATTAAAAATTGTTTGTATTTGTGGTGTTTGGATATTGAGATGAGATTGAGGGCTTTCATTATCCAAATCAGGACTTCGAGTAGGTTTGGAACCTTAGATGAGACACAAAATTTTCATAACTAATCATTATAATTTTTTCAAACTAATCATTACAATTTTTTCAAACTTTCAAATAAAAAATAATTTCAACTTTTTCAAATCTCCAAATAAAAATAATATTATAAAACTATATTATTATAATATTTTAATTTTATAATATTTTTTATTTAATTTTCTCTCTCTCATTTTCTAAAATCTAAAAAAAATATTCAACTTAAATTATTTCACTATTATTTATTAACTATCTTATTACTATTTACAAAATTCGTATCTCATCTTACTTTCCAGACAAGCGGTTTCACTTAAGGGAGTGCAGGAAACATAGTACTTCAACTCATAGTTCAGCTGCTTCTTTGTGTTCAACTCTATCTCCCCCTCTTCCTTTTCTTTTTCTAACACTCATTTTTTTCCTTGGCAAACAAGCAGATTTGAGCGTTTTCGAATCTCATGCCATTGCCATCTGCTGCAAGAGGATGGACCATGTAGACACTGATACTTCTGAAACAAGTAGTTGGGACTTGGGAAGGCATTTCGTCCCATTTCTTTTTAGTCCATTGGGTGTATATTGGATCCATGGGCTACAAGGCCCAAATATGTTGACAAAAACACCAAAAACCCCAACATAGAGGCCCTTATGGGGTGAAAGCTGGGATAGAGGCCCTTTATGGGTAAAAGCTGGATGGATAAACATCCATTAATTACCTAAGTATTGGTAATGATTTATGCATCTTTATATTTATCTTTATATTTTTATAATATCTCTAAATTGGTCTATATTGAATTATGCATCTTTAAAATTTTACATACTTATGAATAGTATTTCTTCAAATTTAAAAAAATACTATTCACTCTCCAAACATTATTTTACTATTTTTCTCTCTCATACCCATTAAAATCAACTTTATGGAATTTGTATTAAGATTATTTTGATATATAAAATTTGTATTAAGTTGATGATACAAAGTGTTTTTTAGTACATATTAATAGTTTTTTAGTACATATTAATATTTATTGATAAAATTAGTAATATATGAAATTGGTAATATTTAGATATATGGAATTAGTATTTTTGAGCACATGGTGCTAATTGTAAAATATATAAAAATAATAATTTTAAGAAAAAAAAGTAGTAATAATAATATTTTATTATTATTTGGTTCAAAGATGCATAATCCAATATGAGAGTTTTTCTTGATATGCAAAATCATTCTTCAAAAGATGTGATTTTAAAAATGCATATAGAGCACTAGCATTGGTTTCTCTATATGCATCTTCAAAATCATATCTTTTGAAAATTAATTTTGCATATAAAAAAAAAAACTCACATATTGTATTATGCATCTTTGAACCAAATAATAATAAAATATTTTTTATTTTTTTATTTTTTTTCCTAAAATTACTATTTTTATATATTTTTCAATTAGCACCCACCGTTAATTCTATTATTTAACCTATGCTCAAAAACACCAATTCCATATATCCAAATATTACCAATTTCATATATTAAAATGAGCAATTTTATCAATAACTATTAACATGTGCTAAAAATATTTTGTATCATCAACTTAATACAAATTTCATGCTTTAAGAGCTGCTATTAAAATGGGTTGGAGAGAGAGAAAATAGTAAAATAATATTTGGAGAGTGAATAGTATTTCTTCAAATTTCATTATTCATAACTATGTAAAATTTTGGAAATGTATAATCCAATGTAGACTAATTTAGAGAGATATTATGTAAATATATAGATGAATATGAAGATGCATAAGTCATTGCCAATGCTACGTTACCCACATCAATTCCCTCAACATGTCATAGGTATCCGAGATAGATCCAAGTTTGATGCTTAGGTTTAGGCCCATTTGGATTCAGAAAGTGTTTCATCTCATCATTATAACTTTTTCAAATTTTAAAACAAGAATAATATTAAAAAATAATATTCTAATAATTTTTATTTCAATTTTTATCTTTCATTTAAAACCATATCATCTCAACTTTAAATCCAAACAAGATAAAGTAATGACTTGCTCCATCCAACTCCTTATACCACAAATACAATGGCCTTTCTGCGTCCTGATTTTCCAGAATTTTTGTGCTCTCTTCCCGACAACCTAGGCCATTTTAGTGGAAGCCATGTTGGATGCTAGCAATGCTGCTTTTGCTTCTGCAACTAAAGGAATAGTGGTTTGTACCTTTTCCATTATTATTTCTAGAATGTCTCCATTGTAGTTTCTTCGTATTGCTGAAACTACTGAGAATTGATCATGTACTACTATATCAAAGGAGAAGTTTTGATAGTTTGGAGGAGGAGGATTGCATTCTTCTTTTTTGTTATTGTGTTGACTTAGTTTTTCCTTCTAAGCTTCTTTATAGTCTTCATAGATGTGTTTAAGCTGGATATTTCCCTCTTCGATGATAAAGAAGTATGATGCGATCTATGTCATTTATCTTTCTCCCAATAAAATCTAGCATTATAGCTGCAAATAGTTGGAAGTGATGTTTTTCCTCATTTCGAAGTCTCAATTCTTTTTTCGAATGAATGATCATTCTAATTCAATATGATATCGAATCAATTGGCAAACTTTCAAAGTTTATGGGCCAACTACTCTGTTTCCACAGAATTATGTTGATAGGACATTCTACAAAGAGATGCATCAGAGTTTCTTTCTCCTGGTTGCAGAGTGGACATTCTTCAGATTCTTGTTAGGAAATGATTTCACCAAGCCGTGATTTAGTAGAAAGAATATTCCAAAGTAGTTTCCGAATCAGTAATTTATGATAATCATGGATTTTGAGACTCCACATTGGCTTGAAAAGTGACATTGAGAAATCTTGTTAGGTGATGCTTGGGTTGGTATTGTTGCCTATTAAGCTGTTTTGACTGAGTATTTTTCATTGTGGTTTAGTGCCCAAACAACTTTATCCTGCTCATATGCTCTTGCTGAGAGTGGAATTTTTTGTATTTCTGATATACTTTCTTAATCAAAGAGATTTTGTATTTTTTAAACATCTCAAATCCGAGGATTATTTTTTATGAGATTCGAAGTTGTAAGAATTGGATGATCTAGGGCCATACCTTGGATTGGATGTAGTTTGAAATTAATCAATGAAGGAATCCAAGGAGCTGACCAGATATTTACTGATTCTCCACTGTAAATTTGGTAGCAGCAACCTTTGTTGAGCAAGTCTTTTGTTTTGAGTATTTCCTTCCACATGCAAGAATCAGTTGTCTTCTGTGATGCCTCCCAGAATGTTGTGTTCTTTATATTTGGCAATTAGGATTGAGTGCCACAAACCATTATTAGGACCACTTAATTCCCATCCTATTTTTGCTAGGATTACTTGATTCATCTTTTCCATCAATCTGATAACAAGGCCGATCACCTACTTTTTTTAGTTGACATATAGATTTTTGGGACTTGAGTGTCAAATTATGAATTTTGTCTTTTGCGAATCCCCACCAGAAATTTTTGAAAGCTGTATAAAGTGTTTTGCATATTGATTTTGGTAGCTGGAATGAGCTCATATGATATGTTGGTATCGTACTTACTACTGATCTGATTAACATGGTTATGCCTGCCTGGGGTAGTAGCTTTGACTTCCAACCTTCCAATTTTTTTTCCACTTTGCTCAACATTTCACTGTAGGTAAGCTCAGATATTTCATTATAACTGATGCTCTTTGTAAGGCAGCCATTGGAAAATAGATGTTTTTGTTGCTTGGCCTGTATTCCTGGTAATAAATATGGAAAATTTACTCAGATTTATCTTTTGTCTTGACCAACTTTGATATTTTGCTAGACACTATGAAATGTTTTGAGCGTTTCTTTTCGTAGCCTTTACAAAGATAATTGTATCATCTGCAAATAATAAGTATGACACTGTTGGACTATTTCTACTAATTTGAACCCATTCCAATTTTTATTGAGCTTCAGCCTTTAATAAGATTCTAGATAGAGCTTCTGTGATCAATATAAATAGAAAATGTGATATTGGGTCACCTTGCCTGATTCGTCTCTGAGATTTGAAGAAGCATCTTTGTGAACGATGGATAAGAATTGAGAATGACACTGTTGTTATGCACTCATTTATCAAATTAATCCATTTTTAATGAAACCCATATTTTTCATCACTACAAAATGAAACTCTCATTCCACCTAATCAAAAGCATTTTCCATGTCTAGCTTAATTTCTATCAAACCTTTTTTTTCTTGTTTTCCTTTTAAGATGGTGAAAAAGCTCATGGGTTATGATAGTATTTTCCTTAATATTTCTGCTGGGACGAAGGTTGTCTGGAGTGGAGAGATGATTTTTGAGAGTAAGCTTTTAAGACGGTTGTCCATAATTTTGGTTATAATCTTGTAGCTAACATTTGTGAGACTGAAGGTGATATTGGCTGAGACTATTTGGACTTGAAGTATTTGGGATAAGAGCAATGTTGGTATGATTAATATGCTTTAAAAGTCGCCCACTGCTAAAGAAATTCTACATTGTCAATATGACTTCTTTTTTAACAATGCTCCAGTACTGCTTGTAGAAAAGGGTTGTCATTCCATTTGGGCCTGGAGCTTTATTGCTGGGAATCTATTTTAGAGCTTCTAATATTTTCTTTTCTTTTGGTATGACAATTAAAGATGCATTCTCTATGTCCAAAATTTGTTTATCAAATAGATTATCCAGATGATCCAGAATAAGTGGATTTGAAAAGGAATATATAGTTCTGAAATGATTAATAAAAGTAGATTCTATAACAAAAGAGTCCATTGACCAATTACCTAGCCCCAATTTGATTGATTCAATAGCATTCATTATTTTTCGTACGGTTGTTGTCAAGTGATAAAATTTGCTGTTGAGATCCGTTGAAGTAAGCCAAGTGAGTCTGGATTTTGGTCTCCATAATATTTCTTCATATTCTCTTTGCTTGTAAAGTCTGTGCTGCAAGAATCTTTCATTTTCTTGATTAGAATGAGTCATAAGGTTGCCTTGTACATGAAGAAGTTCGCTTTCAATCTAAAGTATGTTGTGGTTGTTTTGCCCAAAATGATTTTTTTTCCAAACTTTGAGTGCTTCTTTGGTTGACTTGATTTTCTTGCATAGAATGTAGGATGGATTGCCTAGATGAGGTTTACTTCATGCTTTACTTATTATTTGGTGGCTTAAGGGCTCATGAGTCCATAATTCTTCAAACTTGAAAGATGGGGCTTGACGAATATTAACCATGATATACAACAAGATTGGATGATGATCTGATGCTGTCGATGCTAGGTGTTGTAATGTAGCATCTGAAAAAGGTAGTCTTCATTCTTGGTTTGCAATAATTCGGTCTAATCTTTCTCTGATGAGTGCTTGACCTTATCTGTTATTAGTGCATGTGAATTTTAGGCCCATATAACCAATGTCGATTAGGCCATTTCTACACATAAGAGCTTTGAGACCCTTATTTGGATTGTAAGAGATAGGCCTCCCTCCATATTTTTTAAATTGATCAATGAGGTTGTTGAGGTCTCCCATACATACCCAAAGCCCCAGAAAAGCTTGATATAATGAATCTAAGTAACTCCAAAAGTTAGCTTTGTTGTTCCATTAGGCTAGTGCATATACAGAAGTAAGTAACCATGGTTGATGTAGAGGATCAGAGTAGATTAAAACTAAGATTGTATTGATATTTATATTTACAGGTTCTATTTCTACATCCGGTCTCCATAAAAGCAAAAGACCTTTTTTTTACAAACAACTAGAAAATGAACAAAATGATGGAAACCTATACTATCAACAATAGATATGGTGCGATCATCTGTCACCAAGGTTTCTGACAAAAAAACTACATCCGGCTTATATTTCCTAATATTAGCCCTTAAGTTTCTTATTGCTTTGGGACGAACCAATCCCATACAATTTCATGCTATTGTCTTTACTTGGCTTGTGGAGGCATTTTTAAACTTGTCTCGCTAGCTTATTTGGATTTGTCTTGGGAGTGTGGGAGTGGCCTACTGTAGGGATTGTATTTTGCTTTCCCTTTTAATTTTTTCTCCTTACCCAAAGAGCCATAATGCATTTACAGGAGAGGTAGAAGCCTAGAGCCATTGAAGATTCCTTTGATTGTAACTCTGGAGCAATACACTCATTTTGGATATTTTTTCAACATTTTAATGAATTGTTGAGATTTTCTTTTTGGAGCTTCTGCAAGCTCAACATTATGTTGCCTTAAAATGGCAGATTGCTTGAGTTGATTGATGATCTTGTGTAATGTGTGCAGTAGGGATCTCTGGGACTAATTTCACTATCATTATACTGTGATGCTTTTATGAGATCAGTTGATATTTCTATTTCCATTTCAACCTACATGGGACATATTTCACATCGAGGGCTTAAATCTTCAATCAGTTGAATATTCATCTGAGGTTGAGGCAAGTTCATAACACTTGTAGGTGTTGGGCTTGAAGTTAGAAGCATGGTGGAGTCACCTAGATCGTGAGATGCTGAGGGGCAATATTCCTGGGCCTTTAACGGGTTGTACTTTGCTGAGGACTTATTGAGCTGTTCAGCCTTATTACCAAAAAGAATATGTTGAGGCTGAGATGGTGTTATGATAACAGGCCTTTTAGATTAGATATCCTGAGGGTCCATGAATAATGGTCGTCTCCATTTGAGATACAGAGAGTTAAACGAGATGGGTCTGATGAAGCCCAAGCCCAATCCCGTATGTATTCTGCTAAGGTTTATAGCCTTGCATTGCCAAGTAGACTTGTCTCCATTGAGACTTCCATGGTGGTTGCTTTCTTGTTGACTCGATGGCTAAGATGATATTTTGAGAATCTTGCATCTGTGGATTAATTCCTTCTGCTGCCTATGCCTTTGGAAGTGAAGACAAAAGGGAGATTTGGCTGCAGTTTGGATTGAGATTGCAGGATTCAGTGGTTGGCTCAATAGTGGAGACATTAACTCTTCTTAGTGAAAAAATTAATGAGTTTGAATCACTGTAGCTGAACAGCTCCTGAGAATTTGCTGGAGTTGTTTGCATGGAATTTTTGCCTAGCTTCTACGAGCTCGATGGAGATGGAAGAAAGTGTAGCAATTCCTATTTGTTGGCAAATAATTTCTCAAAATGACCACTGGTAAGACTATGTTGGCCTCTCAGAGCGATGTGGTTGATTTCATGTTGTTTGCTCACAAAGCTTACTTGTTTTCCTTTGTTGTAATTGTCAATGGGTGATTCTGAAGGAGTAAGATTTTCTGTGTTTTGTTTCTTCATACTACCCACTATCTGTTGGGCGAAATGCACGAGTGTTATCAAGATTGTTGTTGTATTCTGCTATGATCCATGAGCCATATTTTAGCCTTGTTGGGGGTGAGCTTAGATAACCATAGAAAATTTGGGAATGACCAAGTCTTCCACATGCATAATAAAAGTCTGATAATTTTTCATACTTGATAGCTACCCATATTTTTTGAAACCCGAGACTTGGCATCATGAATCCTTGCTGAAGAGGTTTTGTAATGTCTAGCTCAACTTTGATCTTTATGAATTTTCTGAAAGCTAAACCATAGAGAGGGTCTTCTTCCACCTTAATCAAAGTACCAAGTGTTTTCCCAATTTCTATTGCATTGTTAAGAGTTATATAATCTAGGGGTAGACCATAGACTTGCACATTGAAAGTTGCATGATTTAAACTAATGTCATGCAGAGTTGCACCCGGGACCAAGGTTTCAGAATAAACATATGCCCTTTAAAATTTCAAGGGGCTTGATTAAGAACTCTGAACTTATCTTGAGGGATCTAAAGGTGAATATAAACTTGTTTATATCCATGTCTTCAATGAGAAAGTCTTGGATGAAGTTCCAAGAGGCTTTAATACTAGAATGTATTGCATATTTGTTCAAGGGTTTATTTGGTTTATCTGCTACTAAGCTTCCTATCAGGATTTTATCTGAAGTAGCTTTTGTTGTCTCTAGAGCAGATTGAAGGTTAAGATCATTCCATGATAGAGCTTCTATTTGAGTGATTAGAGAATCCATATCCATCTGGAATTAAGGCAGTAGCTGAAGCGGTGGGATCTGAGAGATCCGAAGCCATTAATCTCAATGGTGCCACACGTGGCACCAGCAGTCGCTCACTGACGTGGCAGAGTGTGAGGCTCACACACCGCTCTTTTGAGAACTTTTCTTCAATCATCCGATAGATCAGCAGCTGGAGAGTCTGCTGGAGTGGCACGTGTTGGTCGTAGGAGGCCAGTAGGCAGTTGATCGGGGCTTCTTGGTGTATGGACGGAAAACACCAAAATAAATGGGAAAAAAATATTATAGATAACTCCGGCGTTGGCCAGACAAGATGAGGAGTTGAAGCTCAAACCCCCCTCTAGGCGAAGCTGGGTAGAGAAGGATGCTGATGGTACTGGGCAGAGAGAAAAAAGGCTCTAGAGAAAAAATGATGCCGAGGATACTCTACATTTCGGATTCGGGGAATGCGGTTTACGAAGTGACGTAAACAGCCAACTTTCATTAATGAGGTCAAAAAGATGTTATGAAAATGTGAGCCCATCATGGCAAATAAGAACGCCGTCAGAAATGCCAATTTGCAAAAGTCTCCCAAACCTCAGAAAACCTAAGTAAGGTTCCCAGCCTTGGTAAGAAAGCAGAATCAAATCATGATAATTTCCCACCATACTTGTCCAGTGAGAATTACCAGAGTAACTATAAGAGGACTTCACCCTCAAAGCCCAAGAGGCCCAATGAAGCCCAGCCCGAAGGAGAAAGCTATTAACTCGGCCCACTAGGAGGCTCCGTTGTACATGATTTGTAAGAGGGATGGTGCTGTAGAGGATGAGACTCGTCGACCTGAGACCCCTTCGAGTAGTGTCAAGTCCTCGAGTGTCCACCCACATAGTAGGCGTAATATACGGGGAGCCCTTGATCTACTGACAAAAAGGGAATAAACGGATGAGAAGGGAGATAGACTGATTGAAGGAAGTCGGATAACCACGTTGTATTAATGGCTACGCCGCCCGGACAACATGCCACATTAATGACAATCGTAACAGAGCCACGTCACATTAATGATGCCGTCGCAAAAGCCACACCACACTTAAAAGCTCTGACACCAAGAACAGTACGGGAAACACAGATGTCATGGAAGCAAACATTGTTTGCTCCACAGACTGATAGTATAAATAGCAGATCCCAGGTACGAGAATATCTCTCTGGTTCCTATACTTTCTTACTTATTTACTGCACTCCAAGAAAATTACTAACTTAAACATCACAGGTTACCCGGCCTCAAGGCTGCCCTCTCAGAGCTATAGTATTTTCTACCTTGAGCAGGGCTCATCTTTGAAGACCTGAGTTGTCAGAGCTAGACCCAAAGGTGTGCAAAACACGACGTTAACAGTAGCATCGTCTGTCGGATCGTAATAGATCTCGCATGTTATTCTCATCCCTGCGACAACCCGTTCTGACCAACTAAGGAGAAATATGGGAGACGCCATGGAGGCAAGGTTGAAAACCATAAAGGAGTGGGTGACGAAACTAACTGGCAAAGTGGAGATACTCTACAAAGAGAATGCAGAACTTAAAAAATCCCAATGAGAGCAAGATGGTGGGGCGGGATCCAGCAACACTAAGCACATGAATCCAGCGACACTAAGCGCATGTATGTGTAAAGTACACCAAAACGTTATTATCTTTCATACAATTTATAAAACTAAATAAATGTTTTCTTTGGTCTAATGAGATATTTAGATTTCATAAGAGATTTTACTAACTAAACAAAAAAGAAAATTATATACAAAATTATTTATACAAAGATAGAAAAATTAAACAGTTAAAACAACATGATTAATTATCACGTGCCATGAATGATAGTATAAGAATTGCAAAAAGGCAAACCAATCATCAAGCCAACTCCTCCGCATATATATTATCTATGTATTAAAGTTGATTAAAAATTTATAAAATTTCAAACAATAGCACAAATTGCTGGGATAAGACGGAAGGAGACGGTGGGATAAGACGGAATCACAAAGAATCCAAACTTGTGTGCAGCCAAGAGAAGGAGACGGTTGAAATGAAACCCAAGAGATAATTACAAACTTAAAATGATATTTGATTTCATATGTAAAATAGGAAAAAAAAATCATTTTCACCGAAAGCAAAAGTTGTGTTTGGCGCTCTAGATGAAAAACTGGAACAGTGGAATCGAAGATTGGAAAAAATAAATAAATAGAAATTGCCTTGGAAGCATGAATGGCTTTTGCCTTCTGGCACAAAAATTAATAGAAATTGTGTATATAATTTTTTTTTTCTTTTATCAATGTGATTTTAAGCACCAATTTTGCCTTTTGGGTGAAGAGAGTTAAGATTAAGTAGACATCTCGTTACTTTGCGAGAATCAATAGAAACTTAAATTTGCATCTCTAACTTTTGTGACTCTGCCTAACTTTTATTTTATTGAACTTACTTATGTATAACTATTTGATATTTATACATAATAACCATATATTATACTTCCACATAAATTATGTTTTACATATATATATATATATATATATATATATATAAACACACACACTAGCGGCATGGTATGTGTCTTGTATTATACACATCACATAATAATATATAGTAACATCTCATATATGAAATTATTAAGTTGTATCGATTAACTATTATAAAAATTATAATTTAATGACTTCAATGCTTAGCTAAATAATATATATAGTATATTCAATATATAAGTAACTAGGCATAAGTAATTAAATAATTACATACTATATCTTTAATTATAAAAGTTGTTATGCTTATATATAGATATGTATACGTATATATATATATGTATGTATACACACACACATCTATGTATAAACAAGCTTTAATCGAGTCAAGCAAACGAGTCCAGTCAAACATAAGCAAGTAAGCAAAAACGAGCCTTATCCGAGTCGAGACTAGTTTAATTGGGTATGGTTATATGCTTTCACGAGTGAGCTTTTCTTTTTTCACGAATCGAGTTCGATTCAAGTTTAACCGAGTGAGTATCACGTAGTCTATCGAACAAACTAGTTCACTTACAACCCTAATAACAATCCATTAGCAGGCCATTCAAAGCATCATAAAACACTAGCAATAATTTGCAAAAAAATTTAGTTGCCTGGTTTGAAAGCTACAATGAGACAATATGTCAAGGATCCATCCCATAGGACTACACAAACCCCTACCCATACTAGAATGGCCTTGGACTAATATCAGTATGAAATTCATCGATGGGCTTCCCAAGTCCCACAACAAGGATGCTATTATGGTGATTGTTGATCGTCTCATAAAATATGTCCACTTCATTTTACTCAGACATATCTCACAGCTAACACCATAGCCAACCTATTCCTAGATCTCATCTTCAAACTTCATGGAATTCCTACATCTATAGTGGGCAACTTTTGGTCTAAATTTTTTCGACTACAAAAAACCCAACTCAACCTCAGCATCACCTACCACCCTCAATCTGACAACCAAACAGAGATAGTAAACCAAACTTTGGAGGGATACTTGCGACGATTCAAGGGAGAATAACCCATATTTAATGGCTCTAATTGGCCAAGTACTGGTACAACACTAGTGAGCATGCAACCACCAAAACTATGCTATTTGAGGCCACGTACGGCTATCCTCCTCCTTGTCTTCTCCAATATGCTCCAGGCACAGCACGAGTTCAAGCAATGGAAGACTTCTTGAAGGAATAAGATGCCATTCTCCAAATCTTGGAGGATAACCTACGAGAGGCACAAGAGTGCATGAAGAAGTTTGCAGACCTCAATCGTACGTAATGAAAGTTTGAGGAAGGAGATTGGGTTTACGTAAGGCTCAAACCCTACTGATAACTGTTAGCTGCAGCTTGCCCAACGATTTTATGGGCCCTTTCAGATCGAAGAAAGGTTCGAGATGATTGCCTATCACTTGAAGCTGCCATTGGAGTCTCAAATCCATTTGATCTTTCATGTTTCTTGTCTAAAGAAATGCCTTGGTTCAACATCTATGCCTCCACCGAAGCTTCTTCTTGTCAACATGGATGGATCCTTGCATCTGAAACCAAAGAAGATCCTCAGTCGAAGGCCCAAGCGACAGGGAAGAAATTAGAGCATTTTGAGATCAATTTGGGAACCTTATCCATAAGGTCCTCGAAGAGGGGGGCCTATCATGTTACCCCCACGCGTGCCTTCATCTGAGCCATCCAAGTGATTGTGTGGCCATGGCTTGATATGATGTGTTTTTGTTCTAAAAGGATCATATGTTTTTAAGAGTCTTGCAGCAGTTATGTATTTACTTTTATGAATGGGTCTTTAGTTTCGTGGGCCATGTTTGGGTCAATAGGGTAATGAGTCTAGTTGTGTTGCTAATATTTAGGCATGTTATCGAGTCTTTTAGTAATTTTCAGTTATATTTAAGTACAATTTTTTAAATTAAGGAAGTATCGAATAAAGCACATTGCAAGTCGAAGTGCCTAATATTTACTTGTTAAGTCAAGAACCTTGACAAAGAGACGGGGTACGGTGGGGGAGGTGGATGGTATGATGAGGGTGATGGGTACTGTAGTAGGAGATCCGGCGGGCGAGGAGGCAGTGGCGTGGTTATCGCAGTGGGTATGGTGTTCATAGGAGTTGTTACAAGTGCGGCAAAACTGGACACTTTGCGAGGGACAGTTATTACAGTTAAGGCAACGGCAAAAATTGCTTTGATTTTAGAGAGTTCGCTAGAGAGTGTCTAAAATATTACTGTCGATCAGTTGGGGTAATTGACAATTGTGTTCTTCTCGGCACATTTTAATGCTTTTTTCTGCTTTATTATTATAGAAGTTTTTTTTTATGACCCACTTTTACTTTGGTGGCCGAGGAAGGATGCCGTTTAGCACCTAATAAGCATTGGATGCTAGCTTTCCAAAAGCAAATTGGCAAAAGCAGGCTGAGGACAATGACGAACTCGATCAAAATTTCGAGAATAAATACGAATATTCGGAATTCCCAACTTCCCCCATTCACATCAAATGGAACTAAATTGATAAAAGTCAGACGATAGCAATGCAACAATGCATGCATGTATAAACTTGTTATTCAAAGTTGAGTTTACATGCCATATTTGAGATCAGCTGTGGAGAACGCAGGGAAAAAAAAAAAAAAGACTGACGACGACATTATGTGCAATGATCAAATTTTATTACAAAGACAACTACTCGGCTGATTTAAGTTCTGTAAGTGCATTAGCACGTGAAATAGGTAATGTAAGCTCAGTGTTTGATTTTGGGCTTCTTCACAATCATCACAGTACAGTGAGCATGATGAGAACAGTAGTCACTAACACTGCCTAAAACAGCCCTGCATAAGAAAACAAAATGGATTGTTAACATTTGCACAAAAGACCAAAACATATTATTTCCATCGGTGCACAAAAGACCAAAACATATTATTTCCATCGGTGCAAGTCTCCAAGGAATAAACAGTGAATCACAGATGGTAAACTTAGGATGAGTTCTTGCTTGTTACAGTCTACAGAGAGTTCACTTGTTAACTTCCTTATAATTTAGCGATTGGAAAGTATGAAAACATGCCAAGGAAAATAATAAAGGAAACCATGAAAGCATGAGTGAGAGAAAAGGGTTGAGATCAGTACCTTTTAATAGCTCCATAACCATGACTGCCAACAACCAAAATGGATGCATGGTGTTTCTCCACAGCCTCACAAAGAACATTTCTAGCATCGCCTTCCACCACCTCCACTATCACGTCATGCACCTACATACAACCCAGCTGAGATGTTAAAAGAAGATGCTTTGGCATCTTTAATTCATCAGAAGTACCTTTGCTTCGGTCTTGAAGAAGGTTAGGTTTCCTAATTGTAAGCTCATTTAAGAATTAGTCTCCTAATTGTTTTGAGATTAGATTATTGACTTTCCTAACCAAGCTAAGTCTATAGAGAAATTTACAAGCTAAAATGTGCACGCCTGCCCCAAACCTTTTAAGGGATTCCACGACTTGTGCACTAAAGCTCACAATGTGGAAGCACATCTTCAAAGCCTCAAAGAATGAGGAATTTAGCTTAATCATTAGTGTTTGATCAATTCCAGTCTAAAATATAAACTTATTGATCTTCCTAACATGCAAAGAATCCTACAGTATCCAGTTAGAGAGTGAACAATCACCGAAATCCTCTATCTTGATGTCTAAAAAATGCTTTATAGTCACTCAAAAGCATCTAATCAACCCCAATCTGTAGCCACCACGTCCAGTCTCAATTCAACCATTTTATGAGTTATTTCCCTCAATTTTTGTGGGTTCCCAATGCGTATTCAAATATAAAACTCTTTGGTTGGTTAATTGGAACCTAATACTGGTGAAACTCCCATCAGTTCACATGATTGTGCATCAGCATGCACACAAACACAAGGCGTCTAGGTCCCCACTCTCTATCCCTACTCCACCAGATATATATATGTAATACCTAGTTGGATAATCACTAATCAATGTTGTTCAACATTGAATTCAAACGCAAATAACAGATTAGGATATCCTAGCGAAAGAAGGAAACAGATTACCGATTTACTGCTGCAGAGTTCCTTGGCCTTTTCAACGACCCGGGCAGCGATCTTCTTCAAATCGGCCTCCACTATGGGCAAAACCTCGGCCGCTGCTACAATTTCCCGAAATAATAAGAACTCCGCCTCTCAGTCAATAAATCACATATGTAAAATCCCAACTAGGAACACGTAACGAGGTAATTCGTAAACGCAAAAAGATTCGTGGTGGGTGAGAGTCCGTACCAGGACCGGCGAAGCTGACGACAGAAGAAGGAGGGGGTTTGGCGTGGACGAGGATGAGCTTGAAAGGAGGGTTGGCGGAACAGGGGACGAAGAAGTGATCCAGAGTCCACTCCAGAGCGTACGAACTGTGCTCGCTGTCGTCGATCCCGACCACCATCGGTTGCTTCTCGGCGCTCGCCATTGCAGGGAATCGGTCACTGATCGAGCTTGTTTTTGTTGTCGTTGTCGTTATTGAAGAACTGCGAGTCGACGAAAATGGTCAGCTTTGATTTGACTTACAGAAGAGACGCGGAGGCAGATGATTGCATTTACGGGAGCATTAAAAGCTGTGGGCGTTACCAGATTCGCGTATTAAAATACTTGATTCGATGATTCGCGTGCGTTCGAAGAGCTTTCTACCACCACGTCAGCTTCGTTTCCGATTGATTATTCGAGTGCGTTCCAAAAGCTTTCTGCAACTCAGCTTCGAATCAGCATCCTTTCTTAATTATTAATACCACGATGACCGAAAAAATATAATAATTAAAAAGAAAATAACTTCGGCCAGTACGACAATATTAACTTTTATTTTTTATAAGAAAAAAAACTAATATCCGCCCAATAGTTACTGCTCTATTTGAGAATTTTATTTTTTATTTGTACTTCATGATAAAGGAAGTAATTTTTTATGTATAGATTTATTTTTTATTTTTTTAAATATTTAAAAATGATAAGAAATGTGAATTAAAAAAAAAAAAAAAACACTATTTTTACACTTGCAACGGTAAGTGCAAGCGGCCAGTTGTGCAGCTCTTTTGATAATTTTGTGTTGTTGGATGTTCCGTGGAGCTCATTGGAATATATTCTCGTCTGTTTTTACAGATAAAATAAGATCAGATTAAATGAATTGAGATTAAAATTAAAATATTAAATAAAATATTATTAGAATATATTTTTTTAATATTATTTTTATTTTAAGATTTAAAAATATTGAATTATTTATTTTATTTTGTATGAGAATTTAAAAAAATTATAATGATAAGATAAGATGAGTGGAAATAAACATTGAAAACAAGTGAGGCCTAAATGACCAGCTGCAAATACCGATGGCCTAGAGCTCATTCGTCCGTTCAATTTTGATAACAAGCTGGTTTGAACAGTGAGTTGAGTTGAGATAATCTGTAAATAATAGTAATATATTTGAGTTAAGATGAGATAAGTTAGCAATTGTTTAAATTAAAATATTTTATTGAATTCTGAAAAAGAAGAGATAAAAAAGTTGAATAAAAATATTATAAAGTTAAAATATTATTAGAATATAATTTTCATTTTAGGACTTGAAGAAATTGAATTATTTTTTATGTTTTATTTGGAAGTTTGAGAAAGTTGTAATAATTAGGTAATAATTAGATGAAAAAGTTAAAAATTTAAAAATGTTTATATTTGTAGTATTTGGATATTGAGATGAAATAGGATGTGATGAGATGGAGGACCTTCATTATCCAAACCAGGCCTTAGTGCCACTAAAAGGATGTGGGAAACTTAGTACTTCAACTCATATTTCAGTTGCTTCTTTGTGTTCAACTTTATCTCCCCCTCTTCTTTTTCTTTTTCTAAAACTCATTTTTTATGGCAAACAAACAGATTTGAGCGTTTTCGAATCTCATGTCATCTGCTACAAGAGGATGTGTTTCTTAGCACCAACCACTCGAATTACATGCAATGAATAACTTGGCGGCATTGGGTACCCAAGATAAACTCTGATGCTTAAGTTAGAGAAGTAGTCTCAATGTAAAATATCTCAAGAAGTCCAAGGAAACATTTGTTACCTTCATGAACCATTTATAAAGGCGCAGGGACATGTCAAGGGGGTCAAAAACCATCAGTCTTGTACGTTTATCTCTAATTATCCCTTAAGGAAGAGAGAGTGGAAAACAACTCTGATCTATAGGAGTTATCGATCACAGGATAACTATCTTCATCCATGGTCGTTACCTCATTGTGAGTATTGTTGTTCTCTTATTGATATCATGCTCGCGTGGGCTCTTGGGCTATAAGTCTTGTAGGTTAAAGTTGTAGGTTGGGTCTGCCTTCCAGCCGTGGGCTCGGAAGCAAGAGGACCCAAATATTCCCTTCAATTATCCCGCTAATTTTCTTTGTGCCAGCACATAGGAGATTAATTAGTTTCGCGCCTTCTACCCCCATGTGATAACCTTACCCCGCTAACTTACAATAGATAGGCGGTTAGCCAAATTTAAACTTTTCCTACCCCACCAAAGGCCCATGATAGATAATGTGTGGGTTTAAGTTTATACACATTCCTTAAAATGTGGCCCACGTCAGCCATAAACGTTCGCGCGCTTTCAATGTCCTTTATTCGAAAGAAATGGTAACTGCCGACGCAGCCAACCTTTCGGATTCCCAAGAACCCTCATGATTACTGTTTATGATCTTTCTCTTTCTTGATTCACTTCCTTCTGTCCATACTCCCTCTTTTCGTACCTCTTCTTCCTTTCTCAAGTCAGGGGACGTAAACTTAAGGTCGTGGTGCCTCCAGCGAAGAGACGTGCTCCCCAGCCAGGGAGGAAGAGGCGTGCTCCTCAATATGATGGCTCTTTGCCCAAGTGCCCTCATAGTGGCATCGTCGGGGACGAGGTTGTTGGATCCACTGCAAGGGCAGAAGTGGAGTTGGAATGATGAGTACCTTTTGATTCCAACCTTGTTGTTGGTGAGGGGGCTCCTGATGCTTCCCCTAGGGAGAAGACGCCAGAGGCTTCTCTAGTCAAGGTCTCCCCACCTGTATTGCCAGGTCTCGATGACCTTATTAGGCTCATGGGCCAAGCCCTTGCTTATTCGGTGACAACCTTTGATTTTGACTTGCCCACCAAGGGTACTGAATCCATGAGCACGCCGCCCTTTGAGTTTCCTTATTCGGCTTCAATGCCCAGTGTTGACGATTTTTCTGCAGATATGTGTAACGCCCGTCCTTGTGGTGGGGCATTTTGTAAAATATTTTTATAAAGGACAACGGGAATTACCGTCCGATTTAAAACTTTTTACTTACATACCCAGGGTGCAAGACTCTACGTTTATATCATAAAATGTGCTTTTAGAATAAAAGAGGTTTACAGCGAAAAACATTAATCTTACAAAAAAAGGGTCTCTCGTGCCATTAAAACTTGTGCCTAGACTTCCGTGCTCTTCCTCATGGGCCATGTCCGTCCTGATCATTCGGTTCCTGTAAGGGGGAGGGACATGCATAAAAACTAAAATGAGTCGATGACTCGTAAGCATTACTTCATACGGTTAAAATATAATAACATAGGTTTTCATTCATGCATTCATCATTCATACATACTATACGTACATGCGTGTGTGCATACGTGCATTCGTTGAAAACTTCACTGGACGGGGTTTTCTTTTGAAAATGGACTTTCCTTTCGTAAAACATGTTCCCCGTCAGTGCCTTCATTTCTGCAAGAATGCGATACATTCATACATACGTGCATTCATTCGAAAACATCACTGGACGGGGTTTTCCTTTGAAAATGGGCTTTCTCTTCTTAAAATGTTTTCCCCGTCAGTGCCTTCATTTCTTAAAAGTTCGTGCGTTCGTGCGTTACGTGCGTACATGCATTCATGCGTTCATATATTTTTTCTTATCACTTTCATAGGCCAATACACACTGTTACGCCCCTTGTGTTGGGGTTAGCGGTCTTCCTTTGGACCCGAACTCCGCCCGTGGCCACGAGTTGGGAATCCCTTTCATAGGGGGCAGCACTAGGTGCACTACCAGTACTACTTACCCGGCATTGCAATCTGCTCATTCATTGGTACCCTTTTCATTCATTCATGTGGCCGTTACGTGTCTTCATACATTTCATGCTTTCATTCATTCATGACTTTTCATTCATTCATGCCAGCTCTAAAGAGCTGGAGCTTTCATTCAATTTTTTCTTTCATTTAACAGTCATTTCATGAGAAAAACATTTCTTTTCATGAGAAAAACATTTCTTTTCGTGAGAAAACATTTCTTTTCATAAGAAAACATCGTTAACAGTTCGTTCGTGGAAAACTTCATTTTAAAACATACATGAGCTTAGACATCGGCTTTCATGGCATCTATAAGCGTCACCTTAAACGTCATCTTTCACGGCATCCACGAGCATCACCTCATGGCACGCATAAAAGCGTTGGTTCGTAAGATCCATAAAAGCGTCTGTCTTCATGCCTTCTGTGCAGTTCGTGCATTTTCTTAGAAAATACATACAATAGATACATTGTATAGTCATCCATTCACATGCGTACAATTAATACTTTCGTTGCGTAAAAATGGGCTGCCAATGAGGGCCGTACATACTTATACCATTGAACAATTAGCATTTTCTTTCGAAAAATGTCATTCGTGTCTTTTCGTAAGGCATTGTGAGGAAAAGCGTTTCTTTTCGTTTCTTTATATATTTTAGAAAGACTCTAGAAAAGTATGAACGTAACACTTACCTGGACTCTATACTACTTGCATATCATGCAGTCCATTCATGTGCCTGTCAGATGGCAACCTACATGCATACACATAACCTTAACGTCATTCTCTATCTAATGCATAAACAACTTAAGGTAGAAATAGAACTACGCTTTACTTAGAACAATCTCCTTCTATCTCATGCTCTTATGAGCCCTTAACTATTTTAAACCCTTCAGGGACCTCTACAATCACCACATCTTCCAACTCAAGGTCTTGCCTCGAGTGCTCATCCACTAAAATGAACCCATAATTCACCTTAGGATTAAGACACTAAGACCTTAGTCTTACTCTTCTTACTAACCACATTCGACGCATGATTTCGAACGATAGAATCACTCATCTCACTCCTAACAATACACCCATCACTATCTTCATGCACCTTAGCCCATACTAAATCCTCATTCCCAACCATACAAGCTACACGGCTCTAAGCCAACCCTGAGGCTTAAGCACTGTGTAACTGTGTTCAGGACAAATTACCTATTATATATGGTGAATCCGTCTGGCACATGTGTCTAACCAGATTACACATGTACCTTACCCCTTTATTACCTAAGATCTACATATGACACATTGATCACCTGCTCGCAGGGATAAGGGTCATACTCCGATACCAACCTTCTCTCAACCAGGCTAGCATGACTTTTCATGCTACCCGTCCCTTATGACAGTTCATCCCAACACTTAACATGACAAGACCCCATTCACTATTACGCCTTATGTCACGTCACACAGCTTGAGACTACATCCGAGCTATACCATGACCTTGTCACGTCGCCTGACATCCCGCTACGTCATTCTTACATCAACCCTTAGCTCATCACGAGTATGGTTCCTCACGTACTCCTATCACATCGTGACATCTCGTCACGTTCCTGCTATACAATTTCTACACTAACTCACCCATCATAAGCACGACTGTCAGTAACCACGTCACTTCGTGACGTTGCCCAGTCATGCTTTCGCTACGTGCTCTTACACTTATTCTGCTACTTCACGCATACTTCTAGCCATAAGTCTATCACGGTGACACTTGTCACTTTAGACTACAAGCTGCACCATAACTACTTCAGGATATTGTTCCACAATTCCCGACACTATTTAATCACGCCCATTAATCACACAACCATCCTTATTCCTGCGACATGCCATACGAAGTGTTGCTGCCTCATGGAGTACATTCCACATTTACTCCCTTCACACATACTACGCCATATCACCACTATGGCGTACTTGCCATATGGTGCATTGCTCCACTATATAGAGTACACTCCGCGTATACTCCCTTTTCACACGCTACAACCTATCATTAATATGGCATACCCGCCATACGGTGCATCACTCTACCACATGGAGTACACTCCGTGTGTACTCCCTTCATACACTCTACGCCATATCACCATTATGGCATACCCGCCATATGGTGCATCACTCCACCATATGGAGTACACTTCACGTGTACTCTATTCACACACATTACGCCACATCACCATTATGGCATACCCGTCATATGATGTATCACTCCACCACATAGAGTACACTTCACATGTACTCTCTTCATACACTATGCCACATCACCACTATGGCATACCCGCCATAGGGTGTATCACTCCACCACATAGAGTACACTCTACGTGTACTCTCTTCACACACGTTACGCCACATCACCATTATGGCATACCCGTCATATTGTGCGTCACTCCACCACATGGAGTACACTTCACGTATACTTTCTTCATACACATGATGCCACATCACCACTATGACATATCAGCCATACGGTGCATCACTCCACCACATGGAGTATACTTCACGTGTACTCTCTTCATACACACTACGACCCATCGCTATTATGACATACTTGTCATATGGTGCATCACTCCACCACATGGAGTACACTTCACGTGTACTCCATTCACACTACGCCACACAGAGTACACTCTACGTGTACTCTTCCCATTCCACACAGAGTACACGCCAGGAGAGTATATACTCTCCTTATTCTACACTACGCCACACACACACATACAGAGTATACTCATCATGTATTGTTCCCACTCCACATATCACGTCACCAATACAGCACATACTCCACAACCACACTACACCGCATAGTCCACAACACTGCACAGCACAATTCCCAACTACGCTCCACACTCCACAGCGCACTACACAGATAAGCCCAACACTTCACTACACAGAATGTCCAACACTTCGCTACACAGGATGCCTAACACTTCACTACACGATATATCACAATACAACAAACTCCACAATACTAACAGCACTGTCCACAACCTAATCAACTAATCAACATCTAACATAAATAATCGAGGGATAGAGGGTTATACCATCGACGGGATAACCCATGCGTTGCTCGCCGATCATCACAGTCGATGATGCTGGAAGGGTCATACGTGGCGGCTATCCCATGTACAGTGACTGTTTGGGCATTTGGATAGCTAAGTGTGGTCTTAGAATGGCTCGTGAAGGCCTTGTGATGGTGGCAATGAGAGTAACACGGCGGATCTAGCCATCTCTTAAAAGAATCAACCACAATTCAGTATGTAAAACGATATTTCAAATGATCATTTATTGATACAAGTTTCCATTTCATGGTCCACACATTATTCATTTGAAGAGACAGAGAAAGAACATACGCCAGAGGAGAAGAAAATTATGTGTAACCATATCAAAAAATTAGTCAATTAGTCATGCAAATGCCACTGTCGATCTTTTCAAAAGCACACATTTGTGTGCACGCGCTTGTATGCCCTCAGTTAAAAAACTCCTCATCGAAAGCTGACATTAAAGTTCAACAACAAAATTAAAGCTAGAGAAAAAATCACATTTCAACCACGGAATTAGGATGAAAAAACACCAAAATCTCAAGCAATTTACAAATGACACAGCTCCAGCGCAACAGCTCAAATGAAATACTCGAACAGGGAGTTAGAGAACTTTACCATTTGGCTGGCAAGAAAGCGAGAGAGAAAGGGGAAAAAAAGAAAGTGGAAATTTCCAGGAAAATGTATAGGAAACTTTGATCTGCGTGAAACTTCAAAGACTTTGTGATTGTTTCCCTTATACCTTGAATAGGGTTGTAATCAAGCTGAGTTGAGTCGGTCTTTGGCTTGCCAAGTTCGGTTTGACTCAAAATACTTCAGTTCGAGCTCGAGATTTTTTTTATTCTTTGTTCAAGTTTGACTCGATAAGCTAAATTCTCAACTCGAGCTCGAACTCATCCCACAAACGAATTGTTTATTTTTTAATTTTTTGAATAAGATTTAATAATTAATAAATAAAGAAAATAAAATATCTAATATTGAATTTATACAACTAACAAGTAGAACCTCTATTGAATTATAAAATTTTAAAAAATTTATAAATAATTAATATCTAACTCATTGATATTTATCCAAAATAACAATATATTATATGCCTACATATATTATTAATACATACACTTAATATGATAGCATATATCTATTTTATATATAGTTCCCACATACTAGTATTTGAAGTTATTAAATTTTATCGACTAATTATTATACAAATTGTAAAATATACATATGAAGTATATTCATTATATAGACATAAGTAATTACATTACATATTATATATTTCAATTATAAAAGTGGTATGCTTATATTATTAGCTAATACATATATATATATATATGTATATATACATAGATGTATGTATATATTTATCAATATACGAATGAGTTTTAATCGAATCGAGTTAACGAGTCGACTCGAGCATAAACGAGTAGGCCTTAATGAGTCTTAACCGAGTCGTGTCATTTAAAAATTGAGCGGGTATTTGTTTTCACGAACGAGCTTTTTTTTTTTTTACGAGTCGAGTTCAATTCGAATTTAACCGAGTAGGCTATCGAACAAACCGGTTCATTTACAGCCCTATCCTTGAAAGCCTCTCTTACACTCAGAATCCCCTCAAGTTTTTGGTTTATTGCTTTCTCTCTAGTTTTCTCTTATTCCGAAAAGACCTTAGCTATGTACAACACAGAAAAAGGAAGAAAGAACCCAAATATATATATATATATATATATATATATATATATATATATATATTTAAGATGGTGGTAATTTATTGGGAGGGAGGAGAAGGGGGGTCAAATTTTTTGAGGGTTTCTTGAGCTTTCTTGAGAAACGGCTTGAACCCAAGCTGCAAGGTTAGGTATCCGAATGCCAAGGCTTCCACAAACCCACTGGACCAAAAGACGTAGGAGATCAGAAGAAAAGGAATCGAAAGCAGGGGCAGAAGGATCAAGGAGTATGCGAGAGAAAGAGGGGTTTACCAGGTTCTGAGTCAACTTGGCGATTTACTGTCCTTGGAGTTGGAGTGTGATGGTGCGGTGCCGTTGTTGCCGATGAGACTTGGGTTGGTGGTGCGGTGGTGGGGCTTCTTGGTCGAACAAAGGTCGTGTGCAGAAGGAATAGAGTTTCTGGTTTTTTTAGAGAGAAATTAACGGAATTATATTTGGAATAGGAATCGTCAAGAGAAGAGAGAGAATGTGCCAAAAGTAATAATAAAAAAATATTTAGTTTATCTATAGTATACATCAAATTTAACTTTTGTTTTAGATATACTGTAGACAAAAATTCAAATGCTTTACCTCATCGAATGTGGCCAGAATTTTATCTCAATAGCTGTCAACTTTTATTTTTTTAGCGTTTGGCTAATCTATTGAGATTGCAAGTATCGGATGCTAGCTTTCCAAAAGCAAATTGGCAAAAAGCAGGCTGAGGACATTAACGACGAACTCGATCAAAATTTCAAGAATATATGTGGGTATTCGGATTTCGGAATTCGGAATTCCCAACTTCCCCCATTCACATCAACTGGGACGAAATTGATAAAAATCAGACGACAGCAAATGCAACACTGCATGCATATATAAACTTGTTATTCAAAGTTGAGTTTACATGCCATATTTGACATCAGATGTGGAGAACGCAGGACATAACTAAACAAAAAAAAAAAAAAAAAAAAGGGAAGAGTGACGACGACATTATGTGCAATGATCAAATTTATTACATAGACAACTACTCGGATGATTTAATTTCTGTACGTGCATTAGCACTTAAGCTCAGTGTTTGATTTTGGGCTTCTTCACAATCATCACAGTACAGTGAGCATGATGAGAACAATAGTCACTGACACTGCCTAAAACAGCCCTGCATAAGAAAACAAAATGGATTGTTAACATTTGTGCGAAAGACCAAAACATATTATTTCCATCGGTGCAAGTCTCCAAGGAATAAACAGTGAATCATAGATGGTAAACTTATGATGAGTTCTTGCTTGTTACAGTCTACAGAGAGTTCACTTGTTAACTTCCTTATAATTTAGCGATTGGAGAGTATGAAAACATGCCAAGGAAAATAATAAAGGAAACCATGAAAGCATGAGTGAGAGAAAAGGGTTGAGATCGGTACCTTTTAATAGCTCCATAGCCATGACTGCCAACAACCAAAATGGATGCATGGTGTTTCTCCACAGCCTCACAAAGAACATTTCTAGCATCTCCTTCCACCACCTCCACCATCACATCGTGCACCTACATACAACCCAGCTAAGATGCTAAAAGAAGATGCTTTGGCATCTTTAATTCATCAGAAGTACCTTTGCTTCGGTCTTGAAGAAGGTTAGGTTTCCTAATTGTAAGCTCATTTAAGAATGAGTTTTTCTACGAATCAGCCATTGTTCACAACTGATCCATAGCACACGTTACGTGTCTTTTTTTTAAAAAACAAAATCGCGTTTCAGAAATGGATTCCCCTCCCCCCTACCTGATTCCCTCTCTCAGCTCATCGCCTCACCCAGCCCTGCCGTGTGCCACTTGCAATGTCATCGGCCACCACCATCGGCTCCCCCTCACGTCAGCCACCTTCAAACCTCCACAGAAGCCCACACACGCAGCCCCCTCTCTCAACTCGAAATGGGTTCTCCTACACGGTTTGCCGCTGCTACTGCTGCCGTCATCAGCCTCCAACCCCACCGTCGAGCACCTCCCCCTAGCCACGGCCGAGCTTCTATAGCACGGCATCCCTTTCCCTCTCTTTCCCAAAATGGGTTTCACCCAGATACGGGTTTAGCCCGCCGTACGCCTCCACCCACGGCTTCCAACCGCCACCTCAAGCCTCCACTGGCCAGCATCGACCTACCCCAGCCACCCATAGCCCCAATCTACCCCTCACACACCCTCACTCTCCCATGGGTTTCTCCACCCATTTGGCCTCCAGCCACCAACTCTACCACACCTCCCTCAACCCTCCATGCTCAGCCATGCCTCCCTTAGCTCCCCTTCTCCATTTCTCTTGATTGAGACCCATGGCCCAAGCTCCTCAACAAGCCACCGTGTCTCTGCCGTGTGCAACCTCGACACCACCACTACACCCAGATCAGAGTGCAGAAAAGTGGAGGTGGGGGAGAGGATAGGCGAGACGAGGGGGTGAGGCTGGGAGGACAGAAGGAATGCTAGGGATGGGGGAGAGGAAATCTGTTGGGAAGGAAAGCGGGGGATGAGATTCAAATGAGAAGAATCTAAGGGACGCGTGAGTTTTGTTGTAGGGATAAATTGGTAATTTTGTTATGGTGTATAGTAGCTGCCGCCAAATAGTGGCTGCTCCCAAGAATTTTTCTTTAACAATTTGTCTCCTAATTGTTTTGAGAGTAGATTATTGACTTTCCTAACCAAACTAAGGTCTATAGAGAAATTTACAAGCTAAAATGTGCACGCCTGCCCCAAACCTTTTAAGGGATTCCACGACTTGTGCACTATAGCTCACAATGTGGAAGCACATCTTCAAAGCCTCAAAGGATGAGGAATTTAGCTTAATCATTAGCGTTTGATCAATTCCAATCTAAAATATAAACATATTGATATTCCTAACATGCAAAGAATCTTACAGTATCCAGTTAGAGAGTGAACAATCACCGAAATCCTCTATCTTGATGTCTAAAAAATGCTTTATAGTCACTCAAAAGCATCCAATCAATCCCAACCTGTAGCCACCACATCCAGTCTCAATTCAACCATTTTATGAGTTATTTCCCTCAATTTTTGTGGGTTCCCAATGTGTATTCAAATATAAAACTCTTTGGTTGGTTAATTGGAACCTAATACTGGTGACACTCCCATCAGTTCACATGATTGTGCATCAGCATGCACACAAACACAAGGCGTCTAGGTCCCCACTCTCTATCCCTACTCCACCAGATATATATATGTAATACCTAGTTGGATAATCACTAATCAATGTTGTTCAACATTGAATTGAAACGCAAATAACAGATCAGCATATCCTAGCGAAAGAAGAAAACAGATTACCGATTTACTGCTGCAGAGTTCCTTGGCCTTTTCAACGACCCGGGCAGCGGTCTTCTTCAAATCGGCCTCCACAAAGGGCAAAACCTCGGCCGCTCCTACAATTTCCCGGAATAATAAGAAATTCGCCTCTCAGTCAATAAATCACATATGTAAAATCCCAACTAGGAACACGTAACGAAGTAATTCGTAAACACGCAAAAAGATTCGTGGTGGGTGAGAGTGCTTACCAGGACCGGCAAAGCCGACGGCAGAAGAAGGACTGGGTTTGGCGTGGACGAGGATGAGCTTGAAAGGAGGGTTGGCTGAACAGGGGACGAAGAAGTGATCCAGAGTCCACTCCAGAGCGTACGAACTTTGCTCGCTTTCGTCGATCCCGACCACCATCGGTTGCTTCTCGGCGCTCGCCATTGCAGGGAATCGGTCACTGATCGAGCTTGTTTTTGTTGTCGTTGTCGTTATTGAAGAACTGCGAGTCGACGAAAATGGTCAGCTTTGATTTGATTTTATAGAAGAGACGTGGAGGAAGATGATTGCATTTACGGGAGCATTAAAAGCTGTGGGCGTTACCATATTAGCGTATTAAAATACTTGGTTCGATGATTCGCGTGCGTTCGAAGAGCTTTCTACCACCACCTCAGCTTCATTTCCGATTGATTATTCGAGTGTGTTCCAAAAGCTTTCTGCCAACTCAGCTTCGAGTCACATCCTTTTCTTAATTATTAATACCACAATGACAGAAAAAATTTAATAATTAAAAAGAAAATAACTTCGGCTTAATACGACAATATTAACTTTTGTTTTTGATAATTTTGTGTTGTTTAATGTTCTGGTCGTGGAGCTTATTGGCATATACTCTCCACAACCAGCTGCAAATACCGAGGTCCTAGGGCGCATTCATCAGTTCATATTCTCTCAGATTGATAAACCTAGTTTAGTTTAGATCTCAACTCTTCTCAATTCATTTTAACTTGTCATTATAATTTATTTTATTCAGTAGATAAAAGAGCAGAGTCTTTTATCAAATTCCAACATAAAATATAATAAACAATTTAACTTTTTCAAATCTCAAAGTAATAATAATATTAAAAAATAATATTTTAATAATATTTTATCATCTCAACTCAACTCACTTCAACATCCAAACATAGTCAGTAAGCCCAACACCTCATTTTGATAATAAACTGGTTTGAATAGTAAGTTGAGTTGAGATACTCTGTAAATAATAGTGAGATATTTGAGATGAGATGAGTAAACAATTATTTGAGTTAAAATGTTTTATGGGATTTTGAAAAAGAATATATAAAAAAAGTTAAATAAAAATATTATAAAGTTAAATATTGTTATAATATAATTTTTTAATATAATTTTTATTTTAGGACTTTAAAAAATTGATTTTTTTTTTTTATATTTTGTTTAGAAGTTTGGAAAAGTTATAATGATTAGGTAATGATTAGATGAAAATTAAAAATTATTTGTAATTATGATGTTTGGATATTAAGAAGAGATAAGGGCTTTCATTATCCAAACCACGTCTTAGTGCCACTAAAAGGAATGTGGGAAGCATAGTATTTCAACTCATATTTCAGCTGCTTCTCTGTGTTCAACTCTATAGAATAAATATAGATAGAAGTCACTATTGGGAGCATCCATTTTGCATATATGATGTGGCATCATTTAGACCACGCATCTTCCCAAGTGAGTATTGGGAACAATCAACTAGAAGCAGTCATGCATTGAGTGCAAAGTGTGCACTGCTACAATGACTTCTCTCTAGCATTACTCCAACTCTATATTCCCCCTCTTCTTTTTCTCTTTCTAACACTCATTTTTTCCTGGCAAACAAACAGATTTTGAGCGTTTTCGACTCTCATGCCATCTGCTGCAAGAGGATGGACCATGTAGACAGACTTCTGAAACAAGTAGTTAGGATTTGGGAAGGCATTTCGTCCCATTTCTTTTTGGTCCATTGGGTGTTTGTTGGATCCATGGGCTACAAGACCCGAATATGTTGACAAAAACACCAAAAACCGCCAACATAGAGGTCCTTTATGGGGTGAAAGCTAGGATCGATAAACATCCACTAATTATTTAGCACATCAAACGTCACCCACATCAATTCCCTCAACACGTCATGGGCATCCGAGATAGATCCAAGTTTGATGCATAGGTTTAAGAGTAATGCTAGGTTGCTATAATTTAAAAAATAAAAAATAAAAAAGTCGAATAAATATTTATAACATTGATAATGTAACTCAGTGAGATGAGTCTGCTGTCTCCCTTGAAGAAATTGCCAATATCCTGCTCCACTGGTAACCCTAATCAGACATCCATTTGACTGGTATGGAACATGCACCCTCAACTCCTTATACCATAAATACAATGGCCTTTCTGCGTCTTGATTTTTCAGAATTTTTATACTCCTCTTCCCGACAACCTGAATTTGATGTTTAACATCATCTTTCTCATTCTGATGTTCAATAATAATCTTACACTGAATTGCACTAAAAATCACCTGAATGGTTTCATCTTATTCGCTCATTGTCCAAAAATATGAGATAGGCCATTTTTTTCATAGTTCTTGTTTTGAAACAAATGGTGGATGTGTCAAAAAAAGATTTATATGGAGGATTACTATTACCTCTTTGGAGTGTTTGTTTGTATTACTTTTTTATTTAATCTTATTATTTTTCTTGCTAAAAAAGATTTTTATGGAGGATGTGTCATCAATCACTTGATGGTCACATCATACCAAGCATGTTATTCTAAAAGGTGTGATCATCAAACGGTGTACCCCTTAGAATAACGCTCTCTAACATGATGATGGTTCTCATGAGGGGTGGTGATGTTTAAGGAAATATCAAGAGGCACAACCTTTTGATTTAGTCAAAAAGTTGTGTTACTTCTTAAGGTTGTGACATTTGGATTACTAATAGTTGTGCCCTTTGCTAACCAGTGCATAATGACCTATAAATAGAGATCATTGGTGTACAAATGAATATACTCAATTCTCTTTGTTCATCACTAACTTGTGAGATAAATACTCTCAGAAGAGTATCATCTTGCCAAATTCCACTTCTATTTATTTTTCATTATTCTACAATGTCATCTTCAAGCTTCTTATCGGATCATAATTTCTCTTTCTCTGCCCATGATTATCATGACCAATGTTAGATATAGTTTACAGATGTACAAATAGAATTTATTATAAAAAAAAAAATTACATGAATTAATGCCTAAATTTATATATTTAAGAAAAATATGCAAGATTTACGTACTCTAAAATCGTACAAATCATTTTCGTTATTATCTTATATTTAAACACTTTTCACTTTCTCTTAAATAAGATAAGAAAACGTTATCTTATGCGGCTACGCCTAATGGCATCAGCTCGTACGTCGTCCACCTATGCTTTAGTTCCGGCAGCAATGATGCCTTTTCAACGCCATTGTTAATATACAATGCGTGGAATCATTGATTACTACTACCATTCATCCATTAAGAAAGAAAAAGTGCAACAAAACAATGGGTGTAGACAGAGAAGACCTTTTTTATAGCAAAAGTTTGGACGTAATGATGGCCAAAGTGGGAAATGGGTTGGTATTCGTACTCTCATGTCTAAACATTGAAGTATGGGTATGTTTCAAAACAACCATATTTTGCTGCAAATGAGTTTTTTCATCCTTAATCAAACATACATGAAATAGTTTAAGCGAGATTTAAGTAGTTAACACATGAAATTATTTAAAATGTATAACATTAATTATAAGTGTGATTCAAAATAATAAGATGATTTAAATTGCAGAATTGAATTGCTTATGAGTGAACTCGTATAATAAAAATTGAATGATAAAAGTCAACTCACAAATTGATGTGACTTGATATGATACGTTAGATTGTAAAATTATTTTTATTGTAAAATATACCTAACGTAACATATATATGAAATTATGTCAATTTGTATATTTATTTTTATGAAATCTCTTTGCTGTAACATTTCAAAATTTTACATTTTATGCCGAAGCAATCCTGATGAGCCCGTGCAGTAAATTAATTGGGTTTTTTAGGCAAATAATATAGTAATAATGGCAATAAAGGAATAAAGCCAATTACAACTACAAGAGCCATCGGAGATGCGAGCACTAGAGACTAATGATGGCCAAAGTGGGAAATGGGTTGTTAATTTATGCTCTTAAAGCAATTAATGCTATTGAATTGGTATTTGTCTTGTGCTGCGAATGAGTAAATAATACAAAATATTTTGATGGAAATGGGGTTTTTTTTTTTTTTTTTTTTTTGAAGAAAGAAATGGGTATGTTGAAAGTGGCCAAAATCTAGATTAATTTTAAACTAATGTTAGATATAGTCATAGATTGTGTAAGCGTCGCGTACTCTTTTTTGAAAATGAATTGGATTTACTACTAAAAAATTAAATTTTTTCATGTAAATCTCACATTTACTCTTTTTTTTTTTAAAGAAATATGCGATACTTGCATACTTTATGACTACAGATATCATTTCTCGATCAAACAATACAGTACTTGCACAGTAAATTAGTCTTATAATAGACCTTTATTTCAAGGCAAATCATAAATTAACAATGGATATACAGGGGAAAGCCCAGTTACTACAAGTGCAAGAGCTATTGGAGGTTGCTTTTAAGTGGATTGCCTCACCCTATTGGAATTTGGGTGCATGGTTTCAGTCAAATTCAAATGGGCCACTGATTAATGCAAGTGGAAGGTCATCAGATATTGCAATAAAATTTGATGTACAAAAATCGAATCTGGCTTCTGCTTCTCAGCCTCTCAAAACAGTCAAAAAACTGAGAGTTGGTATATATGTATGAGTATGGGGTGCCATTAATCCATAATCTGAGAGCAATAATTAAAGGTAGCACTAGTTTCCAGCTATATATTAATTGCTTTTAGATTTGGATCATGGCACATGAAAAATGACCGAATATCTTTTTTTTTTCCTTTTTTTTTTTAAATTTTTTCGAATGCTTTTAAAAGAAAAAAAAAGCTACAGAAATATTTTTTTATTCAATTAAAATTTGAGAACTGAACAAAAAATAGATCAAAACACCAAGAAAATTTAATATTCCAATAGTAGTTTTGAATTTATGGAGTAATAATGTACTTGAGTGGGTGGTAGCACGACAAAGCTTAGTGGTCTTACCACTCTCTATTAATAATGATACCCTTTTTATGCTTTTTAAATAGTTATAAATAGAATCTTACTTTTGTTCTATGGTCTGATCTCATTGATCCAAGTTGAAGGAATTTATATATTGACTGCAACGACCAATCATACATTTGGAATATATATATATATATATATATATATATATATTTTTATATAGCAACCATGCATGCATGGCGGCCTTTAATTTTTATTTTCTGGTGTCTCATTGATAATGAGATTTTGAAGCCAAGCTATCCTGGTAGAGTAGTAACCACACACATCTTTGGAAATTAATATATATGATGATCTTCATTAAAAAATAAAATATTAAAAAAAAATTTATATATATATATATATATGAGAGTACGTGACTTGTGACAGCTTCCACTATTCACCTGCCTTCACATGAATCATATATTCCATTGGAAAAAACACCAAGTAATTAATTGCAGAAACCAATATCGATCATGCATGCAGCCCATGACCGATGGCGATGCATATTCACCGGCCACCAGTACCATCCACTTATCCTTCATTTCAAAAGTGCATCATGTTGACTTGATTTCTCTCGCTCTCTCTCTCGGCTAGGGTGCAAAAGCAAAAATATTGCATGCATTTCTGTCTCCTTTCAACATGAGTACTGTAGTTAGGAAAACAGAAAATCCAGGTGGGGTTGGCGAATAGCACAATAAGGAAACAAAAATAAAAAAATAAAAAAAAAAATTCGATTTTATGTTGGACATTATCATATCAATCGTGGATTTTAAGTACTATCCTACTGCAATTCTTCTAGTCACAGGCAGTTTTGTGTACCAACGCAGGCCACTCAATTTTTAGATCCCTTCATCTCTCTCAAATTCTACTTCAAATCTCTTCTTCTAACCTTTAATCGAGACTCTATAAAGAACTATTATTCATTATCAAATCAAACAGTAAGTAAGAGATTGGCCGAAGAACTAACAAATTTGAACTAGATACTCATAAGCCTGACAATTTGAAAGCTACATATTACGAGTTAATATCTCATATGAGAAAAAAAAGTGATTAAGCACCTCTGATATTTGGAGTAAGAAAAAAATTACACACAATCATGTTTATACGGAAAATTTAATAGTAAATCGTTCATCTATAATTATTTTTTCATTTATAGAAGACTTGTGCTCTTTGTAACCATGTCTTGTATTTATTTTTTATGGTAAAACATAGTACATATAAATTGATGAAAAGGAAGGAATAGGGAAGAGGCTGGGCAACAAAGGTGGGGATCTCGTCCATATACTTGTCGGGTTTTCCAGAGTGCAAGATCCTTGTATACCCACCCATCTCAGAGTGGGGACTGTCCTTAAATTTCTTGAACCAGTAGTACATGATCCTGCACTGTCAAGTGTTGTAGACGGAGTCCGAGGCCGTGTGGAACAGACGCCCGAGACTTTTTGAACCAACCTCACCTCTTGATCTGTCCACCGGCATCTTGATGATGGGGTCGACAGATATTCTCAGTGAAGAGGAGCGAAATAACCCAGGGACTTCGAGCTTGAAAGGTTGATGCGCGAAACTGCCTTCAAGTTCAAGTACAGTCTTTCCATAGAATTTCATCTCCTGCCTCTTTAACACACACCATTTCCTTAATCCAGCTGCATTCCATGTCATCTTTCGTGCGCGGTTGGTGCGCATAACAGCCTTCAAGTAGAGTTTTCCATCCTACTATATCTGTACTCCTTTTTTGGGTTGCTTGCTACCAATATGAAAAACATTTTGGGCAACTTTGTTTCGATGAATTAGCCATTAGAAGTTCAATAGTTGGAGACCGTCTCAATGGAGTCGCTGCTAAGTTAACGAGAAAAAATAGATTTAATCATTTATATTTATTTTAACACTCTATTCATTTATATGCCAAACTCTTCGTCAATAAATGAGCAACGGTAGAGTGTTATAAAGTCATAATTTAAACCAGAACCTCTACTATAATATTATATAAAATCACAACTTGTCATAAAAATTTAAACTAATTTTTTTTTCTTTTTAAGATTAAATAATAATAAAATAATAAAAGGATTTTTCATTATTAATCTCCAAATAGATAATAGATGATGATCGTAATTTGAGGACACTGAGGTGCATTGCTTTTTATTTAATTATTTTAACCAAATGGTTAAAAATCTAATTGAGGGAGACCAATGAGAATGCAGACGACAGCTCTACGTGCATCCAGGTGGTATCTGACTCACTAGAGGCTCATAGTCATAATGGCTTCTTGCGTATCGTAACCGTCTACGCTTTGCTAGTTTGCTGTGACCCACCAGACAAGTAAATTACAAAGAAAAGTCTCACCAACCGACCAAAATGAATTTCCTACTTAACGCGTGGCAATGTATCCCATTTTGCGTCGTTGATCCACACTTCTCTCGTTTTAAATACAGGTTTTCATTTTGGATAACATTGAAACCAAACGGCTATATAGGTCTTCATAGTTTCCAAACGTAAAATGCTAGGAAAACGGACGAATTCACATCAAAGAAAAAAAAAATGCTCATATTTGACTGTTAGAACCCAGCCGTTAAGAATTAAAGGTTTTAGAATTTTTTAATATTAATTTAGTTAAATGATCAAAACATCCCATCATACTTTTAAATTCAATGTTAACATTGATCGGCTTACTCTATCGACACTGATCCTATAGCAATAACTGCTGTACATTATACCCAATGACCCATCCTCGGAACGCATCCTCTGGATAACAAGCATTTCCATTATAACATTGAATGAGTTCAGATATATAGGTTTGGATATAAAAAAATATTTAATTTCATCTCATTTTATCATTATAATTTTTTTTAATTTTTATACAAAATATAATAAATAATTTAATTTTTTTAAATAACAAAATAATATTAATATTAAAAAAATATTTTAATAATATTTTATTTAAATTTTAATTTTTATTTAAAATTATTTCATCTTATTTTATCTTCCAATCTGAACTCCGTCTTACTGTTTATTACACAGGTCGTTGAAGTGTCCAATGAACAGATAAATCCGCGCGTGAGAATGCAAAGACGAGGATGATGCAATGCTTTTAAAGTTTTAAGCTTATCTCGTTGATTAGCAGTGAGCCATAAGAGAAGCACCTAGAAAATGCTGTTTGGACATCGCCGTCATACTCACGTGGCACGGAACCGTGGGGATGACTTTCCTCGTGAGCGTACATTTGCTTTTATCTCTTCCATCCTGTGAAAACATGTACTAATGATAGCTAGGGAGAGTACCTGCGCCCTTTATATCTTGAGGATTGCTAGTCATCAAAATGGGTCCGAATAAGGATTTTGAACAGTGTATTTTTTTTTTTAATGTATTTTTTTAATTATCATAAATATTTTTAAAAAAATAAAAAATTTACAATATCACTAAAAAATACTTTCTTAATCACTAAATAAAAAATCATTCGGGACACAAATTCGAGACCAATTTTCAGGATCAAAGTATTTTTCTTATATCTTTTTCAACCCTTTTCAGATTCATAACCTATATGCAGGCAGCAACTTAAATGGGTTTAGAGTGAATGAATTAAAAAAAAAATGTACTAATGATAGCTGGAAGAGAACCAGTAACTGTTGTACATTGTAGCCAACGTATTTCTTCATGATTTGTCTTTACTTTTGGTTAACTAATACATTTTCATTTTGAGAAAAGCTTGAGACCGGATGTATTCATACTCGATGGCAAAAAAAAAAAAAACACATATAGTAATGATAGCTAGGGAGAGAACCAGTAACTGTTGTACATTATAGCCAACGTATTTCTTCATACTTTGTCTTTACTTTTGGTTAACTAATACATTTCATTTGAGAAAAGCTTGAGGCCGGATGTCTTCACACTCGTCCGCATCAAGGCTTCCATCGATGTCGTGGGGAGTGGGACTTCCGTCGGGGAGAGGGAGAGAAAGTAGAGGGCTGGCATGACGAACGCAGATGGGGGAAGGAGAAGGAGAGAAAGAAGGAGAGGGTGTCGAGTGTATGCAGGTGTAGAGTTTCTCATCTTAAAATGTCTACTTGACGTTTTGTTAGTAGTTAGTGTGAACATAGGTTTCAAACCCATCCGGTTGATAGCTTTTCTCTATTAATTAAAATACACAACTTATTTTCACCATTTTTTTTTATTAACTCTATCGCATTGTTTAGTTATTTAAAAAGTTGTAAAATGAATAGTATGAATCCCATTAATCTTTAATATACAAATTACGAAAAATTCTACATACCACATTTCTATCTCACATTTATCACACAATAACGAGTAGACAATGTCCATTAACCTTTAAATCTTTTTTTATAAAAAATAAAAATGTCACATTGTATATAATGTGATGAAAGTAAAATGGTAGTGTAGTTTGTAGCATTACTCATAAACTACTACATCTACACTAATAAAAAGGCAAGACGTTGGTTTGTATTCAGAGATGACATAGTTTTGGATGGAAGTTAAAAAAAATATTGTTAGAATATTATTTTTTAATATTATTATTATTTTGAAATTTGAAAAAGTTGAATTAGTTATTATATTTTGTATGAAAATTTGAGAAAATTATAATGATAAGATGAGATGAGATAAAACACTTTTTAAATCCAAACGGAACCTCGTAGATTTGGTAATGATAATATTAAGCTTGACTTAGCAAAAAACTAATTAATAAATTCAACTCAGAACAAAAATGACCGACACATTAGTGTGTATTGTAGTATTTATGTGTATATCAAGCATTTTTCTATATATAAAAAGTTGTATAGAAATCGTTCTCCTAAAGATCTATATTGGGTATATGCATGTATGTTATTTTTAAGAAACCTTATCATTGCTTATTTATATGTAACAAATAGGAAATTTTGCACTGAGAAAATAAAATGTTAAAATTAAAAAATAGACATATTATATGAATTTTATAAAATTTATTGAGTACTTACTATATTATCTAAAATATATAAATTATGTTATGATCTTGAGGGTTAAAGACTTAATCAAATTAGTATCCAACAGTCTTAGAGTTTTTGGATCTATAGTTGGATCTTTAACAATTGGTATCAGAGCAGGAACCACATCATGAATTCAAGTCATGGAGAGAGCGACTTATAAGCTAGATTAAAATACATTGATACTATGCATGAGCATGATGTTAAGTCATTGAATATTGATAGATAAGTGAAGCAGCCGAAAGGAAAAGAGCTATCACTGGATTAGCATTAATAAAGTGGGCGGCCGTGATCGTTGAATTCAGAAGCATGGTGAAATGTTTTGATATTGAGTGTTAAATGTTTAACCAAATTAGTATCCAACAGTCCTAGGACTTTTAGATCAATAGTTGAATTTTTAACAAATTATTAAATAGTCTTAGAGCATAGACACGTAGTAAACTTATCATATTATGTTATTTAAAATTAATATTTATGCAAGTAATTTTAATAGAAGTAACACGTCCCATGCTCCGAGACTAGCAGATAATATTTTGTTTCAAAAATCATTCAGACAACTATAAATATTTTAGGACTTGCTTATGCGTCTTTCTTACTCACTTTAGTTTATAAAATTTAGTCACAAAATTTATAGATAGTCAATTCTCAAACGAAAAATGCTATAGTTTTAATCAAAATTCGAACTTCTTGAAACATGAAAATATCAAGATTTGCCATTGAAAGTCTTGGTAGGATATATAGTTTTAGAACCTTGTACAGTTTAAATGATCAGAAACTTTCAGTCTATTTTTGCAATGAATGTCTGTCCATATATAATTTCCTTTAACGTATATTAGCACATCTTTCACCTCGTGCCCAAAAAACAACATTACATTTTTAATTATAAAAAGTTATTAAATATTATGAATAGAGTGATAAATACATCCTATCACAAGATGATATGGTATAAGAATTATGATATTTTATGATATATATATATATATATATAATATATATCTATCATGGAAAATGATAATTGAACAGATAAAAGTTACCGTTAAAAGTGATCGATTGAATTTTTTAATTTTTTAATTTTTCTCACTTAAATATTAAAGAAGTGACTATTAGTAAATTGATATTTTTTATTTTTTAAAAATATTTAAATATATATAAAAAATGATTGAAATAAAAGGAAAAAAAATGTATTTACATTTATCAGTCAAACTTTATCGATTCATTATCGGTCTCAATAGCATTACCCATATATCATACAAGTACTATAGTCTCATAAAAAATATCTTTACAACTAGAGTATTAGTAGATACGATGTCTTTTTTGAACGTAAGTTACGGACAAACTCTTGGAAAAAAATAAGATATATAATAAATAAATAAAAATAAAAGACCTTTTTTTTATTTATAAATTTGCATCCCCTCCTACCCAAATCATTTTCCTATAACAACTCACGGTAAAATGTGGGTTAAGTTAAAACGAGAAACTTCCGTAAATTGACTTTTTCTCTGTGATTTATTCCTTGGCCTTTAAATGCTTTGTCACTTGGCCCAGACTCAAACCGTTGCGTATCATCCCACAGAGAGAGAGAGCGAACCACCTGAAGGGGCAGAGAGCGTCAGACAAAAACTGAAGGATTCACTTTCAGACTTAGTTGGGTTATGTTCATCTTACCAAGCTCAATCTTGATTTACCACCTTTTGTTTTTCGTTTTTTGAACTATGTGAAACATTGATCTTGAAGAAAGCAAGAGAACGAATTACAGTGTTTGGTGAAAGATGAAGTTTTGTAAAAAATACCAGGAGTACATGCAAGGCCAGGATAAAAAACTGCCTGGGCTTGGCTTCAAGAAGCTAAAGAAGATGTTGAAGAATTGCCGGAGCGATCTTCAGTCTGGCAATGGCATTGACGGGGTCCATGACAGCCAAACATGTCCTGACCATTGCCCGGGTAATTTGAAAAACAACCAACAGTTTTAAATATTTTTCTCATATTTTCTAGTTTGTTTGGGTTCTTGCGCAGTTCCCTAATCTAGATTGGCTTTCTGGTAAATCTGTTGGATTTTGTTATGTGCTCAGATCAAGTAATTTTTACTCGCTCTCTCTTTTATTTTTTTATTTTTTCCTTATTGAAGGAATTTTACCAATGTTATCTGTTGCAAATGTTTTGTCTGAAATAATTCCAGTAACACTTTTTTTCCTGCTTTTTTTTTTTTTTAGATCAAACCCAAATGATGTATGATTGAATGATTCCTTGGTTCTATTTGATGCATCTTCAACGTTTTCTTCACGATCTCTTTCTCTGTCTCGATGCTCTTTTTTTATAGATCCTTTATAACTCATACTACCAAACTCAATCATGAAAAGTAGCTTTATTTTTCCATTTCAAAGCTATTTTGAAGGTAATAGATATTTTGGAGCCGAGTTATCAGAACAATAATCGATTGCAGTAGACATCGAGACGATACCTGCAGACTCTAACGTAGTCCCCGTTTGGATAGGGAGGTGAAATGAGATAGATTTAGATGAAAGTTGAATAAAATATTGTTAGAATATTATTTTTTAATATTATTATTGTTTTATGATTTGAAAAAATTGAATTGCTTATTATATTTTATGTGGAAATTTAAAAAAATTGTAACGATGAGATGAGATGAAATGAAATCATTTCTGTATCCAAACGGCCGTAATCTAATTTTGACATATTACCTTCTGTTCTTTTACCTTCGTCTGTAGGGGGGGGAGTTTTTCGTCGTAATGAAAGCAGTGGTACTTTGTATGTTATAATTCTGCAATTATCATGTTCATTCTCATTGCATTTGAAATGAGACTTGGTTAATTTTTTTTTTCTTTTACTGAGGATTGAGCCTAGTGCCATGATATGATGCCAATAGCTTCTGTTTTTGTATCATTTTGGTAGATTACCACTGATCTAGATTTCGAGATAAAAAATACAATATACTGGAGAAGAACTTTAAGCGTTTAGATTGTTCTATCCGATGTGTGTAGTGTGCGATGGAACGTTCTTTCCTTCTCTTCTCAAGGAAATGTCTGCAGTAGTAGGTTGCTTCAATGAGCGTGCACAGAAATTGCTTGAGCTGCATCTTGCTTCTGGCTTTCGGAAGTACATTATTTGGTTCAAAGGCAAGCTACAAAAGAATCATGGCACCTTAATCCAAGAAGGAAAGGACCTTGTTACTTATGCACTGATCAATGCCATTGCAATAAGAAAAATTCTGAAGAAATATGATAAAGTATATCTATCCCACTTTTTGAAATGAGTGTTAACCACACGATTTGATAATATTTGGTTTTCCTTTTATGAATTTGCTTGAATTTTTTTCATCTTGACCTCAGATTCATTACTCTAAGCAAGGTCAGGCCTTCAAGTCACAAGCACAAAGCATGCATATTGAAATTCTTCAGAGTCCCTGGCTCTGTGAGCTCATGGCTTTCCACATCAATCTAAGGGAAAGCAAGATCAAATCTAGGAAGGCACCAACATTGTTTGAGGGCTGCAACCTCACATTTAATGATGGCAAACCATCACTTACTTGTGAGCTCTTTGATTCAGTCAAAGTTGATATTGATTTGACTTGTTCTATATGCTTGGTAAGTTCCAGCTTTCATTTTGCTGAGGTCTTGTGCAAACTAAACTACATTAAGGACATTGATGGAATCTCTGGGCTTTGTGGATGTGCATGGTACATGTTCGTGTGCAAATAGGACATCTAATAACATAAAACATCCACTTGCAGAACTAAAAGATCTATTGAGATTGGTCTAGAAATGACAAAAAAGAATCATAAAATTGCTTGACCACAATCTAGTTTCTAATTTCACTCTAGACCTTGCATATGGTCAGTTTTTAGAAGTCAGGCTTCCATAGTCTGGATCTGCTCTCTCCAATAGTATTCAAGAATCATATTTTATCAGTATAAAACATAGAGCACTTCAGATTCTAGGACCATAGATATTATCTGTTTGCCAATCTAAATAATAAGCGCAATTATTGACTCTGTCTTGATGGTACTTCATTGAGTTCACCTCCATTGACCGTTATTCGATTGTTAAATTTTTTTTTTCTTCTTTGGTAACAGGATACAGTCTTTGATGCGGTTTCCCTCACATGTGGCCATATATTCTGCTACATGTGTGCTTGCTCGGCCGCAGGAGTGACTATTGTGGATGGACTGAAGGCAGCAGAGTCTAAAGCCAAATGCCCTCTTTGCCGAGAGGTAAGTTACCATATTTCAATCTCTTAGATTGTGGGACAGCTCTCTCTGTTGATGATAATGTCGTCGCAGGGTGACAAGATGCAGATATGTATTGAGTAGTTCTTTCGTTTCACCAGGAGAAAAAATAAAAAATAAAAAATAAAACAGAACTGAACATATAGAATTTACACAATCTTCATCTTTTTGGCTTCTCTGCCTCAAGTGCTATAAAAATATAAACTCTTCACCTTTTGGCAATACATGGTAATTCCTTTCTGTTGATTTGCAGGCCAGAGTTTATGAAGGTGCTGTACACCTGGACGAGCTTAATATTCTATTGAGCAGAAGGTATAGGCCATTTGGAAGTTAAACCTTATGTTTAAGAAGACATTTGAATCAGAATTAATAGAAAGAATAAATGAAAAACTGAACACGCATATATTGAACAGCTGCAGGGAATACTGGGAGGAGCGGCTTCAGACAGAAAGAATAGAGAGGCTTCGGCAGTCGAAAGAGCACTGGGAGAACCAATGTCGGGCGTTTATGGGGGTTTAATTAGGCAATTTCATTCCTAGTGCTAGATATAGAATCAGCATCAACGATGCATCCTGTTTGTGTTTATTTTCTTCTTTCTTTTTCTTTTTGTATAGTCCGTTTGTTTCAACTCAGTATATATAACAGTGATTTGATTGATTGCAACTGTTTGTATGGATGGTTGCTATGTTTTACTTGTTACAATCATTTGATGCCATGTCAATGAACGTTGAAAGAATGACAGTTGGAAATTATTTTCGAGAAAACATATCACGCCAAAGCAAACAGTGACGATGATTCATTGATACGGTGGATTACAGAGCGACAGAAGATTTTAGATGGAATGATAAAAAGGAATTAAACCAGTGGTCCTTAATTTACTTCTTCGTCATCAAGCCCAAGCTCAGTATATATTACTTTTGGCCCTTTTTATCCGAAAGTAGCACAAAAGGTTCACTTCTTTCTTCTTCCAAGTCAAAAGTGCAACTTTCTTTGCAAGTTTTGGATCAATATTACCAGCTCCTAGTCTTATCAAGCCACTCATGTTTGCATTACAAAATAGAGGAGACCCTGAGAATTCCAAACCACCCCCCCCCCCCCCCCCCCCCGGACTTCCGTGTAGGTAAGACAGGCCACCGGAGGATGGATTCGAAAGGCCCATCATCATCCACACACAGGGTGCGAACAGAGAGACTGATAATCATCTACCCTTGAGCTAAGTTCCTTTAATTTTTAAGTAACAATAGACTTGCATAAATCAGCATACAACAAATTGAGATTCCAAACAAAGTACTGTAGTTCCAAGGGATCAAAAGGCATCCCGGCACCAAACAAAGCCATTCTCAACTAGAAACTATCAATGGATTCCTATCTTTATGCATGTGATACCTTTTGCAAAGTTTCTCCAGAGTTGCAACTGAATGCTGCATGGCATTTAGCTTTGTATCCATGAACATCCTCTACAGCACATTAAAAAAAAACGATTAAGTACTAATTTCACGAACTTGAGACAAAAAAAAAAAAAAAAAATTTGCCAATGGTCTTGCAAGGTAACAGCATTAGCCATCCTTTCTCAAGAGGTATATCCACTGCTCAAGTCCCCATAACCCCAAACCCCCCTTATAAAAAGAAATCTAAACTTTTATTCTACCTCGTAATCGTCTCCATATTTCTCAATCAGCCGACCTATATGAAGACGCTGCATTGATGTCAATGGTTGTGGAGGTGCGGATTCCCCATCTCTTCGCTGCTTTCCCAGTGCTGTTTTCAAATCTTTGTGGCCAAAAGAGAAGTCATGGAATCAGCCATTATCAAAGACTGCTCAAATGGATCATGTCCTTTCAGTACGGACAAACTTGAACATCTATAACAGAACTTCCATGAAAAGAGCTGTGCATTTACATGTACAATATAAATATAGCTAACAATCTAAACTGAAAACTTCCTGAAAGATCAAATTGATGGATCTCTTTGACCAACGGACCTTCCTTTTTTTATAGGTAATCAAGAAGTTTTATTCATTAGAAAATAGGAAAATAGGCATAGCCCAACTACAAACTGATCTCTAGAAGAGACTAATATAATGGGTCTAGTGTTAAGCTTTTTGGTATTAAGACTTCACTTGCACAATTGTTTGAGGATTGCATTCACTTTAGGCAGATACAAGGGAAGTTTTCCTTCATCTAGACCATTTAGGCTTCTAACAAGTGCGATTCTTTATATTCTTTCCCATCAACTAGATGGAGAGTGGATGCTGAATTCAAACAGTTTCTTTAAAAGCTAAAACTTGCGTGTCTTATATTTAATGATCGTAGGGATTTATCAGTTTCTTGTTAGGCTGTTAAATTTTAGACATTTTATGGGTATATCCTAAGGTTTTATCACTTTTTTGGAAGGATGTTAGCTTCTGGGATTTATGGATGCCTGGATCCATATTCTTTGCTATTTTATACTAACATCTCGAATTTTAAGATACCTTGATTCATAAGAAGGGATTTTTTTTACTTGCCCCAACATGTATGCATGGTAGGAACGACATGATTAAAAAGTCCTACGTCTTGTAACAATAACAAATTTGCAAGGAAATGTTAAATAGGGACAGAGCCTTATGTAGGTCTGGGAGGAACACAATGAAAGTAGCATTCCTCCAATATGGCAAATGCGATCAAGCAAATGAGTTATACTATATACTTCGCTCTACTGTATTAAAGTGGTACAGTCCATTGACCCTTGGACAAACTATTGTTTTCCTAAAAGTAAAATATAAGGGTTGATGGACATTGTCATGTCAACGCATTAGCATAGGTGTAGTATGTAGTATTTCTTTAAAGAAACATTGGCCTTTGCAACTCATACTCTCAAATTCACAGGTCATATATGACCATTTTCCCATCATACTGAACTTTTTTATTTCTAAAAAGGTCTATATTTCTTATAAAAAAAAAGAAAGAAAGAAAGGTCTGTATTCTTACAAAAAAAAGCTCCATATAAAAGAAAAGGTTATATTGCATGACAAAAGGCAAGTCAGAAGGCAATTAATACAAGATTTCCTGTTCTGAATCAGGACAAATTTAGTATTTAAACAGAAAATTTATACAGGAAAAAATGTAAAATATAGCACCCAGTATATATCATTCAGAACCCAGAATCCAACATCCTACACGAAAATTAAACTAACAGTCTGCCGAGAGATCGATAGACCTAGAAAAGAAAATAAGACATTTTTAGTACAGTCCAGTCCAATTGAAAGGCTATATATCTTCAATTAGTGTCTTTCACTGGTCAGACTTCCCAGTAAAGGGAAATGAAGCATAATGATCAGCACAGTTAGAAAATTAAATAAACAATAAACAATCCCTCAAATTTGGAAATTTATCACAGATTCAAACAGAAGCCAGAAATCATCGCCGTAGGAAAAAAAATGAAAATCAAAAGGGATAAAGAACAGACCGTCCTCCTCGAGGTCGCTACCGGAATCGATCGGATCGAGCTCCGAGGAGGCAGTTTCAGGTCCATCGGACGTCTGAGGGACCTGGAGAGAGTCGCTTTCGATGATGTGAGAGGTGCGGGATCGGACGCCAAGCATGTTAGGGTTGGAAAGGACGCCGAAAGACTTGTAGTTATGGATGACGCTGGCCTTGTCGTCCCACTTGAGGTCTTGCGGAAGCAAGGAGCTGAGCTTCGGAGGAAGAGAGAATGCCGGCTTGAATACGTTAGGTTTTCTTTTCGGTAGTCCCACCCGCACCTTCGGCTTCAACTTCTTGTACTTTCTACGTGACCCCCCCATCCTCTCTCTCGGCCTCTGTGGTTTCTCTGGACAGGAGAAGAGTAGGGTTTAAGGGCTGAAGAACTTATGGTAAGAAAACAAGTCCGAAACGTTGCGTTTAATATTTATGTGCAAGTTTAGATCAAGCAGTTCTTTTTATGGAATAAAAATAAAAATAAAATGTTGTAGTGGGGGGTCTCTCCATAGATAATGTTACCTTAATTATTTTTTATTTGGCTGTATCTAATCTTATTTTCATTTATTTATTTTTATCGCATCAAGATCATCATTATGTTATTTATTTATTTTTTTCATTTAACAAGTATAGTGTCTTACATGATAAATAAATGTTTTTGCATATCAAAATAATATTTCAATATTTACTTTAATAAATAAAAAAACAAATATGACATACAGTGTATTAGAAAAATTCTTTTCATCAGCAACTATTCACCACCCCACACCTTACATCCTATAAAAAACACATTCATACCCTATGAAAAACACCATCACACCCTATGAAAGTTATAAGTCTGAGGTGTGAGAATAAATAATGGTTGATTCATAGTAAATCTCCTTTTTTTTAAAATATTGTAAGACATTATATTATTTTCAATAATTTATTTAAAAATTATAAAGAAATAAAAACATCCCAAGGGTGGTGGTTATCCCCACCTCTTAAATGGGATGAATCTACCTTTTCTCGGACAGGCTGATGGCAGATCCACCCTATGAAGGGTGGTGGCCGCCGGCCCGCCGGCCATCCCTAACTCCAAGCACTCCTCTCGAGTGGCCGGACCATTCTTTGAAGGCCGAACAATCACCTTCCAAAGCCTTTTTTTTAATCTACAATATTTCAAAAGAATTATTTTTTAATTATTTTTATTTTTCAATACTTGATTCCTTGTGATTATCCAAATGGTGGTGTAAAGGATATTTTTTATAAGAAATCTTAATAGAGGTTATGAGGTTGAACCTCAATTGGCAAAATTTGGAGATGAGAATGAGATTCATGTCATTTGCCTCTAGAGTCTAGACCCCACATGAAGAGCTCCCTCAACATGTATAAGAGATCTAATATGTAAAGTAAAACTGGTCCATAAATGGTTCATATCTCGTTTGGGAAGCAAGAGTCCCCATAGGCATCAACCATGCAGCATTAATTGTGTCAAACGGAGCAAAAACTATGGGGCATCAATAGTTTTTCATCAGTCAATTTATCTTAACGACTTGATTGTTACCTTGAATAACAGCACTAATATTGAGCTGCCTATAACTTTCATATGCTTTCTACAATTCAATTGCAATTGCATTTAGAGGGATTGCAAATAGTGGGGCGTTAATACAAAAGACCCTGTGCATTAAAAAAAAAAAAAAACAATGAAAAGAGTAATCAGCTACCTAGTAAGGGAATTCTGTCATGGGATCTGATGGTTTCACCAAGACTAGCAGCAGTTGGATAGGAAAGGAGACTGACTAGGGTTGTCTTACAACCCAGATGAGCGGTTGGCATACTCTTGAACCAATGCCCCAAAGAGTGATCGCCTTTCGAGCAGACGAGATGGTTTATCAAATTCCTTTGCCCATCCTGTCAAGAAGTAGAAAGAGAAGGGGCATAGCATAAGCTTCAAACTTCATTTGGTAAGCAATGCCAAGCAGTATCAGGCAAATCCTATAAATTATGAAGTCAACATGCAGCTTAAGCCATATGGAAGGAACAAAAACTTTCTTGTTTCCAAGGAAAACGATTTGGGCCCGCTCTTGTTGGTGAGCTAGTTCACTAGGGATGTGCATAAAGGGTATTGATAAAACGTGCATAGTCAGCCTATTCTTGGTATTCAGCATTCAAAATCACAGTGGCAGAGAGAAAGAATGACTTTATTTACATTGGAAGAACATTTGTTTCCAACATATATCAATCTTCCTGTTCCAACAAACCTATAGTGTGTTATGAATCCAAATAAGGTACAAAATCAATTATTATTGGTAGCATATTTCAATTAGCTTCATGTAAGCAATTCATTGTATTATTTCCACATTCTTGTGCGGTTGAAAGAAAATAATTTTCATAAAGAGATTTGAACCATATCAAGCTGTCTATTGTAAAAGGGTTTCTCTATGTAAGAGCCCAATGCATGTTGAATAAAAACTGTCAAGCAAAATTTATCAATTATGATTTTCATCATGTATGAAAATTTGGAAGTCCTCAAAGTAGCCATCCACTTTTATTTTTCCTCCCATCTTATTTCGAAAACAAGTCATCAATCCTCTAGCACCACCGGGTGTATACCATAATGTGAGATCTGGACCATTCTGGATGTAAATTTCGCTAAACTGGTCATATGCTAAGTGAGTTGATGCTGCCACTAAAATGAAACTTCCTTTTGGAATAATAATATTTCTTTTGCCCAGAAATTTTTTCATGACCTAGCTATAAAGATGTAGACTCTGATACATTGAAAGGAAAATGTAGATCACAATAACCTCTAACCTATGCAAATGCATAATCATTTCATGGAAACAAAGAAAAGAGAGAAACACAGACCTGCATCTATTACTAAAACCCTATCACAGTCCATGACTGTGGGTATTCGGTGAGCAATGCTGATAATTGTACAGGATGCAAAGTCCTCCCGGATGATCTTCTGAATTACAGCATCAGTCTGGGAATCAACAGAAGCAGTGGCTTCATCCATGAACAAGACTTTGCTATGCTTAAGCATAACCCTGCCCAAACAAAGAAGCTGTCTTTGTCCCACACTCCAATTGTCCCCATCATCAGCCACTAAGGAGTCCAATATTATGGAAATGGTCAGTTGCGGATTGATACTTCTTTTGGAAGAGCATACTGCAAAAAATGGCAAGTCACTTACCTAAAGAATCGAGCTTATCAGGTTTTGCAACCACCGCATCTTTAAGTTGGCAACGCTCCAGGCTCTGCAAAAGTAATAAGCCCTCAGCTCTGCAAACAGATGATATATGCAAACTTTTGTACATATGGTTCTTAAAAGTATGCCATGCCAGAAATGCTATAGTGTGCTAAATATATTACTCCATCAATGTTAATGAAAAATCACATGTGAAAAAAAAAAAGGAACTGCTACATGGGTCCAAAAACATAATCAGGCCCATTAGAGCAATAATTGATACAGAAGTGGTATTTTAACTAATTTAAAAACAAATGTTTGTTAGGATAAGCATCTCTCCTGCCAGCATAAAACTCTTGACAATAATCTGAAAATAACAGAGGTAAGTTTACCTTCCATATCTTGTCATCTGAATACTGTCCAATTGGATCCATGTTGCTTCTCACTGTCCCTTCAAAAAGAACAGGTTCTTGAGGAATGATACCAAACCGAGACCTAAGATCATGAAGCCCAAGCATGCAAATGTCAAGGCCATCTATAACGATTTTCCCTCCCGAAGGTTCAACCAGCCTAAAGAAAACCTGGATCAAAGTTGACTTCCCACTTCCTGTTCGACCAACGACCCCAATCTTTTCTCCCCCACGAATGCTTAGAGTAATCCCTTTCAGAACTAGAGGAGTGTTTGGACGATATCTAACCTGCATGCCAAAGATGCAGGGTATTATTAGCATAGATGTTATTATTAACTAATATTAACTTGTTTTATGTTTGAAAGCATAAGATTCCTCTAAATTTTACCAGAGGTAAAAAAATCTAGTTAAATACTTTCTTTTGATTTACGTGTTAGCATCAGGCCATCTTTCCATCAAATTCTAACCACAGAATACTGATTTTGATAATTTAGGAATTTGAAGACATGAAGTTCAATTTGTTTTTTTTTTTCTGAGCAAGACAAAAGTAATATCAACTAAGGGATAATACAATAGCGTAGGAGGGAAACTCTAACAAATACCACATGAAGTTCAATTTAATTATCAAAACATAAAAACCTAAGGGAAAATTACACTCCTTTACACACCTAAACTACCACCGCTTTTGCAAGATGCACCATAAACCACCAAAATTCGCAATTTTTAAGGTAAACTACCAAATCAAATTTTGGAAATTTTCATTGATTTTAATGGTCAGATTTTAATCAACAGTCAAAATTGTTAAATTTGTAGTTTAGGGTGCAAAATACTAGTCTGATAGTTTAGGATGGAAATTGAAAAAATGGTAGTAGTTTGAGGGTGCAAAATATAATTTTCCCTAGAACAGAAATATTTGAAGGCCACTTACCCGCAAGTCTTTGAGGTCAATATTTCCATGGGTGGGCCAGTTTGGAGGAGGAAGACGGTCTTTGATTTCCCATGATGCTTCTGATGGAATATTGGTGAATTGCTTTATTCTCTCAACAGACACCATTCTGTTTTCCACGAAGCAGCTCATATATATGGCCCAAAACAACACGGCGTTTAGGGACAATCCATAAGAAAGAGATAAACCAACATTTTCTGCATAATTTAGAGGAAATGAATGAGTCAACTTTTCTGTAATGTCATGTCAGTACATTAAATGTGTAAAATTTGATGGTCTTAGAATAAAGAAAGGAAAAAAAAATAGATTTTATGGTACGCCGCAATATCATTCATATACTGGAAGAGCTCATACATTGAAAACACTACACATATCGTGAATCTTGATTTTAGCAAAACCCATAAACAAAACCCAAAAGAATATTAAGAGTCCATAGATCATATGAGAGATTTCAAGATATTGAATTCAAGAATTCTCATTTACCAATAACAAGACAGTGACAAATCTTTTGTAAAGCCGAGTTTACCAAAACCCATAAGGAAAGCCCAAAATGATGTTAAGAAGCCATAGATTATCTGATACATTTGATATTGAATATGGAAATTCTTATTCACCAAAAACAAAAACCAAAAAAACAACAAGAGGCAGTGACAAATCATTTGCGATTGATCCTTTGTATAAATGTCTGGCATCTCATATAATCAAATTACCATTAATTATTGCTAATGCTCATACCTGGCCTTATGACACTGCTAGGTAGCAGGATCATGAACATAGTAGAAATGCAGAGGATGAAGCTCCCAAGCAGTTCTAAACGGAAACCCAGCCACTCATTGGATCCATTGTTATGGAAATCCATACGTAAGTTGGCATTAACACGCTTGACATTCTCCCCACAAAACTCCTCCTGCTTCCTGAATGAGCGGATGGTTACAACACCAGAGATACTTTCTGAGAAATGATGGATAACAGGTGCTTTTGTGATAGAGTCAAGGCGGGTTAATTCACGTGATGATGCAAGATAGTACCCCTGAACCACAAGATAGGGAAATCATCAACATCACTTTACATGATCTCATTTCTTTCAAACAAGTTGGGTTCCGATTATTATTGAAACTTTAGCTGTAAAACAACCAAATATATAGTTGCTTTTTCTTTGTATAAATAAAGGGACCCTATTAAGCATCGATATGCCAAGGTTCAAAGTTGTTCAGAACGAATAATAGTATGTATGTCCTGGGCTCTGGTTCACCACTCATTAAACCTTCTGGCTAATGGAATTCTATTAGGTGACCACCTATGGAGGCATATGACATGTTTAATAATTTGTCGCTTTAATGTGAGATTACAATAGCAACAGCAACAAATCGTAATAACACAATACAAGGAGGGCCCATACCCGATACCAGACATTCAGCCATGCAAGCGGAATCAATAAGAATACCGTGGGCCAAGAATACTGGCACGTGATGATGAAGATGCTGATCACTGTGATGTACATGGAAACTGTTAAGCTCATAAAAAAGGGGAGGAAGAGGTCAATGTTCGTCTGATCAGTTGACGCCTGCAGGAAGGAAAAATAAGAAATTAAAACTTCATCAATCTACACAACTTCACATGAAAAATGAAACCTCAAACGCTAAAAAAACCATCTTATTCAGAATTCTTACCCGACTTAGAATTCTTCCCGAAGGTGTAGTGTCAAAAAATGACATGGGAGCATGCAAGAGACTGTGCAGAATTTGCACAAAGAAAATTTGGGCTGTCTTAAGCCCCACAAATGTAACAGAAAAGGCCCTTATCAGTATCAACACAAACGAGACAACCGCAATAATTGCATAGACGGAAATGAACAAAGAAGGGTTGAATGACATAGCACGCTCTTCTGAAGTTTCGAATGCCAACCAATAATCACCCGCCATCAGAGATACTTGCCAAAGTAGAGACATCACCAGCACTGCAGCCACACCCCACCACCCAAAAGCCTCAGTGCAGTAAAGTTTATAAACATGCAAGCTCACTTTGCCAGTTTCTCTCTCCTCCTCTTTGATGAGCTTGGATGTCCCCTTATCAGAGTTTGGCTGATCAACAGACTTGCTTTCGCCATTGGCTGAGGTTTGAGTTGATTTTGGTAATTTGGGGGAATTTTCACCAGGCATTGTGGTGCCCACCTCAACAAGTTCCATGGACGTGTCATGGGCAGCAACAAGCGCTGTGAAATCCATGCCAGAATCTAGTAAATCATTGTACTTTCCCGATTGGACTACCATGCCATCTCTCATAACCTGATATCAGAAAGCAAAAGTGAGAAACAAACTCACTAACAGATGTGTGTTACTGTGTGAGTAATAATTGAACAACCAGCAAAAAATAAGTCATAATTACACTTAACAGATAAAAAATTGCACTTACTAAGATAAGATCCACGTTATGCAAGAAATCAACTTGGTGGGTTACAAGCAGAATAGTCTTGCCTTTGAGAGCTCCTCTCACACATTCCTTTGAAAAGGCATGAATACAAAACAGTCAGAAACATTCTGATACCATGGTCTTAAGGAGATCAAAAGAGCCATCTAAATGTAAGTCAAGTCAGTAGCTTCTGAAGTAGAAGTAGCATGTTACAGAAAACACCATTTAAAACAAGCAGTCTGGTTTATAGAAAGTAACGTGCGGCAGCAGTATATGCACTAAACATAGATCTATCATAATATAATACTACCTCAAAAGTTATACTGCATTAACTTTGCTTCAAATGACAAACTATTGTGTCCAGTTGTTTGTGGAATAAAACGAGAATAATTAAGTTTACACAGAAATTCCAAACTAGAAAGAAAGTAAAATTCAATGTGACCTTGAATATTTCTGTTCCAGTATGTGCATCAACAGCGCTAAAGACATCATCAAGAAGATAGATATCACAATCCTGATATACTGCCCGAGCAAGTTGTATTCGCTGCTTTTGGCCACCACTTAAATTGATTCCACGCTCTCCAATCTCAGTCTGATCTCCATACTCCATCATTTCCATGTCTTTTTCCAAGCAACAAACCCTGATGACTTCCCTGTATCTCTCTGTGTCCAGTGGCAAACCGAATAGGATGTTCTCTTGAATGGTGGCATTTTGAATCCATGAAGTTTGAGCTACATAGGCAGTTGTTCCGCAAACCCTGACCTATTTAACCAAAGACATAGAGGTCGGTCAGAGATTCACAAATCAGAACAATTTACCAATTTAAAGTTTTCACTAGCTGTGTTTGATTATGCTTCTACCATGTAAGTATCTACATACAAGTAAAAACTGGATTAATCCCAACCAACATAGAATTCAAATCATGTTTACAGCATACAATGCATAAACATAACATAGACGGGCAGATATAATAGCAGAAAGGCTTTCTCAATGAAACATGCGCACAGCACCTAAATTCATGACAAAGGAAAAAAGAAAAATCTCATACACCCTCCATTAGAATCGATACCTTTCCTGATATTTTGTGCATCTCACCAAGAATTGACGCTAGGAGAGAAGACTTCCCAGATCCCACAGTCCCGACAATAGCTGTAACCTCCGCTTTATTGATCTCCAAATTTATATTTTTCAAGGCTTCCTCTCCATTTTCATCATCCCAGCTAAACACCCCATCCTTAACTTCCACAGCAATTCTACCATCACATCCCTCCTCTCTCTCCACCGAATCGTTCATCAATTCCCTACTCATCATGTACTTATCCAACCTCCCAAGTGATATCATTGCTTGTGAAAGAGAGATCATCGATTGTGGGAATGTCCTAATTGGTTCCTGCAAGATTTTGAATATTGTAGTTGTTGTGAACACTGTCCCTGCATCAAGTGTAACTCCTAAGAAAATTGCAGTAGCAAATGTGAGGGTCGATATCAATAACGGGGTGCTCCACATTACAACAATATTTCCAGAGATCGAGTACATGAACTTGGAAAGCCATCCAAACTCCGATTCACGGAAAGCTTGAATTCTCTTATTGAAGTGTTCCTCCCATGCCTGGAACTTGATTACTCGCATGTAATTAAGCATCTCATTTGTTGCCTTCATTCTGGAATCGCGATTTCTCATCACATTGAATTGGAACCGGTTATTCCTCCGAGTACCGAATATAATAAATACCATAACACCAAGAATTCCAAAAACTGCTGTAATTACCGAAGCGCCAAGGTAGTTGTACAGGAGTACCAAGGCCACAGCAACTTGCAAAGGCACTAACCATATGGAATGCAGCTGTAGCATCATATCAGACAGCTGCTGAGCATCAACAGCCATGTAATTCACTATTTGTCCAACTCCATGAGCCTGCCGAGCAGAACCTGTCAACCTCAGACCCTTTTTGTACAAAGAAGTGATAAGAGTGGATCGAATGAGCATTCCAAGCTTCTGAGAATTGAAGTTAAATTGGTGAGTCGAGAGAACTTCAACAAATTTTGCAGCAAGGAGAATCAATACAAGGTAGTATCCTTCGTAAGGGGAGCTTCTCTTCCCAGAGGTGAAATCCACGAAACTTTGTATAAGAATGGGCCCTACATACATGACACAGAGCCGCACAATTGCAAGGGAGGCAGTGAAGGCAATTTCCTTCCAGAAGCACCGGAGCAATGTGGTTCGGACCGGGTGATTTGATTTTTCATGTGGTTTAGGCCAACTTGATTCAAAGACCACTGCCAATCTTTCAGCTCTATGTTCAGGTGAAAGGGATGGGATTTCTTCAATCTTGAGAGGAGATTTGTAGCCTTTACTCAGCAGGGGGTTCATCCAAAGCCAAAAGGCCCTGGAAACTATAGAAGCTGAGGCAAATCCAGTCACATTTGATTGGCTCAAAAGCGGTTCATAGGATTTAGTTTCTACATCCATAACTGTTTCAATTTCTCTCGTCACTGTCACCCCAGTAGATCCTATAATAGCAGCAAAAAGAAGAACTATGGACAACGGAAAAGAAACTATAGAAACTACATCATCCAATGTCAAATCGATGTCCTGTGGCTCTCCTACAAAGACTAAACGCATAAACCCAGAGGCCATAAACAAGGCAGCAACAATGAAATTTGCAACCCAATAAAATCGAAGTGATAGAGGATGAGTAACAGCTTGAAATATTTTTTCATGGATGATTAAGATTGTGATTACTGCATGAGTTATGGCTTGGACTAGCCAAAATAGTCCATCAATTAGTTTCCAAGGAAATTGGGTGCTGCTACTAAATGTTAAAATGCTTATAACTGTGTAAGAAAATGCTAACAGAACGCTAGCAATCAGACACAGCTTAAACCACAGTGTAGTCCTTAGAGCAGCTCTGTTGTTTCTAACGAGGGGCTTGTGGAGGTCAGAGCTGGTTTGGCTGTTGGAGGTGAACTTTGAATAGAGCTTTTGAACTCCAAATACCAAGAGGGTGAGCAAGAAGACGAGGTCAACAGAAGATAATAGAGTTCTTTGAGGACATGGGGAAAGGAAAATGAATTTTAGCCAATGGAGTGTGATTGAAATAGAGTCGTCCTCAGAGGATTGCATCACAGGGCTTGAGCATGAGATAGAAGTGATCCAAGCCTCAGAAGACATGTTTCAAACTTCAAGTGCAGAGTACAGAATCACTCTTCCACGTAGGATTTCCGTCAATCTGCTTCCTCTCGCTACCTGAAAAGAACAGAGAAAATGGATCAGGATCCTAGAGAACATTGACAAAACCTTGTAACATGATCTTTCGAAACTAAAACAAAAATCACCCCCCAGATGGCAAAGATGCAATGTAAGATTACAAGTGTGAAATTAACGGACATGGTAGAAATAAATAAAATTATTAAATTCATCTTTTTCCATTGGCTTAATCTTATAAACTTGAAATCTACGAGGCCAAAAAACATAGCTATAGAAGTTAGGGTAACGTTCTAAAACATACCAACTCTTTGGGAACTTCTCACCGGGTGTCTAACCCTCTGAGGCTGTGAGAGTTCAGAGGTACTGCCTTAACGTCTACTAGAACCAAGTCGCATACAATTTTCCAGACCAAATGGGTGTTCTTTTCTTTTCGCTATTTCTAGGCAAATGAACTACATCGAACAACAAACGAGAAATGAAGGAGTGACAAGCGCATCCCTCCCATCAAGAACTTCATTGAACAAAAGGGTGCTCAAAACTGGCACTTGCCAAAACATACCAATTGCAGAAGCAAAGGTTTAAGAAAAAAAAGGAAAAGGAAACAAATGTGGTAAAATATGGTAGGATCTAAATAGCACTATCATAAATAGTAGAGAAAAGGGCCTGTTGCCATAAACACGTTATCTTCGCAAATCAAATTAATTTCTTCGAGATCATCCACTGTTAATTAATAAGACCCATCATATCACGTTCTCACCAAACACACTACAAGCGTTATTAGGACAAACAAAAGATACCATACGAAGAGCAACTATGGAGTAACAGTAAACAGAAAAAGGCCGAAAACAGTCATAAAACCGAGCATGCAAAACCGAGAGGACCGTTTACAGAATGCTACAGTAACTCATCTGCCTTACTACTACTGCACCAGAAATGACCAAAAAATGAATACCTTGGAACTCAGCTCTAGCTCCTGCAAATCTTGGCAAGCCTTGGGATGCAGAGAATATCGCTGGTCTCTGTTTACGGCAGGCTATATATAAATGATAAGGCAGCAGACGAAAAGTCCTGGACCAGAATCAGCGAGCTCTGCGGAAGAGTCGTGGAGAAATGGTTTTTTTTTTTTTTTTTTTTTCCAGATAAAACGTATGCCAAGCCGTTCATTACAATTTACACTTGGTTACCACTCAATTGCCGCCGCAGCGCGTGCATATACTGTTCAATAATAAGACAGGTGGGAATTGGGAAGGGTTGGGAGCTAGTTAGTGACGACGTGGCAACAGCTGAGCGGTCCAATCAACCAAACCGAAGAGGTAAAACCCAGAGCGCGTGGTACTGCACAATATGTCATTTGTACTGTTGCGCTTTTGTTATTTTATGCAATTGTTTTCTATGGAGTAAACAGTTGTCGTTTTACACATCAAAGAACGACGACCATGCATTGATTGATAAAATGGCAAAACCGTGGGCCCTTGTTTTTCTATAGTACCAACACTGCATGTTAAGTTTAGTTTGAATAGCGAGGTACGTTTAAATATTTTACAAATAATAAAAATAATATGATAGAATATTAAATAATAATGAATAATAATATTAATTAATTAAATAATAATAATAATAAAATAAATAATAATGAAATATTCTGAATATTTTCACTACCCAAATTAGGCCTAAGTTAAAAAAAAAAAACAATGAATGTGCTTATATTTCAACAATGTCTACTAAATCATTGGATGGTATCATTATTCAGACTTAATTTGATAATTAAAAGTATATAAAAAGAGTAAACGTACAATTTTTGTTATAACTTTTTATATAATTATTATATTTTAGATTAAAATATTTCTATATAAAACGATATTATTTTTTTTATAAAAATACCCCCATTAAAAATATGATTATAAAGATGATTATCATTTTTCATATAAAAATAGTATAAACCATAGGAAAGTAAAAGTTTCTTTTGACCTTATTTCATATTTGATTATGTTGAAAGAGTTGAATAAAATTATTATAAAATTAAAATCTTATTTGAATCTTATTTTTATTTTAAAATTTGAAAAGATTATATTATTTTTTGTATTTTATTTAGAAGTTTGAAAAAGTTATAATGATATTTAAGTAATTATCAGATGAAAATTTTGAATATTTCAAATTTTGAAAAGTGTTTTGTATTTAAATAATGCTTGAGTAGGAAATTACGAAAAAAATTTGAGATAAAAAATGAGACTAGAAGAAAAGTTTTGAGATGAAAAGTTCTAAGTGTCCAAATATAGCCTTGATGATTTCATATTAGTATATTGAAAAAGGAAACTAGAAGAAAAGGTCTGGACTTTTAATGTTGAAGTTATTCAAGATTTAAAATTTAGATTTAAAAAAAAAAAAAAAATCTATTGTCAACTTAAAAAAATCTTTTAAGAGGGATTTGTGTTTTGAACTCTCATATACTAGTTAATAGAATAAATATTATCTTAAAAGGGCAATGTTAGTGTGCCGCTCAACTTTGACTATTGGGCATGTCCATTAGTATAAATTTTATAATTTTTTGTTTTTTTTTTCACATTTTTTAAACATCTTTAAATATTTTTAAAAATAAAAAATATACACCAATATGAGTCACTTATTTAACTATTAAGTGAAAATAAATTTAAATATATGAGCAGTCAAAATGAAGAGATAAAACTAGAGAGCATACTAGCATTTTCCTATCTTAAAACATTTTTGTAATCTAAAATAGGAAATGTAATATATATTGAAACTAAGATTTTTTACGGTTTGTTTATCTAAACTTTTTATCCAATTCGAAAAGAGATAAATAAAATATATAGATCAATTTTATAATATCCATTACTCTTAAAATATATAATAATGACACTTAATACAAGAGGATCCACGTAGTCTTTCGATGGCATATCCGTCTCTTTAAAATGATTTCTTTGTTAATATAGAATTTATGCAAGGATAATAATATTTACAGTTTTAAAATATATAATTTCTCGTGTATTTTTTTTTTTTAAAAATGTGAATATTATTATTAATAGAATAATTTTTTAATATAAATTTCAGACTTATTGTTATTAAAAAAAAAAAAAAAGGGCGAAAAGTGCGTATTAACAAAGGGAGAGGAGTAGATGGTTGGGTGTGGGTGATCCCCTGATCCCCGTGTGACCCGTTTCGTATGTGTTGAAATAATTGGGATCATTAATGATTATGGACAAAGAAATCTTTCGCAATTAGTCCGTCACAGTCCAACTGTCAGAGTAAACCCGAGCATCATGATTTCTCAGTGTTGTTTGTATTTGAAGAGGAGTTGAGATAAATTAAAATGGATTGAGATGGATTATAAATAGTAATGAGATTTATGAGTTAAAGTTGATGAATAATAATAAATAGTAATGAGATGAGTTGAGATGGGTTGCGAATACAAATCGGTTTAAATTTAACTAAATTTAGTTTAATTTTAAGTTAAATTTAACATTTAAATATTTAATGGTTAAATTACTAAACTCATCTAAATTTAAAATTTTCTTATACATGAGGTCTACAATTTTTTTTAATATAAAATATTTTTATACGTAAGACTCGTAACTTTTTTAAATTTATCGTAAAAAAAATATTAAACTCATATAAACATTTAACCACACTTTAAATTCAGTTTAGATGAGTCTCACATACTTCATCTACTACTCAACTCAACATCTAAACGCAACCTAAATATTTTTTCTCATCAAAAAATGTACCATTAACTTTCTATTTTTAAAAATAAAAGCTCAGGTTCATCGAGAAAGATTACCTGCATTGTAATTTGTCGTAAGATGGTGTCAAATGTGTTTTTTTTTTTTTAACATTTTTTAAACTATTTTCATAATTTTGAAAAAAAAACTAAATTACAAATTTATTAAAATATATTTTCTTAACCATTAAGGCATTGTTTGGATACTAAAAACATTTCAACTCGTCTCATCTAATAATTATAAGTTTTTAAATTTCCAAACAATATATAATAAACAATTCAATTTTTTCAAATCTTAAAATAAAAACAATATTATAATAATATTTTATTCAACTTTAAACTTTCATCTCAACTCATATCATCTCAATTCACTATCCAAACCTCTATTAAGTTATAAAATAAAATAAAATTCAATAACTTGTAGGATAAGCATTTTCTTTTTTCATAATCCTTTAATCAGAATATTTTTATAAAATAATTTATAACAATGAGATTATTTTATACAAATGTTCTCAATTTAAAATATAATTATATAAAATATTGTAACAAATATTATACAATAAATTTTTATACCTGATTTTTAATTTAAGAAATTCAAGAAGCGAAAATGATTTATTTTTTAAAATTCCTCATTATTCGGCTAAATTGTTAGTTCTAAGTAGCGGTACCTAATTTTCTTATAATTTATTTTAAATAAAAAGCATATATACTATATTTGTCTTGCTTTAAATTTTTATAGAATACATCCCGTTAAACAGTATATAGACAATATTGCTTATAATGAAAAAATATTAGACTTTTCCACCAACCTTTCCATATTATCTAATATCTATTCATTTTACAACTAATTGCAACTAAATATAGCCGGTAAAATTTTTTAAAAAATGTAAACGAATTCAATATACCAACAATTTTTTTTTTATCGAAATTTTATTGAATCAATAACAAAAAAAAAATACTAAAGTGATAAAATGTATGTCATGTAGTGACTAATTATAGAATGACACATGTAATAAATATATAATTAATATTATGAAAGGTTTAAAATTGCATACTCAGTATAAAATACTATAAATACTATATAATAAAATAAATATATAAATTCTGAAAATAAACTAAGATAAAAAAAAGAAATAAAAACTTCAAAAAAAAAGTAAAATTAAAATTCATAAACTAATTTAATAAAAAAAACATTTAAAATATGAAAGTTTGCAAAAATAGTAAGGAAAAAAAAATTAAAAGACTCTAGAAAATAAAACAAAAAAAAAAACCTAAAAAATGAATAATTATAAGCCACTAGGGGGCCACCCAAGATCCGTGAGGGCCACCTCGATCAATCTCCCAATAGAGACTATAGAGTTGGTATCTAGCGCCTATCAAGGGGCCACCCATTACGAATTTACGAGCGGTTTTTTTTTTTTTTTTCAAATTTATTTCTTTTATAATTGTTTTATGTTAAAAAAAAAATTATTCATGCGATTGCGAGTATGGTGCATAGTGATCTAGTAGATGCCGAGATGAAATAACGTTTATGATAATTTTATGAATAATAGTGAAATAATTTAAATTAAAATATTTTATTAAATTTTGGAAAATGATAGAGAAAACATTATCTTGTTTTTAACGTTTTATTTGAAAATTTAAAAAGTTGTAATAATTAAATAATTATTAGATAAAAAATTAAATATTTAAAATTAAAAAATATTTATATTTGAGTAATATTAGAAAACATTATTACCGAGTGCCGACTCATTATTTACCCTTTTTTTTTATAAACAGTAGTGAACAATTCCTATTGTCCACCCTCACTTTGTTTTCAGGGGTGCGTGTATATATAATGTTTCTTTATGTTTTATGTCTCTGTGTTTTCAATTTGAAGAAATTAAACAGCTCACTCAATTTGGAAGTTGGAAGTTGGTGTTGAAATTGTAACTTGAGGGGAAGATAATCCTCTCTATAGTTTTGAAGATGAATTTACTTACTTTTACACGTTCTACATCTCTTCCCAATAAGGAGGTGTTGCATCTCATTTTTTAAGTTTAGTTACAACTGTAATGGTTAATTCAAATTTTTGTTTTTAAGAAAAATGCCGTCATTCATTCATTCATTAAGATAAATTTATATCTATGACTAAATACATGCAGGGATATCTTCATATCAACCATTTAGAAATCTACCAGTACACTATTGAACTGGTTTAGACTTTATTATTGCTGATACTTTCTACAAACAAATATCTAAAAGATAACACTTTATCTAATTAGAGACTCAACCTCATCCTTTATAAAAATAGAAGACTCAACCTCTAAGGACAAACCGTTCAAGAGACAAACTTTTTTTTTTTTTTTTACTATACAATAAGGAAAACAATAACTAAAAATGATGGATTACAGTTTGAAACGACTCTAGTAGATTTTGACGTCGCGTGAATGTAACAAGTTTATCTATTTTCAACCACAAAAGTCAAATCTGAAATATCTATTAGTGGCAGTAAGAGAATAAATGAGAAATGAGAAAATAGGGAAAGAGAGAGGGGGAAGAAGTTCTCATTCGATAATGAAATTCAAATCTTGAGGTTTTTTTTTTTTTTTTTAGAGTGAGAGAGAGGGTTCTTGAAATTTGAATGGAACATCTTTTAATTCAGATTCAATTTAGATTTATTTATTATGGAATATGACGACAAAGATCATATAAAATTAATAATTTAATTTAATTGTCATCTTAATTTAATTTTCATAATTATCAAATCAAAATATTTAATTTTCATAATAATTATCATATATATTTTATTTCGTTCTCTCTCATTCAAAGCCTATGTTATTCTCCTTCATCTTTTTTGTCCGTCTCAATTTATATTACATTTTAACTCATTTAGCAGAAATAAGATTTATTATATTCTATTATATGAGGAATGTAAATTACCTTCATTATTTAAATGTGTACGGCCAATTAACTAATACTAAATATAATCATAAAAGTGTATAAATTTCGTGTATTAAAAAACAAAGAGATTCACTATAAAAGCAAATTATTATTATTTATATAAATTATATATATATATTTTTTTTTAAAAAGTACGCAAAAATTGCCCAGACTGTCGATATCATTTATTCTATCAATTAGTGTGTCAATGTCGTGATGACAGTGACAAGTGCTGGAGTCTGAACCTTTCCAGCCGGCCTCACACGTTTCCACTATCATTTTTTGAATGCTCACACGTTTCCTCTACGTACCAAATGTGTCCAGTGGTTTTCCAAATCAAGGAAGAAAAATGATAAAGAACACTTTACACAATATTTTATATAATAATATTTTAAATAAAAAATATTTTTATAAAATATCTTATAAAATTAATATTAATTTGTAAAAATATCTTTATTTTATAATATATGTTGTAAAATATATTATAAAATGTATTGTGAGAATATAATTACTCATAAAAAAAAATCATATTCTAATTTCTAGCTGTGAACCCTATACACTTACCATTTTTGTTTTTCTAAAAATAATGCTATAAATGTGATATTATTTATATTTTCAATTTTCTTAAGGCCTACTAGCTGATTTTCTTGGACATTCCTTCTAAGTTAATAGTCCTGATCTATGGATCCGAACCTCTTGAATTTAGAATACTTTGCTTATAATGGGATGTGTTCTTTCCTTTCGATGAATGGATATTTTATATAAATAAAGAACTTTTAAGGAAAATATTATTTGCAGGCTGAGACTATACGTTCCCTTCCACACAGATCATTTGAGAAAAAGTAAGACTAACATCTCGTTTAATTACGTTGTAGTTCAGATGAGATAAGATAAAATATTTTATTGAAAATTAAATAAAATATTTTTATAATATTATTTTTATTTTTAGATTTGAAAATGTTAAATTAATTATTATATATTATATAAAAATTAGAAAAAAATTATAATAATTATATAAGATGAGATGAGATAATTTAATTTTATATAATCAAACCAATCGAGCATGATCAGCCAAACATCTCTCGATAAAAATGTACAATCTCAAATGGAATGAAAGAGTGAAAATCAAGTATATCAAACTATAATTTATATAATATATTTAATTTTGTTCTAAAATAACTGTTATTATAAAATTTATTTATAAAAATAAACATTTATCTCATTATTCCAAGTAGGATTGAAAGAAAATATCTCAATTCGTCATTGGTGACATCAGATGATGCCCAAAAATAGCGACATAATTATGGACATGGCTAGTGATTGAAGCGTGGTAGGTCAAAGTTGGAAACAGGTTGTTGAATTCCCATCCAAAGGCAAAACAAACGCAGGCACCAACTCCGATAATAATGCAGACCCTCCACCCGATGGTTTTGATATGTTGGAATCACACACGTACCTATCATGCTATCCGCTGTCAACTGTCACAAACTGCCAAATATTTTATAGTTAAGAAAGTAGAAGATCAGAATTCCAAGCACGTGCATGTAGAGTTAAAACTAGAGTTATACTACAACACCAACAACTGTCACCCAACCTCAACACTCTAAGCCGACGTGGATTTTTATTTTTTATTTTTAAAAAAGAAAACGTGCGTTTCATCTATAAGGGCATTTCAATTTCCCCCTCTCCCCGCGTTTGTGTTCTTCGTATTCTTCTTCACTTCTTTAGAAGGATTTCCCCCGCATTCTCTCCTCCACTCCCACAACTCGTGTCCTTTCGTTGGCCTCACCCTCTACCCACCCTGTATCACTCCGAAATTGTGTTGAGTCATCAACTCTAGTACCGTATAACAAATAATCTCTCCTGGATTCATCATTTCCGTATGGCTTCTCCAGTTTCATCATTTACGCACGGCTTCAATCCACCTTTGGTCTTGTAGCTGCCGAGAGCCACCGTATGTCGTCTTAGAAGGATAAGAAATTAAAGAAAATAGTTTTTATTTTTCTCTTTTGGTTGTTTGATCTGTGTTTTGTGAGATTTTTAGGTTGTTGATGTTGTATGTATGCCACTGATTTTTTGGTTGTGATAACATCTGAAATGAGCCAATTTTATCTTTGTTTGATCTCTGTTTTGTGGGGTTTTTGTGTTGTTGATGTTGTATGTTTGCCACTGATTTTTGGGTTGTTGATAACATTTGAAATGAGCCGATTTGATGTTTGTTTGATCTCAGTTTGTGATCTACTACTTTTTCTTACTTTTCAGTGCTTTACAATAGATGAGAAAAGATCAAAGGCTGTGATTGAGGCTTCTGTTAGGCTTTACAAGGAAGGCCTTATTTATAGGTAAGATCAACATCTGGATAACATTCACATTTTCTTTAGCATGGTGGTCATACACGAATAGGCTTCTGAGTTTTGTTTTGTTTCATCGCTTCCTTCACATTTTTTCTTCAAACTTTTGACCTCTTTTTTGGTCCCAGATAACCTAATAGAAATTTAAGCATCTATTGGCCAATGTAATTTAAAAAGCTTCCTACTTGATAAGTAGCCTTTTATTGTATGTGATGTGTTAGTCAAGTTAGACGTATCAAATTTAGTTGAAGGTTTTATTATGCATGTCATTCTTCATACTATTGTTAGCTTCCCTACATATAATTGTAATAAACAATGAATATAATTTTTTTGATAAGTAATAGAGAGTTTATTAATAAATGCAAAGATGCATCCACTGTACACGAAAACTATGCAAGAGGAAAACACAAAATAAAAGATGGAACCAGTTCTCTAAGGTGATAAAGCATCAATGAAAGATCTCAGATGCAATTTAATTGTTTTTAAGCAGAACTGAATCTTAAAATACCAGTATAAGAAAAAATTATTGAATCAAAATTTAGGAAAATGGTCAACTTACAACTATTTTATAACTCTATATTAAATAGAGGATACTTTTGTAAAATTAAAATTCATTTTTGATGAAGTGGCATGCTTGCATTGGTTGATTGTAAAATAGGTTGGAAATTAGTTGTACAAGAGTTGTAGGTGTATCACTTTCCAAAAACTTATCCACTTCATTATACATATTCTCCATTAGTCTTTGATATTTTTTAACAAACTTCTCGTGTATACTCACTATGTACTTAGGCTTTGCCTACTATGAATAAAATACCTTGATTACTGATTAAAAAAAAAAAAAAATCTAACAAACCGCATCCCTACTACATAGGACCATAGATCACCAAAATACACCTGACAACCCTAACTAGCTAGTTGTTCCTTTGAAATGAGCGAGATTTATTGGCTGAGACTGGAAGGAAGGGGAAAACACAGAGGGAACAGAACCAGTCGTTTTGTGGGGGGGGGGTTTATTGACCACAATTACCGATATCATATGCAATTTCTAGTTTAGTTTATTAGTAAGTCTTTTTATGAGAATTTTGTTGTGATTCTACGGCGCTACAAGATCCTTGCTTGCCCTTATTTTGATTTTGAAAGCTTGTTGATTAATAGGTTGCTTGAACATTTTATCATAATTTGGGCTATTGCTAACGTTAAGCTGTGAGTAGTAAAGAACTTTTGCAGTGTCCAAATATTTTCCCACATTTCAAGCCATTTGATGCATATATAGTCCTTGGTTTAGATAGTGGTTTAATCAGTTTGATCAGAGAAAACCACAAAAGTAGCCGAAACCTTGACCTTTAGCAGAGGTGCAAAACAACGTTCTTGAAAATGTGTGTGGTGGGTGGGACCAAAATTGGTAAATCTTGAACACACCAGCATGTTCCTCGCACAACAATGGCTGAAACTACTCTTTAAGATTGCAACATTTTGTAAACTACTCAAGTAGCTACAATTTACATTTGACTTGTTGCATTAATGGTCTATATTAATCAATAACCAAAGTTGATCTCCGTGTGAACATTGCTCATAATTTCAAAGTCGGTTTTACAATTGAATCTTGATCAATTGCTCTGCTTTTATTGGCGGGCATATATGTATAAAGTTCTGATGTGGATCAAGCCTGATGTTTTATTTTTATTTTTATTGGATCTGGCTCAACTCATTAGTTATGCTATTGAAATCTAATTGGATATAGTTTTAGTGGCAGACACAAGCTGTGAGTGGTAGGTGTGCTTCATGGAAAAGGAAAAATATGGGAAGATTTATATTGGCCAAAGGAACATCATTTGAGCAACAAAATTATTTAACTTTATCCATTTTAAAACTGATTTATGAAATAAAATAAAATTGTATGTGATTCAACTGCTTAGCCATGGTCTTGAAAAAGTTGGACTTGAAAAACTGTATGTGATTCAACTACTCATAGCAGGTTACCACATGTTTGATACTAGCTGTCGCCTGAAGGGTAGGTATTAAAGTGCTTATCTGAGCTTTAAAGATTATTATTCGAAGGGACTTGTGGGGATTATGAGTTTTTTTTTTTTTTTTTGGTTCATTTGGTGGTGCAGGTATAAATAATAGAGGTTCAACAAGCAAAATGATACTGGAAGTGAAAATGCCTGCTTTCCAGTGCAGAGGATTGATGCTGAAAGCATACTAGATTTTAAAATGCATGTATGAGCGTGCATTATGTGTATTGGGGACATGATGTGCTTCTCCACACATGGTGTTGGTTGAGAAATTTGAGTTTCCAGTTGATGAGTGTCACTAGATCTGTTTTGATAATGTGGCTTTGATAATCTATTTTTTTGATATAGTTTTGGAAATGTAATCTTTTATTGTATCTAGAGGAGGTATTTTGTTGTTTGTAATACATTGAAACTACTTTATAGATTTTGATCATTATTTTGCTTTTAAGAATAGAGGGATGTAAATTTTCTCCGATTCAAGTAATAGTGGGAACATTGCCTACTTGGATTCTGCTCTTTTTTTTTTTTTTCCTTTTATGGCTATAGCACAGGGCTAGTGTCATTGGTAATTGACATTTACATTCTATGTTTTTTGTTCAAGGGATTCTTCTTCTTCCAAGTTTGGTTGTGGAAATTGCATCCAAGGATTCTTGAATGGTGTTAATGTTTTTTCCTTTTTCTTTTTGATTGTAACCAACAATTAGATCATATACAGGTATAAAGAGGAGATAAAAGATGTCCCTTGACCCTAGGAGAAATAAACAATAAAATTGAATATGAAAAATTCTCATTCAATTCTCGGGAACATACTCGAGTACAAATTTCCACATTCGGTTCAAACAGAAACTATAGTCCCAAAAACTATTACAAGGGACGATCCGAAAAATCTATTTACACATAAAACTATCCCCATACATTTTATAGTCCGAACCAATCAAAAATTATTACAAGAGATACGATCCAATACGAACCAATCAAAAACTATTACAAACATAACAATATAGATGCACCCTTATTCTCTATGATCTGCCTTCGAATTGCATTCTCTCTTATCAGGATTTTTTCCTCTACCGTATGGAAGAATTTACACTTTGTTTCTCCCTGCGTAGAATTCAAGGGTATCAAGTTTCAAATATAACAATTTCGTACATGCATTCAAAAGCAATACAAAAATATGAAAAATTAATTACCAAATTAATTACCGTGTTGTACTTCGGAAAGGCATAAAATTTCATTCCATAATTTTTTCCGGTGTGGGAGATCTTTAGTGGTGCTTTCAGACCACACCAACAACTTGGTGATTCCATTAGCCTTCGTACTAATGAATTCATGAAGTTTTAAACAAGTAACAAGCAACACAATATCTTTCTCAGACTGAATTCATGCATTTTAAAAACTTATCAATTATGGCTCTTGAAGTTCTAAACCAGTAACACAGTATCTTTACTTGACTTTCTATCATAACTATAATAAAGAGGATCATACAATATTAAACCAAGCATAAATTGCAATCCTAATACCCAACAGCAACTAATTTCACCCAAAAGATTTTACTTTTCATCCAGATCTCACTCAAAACTTCAGCCACTATTCACACTAGCCTAACTCAGCTCGACCCATTCTCCCATACAAAACTAACAATATTAGGCACTCTGTTCACATATCTCTTCATGCAGCCATTGAATAGAAACCCATTTTGACTTTCTTCGCTTCTCTACTTAATCTTTGTGTTAGACCTTTATCAACTCTAAAAACCTATATTACCCTATTTTTCTCCTATCAAATTAATCTCTCTGAAATTTTAAATTCTTAACTTACTGCTAGACCACCAGCTAGGTAGCAACCAGTTCTCTAAATCCATCACCTAACAGTATCTACCAAAAACCAATTTGAATTCTTACATTCAGTATGGTCTGAAACTAAGACAACAATTTTTCAGCCTCTTCAACCAATCTGAACCAGAACAAAAATCATAATTTGACCACACATGCAGAGTACAGTTCCCAGGTTACTCAACTTCAACAAATACCAGTTCCAAACTAATAGTTTGAATATGAAAATATTTCTTATTGAAATCTTCCCCTCCCAATGAAATCAATGTAATTTCAAATCACTGTAATTTTGAATCAGCGGGCTATTACATGAGAATGACCATATAAAAAAATTTCTTAACACAGTTTATATGAGCACAAATCAGTGTAACTCAAAGAGCTAAGGAAAATGCTCACTGTATATAAGTGCAAGAAACTTAGACAAAATCTACCAAAAAAAAAAAAACCTTACCGAAATCAGTGTAATTTCAAAAGAAAAAACGACTAACCTGTGCTACCGTGATGTGAGGTAGTAGATCTAGGTTTCTCTACAATGTCTGGAGTTTGCAACGGAGTTTGAGACCGAGAGACAGGGATCGAGGAGTCGAGGGTTAGCACGGGATCCTTACACGAGATAGGGCTCGGTGAGAGAGATAGAGAAAGGATTCGGTAGATAGAGAGAGGACTCGGTGAGAGAGACAGAGAAAAAGGCCACTAAAGGGAGGAATCGATGTGATGAGATTGGGACTGGATGGGGTGAGGGAGATGGGTCTTCGTGAGGATGAATTCTTCTAGGGTTCGAGACTGAATGGAGTGAGAGAAGTGAAGGGTGAGGGTGTCGGGGTGAGAAGTGAGAGAGATGAGTCTGGGATCTGGTTGAGGGGTGCTGCAACGAAGGGCGAGGCTAGGTAAGGGCATCGGGGTGAGGGAGAAGAGGGAGAGAGTCTGAAGGCAGCTCGGGAGGGGTGTGGGCGATGAATCATGATATGGGAGACGAACCGGGTACGCCATGTCAAGAGTGTGGAGTGCGGTGAGGGAACCGGAGGTTGAGTAGAGTTTTCCTAAAACTAAGTTCTGACGCTATGAAAGTAGGCTTTCCTTCAAATAAACAAAAAAGAAAAAAAAAATCATCCTACTTAGAGCTAATAACTGATTAAGGCCGTGATTTTGACATTTTATAAATTGATAGATGTGGGTTTAAAAGTTTTCAATAATTTTTGCAGTAGCAGTGACGTTTCAAATCAGTCTTTTTAAAAGAATGTGCCACGCCATTGAGGATATATATATATATATATATATATATATATATATATACATACACACGCGCGCGCGTTAGTAGTAATGAAACGTACAAATGATGTTTATCCCGTAGAGAGATATATATAAATTAGTATACACACCAAAAGACATTTGCCTAGTTGGGTGAAACTTTTTTTTTACAAGAATGGTATGGTTTTTACAAGAAAATTTGATTAATAAATAATTTAATACATAGAAACAAAAACAAAGTTTGATACAAGTTTACAAAATAAAGTACAATGCATGCCTAATGTCAACTATGTTTGATATAAGTTTTCAAAATAAAGTAGTACACATCACATATGAACCATAGTTTAATACATAATTATGCATGTTCTGTACTTTTCTGCAGGATTTATTAAGAGGATATTGAATTTTTTATACCATTGCTTGAGTTGATCTATATTTGCACCAAGCTCAATCATCCGATCTTTTTGGAAAGTTTATGTTGCAATATTCTCCCAAAATGAGGCTGCCACGACTACTTGGGCTGTAGTACCTCTCTCCTTGGGCAGGCTTCAAGAACTCATTTAATGCTGGCTGACTATAACAACCACACCACATAATACCAGTTTAGTATTAATTAGGATAAGACAAGCAACCCAAGGAGAATGAAAAGCAGAAAAAATTTAAGTTAAGGCCAGAGCAAGCATTAAGCAGCAAATCATATAAAAAATATAAAACTCTTGCTTATACATGTCAAAAAAATAAAAATAAAAATTGAATTTTTTAAAAAGAAAAAAAGGAACTGCATAAACATTCACAATTTTTGCAAGCTATGCTTTGCACACGTTAAAATAGAATGGCAAAAAGGAGAAAACACACAAAAAATAGACTTCAACACTGAGGATGACAAAAACTACTGTTCACGGCTATCCACGCTTATTTTATATAATAAGTATATAGAAGTATAGATATAGATAAATTAATAATCACATGTTACAATGAAATAGTTGAAAAAGACAAACCTTAAAGTAAAACTTTAATGTGAATGCTATTGTTAGAAACCTTCTATAAAAAATAAATAAAAAGTTAATGTTACACAATAGATATATTCACAATTAAAAATAATAAAAGAATGCAAACAAATTACAAAAGGTTATAAGAGGGGATACCAACCTGAAATCAAAGGCCAAAACCAGTTAGCCAAAAGTCCAAAACCAGTTAGTCATCATAATATCAAATGAAAATGACAAAAATTTAATAAAACAAAAATAAACAAAATATATATATTCTGCATTTGTTCAATATATATATTACATATAAAAAAATCAGTTTTAAAACAAAATATATATATTCGTTCAATATATAGATTACATATAAAAAAAAAAAAAATCAGTTTTAAAACTTGAAACAAAACCATATATTTCACAACATAGCAAAAGAAAAAAACTCATGTATTTCTTCCACAAACAAACAAATGAAATATAAAATCCATGTACTAAATATACATGGATTTATTACATGTATATAAATCCAACAAATATATTTATTACATGTAATAAATATAAAATCCAACAAATCCATGTGAAATCACCAAACTAACAGTACCCAAAAAAATGCACAATAAATCAATAAGAAGAAATCTTGATAGATCAATAACTGCATATTTCTAGAATAAAATATAAAATTATAATAATAAATTACTAAAGATTTATACAGAAATGAAAAAATCTACAAATATAATCCTCAAACTAAATAGGTCAAACCTAAAAAAATCTTGCGTTCTAACATAATGAATCAAAATTTAAGAAATCAACAACTCAAGAAATTTACATGTAGTGCAGAAAAAGTCAGAAAAACCACAACATGCAAGCAAATAACATACAAAAGGAAAGTAAATAACCAAACATAAAATGACTTCCATCTAACTACACAACCAAAAAAACCTCCGACACACAACATGCATTTACATTGAAAACGAAATGAGAAAAAAAACCATTAATAAAACGAAAAACATGAAAAAATAAACAGCAAAAAAAAAAAAAACCTAACAAACCCACGAAAAAAATATATTTTTTCACAAAAACCCACAATATGCAAACCCACAGCATGCAAATCTGAAGAAAAAAGTTAATTTTTCACAAAAAATAAAAATAAAAACCAAAAACCCACAATATGCAAATGTGGAAAGAAAAGTTTATTTCTTCGTAAACAAACGATAGCCTAACATGCAAACCCATATAAAATCTCCAAACGAACGGTACCAAAAAAAAAACCCAACAAGCCATTTTAAAATCTCCAAATCAATAGTACCGAAGAGGGAAAAAAATGCAAAAAAAAAAAAAAAAAAAACCAGAGAGAGAAGCCAGAGAAAAAACCATCAATGAAACGGAAAACACAAAAAAATAAACAGCAAACAATACCAAAAAAAGGCCTAACAAACCCAAGAAAAAATATATTTTTTTCATAAAAATCCATAACATGCAAATATGAAGAAAAAAGTTAATTTTTTCGCAAAAAATCCACAACATGCAAACCCACAACATGCAAATGTGGAGAGAAAAATTTATTTATTCGCAAACGAACGGTACCTTAGCATGCAAACCCATATAAAATCTCCAAACGAATGGCATCCGAAAAAAAAAAAAACCCAACAAACTATTGTAAAATTCCCAAACCAACAGCACCGAAAAGAGAGAACTTTTCAGAAAGGAAAAAAGGCACAGAGAGAGAGAGAGAGTTAAAACTAATACATATATCTCGGAAATGGAAAATCAAATGACTAAAATACCCCAGTTAAACGGATACAAAACAATAAAATAAAAGGACAAAAAAGAGAAAACACACAAAATATAGATTGCAACATGGAGGATGACAAAAACTACTGTTTACGACTATCCTCACTTATATATGGTATAGATATATATATATATATTTTTGATACAACCAACTCTATTCATTCATAATTAGACATTACACGTTTGGCTTGAAATATACAAAATACAATCTAATTACTACTTTTAAGGCTTCCCAATAAACAAATTTCTTTGTGATTGACATGGTCTAGTTCATTGTTGTAACTCTCTATAGACAAACCATCTGAGATACAACACTCTGTCCTAAAACAGATTTAACAAACCCTACATTCTATCCTAAGACAGATTTAAACAACCTCACACTCTGTCAGACAGAGTAGATGACATACTCTATAGATAAAAATTCAAGAGACTATGTATTTTTTTAACCTAAAACAAATAAAATAACAGAAAACTAAAAGATACATAAGAAAATAGTGAATTATGGCTTGGAAAGTTTTAGATTTGCATTTTCAACATTAGAGGAAATAACAATAGAAGTGTTAAGTCTGAAAAAATCGATGGTCCTAGTCTCAGAAAAATCGCGCATGGCCGCAATAGAGCTTCCCTCGCAGTGGCGCGTGGATGTCACGTGCACACTTTGGGCCACGCGTGTGGTTCACGTGCCGTTCTGTTCAACAAAATTCTTCGTCTGTCTGAAGGATCGGCGCCTCGAGAATCTTGTGGTGGGGCGCGTGGTGGTCGCTTGATTTCAAAGAATAACAGAATTGCATTTCGCTTTATTATGAACGAAAAAATTAACAAAATAAAAAAACTAAGAGAAAAATTAGAGAGAAGAAGGGAGGAAGGGAGACTCCGCTAGTTTGGGTTTTTTTTGGGGGGGGGGGTTAGTTGATGAGACGAGAAAATAGGATTTTTTGGATTTCGCCTCAAAGCTAGAAGCTTTTTTCAACCATATCAATAGTTAGTTTTGGCGCATTATAAATAATTATAAATATGATGTGCATCAAATAGTATCCTATGTTAGCAAAAAATATTAAGAAATTTAAAAAATAAAATAAAATAATCTATAATTTTGGAAAAAATAAAACGATAAAGAATTATAAAATTATTTTTTAAAAAAGTTATTAGAATAATAAAAATTCAAAATAAACATTAAAAAATATTTCATAGAAATTGAAGAATTATATAATCATGTTTTTAAAAAAAAGTACAAATGTATAAAATTATGATGAGAAATTTAGAAACTCAACAAAATATGAAATTATTAACTTATTGACTGTTAGGAAGAAGAAAAAAGGGGCAGGGGCATAAACCATTTATGAAAGAAGTATTATACTGGTCAACCACTCTTTACTCCCATACTCATACTTACTTTTTTTTATAGGGTGTGGGGTATGAGATAGTGAATAGTAATTGATGAGAATAATTTTTTTTTTTATAAAATATTGCCGTGAACATTACAAGCATCCTACTAATTCACAACTATTTCACAACTTTGTAATATTATTATTATTTTTTAATTCAAACACATCAAAATCAAAATAGAAATCAAAGAAATATTAAAAAAAAAAAAAATCAGATTTTAAGAAGTAGTTGTGTAAAATTTGTGTAATAGTTGGATCTTTATCATTTTTGTTCTTGATATAATCATATCGGGGTAATGAAAACATTAATCGGAAAGGAGATGATGAGCTTTGTTAGTTCCCAAAACCAAATGGTCCATTTTCATGCAAAGTTTTGAAAGAGATTCGAAAATTCTTTTGCCTATTTTAAGCACTCACAGTCACCGAAACAACTGGATTTTGGAATAGTAACTTTGCCACGGGAATAGGCCATCGTCACGGCCATTTTAAGCCCAGCCCAAGTTTGGATTTTCGTTTTGCTGGCCCATGATGGGGGTTTAATGCTTACACTGTGCTTCTTTATATGCTGGGTTGAATGAGACAAACGAAGTCAACAAATTAAAAATAAAAAATAATTTATAATTATTATTAATGAGCAACATTTATTATACTCGTGTGGATGGAAATTAGGTGCAGTTTAGATAGTGAGATGAGATGAGATGGTTTTAAATGAAAGTTGAATAAAATATTGTTAAAATATTATTTTTTAATATTATTATTGTTTTGAGGTTTGAAAAAATTAAGTTATTTATTATATTTTATGTGAGAATTTGAAAAAATTGTAATGATGAGATAAGATGAGATGAAATACTCTCGCTATCCAAATAGGGCTGGCTATGTTTGGATATTGAGATGAGTTGAGTTGATTTGTAAATAGTAGTATTTTATGGGTCATATTGGGATGAATTTAACTTTTTTATATTAAGATGGATTTAACTTTTTAGGTTAAAGTGTATGAAGTATGTTAAGATAAATTTAACTTTCTAATAGGAAATTGAAAAAGTGGTGAATTTCATCAATGATTGATTTAAGATGAGTTAAATGAGTAATGATATACACACAGCACATTGTATAACACATTGCACAATAATATTATAACATGAGGGTATTTTAGTAAAATAATGTTACTTTTACAAGATATTTTATAAAAATATCCCTCATTTAAAATATAGTTATGTAAAGAATTGTAAAAAATGTTGCGTAAATCATTTTCCTAATACTAATTATCCAAATTGTTCAAAAGTAATAACATAACTTCAGAATCATGGCCTATGATAACTGCAAAATCATTTCCAAGTAGAAAACAATGCAGTTGGCCTAGATGTGCATATATAGCGAAGGAAAAGGCAAACTTCATCTAATCAAGATCACATAACAAAAATAAAGATAGTAATCATGTTTTGATCACTTAAAAATGGAAATATCACTCCTCTTAATTTAAAGGTTTTCAAGATATGGGCAACGATAGTAATTTCAATAATATGAATACTAAGAATAGTATTATATACAGTCATAAGATGAGAAAATCAGGTGTACTTTCACTGAAAAAGTGGAGCCTACGAATAAAATATAGATTTTTTTCATATGGGTTTTAAATTTATTTATTTTTTAAAAATAGCGCTATATATACTTATAATTTTACTTATAACGCTCATTTTGTTAGTTTTATTTTAAATTTCAAATATCATATTTTTAGTATATCAATAACTAATACGAGGATAAATAATTTTTTTACAAGTTTTTCTTAAATATATTTGATATTTTTTGTAAAAAAAAGTATACAGGATTTACACATATTCAAATTATAAAAATTATTTTTTGAGTATTAATTCAAAGCTTGAACGAAGAAATTAAACCCTAAGATAAGGACGACAATTTGGCTACTCAGTAATTCAATATGGGTGAAATCTAAACCACATTGATAATTAATAATTAATTAATAATAATAGTAAATTTTATAAAAAAAGAATATAAACAAGGAATTAAAAAAGAAGCAAAAAGTGAGATATGAGATGGCAAAGATTCATTGGTTATAGAAAATCACTCTGCGGGTCTTCACCTGAGGGGATCCGGAGTCCGGACCCCTAAAACCCTCGTTACAAGGTCTTTCTTTCTTTTCACCTCCCCCCGAAAGGGTCGAATTCTCTGCCTTCGATGGAGACCGCGGACATGGATGTCGAAGAACAGCCGCATTCAGATCCCAGTCCAAACTCTTACAAGCGGTTTGGACTTAAAAACTCATTTCAGACCAATTTCGGCGATGACTACGTTTTCCAAATCGTCCCCAAGTACGATTTTTTCCCTCCCTACTAACATAATTTTCCTTTGAATTTCTAATTTTTTGGACGAAAACTTAGGAAGAGAGGACAAATTGGATTTGAGTCCTATAAAACACCCCCTAATTGACATAGTCAAAGCTTTAAATTAGGTTAGTGGGCCTTCACTATGCATTTTCGCTTGTGTGCTTTTCCAAACCTTTCTCGGGAAACAAACGAGTAATTCTTGTCTGGGATTTTAGGAATTGTGTTCAGTTGTATTTTGGGAGGTGATTTTTTTGTCTGGTTTTGGATGTAAGGGAGGATTGGACGGCAATGGCTGTGTCATTGTCTACAAATGCGGTGAAGCTGTACTCACCAGTAACTGGTCAGTACTGCGGAGAGTGTAGGGGTCACTCTACGACTATAAATCACATCTCATTCTCGGGTGCATCAACCCCACATGTATTGCACTCTTGCTCTTCTGATGGAACCATTAGAGCTTGGGATTCGAGGTCATTGCAGGAGGTAGTCACTTAGTCTCTCTCTTTGCATTTAGATGTATATATGTATGTGGTTATGTGGTCTCCAATATTTTTGTGTGTTTTGTGAGTAAATTCATTTTAGAACGACTGATTCTGATTTTTGTTTATTTTGTTTCATTCTTGATACTGTAGGTTTCATGTATAAGTGCTGGCAATTCGCAAGAGGTCTTCAGCTTCTCGTTTGGGGGATCAAATGACAACCTTCTTGCTGCAGGATGTCAATCCCAGGTTTGATGTCTATAGTAGGAGATCAATGATATTGACTGTTATGAAATGTCAGTTTTCTGATTTAGATATTTCTAGTTTTTGTGAAATGTTATGCATTTATTATTCCCACACATATAGGATAGCTATGTCTAGAGATGATGTTTCCAGAGGATAATATGCTTGTTTTTTTTCTTTTTCATTTGTTTGTTAGACAAAAAAGTTAGTGAAGTGCAGAAATTACTAGTTTCTTACGATTATCTTCTCTTGCATCATTTTTACGAAGATACTCTTCTGGGACTGGAGGAACAAAAAGCAAGTTGCTTGTTTGGAGGACTCTCACGTGGATGATGTTACACAGGTTTGTCTGATGCTTATGCCTGTGAAATGTGTCCATATAACAGATTGAGCCATGCTCACTTATTTACTTGTTTATGCATAGGCAAATAGTGATCTAAATTAGTTTTTAATTTGCCCTTATCAAGTACTTGAAATGTGTTAGAATGCAACTTCTGCAGTCAGGCGTATTAGTTTTTTTAGGATGGAGCATGTATTAAGAAACCTAGATTCCCGTATGGAATGCTGTGTTATGTAGGCCAAGCTTGCATTCTACTTATTTTGTGATACCTGTACTTGGTAAAAAAAAAAAAAATATTTTGTAATACTTGTCTCAGAAATGTCACAACCTGGTTTTTTCACTGACTTCTTTGAAAAGTTTAATAAAAAAAATTGTCTGGCGTGCTTATATGATCTATTGTCATGATAGGGTGATGAAGGGATCTAATTGCTTGATTAGATAGCTCATTTTTGGAACACGTGTTTATTCCGTCTTTTCCATACATTTGTGGTTGTTGGTAGGTTCACTTTGTCCCTGACCATCGGAGCAAGCTTGTTTCTGCCTCTGTGGACGGCTTGATATGTATATTTGATACTGAAGGAGATATCAATGATGATGAACATCTGGAATCAGTAAGCGCAAGCCTGTAATATGTTGAAATTTATGTCCAACTGAGTTGATTGGGATTGATGGGTCAATGGTCAGTTATTAGGAATTTTAAGCAAATTATTGGTCATTTAAGTGACAATTGCTGAAAAATGCAAGTGGGCTTTTGGTAATCAGGAAATCTGGTAGCAGTAATTTCTCGCTTTCAGAATATGACAGATTTAACATCTTATTTGATAAACAACTTGAATGGAGATCTTGTACATTCCCTTCCAATATGGGACACTATCTTGGAAGAATCAATATAACTTTGTGCGTTGTAGGTCTACATGGTATCATGTGTCATGTAGGCAGTCTTGTGAAAGCTTTTATTTTTAAGTCCTTAGGTTAACAGGGTTTCTGGGTAATATATTTTATATATTCTATTTTTCACCCATATATATTCTAATTTGCAATTTGACTTTTTGTCATCAAGAACAAAAGGGAACAACTATTTTTATTATATTTAGGATTCATCTCAATGGTGTTAAACTATTAAATTGCTTTGTTAGTCAAAACTTGTTTAGTTTTAGTTCACATATTACTTCTCATAGGCATTTCTTTTTGTGGTTCTTTGTCAATTAAATGCTTTTCAGTATTTAAGGGCATATTTTTTTTTTACTTGGAAAAAGGGTTTTTTTTCTTTTAACTGCAAGATTTTGTACCAAAATACTGACAAAAAAAAAAAAGAGCATGTATCAAAAACTTAGTATTTGACGTACGTAGTCACATTATGTGACACGTTAAGTGCTTCAGCTAGAGTCTGACACAAACGCATGGTTCTTTTTTGACAAGTTTTACAACCATGCAGGTAATAAATGTGGGAACTTCAGTTGGGAAAGTGGGGTTTCTTGGAGGGAGGCAGCAAAAGCTCTGGTGCTTGACCCACATTGAGACCTTAAGGTATTAATCATTTCTCGTTACAGGTATAGACAGCTTCATTATTAGAATAATCTTTAGATAAAATGCTACCCTTTTATCTTCTTCTCTTGTGGGAATCACGAGTCATATTTTGTTGGGTGTAATGTGACAAGTGTACCCCTGTGACCTTACCTATGGGGTGACTCGAAAGACATTCTCTCTCTCTCTCTCTCTCTCACACACACACACACACACACACACACACACAAATACACACAAAAACAGTCACGTGCAAACTCACAAAAGACGTTCTTTATACACATGCTACATCCATCTGAAGTTACAATCTATGCCGTGCATCATATTTCTTGGCCCACCTCTTCAATTCGTCTCGTATTATTTGTGCTTGAAACTCATTTTTACTCTGATCGGCTGTCCAAATATATGTTAAATGCCGATAGCTTACTGAATTGCTGCTCATTGTAGTGTTTGGGACTGGAAAAGTGCAAAAAATGAAGCAAGCTTTCAAGATGCTCGTTTGTTAGCCTCCAATAGTTGGGCGTTAGATCATGTAAGTCTTTCATGTTAATAGAATCTTCTCGTTTTAATCAATCCGTAGAAGTACCATGATTCATGTTTACTTACATGTGCAAAACTTTCCCATTACTTATTAAAAAATGTAGCAATAACCCTACCCTTGGAAGCTTCCAAGTCCATGAGTTAGTTTGATTACTTGTAGTAAATAAAGATACAACTTACAAGAGGACCAGAAAGATCACAAAGTCAAGCAGTTAAATGTGAACCATGATTCTGCAGCTACCAACCGAATCACCTATTTTGTGCATATCAACCATGCTTTTGCTGTAGTCAAGTTAAGGGACTCTTTTAGACAAAATGATCACTGAAGTTCTTGTGTTCTACTCAAGTAAATTAGTAACCTCACTTGGAACTTTTGTTGGGCAATCACCTCTAGGCATGTTTCCTTATTTGGCAAGAAATGTTAAAATTCTTTAGTTGCTACCATGCAACAATTGGTTGCAATTTTAACAGTTGAGATCTACATGATATCCATGTAGGCTCAAAGAAATAAACTTTTGACATGTGTGTTAATGTTAGTATGGCCCATACTGATTCCCTTCCAGAATTTGCTGCATTGAGCCACATACCTAGTACCCTTCTGTTTTGGCAGGTGGAGTATTTTGTTGATTGTCACTACTCAGAAGAAGCTGAACGGTTATGGGTGATTGGTGGCAATAATGCCGGCACTTTAGGCTACTTTCCGGTAAATTATAATGGAATGGTAGCGATAGGATCCCCGGAAGCAGTTCTTGGGGTGGGCATACAGGTGTTGTCCGAAGTGTGATGCCTATGTCAAGTTTGCAGGGTGGGTTAGCCCAAAACCAAGGCATTTTTGGATGGACAGGTGGTGAAGATGGCCGGTTATGTTGCTGGTTGTCTGATGACTCTCCTCAGATAAACCGATCATGGATTTCAAGCGCACTGATAATGAGGTCCCCAAGGACTCGCAAGAAAAGCAGGCACCATCCCTACTAACCAATGCCATTATTTAGTGGACTTTGTAAGTTTGTATCGTCCTGTATCTTTCTTTCGGTTTTTTTAAGACAGATTCTATCCATTTTGTTTTAGTTCTTTTCCTTTTTCTTGTGTGGTCAATAGAACCATGTTATATTCAGTACCGTGTCGACTTATGTACCATTAGTATAGTCATTATCCAATCAGAATACAGAGCATAGGGAAACAAGATGCGTTTATGAAGAAAGTAAAACCTATTGATCGACACTTTTTTTTTTTTTTTTATTCGCGTTTGACAATTCAGACGATTTTTTCTTTTTGCAAATTTTGTGCACAGTATGAGGAGAGACCAGGACAAGAATGTAACACTTACGAGACTACATTCTTCCTCCCCTCAGCTCCTCGGTGGAGGGAGGAGCTCCCTGCAGCCCAGCCTGATCAGATCCACTTCTCTCTTTTAGACTTTCCTTTCTCGTTTCATGAGTTTTGCTGTCAATTTTTGTGTCGAAAGTGGTTCTTCATATCTGTTGCCAACTATGTAATTAATTTCTTAAGCTGTGTCTACTGCGTTGAATCGTTTGTCAGGTATCCTCACCCCCTTATATAGCTCTCAATTATCTTGCTTATGTAAAGAAAAATGGTGTTTTGCACGTATGTTTGATAAAGAGTGTAAGTTTCAATTTCCATTCCAATGATTACGTTAAGTGCTGAAACAGAATATTTTATTAACCTTGTAGTGATATACTATTTCAAAATTAGCAATATATATACATATTTATGAACTGAAAAATTACGCAAGAGAATATACGTTGAAACCCATAAAAATTACGAGACCAAAGAAAGATGTGAGTTGAAATACACGGGGTGAAGTGCACCTACTCACTTCCCCAACTGCAAAATCTAATAATTTTATCCAACAACTAAAAAAAAAGAGGGAACCATATTTTGCGAAATGAAAGAGGGGAAATCATTACGTCTATGAAGGAAGAGGGGATTTTCGCAGTGGATGACGTTGAGGCTCTTGCTACCTTACGAGGATTACATATGATTTATCAAAACATTTTTAAAAAATATAAAAAAAATATCAATAACTAATAATCACTTCTTTAACTATTAAGTAAAAAAAATTAAAAAAAATACATAAAATATCTAAATGAGAAGACAAGTTGAATAGACGAAGTAGCATTTTTCAAACTGTAAAATCAAAAAGTTTTATCCGACAAAAAAAAAAAGAAAAAAAAATAGAAGAGGGAAGCATATTATAATCGGTAAAACCCGAATTCCAGGGAAATAAGAGGGTACATGACAGATATGCAAACCTATCACATCTTTTCAGATTTTCAATTAAGAGTGTGTTTAAATGTTGAAGTGAATTAAATTGAGTTGAGATGATAAAATATTGTTGAAATATTATTTTTTAATATTATTATTATTTTAAGATTTAAAAAAGTTGAATTATTTATTATATTTTATATTAAAATTTGAAAAAATTGTAACGATGAGTTGAAAGTAATTGAAGATCCAAACAAAGCCTAAGACTTGCAAAGAATGATATACACAACACATTTCACAACAATATTATAAATTAGAAATGTTTTTGTAAAATAAAAATGTTTTATAAAAATACTTCTCGTTTGAAACATAATTGTATAAATTGTTGTGTAGAATGTTGTGTAAATAATTTTCCAAGACAAAAACCGTGTAGTTGAGACAAGTAGCAAAGATCCTGAACGTGCAAACCAATCACATAATATATCAGCATACAGAAAAGGAGTTGGAAAAAGAAATACATAATAGTATATTAGTACGCTCTCATTTATATAATTAGAAGGAAAAGACACGAATAATTAAAACCATCCAGCTGTTGAGTTTTTTTTTTTTTTCCCCTTCTTTTGCTTTGTTTTCCACCCCGGGGGGGGGGGGGGGGGGGGGGGGGGGGGGGGGGGGGGGGGGGGTTGTAACCTGTAGGATTCAGTAATAGGACTTCTCAATAAAAAGAAAAACAACGGTACAAGCTTGTCACTTAGTTCTGAGATACTACACACCTACATTAACTACTCAAAATTAATCAAATTCCAACTGGATTAATCCTAAGAGGGAAGCACTGGAGAAACTGAACACCTGGACGTTTCCAAAAAAACCTAACCACCCAGACAGCACATATAAAGTAGGACCCAATGCACCTTCAACCCACCCACTGAAGTTGGTTCGCCATAACATGAATCAACCACGGCCACGCCCTGCACCTGTCAAGAAAAGAATGAACATTATGGCTTATTATGGATTCACATTAATCTCTAATAATCTCTGTGAGTGTGTGTGTGTGTATTGAATGGTAAGTCGCACTGCACTAGTGGGTATTGTACCCACAACTTATGGGGAAGGAAATCCCTTTTGAGTTGGAGCTCATTGGTCACCAGCATTAAGCAGAAAATAGCATGAAAAGATATAATGTCATGCAATGCTCTGTTTACATCAGTGCATAGATTTTGCCCATTGTGCTGATAGTTATAACCAGATGTGACACCACAGAGAGGGCAAGAATAGTCAATAAATAAGCCACTTTTACTTTTGACATAAACATAGATTAAATGTCTGTCAGCCCCTTGTACGATGTGACTACAAAAGCATATAACTACCACTGCGCATACTTGTAAGATGGAATTAATCGTAAGCACACTTGCATTCAAATGAACAAGAATGGAAATCACTAAGCAATATATATGGGTTTAGATAAGTTCACCTCTGTTTCCACCTGCTTTTCCACCAGATCCACCCCTGCCTCGGCCTCCACCTGAACCCTTAGCACCTCCATCATCCAAACCACGCCCGATTCCTTTTGGTTGGCGTCCACCAGGAACATCCTCTCTACCCCTTCCTCTTCCACGCCCAACACCAGGTGGTCTCCTATCTGTAAAACACAATTGATAAAATAAGAACCTAAATTTAAAGTAATTTCCACTTTTCTGATATACAAGGCTTTATATTACCCCATTGCAGGGGAAAGCCTTAAAGGGAACTCAAAGCAGGATCATAATTGGGTTAAACAAAATCATATTTGTCAAAATATGGCATTTACAGTAAATTTTGCCAATCCTGAAAAGAATGAATCCTTACAACCCTAAATTTATGTAAAGTGAGTGATGCATCCAGCAGCAGGTTACAACCTGATTTCACAAGATTCAAGAATGCAAGATGCACCTATCTGAATGCATATCTATTCAAACTATCCCCTCATTGCAGAAGTGAGTACCAGAACAAATAACCTAGGCGTCTCTGATGACAAAGTTTATACCTGAGCGGCTCTTGGTTTCTTCTTGAACCTTATCTATCACCTAATAACACGACAGAAAAAGCATCAGATCAGTGAAATATACGGCTAAAACAACCAAAAGAAATAAGAAAAAACTAATCAAAGCAAATGATAATAGAATCATGGCATCCAAATTTCAAAATGTGTAAGCTAACAGTCGACATCAATTCATTCACAACAATATTGGATCCCAGAGTCATGCAGCAAAAACAATTGTGTATTATGCTCATCTTGATCCAATCAGGAAAAAAAATTGAAAAAAGTATCCGCCATGTATTTGAAATAAAGGTGGGGGGACCAAGTAGGTGGAACCCAATGCAAAAAGTGAAGCTGACTATAATCCAAATAAAAAGCCAAGCATCTTTACCATTGATTAAATAGAGAAGAATTAATCAAACGCAATTAGCTTCAAAGAAAATAAATCTCTTTTCAATAAAAATTAACGATACTGCCACCCACAAAGTATAACACAAACTCTAGTCACCCCTCACTTAATGCTGCTGGAAGAAACTAATAACTAACAATAAGAATAGAATGAGTGATAGATCAAATTAAGAATCTCATTATGCATAGGAGATGCATTAACCTATGAAAAGAGTGACACTAAAAGAACAAAAGACGGCCATATCACTTCTCTATTATCTGCAGAAAATTAAAAAAAATTCTAATGTACCTCATCAGGAACTCGAAGGTATTTGATTGTATTCCCCCGGATGTAGCATTCAGGCATACGCCAAAACCTATCTCCATCCTACATTATGATTCCAATAGCATGTGGTCATAATCTTAACCAGAATGCAATATTCTCATTATCAAGAACAAACTCTTCGGAGAACAAAAGAAATTTTTTTACAAAACACCATAGGGAACAGCCGAAGGCAATATAATTACTTTAGAGGTACAGATGACTTCACGGAGATGAATGTTCATCCAAGTATCACAGTTGACCAGATGCCCGTTGTAGGTTTCCCCATTTTTTAGTTCCACCAGCTGTTACAACGCATGATAACTTCACATTATGAATCCCTAAACAGAACACAATGCCTAAGAAGCTTTACAGACTGATGTTTATTAAAAACGTATAATAACTTCATCAAGGAGATGAAACTCTCACCATCGGATGCCCTTGGGCACTCTTAAGTAGAGAAAGTGGAAGCTGCAAATAATTAAAAAAAAAGTGAGTAGAAAAGGTTCGTTTCAAGATTAAATTAAAATCAATATCAACCCGAATTCTCGGTTTGGTCGTGGGAAAGTCATAGAAAAGAGAATAAACTGAACTGATAAACTAGAAACATTTCACATTATTCATGAGTTTCGAGGGCAAAAAAAGGTATCTTAATTGAAATCAGTACAAGCAATCGGCTCGTTTCAGTTCAGCTTCATTTTTGTGTTCGTCTGTTCAAAATAAAAACCAAAACGGTGGGAGAGAACGTTCTCGGAACCAAAATTTAGGTTTCGCGTTTTTTCCCTTCATTTCCTCAGCAAACAACAGAAAGTAAAAATTTTGTTCGGAGAGTAACATACCATATTTCTAGGGCACAGAAAGCAGGCCCAACAAAACCTGCAACAAAAAGTCGTCGTCAAAATCTAATGCTTTTGAAAATACAGAACTAAGCTTTTTGCTAGATCAAGCAATATATGAAAAAATAGAGTTCAAAATCCTAACCAAAACAAAAAAAAGCAAAAAAAAAAAAAAAAAAAAATGGAAGAAGAAGAAGAAGAAGAAAAAAAAAAGTTAAACTGATTACGCTCTTACAGGCAGAGAGAGATTGCGGGTACACAGAAGATGAATTGCTTTGACAATGAGAAACTTTTTCTCTTTGGCTACGTATTTGCTTTGAAACCCTAAAGTAGGATGCTCCGATTGCAGCCGGAAGGCGAAACACAAATTTACCGACGGATCGAGCGGGTTTTTAAGGTTTTATTTTTTGGCCGAGTCGTGTTCGCAGTACGTATAAGCCACTGTTTGGGAACCTTAGGTTTCTTTTTCTTTACCGCTCTGAGTTTTGACAAACATATTCCCAATAAATTTAGTTAGTTTTATCAATTCTTTATCAATTCTGCTACAGGTACCCGTCTTTGGGTACCCGTTGCAGAATCGTTTGACATGGCCATGTCATGTCAATTTTATATTAAAAAAAAACAAAAGGCGGAAGATTGATTTCAGAAACCTTACCTAGACACCAAACTCAATTTCAAAAATCAATTTTTGCACTCTTAGAAAGAAAAGTGAGGACGTTTTCATCGTCTCGCCTTGTCTTCATCGTCTTCGTGCTGTCTTCCTTGGCCATCTGAGCAACGGGCATCAAGTGAGTGATGGCGTGGATATGCTCTGTTTTACTGCCCACTCCCCCACTAACTATGCCGACAAAAGTACCTGCACATGCACACCAAATGTCAACAGCCCAAATGCTGCACAGACCTCACCGATAAGCACCAACCCACGTCCCACTCTTTCTCCCTCATTCGAATTCTTCCTCACAACCCACGTCCGCATGCATGCACAACAAGCTTTACGCAGTAGCGATCACGGCAAATCCGCCATCGACCCCAACCGATCCACGGCGCCACTCTTGCATGCATGCACCAACAGCCGCTACCACCCTAGCATCTATCGTAGAGAAGCCCCGAGAACAGTCGCTGCCACCAAACTGAGAACCACCGTAGAGAAGCCCCATCACATTGCCCTACCATTATTCCTCTACTTTGGCTCCCGAAAACAGAGCACCACTCCCTCCACGTGAGCCACTACCTCGCCACCCCGAAGCCAAGCCAGCCACCGTTGCTGCTCCTCCCTCAGACGACCACCGAAAGCCACTGCCCAGCCAAAGCGTCGGCAGCACCAACACGTCTGTTTTTCTCACTCAAAATAGAGATTTTTACCCACCGAACCACCGCACCTCGCCAGCCGCTCCAAGATGTCGCCACCTGCATGAAAAGGGCCGCCAGACAGACCCAAGCCAGCCCAGCCCATCGCAACCCCTTACGGTGAGTACTCCCTCTCTCGACTTACTCTCTTCTTCTCTCACCCAAGATTTACTCAAGCCAATCATTAAGAAATCCAACCCCTAGAGATTCCAGTTTCAACCACACTGATTTTGTACTCCATGGTGAACGGTAAGAACGCGAGCAGTGTGAGCCCGAGGCAGTCCAATTTTGGAAATCTGGGTTTCGACAAGGAGAGCGGGATAGGCGTGCTCAGGAATCCCACGACGGAGACCAGACGGAATGTTGGGATCAGACGAAGACGTTGCTAGACGACGACGACCACAACAAGCTCTACCCACGACGACGACCACAGATGAAATGTTTTGTTTGTTTCACAACAAGCTTCAGTCGTTTTCACGAAGAAGAAGACGAAGACAAAGGAGAAGATGTGAAGAAGAAGAAGATGAGAGGTACCAAATTTGAACGAAACGTCCCGTTTTATTTTGTACACATGGATGGCCGTGTACGCCGGGTTCCCCAACATCGGGTGCAAGTAGTTTTTTTCTTAGTTTTATTGGTATTAATTATTAAATAATTCGAATGAAATAATAATACAAACAAAAAGATGACTCTTACGTCGGAATTAGAGCCTTTGATCTTAGGTTGCGTTTGGAAAGTCAGTTATTCCAATTTTATGAATAATAATAAAAAAGTAATTATATAATATTAAATAGTAAATATTAATAAAAAAATAAGTAAAAAGTAATAATAAAATAATAAATAATAGTGAAGTATTATGAGAGTATCTATTTTTAGTACCCAAACTAGACTTTAGTCTTCCATTTGAAAAATTATACTTATTATCCTCACATTATATATTACACGTAATTTTTTATTTTTTTATTTTTTTTCTTACCAAATATGTGGTGTATTGAATGATGAGCAGAAAAATTTAATTGATTTAAGAAGAATAAAATAATAAAAAATAAAAATAAATATAATGTGTAGTGTGTAGAGTGAAATCACACCAGTTGAATTTGGAGTCAACCAATTTATATCATTATAATTATTGATATAATCAGTCTTTATGGATATAAATTTAATAAAATAAGAATGTCTTATCTTCGTTTCACTTAATAATTATTTAGTCTTGATATTTAAAAAAACAAATGACTTAAAATATAGATTGATAAGTCACAACTATTGATTAAAATAAGTTATCTTCGTCACAAAGTTACTTTCGTTTTAGATGTGCAAGTAACTCATAAATGACATCATCTTTCATAATATACTATAGAAAATAAAGTAATTTATGTAAATGATGTTCAATGCTATGGGTGCAAATAGAAAGAAAAAGTTCAATTTCCGAAAGCATTAAATGCCAAAGGGTACATGAAAAAAAAAAAAGCTATTAATCATTATTTTAACTATTAGATTTTACTTATTTATAAAATAAATGATAGTTGTGTGTGTAAGTATCGCGCAATCACTTTAAAAAAAATGATCAATTTGAGTGGACTATTCTACCGTCCAGAGTAGCCCGACTCTATACAATATGGATAGATCACAGAATTTTTGAACTTTCTATTTTGTGGATGGTGGAAAGAAAGTATTGAATTTTTATAATGATAATGATAATGATAATGATAATGATAATGATGATAATAAAAGACCCAATCAACCAGTTAGGGAGTGACCATTTGCATTGGATTTGATTGCTCAGAACGGGAGGAACTTAAAATAGTTAGATGAGTTTTTAGGCTCGATACTTTAAATATTTTATAATTTTATGAATAATAATAAAATAATTTGAATTAAGATATTTTATTAAGTTTTAAGAAATAGAGACAAATAGTTTAATTCTATTTTTAGGAAATGAGATAAACAATTTAAATGCATTTTTGTTATGAAGTTTGAATCGTATTGATTTCTTGCATTTTATTTTAAAGTTTGTAAAAATTATAATGATTAGATAATAATTATATTAAAAATATTAAAAATAAAAAATAAAAAATATTTTAATATTTGTGTGACGTTTGGAAAAAAATTGTGAAAAAATGTAAAATTTTTTTAGAATGTCTATCTCATTTGCCAAACCAAAGGTACTTTTAAGGTCCATTTAGCAACCCAATTGTTATCAAGTATTTTTATATATTTTATTTCTAAATATCACTAAGACGCAACTACTTTTCAATTTCTAAGTTTTCAACTTTTTCATATAATAATTTATTTAATAATTATAATTTTTCCAAATTTTCAAACAAAATATAAAATATAATATAACTTTTTCAAATTTTAAAATAAAAATTATATTCAACCAATTTTTTAACTTTATAATATTTTATTTAACTTTTTTTCTCTTCTCCTAAAATTTAATAAAACATTTAAATTTAAACTTTTTTATTAATATTTATAAATATACATATTTCAAGTATACAAACGGCCGCGAGATTCTGGTGAGAATATTTATACGATGATTGCTACGAGGCCATCATTATCCTTGTCTTTTTTATTTTTAGAAATGATTTGTCCAACTTCAAATAGATAAATTTAACAACTCAAAAGGAAAATACATATTAGACATTATGTTTAATGAATCATCTATTTTATGATTTTTTTTTTCTCTCTTCTCCACATAGCTTTTTATTGATGGTCAAGGAACATATAAGCTTTAATTTAAAAAATTAAATAAATAAAATTTGAATGCTGCATAATATTCATAACATATAAGTTTTGATTTAAAGAAAAAAAAAAAGATGCAACCCGAAATCCGGGTTTTAAGTTTTTAGAAACCAGTTTCGTTCCAACCTGTTTTTGAAACCCGGGTCCCAGGCCAGAACCCGAGTCAACAATACTAATTTTGAGAGGGAAATTGACTCAGAGTGTACAGTCTACTTGTCAAAAAAAAAAAAAAAAAAAAAATTGACGGCTCACCTCCCTATTCAAAGATGCCTCAAAATGGGAAGGCCGAAGATTCATAAAAGTGTTGGTAAATGGGTTACATCTAATTATGAAAAATACTTTAGACATAAAAAAATTATATAAAAATAAATTCACAAATAAATGTAGCATAATGTGATACATTAGATTATAAAATTATTTTTATTATAAAGTAAGTCTAACGAATCCCATAAAATTATATCAATTTATAAATTTATTTTATATAATCTCTTTATATATATAGAAGTCATCATATATGATTAGAAGGCATACACATAACGACAATCCCACACTGATCCAAAGCTCACCTATGGTTATAGGATTTTAAGGGATCGAGAACCCTAATAAAAGTGATTGTCAAGAGGAAAAGATGTTCAAATGTTTCCAATCTTGATTTGCGGAGTCGACCAATAATTTTCAAGTTATAACTTCTTGAGTCTACATCTGGTGCAAAAAAATCATTAGATGTGTCCAGTTAACAAGCGAGATCATTTTTTTCCCTAATCACAATCAATCTCATTTGTTCATTCAATTAACAGGACATATCCAATAACTTTTTCACTGAATGGAAGCCAAACTCACAACTTCTTCACGTTTGTTTAGAATTCTCAAGAACATTTTATTCTTCTTGAAAATATGCAGAATGCCCAATAAATCATCCCCAAAATTTAAAAAGGAGCATCATAAAATGAAATGCTTGAAGAAAAAGAAGAGATGATATACTAAAATCCCCAAATTACTTATAAATACCAAAATCCAACAAGAGTTCAGGATACTACCTGCAGACATTCACCTTAACTTCAATAATTTAAAGGTGATCCTGACAATTTTCAAGTTATAAGAAATTGTGAAAACTAGTGCGTGTGCGCCACTCTCAAAAGCAATATCGATTATGACTTCTTAATAGAGATCGTCCAAAGAAGATCCGAATCGGATCGCACTGTTATTTTTTCTTCTTTTACAATATTTGATGTGCTTACTAAACCACCAAACTTCATCTCCTTGTCAACTGGAATAGAAAGAACACAAAAATCAAAGTATATCAGACATGCTATCAAATCAGGTAGTGAAAGAGGAAATATAAAAAGAACAAAACGTAAAAGACCACTAAGACCATCAGCTCCATGACAACACGCCTATAGCACTATTGCCTAACCCCAATATGTGAATATTTAATGGGTTTCCCACCAACTATCCGCATTTGGATGAATAATGGATGGAGGGGTCAACCACTAGAGGACTTGCCTCACTCATTGGAGAACCAGCACCATTACTCAGTGCCTAATAAATTAGCCGTTGCCACCAATTTGGTCATATCTTTATGCAAGATTTGAAGGGCACTGATTGGTGATCCGACCATCAAAGCCAATTTCTTCCCATTAAAGCTTGGTAAATGAAAGCTAGAACTCAGATGGCAAGTGTGGGATTGTGGTATACTTACTTAGATCCCACTGGAGTCCAGTGGTTGTAGTGCTTCCAGATGGCATACCAATAGGAATGAGTCCACAATGCGGACCCTCAACAGAGGACTGGATATGGATCTCATGATGATGAGTTTTTGGAAGAAGGTGAATGAGACAATCATCAGATAAAAGAATTATTCGCATGCTTGAAAAGCGGCAAAGAACGTTGATGTTTCCAATCTCGTGGTCAAACCGCCCACCAAGTGCTCCGGCGACAAGAATGCATAACTGGCATTAAATCAAGAACAAAAATTAATAACAATGCCAAACTGAACATGCATGCTGGTGACTAATTCAGCAGAATCACAGAGCGTCTGGCACACTAAAAAAGAAAAAACAACCCGTATCTAATCAGGAGGTGCAAGAACAGATGCAAATAGAATTGTATAATCACAATTTGGAATACAGAACCAGACAGACTCAAGCTAACACTGGCAGTTTCACATAAAGAGCTTCTATGATGACCATACTTGACTTACATTTGACTTATCAATGTCTGGTGTGAAATCACGCAAATATGCTACACACTTGTGTAGATCTGTTGTGTCCTGGTCCTGAGATTCATCCAATGTCTCGGTTCCCTGAATTCAGTAAACAAATATAGACTTACTGAGAATCGTTCTGGAGCACTGAAAATGTTAAAACCAAACACCAACACCACCATAATAACATAAAATATATGAAACTTGTAAACTTGGATGCATATATAATGGTCTTTAGGTGCTAGCTCCAGGTATAAAATCATCCTTGTAAAGCCAGGTCACAAGTTCTAGAGTCGACTCCACAACAGGATAGTTGAAGGGTTTTCCAGAGAAAATAAACCTAGTTACCAGGTTTGCATAAAAGTCCAGTACTTCTGTTCGAATTGAATCCATGTCACCTTTGATAACATCCGGCTTGTACCTGCGCAAATATCAGAAGTGTTATTTAACACACCAGCATAATTTTAGAAACCACGCTGTAATGAACTAAACCAAAATCCAGCATCTAAACAGCTTTCAAAACAAGACAATACACCAACTCGACAACCACTCAAGCTCTAGCTTGTGCAGTCTAACATGGTGGCTTCAGATGCACACAGAGGGACTTGGCAGGTTTGCATCTAGAGGAGCAGAATTGATACGGTTAAAAGCCAAAGTAGCACAAATACTGCCAATGAACTCTAGGTCAAATGAGACTTCCTCCAAAAGAATGGCATGGAGGGAGAGATTTTGGGTTAAAAAGAAAGTGTGCATAGAATTTTTTTTTACTGTCTCATTTAAAAGAGCATCAGGGAACAGCAGAAACAGCCTGTCATCCCAAGAGACAGAAAGGCGTGAATGATGGAAGTATGAAACATAAATGCTGAAGCAGTTAATGCCAGATCTAAGAACAATTCAAGCTTATATGCATCCATTTCAGTTGGTATAACAGGATGCTCAATTTTCTTTTTAGTGAACTAACGGGAAGCTTCATGATGCCATGATCCAAAAGCAGGCAGCCAAACAATGAGCCCTAAATTGTTGTAGCTAACATAAACTAAAGTAAGAAACTATCCTAGCAGTTCACCACCATGTTCCAAATGATTGGCAAAATGATACACTAACGATAAAGAAATGGAAACCACAAAACGTGTTAAAGCTCAGCTATTTCTTGATAGTGGCAATAGCATGTATCCGTTATTGACTGAACGCAGGCTTCAAACTACTAGTGGCCTCGTTTGTTTTCTCAAAACTTCTCAATTCATCTCATCTAATCATTACAACTTTCTCAAATTCTCACTCAAAATAAAATAAACAATTCAACTTTTTCAAATTTCAAAATAAAAATAATATTAAAAAACTATATTCTAACAATATTTTATTCAATTTTTAACTTTGCATCTCATATGCGAAAATGTGAAAACAAACCAAGCATTAGACTACTATGAAAGACTTCAAATTGACAGCGGTTCCTCATGCCTCTCTGAATCCATATAAGGTCTTCTTTCGCACAGTTTAATCAATTGTTCAATTGTTTACCCCCCCCCCCCCCCCAAAAAAAAAAAAAAAAAAAAAAAAAAAACTTCAAATCTATAAACTTACCATGTACCGACACCAACCGGAACTATTCCTAAAGCTTAAAAGGCCAAAAAGCTTTTTTTTTATAAGTTAAAAGGCCAACAAATTTTCTTTTCCATACTGAAAATTAAGTCCCCGCGCATGCACAAACCGATCTCGTCAAAAATCAAAACTTAAAGTACAACCACTTTAACTGAAAAAAGATTTCTGCATCGAGTACGAATACAAAGAGACAATAAACATAAAAAAGAAAAATTCAAATTAAAAAAAAAAACAGCAAAACAAGCACAGCTACAAAAGAATTTCAAACCTGTTTCGAACATGGATGGCGTCCTCGCGAGGAAAGAGCAGAGGCATTTCATCGTACAAGCGGTTCGCGCCTCCATCAGCACAGAGACAGAGTTGTGCTGCTCTACACAAGCGCATGCACGCACCGTATTATTTCTCAGAGAGCCAGAAATCACCGATTAAAACCCTATGAATGCAGACAAGAAACAGAGCGGGAAGAGAGTGCAAGAAATGTACCGTGCTCCCAGAGCAAGGGAGTAAATTTCGGGATGCGTTGGTTAAGCACGACAAGCGCGTACGTTAGAGCGGGGCGGTGGTCGGGCGGGATTGTGGGCAAAAGGAAGGCCGAAGAATGGGACATGACGTCCATCGCTAACGTGCGCCTTTTAGGTACGCAAACTAATCTCGCAGATACAAGGAAAGACTGAAGATAGAGAGATATAGAAGGGAAGTCTGAAGGCAGAAGGCTCCGCTGTTGGAAGGTGATGGCGTGTCATGACCGCACGCGGGGTAACGTGGGACAGCGGTCTATAATGGCTGCCGGGCTCATCATTAATTACAACTATATCCTTTCAAAAAACAAAAATTTACAACTATACAAAAATAAAAAATAACATCGTATCACTCTTCTATAATTCATCAAATATACATATTTTATACAAAAAAAAAAAAAAAAAAATCTCTATAATTGGCATTCATTTAGAATTCTAAAAGAATAAAAATACACGCATAATTTCTTAATATAATTATGTTTTAAAATAAAGATATTTATATAAAATAATATTAATTTTAGAATTTATTTTATAAAAACACTTATTATTAAAACTATAATTATATATAATGTAAAGAAAATTCTGTGTGAATTATTTTCGATTGTAAAATATATTAATTAGCATGAACATGAATTATGAAGAGAATGAAAACAAAGCTTAATGGTTGACTTGGACAACGAAAGAGCCGGTGTACCCCAATCCATTGTTTTAAATATCGTACCGATATGCCGGTATATATCGTACCGACTATTGATTCAGTAAAGGCATTACATATATTTCATACCGGTTCAAATACCGGCCGATATTTTAACCTGTACTTGCCTGTATTTCAGCCCGTACCGACCAATATTTTGGCCTTTATTTTATTTATTTTATTTTCTATTTTTTCAAACTACAAGCTCATTTTTTGACTCTCAATTAAGACTAGGCTATTTATAATTTATATATATGTATTTATATATAACTTATTCATATAGACTATTATTTTGGAATATAATTTATATATATAATTTATTTATAAATCGATTATCCCGAAATGATACACGAAACAGTACCGGTATCAAAATATTTCGTTCCAGTGCCTTGATCGGTACGGTATTCAAAACTCTGCCCCAATCGAATTAGTGGGAAAATATCCTAGATATCTTTTTCAATTAATGCTAGATACAGTCATGGAGTGTATAAGCGCTATACAATATTTTTAAAAAATAGTGGAGTCTTCTATTAAAAACTTAATATTTTTTTCATGTGAGTAATGTATTTACTCACTCTTTTTCAAAAGGATTGCGAGACACTTGTGTATTTCATGATTGAAAATATCATTTCTCATTTTCTTATGCTATAATTTTTTTTTTTTAAAGAAACATTGTGCCATAATAAGGTTATCAAAGGAGAAATAAAATAGATTAGATATTCAGAAACGAATGAGGTTCAGGGATAACCCAACCTTGTCCTTAGTCTCAATTTTTTTACTAAACAGTTCATTATTTGTTAATGCCTTAACTTTCACAACAGATCGGAAAAGAGGAAATAATCATCCCTAACTCACGATGATGATTTGGGTTTTGATACAGTGCTCTTCGTATTCATCCATATGATAAATAATAAATAAGCGAATAAAACTAAATAAATAGAGACACAGAGATTTACATAGTTCGACATAATGTCTACTTCCATGGATTATTTAAGGGTGAAATCTACTATGATTGGTAATTTTACAATATCTCATTGCTCACTTATCGCTTAATACAATAGACGAATTTAGTGGAGATCCTTTAGAGTCGCTATATGTAGTGAATGTTGTACATAAGGAGCTTTTGTAGAGAGATCTTTTGTGTCAGTCCATTTTGTGTGGGATCTCCTCATATATATAGAGGTCCAACTTACCTTGTGAATCTTTTTTCCTTTTAGGAGTCAGTGTGTCTTTTCTTTTAGGAGTCAGTGTGTCTTTTCTTTTAGGAGTTTATGTGTCTTTCCTCTTAGGAGTCTGAGTCAACTTGTCATATCTCTTCTTAGTTTCATCTCTTAGCTTGGTTTTCAGTCTTATCTTGGGGCTAAATTATAGGCTGCTGATTTGACCCCTACAGATGCATGTGATTTTTAAGGGTGATTTACTGGACAAGAAGGCCTTGAGAATCTACAGGTCAATAATCTGCAGAATAAATTTTGAAAACTGATCCTTGGTTTCCAGTTCGATCCCTAGCTTTTTGTTTGTTTTATGCTAAGCGGTGAAGAGCTCAACTTGGAGAGATAGGAAAACGGTGTACTCAACCCCATTAGATGTGAGCATAGAGCTCTACTTTGGCGGGAGATGTACTCAATTGCATTAGATGTGAGCATGTACCTCTACTTTGACGAGAGATATACTCAACCACATTAGGTGTAAGTGTGAAGCTCTACTTTGGCTGGAGATGTACTCGACCATATTAGGTGTGAGCGTGTAGCTTTGTTTTGGCGAGAGATGTACTCAACTGCATTAAGTGTGAGCGTGAACCTCGATTTTGAGTTTGTTTATTTGTGTAGATGTTTGCCGTGAGAGATTGTTTATTATCAGCAAAGAGTGCATATTTTCATATTTTTTTGTGTGTATTTTTGTGATCGTTTTTACTTTTGTTGGTAGTAGTGGATTTTTTACTTCCTTGGTGTAAATTGTTGTTGGTGTTCTCATTTTGATTCATGGTGTTTGTTGGTAGTAACCCGCACTTAAGTAGTTAGGGAGCTCGTTGACCCCCTAATCCATCTTAGGTGGTTGTTGAGCTCGTCGACTTGTTCCCGAAGGACACTCGCATGAGGTGGTTGTAGAGCTTAGAAGCTCGTTCAAGAAGGTAACCTGCTGGCAGCTATTGTAGCGGGAGGATGCCTCGATCACGTAAGTTTGGCGATGGGTGTAGCTGGAGGATGTCTTGACCGCCTAACTCTGGCGATAGGAGTGTAGCGGGAAAGTTGCTCCACCGCGTACCCCTGGCGAGTGGCATAATCGGAGGGTTCCTTGACTGTGTAGCCTTGGTGAGTGTAGTGTTGAGGGAGAGTTGCTCGATTGCGTAACTCTGGTGGGAGATGTAGCGAGATGATGCCTCGACCATGTTGGTGTTAAAGTTGAGTTCAACTGCTTCGTTGTGTGGGAGATAAAATGCGATCGTACTCTGTGGTGAGAGCTAGAGCTCACCTTGTACCAAAATAAAGACCAAAGAGGTTAGATTAAATAATTCAAATCACAAGTTTAAGATTTGCAAACATGGGCCATCTCACTTGAGTGTGGTGAAGGCTGGTGACACATGAGCGCAATGCCCGTTGGCAACCATGCTTTGACAACTATGAGGACACATGATGCCTGCAATATTGAGCAATCTGTTTTGATGACAACAAATTAAGACGGCGAGCGATGCTTGAGAGGGGCTTCGTAGTCGGTGATTCATGCCACACAGGTGATTCCCAACGAATTATATTCTCGGGGTCGGGGAGTACAACCACTACATTTCTCCTAGAACCTTAAGGAGCTTTACGGGAAAATCCTCTAGAAATCAAATGCATTAGTAAATAAAATAGCAAGTTTGAGACAAACCAGAGCAGTTTAGCTATCGCTTTCAATTCTTCGAGACTCCTGGTTGACATGAGACCGAGGTGCACTGTTCATCAATTCATTTGTCTTCAATTAAACTATTTGATTCATAGTCATTCTGTACAAACGCGTTGCTCATGGCGGAGTTGAGTGTGGGGGTTCAAGTCGTGTGCTTCTCGGTGGTAATTTTGTCTTCACTGGTTGTGACTTAGAGCAGAGTTTGGCAGAGATGTTGGCCTGGTTGCTTGGTGGAGAGGTGCTTGCCAAGGGACATTGCTGTAAGTCGTTGCGTACCATGCACCATCGCTCACTGTGTGAACTGCTTAGTGTTGTCTCTGTGGGTGAGGGAGCTTTCGTGGCCTAGCACTGGCGAGGAACTGGAACTTCGGTGGCGAGGGAATTTCAGTGGGCGAGGAACTTAGTGGCGGGCACTAGAACTTCAATAGCGAGCACGAGTGGTGAGGAACTTAGTGGCGAGCACTGGAACTTCGGTGGAGGTCATTTGGCGATGAGAAACTGGCCAGCAACTCTTCCGTGGTCTAGGATCTCCTTTGCCGGCGTCCTAAAATGCCGGCAAGGCAGGTGATGGTTGTCAGTGGTCTTGCCTGCGCACGAAAACTTCGCTTTTGGGCCTTCGACAGCGTGCATGGTGCAGTTAAGCTCGCCAACTACATGTGGAATGTTATGGCGGGCGGAGCTACGGGGTAGATGACCCCTATGCTGGTGATAGAGACCGGTGGTGGTTGCTGGCTAGTGTGTTGCCAGCGGGTGAAGTTGCCCGAAACGTGCATCGCGCACGAATCCTTAACCTGTTTCCTTTTGTCAAATCCGAGGGTGCCAATGGGAGGGAAGCACCTTGTCACTGACAGGCCGATTCGTGGCCATCGACGACCTTAATAGTCTCTGGGCAGTTAGAAGGCGACTTCCCGTCAGTGTTTGGGTTCCTGGCGGTGAGATACCGGAAACCCTCGTCGACTCTGTCTTAGTTCTCAGCCTAGTAGCCAGGACTATGCCGCGCCACACATGGAGTCGGTGGGCAGTAAGTTTGCCATGCACGACGATCCATGAAGGGGCCGTGGAGTGCTCTGGGCCATACACGAGCACGCAATGTGCATGGCATACGTCACCCAGTGCTTGGTGCACGTTCTCAATGCACACCACATTTTGTGGGTCCCTCCATATATATATATATTAATTTGTTCTACGAAATAAAATAATAGGTGCAAGGTCGAAGAACTTATCTGAGATTTTTGGAGAAGATCTCGTGAGTCGGAGAATGTCTTTCTCCCAATTCTGATACCTCCACAATTTACAAAGGCTATCTTATAATTACTATAAATGCCAATAAAAAAAAAAGAGGAAGGACCAGATTTTCTTAATTGCTTAAGATTTAAGGAAATAGTTGTCACAAGAATGATTGATTCAATGATCCTCAAGGTTATAGCTGATTTTGATTTTCCTGAAAATGACTGGATGTGTGTTTTGTGGCTTGCTTTAAGAATATCATCGGTTAAATCCCCTTGCTTTGGCAAACATAAGTAAAAGGAAAAGCTAGGTTCACAGAAATTGTTTACCGAAACCATCCACCGAATGACTTGGCTGCTGCCAGGTGGATCAAAAAATAAAAAATAAAAATAAAAACCCTCCCTCATCTCTAGACTCCACCTACGAGCCTCCATCCCCCTCATCTCCCTCATCGGAAGCTGCGACTTAAGAGCCCTCATCTCTCTCGTCTCCCTCATCTCCACCTACGAAGCCTGTCTCCCTGAAAATCTCGAGCACATATAACAGAACCAGACGATCCCTCATCATCTTGAAATACGAACCCTTGCCCGTGGCCTCCATCTCCCCGAGCCATCTCATCTCCCTCTTGGCATCCTCTCAACATCTCATCCCCTGAATCACGAACCCTCGCGCGAAACTTGAGCCAGAACCCTCCACTTCCAAAGCCTGTCGCCCCTCACCTTGAACGAACCCCCACCTTAAACCAACGATTGCTTCAATCCCTTTCCCCCATTTATTTTTAAACCCCCTGAACACTCAATCTCCCTGAGCCCGAACCCTCCATCTCCCTGAGCCCGTCGCTTGCCTCCATCCCTATTGGTAGAGCTCCATTTACAACAACAGAGCCTATGTTGTTATACAGTATGCTTCGTTGCTTGTCTCTAATTTTCACTTCTCTATTTTATGCTTTCTGGGATGATTTATGTTTAGCCCCTCTAACTTTTTGCCATTATTGATGGGTTATAAATTGTAATTATTAATTGTTTGAATTACTATTATTGTAAATGTTTTCTGTAGTGATTTATGGTTATTGATTTAGCATTATTGTAACAATTAATATGCTTAATTGGAAAAAAAGAAAAAGAAAAAAGAAAATTAAAGGAAGAAGAGTTGTAGTTTGGGTTGCGTACATTGTTTGAAACTCAAGAAGAAAATGAGAATTTAATTTGATAAGTATTTTCCTTTTTAATTTGCGAAGCAACAGAATGTAGAAAAAAATAAAGGGGCTCTGTGTTAAAAAAATGTTGTATGAAAACAGAGGCTCTGTTGTTGGCTCTATTGTTAACACAGTATGTTGTTGTCACAACAACATTGTTACACATTTTTTTAACATAGTATGCTATTGTTACAACAACATAGGTAAAAAAAAATTTCGTCAAGCTTAACACAGAGTAATTCTATTTAAATGGCAGAAAAAGGACTCCAATTAATTGAGCTCCATTTTACATGTAGCAATATCAGAGATTTTGATTTAGGCAATGGAGTTCTTTGCAAAAAGGGGCATCTGAATTATGGACTTTGATGACCTTTTCTTATGGATTATAATTTACCTTCCTCTGCTAATTGAATGACATGAATACAACAGACTGTTCACAAACTTAAAGTTGTATATTTCATTGATGACAACAAATATTGAAGTTGTACAAAATGTGTAGATGATAACAAGCAGTTGCAGTTGCTGGATGAGCATGAATTTGGTGTTGGGGTAGGAGTTGCAATTGCTGGGTTTTTTCCAACTTTGGTTTGGTATCTTTGTGGTTTAGGCAGTTATGAGATGTACTCTAATATTGACATGTAAGGGAAGGACATTTTTATGCTTTGGGTAATTCTGAGATGCACTTTAATATTGACATGTAATGGAATGACATTTTTATGTTATGGGCATTTTTATGTTTTGGGCATTTCTTGTTGTAAAGTTGTAAATATTTTGCTTTTGAGAATGAATGGACAGTTTTAGATTTGTGTATATCTCCACATGGCAATTTCAGCTTTAGTTTTTACAGGATATTGCATTCCATGTAATCGCATTCCATCACAAAATCGTGCATTATAGGATATTGCACTAATTCCATTAATACAAAAATGCATTATAGGAAATTGCACTAAGCCTATTACAGGAAGTACATTTGAATATTACATTACAATAACTTAATGGACCAAAACACCACCACATACTCCAATAATTTCCACCAAAATCGCACGCTAATAATTTCCACCAAAATATACTCCAATATTTGTGTCCGTACATAGTCATTTCTACCAAAACATTCTTGCTAATCACCACCATTTATACTTGTCCTGATAATCATCATGATCCAATAGATGCAATTGAGATGGTTGGACCTAAAGAAATAAAATTTAGTAAGAACAACAATAAAAAATTAAAAAATAACATTAGTATCTCACATTGACACTACCTGCACTGGAGGAGCAATCGCTCCAATACCCAAATAATTTGTTGTATATACTTGCCCGTGTGTATACTATAGTCATAAAAAAAATGTTGTGTCAAATGTATCAAAATGTAATATCATAATGTGTCCAAACAAACTTTATTTTCTATATTTTTATGAAGGTTTACCTGTGAAGGAGCAGCAGTCGCTCCAATTCCTAAATAATCCATTGTGTATACTTGCTCATGTATATACTATAGGCATAAAAGAATGTTGCGTTAAAACCAAAAAATGTAATAGCGGTACAAACTTTATTTTTTATATCATGCGAATGTTTACTTGCGAAGGAGGAGCAATCAAAGGAGTAGAAAAAAATTATGGTGCATGTGTCCAAACTTGATTTGTTATATCCTGTAACAATAGACAATAGCATTATTCACGTACACAACATCAAAATATGGACAAAATATACATATTGCTCTCACAACAAAAAACCACGAAAGGAAGTACCTGGGTTTGAGGAGATACATATTGTGTGCCGCTCACATTGCATTAATCTGCTATTTGACTACTTTGCTCTCCAGGAACCTCAACAGGGTTGCATCGCAATCTCCTTTTTGTTCTAGCTTTCTTCATAACATTCTCAACAAGATGCGCTTTTCTCCTTGACAATGGTCTTCCCTTACTTCGAACTACCAACAAACTAAGAACTGTATTTTTTCTGCCCTCCATGGAAGTAGGTGGATCAACTGGTTCGTTTACACACTGAGAATTGATGCCAGGGTACTCTAGCTTCACTTGCTCTATTTGGCTGATCAATTTCACACAACTGATCTCGGCCTTTGAAACATTCGAACACATTTCATAGGAGGAATTTTGGATCCCATCGTACCTTTATCCATCGTAGTTGCTACTCGACTCATAACTATTTTTTACAAAGGTGTATTTTTGCTTTATATCTTTCCTCCACCGATCCAAAATGTATTTTGATGATATTGTACTCTTGCCTAGCAGAGCTAAGATGTGAAGAGCGTGTCTGCATAATATGCCTCTACACTCAAACAACTTGCAACTGCATTTAACATCCAGGAGATCTTGATCGACCAAAACACTGTAGTTTGCATGTTTTATTAAGTTATGACTCACTCGAACCTCATCGGCTACTATGTACGTGTATCTTCCACCCATGCATCCCAAATACAAGGTAGTCAAATATAGAAATCCTCGAAATTCATCTTGTACTTCTTTAAATTTGGAAATTGTGTATAATTTTTGAAACTGCTCCTCAAGAGGATAGTGACTGATGCAAGGAATCACATTATTAAATGAATTGAAGTCGGCAATGGATTCATTCTCCACCTTCCTCCTAAAAGCTGAATCGTACTAATCAACAAATTGCTTTAGAGTGGTCTTTGAGTTAACGTAGTTATCGAAAAATGCATTCATACCTTTACTCCATTGTGTAGTTAACATTCTAGCCCAAAATATGTCTCTAACGTAGGTTGGCACCCAAAAATGTCGGTCACTAAATAGTGATCCCAACCATGCATTCTCATGCAAATCATACATGTTGAGGAAATCAGATCAACGTTCTTCAAATTTATGCTCACTTAAAGAGTCATACACGCATTTCTGTAGTACACTCTTAATCTCATCATATCGAGCATGTGACCCAAACCTTTCAGGAAATTTTTTCATTATGTGTCACAAGCAGAAGCGATGCCTAGACGCTGGAAACACCCTAGCAATTGCAATTTGCATTGCCTTGTTTTGATCTGTAATGATTGCACTTGGTGGTTGGTCCTTTATACACTTCAACCATGACTTAAACAACCACTCAAAGGTATGTGCATCCTTACTGGATATCAATCTGCATCCGAATATGATTGACTGACCATGGTGATTCACACCCACAAACAGTGCAAAGGGCATCTTGTAGGCATTAGTCAGGTATGTTGTGTCAAATATAATCACATCTCCAAATGATTTATACATAGCTCTACTTCGAGCGTCTGCCCAAAACACATTATTTAATCTTATATCATGGTCCACGTCTATGGAAAAATAAAAATTTAGATTTTTTTTTTTGCATTTCTTGGAAGTAGTTACATAAAGCTTCAACGCCTCCAACCCCGAGATGAAGTTGTCTTGCTTTGTCAATATAGTTTCGACATTCATTCTCTCCGAATGATAGTTTATCGTAACCCCCCGTTTCAACAACTAGAGACTTGAAATTCTTTGACATTCGTATTCCTGCCTCATCATTTATTTCAAGTCTTTTAGCTACACGAGCATCAAATTTCTTAAAACATTTGAAATGTCTTGCCTTTCCCGGACTACAAATGTGTGTGCGCTCCAAGTTTATTTTAGTCAGGGTATATATACCTTCATCATTCATTGTCACATTAATCCTCGCCATACTCCTTATTTTCTCCGTTTGTCTTGGCTTGAGAACATTGACATCCTTACTCTTGATTTGCCTTCCCTCACACATACTAAGGTAAACCATCTGAGATTACTATCATCATCTTGTTTAGAATTTCATTTACACACTCCAAATCCCTCCTACTTACCATACTTCATATAATAAGATAAAATTTCTTCTGCAGATGAAAATGCCATTCCGACCTTAGGTTCATCGACTATTTCAGCACATTATTTCTCATTATCAACTTCTACCTCTTTATACTCATTATCTGTATGTTTCATATCGGAATCAATTGCAACTCTAGTATTTGAATTACCTAAGAATATCTAACCAGATTCAAATCAAGATATTAACTTGAATATTGAAAGAAATCATATACAATCAAAGAAATCATATATAATCAAAGGGATTTAAAAGAAACGTGTATGATTTGTTTTTGTTGTAATTATTGACAATGGATTTTACATTAAAAACAGTACACTCAGGGGCATTTTTACCAATCAATTAGAGTACTTCAAGAATGGTACTGAAGCTATAAAAAGGAAAAAAAATCATACAAACTAGCTAAAACAAGCAATTTCTCATATAAATTTTTGAAGCCATTGATAGTTGAGTTGAATGCTCAGGCCATTGTGTGCAAACACATCCATACGTAAAGTTCAAATGCTTAGAGATTTTTTATTGGAGTTATGATAAGCAGAAATCACTAAACACAAGAAGTTGAAATAAGCCATTTTTTACCCAAGAGAAAAAGGGAAAAAAGTGGAGAAACAAACAAAAAGTTGGACCACTTCGTATGCACAAAAAGAGAAACAAACATTTTCATACAAAAGAAATAATATATACAAATAATATAATAATAAACTGTATACGTCCAAAATTTTAAGGTCCAAAACTAAATATGTTCTGATTATAAAAAAAAAAAAATGAATACGTCCAAAATTGTGTACGTGAAGTTTGAACACAGACAAAAATCTAAGGTCCAAAACCCTCCAACACAAAAGGCTCAGCAGGATAGAAAATCAAAATAGTTTCTTTTATTATTTAATTCCTAGTGGGTTTGTATTTCTAAACAGATTTTATATTTTTGAGTACTTATTTTTTCTAATATTTGTAGATAAAAATCTTAATATTTGAATAAAAATAGAGAAAAGATGAAGGAAAAACTATCGCTCGGAAGAGGGGGAAAACGATGCCGGCAGAAGATGGACTAGAATTAGAGATCTGTGCTGGAAATAGAGGGAAAAAGCGTTGTAGGCTGTATCAATACAGAGAGGAGACGGACGAATGGCAAGAACGAATGGTAGGTTTGTTTTTTTTTTTTTTTTAATTCACGTGGGGACGAATGGCAGGTTTATTTTCTTTTTTGTTTTTGATTTTTTTTAAATTCTCGTGGGGACGAATGACAGATTTCTTTTCCTTTTTGTTTTTGACCTTTTTTTTTTTTTTTTTTTTTTTTTTTTTTTTTATGGAGCGTGGCATGCCAACTCAAGAGGACATGTCATTCGGTAAAAAATTTATATGACCATTTTCGGTGGGTGTAGCAACTTCCTAAGTAACATGGGAAGATAAAGACATATTGATGGTCAAGGAAGTTGTTGAAGTGGTGCGTGCATGAAGGTTATGCATACGTGGAAATGACGGGACAATACTTGTTTCTTTTGTATTTAATTCTTCGACCACTCATGAATGCATTTTGAATTGCAAAAGACTTGTTTCTCTTTGAGAGCTGACTGTAACTTATTCTGGATGAATCTTAACGTACGCCATCTGCATTGCGTGAAAAAGATGCATACCACAAAGCACAAACTCCGAGTGCATACCATATGTTTCAGAGTTGATACCGATGCATACTACAAGTTTTTGAAAAAAATTAAACCTGAGTTGTCTTTTCATGCTGATTGACTTAGGTTGTAATTTAGTGGCTTGTCCTAAATTCTGAAGCCAACGGAGAGAAGCTGCATTTCAAGAATGAGAATATATGAAAAACATAAATGCTACGTACAACCAGCGTGTGCAACCTTTGCGCAACCGTCTGAAATAACTGGGTCCCATTTTCTCTCTTTCTTCCTTCCTCTTTCTCTCCCCTCTCATTTTCCCATCTTCTCAACCAGCTCTCTCTTCTTTTATACTCAATTAGAAGTATTCCATTATTCATAAAAAAAAAAAAATCTCACAGACAAGAACGAAAAACAATTACAGCAAACAAAAAATGATAACTTGTAAATGATCTTCAAACATTTGAAGCAAAAAAATTCATTCTCCTGGCATTGAACTCAGGTTTAAACATTACATAGAACTAAAATTGAAAATCAAACTTTGATCAATGGAATAACTCCAATAACTTATCAGTTTACATCCATTGAAATCAAACTTCTCTTACTCCCAAGCATAATTTCTTCCTCTAAAGCATAATCTCATTACATCCAAGAAATGAATCAATCATGAAGAGTGCCCAAGATGTCCTCATCCTTGTATAAATGGAACTTTTTGTCCTCCGCCATAGCACTACAACATCTCAGCCACCTTGAATGGTAGCAAGGAAGCCTCACCGGTTCCACCAGGCCGACCACCCCACACATGACAGCAGACCCTCTCTCACTCGGTTTCTCCCTCTCTATTTTTGTCGTTCTCGACCACCACCCATAACCGCAGTCACCAACCATCAACCACCGCCTTTGGCACTACCAGATGCCCAGCCCCATTGTCGCCTTCACCCATAGATCACCAAAGTCGTGAGCCCCATGGAGATGCCCCTAGCCAAAGCCCCTCCCTTCTGTAACTCGAACCCATCACTAAGAGCTACCAACCAGCCTTTGTCTTGGCATCGTAGTCATTCGTGGCTCTGGTTCATGGGTTTGTGGCTCTTGGGTTCAAGAAGAAGACGAAGACCCACTGGCTTCGTGTAGAAGACGAAGTTGATGGAGACAGAGAAGAGGGTTTCGATTGAATGGAGGTTGGCTTCATGGGGGGATGGGGATAGAGGCTGGCGTCGCGGGAAAGACGATGGGAATGGAGAAGACGAAGAGAATCATTTTGTGATGAGGGTTTCTAACTTTCTACTGGAATGGAGGGGTATGAAAGCCACTTCATCTTCGTTGGAATTAAATTAAAAACGATGTTTTGAAATGCCACATGGGACACGGTGATACAGGAGTTCCCTAGATCAGTTGTAAGTAGAATTTTTGTATGAAAAAAAGAAAGCCCCAAGGAATGGTTGCTTTGTGAGGAGAATATGCGCGCGCGCGTGCTGATCAAGGCAGCCTGCTGCTTCAATTGTAGATTAGCTCGTTGACTGATGCTTTCTTATAAATCCCATGGATATGCTGAGCAAATTTGGTGATTGGTTAGCCTGACAAAAGCCATGCACCCATCTTGTTCCTGATCATCCATATCAGATGGTAGCTATTTATAAGTGACAACTTAAAAATAGACAAGTACAAGGTTTCAGTCATTTGAATTGAGAAACCCAACCCATCTCATCTATCTCATCATTACAACTTTTTTAAATTCTCACAATTGTAAAGCAGAGAGAGGGAGAGATGACAGGATGTGAACAAAAGAATCATCAACATGATCGATATACACTTTCTGCAACTTATTATCCTGAACTTACAATTCGTTTTAGAGAAGAAATAGATTGGATTAAAAAGATGCTACAGTTAAATTTACTGCTCGGGCACTCGTAAATTTCCTAACAAAAAGGTTAAAGAAATTTTTTTAAAAAAAAAAAAAACAATAAAAGGGAAAAACCCTATATATAATACAATGGGGGGCAAGGACCTGCAAAGGAATTTCCACAAATTAAGGTCCCTAATCTCGCCACTCTTTAGCTTGACGAAGAATGACCTAAAGAAATGCTATACAAAAGATACATCCACCTACATGAAATAGCTTAGAGATCTCTTCTTCCTTGATCCACCCTCTCCATAAAGGTCATTCCACTGCAAGAGTTCGTTCATATTTGTCGACTCTGATGACACACTTGCACACACCTGCATTAAGACGAATGATTCAATGAAGTAGTCTTCAAGTCCCATAAATATGGCGAACATCATTAATAGGGGAGCAATCTGGCGGCTAGTTAAAGTTTTCAAACCTTAGGCCCCAACAAAATCAAACTCGTACTTCAATTTGTACAAATAAAATTTAATATGGTACTTAACTCCCAATTAAGAAATAAAGTATATTGCGATGCATCATTAGGAAATAAAAACTAGAACTATAATAATACCACGGCCGCAAAAATATAAAACAAAAATAAATACACCTCAAATAAGAACCAATTGACATAACATGCATGTATAAATGCAAGAATCAGTACTAGGTGTACAAGGAGATCTTACAAAAAGTTTTACAACCTAGCGTGTCCTAATGCTATACGTCGCATGACTTCACAATTAAAGAGCTTTATAATCTAACCTACCATATTAAATCATGTAAGTTTGTAAGCTTCCTTTTGTAAGAACACTTTGTAGACCAAGTATTTCTCAAAATCAAAATATAACTAAATAAGAAAGTTAAAAGGCACAGATATTAAAAACATGGGTCAATTGAAGTCAAATAAGCATGTATATCTGACAGCTTAAGGGTATGGAATGAGCAAGTCTTAAGTAATGAGGGCATCGTAATATCTATTGGAGGAATTAGAGAGTTTGGATGGTGTAGAAGAGAAGAGAGCATTATCTGAAGAAAAACTAAGGAAAAACAAAGTGCATTTGATCTAGAAAGAATCACTTTACTAAAGGAGTCTTGGAGGCAAAATAGGAGCTCTACGGTTAAAAAGAGATTGATATACAAAGGTTTTTGCATCAAGTGTCTCTCGAATAGGAGAAACGGTGCTATTGAAATGCTTCTAGTCGATGACTCAACCTCTCTTATCAGACGATGCTATTGAGTGGTTTGCTAGGAGGCTCAAACCTGCCGGATAAGCACTTGAAGCCATAGCACAAGAGATGGCTAAGTGGCTTGAAAGTAAGGTTCATAAAGTGGTAAAAGGTACAATCAATGATGAAGCACCAGACACGGATGGTTTTACCATGACTTTCTTTTGAGCTTGCTGGGATCTGATTAAAGAACACCCCATGTGTGTAATCAACAAGTTTCATACCAATAGTAAGTTTGAAAAAAGCCTTATTGCCACCTTCACAACATCATTTATAAAAAGTAGGGCTAGTTGATGATTATCACCATAAACAATGGGATGTATAAAATAATTACCAAAATTGCCACATTGGGGAAGGTTGTTCTTATCTGTTTTGTATGGTTTATTTGGAGGGAAAGAATGATAGAAATTTTGTGAGTGAATAAAAGAGGAGCCTATTAATTGATTCATAATACTCTGTTCGTTTGGCAACATCTATAGACTTTAATAGGCTGAATTTCCATTATTTTTTTTTGTCACTTTTTCTATTTCTAGCTGGGTGTTCTTCTCGTACAATTTCTGTGTACCAGGGCGATCTTTTGCATTTTCATAAAATATTCAATTAACTATCAATTTAAAATTTAGGACAGCAACTAGAAATCAACATTTAGTTTACAGTTATTAGAAATATTATCTAATTATTTCCAAATATTTGGTTTGATATCTTGATCTACATGTTAGGGTTACAAGTTGGGTTTGAACAAACTACCAAAAACTAGTAATGTGCACAATCAGTTAATTGACCGTCAACAATTTGACAGAATGTGTTATTTGAAATAAAGTTGTAGTTTAGGGATGAAATGTGTCAAAAGTAATAGTTTGCATGTCACATTGTTAAACGTGTGACAGTTTGAGCATGCAATGTGTATTTTTCCTCTTTATTTCGAAGTGAGAGTTTTCAACCCAAGCCCACCATGGGCTTGAAAAATTCCAACTGGAGCTAGAACTTTAGGCTTGAGTTGGTCTGGGCCGGCTTGCCCAAGTGGAGAAAAGATCTACACCTAGAAACTAAAACACACACGGGACCTCTACTCCCAAGAAAATAAATCCCACATACAATCCTATATTATTGCAAGAGATCTTTGTTGACATAACTCCCAACAAATCCCCATATATTCAAGCTTAGCATATTCCATAAGCTTTTAAATCCCAACACCTACTTTATGAAGTCCGACTCCACCTATGATGAAGTAAAGAATTATACCATGACATAAATTTAAAGACGTGTTTAAACTCTATTACACAACCAACTACAACACTCGTGATCATAAAGACCATGAGAAAAGAAAAAGGACTTGATTTATTCCTGACAAAAAGAGTGATTGATTCCAAGAAATACAATCCAAATATCAAACAGAGAGATATATCAATTACCCAACATTGGCAAAAACAAAACCATCAACGAAACACAAATGCTATTTTTAACACGATGCCTTTTTAGCTAAATGGTGCAATGTGATTCATGCTGGGAAAAAAAATTCTTCAATTTGCTATTTCTTAAAACCACTCGACCAATATTTTCAAGGGGTAAAAACTAACTTCTCAAAAGTTTATTCTTAAGCAATTCATCATACCTGCTCATGCGCATATTTGAAATCCTCCATCTTCAGAGAACGAACATCAGCACTGCTATGCAATGCTGGTAAAGGCCTATTCTCTGCCAGCGCTGCATTCTTTTCCTGGAATATACACAAGGGGGTTTTCTTTAAACCAAAATAGACCTGTTATGAATATCACTAGCTACCACATAGGTGTAAAGAGAATAACGACAGAGATGGACACAGACAGGGAGATGCGAAGTAATTGCAAATTTAAACTAATTCCTTGAAATTCCACAAAAAATAGCCAAAGTTCAGAGTAGAAAAAGCCAAGAAGATAACATGCTGATTAGATACAACAATAGAATCTTATTTATGATACCCCATACTAAATGATAAGAATAGGTGGTGCATGTAATCCCACATTGCTTGGAAAGGAGAAGTTCTTGCTCTTTATAATGGTTTCAATGAAGCTCCAATTGTATCATTAACTAGTCCTTTTGGACCAGACGAAGAATTTGGGAGTTTTTTTTTTTTTTTTTGGGGGGGGAAGATTGTGATACCACATTCTGAATGATAGGTAGGTAGTATATGAGATCTCACATTACTTAGGAAGGAGACGTTTTTATTCTTTATAATGGTTCCAATAGAGCGCCAATTGTATCATTGACTAGTCCTTTTGGAGCATAGACCCAGGTGCGACTTGGGCCTACATTATTAGTGTACAAACAATTTCACTACATGAAGTGTTATGGCCAAGGTATCCTATTGCCCACTAAATAGGAAAGCTCCATGAATCAAGACTTCTAATTTTGGTAAATAATAAAATATTTTATTAAAAACAAGAATGTAGGCCAAGTGCATAGGACGTATACACAAATCAACTTCCTAAAGCATCTATAGGCGTAGAAGAGAATCATTATCCCATTTCAGAGTGTTCAAGAAAGAATATTCTCATAATAAATGTTAGAGGGCACTGATGTAATAAAATATAAATATACAATACAAGGGTGTACTAGTCAATTCATTCTCTATTCCCACTACATTTAGCAAAAGATTGAGAGGGAGAAAGCACGACTTCCTCTCATTTTGTGCAGCTCTAGAGTTGACATGGTATCAGAGCAAGATCCTAGGATTCAACATTTTTTTACCGTTCTCGAAGCACTTCTCTTTCTCTTCCCAACCATTTTTCTTAGTAATGTTCTTGTTTCTAATTTTGTTCTCCCTAGTTCTCAAACAATACTCACCAATGGGCTTAGTACATAACCGAAGCCCATGGAGGTGGATGGCTTTGTCATCATTGCCGCAAATGGAGGGATGTCATTTTTTCCATTGCATCGCTTCTCATCTACGTGGTAGACAACAGATCTAGATGGTGGCTGTTGAGGAGGTTATTTTCCCTTAAAAAAGCTCCTTTTCAAAAATAAATAATCCATCGATAAGCTTATCGATTCAAGGATGTTGGTGGTTGTGGGTGATGGTAAATAATGTTTGTTCAATTAAGTGGTGATTCCTAATGCCTTTGTGATGGTGTTGGCATGTCTGTGTCAAGAATCATCAATCTCAACTATAATTGATTTTAGTGGTTATATTTTGGTGATTGGCATCGTTGTGACTATGGTGGATGTTGGCCCATCAGTATGGAGCAACAGGCCTGAAAACAAGGTTTGAAAACTGTAAAGCTCGATCTGCAGAGTTTATCCTTGTAATTATACCAACCTACACTCCCAATCACGATTGAAACCAATCGATTGTCAATTTTTTTTTTTTATAATTAATCAATTATGTAAAATTCCATTCAATTCAGGTGGGTTTTCCTGCCAAGTACAATTGAATCCATGCTATTTGGGCTATTTCAAACACGATTTCCTTTGAATGAGATTCCAATGCCTAATGCAGTGTCATCAGTTTAAAACTATACCAAGTTTGGCTTTTGTACTTTTTTTGGTTCCAGTTTAGCTTTATTCTCTTATTTCAATAGTTCCTACTGAGAGCACTTGCTGTTTGGTCTGGTTGGCGGCCTTTGGGCAATTATTTGGTTGGTTGGGAACTTCAAGTTATTACCACTAATTTTGCTTGCTAATGTTAGTGTATGGTTTTGATACCACCATGTGTTTGTACAATTATTTGGTTGGTTGGGAAATTCAAGGTATTACCACTAATTAATTTGATTGGGTTGCTTCCTACTGTTAGGTTTTGAACAAGTATCATGGATGCTAAGGGCTCGTTTGAGAATTGAGATCAGATGAGATGAGAAATCTATGAATAGTAGTGAGATGGTTTGAGTTAAGATGTTTGAAATGGTTTTGTAAAAGTGTGTGGGTCCCATTGTGAAATATGTTTGGATGTAGAAGTGAGATGAGATGGTTTTAACTTTTTATGGGAGTTTGAAAAAGTGATGCGTCCCCAATTATTAGAAAGTGTTTTTAATGATTAATATTGATGAATCTTATTAATGGAAAATTTCTCTCTTTCTCAGTTTCTCTGTATTTTTTATAAGCTCTCTCTCGACTTCTCTCTTCTCCACCGTGAGACCAAGAAACTGCCGCCAAGGATCAGTCACTGACAGAAGCAAACCCAAGCACAACATCAACCCTAACACCAATTGCACCACCAGCAACCAAATCAAGAGCCACCACTCCATAAAAACACAGCCGCTGTCTCCTGCACCGACGGATTCCTACACATCCAATTAGCAGCCGCAGCCCACGTCCAAGCTCCACCTCCCACAGCCAGTTGCACCACTGAAAAAACCAATGACAGAAGGCTCAAGCCAAGACACCGTTGCATAGAACCACAATGCCTCTGCCAATAAACTGCTAACTGCCACCAACGTCCCACACGACGTCGAAACGCACCTTGGGAAACCAACCGACGAAGCCTCCATAACACCCTCCCCATGAACAGAGCAACCACTTCGGCAGCGTAATGCTCTCCACACCAAAGTATTTGAGATGAGAGCGTCTCTGTGTAAACAAAGTGAGAATGGTGCAGACATAGCTGGGAAGTGGGATTTTACTTTCTAGGCCTTGTGAAACGGAGGAAGGGAATGGCAAAAGAAAGTGGAAGAATCCTTAGGGTAACACGGAATGAGAGAGGAGCCATTCTTGACAAAGGCTTGGGACTGTGTATCTGTATTTTGTGTCCGTGTATGGTTGTCAGTGAATAGTGTTGAGATGATGAGAGACCGACTAGGATGAGATGAGATACACTCGGATTTATGTTTGGATGCCAAAGGTTGTCTATCCATACCAAACACACTAAGACGGTTTGTGTTTCATCTCAGTGCCCAAACAAGCCCTAAGTCTGTATTAATCACCTCAACCTTTTTTTAATGCCAAAATGACTTATGTCGAACTTAATGGCAAAGATCATATCATGGCCATATTTGTGGAAGTGTTTTTTTTATTAAATAGGCAAACAAAATAGGCTTAGCCTAAGTGCACGGTATGTATACAAAGAGAAAGCACCTATCTAAGGACTAGAAACAGATACAAGAAAATCACGGAAACTTAGCCCATTGAAGTCTTTAGCTATTGCCCATAAAAACAAGGAATTGGTGAAGAGATTTCTTAAGTCATCCAATGACTGTTCAAGATCTCCTAGCTATTGCCCTTATGGAATGAACTCTTCACTCGGGTGGGACTAACTTGGGTGATGCCAAGAAGGGTGATCGATCTCCTAACTTCTTAGAGAGGACTTCGGAGGTAACTCTCATATTGCAACGATATGGAAGATGGTCTCAATATGCCTATGGTGCATTTAGAGGGAGAGGAACGAAAAAAGCTTCAAAGATCGAGAGCAGTCAATGGATGAGCTTAGAAAATTGTTTTTCAATACTTTACTCCATTGGTTGGTTGTAATTGATTTTATCAAAATGAGCTTCCATGAACTTCTTGTATCACTGAGCTAGCACACTCAGATGATGCTCTTGTATATGTCATGTATACTTGGATCTTATTCTAATGATCAACAAAATCTTGGTTACCGATTAAAAAACTGTTCACGAAATATGAAAATCCGATAATTTATTTCCCTTTAAATACATCATAGTGAGCATGTGGGCCATCTTTCATACTGCTACGACTTGGGGATTGCCATATAATCTTCTCCAATTTGCAAGAACAACCACCCTTATGAACATCACCCATATCAACCCAACTCTCCTAATTCTGGTGTTTCCTTAAGTTATCCTGATTAGGATATTCTCTAAAGAAGCTGTTCGTACATTTTTTTTTTATAGAGGTATTACGGAGGCAAGGGCATTATCATCATGCAGCATCAAATATGTCCAACATAGCTCTCAACATTGCAATCCAAATGGTTTGAAAATTGTAAGCTCAATCATGTACGCTGTGTATGAAATCAAAAAGGGGCAGGTCAATGTTCAACTAAACCAGCCCACTCAATGGTGGATTAAAACGAAGGCCAAAGCCCTCAAACCATTATTCTCAAAGACCTCAACCTTTGAATTTTGACCTACTGAAACACAAAGGCTGCATTTGGATGTTGAGATGAGTTGGGTTGAGTTGAGTAGTGAATAGTAGTAATTTGGGAGTCCTATTGAGATGAGTTTAATTTTTTTAGATTGAGATGAGTTTAACTTTTTAGGTTGAAATGTATGAAGTAGGTTGAGATGAGTTTAACTTTTTATAGGAAGTTGAAAAAGTAGTGGGTCCCATCAATGATTGGTTTGAGATGAGTTGAGATAAGTTGGGTTGGGTTCAACAACCAAACACACCCTAAAAGAAGCACCTGAGTGGGATGAACAATTGTGGCCTTCTCCAAGCATTGTTGCAGTCCTATAGGCACCAAAGAAGGATGAAACTCACTTTGCTTTTGTAGAAAATCATCAAGAGGAGACCTAATGCACATTGAAGGAGGCAAAGTTTGACAACATGTCTACCAACACCTATCAAGTACAGATTTCAAACACCATTATCCCTTCTTTATGTATGGAGATTGTGGGAAAGGAGATTCGGGAAAGGGTTATGCACTATGGGACCCTTGGGGAAAATCTATTGAGCATCCCCTTTGCATTGGGAGACATGATGATGGTCCTAGGGCTGAGCCCAAAACTAACAACCATTATTTCAGGATGCAAGCACTCCAATTCAGTTTTAGTAACAAGAAAAGGTCAGAAGGAATATGATTACTCTTTTCATTTTTCCTTCCTTCTATTATTGCCATTGGAGGAAAATGTGGGGGTAACCTAAGCAAATGAAAGGTTGTTGCTATGTCTTCAATGGATGCTTGTGTAATGGGTTCTTCGCTGAGGCAATGGTATATGCCTGTGGAATTAAGATCCCCTTCAGTGACAATAGGTAATTACAAGGGATGGCAATATTGTGAACCTCTGAATGTGTCTTCCTTTGAGAGGGATGACTAATGTCACTGTGCAAAGAAGTTTGATATCAGGCTTTTAAGTGCATGTTGGGAATGGGATGGATCTCAGTATTTCCCATCTACTTTTCACAAATGACACCAACATTTTGTGACGCAAGTCATGACCATTTCCACAAGCTATGTTGTTTATTCCTGTACTTTAAGCAGTTCATGATTTAAAGATCAACTTAGCTAAATCTTAATTGCTTCTGGTTGGTAGGGTTGAGAATGCCACTAGTTTGACGGATCCTTTGATATGAGAATGGGATGTGTCCTTGAGAGCTCTATCTCCACACCATCTATCATGCCAGAATTTGATTCTAGATCACGGATCCTTTGATGTGAGAATGGGATGTGTCCTTGAAAGCTCTATCTCCACACCATCTATCATGTCAGAATTTTATTCTAGATCCATATCCCATCACAATTCTAGTATGTCGAAAAAAAACCCCAACCTCTTTTGATAGGCTTCCAGACTCCAATCCCATAAACCCCTTCTACCTCCCTAGTGCTCCCCCCCCCCCCCCCCCAACATACCCACATACTTACGATCAATCACCAACTTCCACAAAGCCTCCCTCTCAATGATATACCGCCACAACCATTTCCCAAGAAGAGCTTGTTGAATACCTTCAAGTTTCTAATCCTCAACCCACCAGCAAAGATTGGAGAGCTTAGCTTCCCCACTTGACCAGGTGAAACTTAATTCATCACCTAACCCACTCCAAATGAAGTCACATTGTAGCTTCTCAATATAGTTCGCCACATAGGCTAGAAGTGGGAACAAAGATAAGAAATAGGTTGGCAAATTGGACAAAGTGCTATTGACTAAAGTGGTCCTCCCCGCCTTTCAACAAATACATCTTCCAACCTACCAATCTTAGTTCGATCTTCTCTATTACTTCATCCCATATTGATTTAGCCCTGAAAGAGGCACCCAAAGGAAGACCGGGGTATTTCATGGGAAAAGAGGATACCTTGCACCTCAAAATGGTAGCCAACATCCGAAGCTTGCGAACGTTTCCAACTGAAACCAACTTCGACTTGCATAAGTTCACTTTCAAACCAGACACGGCTTCAAAGCAAAGTAGGAGTGACAATAAAGAATGAATCTGACTTTGTTTTGCCTAAAAAAAAATCGAAGTATCATCTGCAAACAGCAAATGAGAAATGTTAAGAGTACCACGATTGGTGTCACCAATAAAAAACCCAGCCATAAAGCCACTTCCAACCATAGTAGGCGTCATTATGTTAAGTGCCTCCATAACAATGAAAAAAAGAAAATGGGACAAGGATCCCCCTACCTTAGCCCTCGAGAACTGTTAAAGAAATTAACTGGACTGCCATTCACCAAAACTGAGAACCTTATTTGAAGTTGCAATGCCTAATCCATGAGCACCATCGTTCCCCAAAACCACACCTCCCAAGCAAATATAGTAGGAAGTCCCAATTAACATGATCATGAGCCTTCTCCATATCCAAATTGCATAAAATACCCGATATGCCCGATTTTAATCTACTATCCAAACATTCCTTAAAATTCATTGCCGCAACCTTCTTGGGAATAAGCGCAATAAAAGTGGCATTGAGGCTTTTCTCAAACTTCCCAAATGAGAAAAATTCCTGGAAGACCCTCATCATATCATCCTTCACCACTTCCCAACAGGATTGGAAAAAACCCATAGAAAAATGGTTCGGATCAGATGCTTTATCTTTGACCATCGTCCTCACCAACTTTTAAGAATCGCTCTAATGCTCAAAGGTGTTAAAAGCTAACCCATCGAGATTTGGCCTCCACGCCATCGGCTCGGTGAAAAACTATTCATAAAAACCAGCAACATGCTCCTTAATCACATAAAGGAACGGAACAACTTCGTTGATGTTCAACATCTCAATGGTATTAGTCCTCCTAGGTGAATTCGCCACTCTATGGAAAAACTTCATACTTCGATCCCCCTCTTTTAACCATAGTGCCTGAGATTTTTGATGCCATGAAATCTCCTCCAATAAAGTGACCCTCTCAAGTTCTGAAACTAGTTGTCTTCCAAGAGAGTTCTTCCAGAGATAATGCCCTACCCTCCTCTTCACTCTCTACCTCTTGTAGCTTCTCCAATAGAGACTTCTTCCGATCACCCATATCACCAAAAGATTGTTTATTCCATACCTTCAAATTTTTTTTTAGAGCATGGATCTGTGTAACATACTAGTTTTGGATTTAGGGTATAAGAGTAAATTTCTTAGTAAAAATTTTTCTATTATTATTATGATTATAGTTTTATCAGATTTTATATTTATTTTATTTGAAAATTTTTAGAGTTTGTTTTAATAATGATTACTAAATTGTATCAGACTACGTTCACTAGAGTTGGTTTAAAATTTAAAGTTTATATTTTTCTCTACCTCCACCGAACCTTATCTCTTGTTTTTAGCCTCTATTTTGCACACTTTAAACCACCAATCCGTAAGTTTCATCCCACTTTCTGTCGAATTTGAAATTCTAACCTTATTTTCAGCCTCATCCCTAGCTTAGTAAATTCAAATTCTAGTGGAAACCGACTCTGTTAGTGAGTAACGATTTCCACTCCGCACGTCTACACTCTCAGTCACATGCACGTCTCTACTCCTCGAGTTTTCCTTTTATTTTATTTTTTTCTCTATCGTCTACCATTATAAATATCGCTTACCTCGTACGAGAGGAGTAACTCGTGAGCCACTCCAAAATCATCTGCTTCTGAAATACCCAGAGTACCAAAACACTGCCGTTTAAGCCTTAGGTTCTTCCCAACCGCCGCCGACCACCATAGGACGTCGGAGCACCAACCGTGGAACCAAAAACTGCCGACCAGCTTAGCCCCAGCGCACCCACTCCCTTCCGGTAAGACCTCGACTGCAGCCAGCCTCTTTTTGGTTTCGGTAGTTCTCGGTTTAACATTGTTCTCTCTCTAATCTCTCTCCCTCACTCGGTGTCGCACCACCACAGAGAAGCCACTAGTTCCGCCGCCGTGACCTCCGCTTGTTGCCAGATCCGCCGCGCAGCCCATCTCCATCTCAGCCTCTCTCGGTGAGTCCATCGCAGGATCGCAGAACCCCTCTCTCTCGATCTCTCTGTCGTTTGGTTTTAGCCCGTGTGTTTTCGGTTTCAGCAGAACCCGTGAGTCTATTTTGTTGGGCCCTAGGCCCTTGTGCATGTGTTTGAGTTTGTTTTGTTGGGCTCTGGTAGTAATAATAATATGTTATGGGGCCAAGTTATTTTACAGAAACTAATCTAATTATTTTAAATGGACTTGTATTTTAATTTGGATTTGATTTGATTTGATTTTATTTCAATAACAGTTTACTAATTTTATTGGGCTTAACATTTTAAAAGTCAGTTTTTCTTAAATAAATATATTAGTCAAAGACTATTTTTATAAGGATGTTTGCAATTATTTTGTTAATATTCCTTTGTCTATTTAGTAGAATTTATAAAATTATTATGTTAAGAATTTAATGAAATTATGATGTTAAGAATATTTAATAGAATTTATTAGGTTTCTTATAAGATTTAATAATTATGTTAAGAAATAAAACTTAGTTTAAGAATTTAAGTTTATGAATTATTTTAAAATAGTTCGAGTATTCATCTAAATTATAAATAAGTATGTTAAGTAATTTAGATACTAGGATTTATCGATATGTTTAACACTATCTTTTAGATTGTGGTTTTAATTAAGATATTAGTACTTATGTGATTCCAAACCAATTTAGTGATAGTTATTATTTCATATAGGTCTCAAGTTACGAAGTGTTATTCAAGAAGACACGCAGCGAGGTAAGTAATTTGATCACAAGTTTAGGATCATCACGGTTCAGTTTATAGATAATTAGTATTCAAGCCAGTTCATTTCCAGCCAATTATTTATGCACCACTTATGTCATATGCAAATATGTCATCCAGCATAGCATACTATTTTGTCATTCCGCATCATGTTTAAATTCAAAAATTATGATTATGTATGTAGTATGTCATGCATCTCATGTGTATAAGACACGTAAGCCATCTTAAATTCAAGTGAAAGATAAGATCAGATTAGTTAATAAGATGACCATTCAGATGCATGATACCAATGCAGTTCAGTTTCAGGGTGGATGTGCAAGCCACGAACTCAGTCGTGGTCCACCATAGTATGCTAGAATACTATCAGCGGCCACTGAATGTGGGGCCGGTGCACAACCTTGCACACAAGGTTAAGTGTGTTGGCCAGTCAGATAAATCAGATTAGTCAGATAAATCAATCAGATCAGTTAGTTAATTCAGTTAAAACAGTCATGCATAGCACAAGCATCAGTATGAATAGTCATGATTTTAAACTCTCAGCATGAAAGTTTTTATGAAAATCTTATGTTTAGTATGTTTACGTTGTGATGGATTCCTTGCTGAGTCTTCGACTCATTTTTGTTTATTTTCATGTTTTTTTAACCTGGGTTTTTTTAACCACCCAGGTGATAATGATGAATATGAGCAGGCAGACCAGGAGTAGAAAGAGCATTAAATTTTTGTTCAGACTTTCTAAAGTAAAACATGCTTTTATGACATGAGTTTTGTTCAGTTTATTTCATTTAAATTTTTGGAAGACATTTTATTAGACATTTTATTTACAAAATAAATTTTCTAATTTCATTTAGGAAATTTGAGGTCTCTTGCCGAATTTAATTTTATGAAAAGTACATGACACTCCTAGCCTTTGGGAAGGGGGTGTTACAATCTGATAGGAGGAGGACCACCATTGCCTGACCCTCTCCACAAAACATTCAGTTTTTAGCCACATATTCTCGAACTTGAAGTACCTACGCCCCCTTGAATACCTCCACAATCCAACAAGATCCAAACAGAGGAGATGTAATCTTTTCTGACATAACTCCGGATAAAGGTTTCCCAATCCGAGAAAACTAAAAATCTGTCCAATCTAAACCACGTTTGATTTTTGACCATTTGCATGTTCTAGCCATTAGAGGAATATCCACCAAGCCCAAATCAAATATAAACTCCAAGAACTCCATCATTGCAGGTTGAAGCCCACTCTCACCCAATCTCTCACTAGGGAATTTGATAACATTAAAATCACCATCGATGCACCATGGCAAGTCCCACCAGCTATGCAACCAACATATGGACAAATCCACAAGCTTTGAACAAAACTTCTGGAAATAAGTTCCATCACAATTTCTTGCAAGCAAACAATGTCCACCATCCATTCACAAAGCAAATTTTTTATCCGAAGATGCTTATTGGCCACATTAAGCTCCCGGACATTCCAAGATGCAATCTTAGGCTTCATAAAGAAGTTGAATGCACCCTCCCTTTGGAACCTAACTTCTTAATCTAAGCATGACCTACTACAATGACAGTGAGCAATGTCATAAATTGTTCCTCAAAGCCCTCACACGCAACCCCCACACAACCTTGGATTTGCTTCACCTTTGGTATCACCCAATCAGAGGATGAAACTAAGCTAAGCTAACATGAAGGCAAAGAATTTAAAGGAATGGGTTCATCTGCCATCTCAATTCCTTCCCTTGTGGCTCACTGCAATTCCATCAATTCCCCCATGTCTCCCTCAGGGAAGAGAGATCTGCACTCCAAATCTTGATCCTTATTAGAAGCTACCACCATCCGTAAGGCATCCTTATTACCGTCGAGAAATGAAATTGAAAACTCTGGACCCACCTCAGTACAAGGCTCTTGAGAGCCTTCTCCTTTCAGAGATTCCTTTGTCGACTATGACAACCCCTTGGACTCCAGTGGAATAGCTTCCGTGCAGCCCATCATATCTTCCTGTCTATTTTGGACTGAAGCTCCAATGAAAGGCAGTGAGTTTTCATGTTGGCTCGATTTTGTGCCCATTACACACCCTACTGCCAACTCTTCTTCCATTAATTTCTTCATCTAGACCACCAGCAACGGCTCATAGGTCTGCCGCAAATCAATCGAAGCAATCTCAAGCATGGTTAACAGGCACCTAGCCGCAAAGGGCCCTGTTGCACTCTCACATCCTCCCCTAACCCACCACATTGCATTAGTCAGGGTTATATCAATCAGACCCAACCCTATTTTAGACTTCCCCTTATCTCAACCCATTACTTGGGGCCCAATGGAGTGGCCCATTTGCTTAAAAACTTCAGCCCCAAGCCTCGCTTGATTTTGCCCACCTACCACATTTAAGCCCAACCCACCAATTGCACTAGTTGTTGTATTAGGACTGGTTTGGATAGTGAGATGAGATGAGATGATTTTAGATGAAAATTAAAAGTTGAATAAAATATTGTTAGAATATCATTTTTTAATATTATTATTGTTTTGAAATTTGAAAAAATTGAATTGTATATTATATTTTGTGTGAAAATTTGATAAAATTGTAATGATGAGATGAAATGAAACATTTTCACTATCCAAACGGGGCCTTAATATGCTTTACTAGGCCACTCTCTAAGCCAAAGCCCATTCCCAATTCCTTATCAACACATCGTATTAAACTATTCATTGTCTCTAGCAAATCCATCAATTGCTGCTTCATATCCCATAGAGTGCTACGTATGCCACCCCTTGCAAAGCCACCATCAAGACCATCACCACCCAATCTCTTTTGAGCAAATGATGGACCTACATGCTTACTTTTCTCGAGACCATGGACGTTGTTGTGACCAGCGGCAGCTCCTCCCTTGACTATCAACTTGACATTACCTCCTCCCCTACACTGGGTGCCGGGACAACAACAAGGCCATCGACTCTTTAAGCACCTCCCTATACAATTGTTTGTTCCCTTGGATTACCTCCACCTTCGGCACCAAAACCGACCTCCTTCCTCTAGAAGGCTCCTCCTTTCGACCGAAGCCCAACCTCCCTCTATAATAACCCGATTTTCCTCCATACTCTGAGTTGTTGCACACTTCTCTCAGTACAAACGTCATTTTCTTCCACCCCATTCCCTTCATTTCTTCAAGCATGAAGATAAAATCTCGTCTGCCACCTCCTCCATACTCCACTAGTGCCATATATTGACCATGAGCATTAGCGCATCTCTGGGCAATAAAACTTCTACCACCACCATCCCATGAAGTTGCATAAAATTCCTTCTTCTCACCCATCTAGCATTCCTCCAGCATTTTAGTGAACCAGTTCACCGGGTACATCCCTAGGATCATCTCTTTTGTGACCTTCCAATTCCTCTCAGTTATCTGAATCGATTTGCCTTCCACCATTAATGCAAATACTTTGAATTCAAAGAGCAGCTGTTTCGAAACTCCCATGATTAAAAGTAGCAGCTCCTTGATTCCTCAAACTCAAAAACTTATTGTTAATCACCACAAGGGAAAATATTTCAAGCACATCATCTAGAAAAGTTCCACCAAGAGGGAAAATATGACATTTGTATCTCTATCATATTTAAAATGATAATCATTCTATGGAACTTGAGGTTCTACTCTATATGTCCAGCTATCCTCGTAACTGGACAATATTTAGAAGTTGCATTCAACCCAACCAAAATTCATACATTGAAGTCCCTCAAAAGGAACAGTAATGGATATTATTTTACTACTTTCTGATAAACAGATTGTTCGCTATAAGTGGGTGTACACGGTAAATTTTACATAAATGGCTCAATTGAACATTTAAAGGCATGTTGGTTGCTAAAGGTTATTCATAGACTTAAAATATTGATTATAAGGAGAACTTTATTCAAGTTTTCACGATCGCCTTTGATTCATAAAAGAAACAGGCCTGCCATGTATCCAAATCATGGACTTTAGGAGGATCGAGGATCACTATTCAAAGATCCTACTTATCAAAAAAGTTATTCCTAGATCCTAACAGATATCCTTAATAAGTTAGGAAGCTAAATTATCATACCATCAGTAGTACGGATACGTCATATGACATTGGTATAGCCAATTCTAGGAATTCCTACCGTCCCAATTGGGACACCATCTTAAGAAGCTCCTAGACCCAAGTCATAATATAGGTTAAAATAGAAGATATATTCTTCTTCAAATAGAAGATATATTGCAAGATACTGTACTTTCTAGGCAGTAGTTTGATTACGTGTAAGAATAAGTAAAAGGTGGTAGCTCAAATCAATGCAAAAGCAAAATATAAAGCAATGGATTACTTGTAAAAATAAAAAATAAAGCAATGGATCACAATTACAGTCAATCATAATGTTTATTCCTAGCATATATAACAGAATCAAGAGAGGGAGGAAGCATGCTTTTCATCACATTGTTGACAAAGGGTGCGGCCGAGCTTAGAATACAATTAGCACCAAACATACAAACATAAAGATAAAACTTGACCAAACAGGTGTGTCAGGCTGAGCTTATTATGCTCTCATTAAAAGATAAAGCAGAGTTTCATTCATATACCAAGATAGCAAACCAAAAAGAAATACATCCTTGAACTAAAAATGGCAAACTAACCTTCTTTTCCTTCTCCAAAATTTCTCTAATCGGACAATGTGCCGCAGTCACACAAAGATTCTACAACCAAAAAAGTAATTAGATGAACCCAAAATGCAATAAAGAGATAAATTATCTAGCTGGAGAGCAGATTAAAAAAAAGGTAATGGGAACCTTTAGGTCACTCCCAGAATAGCCATCGGTCATATTTGCAATTGCTTCCAAATCAACATCAGGCGACAACTCTTCTTTGGCTAAAATAACTCTCACAATTTTTTCTCTATTTGGTGCATCTGGCAGATTGACCATCAATCTATACACAACAATTGCATGTAGAAAGCATATGAAACTTGTTTTGTGCCAAATAGTAATGGAACGAAGTGATGACAAGTATGACGCATTTACTTTACCTCCGGGGAAGCCTCCTAATAACAGCCTCATCAAGGTCAAAAGGCCTATTGGTAGCAGCAAGTACCAGCACTCGCTCCTTATCCTTTGTTCGCAGACCATCCCAATTCACCATAAACTCATTTTTCATTTTACGCATAGCCTCATGCTCTCCTGGATTTTCCCTTCTTCCTAGCATGCTATCAACCTGTAAAAATAATTGAAGTGAACAGTTTTTTCCCTGTTAAAGAGGAGGGAGAAGCAACCAGAAAGCTTATATGAGGGCTGTGGTGAGCCCCCCCCCCCCCCCCCCCAACACAAACAACAAAAAGGGGGCAAGGTTGGATCAAACTAATCTATCAATAAAAAAAAAAAAAAAAAAAAAAAAACCGATGCATTAAACTTACCTCATCAACAAAGACAACACTAGGAGCAATTTTACTAGCTAAAGAAAAAACTGCTTTCACATACTTCTCCCCTTCACCAAACCACTGCAAGCAATAGAGAGACATCACTAGAAGTTCGGAAGAAGCAACAGAATAGAGTGCAGACAACCTTTCCATATCCATAAATACCTTTGAAGTAATGCTCGACATCGATATATTGATAAAATTTGCACCGGCCTCAGTGGCAACAGCCTTTGCAAGCATTGTTTTCCCAGTACCAGGAGGCCCAAAGAGCAATATTCCCTTGCAAGGCTGTCACATGAGTAGCTATCTTAAGAAGGTGAATCACAGCCCCCCACCCCCCAAAAGAGAGATCCAAAACAGATGTGCATGGGAAAATAAAGCATAGTTTCTTAGCCAAATATAGGTAGGAGAAACTAGTGAAAAACACATATATAGATCCTCTCACCTTAGTCAGCTGCCCTCTACAAAATAATTCAGGCCTCTGAAGAGGAAGCATCACCAATTCCTTCAAGGTATCCTTTACATTTTCTAAAGCCCCAATATTGTCAAAAGTAACCCCAATGTCACTTGGTGGAATAACATCAGCAAGAAGTTTCTTCTCAAATTCATTCTCAGTTACCACATCCTGAAAAATTTTGAGCTTAAACAGAATATAAAGTACAAACAAATCGGGGGGAGTACATTTCATTCCCAGAAAGGAATGGGAGAGGTGACAATTGAATCTGTGAGAACAACCAAAAAGTAGATGTTAACTTTACCTTGAGTGATTTCTTCAAGTTTTTGCTTTCATTTTGAATGCTCTGCAGAATGTTCAGCCCATACTTAATGCTGCAAATTAACAGTCATGAACAATGTTAACATGGGAAAACAGAGAGGTAAACCATTTTTTAACTATTTGATTACGAATTTCCAAAACATGATGACCACAATTCAAAAGAATTGGACTACCTTTCAGCAGAAATCACAAGTTTAGCATCTTTGACTGACGCTTCAGTATGATGCATAAAGTGGTTACTTAGAGCCCATCCAATTATTTTCTCAACACCTAGCATAAGAATAAGTAAAGGCAAAATGATATCACAGTGAAGATCCCCACATAACTTGGGGAAACAAAGGTTGAGACAGAATACATACTTTCAGTAGTAAGGGCTTGATCTTTAATAAACAAAGTTTCAAGTTCAGGACAATCCAAGCCAATTCGGTTTAGAACCTGAAACCAAAAATTATTTTGTTAACATCCAACAATAGCACAAAGTCAACAAAAACTAAACAATCTGACTGTTATAACAAAAATAAATTTCAAAGAAATACAAATATTAAGGATTTCTGAAGCTGATGAGAATGAATGCATTTCTCCTGTGTGCCCGCGCGCGCGTGCGAGAGAGAGAAAGAGAGAGAGAGATCGCAATATTCAACCTCAAATATTATTTATGAATGGATATCTAATTCCCACTGGGCCCAAATTATGGGACAAATGTACGAGCACTAATGCTACCACTGCCATAATGTCAAATGGTTCTATAAAGCCAAGAAGAATGAGCCAATGGATTTTGTTTCTAGGCAGAAATAACTATCAGCATAGAGGAACGTAGAGGGTGAAAGTAAGATCCCCAAACAACAGGATCAGGTGCTACTCACTGAGTGAATGCTGACAATATTAGACTGAGCTTTCAAAGTTTCAATATCACACTCCAACTGCTGCTTCCAGTCCGAAAGTAGAGTTTCATCCTGTCAAGAATAACAGAAATATCAAATATTTTCAGAAAACAACAGCATCATCATGGCAGTATAGATGAAGGTGGGCCCATACCTGAGGCAGTTGTACCATCACTTTGTTAGGGAAAAGTCGAGCGAGTTGCTTCATTGCTTTTGGGATTTCTTTACTCCTATCATGCAATCTACCAAAATTATCCTGAAATTAAAGCAATAACCATATCATTTAGATCAAAAGTGACCACTGTGCATATGTGTGAGTGCATGTCTATCTCTGTTTGCATTGAGAGAGGGAGAGAGATCATATAATAAACTTCCTATCCAATAGCAAATTTTATGCACAGTAGACAAGATTGTATTCCATAAGAGAATATCTTCACGCAGGTTGAACCGATTTCACTTAAATAACGGCCTCCAATAGAGATGTTCCATGTAGACTTTTTTTTCATCCCATCAACCCATCCGTCCCTCCCTCCCCTCTCTCTCTCTCTCTCCCAAGAAACCCACGAGAAACGAAACCAACGCTCCCTCTCTCTCTCTCTCTCTCTCTCTCTCCTACGAAATTTTTTTCTTATCCTCATCATTGATTTGTGGAACATATATCAGAATTGAGAATATCTTCTAACCCCGATTTCATGGCCAGGACTTTTGTGCTTGATAATCTACTCATTGCCTTTTTTTTTTAAATATGATCTGGTCCATCCCACGCCAAACTGATGTTCTTCCAAAAAGCAATTATAGTGAAAACACAAGTTTTTAAGCTATATTTCTTCAAAAGTAATCATTAATCAGATTTAAGAATATCTTCTAACACCAATTTCATGCCCAGGTTTTTTGGTGCTTGATAATCTTCTCATTTGGTTTTTTTTTATCTGATCTGGAAGTGTTTAGTGCAATTTTACAGTGTTTTTTTAGTGTTGGGTTAGTGCCATCGGAGCTCCTGCGCCGGTATGAATGTGTGCAGCGGTGTGGGTAGGGTGGGTTTGTGTTTTCAGAATAATAGTTGTTTCTCTCGGTGGCTAACACACGTTTTCTCTAATTTTTCTTTTATTAACATGTGATGCACTCACGTAACTTTTGTGTGGGTTGCTGATGTGTCAGCATTTTATTTGTGGCCGTTAACTGCATGAGAACGGAATTGCCGTTTCAAAGAGTTTCTGATTCCATAAACAGAGTAGTGACCAGAAATCAGATTGTAGCTGCCTTGCCATCATGGCACTCAAAGCAAAGGTAACGCTTTCAGTGTTAAAAGCCAACCATTCCTCGTCCTGAAGGCCAATTTCAACTCTATCCTAGAGGAAGAGGAATCACACAAGCCTTGATAGGTTATTTTTTAATGCCACCAACAGACCCAAAATCTTAAATGATCCAACTTCCACTTCACAAAGAGAACCATGTCAAGTTCCACAGTCCTATATAATCATGGTCCCCAAATAGTCATGCATTACCATAATACAAACCAAGCAGAATTGAATGTGGAAAAGTAAGAATACACCTTTCAGCTTTTTGGCCAAAGAAGAAAATCTAATTAAAACAAGATTGATGAAGGCTATCAGGAAGAAACCTAGAAAATGGGGCTTACTTCTTTCCAAGGCTATCTGAAAAACTTAGGAAATGGAGCTTACTTCCCTTCAAGGTTATTTGAATAATTTAGCTCCAAAGAAATATTAAACCTTAACAGAGATTAATATTTCCAAAATTTATAACACATAATGGCAATTAATAGAGGTGAAGGTAAATAAAAAAGTACGGAAGAGGATGTCCAAAGAAATCCTAAGGCATAGTTATGCGAGAATTTATTTCATGTGATTCTTATCCTTAATTCTTCATAAATAATCATACTCTGATCAATTCCCAGGTTGGAGTTTTCAAGTCAGGGCCTTGCTATTTTTAAGGCAAACTGTCGATGATTATCAACAAGTTAGTTCAATTTGTCTTTTCTAGAACTGCTCAAACCACACCTAATACACGGTGATCACTGATTACTTTATAAACTGTAGCTGTGATTTTGCAGGTTCTTCTCATCCTTCACAACCACCATTCTCCTTTAGTCATTCATCTGCAAAACAAAGACTCATTTTCTGTAGCCATCTCAACTAAATTAATACAGGATCTGTCAGGATCATCTCAAGTGGACCAATTTGAGAATAATCCATAGACGTGCTCGATCTGCTTTGGTTGCCTTTATGCTACATAATATAACTGTAGTCAGAGGACAGCATAGCTCATTTCTTAACATGCTGAATATTGTGCATGTCATCTATCATTGTTGGACAATTATCTACCATGAGCTAAACTAACTAGAGGGGAGAAGGAAAATACTGGTGCTCGATCTGCTTTGGTTGCCTTTATGCTACATAATAGAACTGTAGTCATAGGACTGCATAGCTCATTTCTTCACATGCTGAATATCGTGCATGCCATCTATCATTGTTGGACAATTATCTACCATGCGCTAAACTAACTAGTTGGGGGAAGGAAAATTAAAAAACAAGTAAAAACAGCGTGACATCTGCAAATGTGCAATTGCAAGAGATATTTCAAGTTTCCCAAACATATATACAAAATGACAACTCTGAAAAGCTATGCCACTAAGGAGACGTTAGGTATTGCACGCAGTGTATATACATGATAACAAATTGAGACACTAATTAGAATCATATGCATATATAAGTTAGTGACAACCTTTATAGGTAGAGAGCAGAGCTAAGACACCCAAACAAATACATATGGATATATACATGCACCTGAAGCAGAAAGGGCAGAAGGGAAAAAGAAATGGCAGAGGTCAGCATACCGGAAAAGCAAGATCAAGCAAAGCTGTCTGGTTGCTTCCAAACTTAGTGAACAGAAGCCCACCAGGATGGCACTGGAAAAATGGAAGTCGCAAACATTAAGTAGGAACAGTATTTCAGCAGGCCAAATACAAATCTTGGACAAGAATGTCAGTACCTACATTTTCAAACAACCCAACAGAGGAAAACAAGCAATTTCTTACCTTCTCCTTACGACTGTCCATCTGGGTATGGGAGCCAATTATAACAACATTCTCTGGTAAATTTTCGAGCTTACTCTTTAAGACCGTATATGAATCCGAGCTACCCACCATAGCCTTTTCTATGTCTTTGACGAACAATATTAATGGACCAACTTTACTTTCTTTAGAAGTGACCTACAAACATGAGACATCTCAATCTTGATTCCAAAACACCACCACCACCACTTAGACCAGTAAAGAGTGGAACTACCTCAAAGAGCTCATTAATAGCAAGCTTGTCAATATCATCACCTCCAAAACCATCTAAGCGTTGTAAACTATTGGCTGCAGAGTAAAGCATCAATAAGTCACAAAAGACAACAGAAAACTGCAACAAATAGAAAGCCAGGATTCAAAATGAAGGAAATAGAGGAGATTTGGATCAAAGGAATCACCCGAACAAAAGAAACCATGGTCATCTTCACAAAGGCCACCGAGATTGTTGCCATCTGGAATTGATTTATCAAATCTAACCCCAATTTTTGAATTACCATTTTCTTCAAAAGCAAGAACAACTTTGCCACGACAACCAGCTGTTGGTCCCCTGCTTAGGGATGAACTAAATACAAATAAATAAATTTGCAACAAGAACATAGGCGTTTTACACAAAATACCATTAACTTTGCATCAAAGTATAAATTAATACAAAAGATCACTAATCATTCCCTCAATACAAAGAATTAGTACCAGATCCTAATACACAAAATAAAACCGTGATCCCCAATCAATCCTTATATGCCAATAAATGGTATGCGATTTATAGCATGCAGAAAGAATACCTTAGCGGACAATTAGGCAGTGGAGGAACTCCAGAAGGTATTGTACCGACAAATTTTACTCTATCACCTGTAAATTTTACATGATGCAGCAATAAATTATGTGTATACTAAATAAATTATGATACAGCCATTCATAGCATAGTAACCAAGCACATGGATAATCAAGCATCCATATATTATAGTTACAGAAGAGCGCAGAGGACTAGCGTGCCTGCTTTGAGTGTAGTGCTTTTTGATGATGCAGTGGATGCCTCCTGCTTCGGCATAGCCTGAGAACTTAATGTGGATCCACCTGTAATATCAGCATCAACGCTAGAAGCTGGTTTCTTATACTGAAACCCAGCAGCCTGCGCAGCTCGTTTAACAAAAATTGATGCTCGGTCAGGCCTCAAAGCTTCTTTCACAGAATCAGAATCTTTTGGTGGTGGTCCCTAAAATGATTTGCAATGATGCAAAAAAAGGTAAGATGCGCATGCAAACTGGTAATTCTTTGGTCCAAGCAAGAGCTTATATTACAATAATGTGGAAACAGCTTTTGTTAACAGAAAATTGCAGCTTAAAAGACAGTAATAAAATCCTTACAACACAGAGGAGGTAAATTTCAACAATGAAAGAGAAAATTATATAAAGACATCAAGGAAGCTTACACCAGGCAACATAAGAGAATCAACAACTAGCAGTCTAGCGCCAAAATGTTTGGCAAGCGCCTTTACCAAAGTCTCCTGATATATCTCTGAACCTGTAAAATTCCATTGGAAATGTCTCATCCAGGATTAGGAATACAAAACTTCAACACGCCCAACATAGGAATCACATCAACACAGAAATGGCAGATTACCTGCAGGACCAGAGAGTAATATACGTGGGGACACAGTAGGTAGGTCTGAGGAATACTTCACAAATTTATTACACTTCAAATGAACATGCGTTGAAGCAATCAAAACATCCTTGGTAGTGTCACTGCCACATCGCACATAATTCAAAGAAGATAAGTCTCCAATGTACAGCAGAATATGTAACGTGTATGGGCAATATCAGGCTATAAGCCTGGATCAAACAAGGAAGTACAGGAACCAGATGCCTTTTTCTTTTTCTTTTTCTTTTTTTGTGTAGTTTCCTAGGCATGGAATGTACAACACATTGCCAAATAAAACATATGCAATGATTAAAATAAGTTTCAAATGACGTACAACCTAATTATAAAATAAAATTAAAGTTTTATACCTCAAGTAATATGGAAAACTGTCAAATGAGACTTCAATATTGTCAGAACTGAAAATTCCTAGTTGTAATCTATCCTTATATGCTTGCCTCCTACTTATCAAATTTGATGGAGGATCAAAATCCTTAAGGATTTCTCTCATTTCCCTCTGCTCATCAAGTCTTTTAGAGATGCTGCTGCTTAAACCAAAATCTGAAGATGCACCAGCAAGCATCCGCAATAGTGGCCTTAATTCATAGTTTGCTGCAGGGACTTTTCCAACATCAGAGACCAAAAAAGGATCCAATCCAAGATTAGCAAGATTAGGGTTCTCATTGACAGCATCAGGTGATGGAACAACAGTTTTCTCTCTTGAAGAAATACCGGCAAGATCATTATCATTAGCAATATCCTTCAAGTCAATGTCTGGAGTATGATCATCTGACCCTCCACATCCAGAAGGTAGCGTGGATATCTCAGTATTCTGTTCCACATCCTCACCAGTCTTAGCAGGTTCCTGAAGTAAGGTTAGCTCCTTTGGCAAATTAGACAAAGAAGCTAAAATTGATGCTCCAGCAACAGCTGAGGGGTCCCCAGATCTTGCCTCGATATGAATCCCCTTTATTGGAGCACTATGTGCTTCTAATATACTTACAGGAGCAGCTAAATTATCGCTGGTGAGCTGCTGAAAAATCTGATTTCATGTCAAGGAATATATAGAACATCCATATGGAGAAATAAAAAGATTGCATGAAGCAACAGTATCACACCAAGGCACTGCATCAAAAGAAAACATAGGGATTTCTTCTTTTTCTGAAGGGTGGGGGGATGTTTTAAAAAATAAATAAATTAAACAGCTTTACCCACAATGGCATTCACTGTAAAAATTTGGGGGGGGGGGGGGGGGGGGGGGGGGGGGGGGGGGGGGAAGGATACATATGCATGCTTCCCAAAAGTACCGAAGACCAACTCATCACCTCCGCTTAGAATTACACTAGAATTCTTTCTATAGGTCTTGCCATTTACTTGCACGAGACCTTTTCCCCCAGTGATTTCCAGTAATGTAACAGATGACCCTTCACGCTATCCAGAATTATTTTGAACAAAAAAAAAAAAAAAAAAAACAGGTCAGTAGTATTACAAGTCATCCTGAAATATATAAGCAATGTCCTTGCACTGTAAAGAGAACCAACCTCTATGTACTTGAATCTACACAATTTAGCACTAATGGATTCATCATCAATACACAAATCGCATTGAGGACCTTGACCAACTGTGAAGGTAGTACCACATAATGACAGGTGAGGGTTCTGGGAAAAGATAAGGACCAAACAGCAGATTAGTTCAAAAGCAATGATACAACATCAAGATCAAGTTAAGACCCTGCCTGCCTCACTAGAAGAGATGAGAAATAAATAAAATAAAAAATTCTAGGTAAAGAAACGGTAAGAGATGAGAAATAAAAATCAAGTCCTCATTTACCTGTTTGCTGTGGCAACCAAAAACAATTCAACCCAAAATATACGAGAATTGAAGCTAATTAAGCAGATTCGGACTCCAGGATATATTTGTAATAAAAAACAGGATCCAAGTTTCTTAAGGCAAGGAAAAAACTAAGATTAAGAGAGATGGGAAGAGGGCGAGTTTCATTAATCAAGTAACAGATTCTTTTCAACTAAACTTTTCATCCCAACAATAATATCCATTAGTTTCTTGATTAGCCAAAACAAACAATGATATGTTGAAAAGGCTGCATGAAAAAATGTTTGGTAGAAAGTACATTAATGATTAAAGGGAAAACAACTTTCGGCAAAAAGAGAAGAAGAAATTCTCAATAGACAAATCAAAAGGATAGGATAAATACCTTCTTAGAAAGATAAATGTTACCAAAAAAAGGAAAGGCTCGTTCTCAGTTGTGCTATTCTTTTTTTTTTTCCCCTTTTTCCAATGATTGGTAAGTAAAAAATGCACCAAAGGGTCTTGAACCCACAACCATACTCTCCACCTTGCTCTTCTTAAGTCTTGGCTGGCTGGGTGGTTTTTTTTTTTTTTTGGGGGGGGGGGGGGGGGCAGCTTCTTACAAACTTTCTGCTTTCTCATCAATTCTACGGGCTGCATCTCATGATCCAAACTCATGTCTCAACAAATACAGGCATTCTAAACCTGCATCACACAACACTCTTAACAGTTCCGCACAGACATGTAGAGTAAGGTTTTTTCATTCATGAATAGAGGATACATTATAAGACCGCCCTTCTAAACCAGTAATGTTACTTCCACCCCTCAAGAGTACACCAAATCATCTTCTTTCACCTTGCTCTTGGCTGGGGCGGGGGGGCTGGGATCCTATTAGCAGCGTTCCCCTTTCTTTGACAAAATTATTATTTATACTTCCAGAAAATTTTTCACTAAGACACTCTGGCCAAGGAAAGAAGAAATTGACAAGCTAAGCAATCACTACACACCACTAAAAGCCTCACAGGATAACTTCAAGCAACTTTCCCATCAATTCTCTAGGTTGCATCATGATCCAAACTCATGTCTCAAGAAATACAGGCATTCTAAACCTGCATTGAACAACACTCCAACAGCGAGAAAATAGTTGAGGAAGACATGAGGAGTAAGGTTTTTTTTTCTTCATGAAACAGAGGATACATGATAAGACCACCATTCTGAACCAGTAATGTCACTTCCACCCCTCATGAGAACACCAAGTCCTCCTCCTCCTCCTCCTCCTCCTCCTCCTCCTTACACTTTGATGAGTGAATTCATTTCATTAAAAGCACAGGAGCACAACCCTAGTACACAAGATGTATAGACGAGATAACCCTGTTTTTTATCAGTGAGAGAGAATCCCTTCAATGGTTAAAAGAAGGACAAGAATTCATAAATCCAGAAATATTACAAACTTGGGAAATATTATACATCCTCATCCATGTATGAAGTATTTCACCAATATATTCTATAGATCATCTACCAGCATCTCACAATCTTCAAAGCATCTTCCATTGCACTCTCTCCATATGCTTTGCAACAAAAACAAAGGTACCGTCCTCAAAGCAGCTAGAACTGGGTGATCTCCCAATCGAACTCTAACAATCTAATAACTCCATTACCCTTCTAGGCATGACCCATTCTACTCTAACAACGCTTAAAATAGCAGTCTTGCCGCTTCACAATGGAGACAGTGACTAATGGATTCCCTGCTCCCATTGCACATACAACACCAATCCACCACAGAAATTTATCTCCCATAGGTTATATAAAGTCAAAACCTTCCCAAGGTCCACCATCCACACAATAACATTTCACAGGCACATTAACTTTGCAAAAACTCTTCTACAGAAAATAATCTTCCAACATAAATAATGCTTGATAGTGCAACCTAACTTCAAACTTCCTTCTCTTGGAAGGGAGCCACCAAATACTATTTTCACCACCTAGTCTCACTTCACTTTGAGAGAGTACAACATTCAAAAAACATTATTCCCAATTTGACCTCCCAACCTTGAACAGATCTAATAAAAGATAAATTCCACTGAAGAGTTTCATATAATATTGTCTAATCAACTACCCGTGCCTCCTTACTGCAAGCAATACTGAACGACTACAGAAAGTCCTTTAATGGTTGATCCCCGCACCATAGGTAATGGCAAAACCTCATCTTAATTCCATCCCCAACTTCCTATCTGAAAAAACTCAAAAATCTCCCCACCCCTCCTAATGCATTTCTAAACGCAACTCCATAAGGACCCAGTACCACCTTAGTCCATCCTCCATTCAAATGATATTTTGTTCTCACTACCCTTCTCTATTAAGCTTCCCTCTTGTAGAGTAACAATGTAATCCTTTCCCCTGGTAGCACTTTCTTAAACTGATTTAGGCCTCATTTGTTTTCACAGTTCATCTCAACTCACCTCATCTAATCATTACAACTTTTTTAAATTTTCACACAAAATATAATAAACAATTCAACTTTTTCAAATCCAAAAACAAAAATAACAGTAAAAAATATTCTAACAATATTTTATTCAACTTTCATCTCAATTCATCTCATCTCATATCAAAAAACAAACGCGGCCTTAAGCTTCTTACCCCCTTTCCTTTTTTATTCTTTCAAAATATATAATTAGTCTTAAAAGCAATCATTTTTTTGGTAGGATATTCTTAAAAAGATTATAAACGCAAACAAGACTAGGTTCAAGCAAAATGTAGTAACAAATTAATCGCCAAAGAAGCATATTAAGTTTAAGGCCATTGTAAAGTCTCATATCCTACTTATCCAATAATTACCAGTCCAAATGTAAACCTCCCTAATGAGGAGAATTAAAGGGTCACATTCCAAATGAAAGTAATTGATCCATGCCTACTTTTCCCTTTGTGATTTCAACTTACTTGAACAGACAAATCAAACTTCCCCACTTCACACAGCTACTCCAGACAAAAGGTACCCACCATAAAGGCAACCAAAACAATTTTATCAGGCCTAGCAGATCTAACAAATGCAGGCTTGAGAAGGGAGTCACAGCTCAAAAAACCATCCATAACCCAATAAAAGATTTAACAAACCATGTATAACCAATTCAACCAAATCTCAAAAGCTCAATACAAAAAACCCAGAGTCTTGGCTCAATTGCTTGGAAAACCCAAGAGAATGCAACAAGATGAAATATTGATTCTATTTGGAAAGGTTCAAGTAACAAACAGCCATCAAAAAGTAATTCTTTCCTCTCCATGGATTTTCCCAATAAACCAAACAGAGCAACGATCGCATCAAAATAATCCAGATTTCGGAGAAAGCACAGGAAAAGAAGAAAAGCCAACCTGAGAGCACTGGGAAAGAAGCTTTCCCCAAGCGGCTTTAGAACTCGATTTGGTCAGCTTTGTAGGACGCTTCTTCGAACGTAGTGCAGTGCCGGCCGCCTTTGATTTATCAGCATCCATGGCAGCTCCACCTAAATCCACCACCAACCCCAGAACAAAAAATAAAACCACCTAAATGCACAACTCAAACAAAAACCCAGATTTCAAACACACTCAAGAGCTCATGCAAAAGCTAAAGCTTCGAAATTATTTTACCCAAAGACAGCGACGACACCAAGGCCTCGCCTTCGACAACGAAACCAGCACATTTATCCGCATCGCAGGCATCAGCGGGCTTTGGCGAACCGGTGTTCAGCAGATCAGGGGATTGCAGCTCCGGGTCTTCAGTTTCAGACCCGGATTCCTTAACTGGACCTAAATTCTCCACCGACGGAGCGCTCCGAGCATCATTGGTTGACGAGGACGCCTCGGATACCTAGAGTTTCACGCCACAATCAATCCAAAAAAAAACCATATCCCCAATAATATGCATACATAGAACAAAACTCAAACATACACTGGACCCAGAAATTTCACCCATATGCACCTAGACAACCGTAAAGGATAAAGAGGGTACCTTGGATCGTTTGGCGGTGGTGGGAGGAGGGGAGGAGAGGGCACGTTTGGAAGAGGAGGAGCTGCGTCTGGTTTCAACCATGGTGTTGTTGGTTGTTGATAGTTTTTTTTTTTTTTTTCCTTTTTGTCTCTGATCCAAACAAGGTCCTGGCCGGAGAGGGAGATCAAGGTGGTCTTCTCAATGATTAACGAAGATCAGTTGAGGGTTTTTTCTTGTGTTCTGTTTGGCTTTATAGATTTCTTCATTTTTCTTTGCCTACGGACAACACAAGTTGTGAAGCGGTGGGTGGTAGGAACTTGGAAGAGGCTCTCTGCAGCTCTGCTTTTGTGGAATCGGGGATTTAATATGTATTTCATTTTCTCGCACACATATTAATATATATATATATATATATATAAATTATTCTCATCAACTATTATTTATTATTTACTATCTCATATCCTACATCTTATAAAAAATACCCTCACATCCTATTAAAAAAAAAAAAATCTGGCTGTAAGCAAATTTGCACACCAATACGAGCACCAATGCAAAAGTAGAAAGGTAAATTTAATGAAATAGTATAAATTTGAAAATGAATATTTGATAAAATAGTCTACATCAATATTGATGCACAGATTGATATGAGAATTCGTTTTTTTTTTAAGTATAAGATGTGAAAATGAATAATGACTGATGCATAAACTTAATTTTTTTTATATATGTTTATCATTTTATTGTTACTTTAAATAAAAAAAATGAAAAAATAAAGGATAATTATTTAAGATCATAAATAAAGTCAAAGTTACTTTAATGACTTTTCCGTTACAAAAAATATACCTTAAAATCTTAAATTAGAGAGAATAAAAACCCACTATTTTTGTTCTAAGCAGGATGTATTTTGTCATGTGATCAAGATTAGAATTAGAAGGTCCCAATAAACACCATATTACAGCTACTACAACACAAAATAAATGACAGAAAATGGATATGGATCTATCCTCACTAAGATGAGCCATCTTATGTAGCAATTTTAATACACTCATGTCTTCAGACTTATGGAGTTTAGAGCCAAAGCTAGAAGGCAAGGCATGAAGATTTGAGTGATGTCCTTTCTTCTTTGGATTGGTTGATTGATAAATCTATTACCTCTTATTTTCTATCTTTGATTAGGAAAAAATCATAATATGGCTAGATTGTTAGCTATGAATGATTCGAGTCACTGATGTGAGAGAGATATATTACTATTATATTTTTCAGTGTGGCGCATGTCGCATGTCGGTAGATAATTAAAGATTATTTATTATATTTCACTTATAAACATATTATTTAATGTCACATCATGTGATTATAAGAAGATGGTAAAAAAAATAATAATAAATAGATTTTCTCTTTTTTTAATTGCTGTAATTGATCACTTCGTCTTCATCTTTCTTTTTATTGCATTCAATTACTTCGTCCCAACAACACTCACCGAGGAAAACCTTAAAAAGCTAAACAAGTGTAAATACTAAATAGTGTTTATTCAAACCATCTTTTGTAATTCAACAAATTAAATTTATGGTGCAAACAGTAAAAAATCTGAAAGGACTAGTCAAATTTCAACGGAATTATAAACAATTAATTTTTTTTTTATTATTATAACGTGAGGAATTGGGATTAAAATTGAGTTAGAAGCAGAAAGAGAGATTAAATATAATGAGATTTTATGCTCAAGGAATGCTAGAAATTGAGACTAATCTCGTTTGGTTACGCAGTTCAAATAAGATAAAATAAGATATTTTATTAAAAGTTAAATAAAATATTATTATAATATTATTTTTTTTTAAATTTAAAAAAATTAAATTATTTATTATATTTTATGTAGGAGTTTAAAAAAATTATAATAATTATATAAGATAAGATGAGATAAAATAATTTAATTTTATATAATCAAGCCAGCCCAATGTCTGCTCTATTCTTATACTTCTATAGGTATATTTATACGAAAAAGTAGTTTCTCTTGATTAGTATAAATTATCCCATGTAGCGCCCTGTGGTTCTAACCATTGTTCTGGATGCATGATATTTATTAGTAGTGGTATGAGTTTTTAAAAAGATAGGTATAAATATTAAATAGATAAGTATAGAGTAGATTCTTTGTAAAAAAGTGAGTTTTATTAAAAAAATAATAAATTTTTAAAATTTTGTTAAAAAATAAGATATATTTTTTTATTAAGACCTGCACGATACTTATTTATTTAATATTCTGTATAAATTATTTATATTTTAAGAATATATTTTTCATCTTGAACAATGCTAAAGCTCCCGTTGAGGGCTCCCGCTGGAGCTATAGCATGTGTTTTCACATGTTTTTATGTTCTTTTTTTTAAGTTATTTATATAAATTTTTTTAATATTTTTTAAAAATAAAATAAATTAAAAACATCATTAAAAACACTTTCTTAATTAAAAAGTAAAAAAAAATTATTAAAAAATACTTCGTTAATCACGAAGTAAAATAAAAAAAATATTTTTTATTTTACTTCGTGATTAAGAAAGTATTTTTTAATAATAATGTAAATTTTTTTATTTTTTAAAAATATTTAAAATTATTAAAAAAATCTATATAAAAACTAATTTAAAAAAAATACATAAAAATACATGTTAGAGCTCCGGCGGGAGCTCCCAACGAGAGCCCCCAGTAGGAGCTCTAATATTATTCTTTCATCTTAATTAAAATGTACTTATCTATACCATTATTTCGAATTTCGTACCATACCAGCTAATACGGTCGAAATTTTCCGTACTAACCGCTGGGCTGGTGCAGGTACCCTACACGTTTCGTACAGGCCAAAATACCGGTTGTTCCGGCCTCAATTTCGGCCTGTACCAGCCTCAATTTCGGCCTTCAGTTTTTTTTTCATTTTTTCAAACTACAAACTTATTTTTGACCTCCAATTCAAATTAGACTATTTATAATTTATATATATGTATTTATATATAATTTATTCATATATAGACTATTATTTTAAAATACAATTTATATATATTTATATATACAATTTATTCATATATTGACTATTTCGAAACGGTACACGAAACGGTATTGGTATCGAAATATTTCGTTTTAATGTCTTGACTGGTACGACTTCCGGTACGGTATTCAAAATATTGATCTATACACAATCAAAACTTATAATTTTTTTTTTTAAAAAAATTTTATGGTGTCTATTGGCCACCAAACTCTGACGGCTGGTGACTCGATCCGAGTGAACTCCGGCAATCTCTCGACGCAATGGCTGGAATAATGATTAAAAAAACTCTAAAAAATAATTAAAATTAAGATTTTTAAAGATTTTATGGTTCGAAATTTGCTTTTAAACTATATCAATATAGTTTAAAAATACTTTACAATTATGAAGTGGTTGTGTATAATTGAAAAATGTACCACATCTGACGAAAATGCACCCTATTATAAAATATAATTCATATAACTGGTTTTCTTCTATTGTCATAAGTTCTGAAAAGCTGATCATATGCCTAGAACCCATCTACAAAGTACAAACCTTTTTAAAATAAAATTTTAATGTAAGAGGTATTTTATTCTCAATTCCATACGTAGAGTACATTATTTATATTATTTAAATTATAAGATTTGATTTATAAAATTCAGATTTTAAAAAATTATCTTTTAAATCAATTTATATTATGTAAATATTTTAGTACATATGTTCGAGCAGTTTAGTCATTAATGATGTTTATTAGATGAATAATGTTATTTTGTCTACTCAACTTACTTTCTCATTTGGACACTTCATGTATTTTAATATTTATTTTAATTTTTTTCTTTACTTAATAGTTAAGAAAATGATTATTAATATATTGATATTTTTTGTATTTTTTAAAAATATTTTAAAATGATAAAAAAAAATATGAAAAAAAAGAAGAAAATTTTGATCTAGTGATAACATCGAGTAGGCTACTCTAAGCGACAAAGTAGTACCGCTCTTATTATATATTTTTTCTATGGGGGAGCTTAGCAAACATAGTATTTTTTTTTTTTAATTAGCTTTAATGAGATTATATGATAGGGGAGCTTAGGCAGTGTAATGAGAAATTATGGAGAATGCACGTGAAAGGAATTTGATTGGATAATTAGCTTGTCAACTGTCAAGGCAAAAGTGCATTGACACCATCGACGTCAAGTTGCTTTTAAAAGCAAAAAAGATTGGCATGGCCTAGGATAGACATCTATATTTTATATAAGAAATGATAGTTATTATTGTGAGTATATAAATATTATATAATTATTCAAAAAAATAAATAAATATAAGATTTACATAAAAATAAATTAATATTTTAATAATAAATTTTATTTTTTTAAAACGATTATAAGATATTTGCATCCTATAATTATATATAACATATAACATTACTCGTACTACGTATGCGTAGGTTCAACCTCGGTGCGCGGCTAATTTAGCCATTCTAGGACACAACGGTCTAAGCCGGGGGCACAATAATCTCAAAACAACACCATCGAAGTGTTCAAAAGTCGTTCGTATCGTCAAATTCTCAATAAATCCGCAACCTTTCTCTCTTTTTAAAGTCACACACACTCTTCAAATCCTACTCTCCTTCCCTCCCCGTCACTTTCTCCTCACTTCAAACCATGAGTGCAAAGTTTTTATATATTTTCTCGTATTTGAGATGACAAATAATTAATCAACTAACTTTCAACTATCTTTGAGCCACACGAGTAATGCTATATTCTCTATATACTCTTATCTTATTTTCATCTCACTATATAAGATATAGTATATTTATCATAATTTTGATCATTCAATAGTGATAAATATGTCATATTTTACGTAGCAGAATAAAAATAGAATAATAATGTAATGTATAGAATTTTCACACACCTTTTTGCAATTGATGATAAGCCTAAGCTCCACGCACCGGTAGATATCGGCGTGCTTCTCAGACATCTATGAATATTTGGTCGGGTCAATCCTCCAATCCCACATGTCTTACTTCTTTCTCCAAAATCCAAATTCAATTTATTCTCCCATCAAAGTTTTTGAAATATGATACGTATACTTTCTTCAATTGCAACCATTGATCCAAAATTGGCACCATCGTATCTAGCTACAACAGCCTCTCGTGACTGCAGTGGAAATCTTTGGCAGACCTTTGTGAAGATTGCCAACAAAGCCACCTTCATGATTAGTTTTCTCTTAAACCATATTGCAATCTATTTGCCAATAGAACATGAGAGTTAGACAGTTAGTCCCAATTTCCTCTCCATATTTTCTTTGTACACTTCCTTGACTGTTTAGCACCTAGGTTTGGAAATTTGTGGTGATTATAAAGGTCCCAATCCCAATTTACTGTACTTTAGATCATTATAATGAAATCATTTGCTTTTTAAAAATAACAAAAAAAAAAATTCTCATCTTAAGAGTTAGCTGGTATGATAGCGCATAGCGTCATTTACCGTGACTTTATAAAATAATTTATAAATTTGTTTGACATAACGTAATATATCAAATCTATTTTTTAATAAAAAAATATTTTAAAATTTGACGTATCACATTAAATTATATCATGTTATCATATTATTTTTTTTAAGATTTATGTATAAAATCAATATTTCTCTAGTTCAAATACTCGACCTTCACTTTTCATTCATCAAAAACAAAATAACTAGACAACCACCGAGTTTGCCAAGTTATATCGTCTTCAGAAATTATAAATCTCTCAATAAAGAAAAACATTTAAATACGATGAAGAAAATTCAGATCGAATAGCTAGCTAGCATTACTTAAATGGGGCTGGCTTATGCTTGCGTGTTAGGTTCTAAAGTGGAATTTAGAGTCCGACATGTTATAGCTTTAAAATACGAGCATTCTAAGGTATATGCAGTCCTGCCCTTGCATATCAAATCATGTGGCCGAAAGAATAGCAATGCATGCATAAATAAATGGGTTTGCAAAAAATGTTACAGTTATAAAGAGATATTATAAAAATAAATTTACGAAATAACGTGATCTTATATTATACATTATATCTATTTTATAATAAAAATAATTTTACAATTTAAGATACTATATCAAATTACATCAATTTATAAATTTCGTTTTGTAATATCTCTTTGTGCCAAAGCATGTCTAAAAAATTGTTTGGATCACGTGTTGGACAGAACATTTTGGTTCATTTATGTAATTATTTTGATACACTTTGGAAGAAGACCATGATCTGTCTATTCAACGGATCAGGAAAAAGAAATCGAAGGTTGAAGAAGACTAGTCAGGCCTCCTCTTTCCTTGTGGGTGCGTCGACTCAAAATGAGATGTGCTTTAGACTTTAGAGGAGTTTGGACTTTGGAGGAGGAAAAAAAAAAACGTTTTTTAAAAAAAAAATGATAGAAAGGGACAATCGAATAATGCTTTCATATTTGGGTGCGATGATAACGACATTTAACTTGCTGAAAACCAGACAGAAAAGACTATTTTTAAGTACGAAATTACGTCTAATAAATAGAGATCACAGACGCACCAAATAAAAGACTATTGCAGCCATAAGGGGTCGTTGGAGCTTTTATTGTTTCCCATGTGAAATAGTCTTTTACAAACAACTACCATTTCTCTCTTTGGCCACGCTCCAATCATATATATATATACACTAGCAGTTATATAACGTGCAAAGCAAGTTTGCCCATTTGTCTAATTAAAAATGATGTGTCTAAAAAAATAAAATTGTTGAAAATAATGTTAAAGTTATATGAAAGTTTCAGCTCTACAAATTAACCATATTTGACGGTCAAGGTCAATGCATGCATGTCATGTTACCTTCAACTATATAGAAGATGTAATGAGCTCGTATGAAGCTAATCCACCCTCTCTGTTCGTGCTCTCCCTTCTTCTTTTTAGTTAATTAAGAATATTATGAGATTTAAATTATATTAAAAACTCTAATTATTTATATGGTTTTACTTTCTTAAAAATATGTAGCAAAATTTCATGAAAGATTAATATTTTATAAATTAAAGTTGATTTTAAGTGTATGATATGATATTTATATTTTAAATATCTATTTTAAGTTAGTTTAAATATTGTTTAAACCTCCACCATTGGATCAAATCTGAGGATTCAATATGAACGACTGGGATTTAAAACCTCATTTTTCCCTCACTTTTCCTTTCTCCTTCTCTCTCCTTCCCAGCCACACGTCTTCCCTTTCTCTCACCGATCTCCTCCCTCAAGCAACACAGTGCCTCCGTGCGCCACCCTGTGACGTCACCGACCACCTCAGTGGCTTCCCCTCACGCTGGCGACCAAATCCCATAGTTGAAGCCTCTTGGCAGCTCCTCCCTCAGCCGCACGCGAACAACCCGAAATGGGTCTCAACGCACGGGTTCTCCACCCTTAAGCCACCGTAGCTTAGCCCCAGCTCCACCAAGCACCACCACTGAGTTCCCCTCACGCCGTGGATCACTTCCATGGAATCCACCACTCGTAACTCCTCCCTAGCCCCTTTACACGCACGAGTTTCTCCCAGTAGTGCCTCTGTTAGCCACCTCCATGCCACCGCACCACCACCACCACCAACCTCCTCCTTCGCGTACAGCCCCTCCGCTTCTTCCTTTCCTCCAGCCAAAGTCCTGGCTCCTCTCATGCCCTTTCTCTTCATGGGATCCCAGATCCACCGCCGTAGGATTACCACGATGCTGCCATATGCCGCCTCTAACAGCCACGACACAGCTCCCTAACTCTGTTGTGTGGTATTGTTTGCTCTGTTGTGTGGTATTGTTTGGTAATTGTTGTGAGGATGTAGAGGGACATAAGTGGGAGAGGAAAATGTAACTGTTTATTACTCTTTATAAGTACTGTTCAAAACGAGATAGGCTCTTTTAAGTATAAGGATATATATATATATATATATATAGCCCTCTTAGATCCCCAGATTCCTCACATGCAAGAGTACCACTTTTCTAACTTGACTTTGCTCATATAATATATATATTATATAATATGTTCAAGTTCGATGGCTAGGAGTGCAATGGGTCGATGCTAGCCAGTAAAGTGGCAGTATCTCTCTCTCTCTCTCTCTCTATATATATATATGGGCGCTGCTAAAATGTTCGTAAAGAGTGAACGACGGGTGTTACCAAACAGTACATTTTTTTAAATATTAAGAAGAAAAACATAAGAATGCTCTATCGCTAATATTTATCGGTCACTCATCTTAGCATTTTATTTCCAACTTGGTCCACATGCAATCAATCGCAAACAGGTGAGCGAACAATGAAATTAAGGGACAACAGATCATACTTTCATGTATTCTTCACGCCCGACCGACCTCTTACAGAAATATATCTATATATATATATCTATATATACATACACACACAGATGGAATAAAACACAATAATTACCTACTCCAAAGCCGTTTACTTCTGCTGCCGTAAGTACCCGAATTTTTTAGGTAAGGAGTAAAAAAAATGTAGAACTGCCCTGTAAAGTTGAAAGCCGCAAAAAGCTAGCCATAAGGATATTGTCATGCACGGGTCATTATCAATGTGCAGGAAACTACAGTGTTAATTATATTCGGAGGATGAGTTTAGGGACGGGAGGGGGAACTTTGCAGTCACTCAAAGTGATGTATATATATATATATATATTTCGGTGAATGTTTAGTATTAAAGAAGTGTTTAGTTTATTTATTTATTTTTATGTCGGGAACTTCTCCAAAGTAGAGCCCTTTAGACCCACTCATCCTCAGTAAACTCTGGTCTCAAACAATGCACCTTCAAAAATTTTTCTATACAGAATTGATTAAATCTTTGACTTTTCATTAGGGGTGTGGCTCTAAAGGATTGTTTGCACTAATGAAGTATTGAATGTTGGATCTTGAAGAGAGCGATACCTCAAAATCAAAGTCTTCATCACTTGGGCCAACCTCTTGGAATTGTGTTTAGTTTATTATAATGTATTAGATTCATGTAAAATTATTTTATTATAAATAAAAATAACATGATAACATATCACAAGATACATCAGTGTGTGTGAATTTTGTTTATACGAAATGTTTATGTGAATATGATTATTTTCTTAATATTTTTTTAAAGAGGGATCACATGCAACTTAGAAAGTGGAAGAAGGAATCGACTTAAATTAATTAAATTTATGCATGGTTTTTATTAGATTTAATCATTGATGGGTTTGTTTACGTGGATATAAGATTTGGTGTGGGGCCAATATAAATTATTAGCTGATACTAAAATTAAAAATTAATGGAAAACAATATATATATATATATATATATATGGAAGATAGCTAGGCATCAAATCATGCTCTATCATTAGGTAACAGTACTCTGAATTTAAAGGACCGCATGACACGATAGACCAAATCCATGCATGCTTTTGTATTGTGAATTAATATTTCCATTTTGGGAGCTCCCATGATAACAATCATAGGTTCAGATCCAAAGCAAGACTTCATTGTAAACGCAATATATGAACGCGAGACATCATTATTATTTTTTTCTCTTCTTTTTTTCTTTTGATCCTCTCTCTCTTTGGTGGGAAAAGTTCCTTAATTTGTTATTTGAACACGAAAAATATTTTAACTATAAATAGATTTCTCAAAAAGTAAATTTATAAAATAACGTAATTTAATATAATATGTTAGATTGTAAAACTATTTTTTTATAAAATAAATATAACGTATCGTATTAAAATTGTAAGTTTATAAATTTACTTTTATAAAAAAAATTTGTGATCGTAACATTTCTCTTTGAACATTTGTCGATTCTTGAGGTGAATCAAAACCTAAATTATTTTCTATATTCTTGAGGTGAATCAAGCCAAGAAGAAAAAATTATTCGGGGCTAATTTGTTTGAGATAATCATACGTTGTCTTGGACATGTAGCATTACCTTTTTTGACCAAATAATCGATAATTTCTATTAATATGCATGCATGCTACATTTATAAGCATTACAAACCCAATTTCATGCTCTTTGTTTATCATTTTTGTTTGAGTAGATTGCTTTAAATAAATATCTTAATTAAGAGTTATTTTTATTGAAAACCATGAAAAGTTGTCTCCAAAATTAGATTTGATTTGTTGGCACAATAATTCATCACTCCAAATTGGGGTTGGACAATTAAACAGTGGAAGAAGCATCAGTTCTTGGGGGAAAAACTTGCCACATTATTAACTAAATCAGAATATTCTGCATTTTAATGCACGTACGTAGTATCGATTGTTTCAATTGAATGTTCTAAAGCCACCTCTTTGATCTCATCTTCATCCTCCATGGCTGTCATTATATGCACGGCAATTACTGACGTGCATGAGAATCTAATTTTTATAATGCATTTGTATCTGATTTCATAACATGAAACACACATATTTATCGGCCATTCAAGCAGTAACCTAAAATATTTATTAATTTTATGTTCATTATCAATTTATCATTACAAAAAAAAATATTTATGACGAGTTATTTACAACAAGAACTACTATTTGTAACGAGAATATATTTATTTTGACAAAAAAATAATTATTTTTGTAAAAAATAACTTACTACAAATAAACCTTTTTCTTATATTGAAAAATTCTTTTCATTAACTACTATTTATCACCCCACATCCCGCAGCCTAAGAAAAACACCCTCACACTATAAAAAATCTATAAGTACTAAAGAGTATGAGAATAAATAGTGTCTGATGCATAATAAATCTCTTGTTACATTAAGGCTTCGTTTGGTTCCTTAATTCATCTCAATTCATCATTACAACTTTTTCAAATTCCAATTCAAAATATAATAAACACAAATCCTAAAATAATAATAATAATATTAAAAAATAATATTCTAACAATATTTTATTATCTCAATTCAACTCACTTCAACATCCAAACACACTCTAAATCTACATTCAGACATAAAAAATGCTACTCTGCAGCTCCAAACGTACCGCTCGGTGAATTATTTATTTTTTTTATCAAATGATGATAGAAGTGATTTTAAGTGTATTTATATATTTTTTATTTTTTAAAAATATTGAAATATATTAAAAAAAATATAAATAAAAAAATAAAAAAAAAAATTACTTTTACAACTAACGATAACCCCGAACGGTGCGCCGCTCTTCAGACATTAGAGGGTAGAGGGTAGGCTTTCCAATTTGGTCGGAAGCCAAATTATCCAGTGGGCTGCCATCTGCATGCACCCTTACCCGAATGCATACTCCTATCATCCCAATAATGTGTAATATCTTGTACCAAGATTTGACATTTCATCGCCAGTTTAGGTGAAATACACTATATATGTTTCAGATAATATTTAATTTAATAATGAAGGAAATGTATTTTTTTATTAAAAAAAAGTAAATATTTTTTTGAAAAGAAATATTTCTTACAAAGAAAGAAGTGTGGAACTGTGGAGATGGAAGAGAATTTGGGATGCTGGGCTATACCTGAGAAGCAAGAAATATTGGGATCATATGAAACGAAAGGGGGGAAGTAAACAAAACGCTCGCTGACAAAATAACTCAAACATCTCAAACGTTATATCTTCCGAATGCAACCAAAAAACAATTAAAATATTTCGATAAATTCTTAGAAGCCCTGTCGTTCCTTTGTTTAGATAAGATTTTGTCGTTGAAAGGAAGTGGGAGTGAGTGTTACTTGCTAGAAAAGACAGATTAATTTTACTCTATAAACTCAAATTATATGAATTTTGTAAGAAATAGTTTATTTATTGCCCATTTAATTATTATTCTTCTATTAAATTTTAACATGGTATTCATTAATTAAAAATTTATTCGTTATTTTTCATTTATTCACTAGTGATTTGACCATACATAGGAGATGATAAATAGAAACTTTTCTTTGCATTTTGCATTCAAGATTGAATCATTAATATTATGTCAGGTCATATATTTTTCATTTATTTTAAAGGTCAGAATTGGAAAATAGCGTTGTATGTATATTTTTTTCCCCCTTTTTTATAATAGAGTGTGCAATATATGTCTATTTTGATACTTCGAAATTGAAGTGTAAAGAATAAAATCTCTCAATAATTTCAGTGCAAAATTCCAAAGACAAATACATTGCACTTGATGTTTATTGCGGATATATAAGCCCATCTAAACAATTATTAGGCCTCGTTTGATTACACAGATGAAATAAAATGAATAATAGTAAGATAATTTATAAATAGTAATGAAATGGTTTGATTTTCATGGGATGATAATTTTATGGGATTTTAGAAATGAATAGAGAAAAAGTTGAATTAAAAAGTTATAAAGTTAAAAGAGGGCTATAATATAATTTTTTTAATATAATATTTGTCTTAGGATTTGAAAAAAATTGAATTATTTTTTGTGTTTAGAAGTTTGTAAAAGTTGTAATGATTAGATGAAAAAGTTGAAAAGTAGGCTACCTCACACCATACAGTGCGGAATAGCCCCCTCCCCACCCCGCATCCCCAATCTACCCCGTCTCCCGCCCATTTTAATAATGGACTACAATTCACTAGACCCAAAAATTATTCCTAGATCAAAAAGTGATCAAAAACATAATTTTAGACCCAAATTATAAATTTACTAGTGCATATTTTGTGTAAATTGTAGTGTAGTAGGGTGACCCTTTTATACATTGTCAATGCAATACAAGAGTAAAATGGTCACCTTACTAAGTGTGAGATTTGTATTGTGAAGATAATCTATAAGAGGGTCACCCTATTACACCACAACTTATACAAAAAATTAAGTAAAAGTTCTACTTAATACATATTACTATATTTATATATAGTACAAATAATAAATATTTATAAATATGTATAATATAAATATATAAATACATATTTATATAATAAAATATATAAGTGCAGGGCGGGGAAATGCGGGGTGGGGTTGGGCCCTCCCCGCCCCTGCCCTCGCTAAGAGCATTGGCATTGGTTTCATCAAAAGTCTAGCCAAATGCAAAATATAATGAATTTTAGTAAAATTCAGCTGCATTGGATTCATCAAAGGAATGGATGGGAAGTTTTGAGTTACAGTAAATCTATAGGATTCTTCAAATTTGAAGAGTAACTGTTCATTCAGAAAATGTGTTTTTTATTCTATTTTAATCCGAACGGCCTTATTTTTTTTCCTTTCTCTCTCTTCTTTTCCTCCCCGCGTCTTTTCCCTCCCCCTTTCTCTCATTTTCCCAATGCCCTTTTCGTTTTCGCAATGAACCATTTCTCTCTTTCTCTCGTTTTCTCTCCCTTGTTTTCGTAGTGAACCGTTTCTATCTTTCTCTAGTTTTCACAGTGCCCTCATTCTTTCTTTCTCTCGTTTTCGCCATGCCCCATTTTCTCTCTCTCTCATTTTCGAAGTGCCCATTTTCTCGTTTTCGCAGTGCCTCTCTTCGATTCTTCACGCATAAACAAAGCAGAGCACACTGGTTTCTCTCCTTTCAGGTTTGCGCGAGCTTCTTCTCCTTCTCCTTTCATGTACCGTTTGTCTCATTTCTTTTCTCCTGCAACTCTAGTTTCAAGAAAAAATGGAACTGGTTAGTCCCGATGGAGGCTTTTGCTTAGTGGGAATCATCTAGGAATTTCATCTATTACATTTTATTGACCCTGGTTCTTTTTTTTTTTTTTTGGTTGATTTTCTCAAGAGCACTCAGTGTTGCGGATTATCAACCACTCTGAAAAGGGTATTGTGTTTTTTTCTTTCTGTTGGTATATTACTAGATTTGCATCTCTAGTGTGTGATATTTTTTTGGTTGTTTTTTCTTTTTGGTATTGTTGGTATATTTCACGATTGCAAATCCCCTGTGTGTTGGTTTGTTGGTATATTCTGTGTTTCATCAAACGCTACTAAAGCCTGGATATGGCAATTTCTTATTAAGCAATTTTCTTTGACAGTTGGTACAAGACAAGAGGGCGGATAAGCCTTCTTCTGTACCTCATAGGGATTTCTAATCCCTAAAACAACCTTCCCAACTGGCTTGCAAGCTCAATAACACTTCATTCACTTTTTCTTTACTTTCCTTGCCCTGTCTTCATAGAGAAATATGAAAATAATCCATTTACCTGATGAGTAATGCTACCTATACAGATGTTACGCACTTAGGTGTTGGCATGGCGGTTTTGTTTTGTGAGAGAGACTATTCACTGACGCTTCCATGCATAGTTTTCCTTGCATTTTCGCAGCACTCCAATTGCCTGAAATCTATTTTTTTCACAGTCAAAACACAACTCCCACTAAATAAACAAAAATCCACCTCAAGAGAATCACAAACAATCTAAAGATTCAACTTGACCACCAAGTGCACCCAAACAACCAAACTTAAGTGAAATTGTAAAACACTCTTCATGAAACAAGCTTTAATTTGCAGAGCCTCCAAAATGGAATTTTCAAAAACACTTTAAGAAATAAGACTTCGACAAGATTAGTAAAATTTTAATGTAAAAAATGAAAATAAAGAATATAAGAAAAAGAACCCTTATTTTCTAAGAATCCACCTCATGGTGTTAGAGTGAAACAAAGCCACTTTTTTCCAACCACCAAAAAGAAAATGGGTTCTGCACAAAAGGATAAACCCACTTGGCAAAAATGCTTCATTTAGAGGAAAAGGGGAATGACCCAGATAGATGAGTTTGATGTTGAGTTTGATGAAACTCTATTTTTGCAAAACAATGACAATATAGTTTAAATTCTGAAATTGATTGTATTCTGTTTTATCATGTGGAGCAGTTTTTACTATTGCTTTTTACTTTGTGGTAATGAAGATTGTATTGCTGCCTTGATATCTACAGATTGTATTCTGTTTTATCATGTGAATTTGGATGAAGAAATTGTTAAAATACATCCTGATTACTGCTAATTGTTTGCTGAATTTGTTTGGGTACTGCTAATTGTACTGCTAATAGTTTAATCTAAATGAACTTTGGGAAAGCAACCTGCAGCATGGTTTGATATTTTTTTAAAATGTGTTGCCTTGTATCAATTTTCTTGTGCTGCCTGGTATCTATCTTATTATGCTGCATTGTCTCTATTTTCTTGTGGTGCCTCATCTGATAAGTTAAACATTACAATTCTTAAATGATGGACACTCCATCTGAGGAGGATCACTTCTTTACCACTCTTTTACAAAGTAGAGGAGAAGGCTGTAATGACACTCCAACATATGAGCAATATTATAATGTTTTGGTTCAAACAACTCCCCTTCACGGTGAAAAGAGGCATCTGGCAAAAAAAGTTCAAAGAGGTGCATCTTTCACTGTAGAGGAGGATAATGTACTTGTCTTCGGTTGGCTCAACATTAGTATTGATGCCATACGGGGTATTGATAAAAAAATCCACTCAAATGTGGGACAGAATTTTTGAGTTTTATCACGAGTATAAAAAACCAAATACTGTCAATCGTTCGATAGGGTCATTGATCAATCGTTGGTCCATGATCCAGAAATGCACAAACAAGTTTTGTGCATTTCTAGCGCAAGTAGAATCATTGCACCCAAGTGGTGCGACCGAACAAAACAAAGTATGTACCATTTTCTTTTAATAATGTATTTATTTATTTAAGATTTCTTTTCTAACAATATTCTTTTACTTTTTCAAATTGAAAAAGTAAAAATAATGTACAAAGAGATAGAGAAATCTAACTTCACACTAGAGCATTGTTGGTGTCTTTTGAGACATCAACTCAAATGCCAGCAACACATGATTTCACTGAATACAAGGAGAAGACCACATGATAAACGTCTAGCCAATAAACAGTCAAGTGAAGTTGTCGACGAAGTTGTGGAGGAGAACGTTGAGAGGCCTCGAGGCAAAAAGGCTGAGAAAGATAACTTGAGGAAGCGAAAGGCCCAGGAATCATGTGATACTGAGTTCAACGGTGCGTTAGAAAAAATGACCGATAATAGACGGTTGTTTATGGCAGAGAGGAGAGCATGGGTGATGAAGGCAAATGAAGTTAGAGGTGCACAACTGGAACTTGATAAGAGAAAGTTTGAGGCGGAGATCATGAGCAAGGATCTTTCTAGCATGACTGCCATGCAACAAGCCTACTTCCTTAATATTCAGAGGAAAATTTATAAAGACTCTTTGAATAATTCCAAAGGTACATTCGACAAATCTCCATCCACACCTCATCATAAATTCAAATTGTATCAACATTACAAATCAAATACATAATACATACAAATGATTCAAATTTTAATATTTTAAGAAATTAAGAATCTAAAGATAGAGGCATAGAGTTGTTTGAGTCTTTACTATGACATTTGGGGCGGCCCGGATGGGTAGTCTTTTGAGATTTGAGCACATATTCATATTGCAATGGAGGTAGACGTCGTCTGAGTCGTCTCATGTGTTGCTACAACAATTAATACTAAAATTAATATCGATGAAATTGAAATAAATATAAATAAATCAAACTAATAAAATAAAAATAACAATTACCAGATAGTCCAGATCCAGACTAATCACCACCCTCCTCATCGGTCTCCTTAAAATCTAAAACATCTGAAACATAAATATCATTTCTCATCGTCAAACTCTGTGTGCATATCAATCCTTCCATAGTTGTAGGAGACATTGAACTACGAAAAGGATCCAATATGCGCCCTCCGATAGTAAAGGCTGACTCCTAAGCAACGGTACTAATAGAGATAGCCAAAATACAACAAGCCATCTCAGAAAGGATGATATATTTCTTTGTTGAAGCCTTCCACCATCCTACTATGTCGAAACCATCATCATTTTGAATAAGATCTCCTGACAAATAGTTGTCTAATTCTGAAACCACTTCCGTAGATTGACGGACTATTATGGGATTATGTACCAGGGTCTTAACCCACGTCAATCTACACTTCTTTATTGCTTTGGTGTCTGGAGGAGGTGTTGGGGTAGGTATAGGTGTAGTAAATGCAGTACCACCCTTAATTGCATTAAACTTATCATATAATTTAGCCAGGGTATCTCGGGCCATCTCACCAATAAGATTAGTCCATGCCTGATCGTGCGCAAGTCCCAAACCATATAACATGCTTGAAATTTTCAGACGGAGATCAAGAATAACAACCACATATAACAAAATATTTAATCTACTCAAATATCCCAAATACTTGTCATATTTGACCCTCATGGTCAATGTCATCCCCTCATCCTTAGATTGGAACCTCTACACATGTCGTCTAATTCTTCTTTCACCCTACATATTTGATGACAAAATTCATGTGATGTAGGGTACAAAGAACCAGATAACTTCAATGTTATATCTTAAAAAATTCCGAGAAAATCAACAGAAGTAGAAATTATGTAACACCCCATTCCCTTAGGTAAGGAGTGTCACGTATTTTTCACAAAAATAAATCCGGCAAGAGATCTCAAATTTCATAAATGAAATTAGAAATTTATTTTGTAGAAAAAGGTTTAATAAAATGTCTTTCAAAAACATTAAATGAATAAACTGAACAAATTCATGTCCTAAAAGCATGTTTTATTTTAGAAAGTTTGAACTAAAATTAACTGCTCCTTCTATTTCTGGCATGCCTGCTCGTATTCATCGTCCCCACCTAGGTGATTAAAAACATGAAAACAAACTAAAATGAATCGAAGACTCGGCAAGAAATCTATCACAACGTGAACATAATAAACATAAGGTTTTCATAAAAAATTTTCATGCTGAGAGTTTAAATCCATGACTGTTCATACTAATGCTTATGCTATGCATGACTGATTTAACTAAAATAACTGACAGATCTGACTGATTTATCTGATTTAAGTAATTTATCTGATTGGCCAATACACTTAACCCTGTGTGCGAGGTTGTGCACCGGCCCTACGTCCTGCTGCAGCAAGGGGAGCCGCTGATAGTATTCTGGCATACTATAGTGGACCACGACTGAGTTCGTGGCTTGCACATCTACCCTGAAACTGAACTGCATTGGTACCATGCATCTGAATGGCTATCTTATTAACTGATCTTATCTTATCTTTCACATGAAATTAAGATGGCTTACATGTCTTATACACATGAGATGCATGATATATTACATACATAATCATAATTTCTGAATTTAAACATGATGCGGAATGATAAAATCGTATGCTATGTTGGATGACATGTTTTCATGTGACATGAGTGGTTCATAAATAATTGGCTGGAAATGAACTGACTTGAATAATACTTATTTATAAGCTGAACTGTGATGATCCTAATTTGTGATCAAATTACTTACCTTGCTGCGTTTTTTCTTGAATAACACTTCGTAACTTGATACATATATACAATAATAATTATCACTAAATTTGTTTGGAAACAAATAAGTACTAATATCTTACTTAATTAAATTCACAATCTAAAAGATAGTCAAACAAATCTTTTGTTTAACACTATAATCAATAAATCCTAGTATCTAAATTACTTAAATATTAATCTATAATTTAGTAGAATACTCGAGCTATTTTAAAATAATTCATAAAACTTAAATTCTTAAACTAAGTTTCATTTCCTAACATAATTATTAAATCTTATAAGACACCTAATAAATTCTATTAAATATTTTTAACATAATAATTTTATTAAATTCTTAACATAATAATTTTATTAAGTTTTACTAAATAGACAAAGGAATATTAACAAAATATTAGCAAAATATCCTTATAAAATAGTATTTGACTAATATATTTATTTAGGAAAACTGACTTTTAAAATGTTAAGCCAAATAAAATTAGTAAAACTGTTGTTGAAATAAAATACGATTAAATCCAATTTAAAATACAAGTCCATTTAAAAATGATTAGAATTTATAAGAGTTGTAATCTGGCCCATAACATAATATTATTACTACATGAGCCCAACAAAATAAGTCCATCACGCACATAAGGGCCTAGGGCCCATAAAAAACCTAAGGATTCTTCTAGAAACAGAATACACGGCCAAACAAAACAGAGAGTTTGAGAGAGGGAGAGGATCTGCAATGATAGAGGAACTCACTAAGAGGGGAGCTTACGTGTGGCGGCTTAGGTGGCTGGCAGGGGTCACGGCAGTGCGACAGAGTGGTCTTCTAGGCAAGGAGGTGCGACGCCGAGAGAGAAAGCGAGAGTTAGAGAGAGAAATCTGCTAAACAGAAAACTATCGAAAATAAGAGGAGGCTGGCGGCGATCGAGGTCTTACCGAAAGGGAGTGGGTGCGATGGGGTTGAGCTGGTCGGCAGTTTCTGTGTCGCCGGAGAGATGGTTCGACGCCTCTTGAGGTGGCTACCGTGGAGGAGGGGCGACGACTCAGTTTCGGATAACAGGGGTTCACCAACAAAATGGTTTTCTGGAAGAGGGTGGGTCAGAGGCTTACTGTGTTTGGGGAACTCTTGGCCTTGCATGGTGGTTGAGAGTGGGGGAAAGCTCATGGTATGGAGAAGTTCCAGTGGGATGGCTCACGGCTTCGAGTTTCTCCTCTCGAATACGAGGTAAGCACAATTTATAAGTGTAGAAGATAGAAAAATAGAAGGAAACCTAAAGGAGTAGAGACGTGCATGTGTATGAGAGTGGAGACATGCGGAGTGGAGAAAATTGCTCATCAACAGAGTCGGTTTCCACTAGAATTTGAATTTACTAAACTAGGGATGAGGATGAATATGAGGTTAGGATTACAAATTTGAAAAAAAATGGGATGAAACTTACGGGTTGGAGGTTTAAAGTGTTTAACTTAGAAGCTAAAAACAAGAGATGAGGTTCGGTGGAGAAAGAGAGAAATAAACTTTAAATTCAAACCAAACTCTAGTGAACGTAATCTGATACAATTTAGTAATAATTATTAAAACAAAACTCTAGTAAATTCAAATAAAATTATAATATAAATTATTTAAAATAATCAATATAAAAATCTGATAAAACTATAATCATAATAATAATAGAAAAAGTTTTACTAGGAAATTTACTTATATACCCTAAATCCAAGACTAGTATGTTACAAACTACATCCCAATCATCACTATTAGGCTTTCCTAATCCCCTATGCTCATCAAAATATTTGACATATTGAATGTCTTCATCACCCAATAATTGAAAAGTTGCCTTATATTTTTGGACCGCCTCCAACATCAAGAAGGTTGAGTTCTATCTGGTAGCAACATCAGTACAAAGAACCTTATTCGATGTTATACCCACAGTCTTCGCAGCAATATTGAATTTCTTCAATCTAGAAGGAGAAAACCTCACAAATTTCATAGTCATTCTAACTCGGTTGTGCAACCGAGTTATCAACATCTTTCTACCTTTCAGTCACAATTATATTCAAGATATGTGCAGAACATCTAATATGTAAATATTCACCACCCAAGAATGTCTTATTTGCCTCTCTAAGATAACTCTTCAGATATCTCAATGGGACATCATTAGACGAGGCATTATCAATTGAAACTGTCAAAACCCATGCCAACCCCCACTCTTTTATTGAGGCCTCTAAGGCCTTCCCAATCATCTAACCGTTGTGATCAGTTATTTGACAAAACTTAATAATCTTTTTATGAAGAATCCAATCAGAATCAATAAAATGAACAGTTAAAGACATATAATTGAAATTTTGGATAGAAGTCCAAATATCGGTAGTGAGGCAAACTACCAAACCCGCCAATTGGCCTCTCAAAATATCTTTATTTTTCCTGTACATCTTTTTAATATCCTTTGCTACAGTGTGGCGAGAAGGAAGCGTAAATCTAAGTTCTAATTCTTGAAACCTTCTCTCATCCACAAACTGAAAATGTAGCTCGTTTATGAAATCATACAAGCTAACTTCATTCTACACTCATCGACATTATACTTCGTATACCCCTTCAACGTTGGACCCCCATTACTTCCGTTCGCCATTTTGTTTAGTCCAATATTTATTCTAGATTGACTATTCTCCAGTAAGGATCTCAATATTGGACTCATCTTACATTGTTCTTCTAAATGAACCTTTAACTAGGATGTACCATGTTTTCTATAGTGACATCTATATATTTTTTCACAATAATTACATTTAGCTTGAGGTTATTGTGGTTACCACCATCTAGTTTGGTAAAGTGAGACCAAACTACGGAAACAGGTTTCTTGCTTTGTGTGGGCTTGGGGGCGGGGCAAGGTGTACTCATACTCTCAAGAGTTGGAGTAGAGTTAGGTTCTGGGGTAGGGGTACTGGTAGGGGTATGAGAGCTATCACTGAAATCCCTTTGACAAGATATTCCCGATTCCACAACACAATAAAAAATTATAAAATCAATTAATACAAGACATAAAAAAATCATAATAATATACCACACATGAAAAAACAAAACAAAGTGCAAAGTCAACCCAATTTTGGGGTTTTGGATTGAAACCCCTAAATAAATTGATATAGGGGTTTCAATTGAAACCCCTAAATTGAAAACAATTTATTTAGGGGTTTCGGATTGTAAATCCGAAACCCTAAATTGATTTAGGGTTCCAAATCTGAACACCATAAACTACAAACTATAAAAAAAAAAAAAAAAAAAAAAAATCAAACGCAGTGGCAGAGGCGACATCAATTTCAAACACATGCATAAATCAGAATCCACAGCACACAAATTCACAATCATTTCCATCCTCCATCTCCGATTCAACCCATCCTTCCTTCAATCTTTAATCCATAACCCAAAAAAAAAAAAAAAAAAAAAATTTAGGTCCGGGAGTTTTACCTTTGGAGTTTAGTGTAGCGAAGTTGTAAAGTTCAAACGATGGTGGTGCTCGTGTAGTCATGCGAGAGAGAGAGAGAGCGCGAGAGAGTGAGTTTGAGAGTGAGAGATAGAGAGAGAGGAGAGTTCAAGAGGGGGGCGCGAGGGGGGGGATTTAAGTTGAAATTGCGCCGTTTTGTCATGGACAAAATGGTGTCGTTTCACTTGCTTATGAGTTTTTTTTTAATAATTTTAATTTTAATTATATATATAATTATGCGGGGCGGGGGAAAAGCGAAACGAGGCTTAGCCCCTTCCGTCCCCCGCCTCCGCTAGTCTCCAGGGGTGTGGGCGGGGCCCTCTTGTACCCCGCACAAGGGGGACGGAACCCCAGCCCCGCATGGGCAGGGGTAGGGGCGGGGCGAACTGGGCTGTGCAGTAGGGTGTGGGGCCCTGCTGCCCACCACTAATAGATTTAAAAATTTTAATTTTACAAATCAAATTATGTCACGTGGATGACATGTGGTGTAAAAGCCTTCAAATAACATTACTCTTCAATTACATAATTTGTGATGATTTGTTTTCTTGATACTTGAGATCCGTTTGGTAACACAACTATTCTAAAGTATTATATGATATTCTTAGTATTTCTTTCCTAAATATCACTAAAAAAAAAATATTTTTCAATTTTAAATTTTAAATTTTCTCATCCAATTATTAACTAATCATTACAACTTTTCAAAACTTTCATACAAAACATAACAAAATGCTACTTTTTCAAATTTCAAAATAAAAATTATATTAAAAAACTATATTCAAACAACATTTTAATTTTATAATATTTTTATTCAATTTTTTTTCTCTCATTTCCCAAAACCAAGTAAAATATTTTAACTCAAACTATTTTACTACTATTCATAAATATATTGATATATTCTAGTATCCAAACGGCTCTTAGGCCTCGTTTGAATGTTGAGATTAGATGATAAATCTGTGAATAATAGAAAAATAGTATGTGAATTATAGTGAAATGATTTGAGTTAATATGTTTTATGAGATTTTGGGAATGAAAAGAAAAAAAAAATTGAATAAAAAATTATAAAGTTAAAATATTATTAAAATCTAATTTTTTAGAGTTTAACTTCAAAACCGGCATGGTGTGTATTTTTATTTTACACCATTCGATGAAAAATCGACACGTAGAGTGTCTATGTTATTTACAATGTTTGTGATTTGAGAGAGCAAAACCAGCCATTTTCCCTTTTTGTCGACTATCTCCTAAGAGCATCCGCATTGGCCTCGCTAAAACTCCTGAAAAGCCAAAATATGAACTTTGTGGTCTTTGAACGAGCTGCATTGGACTCGGTAAAACATAAGAGTTGAAGCTTTTAGCTACAGTAAGTCCATCCCATTCTTCATATATAGCGAGTTACTGTTAATCGCCAAATCATTATTTTATTCTAAAATCACATCTCCTCAACCGTGAATGAACTACTCTGTATATATGTTTTGTTTTTCTGAACTGTTTTGCTGAAGTTGGTGGAAACTAGTAGACTTTCAATGTTGCTACTGAAGTATGTTGGTACTGTTATATGAATTGTTGGTGGAAATGAATTAAGTGGAAATGGTGGAAATCTGTACTCTTTTATGAATTGTTGGTGGAAATGAAGTTTTAATTGTTCCCAGTTGGGTCAAGTTATATTTTCTTTATTAATTAAATTATTAATTAACATATAGTTAGTATAATTGCAATATGAAAGAAAAAATAAAAAATGTTATTATTAAAAAATAATATTATATTATTATTTTGATGAATTTAATGGCTAATCCAATGGAGGTTATGGATAGGAAAGTTTTATATTTATGGAAAATATGTAATTTTCATCAAATTTTGAAGATGAATTTGATGAATCCAATACTAATGCTCTAAATCCTCTTTCTCTTCTCCCCCAACTCCCATTCTCCTTTCCATTTTCTCTCTCTTCTCCCCTTTTCCTTTCCGTCAGTCGCCCCCCCTCTCTCTCTCTCTCTCTCTCTCCTCTCAAACCCCTCTCTCTCCCCCCTCAAGCCCCTCAACGTACATCATGAGATTTGATGAAAAGGAAGAAAAAAAAATCATACGAAGAGTGAGAAAAAAATAGAAGGCATTGTGAGAGAGAGAGAGAGAGAGAGAGAGAGAGAGAGACATAGAGAGTTTTGCAGACACGAGTCTACAATGGCATAAAGAACCTCCAACAGTATTTAAGCAACTTAAAAAAGACACGAAAGTATCTCATCAAAATCAATATGAAGAGCATGCAACCATAAAGATCCTGCTCTCTTTAGTACTCTGAAACCGATCCTAAATCCTTTATTTTATCCTCTACAATCTACCAATCTTGTGATGAGTTTTACATAAATAAACTTTGTTAAATCTTTGAAAAACAAGAAAACTAAGAATCGTTATACTGTATCAAACCAATTAAATAAGTGAATACCCATAAGAAAAATTTACTGTTAACAAAAATGTTTTATCGCTTTCAACCAACTAATGCCAAAGAGAGATGAAAATCGAGAAAGCTGTGAATGGTCGTGCGTCGGTGCTAGAAGCTAATGGCTGAGACGCCACAAAAGCTAGGTGCTTTGTTTTTTCCTTGACAACTATGGCGATGTTAATCTAATGGGATTATCGGCACATGTTTATATACTGCAACAAAACTCATGTAGAGGGAGAGAGAATCGTGTTATGATCCCAATTAAACAACTCTAGAAGCAAGCTGGGTTAGAGAACTCTTGTGCATATGAGTGAGGTAGATGGTTAAGGGAGCTGAACGACTTATCATTTATAGCTGTCCGTTTAGATCAATAATTGCATCTTATCTTGCAATCTGTTATGACCATTCTGTTTTTACTTTTCACATGTTGCATTTTCATTGGTTATATTAGTCATGGGCTACGTCCATATGTAAGCCAGAAATGGCACAGGGGAGGGATCTGGAAAATTATTGCTGAAACTTGTATTTTCATTTGGGAGGAATTAGGGATTTCGAATACTCCTAGGTGTAGCCACTATCTTTATCTTCTTCGTTATTGATTCTCTTTTACTGTCTATATTACTATTCTTTCCATCGGGTTCATTACAAACCAACTACAATGCTTGTGATTGCTTAAAGGGAGAGAGAGGGAGTGCGAATGAGAGGTGAGAGAAGTTGAGAGCTTCGACGGGTGAAAAGGTACACGACAATTGATTATCTACTTTCACAATTTCCTAGAAAACTAATTGTTTTACATTTCTTAGAAAGGATGTGTCACAATTTTATTGAATGGTGTAAATATAACATTAGCACTGAGACCGGTTCCTAGCCTCTCTCAAAATTTTAATATTATTTTTATTTTAAAATTTAAAAAAATTAAATTATTTTTTATGTTTTGTTTGAAAGTTTGAAAAAGTTGTAATTATAAGGTAATAATCAGATGAAAAAGTTAAAAATTTAAAAATTAAAAATTGAAAAATATTTATATTTAAGTGGTATTTGAATGTTTAAATAGGATGAGATTGTATGAGATGAGTTGAGACTATCTCAACAATATATGAGATACCATTCACTCCATATGGTTGCTCTTCAAAATCACTCCACTACTATCTCGTCAAAATCACTCAACTACTATTTAATATTTTATAATTACATTTTCATTACTTTTAACTACTATTTAATATTTTATCATTAATTTTTTACTGAGATTATTGTATCCAAACATAGTTAATAAGACTAGATGGAGGAATCCATTTGCCTCCATCTTTCAGTTTTTATATTTTTCACTTACATAGCTGTAGTTTTATGTTCGGGTCTATGGTAGGGGTGCTACCTCCTCGCTCCCGGCTCAGCCCAATGACCCATTGGGTCTATAAATTTTTTTGTGGTCTAAAGTAAATTAGAGTTGTATTTTAAATTGTCTTGACCTCCTAGACTAACTTTTATATAAGAGATTAATACAATACAATAATCATACTTAAATAAAAAGTTTATCACGAGGGGCGGGGCGCTACCCACCCCTCGTTTATGGTATATAAAATTTTGCTAAGACAAATAATATGGTTACTACTTATACATGAATGAAAATAGTTATTTTCACTTTAATTCAGCATTTTTTTATCTTTTTTTTTAAAAAAAAAATTAATTAGCAAGAATTTATCAATTACCTGGGAAAAAAAATGGAAATCACTTGGGAAAATAGAAGAAAGAATGGCCTTTGCCCGGTCAGAATCAATTTCGAGCTAATTTTCGAAGAAATGGATGATCAAGAGGCAGTTTTCAAAGAAGTGTTTGGCGAGTCATCGGACAGCGAAGGGTACGAACAACAACAATCGCCTCAATTGGAAGAACATGATGAAATGCACGAAGATCGACCTACTCCAACAACTTTCGATCAAAACACCAACTGGGAACAAATCAAAGAGATCAGAGGGCTGTGGTTGTGCAGGGATTTTCTCTCGGCTGGACAACAGTCTTCCGTGCTCTTCTCCATTGCAAACGGTGCTTTTCATGCCCACCCACTCTTCTTTCTTTCCTTAACTTTTCCTCCCCTTTCCCAGTTTTTCGATATTGAATTTTTTTTTTTTAGGTTTATAAGGAAAAATCGAAGAAATGGAAGGATAAAGAGGAGTTCATTGCCACTGATACGAAAACAGAAATAATTGTCCATCTAATGAATAAAGTTGTAATTGAATAGAATTTTATTTTTACTTTATAAGGCTAATGTTATGTAGTAAATTCATATGATTTTAGGTTTAACATCATTGTTAAAGTCTCACATGTTGTGTTTTGTACGAACGTGTGGTTGCAGAAGGATGGTTCACTGAAGCCTCTCATAACCAGGTCCGTACCAGCCTAGAATGTAACATAAGATTAGCACAGTGTTCTAAATCTTGAATATATAATCTGGTACTAATTATGGGTATGCTAATGTCAAGATAAGGTTTTGACCTGTCACATTGGTTGTCGTGTATCTGTAAATCGTGAAGAAGTTTACCCGTTGGTTTTTAGTTTAGATGGTAGTTGAGAACAGCTTGATGGTAGTTGGATACAGTATGAGAATTTCTTTTGCAAACCGGGGATCACAATTAAGGTGATGATAGCAATTACACGCGATACTTACTTGTGATATAGGTTTTTTCAGATAAGCTTATCGGTTTCTTGGTCTGCAGGCTATGAGGTTTGGAAATCTTCCGGCATGGGCAAGTGAGATTTCCGATTCTATCCGTGAGCTGGTGCTTTTAAATGATCCTGGTCTTGATCCTATGAACTTGGGAACTTATTATGGGGCACAAGAAGAATGTGCATTTCCATCAGATTTACTTTGGAGGGAGCCTCTCTTTGACCAGCTCATTGTAAATGCATACCAGCCAGGTGAGGTGCGAGATAACTACTTCTAGTTCCAAGTACATGGTCTTGAGTCATTAGCCATGAAGTTATTGGGCTTTGAGATTGTTGATTTTGGCTTATTTCTGCAGACTTCTATGTGATCAGTTTAACCTCTTGTGCTTCCTTTGGAAGTACTAAGGGTTTCTAAAGATTGTATTGGCGGTGTCTTTTAAGAGGGTTTCTAAAGATTGTACTGGTGGTGTCTTTGTTGTCTATCTTTCTAGTAAATAAGGATAAAATCAAGTCAGGTCACGTTGTTTGAAATGGAAATTCCCGGTCCCAAATTTTATTTATCGACATCGTTTTGGTAGAGCCTTAACTCCGTTTTGGCTTTTGTGTGTTAAGTGGGTTAGTTTGGATCGCAGGAAGGGAGCGGAAAAAGAAGGGAGCAAAAGAAAACTGAGAAACTGCGTTCCTTTCTTGGATATTTTTTTAATTTCTTTTTACTATGTATGTATATTGATATATATATATATATATATATATATTTATATAGATATATGGATATATGCAACTGTGTAGAGTATTGATGTGGCAAAGAGAGAAGATGCTGCAATCAAGCTCTGTTGCATCTTTCACATCTGAAGTGAATGGTCTTTTGTGGTTTCACATCAAGTGTCTTTACCAAGACATCAATAATATATCCACAATTCTCTTATGAAATCGCCATGTTGCAATGTGGAATTGTGTGTTAAGGAGATAATCTCCCTGGAAGTCTTTTTAGTAGGATTCAATATTTATATTTTGGGATGTCACTCAACCTAAAAGCAAGCCTATGGGCCTTATGGTGCTTTATATATTGCCAATTATCACATTACCATGTACTCTTCCTGACTTAAAAGTTTAAAGTACTTGCCATATGCTTTATTTATTGGTGTCAAATATTACATGACATTCCAGCACACGTATGTGCAGGGGATCTGTGCACATGTAGACCTTATGCGCTTTGAAGATGGTATTGCCATTGTCTCCTTGGAGTCATCATGTGTGATGCATTTCACCAAAGTTGGAGAAGCTTATTGTGACGCTGCAAATGGGGGAAAGTCGCATCCACCCGCGACAAAGATTCCGGTTTATCTGACCCCTGGATCGCTAGTTCTTATATCAGGAGAAGCTCGCTACAGTTGGAAGCATGAAATCAACCGGAAGCCAGGGTTTCAAATATGGGAAGGGCAGGAACTAAATCAGAGGAGGAGAATCTCGGTAACACTAAGGAAGCTCTGCAGGGTTGATTAGCATGTTAACCATCACATTTTGAGTTGCAGGATACATTCGTTTTATTGTTTTTTGATTGAGCCCTCGTTCTTCTTGATCTTAGGGCTTGTACTTCATATGGGGTGACTAGAGGATAATGCTCGAATGAGAACGTCAATAAGAGGGCACCCATAAGTCTTAGTTACAGAAAGTTAGCTTGTGTTGTATCTCTTTTCCTTTTTGTGGGATTTCTGAAGCTTTTTGTGTCTCGAAAGAAAAAAGAATGAAGGACGTTTGACACCTTATGTTTAACCAATTGAAATTCTAGAAGTATCTAATTTCCTTAAATTTTAGTCCTGGGAAGTACCATTCCAGTATGGCATGACTGTTCTAGTTTGTTCGGATAATTCTCATGCCCGCATATCATTTAGGCTACATTTGGATGTTGAGCTAAACTAAACTGATTTGAGTTCTATATAAATAGTAGTGAGTTGAGATGATTGATTTAGTTTTGTGAGACTCACTTAAGATGAGTTTAAAATGTAATAGTAGTGAGTTGAGGTGATTGAGTTTTGTGAGATACACTTAAGATGAGTTTAAAATGTATTTGAATGTTAGAATGAGTTTAGATATATCTATAAAAAGTTGTAAAATTATTCAAACTGACCATAAATATCTACTATTTACTGAAATTAATCTGCCCACAGTGCGCCGAACCTGCAAATAAAAGAAAAAATTTTCTACACTTCATTCTGGTGCAAGGATTAAGGAACAAATGTCATACTATAGGTTTGAGTTGTGGCCTGTGAGGCCCAACAACATATGTCAATGAGTAATGCACTTGAAATTCACTATCCAGCCGATGTCAATTGTCAGCTCATGTCTGGAGAACCATAAAGTCCATTTCGGTAGATGCCAGCGCTATTTACGTGGACCTCAATCAACAAGTTCAAGTTAAACTGTATTCATTTGTGTTTGGATGTCCAAAGCAGCTTAAAAGTAAAGTGCACTCAGCAGCTTTCAACATCCCGCAGCTAAGTGTTCTCATATATGAATTTTGATTCTCACTCATTCCAGGCAACAACTGATGTGGTCGCACGATTTGCACTGGCAGTACGGAAGTTGAATAAGAAAAGCAACATTAAATATGGTCTCTTGTAAATTATAAGATCATTTGAATTACCTTTTCATTATTGCTTGACTCGAGTGCTGAGATAGGACTATACAATTAGGAAAAGTAAGATTAGATGGATGTTCCAACTTCATTAGCGTCACTTCATTTAGTTGAAAGTTTCATCTTTGAATTCGCTACTACTGCTGTTAGGCCTTGCTCTGTTCTGTATGCACGATGCGTGTATTTGTGTGCAACCAGCCAAATAAGAAAGTCATGAAAGCTACTTAACAGTAAACTACCTCGTCATAAAATGGATAACCTGTCGAGGAGAATCGCAAATCTCGTAAGCCATTATTCATTGGGTTCCTTCGAATCTCTTTAACATTGAACCACATGTTTTCAAAGAACACAAAAAGTGTTCTTAGCTTTTGAGCTTGATATTGTTATTACTGATCATTGTGAATTCACAAGGAAAAAAAAACAAAGCAATATCTCTTATATCCAAACCGGACCAGTCTTAGCATTATTATACAGTCACGACTCACAACAATACATATTCAACATGCCATGTATGATGTATCTACTAATTGTATGCAGAAAATGAACTTTTTACAAACTATATATAGGATAACAGTGTGCTCTTCATGCCACAAAGGGGGGAAAAAGAAGGAAAAATCGTCCAGAATTTTCAAAGAAAAAGAAGCTTGAGATTTACAATAGCCAAAAACGCAGTCCACGCCAAACAGGGTTTAGCCAGATCACCGGCGATCGGATTCACCTCCTTAAACATCCGATAACACCCGACCACAGCCCCAAACATCGCCAAACACACCAGCAGCCCGATCCGACTGGCTCCCGCGCCGAGAACAATCTGGTTCCAAGCCAAGCTCAATCCGAGTTGAGCCAAGTAAAGGTACAGCGCTGTCGGTTTCCTATGGAACCCACCCACGGCCCAGACAAGCCAAGCCGACAGATTCATCAGGAAACTCGAAGCCAGGCATGTCATGTGCAGGGCCCACGGCGGTGGTAACCAGAAGCGCTTTGACAGAGTGCCGTAGCAGCTGCGGTCGGCGCCGAGGTGAAGGCTTAAGAGGGTAAGAGAAAGCGGGACGGAAACACCTATGGCGAGGGACCTAAGGCCGCGTTTGGCTATGGCCGCGTTTCTAAGAGGTTTGGCTTTGTTTTCCCTGTCGTTGTAGGTGCGGGTGGTGATGTCGGGGTTCTCTCTAGTACGATGTTTGAGGTTGTGGGAAGCCATAAACGTGTGTGCGTCTGTACGGATTGTGCGAGTTAGAAGAAAAGGGTTTGTAGGCGGGTCGTTATATAGAGACGGGGTGGGGACGGAAGTGAAACGTGGAGTAGGAGGTGGGGAAGAAGTGGACAGAGATGTTACACGTGGATAAGGTTTAGTGCCAGCAGATCAAAAGAATATGGTCATCGTCATCATCATGCTGCTTACGGAACGAAAGGAATGGGGGGAGCTGGAGCTCCAACTACCAAAAGCATTTTCGCAGCCACACGTGTGCTAGTTTGTCAGTGTCCGATGATGATAAGTCCGCCACCACAAAAGATAAAAACCGACGCTCTGTTAAGAGCTTTTTTTAAGGAGATATTTGTATGGTGAAATGGAATGGTAATTTTGTAAATAATTATCAAATAATTTATGAATAATAATAAGATAGTTTAAGTTAAATATTTATTAAGTATTGAAAAAGAAGATAAAAAATTGAATAAAAAATATTATAAAATTAAAATATTGTTAGAATATTATTTTTATTTTAAAATTTAAAAAATTTTATTTTATTTTTATTTAAAAGTTTATAAAAATTGTAATAATTAATTTGAAAGTGTTATAATGTTTAATTTGAAAAAGTTTGTATTTAATAATTTTTTAGATGGAAATGAGATTAGATGAGATTGAAAATTATTTTCAAATATCTCGTTGATAGGTGATGTAAAATTCATGTATCTATCAAATTGTCTAGAAAAATTCTACTCTTTATCTCACATACTATATACTATATATAATTTTTTATTTTTTATTTTATTAAATATGTGGTGTATAGATAATGAGTAGAAAAATTCAATTAGTTTAAGAAGAATAAAATTATTTAAAAAAAATAAAAATAAAAATAAAAATAAAAATGATATATGGTATATAAAAATTATAAGTAAAACTCAATTGGCTAACGGATGCTTTATTTTATTCAGTTTGTTACAGCGTTACAACTTGCGTGGCTACGTAACGTGTACTGTGCTTGTGCACAAATATAAATAAGATTTAATTCATTTTTCTCTCTTTTGTGAACTTTTTTCTCTGTAGCGAAATGAGTCGTACTATCTATAAACATTTATTTAAAAATATATTATCTTATTTTTTTTATCCCACTTTATTTATAAGTATGTGAAATGATTTTCATTACGTGGATAAAGAATCGTGCTATTGATAAGCCTCATACCCTCCTGTAAATCCATTTCAAAACATGTCAGTCATTTTACTTTTTTATCCGATTTTATTTCATTTCCGCCCCCAGTTTGTTTCGCGCTATCTTCCCTTCCTCGGTTAGTTTCTGCTCGTCGATTCCATCAACCACGACCTTCCTTTCTTGTGCTTCAAATATGCAAGACTCTGGTTCCATCCCGTCGTCCGCTTGAGGTAAACATAATGTATGTATTCTCCACGCCCCTCCTCCTTTTTCTGAGTGAGTTTTGGGTATGCTTCAACCTCTTCTCTATCAATCTCTCTATTCTCCTGATAAGCTGCTGTAAAAACTTTTAGTGGTTGAAATATGAGATTTTCGAGCATGTTGGTATGTGTTTGGATTTTTTTGGGGATGGTCGCATATTTAGGATTTTTTGTCTTATTTTCCTTGGTTCGACAGCTTCTACCTCTTCAAACTCGCAACACTTGTTGGGTTTGATTGCATATATGCATTTGCTGGTTTTAAGTCTATTTAAAGTCTTGAGATGCAATGATTCTATTAAAAAACCTACTGATTGCATATATGATTTCAAAAACTGGTTTGAGTTTGTTGTTGTCGTCTTCCCAAGGAAGAAAATATGGGAATGTTGTTGCTGTTGAGTGTGGGGCGTTTCTGGTTTGAGTATGATTATGAAGTCTCCCTTTTCCATTCGTGCCCTAAATGCCAATTTATTTTTTCTCCAATTTCTGATGTTACAACAATGTAGTTCTTTGAATTTATAGAAAAATCTTTAAAATATAAAGTGATTGAGCTAGAAACACCCATTAGCAGTTAGATTTATAAAACATAGGCCATGATTCTCATCACCTTTGTTTTTCTCTTTTAATGCTCGAAATGCTAAAACTGTTTTTTCTCATTATCTAAAACTGTCTAAAGAAAGTAAATGACAAACTAGAATTGCATGCAAATTTAATTTCTTCACACATTATGAACCAAAAAATTAAAATGTATAAAATGAATAAACTGTCTATTATTATAGGAGCTGCAGATATTGTACAAACCATATCAATGATTGTCTCTGTTTTTGCAGTAGCTAGATAAGGTGTCATGTTTACCTATGTTTTTTTTAGTAGGTGTCAATTTTTGCCTCTGTTTTTTAGTAGCTAGAAACCATATCAATTTTTGCCTCTATTTTTAATTGAGTTTTTGTCAAAACGAGAGGTACTTGTCATTTAGAATTTTACTTACTTGTTAATTGAGTTTGATTGAGTTCCATGGTCCCAACTCATTTTCCTTTGAAGGATGGATTCACTACTCCATGGAGTTCCTTCCTTCACTACCCTCTTACAAGAGGGGGAAGAAAGCTATAATGACTACCTTAAGGCATCCTTAAATGGCAACTTAGAATCCCAAGTTACTCTCCTCCCAAACCAAAACAAGCAAATACTAGAAAATTAAAAATCAAGACAAGGAAACTTTAGTGTAGAAGAGGACAATTCATTAGTATAAACTTGGCTCAATACTAGTTTGGACCCGATCCATGGAGTTGATCACTCTAAACATTCATTTTAGGTTAGAGTACATGAATACTATGAGGAAAACAAAAAATCCACTTCTTGTGAACATAGCTCCAGCTCTCTCATGAATAGGTGGTCAACCATATAATATGCCACAACCACATTTTGTGGGGCCTTAGCCCAAATCGAAGGAAGGTTGACAAGTGGGGTTATTGAGCAAGCAAAGGGGCTCTACCAAAGTAACCACTCTATCGCATTCAATTTCCTTCATTGTTGGACTGTGCTAAGGTACCACCTGAAATGAAAACAGACGTTGGCTAAAGGGAAGATGAAAATTAAGAGGAAATTAGTAACTGAAGAAGCTTATGTGCCAGAGTTTACATGTATAGTGAAGATACCATGTCTCCATCTATACATGTGGATTTGGAGAGACCTATTGGAAAGAATACTGAAAAATAGTAAGAGAAAAAGAGAAAGATGCAAGATAGCGCAAATTCCAATCTTATTGACTTGGTGAATGAGATGAAAGAGGAGAAGAAGAGAGCAAATGTTGTGAAAAGAGAATATAGGAAAGAGATTATCCGCCTCACAAAAGAGAGGCTTGAGCTGGACCAGCAAAAAGAGGAGTAGGAAATTATGAGGATGGACACTTCAACTTTGCCTCCAATATAGTAAGATTATTTCTATTGCATCCAATTGAAAATACTTAAGAAGTGAAGGTCTAAAAAATCGTGATTGTGAGTTCGGCATGAGTTGCAAAGGACAATCTTTTGTAAAGTAACAATGTAGCCACTATCGATAGTTATATTTTGATAATTTTTCGTAAAGAACACAACTCAAAGCTGGGAAGCCCACGTGTGGATGCCTATTGACTACGTAAATGCAGCCGCTGCAGATAGTTATATTTTGATCCCTTTTTGTAAAGAACACAACTCAAAGCTGGAAACCCACGTGTGAGTAGTTACTGACAACATAAAAGCAGCCATTTTAGATAGTTAGATTTTGATCTTTTTTTTAGAGAACAATACTATAAGCTGGAAACCCACATGTGCATGCATACTGACTACAGAAATAGGCGCAGACTGTGTTGTTCTCTCTTTTGATAAGTTGGGCAGCACACTAAACTACTATGCCATCATAACAACTTTGTTATATTTGTAGATTTTGACAATGGTGTATAGATTTCATGAATATTAACTGTCATGTATGAATATTGTGGATTACTATATATTTCATGAATATTATTAACACAACTATGTATGTATGTATGAAAATTGTGAGGCTTATGTTTTTTTTTTTTGGTAAGTAGTGAGGCTTATGTTGTACTTATGTTGTATGCAATAGTATTGGCAGGGCTGTTTATATGCAAATGGTGAGACCTCTATTGTATGCAAATGGCAGGGCTCACTGGTCATATAATACAGGGTTGTATGTATACATTATGGTGGGGCTTCTGTTGTAAACAAATGGTGTTGTATATATGTTATTGGCAGGGCTGTATGTATGTATGGGCTTTATGTAGGTAGGAAAGGGCCTGTTATTTCTTAAAAAGACTAACTGTTAGGAAAGGAAAACAATAGAGATGATAAGACTAACTATTGTATGCAAATGACAGGGCTCATATAATACAGGGTTGCATGTATACATTATTATGGTGGGGCTCCTGTTGTAAACGAACGGTGCTATATGTATGTTATTGACCATGTATGGGCTGTATGTATGTTGGAAAGGACCATTTATTTCTTATAAAGACTAATTGTTAGGAAAGGGAAAGAGTAGAGATGATATTGTTTCTTAATCATTTTACGTCGTTTAATTCTTTGTGAGAATAAAAGGAGGATAGTAGAGTTATATGTCTATTTTTTGTGAATGTATGCATGTGGAGGGGAAGAGTAGGGAGAAAGAAGATAAATTAGAGTTTATTGTAAGTAATGATTTTTTGAGAAGTTGGGAAAGTTGCTTGTAAGAGGCACAATAAGCAAATTAGTTCTAAATTGTATGACATGATGGTTGAAGATACCAAAGTACGGTGTTCTTAGCTGTTTTGAGAGTGATTAATTATTGGTAGTTGGATAATGACTAAGCATACAGATTGACTATATATTTGTCATAAATGTTTAATGAGATCCAACTGGAGTTAAAATGAAGTCATCGATCTCTAATGTAATGATGATGTTCAATGAAGTTGTAAAATTCATCTGTATGCTCATGAGACACTAGATCTTGGAATATTTCATCCTTTTTTTCATAAACATCTCAGTCCTCTTAGCGATCATCAGCACCATGATGCAGGGTGTCGACAATCACTTCTGATCACATGATTGGATCGGTTGTATCCGATGACTAGAAGCTTGAAGCATCCCTGAAAAGAAGAGATGCTACAAGTTCCAAAGGCAAAGGCCTAATTGCATGAGAATAATCACTGGTGATATCTTTGATCTTGGCCCTCCTCTGTCTTCAATTTTAGTGTCTCTCTCTTTCTATGTCTACCTCAAATCCCTTAGTTTTTTTCTTCTTTCTTCTTCTTCTTCTTTCCTCTTTTTTTTTTTTTTTTTGTTATATCAAATGTGTTTGTGTGCCAGAGAATCAAGAGTCCTCTGTCCTTCTATTCAGTTGCCTGCCCTGCACACTATTGTTGTTTTAATTTTTTTTATTTATGTTAAACTAATTGAGTTATTTTACTCATCATTCATATAACACACTTGCTAAGGGAAAAAAAATAAAAAAATAAAAAATAAAAGTAGGTGTGTAGTGTATAAATGATGAGTATAATTATTCGAGAATCAATATCTATCAAAATTATTAGGATTTTTCCATAATTTAAATGAGGAATGGGGAAACAGAATGAAAAATGTCCGTATAGTGCTAGCTGCCACAAGATATTCATGTACTCAAGGGTTGGCCCAAGTGGTGAAGGCCTTGGTCCTGGGGTATCACTCTCTTCAAGGTCTAAGGTTCAACACCTCATGGGGTGCAAACAATCTTTTGAGGCCACACTCTCTGGTGAAAAGTCAGCGATTTAACCAGTTCTGTGTAGGAAAACTTTCGAGTGTGCGGGGCACAGGACTAGGATTTATGGGACTAGGGTTTACTCTATTGGGATGGGTTCGAAGGGCCTTGCCTTGGAGAGGTTTCCTGACATAAAAAAGAAAAAATAGAAAATATTCACGTACCCCGAATTTAACGATCGGTTAAAACATGTGTTAACTTGTAGATTTGATTTTTATTTATTTATTTTTTCTTTCTTTCGATCAATGTGAATAAAATTAAGAAAAATTTCTAGTCATCATCTTTATACCACACATCACACATGATTTTTTTATTTTTTTTATTTTTTTTCTCACTAAATGTGTAGTGTATGGATGATGAGTAGAATTTAATTAGTTTAGTAAGAATAAAATAAAAAATAAATAAAAGTAAGTGTGATGTGTGGGATGATGAGTAGTAAAATTCTAAAATTAAATGCAAATGACTTTTAGCTAATGCAGTACCAAAATGTCAAACATAAATACTTTAATTATAAAGAGATTTCATAAAAATAAATTCACAAATTGATGTAATTTAATACAATACGTTAGATTGTAAAGTTATTCTTATTGTAAATAGATCTAACGTATCATATAAATCATATCAGTTTATCAGTTTACTTTTACATAATTTTTATACTGTAGCACTTTACCAAGAAAGTGAAGAATTTAGGCACCGTTTGGATACAAAAACAGTTTCATCTCATCTTATCATTATAACTTTTTAAAATTTTCATACAAAATATAATAAAAATTCAAACTTTTTTAAATCTCAAAACAATAATAATATTAAAAAATAATATTTTAACAATATTTTATTTAATTTTTAACTTTTATATAAAACTATATCATCTCATCTCACTATCCAAACGGGGTTTTAATTGTTTTTTTAGGTATGCATGAAGTCCTCTATAAGCAAAAACAAATAGTTTTTAGATAGTAGATGCTCAAGACATAGGATTGAAGATAATAATAATAAAAAAATTAAGTTAATTGATCTTACATCCAAAGATGGAGAACCTATAACATTTGAAGACAACTCAAAAGGTAAGATAGTGGGAATAAGTAAAATTGGTAATGAATATTCACACATAATTGGATATGTGCTACTTGTTGAATGTCTAAAGCATAATCTTTTGAGCAGAAGTCAATTATGCGATAAAGATTTTATAGTTACTTTCAAAAGGAAGAAGTGTAGTATTTTGAATAATCATGATTGCAATATTTGTTTTATTGTTTTTAGAAGCAACAATGTTTATATAATTGAATTTGAAGAAATTATCTTGTGATGTTATTTGTTTTTCAGCTCAAAATGAAACTAATTGGCTATGGCATAGAAGACTAGTCATGCCCACATGGAACTTATTTCTAAACTTTTAAAAAATAATCTTGTAAGAGGTTTACCAAAAATAAATTTTCTTAAAGACAAAATCTGTGATGCATGCTAGTTTAGTAAACAAACAAAAATTTCTTTTAAAACCAAGAAACATATTTTCACTATTAGATTATTGCAACTAATACACATGGATTTTGTTGGACCAAACAAAGTTGTAACTTTGGAGGAAAATAATAAGCATTTTTTTTTTTATTGTTGATGATTTCTCTACATATACTTGGGGTATCTTTCTTGCTCATAAAGATGAGGCACGTCTTAAAAAATGCAAGAGAATTCAAAATGAAAATAACTATACTATTTCAAGTATCAGAAGTGATAGGGGAAAGAGTTTGTAATAAAGACATTGAAATTTTTGTGATGAGAATGGTTTTGTGCATAATCTCTCCATTCCTCGAACTCCTCAACAAAATGGAATAGGATAGAGGAATAACATATCCCTTCAAGAGATGGCAAGAACAATGTTCAATGAGAACAACTTGCCTAATTATTTTTTGGTCAAAGTGGTAAGTATTGCATGTTGTGTTATAAATAGAGTTATGTTAATATCTAAGTTAGATAAAAGCTTTGGAATGGGAGAAAGCCCAACATTGGCTACTTTCATGTGTTATGATGCAAATGTTTCATTTTGAATGACAAAGATAATTTAGGCAAGTTTGAAGTAAAATATGATGAAAGTATCTTTCTCGAGTATTCTACTAAAAGTAAAGCTTATAGAGTCTTCAATAAAAAGACTCTAACTATATAAGAATCTATGCGTGTAATATTTGATGAATCTAACTCCCTAGTTTCCAAGACATATGTTGATGAAGAAACAGAACTTATAAATGACATGGAGAATCTCAGACTCAATAAAGAGAACACAACAGAGAAAGTCCAACATGAAGACATAAGAAAATATCATCAAAACTTAATGCAAGATGCAACCAAACAGTAAAAACTTGTGAAAGATCACCAATGAAACAAATTCTAGGAGAACCATGATGAGGTATAAATACTCGATCGTCTCTTAGAAATACTTGCAATCATACTTTATTTATTTATTATTATTATCTCAAATTGAACCTACAAATATTAATGAAGCACTTCTTGATGAATCTTGGATTCTGGCTATGTATAACAACCCGATCTTAAGATTAGGCCATAAGATAAGTTTTATATATTTTTCTTATAACTATAAATATTTTATTATTATTATTATTATTATCATCATCATCAGATTTTGCATTTATTAATCCTAATAAGATTATTATTATTTTATTATTGGTATTTTAATATGACCTGATTTTGCAATAGCCACTAGAGTTTATTTTGAATTTTAAGCCTTATTTCTTCCTATTGGTAAGCCTCATCCTTATCTCTATTTGATAAATCCAAATGCTATTGTGAAAACCAACTTAGTTGATGATTAGTTTCCCCACTCCGCACGTCTCCACTCCTATGCACATGCACGTCTCTATTCCTCTAGATTTCCTTTTGATTCTCAATCACCTATATATATATATATATATAATATATATATATATGCACCCCGTGCCGACTTGCATCCCGAAAACCACCGTAGGAGGACCCATAACGTAAAACCCGATACCCTCACAACCTATCGTGCCGCAAACTACCATCACCCATGTTCCTCCACGGCGACTCCACACTGCCTAGACCTGTGTGAGCGCTTTGTTCGTTTGCCATACGACACCGCCCACCACCTCATCACATGTAACTCCAAACCGCTGCAAATCACATTAAGACAACCCCCGTTCTACGTAGCCAGCTACCAAAATAGTCGCCCAAGCAACACCACAGAAACAAGACGCACAACACCTTCGCTTTCACAACCCATTCCCATCGTAGCCTGCACGCAGTCTCTGTGCCCTACAACATCGTAGCACCTAGTCATTCCATATCCCATGTAGAAGCAACCATAACTCTTCCTTTCCACCCTCGAAAGCAGCCCAAACACAGTAGCCACCATCACCAACTTTCATGGAAAGCAGAAACTGGAGCTGCTCTGTTTTGAAGCCATGGAGACAGAGCATCCTCATGCAAACCAAGAGCCATATTTTTGCCACAGTTGGGCAGCGATGCCACCGTCAACGGCAACAGATGATGCCGGAGGTCAAGCCTCCATCGCCCAGTGACGCCCAGCGCCACCGTCCGAATCCCCCATGCATGCCGGGTGGTTTGTAAACTTTCTCTCTGTTCTCTCTCACTCATTCTCTCTCTCGACGTCGCACTACCCTGCCCAGAGGAACCCAGTCGCGCTACCTTGACTCCCAGCTGTTGAGCACTTCTGGCCGCCTAGAATCGCCGAATCGCGCCGTTGCCCTCGGTGAGCCCTCTCTTTTGCTCTAGCACGACCTTTTTTGTTGATCTGTCCGTGTGTTTTGGCTTAGTTTTTAAGGAAACCTTGATTCACAACGGCCAGTGGGCCCAAAGTATGCGGTGCTTATTTCAAATGGACTTATGTTTTTGTAGGCTGGGTTGTAACTTTTACAGATTCTAATGATCTTTAAATGAATTTGTATTTTAAATTGAGATTGATCTTATTTTATTTCAACAACAGTTTTAGTAATTTTATTGGGCTGAATATTTTAAAGGTTAGTTTTTAATATAAATATATTAGTCAAATGCTATTTTTATAAGGAAGTGTTTCAACAACAATTTTAGTAATTTTATTGGGCTTAATATTTTAAAGGTCAGTTTTCAATTAAATAAATATATTAGTCAAATGCTATTTTTATAAGGAAGTGTTTAAAGAATTTGAAATATTTTTTAAAGTATATTATTGAGCCTAATATTTTGTCAACATTCATTTTTCTATTTAGTAGAATTTTTATAAAATTATTATGTTAAGAATATTTAAATAATATTAGTATTTATTAGGTTTCTTATAAGATTTAATAATTATGTTAAGAAATGAAATTTATTTTAAGAATTGAAGTTTTATGACTTATTTTAAAAAAACTCAAGTATTCTACTAAATTATAATATGTTATTAGTATTTAAGTAATTTAAATACCATGATTTATTGATTATAGTGTTAAACAAAAGATTTATTTGACTATATTTTAGATTATGAATTTAATTTAGTAGGATATTAGTACATATTATTCCCAAACAGATTTAGTGATAGTCATTATTACATACAGGTGTCGAGTTACGAAGTGATATTCAAGAATAAGCGCATCGAGGTAAGTAATTTGATCACAACTTAGGATCATCATAGTTTAGCTTATATATAAGTATTATTCAAGCCAATTCATTTCCTGCCATTATTTATGCATCACTCATGTCATATGCAAACATGTCATCCAGCATAGCATACGATTATGTTATTCCGCACAATTTTCAAATTCAGAAATTATAATTATGTATGTAATATGTCATGCATCTCCTGTATAAGACACAAACTATCTTAAGTTCAAATGCAAGATAAGATAAGATCAGTTAATTAGATGGCCATTCAGATGCATGGTACCGATGCAGTTTAGATTAGGGTGGATGTGCAAGCCACAAACTCAAGCGTGGTCCACCATAACATGCCAGAATACTATCAGCGGCTCCCCTTGCTGCAGCGGGACATAGGGCCGGTGCACAACCTCGCACACAGGGTTAAGTGTGTTGGCCAGTCAGATCAGTCAGTTAAGTCTATTCAGTCAGTTAAATCAGATCGGTCAATTAAATAAAATCAGTCAGTTAATTCAGATAAATCAGTCATGCATAGCATAAACATCAGTATGAACAGTCATGAATTTTTTAAACTCTCAGCATGAAAACTTTTAAGAAAACCTTATGTTTATTATGTTACGTTGTGATGGATTTCTCATTTTAGTTTATTTTCATGTTTTTAACCATCCAGGTGAGGATGATGAATATGAGCAGGCATGCCAGGATTAGAAGGAGCAGTTGATTTAATTTCAGACCTTATTGAATAAAATTGCTTTTATGACATAATTTTTTTTTTCAGTTTATTCATTTAAGATTTTTGGAAGACAATTTATTAGATAGTTTTTCTACAAAATAAATTTTAATTTGATTTATGAAATACGAGATCTCTTGACGGGTTTATTTTATGAAAAATACGTGACACTCCTAGTCTACGGGAAGGGGGTGTTACACTATGTAAGAAAGCTAAATCAATTTGAATGAAATGATGTTTGGATACTTGTTCCTAGACCTAAAAATCATACTATTAATTGGAACAAAATGGATTTTTAGAAACAAGAAAGATGAATCCCGAGTCATCACTAGAAACAAGGCTCGACTTGTAGCCTAAGGTTTCAATCAAGAAAAAGGAATCGATTATGATGAGACATGCACTGGTCGCAGCAAGATTAAAAGCTATACGAAAAGATTGCTTGCATATGCTTGTTATAAAGATTTCAACTTTTTCAAATAAATGTTAAAAGTGCTTTCTGGAATGGATTTATAAATGAGGAGGTATATGTTGAGCAACGTTCAGGTTTTGAAAATCATATTTCTCCAAATTATGTTTTTAAGCTCACAAAAGCACTATATAGACTCAGACAAGCTCCTAGAGCTTGGTATGAGAGACTCAATGGTTTAATTGAAAAATAATTTTCAAGAGGAAAAATCAACACAACATTTTTCATTAAACATTTTAAGGATGATATTCTTTTGATTCACATTTATATAAATGATATAATATTTTGTACTATTAATGAAAAGATGTGCCAAGTTTTTATTAAAAGTATGCAGAAAGAATTTGAGATAAACATAATGAGAGAACTTAACTTCTTTTTCAGATTGCAAATCAAGCAATGAAAAAGTAGAACATTCATTAATCAGTCAAGATATATAAAAGAATTGCTCAAAAAGTTTAGAATGGAATGCACGAAGGTAATTGGAACACTAATGAACTCATTCATCAAACTAGACAAAGATAATACCAGCTGACTCAAGGTATATTGAAGTGTGATTGATAGTTTATTATATTTGAAAACAGGTAGACCGAATATTACGTTTAGTGTATGCTTATGCCGCATTTTCAATCATCTCTAAAAAAATCTTATTCGATTGTTGTTAAAAGTATTTTCAGATATCTTGTTAGTACAATTGATCTAGGGTTATGATATCCTAAGCACACTTATTTTGATCTAATCATTTACGTAGATGTAGATTATGCTGGTTGAAAAGTTGATAAAAAAAATACTAGTAGAACATGTCATTTCTTAGGTCATGCACTTGTTTCATGGTTTAGTAAAAAGTAAAACTCTATTACATTATCTACTGCTGAGACATAATATGTTGCTATGGGTAGTTGTGCTCAAGTACTATACATGAAGCAACAAATTGAGGATTTTAAGCTCATGTATAATCATATTCCAATCAAATGTGATAATATTAGTGTTATAAATCTTTTAAAGAACCCGATACAACATTCTATGACTAAGCATATTGAGATTAGATATCATTTTTTACGAGATAATGTGCGAAAGAGTGACATTGAAGTAGAGTTCACAAGTTCATACGATCAGTTACTGATATTTTCACAAAACCTTTTCTAGAAGATAGATTATGCATGATTAGAAGAGAATTAAGAATGATGCATGTTATAGATATTTATCAAATATTTTTTATCATCTCAAAGTCACTTACAAAAACTTGAGGTTCTTATTCTCATTTTTTAAACGCTCTTACTTTTCATATATCTGCATCTAATCCTTATCAAAAAGGATTAGGCAATTGAAAGGAAGAGTTCAACAATGATTTCAACTTCTTATTTTCTTATTTTTAGCTCCCTAACTTTATGTTAGATTGCTGAATAAGACGTTGAAATAAAAAATTCTTTTCGTTAAGCTTTTCAACATCACTTGTTCTAGACTACAATTGTTGAAAAAATACGATATTGGATGATGAGTACCGAGTACCAAGAGATACTAGTTCATAAATGGCGTCATCATCCGACTTATTAGCCAGAGCTTTTTCTTGTTGCAAGAGCTCTCTCCGTGGGAATCTGATGGGTAAGGATCATACTTTAAAAACATATCCCAAAGCTTTCAAATCTTTACAAAATCTCATTTGTCAAAAATATAGAGTAGTGGTGTCCGAGCTAGCCATATATCTCTTTAGCACTTGTCTGTATCCGAGGAAATCCAATTACTCAGCTCTGTACAGTTTCTATTAGAGACCCTTTCGTCGATGCATTAGTTATTGCGATCATTTTAATGACGCCAAAAGTGGGGATAAGTTTAAAATAGAACATTAGCATTATTCATTATCCCCATACACCACACTTTTTTTTTCCTCTTACTAAATGTGTAGTATATGAATGATGAGTAGAATAATTCAATTAGTTTAAGAAGAATAAAACTAAAAAAGTATTTTAAAAATAAAAAAAGTATAGTATGTTTTATGTGGGGATGATGAGTTTCAAAACCCTTTTGATATATGGTAATGGATATATGCTAATACTTAATTTGTTTTATTTTTTCTTGAACAATTGCATTATATATATATATATATATATATATATATGCTTGGAGTTAAGTTTATCTATACCTATTGCTTGAAAAATTAACACACATTCTCAGGGGATACTTAGTAATTACAACAGATATCAAAATTTTGCTAAGTGTTTGCCATCATAAAAAAAGGGGAGATTGTTAAACCCAATGTTTTAAGAATCATATGATTCTATTTCAAATTATAGGTTTTGATAATAATAAATAAGTTCAAGCATAAAAGAGTCTCAAGTTATCCATATAATTAAGATTTGAATATCAAGAAAATCAACAAATCAAGTATGATCAAGAAAGGAACAAGCTTACAAATGAAGTCCTAAGAGTATTTCGGTACATCTCTTTCAAAATTTGAAAAAGGGCAAAGGCTCAAAAATACTTTTAATATACTCATGAAAAATCATTTTTTAATATACTCATGAAAATTCGAAAAAGGGCTAAGGCTAAAAATATTTTTAATATACTCATGAAAATTCATTTTGCATTTTTTCAATATGTGCACGATATGATTAAAAGTTTGAAATTTAAAATTTGAAAGATGATTGATTGAGATTTTTCACATGTGCATGATATGTTTTAAAGTTTAAAATTTAAAAATTTGAAAGATGATTAATTGTCATTTCTTATATGTGCACTGCATGATAGGTTTGAAAGTTTGAAATTTGAAAATAAAGTCTCATATGTCTATAAATAGCTCATTTGAAATCTTCAACATCACACATCAACCACAAGCTTTACGACATTCATTCATCAAAAGCCTTTAAGCTCTTTTTTCTAAGATTTAAGTCTTAACACTTGTTCATTTTGAGATATATAATTTGCACTTTACTGTTTCATTTCACTCATTGAGTAGTGTACTCTGATAATTTATCCAGTATCAACTCTTATATAAATAGTCAAAGGGTTGTGTAATCTTTGTGAGAGTAGTAGGAGTTCTATATAGGGAATATCTGAATCACCATTCGTAAGATGATTGTAAGTGTAAAACTTGTTCTACACGAATTTTTTGAAGCAGTGTTACTCAAATGTGTAATAGGTTTCTATCTCCACCTAAAGGAGGTTAAATAGAAAATTTGGGAATACTCAAGGGGTGACTTGAGGTGAGGGTGTAGACAGTGGGGCTAAAGCTCATTAAACTACTGTATTTGCATCTCTTACCGTTGTTCTTTATATTTGTCGTTACTTAATATTATATCATATTTTATATTGTGTATTTGATTTATAATTGTTATTATTTTAAACAACTCAATTCACCATCCTCTTAGGTTAGTCATCTGGACAACACTATTCAATAAAGAAGCTAATCAAAGTCATATAAAAGATCCAAGAGACCTAGCAAAAAATTTCTATCACTCAAAATGATATTTTACCCCATTTCACCTAGCTAAGTCTATTAAGTATTACAAGTCAATCCTTGAACATACTAAATCCATTGTTTTCAACCCTATCATGGATGAATTTGACTCCATTAGTCAAAAATTTACATTCCATAAATTGTGCATTTTAAATATAATTTCTAAAAAAACAATGGGGAACTCACTCATCTGTTCCCAAGAAATTACAAAATCATCAATAACTATTTAGTTATTATGACTTCATGGAAGCATGTTTCAAAGTTATTCTCTACCAAAATGAGAGTTATACTCATTCTTGGTTTGTAAGTTTTGACAACTCATTCAAGAGCAAAATCCCAAGTTGGTTTTTAAGATGGTGGACTATTTATGACACTATCATGAAAATTTACCCTGAATAATTACTTGAAGTTATCAGACAATTTTTCTGTCTTCCTAGTTCACAAACATGATTCCTAATTTCCTACTTCCCTCCTCATAATTAAGTATAAAGTCTTATGGATCCTGAAATGGAAATTTGCCAAATAACGAGATACTTATATACATAAGTTTTATGTAAAATTGTGAGATTAATTCAAGTTTTCACATGGTAGTTTTACAAGCTCATAAAAATTCCCAGCACCAAAAGACCAAACCAAGTTCATTGTAGAGAAAGTAGGACTTCAGACAGTCATGACTTTAGCCATGATTGATGTCCATACCAAGGACGACCTTGCATACCTTCTAAAAGAAGAACCATTACAAATTGAAGAAATGGAATAAAATGAGTTAAGAATAAGAACAAGAACAAGAACAAGAAAATGAGTCCTCAATAAATTTTAGACAGAGTCACAATATCTCTATTCTTATCTTGGTGAAGATTTTTAAACCCTGGAAGAGAAGGTAACAAGTAAAAATGTAGCAGAAAAATCAACTCACCAATAGTGTGTCGTCCCATGATCATTTTTGCCTTGTTTGCAGAAGTTTTGGGTGACAGAGATAATTGCTACAAGACAAAAAACTTTTGATTCTACCAAGTCAAAAAGAAAATAATTCGATAGAAAAAGCAAAACAACATGTGCAAGATTTTAAGTAATCTAATATTGCCAAGTAACTACTACTCTCAAAAATATTTTTAATATACTCATGAAAAATTATTTTTTAATATGCTCATGAAAATTCGAAAAAGCGCTAAGGCTAAAAATATTTTTAATATACTCATGAAAAATTATTTTGCATTTTCTCAACATGTGCACAATATAAGTTTGAAATTTAAAATTTGAAAGATGATTAATTGAGATTTTTCACATGTGCATGATATGTTAAGGAGAAAAATTATTTTGCTACATTTTTACTTGTCATCTTCTCTTCATTCGTGAGAAAAATTATAACAAAAAAGAAAAGTCAAAGATAAAAATGACTTATGTTCAGGATTTTTGAAAACATTTATTTGAAAAAGTATAGATGAGATATTCACGAAACGAAAACATCTTGGGTTTCCATTTTAAAAGACAAGATGAAGGAAACCCAAGAGACGCTTTTCGTGAATATTTCTTATCTATGTTTTTTTGAATAAATTTTGTAAAAAATCCTGAACATAAGTCATTCTTATTTTTGTCTTTTTTTTCTTCTTGTAATTTTTTTCATGGAGGAAAAGAAGATGACAAGTTAAAATGTAGCAAAAAAATAAGTCAAGACACTATTCATGGAATAGTAAAATCAGACAAAGTACAATTAATGAACAATGCATAACCCCGTGACCAATCTCACCTCAAGTCTGCAGAAGTTTTGGGTGCTAGACATAATTGCTACAAGACAAAAAACCTTCAATGCTACCAAGTCGAAAGGAGAATAATTTGACAAAAGAAAAAGCAAAACAACAAATGTTGGGAGCACTTTATGCTACCAAGTAAAAAAAATAATTTGACTAAAAAAAGAAAAAATTGCAGCAGGTGGAATCCTCAAAGCATTCCAAGCTCTATGAAAAGAAGAATAGATGAATAAAGAAGGAACGGCGAAAAATATCAATAACTAATAGGGGTGAAAATTTTTCGGTCCGGATTGGAGAAAATGACTGGACCAGACCGAAATGCTTAATGGTCGCTTTCGGTTCTAGTTGTATGGAGATTTCGCAAATCGGTCGGGTCTCGAGGTGGGGTTCTTTCACCTCGGACAGACCAAATTATAAATATATATTTTACACATTATATATATAATAGTGTTATAAGTGAATTAAGTAATTTTTATCTAAACTATCACCATTGACAATATAAAATGTTAAATATATAAATATTAACATGTTATGAGTTAACTAATAATATATCATATGACTCACAATAAATTATAAATTCATAATATTATATGCAAAGATACATATTCGATTTTTTTCTTTTATTTGAAGTTAGGATGATATTGTATTTTTCAATTTGATTTTCTCTATTTTTTTAAGTTTTTAACTTTGTTATGGAGAATTGATGGGTATGGATAATTTTGATAAAACTTTCAAATTTTTTTAGACTAATTTTAAGTACAAAATGTGCTAATAAAGTTAAATAGTTGTATTATTCAAAATTATAAATATTGTGAATTTTTTAATTTTTTTTATACTAATGGGCCGAAAATATACATTTTAGGCTTTTTTGTATCCTGATGGAGTGATGAGCCTTTTAAACTATCTCGGATCGATATGGACTGATAGTTAACTGTCTAGTCCGGTCTTTAGGGGTGATCGGTCCGATCAGGTCTAGAAAAATAGTGGACCAAAATTTTCAATTTGTAACCCCCCCCCCCCCCCCCCCCGAAACTAAACCGGACCGTACCGTCTACACCTCTAATAACCAAGAGTGAGGTTTAAAGAGAGTAAATCGTAGGGAAACCACTCTCTTATTTTTCTTATATATCCCAGTTTATTTGAATTTAAGTTAAAACTTCAAGTCGTATATTTAATAAAAGCCTAAGATTGTAAGTAATTTTATAGTTTTCAATAAAATTTATATTTCAAAGTATGTTTACTGTCTAGTTGCTTTACGTATTATGTTTATTGTTTACCTTCTTTATAGAGTTATTAAATTATTAAGAGCATCCATGTCTCGCCTTCATCATAAACTCAAGTTTAAACCTACCAATTTCAAAGTATCTTCCTTGACCTCCAAGTTACTCAATGTAATATGTTGTCAAGTAGCTACCCTATGACTCAAGATGAACTCCAACAATTCCATTTTAGTTATTTGGTAGTCAAAAGTGAGTCTCATATAAGTACTTCTTGTTATACAACTAGATTTGAAACATGAAAAAGTAGGAACAAAATTCTCCAACACAAATAGATTCAGAAGAACCTATAAATTCTTAATTGTTAACCATAAAAAACATACACAAAAACATCTCGTTACGGAAGAGAAAATAAGAAGTAAAAGCAATAGGAATAAAAGAAAAGATGAAGGAAACCCAAGATGTCTGTTTTTTGTGAATATTTCTCATCTCTTCTTTTCTGATAAGTTTTTGTCAAAAATCCTAAACGTAAGTCATTCTCATCTTTGTCTTTTCTTTCTTGTTATAATTGTTTCCATGGACGAAGTTAAGGTGACAAGTAAAAATATAGTATAAAAATCAAGCCACGGATACTATTTATGAAATAGTAAAATTCAACAACGTATTATTCATGAACAATGCATCACCCCACGATCAAGTTCACCTCAAGCTTGCAGAAGTTTTGGGTGCTAGAGATAATTGTTACAAGATAAGAAACTTTTGGTCTTACCAAGTCAAAAGAAAAATAATTCGACAAAAGAAAAAGCAAAACGACAGCTGCAAAAACTTTCATATCAGTTTATGCGGTCATGTCAAAAACAATTTTGACAGAAGAAAAAGAAGAAACCAAAACTAGAGGAATCCTCAGAGCATTTTGAGCTCTATAAAAGAAAGATCGATTAATAAATAAGGAACAACGAAAAATATAATAACTAAGAGCGAATTGTAAAGTGAGGAAATCACAGGGAAACCCCTCCTTTATTTTTCTCATGTATCATTGTTCGTTTGAATCAAAGTTGAAGTTTCAAGTCTTATATTTGATAAAAGCCTAAGATTGTAAGTAATCCTACTATTTTCAATAAAATTTATATTTCAAAGTATGTTTAGTGTCTAGCTGCTTTACATATTATGTTTATTGTTTACCTTCTCTACAGAGTTATTAAATTATTAAGAGTATCCATACCTTGTCTTCATCATAAACTCAAGTTTAAACCCACCTATTTCAAAGTATCGTCCTTGACCTCCAAGTTACTCAATGTCATATGCAGTAATGTAGTTTTCCCTATGACTCAAGATGAACTTCAACAATTCCATTTTAATTATTTGGTAGTCAAAAGTGTCTTGACTTGATTTTTTTGCTACATTTTTATTTGTCATCTTCTTTTCCTCCGTGAAAAAAATTACAACAAGAAAGAAAAGGCAAAGATAAGAATGACTTATGTTTAAGATTTTTGAAAAAATTTATTCAAAAAAGCATAGATGAGAAATATTCACAAAAAACAGACATCTTGGGTTTCTATTTTAAAAGATAAGATGAAGGAAACCCAAGATGTCTGCTTTTTATGAATATTTCTTATTTATGCTTTTCCGAATAAATTTTATCAAAAATCCTGAACATAAGTCATTCTTATTTTTGCCTTTTCTTTCTTGTTGTAATTTTCCTCACGGAGGAAGAAAAGATGACAAGTAAAATTGTAGAAAAAAATAAAGTCAAGATACTATTCATGGATAGTAAAATCTGACAAAATACTATTAATGAACAATGCATAACCTCGTAACTAATCTCACCTCAAGCTACAGATGTTTTGGGTGCTAGAGATAATTTCTATAACACAAAAAACTTTTGGTGCTACCAAATCAAAAGGAATAGTTTGATAAAAGAAAACACAAAAAGACAGCTGTAGGAACTTTTAGATCAATTTATGCTGCCAAGTCAAAAAAAAATTTTGACAGAAGAAAAAGAAAAAAAACCACAGTTGAAGGAATCCTCAGAGTATTTCCAGCTATATAAAAAGAGCAATCAATGAATAAAGAATGAACAACGAAAAATATAATAACTAAGAGCGAATTGTGAAGTGAGCAAATCACAAGGAAACCCTCCCTTATTTTTCTAATGTATCCCTGTTTATTTGAATATAAGTTGAAACTTCAAGTCATATATTTGATAAAAACTTAAGATTGTAAGTAATCTTACTATTGTCAATAAAATTTATATTTCAAATCATATTTAGTGTCTAGTTGCTTTACATATTATGTTTATTGTTCACGTTCTTTACAGAGTTATTAAATTATTAAAAGCATCTATGCCTCACCTTCATCATAAACTCAAGTATAAACCCACCAATTTCAAAGTATCTTCCTTGACCTCCAAGTTACTCAATGTCATATGCGGTGAAGCAGCTTTCCCTATGACTCAAGATGAACTCCAACAATTCCATTTTAATTATTTTAAATACTTCATATTATACAGTCAGGTCTGAAACATGGAAAAATATGAATAAAACTCTCCAACATAAATAGATTTAGAAGAACCTATAAATTCCCAATTTTTAACCATAAAAAGCAGACACATAAATATCTCACTAAGAAAGATAATGTAACAATTGAAAGCAATAGGAATAAAAGACAAGATGAAGAAGGAAATCCAAGATTTCTGTTTTTTCTAACCATTTCTTGTCTTTGCTCTTCTGACAAAATTTAGTCAGAATTCCTGAACATAAGTCATTCTCATCTGTCTTTTCTTTTTTGTTGCAATTTTTTTCACGAAGGAAGAGAAGGTGACAAGTAAAAATGTAGTATTAAAATAAGTCATGGACACTATTCATGGAATAGTAAAATCTGAGAGAGTACCATTCATAAAGAGTGCTTCACCCTGTGATCAAATTTGCCTCAAATTTGTGGAAGTTTTGGGTGCCAGAACTACAAGACAAGAAACTTTCGGTGCTACCAAGTCAAAAGGAAAATAATTTGACAAAAAAAAAAAAAAAAACCCAAAAGAATAGCTGCAAGAATCTTCAAAGCACTCTCGTGCTGCCAAGTCAAAAAGAAAATAATTTGACAAATACAAAAGAAAAAACCATAGCTGGAGGAGTCATCAGGACATTTCAAACCCTATAAAAAGAAGAATCAGTAAACATAGAACGCACAATGAGAAATATCAGTAACCGCGAGCGAATTGTAAAAAAAGAAACTCTGAGAGAAACTCATTCCTTATTTTTCTCATATATCATTGTTCGTTTGAATCAAAGTAGAAACTTCAAGTCATGTTTTTGAGAAAAGCCAAAAATTGTAAGTAATTTTATTATTTTCAATAAAATTTATATTTCTAAGTATGTTTATTGTTTATTTGCTTTACATATTATGTTTGTTGTCTACCTGCTTTACATATTATGTTTATTGTTTACCTCTTTTACAAAGTTATTAATTTATTAAAGAGTCTATGAGTAGATCTACTGCTTTTGGTTGTTTTATTTTTTGGTTGACCAAATAGTTATTAGCTACCATTGTCATGTGTTGAAGTTTATTAAGGATTTCTTGTGCAGAAAAATAATCTACGTTCCATTCATATATTTTATCCACAAATACTAAAAATTGACTTTGAAAGCTTCTTTCTTCAAATTGGATATCTAGATTTGTTGGTCTAGGATACCAATTTTTTGTTAGGCTTATTGGGTTGTTCTAATACTTTTTATTCTGTTTAGTTTCAGAAAACTCTTCTTCTTCTAAGCAATCATCCGTATCTTTATTTATTATAACCTTTATAGTTTTTTAGGTAGATGCATTCTCCTATTTAATTTTTTGTTAATTCTTTTAGCATTTGATTTACTCTAGCAATTGCTTTTGTTTCTCTTTGTTTTGTGCCTATTGCTTTTCCAGATAATTGGATTAAGGTAACCCATGATAAATCTGAAGTCACTGACACTATTCATGTAGTATCAGAGAATGGTGGGAAAAATATATCACTCATGAAAACATACATCTTGGGTTCAAGAAATCCAAAACATAATGCATTCTCATTTTTTCATTTTCCAAAATATATCTCATCTATATATAGTAATTTTAATTTTCTATTTCAGTAGACAAATTAATGTAAACATTTTTTGGGATATTAATGTAATATAATATGTTTTTAGAAGTTGTCTTTATCATATGACATAATTTGTATAGGTATATCAACAGGTTTAGATCGACTCGCTCACACTAGTGAATACCTCTAGCACTACGAAGAAGTAGTCAGTAAAGATGAAACATTGTGTCTTTTGATAATTGTCCAAAAGGGATATATTGAATGACACAAAAATATGTCACATTAGTGGGAGTTAAGATGACATCCATTATATTGAGAGGACCATGCAGAGACACCCCACAATCCAAGTAGCCTAGAGTTAGCTAGATGCAAGACTCTCTTTGGCGCATTGGAGGTGAGCAAATGGTGGGACTTGGGCTAAACACATAGATAGTGTCTAGACTAAGATATGTATAGTGTTTGAGATGAGCATACACTATTTTTAAAAGAAATCCATCATAGCATATATTTTATATTACATGTGCTTATTCGATCAAATGTGAAAGTGAGTGAATGATTTCTTACTACCTCATTGTATATGTCCCGTTCTTATTTATAAGTGCCCTTGTTTACTTTTGACTATATTGTAAGATTGAGTTTTGATGTATACTACTCTAGCATATTATCTAAGATCATGATTGATTTGGTTTAAAGACATATTGCTAGAAAAACAGTTGGACCAAAGTTGACTAATATGAGGGCGAAAGGAAGACAATTTGACAATTCATTTTCTTTTGTGTTTGTTGATGTCACATTTTGGTGCTGCATGTGGTAATAACAAAATTTGTGTTTCACATGAATTAGAGGTGGTCAAGCATATTATGGGTTTCTTGAACTCAAGAAGGACAAAAAAAGGCTTGATCAGATGCGATTGATTGAGTTTAGGGCATAGAGAGACACTCTAGGGATACTGTTATGTTGGTATTCTCTCAGCGAGATTTGGTGTAGTATTCCCACATTTCTTTTGCAGGTGTATTATGTGGTCGAACAATCTATTTGCTAGCATGAACAATATTGAGAACACATTAAAATATGCAAATCTAAGGTTGTACCCACTATGTGCGATTGTGATATGTATAATAAAGGGCATAGGGGCACCCTTAATAGGCACTCCCTTCACCCTTGGTTGCTAGGCAATAAAACCTACTAGTTATGCCTGAGTCATGAAGTGGCCAAAACAACCACTTTATGGCCATTATGGTAGGGGTGAGTACCGACTTTAGTCGGAGTCGAATTCCTCTAAATTCGACTTGTGTAGGCTCCGATCCAATTCCAACTCTGACTTGTATGAGCGGAGTCGGATTTAAGTTTTCGGCTTTGGGCTTCTTTTTTTTAGCTTTATATTTAGCCCATTTAAAAAAAGAATTTTTGTGGGCTTTCAAATATCAAGTTTTCAAAAAAATTAAAAATTAAAAACTAAAACTAAATCATTCATTGCTAATTTACTTTTATACTAATATCTAACTTATTTTTATACCAGACATATACTATAGTGTCTAATTACATGTTATCATACTATAGTATTACATATTATTTTTAGTGTCTAATTATATGTTATTATACTATAGTATTACATACTATTATATTATACTAATGTCTAACTTATTTATAACTTATTTCTATACTAAACTTATATCTAGTGTCTAATTACATATTATTATATTTTAATAAATTGGTATTATGTGTTATTAACTTATTATACTAGACTTATTAGTTATTTCCATATTAGTGTCTAATTTATTTCTATATAAGACTTATACTGTAGTGTCTAATTACATGTTATTGTACTTAATAAATTAGTATTATATATTAGTAACTGGGGTTTGGTTTGAATGGCCAAACGTTTTATCTCATCTGGTCTGTATGGAAGAGATCGTTTTGGACATCCAAACGGTTAGTATTTCATCTTTATTTCATCTATACATTTTCAAATTCATCTCAAACATCTCAAATAAATTCCAAAAAGTCAAAACTATCTCGTCTCATCTCACTATCCAAACATTCATTTTTACAAACCGTCTCATCTCATCTTAACTCAAAAAATCTTACTACTATTCAAAACATCTTATCTCATCTCCTCTGAACTGCCTATCCAAACTGGGCCTTATTATACTAGGCTTATTTATAGTGTCTAACTTATCTTTATTCTTGATTATGTATGATAGTAATATTATAATATTTACACATAGTAAACTATCATTCGTCTATTTATATTACAGTATAAGTATATTATTTTATAATAAGTAACTCATACTAGTATATTATTGAGTTTAACTATATAAGTTCTAGTTATATAACTATAAAATTATACTAGTATATATAATAAATATATAGATAAATATATATTTTTATAACATATATACAATATCGGAGTCGGATCGGATCGGAGTTGGTCTAGCGACACCTCCGGCTCTGACTCCGATGGAAAAATTAAAAAAGAAATCTGAATCCGACTCTGTTTTGTTAGAGTTGAAGTGGAGTTGGATTTTCGAATTTTTGCTCAGCCCTAATTGATGGTTGGGTTTAATGCCTAGCCATAGGTTACACGGTTGGAGATGTAGTCCCTAACCTTTGCTGAAAATATACCCCTAGAAGAAGCACACATACAGTAACATCTCTCTTTGAGAAACTAGTTCTTCATGAAAAAGGGCATCCAAGTTGTGGATGTTTGAGTGTGTGGCTCTAGACCATCTATGTAGTACACTCACCTATTGTGTGGAGACAATCTTGAATTGATCAGAGCTTTATAAATTGGGTACACTCGTGAAACAACGGTAAAAATTAAGTTTGAGGAATACATTAAAATTATTCTTCTATTGTGCATATATATATATATATATATATATATATATACATACACACACACATACATACATGTGTGCGTGTGGTCTAACACGAAGTCTTCCTTGACCCCTGACCAAACCACGTTCCCTTCTACTTTGTTATCCTGTTTTTGTTCTTTCCTCCATTATTCAAGCTAAAACTTAATTACTCATACAATAACAAAGTGGCGTTCTTTCTCAATGCGAGCCAGAAGAATAGAAATTATTAGAGCAAATGAATCACAAAGACAAATGGGAGTACAGTCCAACATCTACCATCCACCATCAGACATAACTGCCCCCTATAATCTTATTTAGCCTAAATCTAATCCATTTAAGAAAAAAATACACATCTATTACATTGCAATACCACAAAATCCACATCAATCACAACTAAGAAAATCCAAATATCAAATGCACATAATCAACAATAACTAAATTCACTTGGAAGTTTAAAAAACTCAAGAAAAAAATCATAATTAATTTCCCTTACCTCTTTCATAGACAAGAAAAGCTTTATACGGAAGAGAAATTAAATGTTCACCAAGGAGAGAACTCATCTTAGAGATTAAGGCCACACTTGCTTGAAAAGTCTATGAATATATCCGTTCAATCCTCAATTTTGTATGCTCGTGTTTGGTGTGAGAGATTAAGCTCCCTAGCATAACCTGAAAAGTAATTAAAGGGATTAAGCTCATTAAGAAGATAATAGCCAAGAACTCAATAAAGCACAAAGCTTTCAATAATTGGAACTAAAACCTTTAAAATGGATAGCAGATAATTTAGCAATAATAAAATGGCGTCCAATGAAGTCTTCTACTAAAAAATATGCATGCCATCATGCTTTCCTTTAGCATTTGACCATAAAAAAACCGTGTAGGTGGTAGGTTTGCGTATAATTTCAAATCATGCTTGAAGCACTCCAAATACTCGTTCTACATCTTTCTTTGCAGACTTTGAAGCTGCATCAAAATGTTTTTTTCTTACTTCCATGTGGAGTATGAATTGTTTTGACAAATGCAACTATGAATGATATGAATGATATATACCTTCAGCAAGATTATATCTCATTGTGTGGTCATTTCTATTAATTGAGTAATTGACCTTGGGAGCACATCCTTCAGCAATCTCTCTTAAAACAGAATAATGTTCTAGGAAATTAATATCATTATTAGAGCATGGTAACCCAAAAAATACATGTCATATCCAAAGATCGTATGACGTTACAGTTTTAGAAATTATCATTGATTTATGAATATGACCACAATATATTCTTTTCCATGAACTTGGACAATTTTTCCATTTTCAATGCTTGCAATCAATACTCCCTAACATCCCTGGAAGGAAACCTACGACTTTCTCCAACTGCTAGCAATCTAGCAATATCGATGTCATTTGGTGACCATAGGTACTTGTCGGAGAAGATACAAATGACAGCCTAAATTAATTTTGTCAAACACTTAGTTGCTGTGTTATTTGCAATCCTCAATAATTCGTCCATAAAATCACCAGCTACTCCATAGGCTAGTATTCTCGTTGCAACATTTATTTTTTTAAGGAAGTAAGGCCCAAGTCTTCTAGTAGCATCTCATCTTTGGACGAAGTATGGTTCGTATGCTGCGACTGCAGCTTGAATACACAAGAAAAATGGACATTGCATGCAAAAGCTCCTACGAAATACATTCAGACGATATATGAGTAATTCAACAAAATAATACGAGAAAAGGCATCGGTAGCCTTCAAAAGAATTTATTTGGATGAATGTACGATGCATAATAGAATTTATAACACCCTGTATTTTAGTGTATTTTTACTGAAGGATTATTTTTAATAATTCAAAAATTTATTCTCTTAATTTATAATTATCGGATATTTTAAATGAGTTATTTTATGATCTTTAAATTGTGAAAATTAAATTGTTATGTTTTCTTAATATTTATTTATTGTTGTACATTTAAATTGTTCTTCTTTTTAAATTAATTGATTGTGAGATTTAATTATTTTATTTTTATTGTATCATTACGTTTAAATTATTTTAATTGAGATGTTGTTTTAAAATCATTTTCGTTGGATCATTTTTTGTGACCCAAGATGTGAGAATTGGACCTCATTTCTTTCTCTTCATTTTTCTTTTTCCCTTTTTCTTTTTTTTTTTTTTTTTTTTCTTTTCCTTCCCCCAACTTCCCCCCCCCCCCCCCCCCCCCCCCGCGTGACGCACCCCCTCCCTCTCTCCCGTCCAATTTCTCCTCCACCCAGCCAGCCGTCGTGAGCTGCCCGTGACCGACACCGCCCATTCCGTTCACCTCCCCATCGGCCGGCGACCTCATCTCCCAAATCCCAGCCCCTATCTTGCCGCCGATAGCCTCCACTCGCAACATCCAGCCGTGGCGCATCTTGAGCTCCAGCGTCGCCGTTGCGCCACCTCCGGCCACCATCTCTTCACCACTTCATCCTTGACCTCCTAGCAACCCAATGGACCCAACCCCAGCTCCGATCCGTCATCGGTGAAGTACATCCAACCTCATTTTCGATTTGGGTATTTTTGGCCTAAAACCACCATTTGCGCCACCACCCACGGCAAACCACCACCACCATTGGCTTCACCGACCTCTCTAGGCCCTACTCTATCAATTTCGGATCTTAGTTTATCTCCACTCAAAAGTGGGTATTTGAGACCCACGGTCACAGTGTATTTTACACTGTTACGTTGCTGTGTCGCCACCTTTTGCTGCTCCATGATCTTTCAGAAATTATTATATAGCACTGTAAGTATTTTTCCAAAGAACTATCGTGATTTAAATATATTTTTGCACTAACCCATATTATTGTGAACTGGTTGGACATGCCGGACTGAGTCCAAGGAGTTCGGGGGTCGGATGGATTGTGGACGGAGTTGTGTGTTTGGTTGGTATTGTGAAATGCTGATTGTTGGTTTTGGTGTTGTTCATGTACATGGCATATTGCACGCATGATCATGTTTGTAAAGGAAACTAGGTTTTCGTGTACATGCATTCATGTTCATGTGTTTCATAAAAACTGGGTTTTCATGTGTTAAAGGATTTTGGGTGCGTGTGTATCACGACCCCAAGCCGAGATGGGGTATTATCTCGGTGGAGCTCTTTTGGTCACTCGGGAGCTGAATATACTGAGTGACGTCCTCTGGATTGTAGCTGGGCGACGATGGGATCGGACGAGATGGCACACGAGACCTCTAAATATTCTTCTAAAGAAATAGAGTATGATCTTGTGTTGACAAAATTTTATAGTATGCTTTAACTGTACATTTCTTGTAATTATTAGACCTTCACTTCAATCTATCACGCTGTGCCATAAGAGTCTCCATGAAGTATAGTAGGTTGAAAAAATATGATACAATAGACAATTCTTGATCGGGAAGTATACTGATAACTTCATTTTATATTTTTAATATTTTTTAAAAATATCATAAAAACCCAAAATTAAAAAAACTGAAATAAATTGATTGGTACACTTTATCGGTGAAAAGCGCCGATCTTCCAAGCAATATCCCAATTGGTTTTCATTTCTTGACACTTCATCAGTCATCGCTACTCTCTCTTTCATCTCATTTATTTATATTGAAAAATATTAAATGTATTTAAAAAAAATTTATAAAAAATTTACTTCTTCACGTGTCAAATATTGATATATTAAAAATCATGAAATTTTAAAATTTTAAAATTTAAAATTTAAATTTCAAAATTTTAAAATTTAAAATTTATATTTCAAAAGAAAATTAACAAAATGAGTTTTGTAAGTAAAAATACAAGTAAAAATATAAATACATATTTGATAGACTACTCATTTATACTATTCTAAGAGCATATTTTACTCGTGCTTGTATTTAATAGACTTCCTCCAAATTTTTAGAATGTTTCGTTTGGACAGTGAAATGAAATGAAATAGTTTTAGATAAAAGTTAAAAGTTGAATAAAATATTATTATAATATTATTTTTTAATATATTTAAAAAAATTATAATGATAAAATGAGATGAGATGAAATCATTTTCGTATCCAAACGAGACCTAATAACAGTGGAGAAAATTTCTGGCTCTTATTCCGGCCGACAATCACTCAATAGAGTTAAAAAAAATTAGAATTCGAAATCAAAATTGAAATTGTTGTTAAAAAATTACGAAAACACTCCAATCGTGCCAGTATTAGTAAACTAATCAAGTTCTTAACTTCATCTACAATTTGTTGGATATTGTAGCCTGTGTAAATGAGCATTTTATTCTTATATTCTTTAATTACTATAATTTTATGATTTTATTTTCTTATTTATCTACCACAATGTAGTTCTTATAATTAAGCTACATCTAATGATCAATGTCTGATGCAGTGCTGTCAAAACCATCATATAGACCATGTAAAAATAAGTTCTCCCAGATGAAATTCTAGGGAATGTTTGAAAAATAAAATGTAAAACAATAAAAACTTATTAATTATGAAAATTTGTTTAATGAAATCTTGTTATTATAATGCAATCTTTGCAATTTACTATTTTAGAGAAATGCTCCTAAAAAATCGAAATGTACTTTGGGTTTACAGCACGAGGAGACTGATATTATTGTAATAACTTTTAAAATCAACCACATATTCTTCCGTGTTTGCAACACATAAAAAAAATCATGCTTATATTATCCACCTAAGTTAGATATAGCATATTGATATCTAGCAATTGTAATGTCCATAAATAAAAGCTATCGTTAAAACAAAAAGACTGTAAATAAAAAAAAATGTTTAGATAATATAATAAAATGACTATTGAATTTAAAAATAAACTGTTATATATTTTAAATAAGAAAAAAATATTAACAGACATGATTTTAATAGTTTAACACGTTTATATATAATTATGTGATGAAAAAATATATGAAAAATAATATTTGTAATCGTGGAGTGCACAACGTTACACAATTATTTTTAAAAAAATAAATAAATATGAGACCTACATAAAAAAAATTTAATAATAAACTCAATTACTTTTCAAAAAAATTAAGCGATACTTATACATTTCATAATTATATTTAACATTACTCGTTCAATTTGAGAAATTCTATTTGTAATTTTTATTTAGGAATTGCATGTGCAGATCTTTTATTAAAAAAGAAAAAACATAATTTTAAAAGAGATATTTTTATAATTTTAAAAAATTTTAAAATAAAATTACTTAAACATATAGTACAGTCCCATGTCGTAGCATTGCTCGTTCAATTTGATCTATCTCATTTCAATCCAACCCGACTCGCTCTCAACTGACTGTCCAAACCTCCCATAATCCAATGGGAATGCTTCGATACCGTTAAAAGCCCAATAACGTCTAAAACGATCCGTACTACTTCCGCGACGCTGTCTACTCTCTGGGACTGGGAGCGACGACAGAGAAAATAACCATGGCGGCCCGATCGGCGCTGCATGCGAAACCCTCGCCGAGATCGACGGCTCCGACATCCAAACTGTTCAGAAACCCTAAAGTACCCTTTGCTTTCGCATTGATTTTGGCCGATTCCGTCCTCGTCTCTCTCATCATCGCCTACGTTCCCTGTAAATAATCCATTTCCTTCATGTATCTCTTTCTTTTGTTCTCTCTTGAAATGGCCGCGTTTTTGTGACATTGTGATTGTTGGTTTCAGATACGAAGATTGACTGGGACGCTTACATGTCACAGGTATGCGAACAAATCAAAGTCTTTTTAGACTTTGTTTCGTTCCCGAGAAAACGAAACAGAAAATCCAATTCTAATTCTTTGAATGAAATAAATAATATTCCATATTAAATGCTTTATTTTTGTTTTCTTAGCTACCGATTGGGCTCTTTGGTATACTTGCTGTTGAGGTCAATTTCGGTATGCTCACTGTCCTGCTGAATACCTGTGAACAGATTGGCCCCTGAGTATTCAGGGGAAGCCTCCAATGCCAAAGTTAGTTCCTTTTCGTCCTCTTACAGGGAAGGTATATAGAAAAAGGAAAAGGAGATAGTTGGACAGATGATCATGCCTTTTGGCTGACCTCCCGCATGCTGTATATTGTTTGGGAAATGTTTTGTATTCCAAGGATCCCTACCGACAATGGGTCCCGATGCATTTTTTTTTTTTTTTCACTTAGTGATTAAGGAAATGTTTTTGAATGATGTTGTGATTTAAATGTTTAAGGATATAAAAAAATGTATGAAAAAAAGGCATTTTGCCTTCTCGGGAGAATTTGTCGGGCTAAATCCTCGGTGAGTGTAGCACAACTCATATTGTTTAGAGAGTAGTGGTTGCCATTCCTTTCCCTAGGTAATCTGACGCCTGCCCATGCTTTGACGGAGACATCACCATGTTTACTGTGACGTCTTCTCTTGGACCCTATGGGGTTCGGGGCTTGACACAGGCATGTCTCTTGAGGGTCCACTTTATTGTGAAGACAGGAAAACAAGGGGTTGGAGTGGGGTTTTTGGGTAGAGTTTTAGTTCTACAGGAAGCAAGGGGTTGGGTCGGGCTTGGTGTATTTTGGGTTGTTTTTCACAAGCTTTTTGGGTTATTAGGGGATTTATATTATGGGCAAGGTGTTCTCTTGTATACATTCAGTGTATTTAGTTACTTCTTTTGATATATATATATATATTTTTACTTATAAAAAAAAAAAAAAATACTGTAGCCCTCTCAGCATTGCGCCAGGGAGGGGTGGGTGATTCAAACTTGCCCTGTGCCAACTGAATCAGTAGCCGTTCCTGCAGGCGCAAGTCTCCTTTTCCACACCCCGCGGGTTCGCTTGAGTGCGGTTCATTGGGCCATTCTTGTACGGAGTGCTTGAGGCCTGCGATTGGGCCCTCAACCTGCTTGGTGTTGCCCATTTTTCCCCCTAACACTTGCCTTTTGTGTTTGTTAGGTTATTAGTTTCGATTGAAGGCTTTGTATAACTTGGTTTAGTTGCTCTAAACTACCAAATGAGGTGTTGAGTAATTTTGTTTTCTGGCTTGGTATGACTTTTATTTTGGTGAAATGGGTCAGTACTGTTTGATCTGCTTGTGAAACAGGTAAGTGGGTTTCTTGGAGGAGAAAGGGATTACAGCAAATTGAAAGGGGACACAGGGCCTCTGGTCTATCCAGCTGGGTTTCTCTATATTTATTCTGCAATTCAATCTGTTACAGGTGGGGAGGTCTCTCCAGCTCAGGTACTTCAATTTTATTTTGAAAAATAAACTTGAAGTTGTTCGTATTTGCTTGAATCAATGAAAATGACTGCCTGGTTGGTTCACTTGGCACCAAAAACTAGTGCTAAAGTGTTTTAAAGTAAAATGAGTGGTCATGCTCTGTGGATTTCTATGAGAACTTGAATTGAGGGGAGTATTTTGGTTGCAGTTATGCCATTATAAGCTGATATCATAATCTCCTCTATCCCTCGCCCCCACCCCAACCCCAACCCCTCTTTTTTCTTTGGATAATGAAGTGAAATCATTTCTATATTGAAGAGTTTAGATTGATATCCATGAATGTCCCACAGTAAATGACTACCTCATTGTTAATATTCTTTTATGGTGGTGCAGATTTTGTTCGGCTTTTTGTACATTATAAATCTGGGAATTGTCTTAGTCATCTACATGAAGACTGATGTGGTATGAATATGCTCCACTTTGTTGAAGATAAAGTGCTAATTTTGACTTTAAGAGACATTTATGTCATTCTTAACTCGAAAAAGAGTAACATAGATTTGCATTACTTATGAAACTCAAAAAAGAGACATCTATGTCACTGATGGTTACTTGATAATGATTTTGATTTATTTATTTTATATGTAATTAACTCCGTTAATCTATGCAAAAGGTGTGTCCAAGTACACGGGCTGTATACAAGAGATATTAGTTGGGTTTTGAATGCCTAGGGGTTGGCACAAGTGGTAATAGCCTTGGTCTTGGTAGTATGCTCCCTCCAGGTCTAAGGTTTGAATCCTTGGGTATAGACAATTTCTAGGGGCCATTAGACTAGTGAAATTTCCTCTTGAATTACTTGAGGTGCACTTGCAGGAAACTCCTTGTCGAGAGAGCATGTGCACCCCACAGGAGTAGTTAGGACTTTGTTCCTGGACACCTGGTGCCAATCCAAGAAGGATTTTGATATAAAAGATATTAGTTGATATATGGAGTGTAATTGTAGATTCAATAGTTGGATTGTGTGTATTTTCAAACCAATGCATGCATTTTCAGGGTGGTGTGAGTTGCCATCAACTACATGCTTCATTGTGATATGTCTGACAATTGATAGCAGCTGCCAATGTTACTGGTATACAATATTAAGTGCTAGTTGAGAATATTTGGTTCACAGTGAGCTGCGCTCTTAATGAAATTTGAATAACTTAAACAAGTGCTGGAGGAGCATAATCAGGCCTAGCTGTGGACATATGGGGGCTTCACTGCATCCGAAAAATTAGAAGGGGGAAGAGATGGGAGTGAAAGGATATGAGGACGAGGGATCTAAATCGACTTGAGCACTGAAGGAAGAGGGGGAGAGGTGCAGCGTAGAGAACTATGAGATAGACTGCGTTTAAGCTTGGTCTGATTGATTGTTTCAGCAGTTTTTTTTATTAGGCAATTAAATGGTGCTTCTGAAACCTGGACACTGGGAAGAAGGTGATAGTATCGTCTAGTCCTTAAAAAATTCTTGTTTTTTCACAGAATTTTGAAAAACAAATCCTCCAGACGTCTAAAATGTTTGGTTTAATATATGGGACTCTCTATTATGCATTAATTCAGGCCACCTCTGACTGCCGGGCCCAGGATAGGTGGTCTGTTGTCACGACACTGCCTCTAATTAAGGTTAAGATTCCTACGTATTTTGATAGTTAAGATTCCTACGTTTGTTCAGGTGCTGTTGCTATCAACTTATTTTTGGAGTCTCTCGCATTAGTATCTAGTTTCTTTTTTATCAACTGATTTATGCCTCCAATGTTGATGGGTCCACATGGCTGTGTGTGGTGTATGCCATTATGCTCAGCTTGTATCAGCTTCTATTGGTCAGTTTGCATGTGAGTGTTTGATGCTAGCCAGGGCAGTGGTTAAGTTTGGTGCTTAGCCTGAGCCTATGCATGATCATGGGCTTGTTTTGCCTTGACATCAAAGGTTCTTTATCACTAAGTTGGGCGACCTCTGGTTTTCTTTTTTTGGCTACTTGATGTGGTTTTATTTCTGTCCCTTTGTCAATATGTAGTTGGAGCTCCTCTAGGTGGGGCCTATAATAGGATCAAATTGCATTGCATGCTTTATTCAGCAATTTAATCATATTCTGTATCTGAGGTGTTATAGCTATCTGGTTTTTTTTTTTGATAAGTATAGCTATCTGGTTTTTTAAACTGAAGACTGGATACTGCTCACTGCTCTTAAAGTAGATGTTCTGCAGCAACGATTGTTTCATGTGCATGCTTCGTTGGCTTAGTCTTTGGTGATAGGTGTACAACATCAACTTTTGAATGGAGTCAAGTGTCTGATATTTGAACGTTAAAACCGAATTCCCTTATTGCGAAACTGTAATGGAAAGCGGCTTCTGGAAATTAACCTGAAAGTAAATTTTTAAGAAGTATTCATGCTTTGAAACATTACAGATTTCATAACTCTCTCTCTCCCTCTCCCTCTCTCCTTGTCTGTTTTTTCTTAACTTTAATAAGCTTCACTTCTTTTGTGTTACAGGTTCCATGGTGGGCTCTTAGCTTACTTTGTCTGTCAAAAAGAATCCACTCTATTTTTGTGCTCCGCCTTTTTAATGACTGTTTTGCAATGATGCTACTTCATGCTTCATTGGCATCATTTCTTTACAGAAGGTGGCATCTAGGGTTGATCATTTTCAGGTAGCATCTTGGCTTGCTTACTGCACCTTTTTTTTAAAGGTAAAGGGTTGATGGTTTCCTTTTTGTTTGTACAGTGGGGCCGTTTCAATAAAGATGAATGTGCTCCTATATGCTCCACCTTTGTTTCTTCTCATGGTTAAGGTAATTTCTGTTCGTAAATTTCTTAATGGTAGTCCAATATTATTTATTAAAATTTTTCAAGCAACCATTGTTTGTTCCTGGAACACTTCTTGTACAGGCTATGGATATTAGTGGGGTGATATCAGCTTTAGCTGGTGCAGCACTGGTGCAGGTAATTACACTGTCAGCCTCATTCTAAGGGGTTGTCTGTGTAGGCTTGAAATTTTTCTTCAATCAATATATAGCCCTTATTATTTTTCTCATGTTATATGCAAGTATTTTAAAGCTGGATTCTGGAAGTTGGATGTATGCGTCATTCTTATATGTTTTTTGTCCAACGTGCTTAGGTGAGTTGGAGTTCAACTGCCGTTATATTGTAAGAAAGGGCATTATCTATGGTATTCATGTGTTTGCACCCGGTGAATGGTTGTACAGATTCTGTTGGGACTACCTTTCATTCTATCACATCCGATTGCTTACATATCCAGAGCTTTCAATCTTGGGCGTGTCTTCATCCACTTTTGGTACCTTGCTTCTGAATATATGGTTTTTCAGATTCTTGAGAACCTTTCTCAATGTGTACTTATTTGCTCCATAAATAATCCAAAGAGTAGTTTAAATTATTCTGAAATGGTGTTCGACAGATACTTTCTGGATCCTTTTTTTTTATGTGTGTTTGACAACACATGCCTCAGATAGTTATTAGAAATCATTCTAGGGCCCCGTAGAGTTCAATTTAATTGAGGGTGATCCCAGATGCACCCTCCAGAATCATGAGTCAGTATGGTGATTACTCAATCAAAGAATCATGCTACAATCACACACCAACTTTTAGTTACATTCAGAGCTTTAGTCCATTCTAGTTGTTTCTTTTGTCTGAATCATTTTGAAGTGAAATATAGCTCTATAATTTCCTAACCTTGTTATGCTGTATCATAAAGACTTGAATGGCATTCTATCTCCAAGTTTTGCTTTTGTAGATGTTATTTGAAATAACTTTTAAAAAAAATAAAAGATGTTATTTGAAATATTAAAGATAATTTTCTCCCATGATTGATTGAGGTGAGTTCTGTTGAAAAATAACCTTCACTCTCTTTTGTCAGGTCTGTGAACTTCAAGTTCATTCCTGAACCACTTTTTGTTTCGAAGGAATTTGCAGTCTCTTTGCTGATTGCTCACCTTGTATTACTTGCGGCTTTCACTCATTGTAGATGGTGCAGGTAAGTACAACAGCTTAAGTTTTTCATCATTAGAAACTGGAAGTTGCAATGATAATGTGGACGTGGGATTAAGGAAAAACTTTGCTTGTTTTGTAGTAGTAATCCAGGGTGATTTGCAAATATGAGGTTGTAAACACCATGTTGTGAAGCAATAACGCATTGTAGATGGTTTTTCCCATAGAATATTGGTATTTTGGATGCAGCCAAATTGTTGTGTTTGTTCATGGAGTGGATAATGTTTAGTTAATGTTTTCCTGTAGGCATGAAGGGGGGCTTCTCAACTTTTTGCATTCTAGATTTCTATCTTTGAAGAGATCTGACTTTAGCAATTCATCCTTCAAGATACTGAAAAAAGAACGTAAGTGGCTGGGGTTCCAGATGAAATCAGGAGGATGTCTGTTTCTGTCTCTTTGAATTATTTCTCTTTTTAGTCAGGTTAAGTGTGTTTTTGGTCTCCATCCCCTGACTCTACCCCCTTGCTCTTTTCTTCTCTCTCTCCTTTTCCTAAATTTGGATGCTAAAATTTTCCCTTATTGAATCAGATATTGTGACAACAATGTTTGTTGGGAACTTCATCGGCATTTTTTGCGCCCGATCTTTGCACTATCAGTTCTATTCATGGTAAGTTTTGATGGATGAAATACTTTTCTATACAACACTGATTTGGTGGCTGAACAACACTGCTAGTTGCTTATGTATTTTCTAACAATTATATCAAGTACCACATTGTACTGTTGGGGTGGAAATATATTTGAAGCTTCATGTGTGTAGCCCTAGGAGTTGGCTCAAGTAGTAAGAGCCTTGGTCTTAGTTTAAGTCCAAGGTTCAAACCCTTGGGTGAAAAAAATTTCTAAGGGCTACGCCCCCATCGATGAAGAGCCAGTGATTTACCTGATCTGTGTGATGGGGACGTGTTACATTAGTTTGGTTTAACCATATAAAAGACATGTTGTGGTTACACAGTCTCTAGTATTCCTCGTCATCAAAAAATGTCATGGACTTTTCTTATATCTTACTACTAATATTACCTGTGCTACCATTACTCTTAGGCGGTTGCTTCCAGTGGGCTGTGTACCATCTGTATAACTGAGGGTGATCCCTTTTTTTTTTTTATGGCTATAATATTTATTTGGCATTCATAATTATCAAGCAAAAGCTTTTCCCATTGCGAACATCTGGTTTTTCTACCTCCATTTCTCTACATCATTGTTGGCAGTTGTTAGTATAAAAGTACCTTTCAAGTTAGGGGCTGCCTTGAAGGGAGTTTATAATTGATGCTGTTATTTTGTAATATCCATGGTGCTGGTATGTATCGATTCAATGACTGCATCGTGTCACTGCCAGGACATGTGAGTCATTAATTGCCCCCAAAAGTCCAAAACCATTCAGCATGGGATGCAGAAGTATAGTCTAGAGTTAGTTAGGAAGTCGACTGATTTCACGGCAAACCGATTCTATCGATTGCCTATTTTCCAGAAACTTCTTCTGTGTATGAAGCTTATTTTCGTTTTTATTCCTAAGTACCAAGCCAGAGGTGCTGTTTACATTATGGTTGAGCATCCTTTCTTGTGATGCGCCACATTCTTAATTCGTAGTTGCTTCAGTTTGCATTGGGATACTATTACAACTGAGCATTCTGTTTTTCGGGAAGTGAAGGCCTAAAAGAGGAGATTACCTCCTAGTAAGAAATGGAAGATGTGTTGTCTTCCATCCGGATCAATTCCCTGAGACATTGGAAATCTGGATCAGCTCTGAAATACCAGTGGTATTTAACCTTTTGGTCTAAAAATGGTAAAGTCAACCTTGATAATATTAATTTCTTCCCCATGGGCTGCCTTTCTTGCCATCTGAGTTTATACTTCTCTGCCTTCTGTTTTCGTTACGTAGAGGTTTGTTTAAGCATTTCCTTCAATTCTTGGAGAAAGTAATCCATATACATTTACTCTGGTGTTGAAACTGCTTGGATAAACCCCAGTAAATATCATAGATTGCTTACAATTATCGTTTAAAATGTAGTGTACATGATTTTCTATTTATGATGGGAGCATGTCATTATAATTTGAAGTGAGAAGGTGATGAACCCTCATTTTCATGTGTTTGCGGCAGGTATTTCTACAGTTTACCTTACCTATTGTGGTGTGCACCATTCCCTACTTTACTGCGGTAGGCGCTTTGGATTTCCATTTGCTGTAATTGTAATAGTTTTTTGCATGATTATTCCTTTAGTGATAATCAATCTGATCCTTTTTTCTGTGTCAGTCTAATTTTGTTTATGGGTGTGGAGATTTGCTGGAACGTCTATCCTTCAAATGCTTATTCATCTGCACTTCTTCTGTGTCTCCACTTGGTTATACTATGGGGTCTATGGTCTGCCCCATCCGAATATCCTTATCTGGACAATAAAGCATACAAGGAGAAACGAAAGGAAAAGTAGGATTTTTTTCCCCCATAGCTGAAATTTTATCACAGCTGGCTGTAACTGGTTTATTGTTCCGAGAGTGATGAATTTCTTTTTTGGGCAATCAAGAGGGATGAATTTCAGTCGGCCTCCCAATTCTGTATGTGCTCTTTTGTTTTTATTTTGGGAGAAATACACAAACACTTCTCAAGCTACCATTCAATTTGTAGTCAGTCACCCCCTTCCAACTAATAATTTTAGTGATTACCCATGTTCCCAATTTTTCACTTAAAAATATAAAATCATCCTTAAAAGTTGTTTAAAAAGACAAAATATGGTATTAAATTTGAAAGAAATTATTTTTCTAATGGTGGTGGGGATATTCAACGATTAGTCCTTATGTTACAAGAACTCGTTTATAACTGTCACAGCTGGTTATTTATTATCAAGTACTTAACTTATAATGGTATTATTGATCTGAATTGTTGTCGGATAACTTATCATCTCAAGTATTTTTTATGGCGAAATTGAGCCTTAGAGATGGGCTGGCCATATATAATTTGAGAAATATTTTAGGCATAGAGAGATTATATACAAGTAAATCTATAAATTGACGTGGGTTGATGCAGTATGTTAGATTGTAAAATTATTTTTATTATAAAATAGATTTAAAGAATTATGTATAACACGTCAGTTGTGAGTTTATTTTTATATTATCTTTTTGTGAATATAATATTTCTCATATAATTTTCGTGGAATTAAACAATGGAAGTTACTGAGTGGGTCCACTATGACCATGACCCAAGACCAAATAGTAATATAAATAATGGAAAAAAAAACAATAGTAAAAAGAAAAAGTCATTTACTTTTCACATTTCAGGGCCTAAAATTTGAAAATTTAGGGATAATTGCGCTCCTAGCGGCTAGCACTAGCAGCGCATTCGAATTTAAAAAAAAAAAAAAATTGCTCGAAATGACAGAAATGTCCTCCCATGTTTCGGTTTCCTGATGCTAACATGACTCCCTCAAACTCGATAAATTAAGAGTAATGATATACATATAATACATTATATAAAATGAAGATATTTTTATAAAATGATATTATTTTTAGAATAAGATGTAAAATGATGATATTTTTATAAGGTGTTTTATACAAATATTCTTAATTTAAAATATAGTTGTGTAAAGTATTGTGAAAAATATTGTGTGTAAATCATTTTTCATAAATTAAAATATGGAAAAGTGCCAAGGCAAGAAATAAAAAGACAAATATAGCCATGGGTTTAATTTATGTGCTTTTATATGGATATTGAAGGCAAATTTAGAATCCATTAACGTTTCGGGGATTATTCACAAGCTTTTGATTTACAATTATCAAATGAGTTTTTTGGATACTTTTTAATTGTTTTACACTTACAAAATGTCAAAATAATTATTAATTTTGAAATGATATTCGGAAGTATTTGCTGACAAAAAAAGTGAAGATGAAACTGGATTTTTTGTTTTTGATAGTGACGATGAAACTAATCTTGAAATGCAATGTAGTAAAAAGTTTTATTTTAAAGTTCATAGACTAATTTATATTTGCATTGAGCTTAGCAAACTATAACAACTATTTTAATATTAAATTTTAAATCCTATAAAAATTGCTCGAAAATACAAAACTATTCCATTATTATATACCATAATCTATTTTTTACTAAAATTTGACACAAAAATAAAACGAGATAGCGGAATTTGTAGCATTATCCATTATTAATATATGTTATAAATGACTAATATAACAAACTACACTACTATATTATTATTATCTGACTTTATTAGCAAGAAAATATTTAATAAATATTTATTTTTTATATATTTATTTCTAATAAATATTATCTAAAATTTGTTAAATACTATCGAATCAACAGCATAGTTTTTAGTATTTTATGATGCGTATTTTAATTATTTTCCCAAATCAATGGCAATAGCGTAATTGTACGAAAAGACGGGAATAAAATAATATGGGACTGCCCGCTGCCCAGCTTAGGATTTAGATTTTAGAGGCGGGCGACCATTTTCATTTTCCTTTTCACTCGCTCGGTCTAGCTTTTGAACTTCGAATTGCAGCCATTGTACGGACAATCGGAGGTTGAAAAGATGGTATTTCCTGTTCTTGATTTGAGTTCTGGCATATGTACTGATTACCTCTTGTAGTTTTTTGCATATTTGAAGCGTTAGGGTTTCGAGAATTTTAAGCTAGATTTGTTCCCAAATATGCTTTTCAAAGGGCACGTCGAACAAATTTATATTCCTTACAGAATGTAAGGTTTTTCATGTATGGTATAACAAAATAATTCTAAATCTTGTATGCGTTGGGGCTTGAATGAACCCAATAACTGTATGTATCTGCGTGCATGTGTAAAAACCATTCACTATATTGGAGAATGCTTGGAAATTCAGAATTTTCTTCTTTAATTTTTTGTTCAACATGATAATCTATATCGATGATCAGTTGTGTTCCAACTTCGTCAATTGTTGTGCTTTTCGTGTTTGATCGTCATTTTTTTTTTGGGGGGGTGGGGGCTTGTATATATGCATTGTGTTATCATTTTAGTTGCTATGAATTTTCATACTTTTCGCAGGATGGTCATGATGCAGAAGATCCGAAGCAAAACACTGCAGATATGACGGTTTTTGTAAGTTGCACAAGATTATGAGATTAATTATTTGGTGTCATACTTATAAAAAAAAAAAAAAAAATTATTTGGTGTCATTTTCGTGTACTTTGGCTTTTGCATATTCTCATGATTAATAAAAAATTTGTTTACTGATCCAAAAAAAATTATTTGGTGTCATTTTAATACCACCTTTATTCTACATGCCATAAGGATATAGCATAATTCAGGTACTTATTGCTTATTAGTTGCGTGAACTCATGTGATTGTGTGAGATTGTTTGGTCAAGCATATTCTTTGAGCCTTTGTTTACGAAATCTGATATGATTCATTAGCAATCCATCAATGATTGGATATATATTGGGATAGCTTGCTTACCAAAAAAAAAAAAAAAAAAAAAAAAAAAAAAAAGAAAACTTGGTAGCTTGTTGAGGATATACGAATTTCTTATCGTCATCGTTGTAATGGTCTTTGTGTTTATCTTGTCTAAGCCTTGCTGATGTACTGTTTTCATTAAATTTTCAGGTGCAAAATCTTCTTGAACAGATGGTAAGTTACACTATGGAGCTTATGTTTGGCAAATATCCTGCTGTAACTAACCAATATTTTGTCTGTGCAGCAATCAAGGTTCCAACAAATGTCTGAATCAATCGTGACAAAGAATATCCTTTTTGAACATTTGTTGATTTTGTGAAAAGTAAACTTTCTAGGATAGAAACATTAATAATTATAAAAAGAAGATAGAAACATTTATGAATGAAGGAACTAAGTTACACAATTTATGTAGATCTGCCGTTTGATTAGAATTAGTGGTCCTCCTGTAGGATATCTTAAAGAAAAGTTGACTATTGTTCCTACTTTGGAGATTTCAGCTCTGGGGAAGAGTTGGGCATTTATCATCGGGAGAAAACAAGAAATGAGCGGGCAGCTGGGGGGGGGGGGGGGGGGGTTTGAGGATACTTTGGCCGGTGTCCTATTAAAAATAGGTAATATTTAGTGTGGGGAGTGAAGTACACGACATTTCCTAATAATTTTCGTTGACCATGGAAATAATTTTAAAGCATTTTTCACACTTACCAAATCTTTTTAAAGAATTTTAAAAATTATGGGGCAGAAGAGCTTAGTTCTGGCTCTGATATCCAGCTATTCGTACTCCAGAAATGTTCTGTGAACAGATCAGATGCTAGGAGTAATTGGTGGAGATTAGTGTAAGTAGGCCTCCATCTCTTATGCCTTGGATGGTATTTGAACCACCCAAGCAGGAACCTTGAGTGGGAGAATGAATTAGAACCTATCACTCTGTTCCTGGTTTTGGTTACCAGGTTTTTAACAGCGTTGGATATAAATAAATAGGTTTGGAACCTTGTTTTGTGCCATATTATTATACTTGCTTAGATAAGATGTATTTGCCCTTCTGCAAAACTGGTAAAGTTGGAAGACGTTTTCTGTTTCCTTGACTGCTACTCACTTGATGATATGGGAAGTCGCATAAATGAGTTGGAGCAAAGCATCAATGACCTAAGAGCAGAGATGGGAGTGGAAGGCTCTCCATCTCCTGTGCCCCCATCCAAGCCCAAGTTAGATGAAGTGAAGAAAGAGGAAGGTCCTGAATAGAGCTAACGAAGTTCATGTTTTACTTGGAGTGATGAGCATTGGCCCGCATTCTGTAATCTGCGGTTAGGTTTGAGAAATGAAAAAGCTGCTGTTAGATGGAATGAGTACCCTGTTTGTTTTTGTAGTTAATGTGCTGTTTTCCTTCCCTAATTCCAGTGCCGGTAATAGTTTCTCTGGCCCCTTGAACTTGATTGTGTGATATTGTCAGGAATGTCACGAGTATGACAATTTCTTTTTATGGACACACAAGTAGCTCTATTCATTTATACTCGTGCAAGCAGGTTCGGGTGCTAAACCGTGTGAATGATAAGCATAATTTCTTACCCCCAGTCTGCTCAGTTTTCTCGGTCCTGTAACTGGCAGATCTCTACGAGATTCGTCAGAATGCGTTAAACAGGTGCTGGACCTATTTATCAGAATAGGTCCTGCGCCAATACCGAGTTCCTGGACATATCCTCTTGAACAATATATGATGTTGCCATCTTCCTCAAATCCTTCTATCCCCCAAGGGCCCAAAGAATAATAGCAAAGAAAAGAATAATCCCTCTTCAAGATGAGAACTGAATTTAAAGATCAACCAAGTGGGCTGACCCGACAATTTTCCTTTCCAAGAAGGGCAAGTTCGAGATCATCGCTCTTTAAACAAGTTTTGCAAAATCACAGGGAAAAAACAACTATTGATTAAGAAATAGGAACAAAGAGTAATAAGATGAAATGAATGAAAAGGAAAACACAATATAAACTTAAAAGTAAATATAGTCAACATCCCATCGAAGTGAAAAGAAAATATGAAGACAAAGTCACAAAACCTACACATGAATAGAGGAAAAGCAGATCCACGTACGTAAAAGAACACAAAATGGAGAAGAAAAAGAACCAAATTAACTCCGGCAACGAGTGATGGCACTGCAACCACGGTTGTAGGGGTTAGCCTCGCCACCGGACTGGCAGTTGTAGTAAGAGGTACCCCTTCGAGAGCAAGGCACGGTGTTCCTCTGCAGAGCTCCATAGCTAATGTACTGGGTGGTGGCCAAGATGCGCCTGCTTATCTCTGTATCCATGGCGAATTCATCGTCTGCAGAACTTCCCATGCACTCGGCAATGGAACCTTGGCACTGCTGTCTTCTCATCGACGGTACCCAACTCAAGTTTTCCTCCACGCCCGCGTCGACGACGGTGGAGGAGGCGATGATCGTCAGGGCTGTGGTGAAGAGGCAAAAGGCCAGCAGATTAACAGAGGAAGACTTGGCCATTGTTGTTGGGCTGTTGTTTTCCCTTCAGCTAACTATCCTTCCTTCTCTGAACTATTTCAGCGCTGCTCTTTGTTTATATGAGTACGCGTGACGAGAGCGGGTGGCAAGTTGGCAACTTGTTTTCAAGTGATATGGTTCCCAAACTATAGCATTGAGTTTGTCAATATTTACGGAATTGCCAGTGCGGCGATAATTCATTCTGGAAAATACATTAGCGATAAAGTGATTATACAAAAATAAATCTACAAACTAACGTGACTTGATATGGTACTTCATATTATAAAATTACTTTTATTATAAAGTAAATCTAACATATTTCATGAAGTCGCATTAATTTATGAATTTATTTTTATTCCTCTTGAATTTCTTCTATTGAATTAATAGGGTGTTTCGTAAGTAAGGAGGTATACACTTTGTTAAAGAGAAATAATAACCATTCAAATTTTAATATATAGTCGTCCCTTTTTCTTTCTTATGTTTATCATGATTGCTTGACATTCTCATCAAAATAATTTTTTTGGATACAGTTGGGGAGAGGGCTTTGAATCCAAGACCTCCATTTTGGATGCTGAGATTTATACCAATCAGACTACAAGTCTTTAGAAATTTCTATAAAAATAATTTGGGATAATTGTGTAATGCATAATTTGTGAACAACAATTAAGTGGTAGTTCTGTAATTAAATGGACGATAATGGCTTATAGGGGAGGGATTTAGTTGACCTTTGACTGAAAAGATTAATCCTGGCCGGCTAAATAAATAATTAAAAAAAAAAACAAAAAAACTCATTCTTTGCAAGAGTAGACATTGTTTTCATTTATTGACAAAGTAAAAGAGTTCAATTTCAATACCTAACCAGAAACCGACATTGATTACTTCAAAATCAATGTATGTAAAAAGCTTATTTTGGATGGAATTTGTATTTCTTTCTTTCGTTCACGCAATCCTTTTCTCGTAATTGAATTAGTTTGAGGCTGAATTGAATATATGCACCAAAGGATCACAATTACACGTGCCAAAACGTGTTGTCACGTTGCACTATGTCATGCCATTTTTTCAAGAGCCATTTTCAATTTTATCACTTCACAACCTTAGATTTTGAAAATCTCATTTCCTTCATATTCCGTCAACTGAATTAACGATAGTCTTGCCACATGATACCCCCAATGATAGCGTGACACGTGTAAAATTGATAAACCAATTCTTAACACAAAATTATAATGTCAGCTAAAAAAATAATAACAATTTAGAAAAATAATAGAAAAAAGGATAAAAAGGAAAATATAACCTTTTGTAGGGTGGGTCGCTAACCACCCTTCTCAAGGTGGCCCGTTAGAAACTCTCAAAGTGGCCCAAAGCATACCACAATGAGATTGTTTGGGAAAATGGGATATTAATATGTGATACGACCTGATAATTCAATATAAATACAATATAAAATTAATGAATTTGAGTTTGATGTTAATAGGTTTAGATTAAAACGGGTTGATCCGTTAAGACACAATTCATTAACAGGTCAACCCGCTTATCCCATTAGTGATCCGTTAAACTTTTTACTCAAAATTACAATTATATCATTTTTAACCTAAAAACAAAAATACCTTAACTCTATTTCGTATTTCCTCTCTCTCTCTCTCTCTCTCTCTCTCTCTCAATTATTAGTTTAGTCAGTTCTAAAGAGTCACGTCTACTTCTCATACTTCATCTGGATTATAATTTTGGTATTTTTTTTTGTTTGGATTGTAATTTTAGACTTATGTAGTTAGTTTTATATTTTTAGGAGATATTGTGATTTTAAATTTTATGTGAAATTATATTAATAAGGTGAAATGGATTATTTGGATTAATTCAATCCATTTACATAAATGGGTTGACATGAGTCGAAACGAGTCGTGTCGATATATTTTTAATTAATTTATAACAGGTCGTGTCGTGTCAATCCATTATTTTAATAGATTATGTTAGGGTTTGAAAATCTTAAGCTTCGGGTTGACTCAAATCGTATAATATATATAATTTGACACGACATGAATACGACTCATTAACACTATTTGTCACCCCAATGGGGAAACCCTTTTTAGCCATGAGTCTCCAGCCATCTTGCGAAGGTGTCTCTTTGGATATTTTAGAGGAGTGGCTCGATGTTAGGGTGTCTTCACTCTTCTCCCTTCACCATCTCCTTTACCTATCTCTTTGGCAGCTTATTAACTTTAAATTAATGTGGTATTTTTTTAATGTTTTAGGGCCTGTTTGGAGTTGTGGTAGGAGTCTTAAAAAATTATTTAAATAGTTTTAAAAGTTCTTTAATGAAAAAATTAAGTTATGTGAGTGTTATATATTAAAGTACTTTTTATCTCAAATAAGCTAAAAAGTATGTTTGAGAAAAAAATCAAATGTTTTCCGAATAATGCGGAATGTAATTCGGGTTTTAAAAAGACTGTTAATAGAGAAAAATACTCATACAATTTTCAAATAACTACAACTTTTAAACTTTTAAAGATATTATCATAATATTTAAAAATTCAAATAATTGTAATTTTTACATCAGAAAATACTTTTTTAATTTATTTCCAAACAAACGTAACATGTTTGAAAGTACTTTAAACATATACTTATCAAACAGTAAATAACTTTTTAATAGTATAATTTATTACTTAAGTTATAAGATATAAGTTCTAAAGTTAAAAGCTATATTTCTTACCGCAATCCCAAACATGCGCTTAGAGTTAATGTGTCAAGTTTTTAATGAATTGCTGTCCAATTGAATATCAAGTGGTTTTGGAGATGCATGACAAGGGTGCCCTCGATTTAGTTGACAGTATACATACAGAGGGATCTCACTGATAAATTTTTCAAATACAAGGAATATAAATTGAAAAAATTGAAAAGTCATGTAACTTTTTTAATTTCTTTTTAATGCTTAAACTTTTTTAATTTGTCCAATGGAAACCTAGTTTTAGATTTTACACTCACAAGTCTTTTCCTAATGGACTTTGTATAATTATATGAATAATTTGATAAGAGGCATAAGTGTATAGATTTGACTTGCATACAATAAGAAAATGCAAGTCTGAATACAAAAGCGCGTTCAAGGTTTATTTTATTTTATTTAACTTTTTATTTTTTAAGCACAGTAAGTGGTAAAGACTAGTCCCATTTAGATACAGAAACAGTTTTATCTCCTCTCATCATTACAACTTTCTCAAATTTTCACATAAAATACAATAAACAATTCAATTTTTTCAAATCTCAAAACAATCGTAATATTACAAATAAAATTCTAACAATATTTTCATTTCATCTCACTATCTCACTATCCAAACGGACATTAACTTGACAATGTAAACTTGGAAGCATGTGCCTCAAAATTTCATCTTCGTCTTCCTTTAGGCTCCCCCAATTCTTCTGGTTTTAACAACAATGTTTTCAAATTTCACCTGTGTCAAATGTCAATTGCTTAGAAGTTGTTATAAAATGTGGGTTGAGAATATTCCACGTTCTAAGCAAGATTCATTTTTTTTTTTTTTGGTTCAGGAGAGGCGAGAATCTTAGGGGGGAGGAGAAAAAGGTGGAAAGTGTAAAGAACCCAGAAATATATACTCCAAATTAGGCAACATGTGCTATATGATACTAGAATCTGAAATGAATTCTTTTGTCATCAAAAGAACAATAATAATAAAAAAAAAAAAAAACCAGTATCTGACCATCCAAGATAGTGACCAGAATATTTCATGTTGTTCACACCTCAAGAACCTAGAATGTATATGCAGCGAGCTGTTCTCCAAAACCAATTTTCTATTCAATAGATTGTGAACTAAATCATTTACAAACAACAAGAATTTCACTCCCAAAACAAAACTTCTTCGAGAATACAAACATAGGGAAAATGAATAATGCAGCGTGTCCGATGTTTGAGGGAAAAATAAATAAATGGAACCAAGAAGATCCATGGCTAAAAAAGCATGCAGTTGTTTTTTTTTTCCCTGTAAAAATGGACCTCAATATCAACTTCCAAATACCAATATCTCTGCCTCCTTTTCTACAAATTCCTTTGTAAGATTTATAATACATGGTATTCGCGACACTTAAAAGCATGGGTAAAGATTTCTAAGCAGTGTCAAAGGACAAACTAAAAGGTGCTCCTGTAGAAAATCATACAGTTTGGTGATGGAAGGAACTCCTATCTTTCTAGCTTGCTTAGCAATGCCTCCAATGGTGGTAGCTCCGTCACAATTTGTTGCCAGTCAGGCATGCCCTGCAAAGATATGACCGTTTGGTATGGTGAACATTGGACTTGAGAGAAGAGGTTTACTATCTCATAATACTCTTCCACAAGATTTTCTAAGAATGCATGAGCTCTCTAAAAAACAACAATTTTCACCCACATTAATCTGGGATGCACGGCCCAATTGTTAACAAATAGAGGTGCACGTAAAAAAATAAAAATGAACTCGGATCAGAAAACGAAAACATCATTGAACTGGAACCCTGGAACAATTTAAGGTTACAAATACAATATTATTAACTGCAGAATCCCAATCTTTTACCATCACTCAGCCACCCAAGCATTTAAGTTTGGCTACTATTCTTTAAAAAGAAAGAAATCTAGGGAATGTTATTAACTCCCAATTTACCTGAACATGCTACTTGAAAAAGATTTTTAATTCAATTCAAGAACAAGTAACAAATTACTCCTCCACAAGCACTTACTTTCCCTGATCTTCGAACCCGGCCATCGAGGCGCAGTATAATGTAAACATCCTCACCAGGAGTAACTCCTTCAGACTTTTGCTGATCCCTTATCCACCTAGATTGTTTAAAAAATATCGGAGTCTATAGTGATCAAAATCAGTAGCGAAGTCAGAAAAAAGCAAAATTTATCCACGATAACTAGTTCTCTTTTTTTACTGGTTCAAGAACTTATTGTGTCCAATACAAATTGTGGAGAAGCATTCTTTTTTTCATAAATGATGGCAAACAAGCATGTAGACAAGATAGAGTAGAATTTGACCTTTCCCATTCTGCAGGTGATACAGTCTCAGCCTTAAATCGAATTTCAGCTTTCAACTTTGATTTTGCAGTTATAGACTGAGCTCGTTTATCAAAATCTTCCTACCATGGTGCCATTCGATTAGTGTCAAGAAAGGAATAGAACCTTAATATCTAAGTAGCAATCTTGAAACATGCATGGCTCTAAATCCCACACCTTAAATTCATCTCTGTAAGGCTTTAACAAAACCTATCAAATTGGTGGTAATACTTTTGGCATATAGCCTTTGGGAGCATGAGAAACAATCAGGCATACACAAACATGCAGATGCAACATGTGAAAAATTACATTCATATCAACCACCCCAAAATGTAATAACTATACACATGATAGATGAAATGGGAACTTGATGAATAAGATGCTTTTAATGATGCTTGCAGGACAAATTGATATGAGCCCTCAAATCTTACACCAATAGAAGGAATAGCAGCAGCTGCCTTTGACGGTAGACCAAAGCCTTTCTTCTCAATTTTTGGTGCCGTACCTTGACCCCATATGACAGGGACTAAAAGAACACCTCGTCTAACGAGTTCAGTCCGAAACCTATCTGCCTTCTCAATAGCCAAAGAAACAGACTCTTTTTTCCCTGCTAAAATAACCTATATCCAAGACTTAAATCATTGACATATTCAGATATAGACAATGGTGAAGACGTGGGAAAGGAAGGAAGCAGACCTAAATCTAAGACTCTTTAATTTACATTATTGTATCTAGATTATGCTTAATATGCATTAAGAATCTTTTAGGTGCAAAAACAATGCAGTAGCACTTAAAAATGAAGGATACAAACTCCACTCTGGTTGCAAATATTTGAGGAACTATTTAAGTTGAAAAGTCCACAAAGCTTTTCAATTTTCCAGTACCTCTCCGATATGTTCCACATGTATGCTTCACTCCCCATAAACCCAAGGTGATGTTAATTGATTAGAGAACTAGGTAAGTGGAACGAATATATATAGAAGAATTATAGTTCTTGGAAATATTCTGGTCATTTCCAACATGTGTCAGCATCCAATTAGATGCTTCAAACTGCGGTGGAAACTGGAAAGTATTACAACAAATTCATGAATATGCAGAAGAATAGTTATTTTCAAGAAAAATGAAACCGTCTAATGCACATATATCATAAGGTTCTTCCCTTGCATTAAAGTATTTAGGTGTTCTTTTGTATACTTCTTGTGTACACAGGCTACGCCTATTTCATTTGTATCAATAAAATTTACCTCTTACTTGTATAAAAAAAAAAAAAGTAGAGAAAAAAGAAGATAAACTAAATATAGAGCCATACATTGATGACACTGGAACATGAATATTCATTTAAAATAGTCTACATATTTTGACATGAACAATTTGAGCAAAATTAATTGTTGATACTAACCGGCCTAACAGTGTCTCGCAGCTGCACAAGTTCAACAACTCGATTAGTGGAAAGGCGCAAAGGCAACCTTGATAAAGTTTCATCTCGGGATATCTGTGCAAGCTGCTCCTCTTCTTTCTTGTTGTCCCAGAAAAACAGACCTGCCAGAACGATGATACCTGTAGAATGCTGATTCAAAAGCTTAGTCATTTTAAGAAGCAAGTGATAAAGAATTTGCTTAACAATTATTGTTGTGCCCTAAAGACTATTGTCAATGTTTACCTCCGATATTAATGGCAGCATTTCCAGCAGTTCCCCATAAATCAGGGGCATCATCACCGCCTCTAATTGCACGGAATAACAAGGGTATAGTAAAGAACAATGATATTCCTGCAGCAGCTGAGAATGCCACATAAAAGAATCTCCTAACCCCCCGGAATGGTGCTTGAACTTCACTAATGAGTTTGAGATCTCTTCGGAAACTGTAACCTATATCTTCCCCACCCAGTCTAGCCTGTAAAAACAACAAATAAGTATGAGATATGCTTTTCAAGAATCTAAATCCACAGATTGAAGAAATTATGGTGAGGGTTAATTAAAATCCTTTCAACAGATTCTATCATTTCCTACTTTTGAGTGATGAGAAAAGAAAAACTGAGGATTAGATGCAATATTTAACTCCTAAAGTTGTAAGATCGCTTGCAAGCCTCTGTTGTTTGCAAAAAAAAGGGAAGAAACTAGAGACAATAAACATAAAGCAGCCAAACTTTAGCGACAAACCTCTTCTTGCAATTCCTTGAACTCAGGCAAAGCTCTAAAGGAGGCTAAGTCAGGATCATTCAGTATTGTACCAAATTTAAGGTTATATTCCCTCAAAGCAGTTCGTAGACAATCAGAAGCTTTTTTTCCTTCCCCCCTTCCTCAAAATAAGAATGATAAACAAATCCATCAGCTTCACTAAGCATTGCTTAATGTCAAATCTAAAATATAGTGTATGTAAGATGCAAACCAAAACTCTTAATTCTTTTTGTCCTGTTAATTCTTTTTAAGAAGAGCACAGGTCAAGAAATTGGATTGCACTCAACGTGATTGACTAATAAGTGTATGCAAGTAACTGTGACTGATTCAGGGCCCTTCTTTGAATGAAGATTCTAAGCTATACTATACAGTTGGGGCCTGGAAGCAACTTCCATAGAGCATTAAACCTAACAGACTCTTCAAATGAAGTTCATATTATTTCATTTAAATTATGGAAATCATTCATTTAAGCCTTTCACGTGACTTCAATGTAGTTTAATTATGTTGAGACTAAAGGATAGAAGAAAAAGCGGTAATTAAATGACAGTAGCAAATTTTCTACCTGTAGGCGTGACAGCAAGCTTTGTTATAAAGTGCAGCTTGGGCCTCTATTGGGTTAGGATCCAAATTAAGTGCTGTTTCAAACTGAACCAGAGCATCTTTTACCTGAGAAATCCATCACCATGGAAACAATTGGATTCATTTACAAATTTTTTGTAAAACTTATCCCAAGAAAACAGTTATTTTTTTATTTTATTATTATTATTTTTTTAAAAAAAATTAGAAGAAACAGATTGTTATTAGAGCATATATACCTACTTAATGTACAAAAGTAATAAGTATATCGTGCAAAGACATGTTTTAACCGGTCATGCAGGAAAATTAAACGATTTGACAATAAAGTCTTCTGATGCAAGAGGCTTGGACCCCTATTAAGTAAAATCAAAGAAGAAAATATTGTTTAGGCTAGTAACCAATCATGATTCCAATACAAACATCTACAAAGGACTTCATCCCATACAGTGTTTTACTAAGCGAAGTGTTAGCACCTCTTTATCACTATGCCGAGTAGAAACCCTGGAATGTTAAAAAACATTAGGACTGCATGACTTGCACTACAAGAACAAGTTAGGGAGCAAAATCTGAGCAACTTAACATGAGAGTGATGATATACAGATAGCAAGACAACGGACCATCAGTTTATGGATAAATACAATTAAGGCCCTGATTGGTTTCACAGATGGTCTCAACCTATCCCATTCCATTTCATCTCATCTCATCTCATCTTCATCTCATCTCAACATTCAACCACCATTCAAACACAAACACAAACACAAACGCTTTTCAATTTCAATTTTTCAAATTTTCAACTTTTTCATCTAATTATTACCCAATCATTACAACTTTCCCAAACTTCTAAACAAAACACAAAAAACAATTTAACTTTTTCAAATCCCAAAACAAAAATAATATTAAAAAATAATATTCTAAAAATATTTTAACTTGATAATATTTTTATTCAACCTTTTCTCTCTCATTTCCCAAAACCCCATAAAACATCTTAACTCAAACCATGTCACTACTATTTACAAATTATCTCACTACTATTCACATATTTCTCATTTCATTTGTGCAACCAAACGAGGCTTAAGTGTTTATTATCCGGTTAGCTTGGAAGATTGAGGTTACACCAATCAAAATGAAAAAAAAAAAAAAAAAAAAATTGATGTTCATTACTACATAACTAATGGGGCCATGTTTCTCCAAATACTTATAGTTAGATGACATATAGGGACTAAAGGAAGGCAAAATGCAATGTGACTCAACGCCATAACAAATGGCATCACATCCTACAATTTTATAGATGAATTAAAATACATAAGGCCAAAATAATTAACAGGGAAAGAAATATTGTGAAAACCCAAAACAGGATAAATCTTTTCTGCATTGCATTAAAAGTGTCAATATATGAGGAAACGCCAACTAAGTTTAAAATTAATAAACACAAATCCATATAAAGAAACTGGTCTACATAAAAAAATTGGTCTACATAAAAATTAAGCGTCGATTACAGAGCAATATATGCAGCGTTATTTCTAACCAGTACGACTATAAATTTATAATATAGTTTTGAACTGTAAACAATAAACACAAGCAGGCCAATCTGGAGACATAGAGTTTATCTATAGTTCAATCACTAGATAATGTATTTGTATAATATACAAACTCTGTAACTTGATTCTCTATATATAATAATATATCCTCAGCACAATGGGCAGTGCAGTGAATTGAGCCTACAAACACTGTTATTTCTTTACTTTATCATGGTATCAAGAGCCTATTGACCCACGTCTGATCCTTCAATCACCTCCTGTTTTATCTTCTTCTTCTACCCCCTCCGATCCTCCCATGTTTCTTCTTCAGAATCTGCCCCTGTTATCTCCACCAACAATTTCTCTCACTTTCTCTCTTAAACTCACCAAAGACAATTATTAGCTTTGGAAGACCCAACTATGCCCATATTTAAGGGGACAACAACTCTTCGGCTATGTCGATGGGAGTATATCACCTCCTCCTCAATTTATTGACGGTGCTCCTAATCCAGCGTTTACTCAGTGGTATCACTAGGATCAAGTTCTTCTTAGTCTCTTGGTTTCCTCTCTTTCTGAAGGGGTTTTAACCCAGGTCGTTGGCCTCAATTCTTCTCGTGCCATCTGGATAGCCCTTGAACGCATTTTCCCTTCGGCATCTCATGCACATATTACCCACATCCGGTTTCAACTCTCTACATTAAAGAAAGGCAATTCCTCGATCTCAAATTATTATCAGAAAGTCAAAACACTTGCCAATACTTTTGCTGCCATTGGCAAACCTCTTGAAGATTCCAAAATAATTTCTTATTTACTTGCTGGTTTGGATTCTTCATATGACTCATTGGTGATCTCTGTCACCACACAGGTGGATCCTCTCTCCTTAGATGATCTCTTTGGCCACCTCCTCAATTTTGAAGCTCGCCTTGATCAACAGAATTCAGCAATTGAACTCAACATCACATTGGCAAACTTTGCTAGCAAATCTTATGCTACACGAGGACGTGGTTACACCAACCGTGGTCGCCCCAATAACTCCTCTCGTGGCCGTGGTCGTGCCTCATCTAATACCTTTTCCTCTTCCTCTCGTCCAATGTGTCAAGTTTGTGGGAAATCTGGTCACACAGCTCTCAATTGTTGGCATTGCTTTGATCACTCCTATCAAGCATCTCAACAACTCCCCACATCATATGTTGCTGCCCCTAACCTCGGATTCAATCCACACTAGTATGCTGATACAAGTGCTACACATCATTTAACTAATGAGTTTCAAAACATGAATCTCCATGCTCAGTCATATCAAGGTCAAGATCAGATTCAAATTGGGGATGGTTCAGGTTTGCTATAGCCCATGTTGGGGCCTCTCGTTTTTCCCTCCCTCATACTACTTTTCTTTTGAAACAACTGTTACATGTACCCAGTGTGAGTAAAAATTTGGTATCTGTTAGCAAATTCACCACAGACAACAATGTTTTTGTTGAATTTCATGGCTGGTACTTTTATGTAAAGGATGAGGAAACGGGTCAAATACTACTGCACGTCAAGACTAAGGACAGGCTCTATCCACTCTTCCCAGCCTTCACAACTACATCCTCACCACAAGCATTCCTCTCCTCTCGAGTGTCACTTCAAACATGGCATTCCAGACTTGGTCATCCCTCTATGCGATCTGTTAAAGCTATTATGTCTAGGTTTTCTCTTCCAGTGTCTTCACATAAATTAGAGTCTGTATGTGGCGCTTGCCAATAGGGTAAAAGCCACCAGTTACCTTTTGAGTCGCCTGCCTCTCATTCTTAAGGTCCTTTAGGTTCTTGGCTATATCCCATCTCTAATAAATCTGATGTACTACCTACATTTCGCTCATTCTCTCTGCACGTTGAACATCTATATAATCGCAAAATTAAAATGCTTCAATCTGATGGGGGTGTGAATATCGCAGCCTAGGCAAATTTCTCGCCTTGGTTAGAATTCAACATTGTCTCACATATCCCTATACTCACCAACAAAATGGCTTTGTCGAACATTGGCATCACCATACTGTTGAAATTAGTCTTGCCATGCTCTCCCAAGCTTTTGCCCCACGCCAGTATTATGACTTTGCTTTTCGACTGACCTGGTACTTAATCAATCGTCTCCCTATGCCTGGCTTGTCAAATATCTCTCCTTTTGAAAAGCTATTCCAAAACTCACCTACTTACAATCTATTACGTGTTTTTGGATGTGAGTGTTGGCCTTACCTACAGCATACCAGTCATACAAAATGCACTTTCGATCAAAGAGATGTGTCTATCTAGGTCTGAGTCCTCAACATCATGGCCATCTTAGTTTAGACCCCTCCACTGGCACTATATACACATCCCACCATGTAGTATTCAATGAGTCAAAATTTCCTTTCGCCCACTCCAATCCTACCATGTCTTCTCCTCCTAGTGACACATGCCCACTTCCTGCAAACCTACGCATTCCACCTCTTTTACCTACCTCCAATATTAAATCTGTCATTGGACCAGCCCCATCTTCAACCTTGTCTCCATCCCACCTTGCATCAAACACACTGTCTTCTAACCTTCCATACTTGGCCTGTATCCATCACCTCCTTCCTCATTTAGTCCCACACCTCCTACCCTATCATCCACCTTGAGCTCACCTCCACATCAAACACCCTCACCAATCCCTAGTCCTGCCGCTGTTAGTGTGCCCCTGCAAACTCATCCAATGCGTACAACGCTCCAAAATGCCATCTCAAAGCCAAAAACTCACATTGATGGCATGGTATGCTATCCACTACCGAAGGCTTTACTTGCAGCATGTAACCCACTAGAAACAGAGCCTACATGTTTCAGCTTAGCCACAAAAATTCCAGAGTGGCACCAAGCCATGGATGATGAAATCAGTGCTCTACTTTGTAATGGTACTTGGTCTCTTGTAGTGCCCACCTTAGACATGAATATAGTTGGGTGCCGATGGGTATATAAAATCAAGCGACATTTGGATGGCTCACTGGAATGCTATAAAGCCAGACTAGTAGCCAAGAACTATCATCAACAAGAGGGAATCAATTTTCAAGACACTTTCAGTCCAGTTGTAAAGTCGTGCACCATTCGACTAGTCCTTGCACATGCAGTTTCTCATAAGTGGTCTATCCGACAATTGGATGTACAAAATGCATTGTTGCATGGTTTCCTTCAAGATGAGGTTTATATGCAACAACCACCAGGTTTCATCCATCCTTGGAAGCCAAACCATGTATGCAAGCTCCACAAAGCCAGCTACGTTCTAAAATAATCTCCACGAGCTTGGTATTCAACACTAAGTGACAAGCTTCTCTCCCTTGGCTTTACAAACTCTAAAGCTGACACATCTTTATTTGTATACAAGGATACCTTAGCCACAATTTATTTCCTTGTCTATGTTGATGACATAGTGATCACCAGCTCTAATGATCATGTTCTGACCTCTCTGATTACATCTCTCGGTCTGGACTTTGCAATTAAAGTTAGGCCAATTGCACTATTTTCTAGGTATTGAAGCTAGCTTCCTTCCATCTGGTCTTTTTCTTACACAACAATATTACATCCTCAACCTTCTCAAGCGAACAACCATGCTCGAGGCCAAGCCTGTTTCTTCATCCATGTCAACTACTCATTCTCTTTCTCTACATGATGGCAATCCAGTTGAAGATGAACACCTGTATCGCAACACTGTGGGAGCTCTACAATACCTCTCCTTAACAAGACCAGAAAGCTTTGCTATCAACAAAGTGTGCCGATTCATGCACTGTCCAACCAAGCCCCACTGGACTGCCGTAAAATGAATTTTAAGATATCTGATGTCCTCCATTATTCTCGCGCTTGTTACTAAAAGCAAGTCCAATTTCCACTTTGGCTGCATACTCAGATGCCAATTGGGTTGGCTCTTATGAGGATAGACGATCGACAAGTGTGGTAACAGTCTCATCTCATGGAGCTTGAAAAAGCAATCAACTGTTGCCAGATTGGGTACAGAGGCAGAGTATAGAGCCATTACTAATGCCACAACAAAGTTGATCTGGATACAATCACTATTGAAGGAACTTGGAATCTTTCTACATCACCCTCCAATTCTTTGGTGTGATAATGTAGGGGCTACTCATCTCACAGCTAATCCAGTTTTCCATGCTCGCATAAAGCACGTGGAATTGGGTTTCCATTTTGTACGGGAACGAGTATCACAAGGAAGTCTAACTGTCCGTTTTCTATCAAGTAAGGATCAACTCGCTGATATACTTACAAAACCACTTGGCTCAGCACGATTTGTTTCTTTGCGAGACAAGCTTCATGTGGTGGATCCACAGTTCAGCTTGAGGGGGCGTGTAAACAATAAACATAAGCAGGCCGATCTAGAGACATAGAGTTTATCTATAGTTCAATCACTAGATAATGTATTTGATACAAGCTAGACATAGATTTTATCTATAGTTCAATCACTAGATAGTGTATTTGTATAATATACAAACTCTGTGACTTAATTCTCTATCTATAATAATATATCCTCCGCACAATGGGCAGTGCAGTGAATTGAGCCTACAAACACTCTGTTATTTCTTTACTTTATCATGAACAAATATTAAAAAAAGAAAGAAAGAAAAAGTTTAACATCCCAACAAAGAGTAAGGCCAGTTTGTATTCGCAAGTCATCTCAAGTCATTTCAACTCATCTCAACTCATTTCAACTCATCTCAACTCATCACTAGTATTCATTATTATTCATCATTTTTAACTCACAAATCTCATTACTATTCACAACTCATCTCAACTCATCTTCGAATCCAAACGATACCTAAAAGTCATCCCTGATGTCAAATTTTTAACGTATGCTAAACAAAATTGGAGCTATATAAGTAACAAGGACAATCCCCATACGATATCTTTCACCAAAATCACAACCCACGCTCCACATAGTTGAATTTCGCACAGATTGTGGCAAAAAAACCCACAACCCAGCACACGCATGTGACCATGTCCCAAAAGCCATAAAACCCATTGACATACCCGTCCTTTGGAGAAGAGCTGGAGACCCAAGTTGACACAGGACTCAGCTGTCTGTACATTGGTTTCTGGAGAGTCCGAAGTAGAAGAAGAAGAGGATGAGCAAGAAATGAAGTAAAAATGAGTTTTCTTTCGAGAATGCAAAAGGCTTGTTTTGAATGGAAGCCATGGTCTTGTTCCCGTTTTCGAGTTTGAGAGGCTGAACAACTGATGGTGCGGAGCAAGAGCAGCTAGAGCCATGGAGATCGATGGAGGAGGAGGAGGAGGAGGAGAGAGAGACAGAGAGAGATTTCAAGTCACAGATTACCGTTGTCAATCTATCCAAAGAGCTTCGGTGTCGTTTGGGGGGGGGGGGGGGGGGGGGGGGGGGGGGGGGGGGGGGGGGGGGGGGGGGGGGTCCTATCTCCTGCAGCAAAAGTCCGGGGCGTTCGTGCGTACGTGGCTTGTTTGAAAAGACGGTTCAGATCTTCATGTTCTTATAAACGGCATTGCATACCGTCCTCTCCGTAGTGGCTAACGACATTGTTGCTAATGCCGTTTCAGATATATTCGTTTTCAGGGTCAAAGCACTTGGAAAAAGAAGCGTAAAGAAACATAACAATAGCCAATGGGTTCCAAAATCCATAAATCATTAAAAAGATCCCCAACCAACAAATAAAAGCATATATAGAAATTAAAACTCTATATAAAACAAAAAACTATAAAAATATTATTTTTCTATTTTTTTTAATTTCAATTTTGGAAATAATTTTTTACTTTTAAAGTATCTTTTAGGTTTTGATTAATTCTTTTAGTAAAGTGGTTGACATGAAAATAAAATGTCAAGGATAGTGTTAGTGTGCTGCTTAGCTTTAGCTGTTGGTTGTGTCTATTAGTATAAATTTTATTTTTTATTTTTATTTTTTATTTTTTAACATATTTAAATATTTAAAAAATAAAAAAATACATCAATATATTAATAATTATTTCTTTAATCAATAAAAAAATACATGAGGAGTCAAAATTAAATACAAATAAAAATCCGCAGATTTTTTACTAAAGATATAAATATCTAAAGTCTCATTTTGCACTTCACTAAAGAAAAAGGAACTAAACAGAAGCAAAAAAGCTGATCTTCAATTAACAAGATGTACATTGGTTCTTTATAATTGAGGACTACGTACCACGTGGCTGCGTGCGTCGACTCATAAGTCATAGACAAGCTAGAATAGTTTGTTCCTCCATGTCAGTCAACTGATCGTTAAATATATAGCTAGCACACAGGCTGCACTACTCCTTTTCTCAACCTCAATTCTTCGATCTGGATGCAACTTTGCCATCCTCCCACCTTTAACATGATGTGGACCTCATATACACTACATACAACCACACACTCAGCCCCAATGCCTCCCTTAGCTCCCTATTTGTCTTCCTCTCTCAGTAGTTGTCCGTGCACCGCCGTAAGCCGACAACGCCAACGTGGTCTTCTCTCCCTCGTTGTGAACCTTCCACCATGAGACCCAACCGAGGCCCCCAACGCCAACAACCCAACTCCTCCGTGCCTAGACCGAAACTCTGATTTATGGTATATTTTCTATCCCTTACATTTAGAACTGTCGTGTTTGTGAAGCTGCAATTGTGATGTAGATTGTAATATGGTTGTGATTTGTGTATCTAAGAAATTATTGTGAATGTATTGTGTTGTGAACCCTGAAATTTGAATGGTGTGTTTGTGGTGTGGCTATGTGTAGTATGAAGTTGTGTGGATTAAGTGTGAAGTTTGTAGTGTGGTTGTGATTGTGAAGAGGTGGGATTACTGTGAACGGTGCCCTGTGGAGTAGTTGTGATATGGCTTTGCAGAATATATCTATTTAAGATTTCATTTCATTGAATTTCAATTAACAACATTTCAGTATTTGCTAGTTTCTTGTAATTGTTTAGGTCTGAAGTTTCCACTATCTACCAAAAATGCTTTATTTCAGTACAATAATTTTTCATAAACTTGTTTTTGTGCTTTAAAATGTTCCTTCCGTTCTATGGCCCAGGCATCCTAAATGCATGCTAAACAGCAAATATGCCTGCATGCCATTATACTTATGTGCTTTCGATTGATACCATGTTAGCAACATGACCCTTTCCTCCCAATCTCCAGAATAACATTGCTGGGGTGTGTAATGATTTCAATGGTGATTTATGATTTATCCATTTATTTGACTTCAAGATCGAGCCAGAGAACTTGCCGATACCATTGGCGGAGATGCTTTATCTCTTGCCGATCTAGATAATTTCCACCCAGAGGATGGTATGATTCTTGCAAACTGTTGATCCATTGGAATGCAACCAAAAGTTGATGAAACGCCCATTCCTAAGGTTTGCCTCTCTGCCATGCTGTTTCTGTTATGCATGATCATCCATTCCTTCAATAAGTTTTCTTATGCCCATTTTGTCTTGATAACCCTATCAAAAGATATTAAGAATATCTATTGTTTCATTAGAAGAATGCACTTGTGGTTATATTGTAACATATCCTGGACATTTCACCTGAAGAACTGCATCTGTTTGGTCATCATGTGGAGATGAAGACCATAAAAGGGATCGTGTACCTGACCCTTTAGGAGTTATGTGCACAAGCTCATATTCATCGGTCAAACTCGGTTTGGGTCACTTTGGTTTTGCAACCAGCAACTGACTGGGGCCACATGTTTCAATTTGAATTTAGAACTGAACTATGGTGTGGAGAAACCAAAATAATAACTTTTGATGCTTGGTGGTTTGGGGTTATTTTGAATATTTACAAAAAAAAAAAAAAAAAAAAAAAAGAGAGAGAGAGAGAGAAAAAAGGTAATGATGAATGCTTGAATAACTTTATACATAATTTTTATAAGTAAATTACTTTATACATATTAGATGATAACATCCTTGTTTTTGGAAGAAGGATATATGCTAAGGTTGTTTTATCTGATGCACACTAGCTCAGAAGTTGGCTAATTATGTTCTCAATGTTCAAGGCCCTGACTATTCTTTAGTTATCTGGTTCTCAATTCCTATTTTGAAAACTAAATTCATAATTTCAATTATTGTAAAGATTTGGATTGTTTTGGGTCTATTCAATCCTGAAGTTATGAGTTATAACAGTAACATTGAAACTCAAAGTAACCTGCTCACGAACTAGTTAGTGGAAAAAAGAAAAGAAGAAAGACCCTAGTTTAATGGCAGCCACTTAGGGGTAGAGAAAGCTGCCTAAAACAATCTGAAATGTCCTCATGAACAAAACAAATCGGATCAAGGGAAATTGAGTTGATTTATTCCATGGGATACACCAGACCAAGTTGCACCATGCTAAATCATTTTGTATCTGAGAAGTTCATTAGCACTTTGCAGAAAGATTCCAAGCTTTGTATGCTATAAATTTTTAATTGCATTCAGAAGCTAGAGAATAATTGGCTTTCTGTCTTTGCAGCATGCTCTTAGATCATACTCATTAGTTTTTGATGCTGTTTATACCCTCAAAATGACTAGACTTTTGAGGGAAGCTGAAGAATCTGGAGCCATAATTGTTACAGGGTCGGAGATGTTTATAGGACAGGAATATGAGCAGTTTGAGAGGTTCATTGGGTTTCCCAGTAAGTTGATTGTAAATATTCAGCTTGAATTTTCCATCTGTCTCTACTTTATAGGCTATTAGTTGATTTTCCCTTTTTTGGCATCTTGTTTAATTGTTCACTTGCAGCACCAAGGGATCGGAGCTATTTAGAAAAGTTACAACCAATTACTAGAAATTCTTATTACTGGACAGTAGTGTTCCATTGACTTGTATGCAGAGAGAGAGGGCCTTTAATGATTCGTTTTTGTTGGTCTTGTAATGAGATATGCTGACCTTACAATGCTAACTTCTTGTTTTGAATTTAAAAGGAACGATTCCAGGGTGGTCAATTATTTTATTTTTTATTTTTATATATATATTTTTAGCTTATATTAGACAACTAATTTTTATGATTATTTTTGGCTCAATCTCATCTTTTTTTTTTTTTTTCTTTTACAATTTTCTTTTTGAATTCTTTTAGCATTTACCGCAAATACATCTCGCGACAAATTCTAAAAGAATGTAAATGTGTGAAGAATGGAAAATACATCTTGCGACACGGTAACTGGTCCTATTTCCACAAGCAATGATGAATGTAAATATACTTTTGTAGCGAGCTTAGTAGGTTATTGCCGCGGGATTTTTCATGGGAATAGCCTAGTATTTTCCACGATTTGGACCTTTCATGGAATAAAATAGTTTTTGTGGCGACGTATATCCCACAAGCCTTTCACAAATAAAATTGGTGGAAATCGAGTTTTTTCCTAAAAAATGATGCTTTTTGCCACCAAAAGCATACATGTTTTTTTTCTTTTAAATAATAAAAAGAAAAAAAAACAGAACAGTAATTCAAAAATCCTTTGTGAAGACATTGGCAACCTAGCTAGTCGATGATGGAAATATGACAAATCTTTAACGTTCTTGTTCGACACTTATTCTCTAATTGCAAAGTGATATTCAATTTCTAGATAATTTTTCCTAATATAGAAAACAAGCTAGATTAGAAGCTAGAGCAATACACACTAGCTAGTACTATTGTCGATGTATCGAATAATTGGTAGAGAATTAGCAATCGTAATCTTCAACTAAATAAATTAGAGCATTTGAAAGCAAGTTATATAGTTTGGCTATAGCCACAGTCATATATAGAACAGTAGTACTTTGCCCTCATTCGTGCTTGAGCGAGAGACAAAGTACAACTTGCTTTTTGACACTCAAATAGATAAAAGACAGAATCAAGAAATTAAGACATTAAAGCTAGTCGTTGATTCTGAGTCATAGAAAGCTTCATGAAGGGCAATTTTTCATGGAGAAAATTGGCCCAACTCAATTGTGCCCTATAGGTAGCTAGCACAAGATCACCCGCACTTTAATCCAATATTGCATGTGTCTATCATGTAGGAGAGCGTGCATATGTTGGTGTATTAGGATCATTGTGAAAAAAACAAGTATTTGTGACTATATTTTTATAATGAAAAGATTATTTGCGATAAAAATAAATTTATTTTAGTTAGGAATAATCATTTCGTTGAAAATAATTGATAAGAAATAAACAATTTTTTTTTTTTTTTTATAGTGTATCTAAGATCAGAAGCTCACCGGCCATGTAGTTTGGATGTTTGAGACCCCGATACAGAAAGGATCATCGAGAACCAGCCTGCATAGGCCAGGTTTGGATATATGCTACCATTTTTGTTTGTGATCCAAGGGATCATCAAATATATGTATATATATATATATATATATATTTGTCTGTCACGATCGAGCGAGCTCCTACATTAATATATATCGATCTTGATCTAGTCGTCTTTGTCCAAATTAAATTGTTGATGATCTGATGGATCAATTAATAATTAAAGCCAACAAATAAGGCAAATGGATGGGACGTTGTTGTAAATGCAGATGATCTATTCATTATGTATACTCATTAAAAGCTAGCCAGCAAAGTACATCTTATGAGAAGACACATAAAGAATGGATTCCATGAACACCTAAATAAAAATATCCAAAGTGAAATTAATCACATCATCGAATTTGGTCAGAAACAATGCACATCTCTTTGCCAAATGATCACAACCACTAATTCCATGTGATGGAGCGTGCGTAATAGTGAAAAGTGAAAGTGTAAATTGATCAGTGTTTCCGACGTGTATGTGTCATGCTCAATCATAAGAAAATATTTTAATTATAAAGAGATTACATAAAAATAAATTTATAAATTGATATAATTTAATGTGATACATCAAATTATAAAATTATTTTTATTATAAAATATTAGACCTAATGAATTTTATAAAATCATATCAATTGACAAGTTTATTTTGTGTAATTTATTCTGAAAATGTACACGTCATTAATTAATTACGTACGGAACCCACACTAGACGTCTGGCCTGAAGAAATAAAAAATAAAAAATAAATGATTCCATGTTAAAGCTAGCTAGCTACTTCTACGTCTCATTTTGGTACATGATCTTTTTCACTTTCTGGTTTCACAGAATCGATCGAAAAGATGTTAATCTCTGATCCATTATATATATATATGCAGCTAGCTACTTGCAACAAAAGAAGAAAACAAACGTACGTACGACAAAATTAAAGAAAAATGCTAGCTCGGTAGATCTTGCATTATATATAGTCGTACTTAGCTAGCTAGGCCTTTTTGCCTTATTGTGATAGTGCTCTTCTCAAAAGTATTTAGTGTAAGTACAGCTTTGTTTCATCAGAAAAGGGATCATTAGTACTATAGATATCAAGATCGATTATATATATATATATATATATTGTTTATCAGACTACGCGATGATCTAGTACTTGCTTGCCAAATTTTGTACATTTCTCTTTCGATAGGTAAGCGTTTAAGTAATTTTTTAAAGCCAGATTTTCTACAATTAATGATAATTGCTTGCATTTACTCTACTACTTCATTGACATTGAGAATGGTTAGTTCCCATTGCATGAAATTATGATATATATCACACCTGGACACACATTAACATACAAGCAACTAGCACAAATACATTGCATTTTCCCGATTTGGATAATGATACTAGTTTTATTAAGCCAATTATTCCTTGTGAAAGTTTAATTTGCTATATATATATATATATAAATATATAAGAAGTTAAGAAGCTAAGAACGTGTAATGTTGGGTTAGAAATTTCTCTGATCTCCAGGTCATGAATACTTCCAAGGAGGTATTGGCGGACACCATGATTTGAGTGAGAGCACGCGATGTGCTGCACCTAGTCATGGAAAAATGATGCCAAGTAAAGTGTACGTTCACTTTCTCCTCCATTATCACAAACTTCCCAGGTCTGGAAAAAGATGAAAATTTTATTGCATTAGTGCTGCTGTACGTCTTTCCTGAATTGTCATGGAAGGGGCCGGATATATTATATATCAGAGCTTAATTCACTGTCGATCGATACATTGTATCTTTCTGATCATCAAGACTAAAAAATTAGGTACATACCGCACTGAATGCTACATTTATTTGAAGGTGTGCGTGGATTATTACATGAGTACTGGTTTCATTTCCTATATACTCGATATGGATGCTGTTGATCATTTGCGCGCAGTTAGCAGTCCCCCTAGAAGATCTTCATGAGCTAGGTGAATTCATCGAACGGCGCCTGAGGTTGTTTCTTCTTTTGTACTCACCATTAAAGTCTCATCAGCAAGTCCTTTAATTAATACGATAAATATATATATATATATATATATAATATATCCCCTTCCATGACAATTCAGGAAAGACGTACAGCAGCACTAATGCAATTCCTTTGCAAACCAATCTACTTCCATAAATAAGCATTAGAGCAGCTAGCTTGTAAAGTATAGTTTCAGTACTACAACTATAGTTTCATTAGATCTAGCAGCTTGTAAAGCACCAATATTCTACGTTTCCCATTGAGATAAATGGAAGTATAGTTTCATTACAACAAACTTGACTTTTAGGGACGAACTGTGTTAATTCCGTTCAAATGGTATCAAACCTGTTCGAACACTAATAATTCAATTGAACTAGAATAATTTTTGTTCTCACTATAATAGTGTGATCCGTTCGAACAGAAACTTGACTTTTGGTTCGAACGTTTAAGTTTCAGTGAAATTTTGCTAGGATTTGGAACGCGCTAATTTTTTGAGATTTTACCTGTCGAATGGTTTATTATATACATTAGAACTGTGTTAGTTCCGTTCGAACAATAATAATTTGTTCAAACTAGAATAGTGTTTGTTCGAATGAAAATATTGTCCATTCGAAGGGGAATAGTTTTAGTTCGAACGGTTAAATTTCAACGAAATTTGGCTGGAATTTGGAATGCGCTAATTTTTTAAAATTTTACCGTTTGAGCTTTTTTTAACTTGTTCGAACAATCAACAATGTTCTAAAAAATATAAAGCGCCCCAGACTATAAGAAGTCTGAGATACTTTACAGCTCCGAGAGAGAGAGAGAGAGAGAGAGAGAGAGAGAGAGAGAGAGAGAGTAGCATACCAAAGATGGAGAAATTTTGGGACAAATGAGAATAGTTATTTTTTCTTTGAGACAAATGAGATTTTTTTGTAGTTTGAATATGCATTTTTTTCTATACTCTACTACTAATGTTGTTTCTGGTTTTTGTTCTTATAGGGAATGCTTGGTGCTCAAAAAACACTTTTTTGGTCTGTATTTGAGGTATACTCACATATATTTTATTCTTGTTTTCAATTTTCTTGAAATACATAGAAGCTTGTTGTTTGCTATAAATGCTGTTTTTATTTTTTTGGTACCTTACGCTGTTCTTTATTGTTATAATATTATTTATTACAAATTCTGGATGCTTGGTGTAAGCTTGATGTTTATATTTTATAGGTTTTGTTCTTGGAAATATTTGTAGACTAATATTATTATTGTTCTTGGAAATTTTAGGGATTGTTCTTGACTACAAGGGAAGATAAAAAGTTCAAGACTTGAATATCCTTGAGTTGAATAAATCTAGAAAGAACAAAAGAACTAAAGTTTCAAACTCGGTCCGTTTCATTATTTTGTATTTTTTGCATGTTCAAGGCTATGTAATGAGTTGTTTAAACACTGTAATTAATTTGTTATGGTTAAGAATTGGAGGAGATTTTGTAATGAATATTTTTTTACGGTTTTTATATTAATTTTCTTGATTTTATATGATTGTTTGCTGCTAGGTGAAGGCAACAAGCACTACAAGGTTCAACAATTTTGCCAGCGATTATGTATCGCTGGCTATACACAACAAATCGCTGGCATATATCTATCCCAGCGATTTTTAAATCGCTGGCAAATCGCCGGTATTAACGCCCCACTTTAGATCTACTGCAACGGAAACCAAAACTCGCTGCCATATATTAATATCCCGACGAATTTTTTTTCGCTGCTGATTACAAATTAATCGCCGCTAATTCAATATAGGATTCTGTCGTTAAACGCTGCGATAGATTATTAGCAGCGTTTACTATTCGCCGGTAAAAATGATTTTCTCGCTGCCAAATATATTTGCCAGCCACTCCACAAAATCGCCGCAATGAGAAAATCGCCGTATATTACCATATAGCAGCGATTAATTATCGCTGGTTTTATTAATAAGCGGCGATTTTTTTATATTTACCATATTATTCATAGTATTTCGCAGCGATATAATATTCGCTGCTAAATACTATTATACGGCGAGGTTTCACTCGCTGCGAATTGCTTTTCAAATCGGTAATTATATGGCGACGATTTAATATATCGCCGCCATATATTTAGAGGCAGCGAGTTTCCAAGATCGCTGGCAAATACATTCTGCTATATAAATTTATTTGCGGCGAATATTTAGTCGCCGGTATTGATATTTAGTAGCGATTTGTACATCGCTGGTTTAAGAGATTTAAGTGTCAGTTTATAGCGGCGAGTAAAAATTCGCCGGAAAATGCACTTAATTCGTCGCTAAACCTGAATTCGTGTTTAAATTTCCTGGGCTTTATTTTCTTTCTAAGCCTGGTTTTTAGTTGTTCCTAAATGCACCATTCATAATCCAAACTCATTCATTCAAGTTGCTAATCAATATAACATGCAAAATAAATACATAAAGTTCCATCCAAGCCCATCAACAAAATCCAAACTCATATGTATTACAATGGGGTGGTGTATTAATGTATTCTCATATACAAACTGGGCTTTTATCCTTAATAATAAATAAGCATCACAATCATCCAAAGGATTAGTACCAAATCATTGGTTGCAGGAAGAATTACACTTGATCAATCAGGCCGTTACATGGGCACCAGACACAGCACAACAGAAGACATTAGGAAACCTGACCAAGGTCATAGTTGAAAGATATCCACCATAACTCCACCCATACAACCCAATATGGCCAACTTTAGCAAGCCCTCGTTTAAATGTGGGGTGCGGCTCCAGTTAGCTGATCATCAGCATCAATCTGGCCAGCCTTGTATTTTAAAGAGCCTTCATTAAGCCCACGTCGAGCAGTTCCTCTATTGTCCATCTGTACAAATGGTAAGAATATATAAAAAATCATGAGCATTACGCCTATCAATTTTTCAAAATAAGTAGTATGATGTTGGATAAGACCTGCTCGAGAAGCAGGTAGAAGATAGCTTTTATCAATATGTTCGACAAAATGAGTGGAGTATCCACTATCCACTCCAGACTTATGTTTGACAGCTCAAACATGTTTGACACCTCAAAACATGTGAAGGAAAAGATACATGTGCAGACACCTACTTAAGCCTAAAAGTTCAAGTATATAGAAGGGACCTGATCATGTATCAACCCTTTTACTTTAAAATTGTGCAACTCAACACTCACATATGTACCATAACAAGGTCAATAGACCTGGAAAGAAAAACAACTTAAACCAGAAAATCTATGGAAAATCTAGCTAATACTACCGCTCTTTATTATATGATAGATAAAGCCGAAGGAAACTTTTAGAACTGAGCATTACAACAAAAATCTTAAAATTGACTGAAAAAACTAAAATCAAATATCAATCAACAAAAGCTAAATTCATCACGTCGATTCAACATTTGCAGTAGTTTTCCAGCCCAACTTTCTGCATCCGATGCTAAGCATGCAGAACACAATAATATATCACTACAAGAAAGGAAGTAGAACCCAACATACCTCATCAAATTCCATCTGAAAGAACAATCGTGCCCTGCTGCAGTAATGCCTCCAATCTTTCTTTTTTGAAATCTGAAAGTCCAGCTCCGTTGCTGTTGCTAAATAAAGAGCGGTAGTATACTTCATAGGCTCAACTGATCCATTCCCTACGACCTCCTCACATTTTCTTCCAAAATAGTTGGATGTTTGGGAAGCAGAAGGGAGAAAATCATCATCAGACGATAAAAGCTCCATTACTTGTTGTGTATAGAAACCAAAGTACATATTAATACCTGCATGGTGTTCAGCTCTAGCAACCATCCCCTTTGAAGCTTTTGACATAACAAGGAAAGCCACTGCTACACATGACAACTGAAGTTTAATGAGAAACTAGATGATAATTTGTCAAGGAAGAGGCCCAATGGCACCCCCTTCCTCTTAAAAATGAAAAATAGTAGAATATGCATTAATGTGAGAAATATTAAAGGGAAATTGCAACGCCTTACAAATTACCTCACAGTAACACTCCTACTTAGCAAACCATAACAAATTGTACATAAAATTATAGATTACCATGATTGCTATTCCAATCAATTTTATTATAATCCAATAATTCTCTATACACCCAAACCATAGCATCAATACACCACAATATGGTCCAACCCTCAAAGCCTTTTAAGCTATACAGATTCCATTATGTTATTACACAAATGGTCAGCTCAATGAGAGAGAGAGAGAGAGAGAGAGAGAGAGATCAGTGCAAAAGTAGTCATATTTACTAGAATTTCCAAAGCGACAAAGCTAGTTAAACTACATACATAACTGTAGAGGATCAATGTCATTTTACACGGGAAAAAAATAAAACACAAGTTGTAAGTAAACTTTTACAGAGCAGGGAAAAGGTGTCGGAACTTACTCTCTCTCTAGCCTTAAGCTTCTCTTCCAACACAAGTAATTCCAAGATCCTTCATCTCAAGGAAGCTTCTCAGAATGTCAGCCTTCTGTGATTCAAATTAACAAAAAAAAAAAGGAATTATGTAGAAAACCATCAATGAATTATTCATCGGGTTTGGGAAACAAAGTTGCTAGAAATATATTTAACACTTCACTTGTATAAATATATTTTATGGTGGATAACTCCAAATGATACTAACCTCATTTGCAGACCATGAGAGATCCAAGAGATCCCCGGTGTAGACATAGATCCAAGATTTATATAAATATATATAATACTATATATATATTTATATATATAGCCCAGTGTCGTATAGAGTAAGTACAAAAACCACCCAAATGGAAAACACGTCGACACCCTTGACTCCTCATGCCTCCCCGGTGTCACAAAAAACCACTCAAAAAATGTGCCCTTTTATGAGAAGCCCCTTATGGGCCGGGGGAATCGTTACACTGAGTCTGTCGAATTGACTCAGTGAACGACGGGAAAGCCCTAAAGAAAGACTGCATCACTTTGTCATTTTCTATCTGATGCTCCCTCAGCTCCCGTATCTCTGTCCTCATTTCATCCAGCTGACTCTTGTAAGCTTTAGCATCCTTCTTATATTGCTCAGCATCCTTCTTATATTGTTCAGCATCTTTCTTGTGCTTTTCAGCCTCAGACATGTATTGTTGCATTTGAACTTTGTCACGTTGTCTACTTGACTCGGGGATGACCATTTCCCCAAGTCTCCGTGCATATCCAGGTCGATGGCCAAGAACCTCCCTAAAGACAGTCTCTGCTGCCTCATCACTACGTTGCTCTGGTCCTAGGCCATCCAACCTACCTTGCATCTCCTTCTGCACATTGAGAAAGCAACGATTATTAACAAATAATCAGCTAGTGCTATATTAATGATTTTACTACCGTATAGAAAGAAACATAGATCCCAACGGCTGTTTCTGCACTACTCACATAAGTACTTTCTGTAGCATCTGTGACAAATGCATTCTTTTTCTTCGACCAACGCGTCTCTTTGTAGAAGTCGACCAAATTCCCATTCTCATTGTGCTGTCATGTGTATGAACCATTTGACATTTGAACAACAAAAGCTATGAGTAACCACCTTTAGTGATAGTAAAGTAATATTGTCACTAAAATCTCCAAGTAAAGTGCATTTTCACTATTCTATTGAAATGAAAAGATTGTTTTCCCTTAGACATACCTTTTGCTCAAGTAATCGGACGAATGATTTACGTCCTAATGTGTGATTAATGGCCTGCTTGTTTCGGTTCTCCCGATTTTGAGCTGAAATTTTCTGTCATACACAATAGGGAACAATTACTTATAATAGACAAATAGATTTTCCACCACAATATTTAGACATATTAAATATATACATATTATATGGTTGTATGTAAGAAAGACTATCTGTACCTTGAAGGCATCGCTGCCCCACCTTTCACACAACTTCACCCATACAATGGGGTCCACCAGACTAGTTCCATTAGCCAACGCTTCTGCGTGGCTTCCATAGGATTCATAAATCTTGTGCAAGTCATGGTGGAAGGAGTTGGAGCGCTTATATATATGTTAGTGAAAATGGGACAAATACCAGTCCAAACTGACAAGGTTTTCGTCCATGATCATGATGTCAAGAACCAAAAATCAGTCTATTAAGTAATATCTAAACAGAATATGGGTAGAACCAAATATATATATATATATATTAATTCATGAATTTAATATTTGTTTTTCATTAGTACTAATTAATTAGGAGGATGATCTCCTTATCATTTAGATATTTAATTGGTGAATTTTTTAATTAATCACTCACATGTGTATCACACAAGTACTCATCATGTGAAGTTAGATGGAGTAGAATATTAACGTGAAAACAGAATCCATATATTCAATAGTGATTATATTTCATGCATTTCGATCATTTAATCCATATATACACACACCATATATGTTGCAAGATAATCCCCAATATTATCCCTTAGTATATCATGAATCTCAAAAGAAATTTGCGATAAGTGAGGGAAAAACAGAAAATAAATTAACTCGAAATGATATGAATGTAATTCGGGGGAAAATATTGAATTATGAGCTTTCTACAGAAAGAAATGAGAGGGCTGTGGACTAACAATCATCATGCATGTAAGAGATCATGCATAAACAATGGGGCTAACATGAAAAACAAACAGTAATAATAAGAAAAAAAAATACTCCAATAGCATGATCATATTGGAAGTGCACTTAATTGCTCAATTAATATTTCAGAATGGACTTGATTAATATTTAGGGAGTACTATATAATTGATACATATACCCAAATGGAAGATAAAATCTGTTGTGGTGATATTTTTCTCCAAAAAAGAAGTCATTGTAAGCAAGTTATCAAACTCTCGACAAGATAATGTATTTCTAATTTTAAGAAAAATCTGATTGCTTCAGTCATATAAGAGCGAGCTTCTTAGTTATACCAAAAGAACTAGTCAAAGTTATAATTGGAGTTCCAAGCTCAAAGTGTCTCATTATGTTTTCTAACTTAATTCAAACTATAGTTTGAATCCAATATTTCCAAACCACCACAATACCATGCACTTTGTAACAAAAAGTGAGAGAAGATCAGACTCAATACTCGTTCATCATGATCAGCTAATTAAAAAGCTAAAATAAGCTGGACAAAAAAATTAAATTAATTTTTTTAATAATTTTCACTGGCTGCGTTTTCACTTCTTAATAAAGTGGTTCTCTCACTTTGTTAACAGTACGTACAGTCGCCGCTAATAAAACATTACAGATTAGATATGAAGGGACGAAAGACACTTAGATTACACGTTTGAAGCCACTAAGGGAGAAGCAGACAAGAAAAATCTCTTTTAATTGGTTGGTTTTTGAGCAGTAGGCAGTAAAGCTCCCGGAAAACATATATATTATTAATTTCAGCATCATGTTTCCAAAACATGATTTATATCCAATCCATTAATCACGGAAAGCCATTATACTTTGGAAAACAGAATTAGGAGTTTGTACCCCCCATTAAAATCAGTGCCCCTTCATGATCATATAGTTCAGTACTCAGTATCAAACTTTTTTATACTAGAAGAAAAAAGGGTTAATCCAGCGCAATGATAATGTGAGCAAGCTTCTTAGATTCTACCAAAAGAACTAGTCAAAGTTATAATCAAAAATCCTAGTTAAAGTGTCTCATTATCTGATCAAACTTAATTAAGGCTGACAAATGAGATAGGTCTGATTAATTTAGAAATAATTAGATATATCATCTATATCTATATATATATATATAGCATAATTTATTAAATCACATCTTAATATAAGAGTCATCCCTGTTCTTGATCATTAGTAGCATTAGGACTACATGCACTCAAACCAGTAAAAAGAGTTTTTTCTAGCACACATTTTGGTATATGAAGTCTGTTGTGGGTAAATGAGGCATTTTCTATCTACATTTGGGCAACAAAGTTTGCCCAAGAGGATTAAAGAAAAAAGGCCCTAGCTAGCACAAATCCAATTTCAAGAGCACAGAAAAATGAGAATATGTTCAGTCTATCAAGACAACATTTTTATCAGTTCATGAGAATTGGAAACTTGCTCAAAAAAAACCAAATTCATACAGGGTCATGCTTGGGGATCATACTTCTGAAAAATTTCCTCAAGCCTTGTCACTTATCCTTAAAAAAGTCTTGTTGTGTTAGCCCCACGAAAAGACACACGCACACACACATATATGCCAATCCATATTGTGGATGTACAAATTGTTCCCTGTTCTCTTCAGAAGGGCTGGAAATTTTTTTCGGTAATGTCACTCTCTTGGTGACTGCACCAGGGAATAGTCCCAGAAGAATACAGATTTCCTACTAATTACCGAAACACTAATCAATTAATATCTGTACATTCTGTTATGAGAACAGGTACACTCCAAAAACAAGTAGGACTATAAACTTGAGATTATCTATAATGCGTTTTGACTAATTAGTATAAGATGTATTGGCAAAATAGCAATTTTTTACTGGGTCATTCAATGTTCGAGCCACGGACATGAGTTCTGTGAAACACAAAATGCAGATATTGAACGCAAATTTCGTGAAAAGAAACCCTAATTACTGGTACATTTCACAACTGCACAGATAGAAATTAGTCTAGCAACAAAAAACTCCTAATTTTGTAAAGAAACCCGCGCTTCAAATCGATTCATTACCAAACTCCAACTGAGTTGCAGCCATACCTGTGGTGACAGAAGGACCCACGCTATCCCTCAATTGAATCTCGACCAACCTCAGTTGGAAGCAGCTGACCCAAATCCCACAGATTCAAAGAGACGAATCGCACGGCTCCTAATCAGCTTCGGGGATACTATCTCGACCGTAGCTTCCGCGGGAGGAAAATGTGGTAAAGGAGCAAACTTTGGGTGGTCGGGCGAAAGTGGAGATGAAATCATTGGGGGGACGTGGGTGGAGTAGCAGCTGATCTCTCGGAAAGACAAATGGAGATGGAATATTGCGGAAGAACAGAGAGAAGTGGAGGGGGAAAGAAATCGGGGGGAAAAACAAAATATTTTTAGGGGAATGGCGCCACTTACTATATTACGGCAAAATCGAGCGTTGCAACATGTTTTTTCTTTTACCGGCGAAATAAATCGCTGTTAAAAAGACTATTTTCGCTGCAACTCGATAAGTAACTTGATGAATCAGTTTTCTTAACGGAATTAAGCGGCGATTAAAAAATCGCCGCAAAAACTACTCTAATGCGGCGTTCTGTTTTGCAACACTAGAAAAATCGCCGAAAAAACCCTTTTTTCTTATAGTGAAGTGCTTATATATATATATAAATATATATTTTAATTTTACACAAAAGTATTTGCTAGGAGATCAGTTTGCTGCAATTGACACTTTTGGTCACAAACATAATTCCCTGTGAGATAGTTTCGTCGAAAAAGGGCTTTTGTGGCTAATATTTTCGAATTTGCGGCGTTTTTAGTCGTGTCGACTATTTTTAAAAAATACAAATCTGTTCTGTTACGACTATTAGGGATGAAATCTTCTTTTTGTCCCTTTTTGCGTTCGAATATTGACTAATAGGGAAAAATTTTTTTTCATAAAAAAAAAATCCATTCGAACGCTTTGAATGAAAATAACAAATTTTGTCTAAAAAAATTTTTTTATACGAAATTTTAATTTCATTTCAAAAACTTTTTGAGACAAATTAGAGGCAAAAAAAAAAAAAAAAAAAAAAATTCATCTCAAAAAAACTTTTTCATTTTTTTTTCATCCCTAAAAAGTAAATTTAATTTGTCGTAGTGTTTTCTCTTTCTGTACAGCTTTGTACGTCACATACCGCTTTGAGAGAGGGAATACATACTATAAATTATTAAATTTATAGTATAGTATGTGTTCACGCTTTTTTTCTGCTTTTTTTCTCCATGCTTTTTACGAGGACAAAGCTCTACCATGTGCATAAGCATCATATGCATGTAGAACACAATTCTGAAGGTTATTAATTATCCATTATATTAACAGATGTATAATATGCCTATTTGGAATATCATGTCAAGTCGTTGTCATATAATATATACACATAAATAACATATATACATGCATACATATATATATATATATATATATATATATATATATATATATATATATGAGCGGTGCTACTCTGCCTCCTGAGTAGCACCACTCCAAGTCATGACCGTTAGTCCAAATTGACTTTTTTTTTTCAAAATTTTTCATATTTTTTTTTTATCATTTTAAAACATTTTTAAAAAATATAAAAAAATATCAATACATTAATAGTCACTTCTTTAACTATTAAGTAAAGAAAAAAATTAAAATACATGATGTGTCAAAATGTGGAGGCAAGTTGAGCTGACAAAGTAGTATTTTTCTATATATATAGATAAATGATTTAGCTATAAAGAAATTTCATAAAAGTAGACCCATAAACTGATGTGACCTGATACATTAGATTAAAAATATATTTTTATTATAAACTAGATTTAACATAGTTATCGTACGGAGATTTATTAGTTTGTAAATTTATTTTTGTAAAATTTTTTTTGTAATTAAACCGCTTCTCATATATTGTGTGTGTATATATATATATATATATATATATATATATATTAATTCTTCTGTAGTTTGCAATACTTTTTCGAAGGCAAGTCACAATTTAAGTGCACTACTTGTGTATCACGCAAGAAAATGGTCAGTGATTGGTGCTCAATCGCCGTACCAAAAAAACAAAAAAACCCGCCCCGAGGCTTGATCCTGTGTTCACATGCAGAGAAATAGCGAAAAGCGTTCATATCACAAAGACGGTGCAACTATTGAAACGGCTTTTAAGTTTTACCAAAGACACGTAGATGTGCACAGTTAATATGATAAGTGATGGTTATTACGTGGATCATAGGCACGTCTTTGCCGTGGGGGGCTGTCGAAATGTTCTTGCTTGCTCGTTGGTACGGAAAAGTTTAGTTGAGAAAGATATTTAAGTTGTTAAGCAATATTCTAGTAGTTGTATACAAAACAATTTGCGAGGGATGTGACGTATGTCAAATCACAAAAGCTAGTGAGGGGCCACGTTACGAAATGGCATCGATCGATGATCATCATCTTCTAGGGCCAGAGAGAGAGAGGAGAGAATCATGCATCACAGCGCGCATCAGCACCTTTGTGAAACAAATTAAGAGGGCTGCAATGACGTGGGAGAGATTGATCCATCGAGAGAGCATTTTCTGAAGGCATTTTAATCGCTAGGCCGAACTTGATCATTGTATATAAACCCTTCGGCCTCTTAAGACATTTCGACAAGAAGCACATCGCAACTCAAATTGTCTTTTGTTGCTATCCTTCTCATCTCTATCGATCTGACATCATGGATGGGAAGAAATTAGAGTACAGAGGTGAGGAGGCATTAAAGGATATTGAGAGACTCACGACGAAGGCGGATGAAGTTCAAAAGAACATCTTGAAAGAGATCTTAACTCGAAATAGGGAAACCGAGTATCTCAATAAGTATATGAAAGGATCAAAAGATCATATATTAGAGTTCAAGCGTAGCGTCCCGATCATTACTTACATGGGTATTCGCCCATATATCCAAAGAATTGCTAATGGTGAAGACTCCTCTCTCATTACTGGACACCCTATAACTGAGATGCTATGCAGGTGTCTCTCTCTCTCTCTCTCTCTCTATGTGATTCTGTTTTTAGCGCTTTCAGTGATATATATATTTCCTACTTTTGAATGAATTCTGTTTTCCAGTTTTCTATGATATTTATGTTTTCTATAATAAACTTTTGTCACGGTACTTGCAGCTCGGGGACTTCAGCTGGAGAACCCAAGATGATGCCCTCAATCGCAGAAGATCTTAACCGGCGAACATTTTTATATAATCTAATCATGCCCATCATGAATCAGTTACACACTTTTATCTCCCGACGTCCATTCATCAGTATATAGTTTTATTAATCTCCAACTATGGCCACTTTAGCCATTATGTAGACAATTCAGGATATAATGTCTCCAATGTTTTCCTGATATTAGGTTTGTCCCTGGTCTTGACGAGGGCAAGGCCATGTATCTCTACTTTATCAAGGCAGAAACGTCAACTCCTTGTGGTTTACCAGCACGGGCTGTGCTCACCAGCTACTACAAGAGCAAGCACTTCAAGGGCCGAGCTCGCGACTCTTTCAACGATTACACGAGCCCAGACCAAGCGATCCTGTGTAACGACAGTAACCAAAGCATGTATTGCCAACTGCTAGCGGGTCTAATCCACCGCCACCAAGTCCTAAGGCTAGGGGCCGTTTTTGCCTCGGCGTTTCTCCGAGCCATCTCATTCCTTGAACGCAACTGGAGTCGTCTCTGTAATGACATCCGCACTGGACAACTAGATCCCGCCATCACAGATCCTAATTGCCTTTCATGTATGTCGAGCATGCTTTCAACACCAAACCCACATCTTGCGGACGAGATAGAGCGCATTTGCAGCCGCTCATCGTGGAAGGGAGTTTTGTCCCACCTTTGGCCTAGAGCTAAATACATCGAGGCTGTTGTGACTGGCTCTATGGCACAATACATACCATCCTTAGGGTATTACAGCGACTGGAAATTGCCGTTGGTGTCCACCATGTATGCTTCGTCAGAATGTTACTTTGGGGTCAACTTGAAGCCCTTGTGTGACCCTGCTGACGTGGCATTTACCCTCATGCCAAACATGGGTTATTTTGAATTTATACCCTTGGGAGAGAATGGGACGATGTTAATGACCATAGGGGAAGAAGAGGAGGTGCCTAATGATAAGGTTCTCGACCTGGTGCAGGTTAGGCTCGGCTGTTACTATGAACTGGTGGTCACTACCTTTGCAGGTAAGAAATTAGAGTCTTTAATTAATTACTTGATCAAGATCAGCTAGAACATCTTATAATTAAATTCTGTCATTTTCCAAAAACTGAAATTCTAATTCAAAAAGTCTTATTTTTCCTGCCAATTTTGTTGTTATATATATATATATAGTGTTGTATTCTTATTAATATATATTTAGTGCTTTTTTTGTTTTGGGTAAACTATGTAATCAGGACTATATCGTTATCGTATTGGTGACGTGCTCCAAGTGACGGGATTCCACAATCGTGCCCCACAATTCCGATTCATTTGTCGGAGAAATGTCCTTCTCAGCATCGACAACGACAAAACCAACGAAGATGATTTGCACAAGAGCATCACTGTGGCCAAGAAATTGCTAGAACCATACAATGCCCTACTCGTGGAGTACACTAGCTATGCGGATACATCAACTTTTCCTGGACATTATGTATTGTATTGGGAAATAATTCAACTCATTCAAGGATCAAAGCCAGATGATGATCATGACGGCCAGCTGGCCGCGGCTACTCACGCAGTACTATTACTTGATCATCATGACGAGGTGCTCCAAGAATGTTGCATTGCTGTGGAAGAAGAGCTTGATTACATATACCGAAGATGCCGTGCATACGATAAGTGTGTAGGGCCCCTTGAGATTCGAGTGGTGGCGCCGGGAACTTTTGAGAAATTGATGGACTTGTTCATCGACCAAGGGGGCTCGATCAACCAATATAAAACACCTAGGTGCATCAAATCTCAAGCAGCTCTTAAATTGCTTAATTCTTATGTCAAGGCATCTTTCTTTAGCCCTCGGGATCCAAAGTGGTTTCCTTAATTAAAATGTCATACCAAAAAAGACTTGTATAACCAGCTTGTTGGTAATGATCATGATCGATCTACGCTCCATTAATTATGTATGTCTTGCTAGCTAGCCAGTAGTTATGGTTTCATGTTTAAATTAATTGGGAAGAAGGGGGGGGGGGGGGGGGGGGGGGGTACCACATCATGAGTTGATGCCACTAATTCCTTTAATTTGCACTGGAGCGATTGAATTTGCGAACTAACTCTGATCTAGTACCGATCATTTCATCTTGAAAAATAAGAACGATTAGGTTTGATATGATTTCATAACAAATATCGACCACGTACATTCGTAATGGCGAGTGCAAACGATAGATAATTGGTGCTAAATGCAAAGAGACTTGACGATCCACATGCAGCTTGTTGTCGCATGATGCATGCACATATATATATATATATATATATATATATATATATATATATATATATATCAAGCAATAGAGTTTATATTATGTTGCCAGGTGCTACGCAACATATATATATATAGGAAACAGGATAATCTGACGTGTCATTTCTCGATGTGTCTCATTAGTCTGACAAGACCTACAAAAGCAAAAGCCGCTCCGAAAATGGGTGCACCATTAATTTCTCTTTGTACCGTGTTTCTGATAACCACTTGGTCCTTTGATCACAAAGGGAGTTCAGACGTATGTCACTGATTACGTATCTCATTAGCAGAATGAAATATTGCGAAAAATGTATTTAGAATTGGAATCCGTAGATATTGATCGGGTGCAAAGTTACAACAGCTAGCTATACACAAAAGCCACGCCTTGGTGATATAATAATAAATGGGGATTAAGGTCTCTTCAAATTCCTATATACCAGAAGAACTTGAAGGTGTAGAAGAGAGATAGACTCATCAAGTCAGATATAAAATATTCATTACTTATTTAATGCTATATATAGAGCCCATTTAATATTGAGTCTATATCTCTTCCATTTGAGGATCTTAAGTTCAAAGTTATTTAACATTAATATTAAAGGTGAGCTATATATATATATATATATATATATATAGGACAGGAATATCATGACATTTAGATTCTGAATAGGGATTTACCATTATCTATAAGCTATATATACCTAGCTAGTTTGGTTGGTCATGAACTCCTAATTCGATACGAATCATTGATCAGAAAATAATCAGACATGGAGATCAGTACGTAGTACTGCTTAATATAACATAATAAAACACAAATCTTATCCTTGGCTATCGATGGGAAAAAAGGTGGGTCCGGATCGGAGGAGAATATTTACATGAGTTAAAAGCCCACTGGTCTCTTTTCATTGCCATCACTGATGAAAGCACTAAAAATGATGACTTGGAGTCAATAAATTAAAGGAATGCCCACGGTAAGTACTAGATTATATCCAATATAATATCATGAATATCTATCGACCGTGCATGATTGCCTACATGAAAAAGATTATATATTTATATTAATGGATATATAAATAATAACACGCAGCTATTTGGTGAAAGCATGCATGCATTTACTCGCATTTTGTCGTGTGTGGCCATATTTTACGTACGTAATATTTTCACCACAATTTTCGATATTGCATATACTGATCGATCATCTTGTGAATGATATTTCTCATTAGCCATTAAGATCATAATATATATATATAAGAAATGATAGTTACAGTCGTGAGTGTGTAAGCATTATGCAGTCACTTTCAAAAAAATAAATAAATATGAGATGCACATGAAAAGAAATTAATTTTTTAATAGCAGATCCTATTTTTTTTCAAAGCGATTGCACAACACTTGCGCACTTCACGACTGTATATAGCATTATTCGTTTATATATATATATATACACGTATGTATAAGCTGATAGACATTAGCCTCATTTGTATTTAAAACCCATCTCAACCCATCTCAACTCAATTCATCTCATTATTATAATTTTTTTAAATTTCTACACAAAATATAATAAACAATTCAACTTTTTCAAATCTCAAAACAATTTTTTCAAATATTTATCACATAAAATATAATAAATAATTTAATTTTTATTCTACTATTCACAAACTATCTCAATCTATCTCAACTCATATCTGAATACAAATTACTCCTAGATTAATTTGGTTGATCCACACGTACAGGCAAGCTCTGGAATTTTTTGAGGTGCCCCCACCAGTTTGAAATTTGCGCAGTCTTGCAACTAATCATTGTTATAAAGCATCGATCATGGATGCACCCGGCACCATTTTGAAGCGTGCCCAAAATGCGCATGCAATTTGTTCGTTGACTTTTGAAAGAGATGACCAATTGCGTGAGCTCCAAAATAAGAGTTGTCTAGATACTACATATATATATTAAACACTAACCGAAAATATTATCAGTTGTACACGATATTATTGTCATATATATAAAAAGTTATTTATGTTTTTAATAAATATATATTGTTTGAACCCATTTAAGTCTTGAGGCTCGATCTGATCTGATAATCAATTAATATTAAATAATATCGAGGAACACGTTTATTTAAATTATATATATATATATATCAAACGTGGGAGAAGGTACATATAAATCTTTTTACAATACATGATCTATCTGATCATGATCATCGATCTCTGACGAGTATATGGATTCGAATCTTGTTCTCTTTTCTCCATGTCCCCTGGCCTGCCGCTGCCTCTCTTCCCCCACCACACAGATTGCTATGTACTTTAGTATCAACTTCTCAAACACTTCAATGCGCCAGAGAGATCAAAAGCAAAAGCATGAGGAAGCTATACGGATTAAGTGCTACTGCTCAAACAGATAATGGATATAAATATTCTACATATATATTGACTACATATTCACTAATAACCAATCTTGGAACGGCCATTTATATATATATATATGCATGTCACATCATCTTTAATTTATATATAATTAAATTATTAATTATTATATCCATTTTATCCTACAGTTCATATATATATATATATATAATTATCCAGCCATCATGGATACTAGGTCAAGTCTAAAAAAACATTATAATAAAGGCTAATAATTAGTTGGAAAGAGAGTTTATAATTTTATATATAGTAGGTAGGTAAGGTATCCTAGTAGCCTTGAAGTAGCCATGATCATTAGCATGAAGCTCAACGAATTAGGTAATTGCTAGCTATTCATGAATTCATCCATGGTTGGTCACGTAAAGCCATTATCACTGGTCCATACAGCCAATTAATTTGTCGGTGGGAAAAGCTTCAAATTAGTCTGTTGGTAAATGATGAAAGCCTAAGTTTATGGAGAAGACACAAAATGAGGATGAATGTGGAGGGTCAAAAGGCATGTAAAGTGGTTTCATTATTAATTTCATTACGAAAAGCTAAAATGTTTTTGAGTGCTACCTCAGGTTTCTCCCAGCCACTGTGTTTTGGGGCTAGCTAGCTAAGAGTTTTCGGATAAGGTTGTTCATGTTCATGTGGAAGGATGAGTGTGATGATAAGCAGCTAGCCTTGGATATATATGAGTGCATGTGGAGAATCAAAAATAAGAATTTCTCAAAGCCTATAATTTATATTTATTTTATGTGAAGGGCATGGATGCAAATCGTATCATTATTATCGATCCTTTGTATAAGTGTGTGCATAACCTTTTAGCAGGTGGGCTAGCTCTTGTTTTCAAGCAACTCACTATAAGAAAAATAAGTATTTTTAAAAGATTATCTACGACGAGAATAATTATTTACGACGAAAATAAATTTATTTTCGTAAAAAATAATCATTTTTATAAGAAATAACTGACTATAATTAAATAGTTTTCTTATAGTGATTAAATTTTAATACTTTTGATGTCAGTGCCCATGAAAATGAAATAAATTATTCATATTATTAATGTCTGTATAATATTATTCTTGTCATTTTTAATCATATGTATTAATATATTTTAAATAATTTCACATGTTTCTTACTAAAATGTAGTCCCACTTAAAATGTGATATGTTAGTGAATGTGACTGGAATGATAAAATCTAGAACTATATATATCTAATTGATCTTTTTTTTATTTGTATTTCACTACAAGAAAAAGCTGTTTATGCTGTCAAAGAAAATTGCGGTGAAAAAGCTGTTTATGCGGTCAAAGAAAATTGCGGTGAGCAACAATTGGACGACATAAGCTGTTTTTCACTGTAGCTTTGTTTTTCTTTTGGAGAGCGAGAAAATCACTGCTAAAAAGGCTATTTGTGGCGATAATATGTCACTGTAAATAGAATCGCTAGATAGACCCTCGACATAGCACGTTATGGGTCTTTGACGACGACGTTTTGGCTAACAATCGCCGCAAAATGTCATGATAAAATCTTACGCAAATTTCCCCCTTCTTTCTTTTCCTTCTCCCCCTTCTTTCTTTTTCCCCAGCTCGATACTCCCTCTCTATTCTTTGTGAGTTTGCTGCCGCCCTTCCCAAGCTGTGTCTACTACTGTGCCATCGTCACCTCGCCGATGAGGTGAGTCTTTCAATCCTCTGTCTGCTTCTTTCTCTATCTTCTACTCTGTGTGTACGTCGCTCTCTCTCTCTCTCTCTCTCTCTCTCCCTCTCTTTTATCTCTCTCCGTCCGTTTCTCCCACTTTCTATTTCGCCCTAATGATCTCTCTCCCTCTCCCTCTCTCTCTCTCTCTTAGTTCCATCGTCGTATGTGAGGGATCTTGACCAGAGCATGGACGAGGGGTTGCTGCTCAATGAATGGGTTTGTGTTTTTCAAAATTTTCCCCTCCCGTTTTAGGTATATATATTGCAAGCATTTCATCTGAGCATAGTGCTATTGCCTTCATCTATGTTTGTTTTGATTTCATAGATTTAGAGTTCCTACTATTTGGGTAAGTTCACTTTTTTTTGGATATTCTCCATGATTGATTGTGAATCTGTTACAAATTGATTGTGAATCTGTTACGAATTGTAGTGCTTTATCTACATTAGGGACTTTTTGATGTTGAAGGATGGGTTTGGATAAGTTTTTAGACACTGATTTAGAATTGATTTGGAGTTTTGGGAGTTTTGTCGAATGTTATTTTGGGTGATATACATCCGAGAGTTCATGAAAGTGGCTTTTATCTAGTTTTAGTTAATATGAGATTTTATCTGATTTTAGTTCATGAAAGTGGGTTTTATCTGATTTAGCCCTCAAGACTTTCTCAAACGAACCCTTTGAAAATATACTATTTTTACATCTTCTATGAAAGTAATTCCAATAAATAACAAGGATATGAAGCGGATACCAATGAACATGGAAAGCTACTGCATGCATCTGCCAAATATTTAATATAATTTCTTTCTCCATGGATTTTGGGTTGTGCTAGCTCTAGCTGCAATGAAATATTGAATTCACATCTACTCAAATAAATGCATGCTGAGGAGGGTAGTAATCTCTAGAAATTAAGGCTGCTGCCCATTACTACACTTGATCAGGCTCATGTGCAGGAATGTAATTTCTAGCAAGCATGCACTTGGGTTCTTGGTGACTTTTAGGACCTTCTAATCTGTGGTTTGTGTGTACTGATCTTTGTAGAGTTTAATGCCACTTTAGAGCCTCATGTTTGGATTTGAACAGAATTTGGCTCTAACAGAGAGTTTTAGAGTCTCAAAATGTTACAACCAACCCTGTGGTGGTAGAATTTTACCCAATATATACAACTCCAATACATGTTGAGGCTATTTAGGAAATTTGAGAGACATTGCAAGGATGAAGATTAGGGTCCAAACAATGACCTTTATTGGGTCACAATGGTAACTACTCGCACTATGGACTTAACGTATTGGACTGTTGTAGTATTAAACATTGTCTAAGACCTATTGAAGGATTGGTTGTAAAGAGAGATAAAGGCTGTAATTTTTATCAAATAAAGAGTAAGTAATACCCTCTTTTGCTAACCACTCTCTAACAACTTCTCACTTTTTGAAAATAGCCTGAGGGGGCTGAGGGGGAAGGAGCCAACGGTCCCACCCCTCTCACCCCCTCTCCGTTTGTTTTTCTTTGATTTTGCTTTTAGTTTTGTGTTTTATTAGATCTAATAAAAGTGGAACACGTTCCGGTTTCCCCAGTCCAAACTTTTCTTTCGGATCTCTGTTTCTTTTTGTTTTTAGATCTGTTTTCTCTCTCAACACCATCTGTCTCTTTTTTCTGGGTATCCTCACTTGGTGCCGTCGGTAGGGTTGAGGAGCCGCACGGACCAGGAAACCTGCATGAGATGGTACTGGAATGGTGCTCGTGCAATGGTGTCGTGCGTTGTTGTACGCTGGTCCAGCTGTGATGCGAAGGTTCTGTGCTGTGCGAGGGTGCAGTTTGTGCCGTGTGCGGTGCGGTGCATCTGCGCCGTGTCTGAGGATGCCGTGCACTCAGGCTCGAAAGATGGGTGTTTTGTTCTATCTGATGGGTGTTCGTGTGGCCGCTGTTTTCGTGCGATGGGTGGGTGAAGCCTGGGCTAGGTGAGAGAGACGGTGGAGGAAGCCATTTTTCAAAGTCCAGGTGGAGGTTGCTGATGCTCGCACGGAGGATGGGCGGTGGAAGAAGATCGAGCTAAGGAGGAAGCGTTTCGGGCGACAGAGGAAGAAGAAAAGAACAGAAAAGGAAGGAAAAAGAAAAGAAGAAAAAAGAAAAAGAGAGGAAAAAGAAATTTGAAGAAGGGTGGCGGCCATGAGGGTAGAGATGAAACCCTAGGCTGTCCTTTTTTAGGTTGGGCTTTGTGTTTTGTTTATTCGTGCCGTGACTCTCTGCTCTTTGCAAGGTTTATTTTGGTGTTTGTATTTTGTTTATCTCTTTTTTTAATAAAAGAAATAGGCTGTTGGACTTATGTCCATAGCTGGTTGGTTGGATACCCCTCTCCTTATTGAGGATGGGGTTAGTTGGGATACCTTTCCTCTTTTGGAGGATGAGGGTGGTTGGAATACCCTTTCCTCCTTTAAAGGCAGGGTTGTGTTTTATCTCTGTTTTATACAGAGAGTTTTACTCTCTTATGAGAGTTTCTAGAAATTTAGGCAATACTCGTCGCAAAATAATTTGTGTGTGGGGATGCGTACAACAGATGTGTAGTTTGGCTTGTATTAAGAGTTTTCTCTGTATTGACTCGTCGCAAATGTAACTTTCTTCATGAATGAAATGAAGTCTATTTCTTATAAAAAAAAAAAACCCCCCTCTTTTGCTACCCAAATCATGAGGCACCGCAAATGACAAATGATGATGCTTTCACTACCTCCCAAAAGCAGAACATGATCTTGAGGATGTAGCCAAACTACTCTCGCTGAGGAAGTGAGACTCTCAATCTGATTTTGCTGGTTTGGTATCTTGTGACCTTCATTTCACTTTTATTTTCTCTTGTAATTCTTGTATAATTTTGATGATCTTGAGAATTTTGAACAAACAAGACTCTGGTTTAGGCTCTGTAGTGTGTAATATATAGCAAAATAAGTTCATTTTTTTTAAATTTTTTTTTAATGTTTGTATCATTCGGTTTTTATGTTGGAGCATAAAGTTTTATGTTTGTTTTGGTTGGACTTATTACATTCTCTCAGACTTGTTCATCTAAGAATCATAAACAAGAGGTTCAACATCTGAAAAGACAATTTTGCTGGTTTAATATTTGTATCATTCAGTTTTTAAGTTACTGTGGCTATATGTGAAACCCATATGTGCACATTATAACTTTGATGTTGTTTCTTTTATTCATCCATTACATTTGTTTACACAGAAAGCATTTAGAGTAGATACTTTTGAGCCAACAACTAATGGATGAAATAAAATTTAACCGGAAGCAAAACTTATCCAAGATTGCATTTGGTGAATCTATTGCAAACATATTTTTGAGGATGTTTTGTCAATGATATAGGTGAATTCCATGTCATGTCATGTTTGCATCTTCAACTTTTCTATGATGTTTACCTTTTAGAGGACATTTATTTTTATTATTTTGGTTAATTTTTATTGTGCTTGGATTTTTATTGATTTTCCTTGAAATAGAAAATTAGTGCGTGGCTTGGATTTTGATGAATACAATTTTATGCATTTATATTTTTTTTTGGGATAATTGTTCTTTGCGGCGAATTAGGATTCGCTATAGATATTTTTTTAAATGTTTATCATTATTTGCAGCGAATACTACTCGCCGCAAATAATTGTTTTTGGAGAACTAAGCTAGCGGCAAAAATGCTTCTACCTAGTGTGAAAAGTATTATTTTTGACAAAATGTTTTCGTGGCAAAAGATATCCTATATGACGAAATCCAAAGGTCACCGTAATTGATCAACCCAGATGATTTATTCTTGGCCAATTTGCCGTGAAACGAATTTCAGTCAGCTGAAGTGTTTTGCGGCGAATAGTACACGCCCCAAAGGGCAGATTTTTTGTAGTGTTTTTGGGGACACCATGAAAACGTTTCTCATAAGAGCTAAATACCCCATAATAAATATGACATGTTCTTCCATGATGTTAAGAAAATTTTAAACTAATTATTTATAAGTAATAATTGTCATTTTTTTAAGCATAACTTGGTTAGGCACTATAATTAAGATCATTTCCATTAGATTTAATAAATATAAAAAAAACTAAATCTCTCTTTCTTTCTTGAAAAGAAAATAATAATTTGAATTCTTCTTCTTTTTGTAAAAGGTTTACTGGTACCATATATATATATATATGGAAATAGAAGGTTAATTTACTGATTTTTTTTTTGTAGATTTGTCACCTTAATAAGTACTTTATCTACAGTACTACTAGTGGTTGTAAATAAAGCTGGGAAATTAATAAGTTAGTCCTTCATGAGTTAATACACCTTTTCAGATCATGATGATCATCATAGTTTCCCCAAACTAGAATCGACTAAGTTTTGGTTCTAATTTGCCACATTGACCGGCCTTGTGACGTACGTCTATATATAATGTTTTCTTAATCCAAAATCTAACATGACTAAGGTACAATCTAATGTTTTTTTTGAGGGGGGGGGGGGGGGGGGGGGGGGGGGGGGGGGGGGGGGGGTTTGGTGTGGAATCCAGGCTCCAACACTAAAATCTAACAGTAAACTAGAACCTAATTTGACAAAAGTAACTTACCTCGATCCACTATATGCATGGTGGAGGTGAAAGGGGAAGAGATCCTGATCGAAGACCTGGCCTCCACCATCACACACCCCATTACAAGGTTAGACATGAGAAGAGGACAATGTGGGGAAGGGGGTCTCCCCCTTTTTCACCACATAGTGTAGGCGCCCTCTGGAGGCCCCTCCCCCTTAATCACCATTAATTTATGTGTGGTGAAAGCAGGGATATGGAAGGGAGATTCCTTTCCCCCTTTATCATTTGGAGTAGTACTGGATCAGGTAGGGGTCCGATCCAATCCCCTTTTATAATTTTCTTTTTGTTTGGCTTTTTTTTTTTTTTTTTTGCTTTATCAATTGTAAAGAGCTACATGACGTACATGTGAACCTCTGCCATTGTAAAACTTTACGTGTAAAATTACATGGTAGACTAGTTTTTCAAAGCAACAAAAATAATATATTTTGATAAAAAAAAATAGAAAAAAAATGATAATTTGAAGATGCAATATTATATCAAATAATTTGAATGTCAAATTGATGCGGGTTTTAAAGCTAGTTTTTGACTTTTATGAATAAAATAAATCTATTCATCATCTATTTTCTCGTCATCTTAATTCTCATCATCCCATAATGTGACATGAGATGATAGATTTACAAGTGAAATATTATAAATAGTCTCCAATATGTTGATTAGCTATCCGTTACAATAATTCTTATTCTGCTCTGCATTACAAATTAACTTAAAATTACGAAATGCAAATTTCCTAGAAGGTTAATTATTCCAAACATCTTTACGTTTAAGCTTATAAAAGCTGATTTAGCTATGAAAAAAGAGACTCCTGAGCTTTGATACTGGGGCTAGAAAGCTCCTTAATTAATTTGCAAGACATGGCCAGGGCAAGCAGATGTAGTGATCTTGGCTCTGATCATGTCATCTCATGTCACATGGCATAGCCTTTATAATTAGTTTGGCTCGACCATACTTGCCTCGCTTGTATGTAGAGTTAATATCAAATGGTCGTATAAATTGCGGTTGTGTCCATGTAACACCCTACTCCCCCATGATTAAGAATGATGTCATTTCTAGAAAATCTAATTAAGAATGATGTCATTTCTAGAAAATCTATTGGAGTCGGATTTCTACTATGGATCTTTATTATTTTCTTATTTTTAGCACCAGGTACAAAGATTTCTTATAATAAAAATAATTATTTTTTATTAAAAATAATGAAAATATAAAAGAGATTATGCGGAAGGATTTATAAAAATTTATCAAAACTTTGTAATATAATAACTTAAAAGTTATGTGCATGATCTAGGCCTCTGCCTTGCCTCCTTTGGCCAAGTCTTGTCCTGCAGTTCAACTTTCATAAATATTCTAGCCTGTGGTGGTTTAAAAATATAAAAGAAAACTAAAATGTGTCGAAAACTTAGTTAGAAACCCATTATAACGTAAATAAAATAAACTTAAGTTTTTCATAAAATATTTCATGCTGAGAATTTAAAATCATGATCTGCAGATACTTATGACACGCATGACTTGTATTGACTTATCTGAATGATTGACTATCTGACTGATCTGAATTATTTGATCGGCCAAAACACTTAACTCTGTGTGCAAGATTGTGCACCGGTCCCACATCCTATGGCCACAAGGAGAACCACTGATATGATTGATAGTAATATATTGTGGTGGACCACGCTTGAGTCCTTGACTTGCACATTCATCCTGACTATATTAATAGGCCATTGGGGTATTCCCATTGGTTGTTTACGGTGGTTGGGACGTGGGTCTATGGTGGTGTAGGACAGAGGCTTGAGGTAGTGGTTCTGGTCCGTCGTGTAAAAGAGGGCATGACAGCGTGAGGTGGTGGTTCATAGAGATTTATGTCTACGGGTAGTGATATTCTCAGTATTGGTTGTTGCCGGCGGTTTCGGTGACCTTAGATGTTGACTCAGGATAAAGATTGGGTGGTGCATGGCCGCGGCGTTGGGTAATGACTTGAGGCTGTAACAAGCGACAACTAATCGAAGGTTGTAAGCAGATGAGGGAACGATGGTCTTGAGTTAGAGAAGGAACCCTAGCACACAAAGGGGACTTCAATTGAGGAGGGTACTTAGAAGTACTCCTACAGTTGATGTAACGCCCCGTATTTTAGTGTATTTTTACTGAAGGAATTATTTTTATGTGATCAAAATTTATTCTCTTATTTTAAAATTGGTTGGATTTTTAGTGAGTTTATTTATATGATTTTAATTTGGTGAAAATTATTTTTATGTGCTTTCTTAATATTTATTTATTGTTATGCATTTAAATTGATTTTAATATTTAAATTAATTACCGTGGGATTTTAATTATTTCAATTTGACTTTACCATTACGTTTAAATTATTTTATTTAACTTGTGATTTTAAAATCTTTTCCGTTGGATCATTTTTGTGACCCAAGTTATGAGGATTGAACCTCATTTCTTTTTCCCTCTTTTTCTTTCCTCTCCTTTTCTTTTCCTCCATTTTTTCTTTTTCTCCTTATTTTCCTTCGGTTTTCTTCTCTCCCGCGCGATCTCTCTCTCTCCTCTCCTCCGCCCGTTTCCAACGTCCCCTCCCAGCGCCGCCGTCCGTCGGCGGTGGTCGACACACCCGGTCCCTTGCGTTCCCCTGCCGCCGGCCGTCCTACCCCACCAATATCACCTCCGTTCGTGCCGCCGTTAGCCCCCACGAAGCCAACGAAACCCACGAAGCCCACGAAGCCGCGGCACACTTTCCGTCGTTGCGCCGCCGTCGCACCGCCATTGGCCACCATCTTCCTACCACTTCATCCCCGACCTCTTGGCAACCCATTGGACCCAACCCCAGCTCCGATCCGTCACCGGTAAAGCCCCACCAAGTCCATTTCCGATTTGGGCATTTTTGGCCTAAAACCACCCCTTGCCCCGCCACCCACGGCAAACCACCACCACCATTGGCTTCACCGACCTCTCTAGGCCCTACCCTACCATTTTTGGGTCTTCGTTTGTCCTCGTTGAAAAGTTGGTATTTGTGACCCACGGCCACAGTGTATTTTACACTGTGGTGTTGCTCAAACGTCGCATTTTTCAACTTCGTGATCCTCGAAAAATTATTATATTGCACTGTAAGTATTTCTCCAAAGAACTTTCGTAATTTAAATGTATTTTTGCACTAACCCATTTCACTGTATTTTTGGCATGCCGGACTGAGTCCGAGGAGTTCGGGGGTCGGATGGATTTGTGATTGGAGTTGTTTGGTTGGATTTGATTGGATTGGTAATTGTTGGTTTGGATATTGTGTTGGTACATGTGCATTTCATCATTTCATGCATGATCATGTTTGTAAAAGAAAACTGAGTTTTCGTGTATTGCATTCATGTTCATGTGCTTTGAAAAGTTATGATTTTATGTGATAATATTTTTGGTGTGTGTGTATCACGACCCCAAGCCGAGATGGGGCATTAACTCGGTGGAGCTCCTCTGGTTACTCGGGAGCGGAATATACTGAGTAACGTCCCCTGGATTGTCGCCGGGCGACGATGGGATCGGACGAGATGGTCTCATGCCGACTCCGTGGTCCTTCTGCTGGCGGGGACTAGAGGATGTCTGGCCACGTACGCGCTGGGCGCGGAACTGGGCATCGCTCGTTGCGTAGTGTGGGTGCTTGGCCATGTACGCGCTGGGCGCGGAACTGAGCACCGCTACGAAGCCAGGACGTGCGGATGGTCCATAGGGGAGGCCATGGTGCATATGGAAATAATGCATGGTGCATTTGGAATTAATGCACTATTTTCTGGAAAAATAGTGCGAGTTGATTTTTGGGTAAATCATTTTCTGGGAAAATGTTTTACAAATAATTTGGGCTAAAATGGGATTTTGGTGTGTGTTGGAAAATTATCATTTTCGGGGAAAATGATGTTTGTGGAAAATGCATATTTTTCATGTGCATGCATGTTAGTTGCATTTAATGCATTTTATATTACGTTATTGTTTTGGGTTATACTTACTTGCGATACCATTTTGTGGTAACGCAGATTTTGATGCTGATGAGGAGGAGGAGGGCGAGCCTGAGGAGACGGCTCCGCCTGAGGAGTGATCTGGGATCACTCGTTTGTTTATTTCAAAACTATTGTAAATTATTCTATGGATTACTGTATAACTGTTATTTAAATCTTTACTGATGTTTGATTGTAAATAAATTCTAGTACTTAGTTGACTATCCGCTGCGTTATTTTATTTGTACACTGTTGCATGTACACACACTGGCACTTCGTTGGGATGTGTGACCGTGTTGTCACCATCCTGGCGTCTCGATCCCTGTATATTTATATAAGGGGGATTGGGGGCGCCACAGTTGACTAGTAACTGGAGTCTCATTGGCCGAGGGATGTGGTGTGGGCTTGCCTCTGTAAGAGGCCCATGACCTTATCATGTTTCCTTTATTTCATATTTTTCTTTACTCAATAATAGTCCGAGTATGTAAGCAGGACTCTGGGCTTTTTAAGCACTTGTGGTCATCTGAAGTAAGGCCATATCCTTGAACTCTTTTAATTACCCTTGTAAGAGTCGATTAGTTAGGCCTGTGGCCATAGCAAGTGTCCATTAGTTAAGTCAGTCCTATTTGTATGCCTGGAAAGGCATCTAAAATATATAAAAAATCCCAACTTTTTCTCTTCCTTCCTACTTTTCCTGGAGGCGCTCCCTTTGAAGAGAGCTACTATACCTGTCATTTTTGCTTTATTATTTCCACTATGTTACAACGTGCTATTAGAGATACCGTTATTTGTGTATTAATATTACAAGTTTCGCAAAAGGTACAAGATTGAATCAACTACAAGATGGGTTCAAAGCCAAAAAAATAAAAATAAAAATAAAATGATGTGTTGGAGACTAAGGTGCTTGCTTTGAAAGGGCAATCTGGCACCATAGTACAGCAGCTGGTAGCCTTGACAATAGAGATGCACAATAGGAACTAGAACAACAATCTTGGAGAATCAACATTTGATGTGCAACTTAGAAAGGGACCTGTCACGCCTCAGCACATGCAAGAAATACAAGCTAGAACATTCAGACTGGACTTTCCGGTCTTCCATGGTGAAGATCCTGCAGGTTAGATTTATAAAGTACATCAGTTTTTTACTTTTCATAATACACTGCCTCGGGATCGTTTAAGACTAGCTTCTATTCACATAGAGGGTAAAGCCCTCATTTGATTACAAGATCTAGATGAATTTGGACAAATTAGTGATTGGGATTCCTTTATTAGGGTCTTGTTGGTAAGATTTGGGCCTAATGTATATGATAACCCCATGAAAGCCCTTACTAAGTTGAGACAAAACGACATAGAGGAGGAGTACAAAGCTAGGTTTGAGACCTTGTCTAATAGGCTGAGGGAGTTTGTCTAATACCTACAAACTCAATTGTTTCCTTAGTGGCCTTAGGGATGATATTCGTTTACCTATTAGGATGTTCAACTCTTCCAACTTAATTTTAGCCTATTGCCTAGCCAAGATTCAAGAGGAGAATGTTAACCTGGCCAGAAAAAGCCTAGATATGGACTTAACTACTCACTTGACCTCAACTACTCACCTGACCCTGGCATTCTCAAGAGCCCCGACCATTTCCCAACCGGCCAATAGAAAAACACCACATAACCCAACATAAACACCCAAAAATCCACACTACCCATACAAAAAATCAACTAAACAAATGAAGGAAATGAGAGATAAGGGACTATGTTATTATTGTGATGCAAAATGAGGCCGGGGGCATAAATGCCAAAGTCCAAAACTTTACTTGCTTGAAGATGTGTTACTGGATACTGAAACTAGTGAAGTAGGTGGTGATAAGCAAGCAGGGGTGGGCAGCGGGACTCCGCAGCCCGCTGCCCCACCCTGCAGGGAGAAGGATCAGCGGTGGCGAGGGGCGAGATGACCCTAGTGGGGCCCTGTCCCACCACCCCGCTCCACTCCACATATATAAAAAAATATTTTTTATATTTATATATATATAAAAATAAATATATTGTATATAGATCCATACAATTTATTAAAAACTTAAAATTTTATTCAAGTTATTGAATTGCCTTTGTCTCTTAAGCCAACCTTTATATAGGAGGCTAAGACAATATAATAGTCATACTTAAGTAATATGAAACTTATTAGGCCAAGACAATCCAAAATATAATTCTAATGAGTTTACATTCTTTTTGTATTTATAAATTTTAATTTATAATTTAAATTCTATTATAATTAGGGTCCAAAAAAATATTTTTGGACCAAAAACTAATTTTTTAGACGCAATGGGTTGGCCTAGGTAGGGGGCGGGGCGGGGTGGGGCGGATGACATTTTTTTCCCCTGTCCCCGCCTCCTGGGGTTGGGGTATGGGGATAAAAAGCCCCTCTCCCACATGGTGCAGGGCAAGGTGTGGGGAAGGGTCCCCTCTGCCTCTCACCATGTGGGTAGCACCCCCTATGAACAAGGAGAAAAGGTCGAAGAACCCGCAACCTTAATGATGGTTGTTCCACAGGGGGATCCTAAAATTTCCCTCCATGCATTGACTGGCTCCCACAACCTAAATACCATGAGGGTTAAAGGGAGGATTGGAGCATAATGGGTCACCATCTTGGTGGACTCGAGGTCCACTCACAACTTCCTATACCCAACTATATTAAACAAGGCTAAATTATCCTTAGACCACCATGAGAAGGTGAGGGTTGCTAATGGGAAACTCATACCCAATGAATGGAAGTGTAATGGGGGTGAGGGTCCTAATACAAGGAACTGTCTTTACAGTGGAAGTGCATGTATTTGTCTTAGTTAGTTGTGACATGGTATTGGGAATTAAATAGTTGAGAGATTAGGAATCAATTTTGTGGAATTTTGGGGACTTGACAATGAAATTTGGCTACCAAGGGAAAGAAGTAAAAATTCAAGAGTTGGTTGCTGTAAAAATGATTGAGGAAAGGTCTCTAAAAAAATCTTATGGGTTGGAAAAAATGGGTAATTTTACAAGTGATGGAGGGAGTTACCAATGCTGAGTTAAGAGATGCAACTGAGGTTCCAATTGCCCTACAATCCCTGTTAAGGCAGTTTAAAGATGTATTTGCTGAACCAAAGGGGTTACCCCCCACCAAGAACCCATGACCATGCCATCAACATTATACCTAACACTAAACCTATATTCATAAGGCCATATAGATACCCCTACTACTAAAAGGACGAAATTGAAAAAATCGTGAAGGAGTTGTTGTCTACCAAGTTCATTCAGCCAAGTCAAAACCCTTACCCTTCCCCGATATTGCTAGTAAAGAAGGCGGATGAGACATGGATGCTGTGCGTGGATTACCAAGGGTTGAACGATGTCACCATTAAGGAAAAATATCCTATTCCGATGGTGGAAGAGCTCATGCATGAGCTGCAATGGGCCATTATTTTTTTCTAAGTTGGACTTGAAGTCGGGTTACCACCAAATCAGAGTTAAACCCAATAATATTGTAAAAACAACATTTAGGACTCATGAGAGGCACTATGAGTTCCTAGTCATGTTGTTTGGGTTGATTAATCCTCCATCCACTATCCAAAACTTTATGAATGAGATATTCCGCACTTATTTGAGAAAACTTATACTTGTTTTTTTTTTTTTTTTTTTATAATTTTCTTGTCTACAATAAAACAGAAAGGGAGCATGTGGAGCACCTTCAAACCACTTTGGAAGTACTAAGACACCACAAGTCGTACGCCAAACATACCAAATGTCATTTTGGGTGGAGTGAGATAGCCTATTTGGGACACTTAATCTCAGCTGGAGGTGTACGAGCAGATCCCAACAAGTTGCAAGTAATGAAAGATTGGCCTCTAGCTAAGTCTCTAAAGGCTCTAAGGGGATTTTTAAGTTTGAAAGGCTATTACCACAATTTCATATGGGTTTTAATGGAGTAAAGAAGCTAACGTGACCTTCCACAAATTGAAAGAAGCCGTTACCTAGGACCCTGTTCTGGCCCTACCAGATTTTTTAAGACCTTTCACTATTAAGTGTGATACTTTAGGAAAGACAATTAGGGTAGTGTTGTGCAACAAGGTAGACCATATCCCTTTTCAGCCAGGCCTTGAAGGGAAGAACGCTCACGATGTATACATATGAGAAGGAACTCTTCGCTCTCATGTTAGCTATCCTTAAATGGATGCCTTACCTTGTAGGGTAGACCTTTATGGTACACACTGACTAGCAAAGCCTTAAGCACCTCTTGGACTAAAAGGTGGGAACCTCGATGCAACATTGCTGGATCAATAAGTTATTGGGGTATGTCTTCCTTGTGGAGTACAAGAAAGGTTCTGAAAATAGGGTTGCAGTCGCCCTATCAAGAAGGATAAGGTGGAGGAAGGGGAATTAATGTTGATCACATTCTTGAGTGTGCAATGGATGGATGATCTGCGGGCTGCCTATGAAGTTGATTCCTAGTTGTAGGACCTCCTTAAACTGTTTTCTGAAGATAAATTGGGGCCTAAATACACTCTGAGAGAAGCATTGTTGCTATACAAGAGCAAGTTATACATTCCATGACATGGGGAGTTCAAAAACAGATTACTGGAATTGTAACATAGCAGCCATTGGGGTGGTCACTCAGGGTAAGATAAAACAATTCATAGAATAATGAAAGACTTCTACTGGGCAGGACTAAAAGGGAATGTAAAGACATTCATCAGAAATTGTGACACGTGTCAAACGGTCAAGGGAGACAATACCTTAACTAATGGGTTGCTATAGCCATTACCCATCCCAACCCAACCTTGGACTCACATCACTATAGATTTTGTGGAGGGAGTTCCAAATTCACAGGGGTTAAATAGTCTCTGGGTAGTGGTCGACAGGCTGACTAAATATAGCTACTTCTTCCCCTTTGAAGCACCCTTACACAACTAAGTACACTGAACTATTCCTTAAGCATATCTTTAAATTGCATGGACTACCTCAATCTACAGTCTCTAAGTGTGACAACACATTTACAAGCCAGTTTTGACAAGAATTGTTCACCTTCCAAGAGGTCTAGTTATCATTAAGCACAACTTGCCACCATAAATTGACAGGCAAACTAAGGCAATGAATAAACAATTGAAAATTATCTCAGGTGTTTCACTGGTGACGGACCTAAGGGTTGGGCTAGATGGATATACTTGGTTGAGTGGTGGTATAACTCCACTTAGCACACATCAACCAAGATGACCCTTTTTGAGGCCTTCTACGGGAAACCCCCTCCTAGACTCTTAGATTATGTGCTGAGAACAACACGTGGGGAGGTTGTGGGAAACTCTCTCAAGCCCAAAGACCAGATACCTGCAACTTCAACCTTATTAACAAACCACCATGACCCATCGGCGCCACCTCAAGCTGCCCCCAAGGTAGCTTGGGTTGTTCCAAGTGCTACATAGGGTGGGCTAAGTCGCATACAAGTTAAATCTCTCCAACTCTTCATGGATCCACTCTACTTTCCATGTGTCCTAGCTCAAACGCAAGATTGGTTCTAAGGTGGCTACTTAATAGTAATCTGAGTATGTAGGTAGCCTCTGGACTTTTTAAGCACTTGTGGTCATCTGAAGTAAGGTATTAACCTTAAACTCTTTTAATTTTTCTTGTAAGAGTCGGTTGCAAGTTAGGCCCGTGGCTATAGCTAGTGTCCATTAGTCAAGTTAGTCCTATTTGTATTCCTAGAAAGGGATTGGAAAGGCATATGGAATGTATAAGAAATCCTAAATTTTTCTCTTCCTTCCTGCTTTTCCTAGAGGCTCTCCCCTTGAAGAGAGCTTCTATCCTTGTCATGTTTGTTTTTTTTATTTCCACTGTGTTACATACGCTATACGTGACATTGAGGTTGCCATGCACGTTGCCTGATTGTGGTTTCTACATGATGTTGTGTGCAGGTGTGACAAAAAGGGCTGGGTGGTGGCTGAGGGAGGCAGTGGGCAACGATGCCCTAGTGGAAGATAAAATCGTGAAGCTACGACATGGAGGAGAGGACATGCATGCGGCGGTGGTGTTGCTGTGCTTCCTTCCCATTGGTTGTGGGAGTTTGTGTTGGCCTCCATCAATAGAATGGACGGTGACCTGGATGTGGGAAGTGCTACGTGAAGGTGAGGTGAAAGGTTTATTGTATGTGGAGAAGCTTGGGTCACGGGTTGAGGCTATGGTGTTGGAACCCTAGCTTTGTAAGGAGGAAGAAGACTGTGGATGGCCAACGGGTTGGAACACACACACACACATACACATAGATATATATATATATAGATATTAATGTGAAGAGGACTGTAGAATTATAACCCTAGTGTGTTTCAAATTGAACACGTTCATGGGCTTGGAGTTAATAAATAAAAATATGGCCTTAGTTATCATAGGTTTGATCCCATTTAGTCCATAATTATTAATTGGGCTTTAACCTATTATTAAGCCCAATAAAATCTGTAATCCACCATAATAATTTATGGGTTCGTGGCCTATTCAAATTTATCCAAAATTTTCAATTGGGCTTTCCAATATGGCCCATTAACATAATTTAGTCCCAATAAAATTATCCTTATATTGACCTTAAAAATATTGGATTGGGTCGTTACATCATAATAATCCATCCTCCATACCCCCCCCACACATATATAAAAGCAACACATCAAACGTTATTGCATGGTTGAAGGAAATCAAATTATACAATCGACAGATTTATGTTCCTACAGGTCCCTAGGATGGCACCTGCCAATATAAATTACCTATGAGTCCTACATAAGGGGATCAAATATAAGAAAATCAGTTATGGAGTGACTAATGCTTTGTTGTGTTTAAGCTTGCAACCCGACCAACCCACACTAGGTTTGGACCCGATCCAATCCGAATCATTCACCTGGAGTGACCCATCCAAACTCGACCCTTCCTTCCCATGCGTTACCACGACACAATACCATTTTCTCGCCTCCTCCACATCCAAGAACCAGGAACACTGCCTTGTCCTCTGAGAACTTCAGGAACACAATATGAGGCAATAGGTGAAAGAACCTGCTTTCCTTTAGTCCCATGAGCCTTATCCCATCAGCGTCGTCAAATTCTCAAATTAGGGCTTGGATATCCATGAACACCACATTGCAAATCTCAAGCATTTTCTCTAGAGGTGAGGCTAGGGTCTGATAGAGAACTCAATCTTATAGTTGCTTATAAAAATGCGTTGGGAGGAGGGTGAGGTAGCATATGATTGTTTTCGTCCGAAGTTTATCGGGTCAAAGGCTGTTTAAACCGATTTTGAGGTAAACCCGACATTGTCGGGGCCGGTTGGTATGGGTTGCATGGACGAGCCAGGCCATCAATTTTATGCACAGAACTAGTCATGTTCCAATTGAATTATGATTCTCTACAATTTTAACTCACTCTAATATTTTCTTCTAAATATGATATAGGGATATTGCATGTGATTAATGTTGTATGTGATTTGTGGAAACCTTAGCATTAGACCACTTTTTTATACCCTTTAATAAAACATTGACATACCAGTACTCTTTTTCTTGAGAATTCAAAAAGATAGTACAAGTACGACGTATGCTTGAGATTATTATAAACAACATAATTAATAAAAAAATCTAGAAAAAAGAGTGCTTGCAAGGGGTGGTTTGGACCCCAATTAGAGCAGTAGCTAGTACTTAACTGGTTGGACAACCCCAGCATGCATGAGCCCGACCCAGTACGGGAGGCAACAAACTTTTTTTTTTTTTTTAATTATTATTTATTTTCGAACTTTTAAATAGTTTGTCGAAAGGAAATGGGTATATCTCTTTTAGTAAAAAAATAGTAGGAGCTCGAAGGTTTGATGTATCAACCTTTCAATGGAAGGTTTGATGCTAAGCTTTACACCACAACAGATAACGCGAGAGAACTAGGTGTTCTCTTGAAAGAAGTTTTAAATAAAATATTTTACGTGCATCTCGATCAGGGATGTTTGTAATCTATTATATACTTTATGTCTCTATATATGCATATAAAATATATATACGTAATAAATTACAAGAAATTGAAAATATTATTGCTCTATTAGAAGATTCAGTTTGACGCTGGCCTTCGGAAAACATATACTTCTATATATATATGCGCTATGAAAACGATTTTTTTGAGATGAAAAATTTCTTAAAATAAAATAATTTTTGTCAAAGTACTACGTAATAGTACTGTCCCTAGCTAGCAAGCTACGTAATATATGCATTCACTTGCGTACCAAACTTTACAAGGAATTGAAAATATCAACTTAAATTGATACCAACAGCAGACGTCTCTTTCGCGAGTTTGTCAAATAATTGTAAATTTGTAATTAAATATGATAATGATATATCATCCATATTCACCAGCTCTTGAAAATGAACGTCTACTCTTCAAAACATGATGATCTACTCTTCAAAACATCTACTCTTCAAAACATATATATATATATATATAGCTAGCTAGCCTATATAACTACCCTTCAAAATGCCCACAAATGTCAAAATATATACCGCAAATCCCAAACAAGGGTGCATGCAGCATGTAGTGGTTGCTCCCATGGGACTTCCGATGAATGGTTGCCAAGTTTTGCCAGTACTACAGAATAGCCCAGATCGGACCGTCCATAATGACTAAGTATTACCTCTTTAATTTTTAAAATATAAAAAATTTTAAATTATTTATTTCGCCTTCGTAAAGTTAGAACCTCTTACGAAACGTTTACATGATCATCCTGCATAAAAGTAAAGTCTTGATCAAAACCGTCCACCAATTTTATATATAGAACACTAGCAATCAAAATCTCCTACATCGATCTCAAAGTGATTATATGTACGTACGTTCGGATCAATAAACGCGTATGGCAATCACAGACAACATACGAGGAGGCTTATTCAAAATCCACGTCTCCAGCTCGTACGTACTACTGCTAGCGGTTGAATTTAAACGGAATCAAGGAATTGCCGCTCATGCTTTCCCATCATGTATTAATCCAAAATTTAAAGCTACATGACTTATATAGCGACATGATCATCAGCGAGCTACATCATGAATGCGTGCGAGCTTGTCTTCCTCCAACGCGTTTGTCAATATATATGAGTTAGACCAACGCAGCAGTACGTTTTTGAATATTTATGAGTAATATTCACCCATCAAACGTCGATTCAGGCCGTCTCACAATTCAAAACCAAGACCACGATGATCTCCCCGGCCAGGTCATGATCATCATCAACTTCCTGAGTTCTTACGCTGACGCCATATAAACTTTGTCACAAAGACTGACGTCTGTGGAGATCTTACGATCAGATTCCTTAAAATCTCATTAATCTAATTTTTAGATATAATTAAGATTTCGGACACAGATAAATTAATATAACTCGTGAGGTTTTATAGGGTATTTAATTTATTATTACTATATACGTATGTCGGATATTAACATTATTACAATATTATAAGGTTTATACACATGATCATGATTATGTTCATATCTTTATGAGTTGGGATAAAGAATTTTTAGAGAATTGAATATCGTCTATAGTGAATATATATTGCCAATTCATTTCTCTAAACTTGGTTCCTCGCATATACATGTGTGTCCCTCACCAAGACAAAGGCACCAAATTAGGGTTTTAATTATATATATATATATATATATATATATATATGAGATCGGTTTTCAAAGAAATATGAACAAATTATTAAAGTGAAGTACTTTTTGTTTTTAGGGTTTGGCTAATTTCCTAGAAAAATGTCACTCAAAGTCTCCAATTTGGTCCCATACATTAAGATCCTAACATCGTCTCAACTTAGTCGATCCCATACATATTTGACTGCGTCTGGATATTGAACTGAGTTGAGTTGAGATGATAAAATATTATTAGAATATTATTTTTTAATATTATTATCATTTTGAGATTTAAAAAGTTGAATTGTTTATTATATTTTGTATTGAAATTTGAAAAAGTTGTAATAATGAATTGAGATGAGTTGAGGTGATTTTAAGTTCCAAATGTACCCTAACCATATTTCCGGTGCATTAATCTTATGATACGTAAGTACTATTTATTTCTCAAATATATAACATAAAACCTCCGACAAATGGTTTTGATCATATTTCAGGTGCATTAACCGTACTTTGGTGTGCATTTTTTCTAAAATTGAAATTCCTATTTCCAATATATAATATGCAACGGCAGCAACATTATCTCATATATAATATTTTGACATGTATATATATATATATACACACATATATATGATAGGGAGTGCTAATTAATTTACTCAATTTCTTGATGGCTCGTAATTATTACAATATTGTAGAAACTACAAACATTAATTTAACGATTTATTCCTAATTTTAACCATCAATTTATTGATTTTTTATTGTAAATTTCAGCCAATAAAACTACCAATATTTAAGCATCCCAACCCGGCCAGAACCATAGGAAGCTCCTAATTAATTAGCTTTGGGAAGATATCTCTTCGCAATGTCCCCACCTCCACCATTAGGGAAAAACCCACCAGGTTTATGCTCACTGCCACTTCCGTACACTATCCTTAATATCTCCGGTGGCGTCCGAGCATATGAAAGAGAATTAGGATCAGCAGACAGGATGTTACTGTTCGTACGATTCTCTGCTCCAAGAAATAGAGGAACCAGGATGCCTTCGTCTTTGATGCCACACGCGGCCAGCTTGTTCCTAAGCCCTGAGATACGGGTTGTGAATTCGGCCACCGTAAGGTTGTATGGCTGCACAGTTTGGTTGGCTCTCTCGTACAGTAGTGTTCTTATGACCGCATCCTGTCCTGCCTCCACGCCCAGAAGCGAAGCAACCAACTGCGTACCAAAAAGACATATATACTTAGAATTTAATGGATTCATGCATGTTGCAGAGATCTCGGATAGTGATAGATAAGACTCTTACACTTCGAGAAGTTTCTCTGACAAGATTTGGAATGGTGCCAACATAACCTACTAATCCTACGTAGGGGATCACATATGATGCTAAGAGATAGCGGTTTGTGTCAGCGTAAGGGTCAAATGGAGGGATCAATTTGAAACCGACTGCATCATCAAATACTTTTGCAAAATTCTTAACGTCAAGATCCAGTTGCGGCCTTGGAATCCCTCCTATTCTAGTAATTATAGCCCTGAAAAATAATCATCGATTTGTTAAATCAAGTGACATTCTAATCAACGAACAACAACAATAATTTCATGAATGCATGGAAAAACCGACAATTACGTGATGGAAGAAATGGATACCCCTTCATGCACTGTTAATAAAGGGTTTAAGTTTCCAGCAAATCGGAAAAAAGGCAAATTAAGGCATCAAATAAAAATAGATCTGAGAATACTTTTAAAACTTAACAAGTATCGTGTGGTATCAGTACTTTCTTATTGATAAGTAGTACCTGAGATGACCAACTTCTTGATAACCGAACTCCTCTATTATTCTAGCGACTAAAGGGTCGAGATTGGCCTTCCTAGCACCGATCGGAGGGGGACCACCCTTAGCCAGAGATGGAGCGATGCTGTCTAGTCCACCACCAAGTGCACCATTCAAGAAAAACTCTGCTTCGAGGAACTCCAGATTCAGAGCAAACTGAATCCGGTCAGTATCACCGGCGGCGATTGGTCGACAATCGGGATCACCAGCAGTACTGGCCATGACCACCAGGCTAAGTTTCAGTACCGAAACCAGAAAGATTAGTGCTGTGAAGAAAGCAGTATTACGTCCGGCCATTGTTTATCGATATCTTTAGAAAGCAGCTCTAATGATGAGTTGGGAACGTACGTACATGATTGAGAAGTTACGAGCTTATATAGACAGCACTATGCCTGCGACGTGTGAGTACTCTGTCGACGCTACGTGTCATGTGGCATTTCCCTAGATTAGAAATTAAACAAGAATAATGCTATATCTATCATACGTCACGCATGATCTATTTTTACACACGCGTGGATGTCAGTTGATGTAATATCCCAGGCATAAGTCGGGCCCAAGCCCACCACGAGCCCCACGGCTTTCTATCTTTCCCTCGGCTCTGCCCTACGGTTTCTATCTTTCCCACGGCTCTGCAGTTGTGTTTTCTCACCCAAAATTTTTCTCTCAACAGACCCACTCTCACTCCCTCTACCTCTCCTATGATTTTCGTTCTTGTCTTTTGGTGCTGCTAGTTTGTGGGTCTTCGGATTCCTGTCTCCATCAAGCCTCCTCATCGGAATGGTGTTGAGCAATTGTAAGCCTTTTCTGTTATGGTCCCACATTGATTAAGAGTCAAATGGTATGTGTGCATATAAACTTTGGGACACTCCACCTAGCAAGCCGGTTTTCAAGGATGAGTTCTACCTAGTGAGTTCAGAACAAATGGTATTAGAGCTACCTCATATATGTAGTCCATGTTGGCAGGATTGCAGTCGTGCGGCGTGGGGGGTAATGTCGGCATGACAGTATTTGTTCGAGGCTAAGAAAGACCTAGCGCATAGTCAGTCCATGTGAGTGTCGGGACTACTGTGGACATCGACTGCAGAGTGTGGTGGTTGTTACGATCTCACATCGACTAAATATGAGATTGTAGGTTGATGGTATATAAGCCTCTAGGCACCCTTCCCTTATAAGCCAGTTTTTAAAGGTGAGTTCTACCTAGTGGGTTCATAACATTTTCACTCACTCTCTATTCTTAGTTTCACACACTCTAATTTTTGCACTCACAAAATTCACCCTCAACACTTGTTTCTACGAATCTCTCCCTCCCCTATGATTTCCACATTGTAGTTTAGTGCTGTGAAGTTGTTGGCCTTCTCAGATCCATGTCGCCGTCAAGACTTCTCGCTGTATTTCTTGTTGAACGACGGTAAGCACCGTCTCTTTCACTTTCTCTTTTTCTGCATTTATTTCCCCTATACCAGAGTGTTGATTTTTGGTTGATAAACTAGTGCACTATTGTTGTTCGTGACTCTGTTGCCAAAGCCACCGTGCAAGTTCCACATGCTGACACTGGTAAGGCCCTCTGTCAGTGTTTCTTTCTCTCTTCCTTATATTCTCTTAATTATGGGTTCTCTCGCTCTCATGCTCTTGTGTTTTCTCTCTCTCCCCGTGCACCATTTCCCCATAAATTTTTCCTCATGTAGGTCATCACAGATTTATGCATTCGTCCTAGGTAGCGTGTTTCACTCACAAAGCCCAACTGTTCACCACTCCAGGACTAGGTAAGGTACACACAACTTTGCCTCATAGAGGCTACTTTGTCGTACATTAACCACTGATGTAAATCTCGGTTAATACCATTGCTTTGAATCATAGGGCATCGAAATAAGCCTTAGACAACATCCTCTGGCCATTGTTTTCATTGAATTAACTGCACAAAATTTGGGTAAGATAATTAGAACGTTTGTATCGTCTTTGTATTATTGTTTACGTTATTTGTACGTTGGTACCTAGTGGAAGATTTTGCTGCCTCTGTTGTGTGTTGGAAATTGTGTAATTGTGATTTCTTAATTGGGTTGAAGTGTGTGTTTGTGTGGGATGATGCATGTGAGTTGGTTGTGTTGGACTTATCGTGATGGTGGGCTGTTTGTGTTAGACGTGTGAATTATGGATGTTGAGTTGCTGTTTGGGTGGTCGTTTGACATGTATGGAGTCTCAAATTTGTAGTATTATGGGTAGATAAGACTTAATAGTGGCTGTAATGTCATTGGGCATGTCGGTTCGACATGTCAGGAGTAGATGTGGCTATTTATATGGTTGACAAGTCGAGAGTAAATTGTGTTTGAATATGTGGATTGTTTGTATAATTTGTCGAAATGATTTTATAAATAATATTCAGTTTGTGGTAAAAGGTTAAACAAATTCAAGGTGGATGAGCTAATCTTCGTGAAGTAGTAAAATTTCTTTGGATGTTGTGAGTAATTTGTACGCGTTGAATCTATGGCTCAGGTTACGGATTTTCATTAATGAAGTTGGTTTTGTACTGGTTTGGGTTCGTTGGTAAAGTTAGTGGCATGCTTGTTGTGTTATTAACTTTTATTGAATGTTTATGGTTTAGGTTGTGATATGGTTAGAGGTCGGATCCAAGGCTTAAATAATATACAATAAGAGTAAGGTAAGTAAGGTTCTTATGCTAGACTTTGAATAAAAAGAAATGGACTGAAGTTGATTTATAAAGAATATGTATGTTTTGTTATGAAAAGAAACTTGAAACAATTTGGTTATTTGATTTGCGTTATTCATGAAATCTGTATAAAAAGATAAGAGTATTTTTTTACATAACTGGTGTAGACATAAGCAAATTTTTGAAATTCTATTCTCAACTGTATAAAAAGAGCGAATATCAAATTTTGAAAATTTGTACATGGTTATGTGTAGATGCTCTGAATCTATTTTGATAACGTGAAGCTGATCTGAATTTGTTCAGTACTTTGTTATGATACGATACGGCATTTGAAAACCTTTGGCATGGCATTATGTTTCTGTTCTATACCGTTCTAACCTTACCACGGGTGTAAACAGTGGCTTATGTTTTGGGTTGTACCAACATTTTTGTTTCTAAGTGCACCTACTTTGAAAATAAAATTGTTTTTCTGTATGCACACCTGGTGCCCCGAGAATGATAAAGGGAATATTCACTTATGTTTTTGCCTAGTTTGGTCAACAGAGATAGCACAGCCCTACCACTGGGGTTAGAAATGGCTTTTGTTCCAATATGATGCCTCTATTCTTATATGATAATATTAAGTTATACTATGCCAAATGACTTTTGTATATGAATAATTCTAAAACTATCGTTCTGATATTTTGATAACATGTTTTGTTCTGCATTTTGAATCTAAAAATATTTTGTTTTACATTTTGAAACTAAAAATATTTTGTTCTGCATTTTGTTCTCTACAAATTGCTCATATTTACGTACTAATATATGTTCTTTACTTACTAAGTTGTTAATAACTTACTCCATATCTCCACAATATTTTTAGATATTTTGAATATTTCATAGACAAGGCTATGTGAGCATAATAGATTAAGTACAATGAGGGTACTTTGATTATTGAAGAAGTTATTTAATATATTTGTTTTGTTCTGTTTACTTGGTATTTTGGAAGGCAGACGATTATAATGAGATTTTGTGGTGTCTTAGATTAATTATATTGAAGTAGTTGATTTAAAATAATAAGTTTTGTGTGTCATTTGGAATTTGGAGTTTATATATGTACTGCGAATTACGATTTTAGGTGACAAGAAGTAACTCTTCGGCCTATCAGGATACAAGGTGTTATAGTTGAAAATATTATAAATAGTCCTCAATAAAAAAACAAATGAATGGAAAAATAGACTCCAAGAACCTTCGACCATCTCACAACTTAATAATTTACCCTACAACCGCCTTGCAACCTTCTATGCCCTGCAAACTGAAAGTTCTCACTATTATCAATGGGATAAAAAAAATCCCTTGAACCTTACTCAAGAATATGTGCAAGTGGGACGTAGACTATCAAGATCTCTGTCCCTTGAACGTAGTTGATGATCCTTTGTTTCAATCTACGGAGACTAAAAGCTTCATTTTTTCATACAACCCATTTTCACTAATTCTTACTGCAATCCAATTTTCTCAGAATCAGAACACCAGCCACACAAAATAAGAAAACCCCACATAAATAAAACCATAAAGATTATAATTAATATTCAACCTTTCAGTGAAAAATTGACAACCCCATTCCCACATCCTTTAAAGTAAATTTCTCAACAAAATGATTTAAGAGTGAGGCTACTATGCCGTCCCACTTTTTCCTGCAGCGGTTTTTTTTTTCTTTTCACATATAAATATTTTTAAAAAATAAAAAAATACACCAATACACTTAAAATCATTTCTTTAATCAATAAGTAAAAATAAAAAATAAAAATTGACTAGCGGTCAAATGGAGCCGTCAAAGTGGGGAGGCAAAGTAGCTTTTTCTTTTTTCCCATAACTAATTCTTATATAAAATTAGGAATTCAAACACTTTTAAGTGAAATTTGAACTCTCGAAACAAACCTTTATGATTTTAAGAGCCACCAAAGCGAAAATCCTACAAGTGGAAAGTCATTTAAACGAGATCATTAAAACCTCTCAATTAATGAAGGATATAAGAATACAAAAGGAAATAAATCTGATTTCTTACGAAAAATAACATTGTGGTCTTGAACACATTAATAAAACAAAGCAAAATCTTTCAATCAACAAAAGCAAACGACTTTAATACGAAATATTGAGAAACCCACGTGGCATAAAAACTTTGTTGTGAGAAAAACGAAAGATCCAGATGTAAAAGAAGGATGCGGGAATAATAGAACTTCCATTTGTTAAATATTTTAACATGAAATAATAATATTAGGATCTTTGATGGAGAATTTCACCTGACAATGAGAGAAAAATCACCCTACCAATTTTTCTCTGACTGTTCCGATGGTAATAGGCACAATTATGTTGTAGGTGAGAACCTTTAACCTCTCATTGCTTAGATAGATTTTGGGTCATCATGAAATTAATTTAGAGGTTTTTGTGTCCCACTATAACTTATTAATTAAGTGATATAAGTGAACTACTATAAACCCATGGGGATATGGTCTTGTGGGACATTAAGTTTTAATAAAACTCTTAAATTATCCTACTTGGTCTATATGCCCATAAAACAATATTTTCGTTTTGAAAGAAAATTTTAGGGGTTTATTACAAAAAATTAACTATATTGTGCATGTTCATTTTCAGGAAACATTTCTAACTCAAAACACATTATATGAGTTCTGTAATATCCATGTCAAATTAGTTACCAATGCGAGACATGACAGTCATATGTTATATAACCAATAAAATTTTATCCACGTACTACAACACTTGTAACTTAATTCAATGTGACCTTTAATAGGGACAATTAAGGTTAATACTGTAATGCCTTGAATTCAACCCATGTCTACTTTAGATATTTATCTTGTCATCATCAATGTGTATATATATATATATATATATATATATAGTGGAAAGACAATAAAACAAAAACAACCATAATAGATATCATTAAGTATCCAAAAAAAAAAAAAGTAATAAATCAACGAGCTTATTAACATGTTCACATCATGGATAAAGACATAAGATTCATTCTTTCAACACGTTCTTTAAACTGTTTCACTACGTACCAGATCCTTTGTCAATGGTCGCAATCATAAGCATAGTACTAATGTGTTCAACGGAAACTATTTATTTCTGTACTTCCTCCTTACACTCAGGTATTTGACTTTCATGTGCTTGGCAGCTGGCATCATTAGAATACCTAGCTTTTATGGAAAAAAAATATTGCAGATAAATTATCACAATAAATTATCAGCAGCTTGGTAATAAACTCGACAACTCCAAGTCCTAAGATAAAGTTCCTTAGCCATAAATCATGTGGCCTCAAAGCACGCCACAAACACACCCAAGAAGTAGGGCTGAGCAAAAATTTAAAAACTTGACTTCAACTCCAATAAGTCGGAGCTGAAGTCGAAGTTTGTTTTCCACAAAAAAGTCAGAGTCAGAGTAGGAGTCGGAGGTGGTAGAGTACCAACTTCAACTCCGCTCCGACTCTGACTCTGATTTTACCCTTCGTCTCCGACTCTGACTCCGACTCCAATATTTTATATATTTTTATAAAAATATATGTATTTTTGATATATATTAATCTTTTATATTTTATATAACTGTAACTTATATAGTAGTTAAATACTAGTATGAACAAATGTACCAAAAATAATACACTTATACTATAATATAAATTGACTAATAATAATTTAGTATATGTAAACACCATACTATTACTACCATATAACACTAATATATAATAGCATATAATACTAATAAATAATAACTAAGAGAAATGATATTTGCAGTAATGGAGTGCGCAAGCGTCATACAATCTCTTTGAAAAAGTGAGTAAATATGGGACCCATATACAAAAAAAAAAAGCTAAATTTTTAAAAATGGATCCCACTCTTTTTCAAAACAATTGTGCGATGCTTGCGCAATCATCGACTGTATGTAACATTACTCAATAACTAATGTATAATAACAATTAATACTAATGTATTATGTATAAACACAAATGTATAAATTTATAATAACATGTAATACTAATATATAAGAACAAAAGTATAATAATATATACTAATAATGTACAATAACATGTAATACTAAAGTATAATAACATATAATAGTAATGTATAGTAATCAATCTATAATAACATGTAATACTTATGTATAAGCACTAAGGTACTAAGCCACTAATGTATAATAACATATTAACATGTAATGCTAATGTATAATAACATTTAATACTAAATCTAGTATATAATTAAATTAGAAATAAGTTAGAAACTAATATAATAACATGTAATTAAAACTATAATATATGTTTATAATAAGAATAAGTTAAACAATAGTATAAAATATTATACTAAGTTAAAATTTAATAATATGTAATACTATAGTATAATAACATGTAATTAGACATTAATTAATAGTAATTGTTAATCATCAGTACTAAGAATTAAATTTAGTGATAAAAAGATTATAAAAACCATAAATAAAGAAATTTATGACTAAAACAAAGATTAAAATTTGTTTAGGGTTTGATTTAGGGTTTAGAAAAAAAAAGAATGGGCCGAACAACAGGGTTTAGGGGAAGGGAAGCCCAATACATTGCAGCTGTGCAGCCCAACCTGCCCAAAAGGGCCAAAAGAGAGTCAAAGCAGTGTTGTTTGACTCTGTTTTGATCACAAAACGCCACACTCAATGTAAAACAGTGCCGTTTTCAGAAGTTAAAACGACAATGTTTTAAGTCATTTTGGTTTACTTCCCCCCCCACCCCCAACTATTCACTTATTTCTTCAATACTTGACTTCACCTATTCACAACAACTTACCCTAGCCACACGATCTTAGCCTCAAACCCAACCCTAGCTCATGTTTAGCGTTCACCTTGACTCTAATCTCTTCTCCTGTCGCCTCACATCTCTCTTTTCCTGCCGCCTATCTCTCCCATTGTCTCTCTTTCTCTTTCTCTCTTTTGTTTTGATGTTTTAATTTTTGTTTTCTCTAAAAATGTTATAGGGTTTCGAGAATGTACGAAGTTGCAAGGGTCTCCTAGTCCTTGATTTTGTCCCCGTCACCTCCCTTTGTCCCTCTCTCAACTTCCATAAAATTAGAGTGAGTTTTTATAATTGGTCATGAAAATGATCTATTGGTGATGTGCTTTCATAGAAATATTGTTCCCACTTCAGATTTTCGATTATATAACATGTTAGAACTTAGGACTTGATTTATTGGACTAGGTTGTAGATGAATATGGTTGCGTTAGAACATGTTACAACTTTCGATTATATAACATGTCAGATTTGGTGAATCTGTGTTGGTCAATGGTTGTGATATCTTCTGCCTAAAGTAACTAATGTTAATAATTGTAGATATTATGAATGCTATATTATATTGTTGTATATTTGTAGGCATTATGAATGCTATATTTTTGCTATGCATGCAGGATGCTAATACTTATTTTATTATACATTCAAGTTAAGGTTTGTTTGGTGGGTTTTTTTTTAAATGGCTCCAATGATGAAATCACATGGGTCTCCCAAAAGGCAATGAAAATGCCATTGTGGGAGGCAATGGAAATGTCGTCCCTAAAGGCAAGGCACTTTGGCTATAAGAGCACTCATCCAACTTTGTCAAAAAGACCGTAAGAGTAAATTGGACAAGGGTCAACAATTCTTAGTCCCAGAAATAAGAAGTGAAGGAGGGGAAGGAGATAAGAGTTTAGGGATGATGGGATCGATTTCAACCATCCTCACCATGGTAGCAGCAAAATCAACTTTTAAAGTTGAAGGCCTCTTGCAATATTCCCAAACAATGTTGTCCATGGATCCTCCACTAAATAGTACTTGATCTAATTCAATAAGACCCTTCTTCTTAATGAGATTCTTGAAGTAGTTATTATCAAAAGAATTGGGTGTCACCAAATCAAGTGGTGCTAAATTATCACTACTATCTTTATCAACTAAGCACTTGTGCTTTCTAGTTCTAGCAAAATTAGCATCGATGTCACTTGTATTGTTGTGAATCCTATCACAAAAAGTTTCACATCTTGCTTGGCCAATTGTATGTGATCCTGTATTTCAGAGAAGACATTTAGCTATATTACACATATTATTAATATGACATGATAATTAAGTACTTATTGCTTAGTAATTGCTTAATTAGCATTATAAATTATAAATTTCCTACAGTAGCTTATATAGGATGTCAAATTGTCAATTATATTGTTTTAGGATTTATTGCAGCAGTAGCCTTTTTTTTAAAAAAAAAAAAAAAACAAAAGAGTCGAGGTCACATGTCCAATAGTGATCTCTACCCAAATTTATTAAAAAACCCTCACTTATGGCGGAGGAATACCTTAACACATAAAACCCAAGATAGAATCACTTATGTTCAAAACATAGAAAACAATACCAGAATCTTACAAAAAACTTCTGAAACTAATAACAAACCCAACAAACCACTAAAAACCAACAAAACTTTCAATATCTAAGAGTGCGACCATGTGTGCCCTCGGATTGTAGGCTACCCCCTTTTATCTAATCTGACAATACCCCGCAATAACCCAGGCAATGAATCAGCCATGACATAAAATCCTACCTGGCCTGCTTCACCTCTCCTTGCAAGAAAATTCACTGCTTGTGTAACACCCCGTATTTTAGTGTATTTTTATTGAAGGATTATTTTTATTAATTAAAAAATGTATTCTCTTGTTTTAAAATTGTCGGATGTTTTAAATGGTTTATTTTATGATCTTTAAATTGTGAAAATTAAATTTGATATGTTTTCTTAATATTAATTATTGTTATGCATTTAAATTGTTCTTTATTTTAAATTAATTGATTGTTGGATTTAATTATTTTATTTTCATTGTATCATTACGTTTAAATTATTTTAATTGATTTGCTGTTTTAAAATCGTTTCCGTTGGATTATTTTTGTGACCCAAGATGTGAGGATTGGATCTCATTTCTTTCTCCTTACTATTCTTTTTCTCTTTTTCTTTTCCCTTTCTTTTCTTTCTTCCCATTTTCTTTTTCTTCCTCTACTTTTCCCCTTCCCGCGCGACAGCCTCCCTCTCTCTCCTTGTGCATTCCGTCGCTCGCCCAGCCCATCGCTGCCGCGCCGCAGTGGCCCTCATCGCCCCTGCGTTCGCTTCCCCACCGGCCGGCGACCACCTCCCTCCATTCTCAGCTCCTATCACGCCGCCATTAGCCTTCACGAACTGTCCAAAGCCGTGGCCTTCACTTCATTCGCGCGCCGACGTCACGCCACGTCTGGCCACCATTTCTTCACTACTTCATCATCGACCTCTTAGCAACCCAATGCACCTATCCTTGGCTCCGATCTACCACCGGTGAAACTCATCTATCTCCATCTCCGATTTCGACATTTTTTGCCTTAAAACCACAATTTGCGCCGCCACCCACGGCAAACCACAACTACTATTGGCTTCACCGACCTCTCTAGGCCCTAGCCTATCAATTTCGGGTCTTGGATTGTCTCCGTTGAAAAGTGGGTTTTTGAGACCCACGGCCACAGTGTATTTTGCACTGTTACATTGCTGAGCCGCCACTTCTTGCAGCTTCGTGATCCTTCGAAAATTATAATATAGCGCTGTAAGTATTTTCCTAAAGAACTTTCGTGATTTAAATGTATTTTTGCACTAACTCATGTTATCTGTGAACTGGTTGGTTATGCTGGACTGTGTCCGAGGAGTTCGGGGGTCGGACGGATTGTGGACGGAGTTGTTGTGTGTTTAGTTTGCATTGTTGGTTATTGTTATGGCGTTGTTCATGTACATGGCATATTGCACGCATGATCATGTTTGTAAATGAAACTGGGTTTTCGTGTACATACATTCATGTTCATGTGTTTATTGAAAACTGGGTTTTCATGTGTTATGATTCTGAGTGTGTTTGAAACGACTGGATTGACTGGTTTGAGAAAAAGGAAAAGAGACTGTAGGGATGGTGGTTGTGTCCCGCCTGTGATTCCTGCCTACGGTGCACGCAGTAGGGATGGTGATATAGCCCCGCCTGTGATTCCCACCTACAGTGCTCTGATAAGTATTCATTGTGTGTGATAAGTATTCATTGTGTGAAAAGGAACTGTAGAGATGGTGGTAGAGTCCCGCCTGCGATTCCCGCCTACGGTGCACGCGGTAAGGATGGTGGTTGTGTCCCACCTGTGATTCCTGCCTACGGTGCACGCAGTAGGGATGGTGGTAAGCAGGGACGGTGGTAGAGTCCCGCCTGCGATTCCCGCCTACAGTGTCCGATAAATGGTTTGTTTTGTGTGAATCATTTTCTGGAAAAATGACGGACTATATTTTTGCGCCAAAATGAGATTTTGGTGTGTGTTGAAAATAATCATTTTTCTGGAAAAAATGGTATTTTATGGCTAAGTGTATTTTGTCACATGAATGCATGTTGGTTGCATTAATATGTTTTTATCCTGAGAGTTGTTTGGTTTATACTTACCTGTGGTACCATTTTATGGTATCGCAAATTTTGATACAGATGTGGATGACGAGCCTTAAGCTTGACTTCGTTGGCAGAGTGATCTGGGATTACTCCTGTTTATCGAGATTCGCTTTATCATTTATTTATGTATTTATTTTGTAATATATTTTGGGATGACTGTATATCTTTTAAAGATGATTTGTTTTGAATATTTGTATTTAATATTCTAGTACTTAGTTGATTTATTTATATTATCTGCTGCGATTTTTATTGTGCACTTTTGCATGTTGCACACACTTGGCACTATCGTTGGGATGCGTGACCCATGTTGTCATCATCCCCACGTCACGATTCCTTTTTTTTTTTGTACGTGGGAGTCGGGGTGTCACAGGTGGTATCAGAGCAGTTCGGCTCTGGGTAAACCCACATGTCCCTTAGGTGATGTACCAGAAATTTTATTTTAAAATTGTAAGTTAAATTATTTAATTTAAAGTATGTTGTTTTTATTGGTTTTATTTATTTTATTGCATACTACTTTCTTTGTTTATTTATTTTATTGTATGTTATTTATTTTATTTGTTTTATTTTATTATAGGTGGTTTTATTTGTTTTAATTATTTTATTGTGTACTACTTCATTGGTTTTATTCATTTGTCGTATATTATTTATTTATGGAATTTTATTTTATTTTTTTTTGTTTATTTTGTTCGGAGTTGAAAGGCGGGTTAAGAATTGTGCTATGGCAGGAAGATGGTACGAATGTGAATGTCACTGTTAGGCTTGAACATTTAGTGTAGTAGGCCTGAACTCTTGGCAACTGGTTTGTTTTAATATCGAGGCTTGAAGGGAATGGCATGATCTGGGTGAACTCTTTAGAGTAGGAACTCAAGTCGCAACTGAGGAGGGAAATAGTTTTAAATCGCTTAGGTTAATTGAGGTCGTAGCCTCCGTAGAAATTATGTAGTGAGTTTATGGAGTAGGAGGTTGTAAGTTCAACGAATTCCAATGTTAGATTTTTGAGAAGGTCACCTAAGGTTTGAGGCCTCATAGTTTTTAGGAAATAAGTTTATTGGATTTAAGGTGGTAGGTTCAACAAGCAATTGAAGGATTACTTAGATTAGAAGTTTTCGATCTTGTCGACCTTGATAATCAATTTGGTAACATTTGGGGTTTTAGAATTTACAAGTTTTATAAGGTGAATGTTTTAGAATTAAGGTCATTGATCTTCAAGATTTCAGGAAATGATTCTTATCTGGTTTAAGGTTTTAGAATTGCAGAGTTGAAGGACTAAATTAAATAGGATTGATCTGAGTTGAGTTACTGATATGAGATTTTTTTAGGAGAGAACTTCTTTGGAGATGGAAGGTAATGATCTAGTTTGTGTATTTTTCGAGGATTGAAGATGTTGATCTAGTTCAGATAATGATTTTTTTAGCTCAAGGTTATAGTGACAGGTTGAGAATTTAATCCATATCAATTTTAAGGAATAATAGATGGTCTGGACGTAGGAAATGATTCTTGTTAATTTCGAGAATATAGGTCTAGTGATGGAAATGGTAGTGATGGATCGCTTGCGCGTTTGGTAAATTATTGGTTCTGACTAAGTGTGCATGAGATCGATGCGTAGTAGTGGTGAGTGTGTATGCATTTCGGAGAGTACAGGGGTCCTTGTCTCATTTTTGACTTGGAAGAAGTGTCTTGAGTAGGTATTGAAGATGAATAAATACAATAGTATTAAATTCAAGAGATTTTGGTTTGGAGTTTTTTGTGAGTCAATTGGAGTGTGTAGTCGAAACGGGTTACTCAATGGAATGAAGGTTGACAATAATTATTGTGATTATCTTCATGAATTAATTGTGACTTGAGGTTACCTAGGAATTTAAATTTTGAGGTTGTACTTTCTTTTGGAGATTGAGCACCCAGTTGGTTGAATTAAGGACATTGTTATTTAACTTGAAAAGAGATTGATGGGGCATCATGTTTAGTGTATGATAAGATCTTGGAAGTTGAAGCTTAGGCATCAGCGGTGGATAATATGATCAAGTAGGTGAGTTAATAAAGCATTAGGATCTTTGGGTGATTTGCATTGGCTTTTGGTGGATTGATGATTTGAGCAGTATGGCTTGCTTTGAGGTTTAGTAGTGATGTGCTATTGAAAGAACTAGTCGTACTGATACTAGCTCATAGAAGTAGAAGTAGGTGGGTGAGTTACTGATTTTTTATCCTATTTCCATTGAAAAATACTGTATTTCTATAGATACTGTTTATATCCCTATAATTCAAAAAAATTTGAATTCTCAATTCTCTACGACGCTTCGGGGATAAAATATTTTCAAGAACAAGCAAATCATAATTATTTATGTCTATATTTCCAGTCATTTTTTGATGTATTGCAAGGTGGAGTCAATGATGGTTCGTAGTGAGTTTATTCACCGCTAGATTAGATGTTATTAAGAATGTAGGTTATGAGTTTTTGGGTTTAGGTTGTCGGGTAGAGGTTTATAGGCGCTCTTATCGATTGACCGAGTTGGAATCGAACTTTTTAAGATATGTTCCTTATCTTAGACGAGATGGGCGTATTTTTGGGTGATGTTACTTGTTTGCAATTTGGGATGTTGAGGTTGATTGATATTGGTTTTCTATCTGTGATAGTGGATGTATTTTGAGGAATATTGATTTTGATCAAGGCAGCGGGAGTAATTGAGGAATATGAGAGATAACTCCTGGTTTCGGAAAAGAAATTATTTTCTACCAAAAGGTGGTAAGAGTTTTTCGTTAGTAGGTATGGAACCACCTTGTACTTGATGGTGTTAGTTTTATGAGGACATAAATTTTATGCATGTGGTGAATTATCAGAGTGCGCAGCAGAAGCGTGAAATTTGTGGTTATAGTTAGGAGTTTAGATTTTGTGCTGATCTTGAGGAATTAGTGGTGACTTGAATTTTGGAGACGATACTTGTAGTTGGAGATTAATTACTCAGTTGGACTAATTTTGTTATTGATGGTTAACCTTGGAAGTGGCCATTAGGTTACCAAAGGTAGAATTCAATGGAAGTTTAGAAGTTGTAGCATATAAGTTGATTGAGGTTAGCATGGATTATTGTATGGAGCTATTAATCATTGGAATTTATTGGATGTTGTATTAAGGTTCTTGGAAAAATGAGATTTTGTATAACATAGCCACCATAGGAATATTGGGCGTGATGTGCCATTGGAAGTTTAATGCGAGTACGATGGAATTGCCTATGGAAGTAGACTTGAGAGAGCATTACTTATGCTTTTGAGCGTTGGTGATTGTATGTTGTCTCAAGCGTGTTCTGGTTGTATCCTGTATCCTGTTTTAGCGTGATGTATGACCTTACAAATTTGGAGAACGAAATTTTTTTTAAGGGGGGGAGAATGTAACACCCCGTATTTTAGTGTATTTTTATTGAAAGATTATTTTTATTAATTCAAAAATTTATTCTCTTGTTTTAAATTTGTCGGATATTTTAAATGGTTTATTTTATGATCTTTAAATTGTGAAAATTAAATTTGATATGTTTTCTTAATATTAATTATTGTTATGCATTTAAATTGTTCTTTATTTTAAATTAATTGATTGTTGGATTTAATTATTTTATTTTCATTATATCATTATGTTTAAATTATTTTAATTGATTTGATGTTTTAAAATCATTTCCTTTGAATCATTTTTGTGACCCAAGATGTGAGGATTGGACCTCATTTCTTTCCCCTTACTTCTCTTTTTCTCTTTTTCTTTTCCCTTTATTTTCTTTCTTCCCATTTTCTTTTTCTTCCTCTACTTTTCCCCTTCCCGCGCGACATCCTCCCTCTTTCTCCCCGTGCATTCCGTCGCTCGCCCAGCCCATCGCCACCGGGCCGCCGTGGCCCTCACCGCCGCTGCCGTTCGCTTCCTCACCGGTCGGCGACCACCTCCCTCCATTCTCAGCTCCTATCGCGTCGCCATTAGCCTCCACGAACCGTCCAAAGCCGCGGCCTTCACTTCGTTCGGGCGCCACCTCCGGCCACCATTTTTTCACCACTTCATCCTCGACTTCTTAGCAACCTAATGCACCTATCCTTGGCTCCGATCTACCACCGGTGAAGCTCATCTATCTCCATCTCCGATTTTGACATTTTTTGCCTTAAAACCACCATTTGCGCCGCCACCCACGGCAAACCACCACCACCATTGGCTTCACTGACCTCTCTAGGCCCTAGCCTATCAATTTCGGGTCTTGGATTGTCTCTATTGAAAAGTGGGTTTTTGAGACCCACGACCACAATGTATTTTACACTGTTACATTGCTGAGCCGCCACTTCTTGCAGCTTCGTGATCCTTCGAAAATTATAATATAGCGCTGTAAGTATTTTCCTAAAGAACCTTTATGATTTAAATGTATTTTTGCACTAACTCATGTTATCTGTGAACTGGTTGGTTATGCCGAACTGAGTCCGAGGAGTTCGGGGGTCGGACGGATTGTGGACGGAGTTGTTGTGTATTTGGTTTGCATTGTTGGTTATTGTTATGGCATTGTTCATGTACATAGCATATTGCACACATGATCATGTTTGTAAATGAAACTGGATTTTTGTGTACATACATTCATGTTCATGTGTTTATTGAAAACTGGGTTTTCATGTGTTATGATTCTGAGTGTGTTTGAAACGATTGGATTGACTGGTTTGAGAAAAAAGAAAAGAGACTATAGGGATGGTGGTAAGCAGGGATGGTGGTTGTGTCCTGCCTGTGATTCTCGCCTACAGTGCTCTGATAAGTATTCATTGTGTGTGATAAGTATTCAATGTGTGGAAAGGAACTGTAGGGATAGTGGTAAGCAGGGATGGTGGCAGAGTCTCGCCTACAATTCCCGCCTACGGTGCACGTGGTAGGGATGGTGGTAAGCAGGGATGGTAGTTGTGTCCCGCCTGTGATTCCAGCCTACGGTGCACGCTGTAGGGATGGTGGTAAGCAGGGACGGTGGTAGAGTCCCACCTGTGATTCCCGCCTACAGTGTTTGATAAATGGTTTGTTTTGTGTGAATCATTTTTATTGTGCACTTTTTCATGTTGCACACACTTGGTATATCGTTGGGATGCGTGACCCGTGTTGTCATCATCCCGACGTTACGATTCCCGTGTTTTCTTTTGTACGTGGAAGTCGGGGCGTCACAGCTTGATTTCCCTCTCAGACTTGATGAACTACTTGATAGGAAAAACCTTCAAGCTCGTGAAGTAACTCATTCCAATAATCCCATAAATACCATAACGTACAACAACGAGCTCTAAGCCAGTCCACTATCACATTCGAATCATTTTCCAAAACAATTTACCCAATTGCTTACACATTTTCATGCCATGTAAGAGAGCATGCAGCTCTGCCTCAGTGTTCATTCCAACACCAAACTGTTCTGAAAATGTACCAATTATCACTCCCTGATGATCTCGCACCACTCCACCACCACCACAGGTACCTGGATTACCCCTACAACTACTATCCACATTTAACTTTCACCACCCAGCAGGTGGCTTTTGCCAAGCTATGAGCCGCACATGTTTACCACGGCGACGATGCATTGGAATGGCCAATTCCCGTAAGCATAAGTCATCAAATGATCCAAGAACATTTCTATCATCTATCACTATAGCTCCCAGCCAAGTTCGAATAGATCTCCAAACGCCCGCCACATTATCTTGAATCCCTTCCATCCTTGCTCTACACCGCCTTCTCCATAGGCACCAAGTCAAAACGTTAGGGAGCAAGCCAATAAGAAGGCCCTTCTTCGTAGACCTCTTTGCACACGAAAACCATATTGTTACTCGACTCCACCAAGTTCCCGTCTGCATACACGGAACACCCAGTGCTACCGCAGCCATCCTCCACACCTGTTGAGCCACCTCACCAGTTGCCAGAACATGATCCAGAGTTTCCATATGCGGCAACTAGCAACAATCACATTTCGAGGCTAGATGAACCCCACGGCTAAGAATGCGATCATCAACTAAGAGGCACCTAAACTTCGCCCTCCATATGCACAACGAAAACTTTCTAGGTAGTCGCTTATTCCAAATCCAGTCTATCCAAGGGGACTGCTCTTCCTTAACCCATATTAGCTCCCATGCACTAGCTGAAGAGAACTAGCCATTCGGGTTTGGCCTCCAGATCAAAACATCCTCCCCCGTTTTGCCAGCACAAACTTTCCTTACAACCTCATCAGCCAACTCTTCACCCACCAATTGCACCAGTAACTCGAAATCCCATTAGTTACCAAGCCAAACATCACTGATCTTTAGAAGAGGCTGATCAACTGAAGTAACCAGATCACATAGCGGCCCATCCCTCACCCATCTATCAAACCAAAACGACGCCTGCCCCTCCCTTACCTTCACTTTTGAATACTCACAAACCTCTAGAAAAATGGAGACAACTGATATCCATAGTCGAGTGCTTGCACTTGTAGGAACCACCAAAGATAAATGCTTTCCCTTTCCATATTTGTGCATCATAAACCGAGCCTACAACGAAGTTGTTGACAACAGAGACCATGCCAGCTTCATGTGCATGGCACGTTGCATCTCCAAAAAACTCCTCAATCCCAAGCCTCCTTCACTAGTTGGCTTGTTGATCTGAGACCAAGCACACCATTTCATCTTAGCGTTGCCTCCATATTCACCCTAGAGAAAAGTGGAAAGAATAGTATTCAACTTGGAAAGAACCGCCTTTGGTACATCCATAACAGCTAGAAGGTGATAAGCCATGCTAGTTAGAACATGCCTTAACAGAACCAGCCGACTCCCTTGTGATAATAATCTAGCCTTCCAACCAGCAACTTTTGCTCTCACTTTGGCCACCAACATATCCAAATGATAAGCCTTCAGCCTCCCATCCACCAACGGAGCCCCCAAATAAGTCACTGGGAACTTGCCCTCCCTAGAACCAGTGCTCCTTAACAACACACGACGCCTTGCTACACTAACATATGGAGCAATAAAAAGCGCATACTAATCCGTTGCCTAGACCATTTTTCATACACTACAAATATCTTCATTAAATTAAACATTGATCTCTTCTTCCCATTTAAAAAAACTAGGACATCATCTACGTACAACAGATGTGAAATCATTGGAGCCCCCCTCGGGTGGTAGAATTTTCTAATGCTTCTGTTCTGAAAATTCTTTCGAAAAAGACGAGATAATACCTCTTGCATCAAAATAAATAGATATGGCGATAAAGGATCACCTTGTCGGAGCCCTCTATTTGACTTAAAGAAACCCTCATATGAGCCATTCATCATTACCGAATACCATGGGGAACCCTCGCACGAACGAACCAGTTGACAAAAATTTTGAGAAAATCCAAAGCCAGCAAGCACTTGGAATAAAAACTCCCAGTGCACCCGATCATACGCTTTCGCCATGTCAATTTTGACCATAACATTCCCTTCCTGGGTCTTCTTTTTCAGGCCGTGCACCATCTCTTGAGCAAGAGATATATTTTCGAAGATACTGCACCCTGGGATGAATGCCCCTTGTTCGGGAGAAATCAGCCGCGGCAAAATACCCATCAACCGTGATACAATGATCTTTGAAAAGATATTGTACGCCACTAAACAAAGACTTATAGGTCGAAATTTCTCAAAGTTTTTTGGATTTGCCACCTTCGGAATCAAAACAATATAAGACGAGGCATAAAATAAAGGAAGCTCAGTACCACTAAAAAAATCCCTTGCCGCTTCCAGAACATCATTTTTAACAGCAGACCAACATGAGGTATAGAAAGACGATCCAAACCCGTCAGGGCCAGGGCTGCTTTGCTGCGGAATGGAAAAAACTGCTGCATGCACTTCCTCTTCCGTGGGCCTACACAACTCATCATTTTCAACCAAAGATACTTCCGAAGTCAGTAATGTCTGCAAATCAGGCACTTCCGTTTCCACGTCCTCTGATAGAAACTCCCGAAAGTACTCCACAACACCCATATGTACTGCTTCTGGAGAACTTAGCACCGTCCCATCCTCAAGGATCATTTGCGAGATGATTGAGCTCCGTCTTCTCTAATTTACCACTGCATGAAAAATTTTTGAATTCTTATCCCCTTCCTTTAACCATTTCTTCTTAGCGATTTGAGCCACTCGGACTTCTTCTCTCTTTTCCCACACCTTAAGCTCCATCTTGGAAATAAGATACTCAGACTCAATATCCTCTGAGAAATTCAACTGCAGCTGGGATTCCAAGCCTTCCAGCCTATCTTCCAACACCTTTATATTCTGATCAATCCACCCAAACACAGAAGAATTCCTTGCTCGAAGCGCAACCTTAGTATGCTTAAGTTTAGCAGCTAGTTTCACCAAACTCGACCCATATACAGGTCTATCCATACTTCTTTCACACAACTTTGATATGACTCATGCAAACACCACATACTTTGGAACCTGAAAGGGGAGGGCCCATACCTAGTAGGGGAATGAGATAACTTAACCACAAGAGGGCTATGGTCCGAGGACTTTCTTTTAATATATTCCAAAATAGCCGAAGGAAAATTCTCCGAGAAGACCATAAAGAATGTCAATTCAAGTGCAAGGCCATAAAGAATTTGATGGCATTATATATAGATAGAGGTTTTAGTCTCTTGGCCACCCAAACTGGTACTCATATTTATGGTTTTCCTGTACTGATATATCATGTAGGTCAAAAAATATTTTCCTTAGTAAAATCTTTTCATATTTTTTTTAGGCACAACTTGGAAGTGGGAATGACACTTGGAACATTTAATTTAATTTGGTTCATTTGTTGGGCATTGACACTTGTTGTTGTTGGGGTTATTTAATTTGGTTGGCCCTTAGAAAATGTTGGGTTTCTTTTATTATCTGAATGAGAACTTTGAAAATGTTTGTTATGGTAGTTAGAAGAAAATATTATTATGATTGATCTCGATAATGGGTGTGGATGATTTTGGATGATGGATGATGGGTGTGGACAACTTGAGACTTTGTTATACTTGAACTTGTTTGTTATCATCAAAATTCATAAGTAGATATAGAATTTTATGATACTTGAAACCTTGTGTTCAACAATCTCCCAATTTTTTATGATGACAAACACTTAAAACTTTAATATCAATAGTGATGCTTAAGCTCTCCATGAGAATGTGCATTAGTTTCTCAAGCAAGAGATATAAATAAACTTAACTCCAAGCATGTATCTACATGCTTAATAATTGAAGAAAAATTAAATCAAATCAAGTATAAGTAAATATCCAGATATCAAAAACATTAATAATGCTAATGTTTTATTCTAAACTTCTCTCCCTTTTGGAATCACTAAAAAGGATCGCAATAACTAGTGCATCAAGGAAATGAGCCTTTGTTGAAAATATAGAGAGCTAAATAACTAGAACTGCGTGGGCCTAGGTAAGTGTTGCAGAGCTATGGGGCTAGCTCTATTGACTTAGTGCAGAAAGAGCTTCAAATTCACTAGATATTTTTGACAAATGAGATTTTGTAAAGATTTGAAAGCTTAGAATTTTTGTTTAAAAGAATCATCCTTATCACAAGAAAAGGTTCACATATTTTCCTTGACCTAATTTTTGTTTATCCAAAACAATTTTTATGACCGAGTAGTTTTCTTCCAATAATGTTCCATATTTGAATCAAGAACTCTTCACACTTCAACCACCTATTTTCTCCACTAAGGCTATTAATGCCATGATAGGAGCATAAAGACGTTTGACTTGCAAGATTGATTATGAGATAATTGCAAAATCAAGAACTCTTAGTATTTAATATGCTGCCCCTATTACAACCATGACGAAGATTACTAGTGAGAGTGAGTGAGTTTGATCTGTTTAACAATCAGATTTCTGAATTGCGTCGAATGCTTGCTTACAAGGACATGAAATAAGCGTTGAAAAAGTTGACGAATTGGAATGTTCGTGACTTTCAACCATAAGTAGAGGAGCTGGAAAGTGAGGGAGCTCAAATTCAAGGCCATTTGGGGCAGATAACGGAAGGGGTTCAACATTTAGGAGAAAAATAACTTTTTGAGAATATCCATAAAAAATGAGGAGACAAGTTGTATTTAATCTCCCTGGCCTAGTAAAAAAACTTTGGACGAAATGATTCTAGCATATCTTGTAATGTTGATCAAGTAAGATATGAAGAGATATGATGTTTTGTCATGTGCTCATGTTTATATTTAAAAGGTAGTCTTTAGCTTGTCCAATTCTCATTCAAGCTTCTTCTTCACATATATACGATCAATTTACACTTAGTATTGATGATCGTATTTGTCGTATTGGTGTCCCAATTGTTTCTAAGTGTGATAGTTGTGATGAGGGTAACTATGAAGATCAAAATCATTTGTTGTTCCAAGAGAATTTTGCTAAAAGGGTGTGGAGATATTATTGTGCTATCTTTGGTCTACCTATCGGTGGCACTTGGAAAGAGACGGTAGAGGCATGGTTTAGACGTGCATCTTCTTCTACCCAAGTGGGAATTATTGTGAAGCTTCTCCCTTCTTTTCTTTATTTGTGTCTTTGGAGTCGTAGATGTGTTGCTTGCAAGAGGGTCGTCACGAGTCTTGTACTGCAGTTTGGCAATCCATTAAAAATTGGATTTGTTTGTTTGTTCAATAAGCCACAACATTCATAAGGTTTCTAAATGTTACAGGTATGACACTCAGATTTTACATTCTTTGAACATTTCACCTATAGTTCCGTCCAGGCGTGACCCTTAGCTGGTGGCATGGAAAAAACTAACTCAAGATTGGCTCAAGTTAAACACAGATGGTAGCAACTTAGGCAATCCTGGGCTGTCAGGGTGGGTGGTATTATCAGAGATGATCAAGGCAATTTGGCTCGAGCTTTTATTTCTCCAATTGGTGTTGGTTCGAATAATAGAGCGGAGTTATTAGCTCTTTTGCATAGTCTTAAAGTTCGTAAAAATTTGGGGATTGGTTTTGTGGAAATTGAGCTTGATTCGCAAGTGGTGGTTTCATGGTGCAAAAGAAGAAGATGGGGTTTGGTATTTGGAAGACACTATTGGGAGGAAATTTTTGCCATCATGGATTCTATGGTTTGCTTAGTGTGGCATGCCTTTCGAGAGTGTAACACCCCGTATTTTAGTGTATTTTTATTGAATGATTATTTTTATTTTATTCAAAATTTATTCTCTTATTTTAAAATTGGTTGGATTTTTAGTGAGTTTATTTTTATAATTTTAATTTGGTGAAAATTATTTTTATGTGCTTTCTTAATATTTATTTATTGTTTTGCATTTAAATTTCTTTTCATATTTAATTAATTACTGTGATATTTAATTATTTTAATTTTACTTTACCATTATGTTTAAATTATTTTATTTAACTTGAGGTTTTGAAATTGTTTCCGTTGGATCATTTTTGTGACCCAAGTTATGAGGATTGGACCTCATTTCTTTTCCTTCTATTTTTTCTTTTCCTCCTTTTCTTTTCTCTTTCTTTTCTTTTTCCCCTTATTTCTCCTTTCAGCCTATCTCCCGCGCGCGAACTGCTTCTCCTTCTCTCCCGTGCGTCCGTCGTTCACCCTCAACCCACCGCCGTCACGCCGCCGTGGCCTGCACCGCCCAGCCCAGCAGCTCCCCCATCGGCCGGCGACCAACCCCCATCAATTCCAGCCTCCCTTGAGCCGCCGTGAGCCTCTACGCACAGCTGGAAGCTGCGGCACTCTTTCCGCCGCTGCGCCGCCGTCGCACCACCATTGGCCACCATCTTCTTACCACATCATCTTCGACCTCTTGGCAACCCATTGGATCCAACCCCAGCTCCGATCAGTCACCGGTGAAGCTCCACCATCTACATTTTCGATTTGGGTATTTTGGTCTTCTACCGCCCATTGCGCCGCCACCCACGGCCAACCTTCACCACCACTAACTTCACCGACCTCCCTAGGCCCTACTCTATCAAATTTGAGTCTTCGTTTGTGACCGTTGAAAAGTGGGTATCTGTGACCCACGGCTACAGTGTATTTTACACTGTTCGACAGCTATTTTTCCACTTCGAGCGCACCTGTGATCCTCGAAAAATTATTATATAGCATTGTAAGTATTTCTCCAAAGACCTTTCGTAATTTAAATGTATTTTTGCACTAACCCATTTCACTGTATTTTTGGCATGCCGGACTGAGTCCGAGGAGTTCGGGGGTCGGATGGATTTGTGATTGGAGTTGTTTAGTTGGTTTGGTTTATTTGGTTTGGTTGTTGATGAGTTGTTTTGATTGGATTTGTTGGGATTGGTTCTGGATGGATGTTGGATCAGTGTTGGTGCATGTTCATATCATTATTTCATGCATGATCATGTTTGTAAAGAAAACTGGGTTTTCGTGTATTGCATTCATGTTCATGTGTTTATGAAAACTGGGTTTTCATGTGAGAATGGATTTTGGGTGCGTGTGTATCACGACCCCAAGCCGAGATGAGGTATTAACTCGGTGGAGCTCCTCTGGTTACTCGGGAGCGGAATATATTGAGTAACGTCCCCTGGATTGTCGCCGGGCGACAATGGGATCGGACGAGATGATCTCGTGCCGACTCCGTGGTCCTTCTACTAGCGGGGACTAGAGGATGTCTGGCCACGTACGCGCTGGGCGCGGAACTGGGCATCGCTCGTTGCGTAGTGTGGGTGCTTGGCCATGTACGCGCAGGGCGCGGAACTGAGCACCGCTACGAAGCCAGGACGTGCGGATGGTCCATAGGGGAGGCCATGGTGCATATGGAATTAATGCATGGTGCATATGGAATTAATGCACTATTTTCTGGGAAAATAGTGCGAGTTGGATTTCTGGGTAAATCATTTTCTGGGAAAATGTTTTACGGATATTTTGGGCCAAAATGGGATTTTGGCGTGTGTTGAAATAATTATTTTCGGAGAAAATAATGTGTTGAGTAAAATACATATTTTTCATGTGCATGCATGTTAGTTGCATTTAATGCATTTTATATTATGTTGTTATTTGGGGTCATACTTATATGCGATATCATTTTGTGGTAACGCAAATTTTGATGCAGATGAGGAGGAGGATGGCGAGCCTGAGGAGACGGCTCTGCCCGAGGAGTAATCTGGGATCACTCGTTTGTTTATATGAAAACTATTGTAATATATTTTTATGGATGACTGTATAACTGCGATTCAAATTTTTACTGATGTTTGATTGTAAATAAATTCTGGTACTTAGTTGACTATCCACTGCGTTATTTTATTTGTAAACTGTTGCATGTACACACACTGGCACTTCCTTGGGATGCGTGACCGTGTTGTCACCATCCTGGCGTCTCGATCCCTGTGTATTTGTATAAGGGGGATTGAGGGCGCCACAGAGAGGGGAACAAAGCTACAGATTGGCTTGCAAAGTCTAGTGCGATGGGGCAACATATGGAGTGGTATATACTTGGGGACATGCCGAGGATGCTGAGAGGAATCAAAAGATTAGACAAGACGGGTTTTATTTTATTTCTTGTTTTGTTTGGTTTTGTTCTTTTTTTGCTAGTGCTAACTTTGCTTTTGCAGGTGGTGTGTTTCCTTTGATAGGCTTGTATCGTTTCTTTAGTTCTTTTTATGCCTGGGTTTGGGCAGTTATGATTATTTATAGCCCCTAGGTGTCTGATTGTAACCACGATTTTCCTCCGCCATAAGTGAGGATTATTAATAAACTTGGGGTACTGTCCTATTTTTACAAAAAAAAAGATCAATTTGCACTTTTACTTTGAATCTTTTCTCTTCTAACAATAACTCAATTGTCTTCTTCCAACAACCCTTTTGATCAATATATGAGGTATTATAGACTTCAATCACTAGTTTCCTTAGCATCTACCATTCGTGCTTGGGGGGGCAGTAGGAAAGATATTTGGCTAATAAGTCAGATGATAAGGCTATTTATGAACTGGTGACTCTTGGTATTCGGCATTCATCATCCATTTTCACATTTTCTTAGCGATTGCAATATAGAACAAATGAAGTTGAAAATACCATTTGAACTTCATTTGAACACCATTTGAACCATGCCTTAACCAAAACCCTAACTATACCCCAAATGAACACCATTCAGTTGGCCTCATTTTAGTCCAACAGAAAATACCATTTTGCCCAAGTTTTCTCCACCTTATAATTTCATACCATAATTCTCGTGCGACCTCATGACAAACTCCAACTAGTACCTTAATGACAAGTCAAACAAGCCACACCACACCCCTCACCCACTTGGCATGTAACAATAGAAAACTAGCCCCACTCCCATAAGCTTTTCTCCCTCCTTTCACAAGTCAAAATTACATCAAATGGTCATTTACTCACCCACCCAACGTCAGCCCTTATACACCCCCACACCCTCTTCACTTTCCTCCCACACTTGTACACAATTTCCCATCCTTCCAAGAGAGGAACTGAGAGCTAGAGTAGAGGAAAAACTAGGCAATTTTTGCTTGCTTCATTCCAACCCCTTTGTGAGTATTTCTTGGGTTCTAATCTTTTTAATTTTATCTAGCATTGAGTCTAGTTTACTTGGGTATGTGTTGGTGAATTTTTCTTATAGATTTGATTGATGAAAATGGGTGTTGATTGTGAAAAACGTTCGGTGTTGACAGGTTTTGGTGTTTGTGATGAACTTTGGATGTTTTGTGAGATTTTGATGAAATTTTTGTAGATCTTGATTTGATGAAGTGTTAACATGATTTTATGCAAGTTATGATTTGATTCAAAGCATGTTAGTATTTTTACAAAATGATTTTTGCATGATTTTTGAAGAGGTAGAAACTAATTGGTTCAAAAGGAGCTTTGTTTGGTTTAGTAGTGATTTTAGCTATAGGATCTTGATTCTATAGCCTTGATCTTTATAATTTTGTTCTAGAGGTTTTCATATATAGATTTAGAATGAGTTTTGAGGCGTTATGGTTTAGATCTTTGTTGGAATGATGGTGAACATGAAAGAGTTTGTTTTAAACTCAATCTAGACGCTCTCGGGTTTGATAATTTGTTTGGATGAAATGTTTGCTATGACATGCTAGATTTCTTGCATGAAAATCAAGAATCTAGTCACGTTGTTTTTAGTCCAAAAGCATGCATGCTCAATTATCATGCAAACCGAGTGTTCTATGTTGTGTTTTGTGATTTTTGATCGATTAGTCAAGCATGCTAGTACTTAGGTTTGAATGATGAACATATTAGGAAAGTTATTTATGGACTTTTGAAGTCCTTGTAGTTGATATGAATGTGTTAGAACAAGAACATCAAGAGTTGGTTCATTTTGACATAATCTTGATGTTTTGGCTTTTTCCTTGATGTAATGAGTTCTAAGTTTTTACGGAATGTGTGATTTAGTGTTTTAACATGAGTTTAGAACTAAGGATATGATTTTGAGAGTTATCATTTTCGGTCTAAGCATGTTAAGAGTGTTAAATGGCTAAGTAGCAACAAAAGCTTGAATTTAAGCCTATACATGAATTGACCAAGAGAGTTTCTTATAGTTGGGGTTAGTTTGAAAAAAATTCTGATTTCATTTTTGGATTTAGGATGAAAATTACATGAGAAATATAAATTTTGGTAAGTTTTGAAGTTTGTTCGCAAAATCCTTATTTTTAAAGGCAAATTTGTAGTTTGCCATAAGTTGATGGGTAATTTTGTAAATCTGGCCCGAAGTTAGTAAGTTTTATAATTAGGAAGATTATGCGAGATATTCTAAACCTAGAATATTTCTCATTTCGGCTTACACTATCACGCTTCGCTCTCACACTACATTTCTATAAGTTAGCTTCTAACTTATTCTCAATATTTTACGTATGTGTGGTGGTAAAAACTTTATATTCATGTTTATTATACTCACTATAATTATTTATAATATGCTATGCCATGTCACAATTATTGTATATGATTATATGTCACATGCCATGAATGTCATGTTATCTGTTACATGTTATTATGCTACATGCCATGAATGCCAGTATGTTATAAGTATTGAGTATGCCATGAAATGTATCTAAGTCATACAAGAGTCCTTTTATTTTATCGCGATCCTAGGTGCTAGGATGGAGAATTATTCTAGTGAAGCGTCTCCGTCCACTATGGAAAGATTATATTGGATGTGGAATCTCCTAAGTTGACAAAGTACAATCAAATGGTTTCGAATGAGACCGAAGTAACTGATTTCTAGATTAAAGTTAGACAACCAACGACAATTGTGCCAAACTACACACATTTACAAGTTCAATTGTCATGATGTACTCATAGCTAGCGCAGATGCCTGTGATGTGATGCATTATCAGTAGGAGCACACGACCAGTGGGGAGTCATGGAGTATATGCAATTCATGTAAACAAACATTTATATGTTAACAAGGTGTCATGTTCAGGTAGTCATGCCATGTTCATGTCAAGTCATGTCACGTACAAGTCAAGTCATGCTATGCTTATATAGACATGTGATTTTTAAGTCATGTTCAAGTCTATCTCAAGATGCATACATGTCATATTACTATCATACGTGCCTATCATACTTTTGGTAGTTTAGGAATTGTACTTCCTGAGATATGTAAATCTCACTAGGTAGTCTCAACTACCATTCCCTCGGAATGGTAGACGATGTATTAAGGGATTAGGAATCAGGACTCAACCAGCTAGACGAGGTTGAGTAGACATTAGAGGACGTTTGAGGATCATATGGAGTTGGTGCTCTAACTTTTGGATTCCATTTTAGTGCAGTAGTTTTATTTCAGGTTTGTACTTATGAAGTGCTGTCTCCATTACTTATTTTGATACAGACTTTTGGATAACTTTCGAGATGTGAATATTATGACATTATGATTATGTTTTGGAATATAACATTTTATAGTTAATCTTACTTATATGTTACAACGTCTAGGCAGCTTTATAGATCAAGATGGTGGAAAAAACCCTGGCCTGCACACGTATATGCCGGCATATATATAATAATAATGGAACATGTTATAAGAATTTCGTTTCATTACCATTATAAGGTATTAACGTGCAGATCATACAAGCTAGCTTGATAATTAGATGATGATGATTAAGGTAACAAAATCACTTTTAAATTCAGAGGGACTTTTGATAGTCAAAGACGTTTTCTTTACCAAATTACATAAAACATATATATAACTATAAGCTAGCATGATAATATATAACTCTTCAAAATGTTCACAAATGTCAAAATATATCTCCCAAATTCCAAACAATGGCTTGTTAAAAATCCACGTCTCCCCGTACCTACGGCTAGCGATTGAATTTAAACGGAATTAAGGAATTGCTCGTGCTTTCCCATGTAATCCAACATTTAAAGCTACATGAGTTAGTATCGCAACACGCGAGTGTCATTTGTATATCTTTTATACTTTTACTATGTGCTTATCTCAGATGTAATACTAATTTGTTTGTTAACTAAATTGTAACTAATTGTATGTTAGTTGGTTTAGTGATATATATATCTTGTAGAGTTCTTTCATTTCAATACAAGAAGTTTCTAGCCTTCTTTATCTCTGTTATGGTATCAGATTTTTTCAAGTCCGCACTTAATCGAGATTTTCCAAGCCCGCACCTACTCTTCCATGGTGCCAGTTACACCTACTCAATCCAGTCTTCCAGATGATGCTACTAGTCCTTTTTTTGCATCCAAATGACAATCCTGAAGTCAATTCTTATCACACATCCGCTACATGGAGACAACTACCACACCTGGGCAAGATCTATGACCATGGCAGTGTCTGCTAAGAACAAGCTAGGGTTCGTCGACGGTACAATCCTCAAACTAGTAAATCCTACTGATCCTCTACTTTCTTCTTGAATGTGTTGCAACAATATGGTAATTTCTTGGATTCTCAACTCTGTTTCGAGTGAAATCTTTGCTAGTGTAATAAACATATCCTCTGCTTTTGAGATTTGGATATACTCATAGAACGTTTCTCTCAGAAAAATGGTCCACACATTTTTCAATTACAGAAGCTCATTTCTACTCTTTCTCAAGGTCAGCTCTCTGTGAGTGCCTATTTTACTAACCTAGAAACTCATTGGGATGAGTTGATCAATTACAAGCCAATTCTGGCTTGTTCTTGTGGAGCAGTCCATACTTTGAACAATAGCATATTCTCCAATTTCTAGCAGGCCTAAATGAATTTATTTATTTACTTTTTTTTTTTTTTATCTACAAGGGCTTAGATCCTATTTATGGAGCCCTTACATGCTCTTAACAAAGTTTTTTCACGTGTATTGCAAGAAGAGCAACAAAGAGAAATTTTAGTTGACTCTTCATCTTCTATAGAAGCACATGCTTTTGATGCTAAGTATGACAATCCAAGTTCTACAAAGCCCTTGTTCAAGAAATAACGGTCGATTTGTAAGCATTGTGGACTGACTAACCATGTAATCAAGAAGTGCTATAAGCTTCATGGTTTTCCTCCAGGATAAAAGTCCAAACTAATGTAGCAGTCCATGACAAATCAACTTGTTCGTAGTGACAACTCTTCCCCGATTGCGTCTCCATTTTCCTTAACTGAGACTCTATATCAATAGCTCTTGATATGCTTCATTTACACACATCTTCTGAATCCACCCATTCTGTTAATGTCATAGGCTCCACTTTCTGATATATCTTCTCATAATTCATTCAACCATACTTATTCTATTTTTTCTTCAGCTCAAATTGAATTCTCTATTTCTAACTGTTCTTCCTGGATCCTTGACACGGGAGCATCAGATCACACAGTTCCTTGCACTACCTTTTTTTCTTCTATCACGTCTATTGTTAATACAGTTGTCAAACTCCTTAATGGTCATTTTATCTATGTTACACATGTTGGTACAGTTAGAGTTTCTGAACATTTGATTCTTCAAGATGTTTTATATGTTCCTTGGTTTACCTTCAAGCTAATTTCCATTAGCAAGATAACTAAATTTCCATTATTTGCAAATTGTCTTCTTTATAGTGAATCTTATGTGTGCTTTATTCAGGCCCTAATCCACTAGAAGGTGATTGGAGCGGGTAGACAAAGAGGAGGCCTCTACATATTGCAAGAATCAGGCTCTTCTTTTTCTTATTTACCAAAAAAATTTCGTGTTTCTTCTATTACATCCTTTAGTTCTAATAGAACTTTGCAACCATCTGTTTGTTCTGCATATTCCAAATGTTCTCTGTTTGAATTTTGGCACAATAGATCAGGACATCCTTATGTTTCAAGGATGAATTTTCTAAATAAATTCATTCCTAGTTTGATTGTATTTGATATCCCATGTACAGTTTGTCCACTAGCCAAACAAGGAAAGCCCCCATTTCCAAATAATACTCTCTTTTTTTTCTTTCTTTTTTTTTTTTTTTTTTTTTTCTGAATTTCCTTTTGACCTTATACATTGTGATGTTTGGGGACCATCCTCCATCCCCACTATTGAAGGTTACAAATTTTTCTTAATTATTGTTGATGATTATATACGTGTAAGATAGACAAAAGTTGTATCCCTCGCATAAAATTTCTTTTGAATCACTAAGACACAATTTCATACTAAAATCAAGAAAATTCATACTGATTATGATACTGAAGTTTCTTTGACCCAATTTCAAAATTCTAAAGGGGTCATTCATCAACATAGTTATGTTGAAACTCCACAACAAAATTCTGTTGTGGAAAGAAGATATCAACACATTATGAATATAGCTCAAGCCCAACTATTTCAATCTCATATGCCTCTCAAATTTTGGGGTGATGCTGTCCTAACAGCCACTCACATCATTAATAGGCTACCAGCTCCTGTCTTGAAACACAAGTCTCCTTTCGTGACGTTATTTCAGCCTTCTCCTTCTTATGTCCATTTGAGAATCTTTGGTTGTTTGTGTTTTGCTTTTAAATTACACAGGTCTCAAACCAAATTTGACCCTATAGCTTGCAAATGTATATTCCTTGGATACGTTTTTGGTATCAAGGGTTACAAGTTCTTAGATATTGCCACTAATTAGTGTTTTATCTCACGACATGTTGTTTTCCATGAAAACCAACGTGATCTCCCCCAGCTGATCATCAACTTCATTTGTACTTACACTCAAGTCATATATAACTTTTGAATTAGAGATTATTTATTGTTACTATTTAATTATGTATTTTGGACAACATTAAATGTTATGAGTCGATCCATACTCTTTAATCCATTATGAGATCGATTTTCAATGAAATATGAACAAAAAAGTGAACTCTTATTAATCTACGGTTTGGCTAATTATTTCCTAGAAAAATGTCACTAATTTAAGTCTCCAACTTGGTCCCATGCATATATACATAAGTAAGATCCTAATTAACATCGTCCCTAGCTACTTTCAACGATTCTGGCCGGCCTGTGCATTAATTTTATACACAAATCGATACGTATTCTTACTCAAATTAATATATATAACATAAAACTTCCAATAAATGGTTTTAAAAACTTGATCATTTTAATTAACCGTTTGGTGTGCATTTTTTTTAAAATTTAAATTCCCATTTCCAATATGTATATACGCAACGGCAGCAACATTATTATCTCATATATAATAGGGAGTGCTAATTAATTTAATCAGCAAAATATAATATATTGGGACTTCTTGATGGCTCGTAATTATTACAATCACTACAATAAATTTGAGTTTTTGGTACGAAATTATTTAGAGACGAATAAAATTTCGTCCCTAAAAGTCATTTTTTGGAAAGAAATTTAAATTTCGTCCCAAAAAATTGATGACTTTACAAAATCGTTCGAATGGTCAAATAACCGTTCTAAAAGTATTTTTTGTGACAAATTAAATCGTCTCAAAAAATTTTTTCCATTCGAACGGGAAAAAAATAAATTCGAACAAAAAAATCTTATCGGGGAAGTAATTTATTATGGCAGGAAAAGTTCACAACCATTCGAATTATAATTTGTTGTGTTCGAACGGAAAATATTTGGTGGCAAAACCTGACGGGAAGGTTTCTAAATTGTTCGAATGGAATATATTTAGTTAAAACACATTCAAGCACTAGATTTATACATTCAAAGGTATAATATTAATCTCGGTACGAAACTCAAAATATAAAAAATATATATATCATATATACAAATTCATTAATTAATTTTATGTAATTAATTTAAAAATATTTTAATGATTTCTTTTATATTAAATAAGATTTTTAGTTAAATAAATATTATCAATCATACACCACATAATATAAATTAATAATTACTCCAGAAAAGATAAAATATTTAATTTACAAATAAAGCAAATTATCAAAACACTATATATACTGTCCATAACTATAACAAAAAAAATATAAATAAAAAATAAAAACTATTGTGATGCGAGGTCTCTATACACATCCTCGACTACAGCCAATTGTCTCTCTATCAATGCCAATCAAGTACTGTGCGTGACCTGAGTTACATTATTGGCATTAATTTCTGTACGTAACTTATTAACCTTTGTACGTAACCCAGATACGGTAGTCATAATCTCTATACGCAACTCAGACTTGGCAGTATGCACTACATCTATCACTGCTGATATGTGTATGCCGATCTCAGCATACAATTGTAGAAACTACAAACATTAATTTAACGATTTATTCCTTTTAACCATCAATTTATATATTGATTCTCTATTGTAAATTTCAGCTGGTTTCATACCAACAAAACAACCAATTAATAAGCATCCCAACCCGGCCAGTACTACTATAGGAAGCTCCTAATTAAACTTTGCAAAGATACCTCTTTGCAATGTCCCCACCTCCACCATTAGGGAAAAACCCACCAGGTTTATGCTCACTGCCACTTCCATACACTACCCTTAATATCTCCGGTGGCGTCCGAGCATATGAAAGAGAATTAGGATCAGCAGACAGGATGTTACTATTCGTACGATTCTCTGCTCCAAGAAATAGAGGAACCAGGATGCCTTCGTCTTTGATACCACATGCGGCCAGCTTGTTCCTAAGCCCTGAGATACGGTTTGTGAATTCGGCCACCGTAAGGTTGTATGGCCGCACAGTTTGGTTGGCTCTCTCGTACAGTAGTGTTCTTATGACCGCATCCTGTCCTGCCTCCACGCCCAGAAGCGAAGCAACCAACTGCGTACCAAAAAGACATATATACTTAGAATTTAATGGATTCATGCATGTTGCAGAGATCTCGGATAGTGATAGATAAGACTTTTACACTTCGAGAAGTTGCTCTGCCAAGATTTGGAATGGTGCCAACATAACCCACTAAGCCTACATAGGGGATCACATACGATGCTAAGAGATAGCGGTTTGTGTCAACGTAAGGGTCAAATGGAGGGATCAATTTGAAACCGACTGCATCGTCAAATACTTTTGCAAAATTCTGAACGCTGAGGTCGAGCTGCGGCCTCGGAATCCCTCCTATTCTAGTAATTATAGCCCTGAAAAACCATCATCGATCTGTTAAATTAAGAGACATTTTAATAAACTAACAACATCATTAATTTCATGAATGCATGAAAAAACTGACAATTACATGATGAAAGAAATGGATACCCCTTCATGCACTGCTAATAAAGGGTTTAAGTTTCCAGCAAATCAGAAAAAAAGAAATTAAGGCATCAAACTACAAAAATCTGATAATACTTTTAAAACTTAACAAGTATCATATGGTATCAATACTTTCTTATTGATAAGTAGTACCTGAGATGACCAACTTCTTGATAACCGAACTCCTTGATTATTCTAGCGACTAAAGGGTCGAGTTTGGCCTTCCTAGCACCGATCGGAGGAGGACCACCCTGAGCCAGAGATGGAGCGATGCTGTCAACTCCACTACCAATTGCACCATTCAAGAAAAACTCTGCTTCGAGGAACTCAAGATTGAGAGCAAACTGAATCCGGTCAGTATCACCGGCGACGATTGGTCGACAATCGGGAATACCAGCAGTACTGGCCGTGACCACCAGGCTGGGTTTCAGTACTGAAACCAGAAAGATGAGAGCAGTGAAGAAAGCAGTAGTACGTCTGGCCATTGTTTGTCGATATCTTAATAAAGCTGCTATAATAATAATGAGTTGGGTACGCACATGCATGATAGACAAGATACGGGCTTATATAGACGTCAATATGCGTTCGACATGCGAGTCTGACGCTTACGTGTCATGTGGAATTTGTCCAAAGTGCTCTAGTAAGCTCCATGAATTTACCTTTTCAAAAAAAAAAAAAAAAAATGAATTTTCCTTTTCAAAATTCTAATCGAAATTATATTATTTTTTTCTTTTAAATATGTTTTAAACTATCTTTAAATATTTAAAAATATACCAATTCACTAAAAATCAATTTCTTAATCAGTAAAGTAATAAAATAAAATAAAATATATCAATGCTCAAAATGAAGAGATCAAACTATGGGACTAAATAGTATTTTCCATTTTCTTATTTTTAGTAAGAGAAATGATTTTTATAGTTTTCAAGTGTATAACTCTTGCACTCTCTGAGAAAAATAAGTAAATTTAGAAATTATATAAAAAATTATTTTTTAATGATAAATTTCATATTTTTTTAAATAAAATATGTGAGATTTATATATCTTAAGAGTATATCTAAAAGCATTACTCTTCCAGAAATTAAACAAAAACGAGAAGAAAAAGATGGAGCGACCAATATACATGGACGACATGAATGCCTGGTAACGGATAATATTATCTACCAGGATAATATTATCAGTTTGTTATAAGAGTGGTTGTACTAACTATAAGAGTGGTTGTTAAACAAACCAAACGGTTTCAATTCGTACGTCGAGATTAAGGTACTAGCTAGCCAGCTAGAGTAGAAATAATTAAACGGCCGGGTGAGACTTTAAAATCTGAATCCAACGATTCAACATATTTTAGTTGACAGATGACAAATGACAACTACTGTTTAACCTATTTAATAATTTTTATTAAGTTAAGTTGAAGATGACACATTTAGAATACGGTTAAATGTTGAAATGAGTTAAGTTGAGTTGAGTTAAGTAGATAAAATATTATTAAAATATTATTTATTATTATTATTATTATTTTAAGATTTAAAAAAGTTAAATTATTTATTATATTTTGTTTTGGAATTTGAAAAAGTTGTAATGATGAGTTGAGATGAATTGTGTTTCCAAATGAAGCCTTAATCTATTTCAACCCTCTTCAATATTTTGTTTAACTCGTTTGATATAAATAGATTGAGCCGACTTTTATATTTATTTTTTTGACTCAATCAATATAATTTCATATATAATACGATGATAACTATATAAATAATTCACAATTACAATTAAATTCATGAGATAAAATATTTTATTATCAATATCTAAATCAATAATATAAGATAACTAATATTTTCATAAGATAAAATTACATATTAACAAAAAAATTAATAGTTTGAGATATAATCATGTAGGCAAATACATTAATTTCAGATCATGTTCCCAATAACAAAAAAAGACATATAAGATTAAACGTCTATAAAATTTAAAATATAATTTATTCGTATTATATGGGTTGATTGTGGATTATTTCGCGGATTGACCAGCAATTGACTTGTTTATTAATCGTGTCTTATTGGGTCAATCCGTTTTGACCTAAAGACGTTTATATATATCAGATCCAAACTTATTTATTTCGTATTGTGTTCATATCAAATTTATAGATCATATATTATATTGACATTACTAATAAGATAATTTAATTTAAAACTTATATATATATATATTTATATATATATATATATATCTAACAAATCAAATAGTGCCAAGGAGGTGATATATGTAGAAGGTGTCCACACCGAAAACTACTCAAATAAATCAATACGTTAGATTTTTACTTTATCATTTTTACGTCAGGGGCTTGTGTCATGGTTAGATAATAGATAAGCCTGTCGTAGTGAAAATCCTTTTTTTAAAAAAGGGTCCAAATACCGTAATTTATTGTTCTGATAATGGCAATTAATATACTAGAATTACTATAATCATAAAGAAATAGTAGATCCTACAACAGTAAATTTATAAATTGACGTGGTTTGATGTACACATCAAAAAATAAGACTTTTTGCAACAAGCTAGTTTATGTCTATTGGAAATAAAATCGCTGCAAAAAGCCTTAAATTGTGGCGATTTTTACATTGCCGCAATCTTTTTACATAAAATTTTGAAACTAGTCTTTTGCGGCGATTTTTTACTTTTATGCGATGGACATATTCGCCACAAATACTAAATTGGTCTTTTGCATCGATTTTTCATTTTTTGCGACGAAAAAAAATCCCTGGCATATTAAAAAACTTGTAACGACGGTTCATTAATCTCTGCAATTGCAAAAATGGTCTTTCGCAATGATTTTTTAACTTTCAAAATCGCCAAAAAAATGAAAGATTGGCATTCTAGTTTTTACAACGACATTAAATCATCGTAAAGGTATACTACAAGAAGCAACGGTTATTGCTGCGATTTTTCATTTGTCAAAAATAAAATTTACTGTAATAATTTTTATTGTAAAATATTTTTATTGTAAAATAGATCTAACGTATCATATAACACCATAATATAATTGATGTAAAATGCTTGTCTAAATATGCAGCATACTACAGTTAACTAATAAATATATTTTCAATATATAGAATTCTCGAATCCCTCCAAGTCTTCTCTCATTAAATATGATAAGAGGCTATGTGCATGTTTGGGATTGCAGTGGGTAATATAGCTTTTAGTTTTAGGGCTTTTAGTTGTGGAGTTTAAGTAATAAGCTTTACTATTAAAAGTTTTTTATTATTTGGTAACTATATATATATATCTAAAGTAATTTCAAACACGTTACATTTGTTCGGAAACAATATAAAAAGGAGTAATGATCTTTGTAGTTCTAGAGTATGTAAGCTCCACGCCCTCTTTCGAAAAAATTAGTAAATCTAGGACCTGCATGAAAAAATTATTTTTTTAATAATGGACCACACTTTTTTTCAAAGAGAGTGTGCAGAGAGTTGCATACCTTAGGACTGTATCTAGTATTACTCATATAAAAAAGAATTCTTTGAAATAAAAATGACATAAAACGTCATTTGAGGTAGTACTATCGTGCATGTTATATATAAGATCAAAGGACAAAGATATAATTATCTAAAAGTTGTATAGATATTTTTGTTGTCTTCAAAATTGGAACTACGTCTTGCATTATTCGAAAAAGCCCATGATGTTTTTCCTTAAACAAACTTTTTAGCTTTTTTTAGATTAAAAAGTATTTTTATATAACAACCAAACAACCTAATTTTATTATTAAAAAGATTTTGAGATTATTTAAACATTTTTTACTACCCCCGAATGCAACTCCAAACAGGCGATGCATCCATGATTAAGCTCATGGCTCGCCTTGGCTTTTTTCAACTATAGATATAATTGACACTATAATAGAATTTGGCTTTTGTGATGGACGAAACCGTCACAAAAAATAAGCAAACTGTCACAAAAACTTTTTTGTGACTCTTTGAGACCGTCACCACAACCGTCACCTAAAATGCATCACATAATATTTTTTTGCAGCTAGATTTGGGTAGTGAGAATACCTGAGAAGTGTTAAGAATGTTTGTAAATAGTAGTGAAAAAGTAATGAAAAAGTAATAATAGAATATTGAATAGTAGTAAAAAATAGGTGAAAAGTAATGAATAGTAGTAAAACTAGGTAAAAAGTAATAATAAAGTAAAGAATAGTAGTGAGAGTGTATGAGAGTACTTGGAGGTACTCTCATTAGCCAAACAAGCCCGATCAACCGTCACAAAATCTTTTTTTGTGACGGTTGGAAGTCTTTCGTGAGAGGTAACGTTCAAACGTAATGATTTTTTTGTGACAGTTAAAATTCATCACAAAAAGTAATGTTCAGATGTATAAACTCACGTTCGAATGTTAACCTGACTGATTAACATTCTCACGTAAAAAAATCAACGTTCATAGTTTTTGCTACGCACGAATGATATTTACGTTCAAATGTAACAACGTTCGAACGTTAACTTGGAGACATTTGAATGTAGCATTCAGATGTTAAAGGAGAAGAGTTCGAACATAAAAATTTTTACGTTCGAATGCTTGTTTGTCGTTCACACGTATATATTCTAATTATTTGAACGTTTAGATTGTGCGTTTAAACGTGAGATCGTAGTGTCTTACGTTCGAACGTGAAGCCATGTTCGAACGTTTGTTCTTTACGTGCGAACGTTATGATCAGAAATAGTAATTTCATAAAATTAAAAAGTATACCAATTGTTTCATATTACACTATAAATATAACAACTAATAATGTCTTATAGTGTTGCAAAAATAGACAATAAAATTTTTTATTAATGATAATGATAATGATATATTGTTCATTTCTTCTTCTTTCCTCGCCCATTGCGATCCTCCAGAAGTGACATAACACGTTTCATCTGGATTATCATCTCCCTCTGTATTTGCTCTTAGACTTCAATGCATATTCTCTCACCGCAGTCCCTTTGTTGCTCCTGCAAACGCGTCTCTAAATTGGATTGTCGCGATAAGAAAGACTCCAACTCATGTTGTCTCGATCTGCTCTATTTCTTGGCGTGCTGCATCTAAATCTTTAGTAAGATTGTTAACTTCCAAAGTCAAGGTCTTGGAGGATGAACCACCACGCTTGAAAGAACGTCTCAAACCTCTTACCAAACCAAATTTGGTCTTGAGCACTTGCATAAATATGTCTATGTCACTATGAGAGGATTTTTTAGAGGCTGATTGGATCTCAATCATTTTTTCCTACAATTACAACCAAAACACACAATAAGTAACATATTAAAAGAAATGAGGAATCAAATATAATATGAATTCACATGTTGCATAATTTATTTACAGAAAATAACCTCACTTACATAATTATCTTTAGCAACAGGATCAACCCACTCACTGTGCTCATCAGTGTGAGTAGCAGCATAGATATGAATAAGGGAGAAATTTATAGAATGATCACGTTTCTAACAAATCCACATTAGTAATTTAAAAAAATAATGCTAGCACTTAAATAACAGAATATGATAAAAATGAGTGAGAACTAATTTATTCCCTATAAGTGAGAATTAAATCTAGAATACCTGATAATCTGGACTTGCAAAAAGATCACAACACTTTCTTCAATCGTCTATCTTCATATTTTGAAAAGGGGACTAAACAACCTCTTCCAACGTCTCTAATTTCTTGAAGTAATCATGGCATCGACCCTCGTGACGCCGAAATAATGTAGCCATCAACTCGTTCATAGTTCGTGCATCCTCGCTACAACCAAAATTGAGGTTAAATTCGTCCTAAAAAGTGAATGGCATTAAAAATATGAAATCAAAACATCTCTAAAAAATTTACGTTTGTATATAAACTCACCAGTACACGACTTTGAATGTGATCCTTCACCTCATTCGGAATATCACTCCATGATTGCACATAAAATGGGAAATAAGCTCGGACTAGGCAACTCCTCTAGTGAAGTTATCAGGAATGTTGACCTTGATTTTTTTGTGCCTTCTATTTCTTTCCAGAGCAAGGCCATGTGTTAAGTCATGCCCGCGACGTGACAAGGTATCCGTGAATATTTTTAAAATTATTAAATACACTCCCCAAAGTATTGAAATATAATTAATTATCAAAAAAATTTACTTACTGGTAGGGTTCATCTGGGTGTCTGTCTCCTATGTATTAACTTCTTAAGGAGCGGAGTCCTAAGTTGGGGAGTCGTGAACGGGTTCGGGACTTTGGGGAGGAGACACATTTCTTCGTTATCGTTTTGGTAGCATCCATGAAAATGATTGATATTTTTTAAAAAATTAGTATAGAATAATTTATAAAAAATGTATTGTACTGTCACCTGTGTAAATAAAATATTTAATACTTTTATTCTTCATCTCCAAATATATTTTCTATGCTTGTTTCAGAATCGACTTCAATAACATCTTCTTCCTCGTCATATTCTTCTTCATCTTCTTCATCGACTTCCTCTTCGGACTCTTATTTTTCTTCAGACACTTATTCTTCTTCTTCTTCTTCTTCTTTTTCACTTACTTCATGAACTGAATGATTATTTAATACGGATGGGTCGAGATATACGGGTGTGACATCATCTCTACAAACAAATTAATATCCTCTCCATCTTCCTGGTAGGCCTCTATATTTGTATTGTTCAGATTTGTATTATTCAAAGGTGATTCACATATTTATATATTTTTTAAACAATAGTAGTTTATATAACAATAGTGATTTATATATTTATATATTATTAACTTATATAATATGTTAGTACATAATTCTAATTGTTAATTTCACTTTATTAATATATTAACAATACTAGAATAGTATTTATAGTCCAAATACCATACTAGTGCACTATGTACTACTATAACATATATATACTAGTGCATAGTGTTATTAGTATAGCATATATTATTAGCTTATAATATATTAGTAAAGTGTAATTAGTTGTTAATACTCTTTATTAATATATTAACAACGCTAAACTAGTATATATAGTATATATACTATAACAGTGCACGATTGTAACACCCCGTATTTCAGTGTATTTTTACTGAAGGATTATTTTTGATTGTTCAAAAATTTATCCTCTTATTTTAAAATTGGTTGAATTTTTAGTAAGTTTATTTCTATGATTTTAATTTGGTGAAAATTAATTTTATGTGCTTTCTAAATATTTATTTATTGTTATGCATTTAAATTGCTTTTAATATTTAAATTAATTACTGTGGGATTTAATTATTTTAATTTGACTTTACCATTACGTTTAAATTATTTTATTTAACTTGTGGTTTTAAAATCGTCTTCGTTGGATCTTTTTTGTGACTCAAGTTATGAGGATTGGACCTCATTTCTTTTCCTCCATTTTTTTTCTTTCCTTCCTTTTTCTTTTCTTTCTTTTCTTTTCTTCCTTATTTTCCTCTCCTTCCCGCGCGAGCTCTCTCTCTCCTCTCCTCCGCCCGTTTCCTTCGTCTCCTCCCAGCGCCGCCGTCGCGCCGCCGTGCGCGACACCGCCCAGCCGACCAGCTTCCCCTCCCTCCGGCGACCTCACCTCCCAAACCTCAGCCCCTACCTCGCCGCCGGTAGCCCACACGCCCCCCACGAAGCCGCGGGCCACCTTCACGCCAGCGCCGCCGTGAGCCGGCGGTGGCCCTCACCGCCCAGCCCATTAGCTTCCCCAGCCGCCGGCGACCTCACCCCACCAATCTCACCTCCATCCGTGCCGCCGTTAACCACCAGTAGCTCTTCGAAGCCGCGGCACTCCTTCCGCCGTAGCGCCGCCGTCGCACCACCATTGGCCACCATCTTCCTACCACTTCATCCCCGACCTCTTGGCAACCCATTGGACCCAACCCCACCTCCGATCCGTCACCGGTGAAGCTCCACCAACTACATTTCCGATTTGGGCATTTTGGTCTTCTACCGCCCATTCCGCCGCCACCCACGGCAAACCACCGCCACCATTGGCTTCACCGACCTCCCTAGGCCCTACCCTATCAATCTTGGGTCTTCGTTTGTCCTCGTTGAAAAGTTGGTAAATGTGACCCACGGCCACAGTGTATTTTACACTGTGGTGTTGCTCAGAAATCACCACTTGCAACTTCGAGATCCTCCGGAAATTATTATATTGCACTGTAAGTATTTTCCTTAAAGAACTTTCGTGATTTAAATATATTTTTGCACTAACGCATATTATCTGTGAATTGGGTTGTTTTGCCGGACTGAGTCCGAGGAGTTTCGGGGGTTGGATGGATTGTGGACGGAGTTGTGTTTGTTTGCATTGTGAATTGTGGTTGTTGGTTATGACTTGTTCACGTACATCGCATATTGCATGCATGATCATGTTTGTAAAGAAAACTGGGTTTTCGTGTATTGCATACATGTTTATGTATTTATTGGATTTGGATTTTCATGCGAGTAAGAGGAAAGAGACTGTAGGGATGGTGGTAAGCAGGGATGGTGGTTGTGTCCCGCCTGTGATTCCCGCCTACAGTGCTCTGTTAAGTATTTATTGTGTGTAAAGGAACTGTAGGGATGGTGGTAAGCAGGGATGGTGGTAGAGTCCCGCCTGTGATTCCCGCCTACGGTGCACGCGTTAGGGATGGTGGTAAGCAGGGATGGTGGTTGTGTCCCGCCTGTGATTCCCGCCTACGGTGCACGCGGTAGGGATGGTGGTAAGCAGGGACGGTGGTAGAGTCCCGCCTGCGATTCCCGCCTACAGTGTCCGATAATTGGATTGTTTGTGTGAATCATTTTATGGGAAAATGTGTTACGGATATTTTGGGCCAAAATGGGATTTTTGGCGTGTGTTGGAAATAATCATTTTTCTGGGAAAAAAATGGTATTTTATGGTTAACTGTATTTTGCTATATTGTTGGTTGCATTAATGTATTTTTATCCCGAGAGTTGTTTGGTTTATACTTACCTGTGGTACCATTTTATGGTATCGCAGATTTTGATGCAGATGGTGATGACGAGCCTTAGCTTGGCTCCGTTGGAGGAGTGATCTGGGATTGCTCCTGTTTAGTGAGATGTGTTTTTATCAGTTTATGTATTTACCTTTTGTATTATATTTGGGATGACTGTATAATTTTTAAAGATAAATTGTTTTAAATATTTGTATTTAAATTCTGGTACTTAGTTGACTATCCGCTGCGTTATTATATTTGTACACTGTTGCATGTACACACACTGGCACTTCGTTGGGATGTGTGACCGTGTTGTCACCATCCTGGCGTCTCGATCCCTGTGTATTTATATAAGGGGGATTGGGGGCGCCACAACGATGTACCACTAGAACATTTATACTAATACATAGTGTTATTAGTATAACATATATCATTAGCTTATAATATGTTAGTACATAACATTAATTATTAATTACACTTTACTAGTATATTAACAACACTAGACTAGTATATATAGTATATATACTATACTAGTGCACTATGTACTAGTATAACATATATGCTAGTACATAGTGTATACATATAGTACATTATAATATATACCAGTATATAGTGTATAAGTATAGTATATTACATATAGTATAGTAATAATATTCTTAATCGATAATCACATATTCACACTATATAACAACTATATTATCAATAATAATATTATTAGATTATATTATAAATAATATATCATTGAGTATAAATTATAAAAACTTTATTCTAGAGACGTTCGAACATACTAACATAAGGTTCACAATGTCTCGGATATTAAATGACTAACGTTCGCATGTCACAGGAATTAAGTATTTTACGTTCAAACATTAAAATCGAAACATTCAGATGTCTTTCTCACTCATCCAGTGAGGTTCGCACGTTAACACTTCAACGTTCAAAAGTTACATGTATATAAGCTTTAGTCTGAACGCGAAACGACATAACGTGCGAATTCTCTCAAATATATACTCGTCGCCTCCATCACATACCGCCACCAAATCCGTTGCCGCTGCCGTTAAATTCTACCACAAACGTTACAAAAGAGGTAGGCATCCCTCTTTAACCTTTGGTTAGTTTTTATTATTATTATTATTATTATTATTATTATTATTATTATTATTATTATTATTATGTTTAATGGAGGTTTCGGGGGTTCCTGAAACCCATTGGTAGCCGTAGTTTCATCTTGATTTTCCGGCCACCGTAGAAAACTTTTTTGAAGTGTATACTTCATTTCTATAGTGGCTTTTCGTCACTTTCATTGTGTTTGATGGCAGAGTAGACTTAGTCATTTCTGTCTCATAATATTCGAACGTTAGTTTCTCACATTTGAACGTTATACCTTCCAAATGAGGAAGACGACATACACGTTTGCACGTTAATCATATAACTTGCGAATATTCTACTGTACGTGTGAACATATTAAGAGTGTGTGTGAATGCAGCATTTTACATTCGCACATATGTTTGTAACGTTCTCACGTATGATCGTTCAAATTCTTGAGCGGCACATATGTCCGAACGTTAGTATTACATTCGAACATTATTTGGATTTCGTGTGAATGTAAAACCGGATATTTGCCAAATATACGTTCAAACTAATAGTTATGTACGTTCAAACGTATTATTAAATACATTCAAGAGTTTCCTCATGTGTGAACGTATCTGTTTTGTAAGTTCGAACGTGTGTTTTAACCATCACGTTCAAATGTAACTCATCTTACATTGGAATGTTTATTCTAAAGGAAATTAATATGCGAACTTAAAAACCAAAACGTTCGCATGTATAAGCTTAACATCCGAATGTGATATTTTACATGCAAACGTGTTTCGAAATAATTTAGATTACAGTACATAATATGCATCATAGTATTAATATTGCTCAAATTTTTTTTCTTTCAGGATATGGCTCATCTTTTGACGACTAGGAAAAGGGGAAGGGAAGGAAAAAGCCAGGAAACGTATCGAATTGGGGCTCGAACAATGATTTCCTAATGAGAAGTCGTGATCAACCAGTTCCATGAACTCATATGGAAGTAAAAGAGCGTTCGAGACGTGTTCGTTACGAGAGACTGGATGAATATCTGCACATTAAGGGGTAGCATTTACCCCTCAATGGTTCAAGAGTTTTATATGGGGATGTGCTTCATGCCTCAAGATGCATTCTCTCACACCTTGACAGTACGCAGCGTTCAATTCGAGGTTTTGGCGGATGTCATCTCCGAGCTTCTGAGGATCCATCGTGTAGCTGAGATATCGACTGCAGGAGATGCTCAACTTAGGGATGGATCCTGAGTACATAAAGATGTAGCCACTTCTGCATCATTTACTGGCCCAGTTGAACGGTCAAAGGCTAAGGATACTGATGAGGAGGATGGCAGCCAAGATGAGGATTTCTACATCCTCACTGGGAGTAATCGAGAGCGGATTGATGGAAAGAACTCATTTAACTAGGTATAGCTCCTCCCTTTTTTTCTACATGTTGCATCTTATTGTTAGAACAAATGTGGATCATGTGGCACATAAAGTCATATTTAGCAGGACTCGCGTACAATTCCTTATACGAGAGGCACGTGGGGAGCCCATCGACTTGCCACTTCTAATTTTTTAGAGGATCAGTTACAAGGTGAGCGCCGTCTTTATGGACAACCTCCCATTTCATGAAGTCCTCATTACCAAGCTATTACAAGCCCGAAGAGTGCGACCCTAAGTGGAGGAGTGGATGACAGAGTAGATGAGTCCCATCGACATGATCACACACCGTCAAAGTATTGGACGAGAGAGGGGGCATACTGGACATCAACCTGGCCCTGTACCAGATCTTATTCTTCCGACCCAATCTGTGCCCGGTGTTGCTCCCCATATTGGGCATACTAGTTAGCCGCCGATAGGTACTTCTATGGAAGATGAGCGGCCTGTTTAGGTTGATGCGATGGTCTCAGATATTATTGCACACATCGACCGAAAGATCGCGTTAGTAGAATAGAGTGTTGGAGATTTTGTCACTGATCTTCTCCATCGGATAGATATCCTAAGCACAAAAGTCACCGCATTGACTAACGATTTTAATAAATATGTAAACAACTCGTACTGAGTATTTTTCACTTTTATCGTGTTGTTTACTAAATTTTATCATATTTTGAACTTTATTTTTATGATATGTAATGAACAATATCATTTAATATATCTACTGATTTTAAATTTTAATGATCAATCTTTTTTAATCTTAGCTTATCCAACTTTAATATTAAATCACTGCACTTCAATTCTCAATCTTTTTTAATTTGAAATATCTAACTTTAATATTAAATCAATTAACGTTCGAACGTTGGCGCCAAAAACTTCCACATTCGCACGTAAATAACCTTCACGTTCGAATGTCAAGGGAACATTTTAACGTGAATATGTATATGTTCGAACGTAATATAATTTCTCAGCTGCCTTCAGTGACAGTTTCAACAAACCGTCATAGAAAATACTTTTCTATGACGGTTTGGACACTATCACAATTTCCAAACCGTCACAAAAACTAATTTTTGTTGTAGTGTGAGATGATCCCCAATTTTCATTATATATATTTGAGACCCGAATTTCATTCTATAGTAAAATATCGAGACCCCTTTTCTGTTAATTTTCTGTTCAATTATTTTTCGTTTGCTTTGTTTTGTTGTTTTTAGTTATTTTTTAGTTTCTATGCATTTTGTTTTCAAGTTTCTGTTTCATGTCTTTTAGTTTTAAATTTTTTTTTACACGTAATGACAATAATATTATAGATTATACTTGTTTAATTTGCGCACTGTCACATGACTAAAGTATAGTAATACTTGTAGTTTTTCTATCTTTTGTAATCACATGACTGACTGACAATATTACTAGTCATTGAATTAGTCAAAATAATAATATTATAATATAATTTTTTTAATAATAAGATTTTTTCATATTTTACAATTAGACTAACCATATGTTAATTAATAATTTAATTTGATACTTAAATCATTGTTTTCCAACTAATTTTTTTCCTCAACCTAATTAATCCTGATTAATACTTAAACCATGTGGTGGCATTATAATTTGAAATCCATCTATGGTGAATTTTGTAATAAAATAATGGGATTAGACCATGAACAGTGGAGAAGGTGATTTTGTATTAAAATAATGGGAATAGATCATGAATAGTGTGTCTTCAAATATGGATATGAAAGTAAATACAATATTGTAGCTGAAAGTTGGAGTTTTGATTATTTACCAAATCCAATGCAGCATTTTAACCACAAACCATTCAAATTTTGAAGATTCCTCCATTTTGAAAAGACCGATACATATGCCAGTACTCTTAACAGTGATATTATAGATTACTTCAGCATTTTCCATCAATAAGTTGAAAGAAAACGATCGAGGCATGCATGATCTAAGACCTTTTCCATTGGCCGTATAAATAATTAACTTGGATCTCAAGTCTTGAAAATTAAAAACTATCTAGTACTTGAGTCTCAATATATAATGTCAAGAAGTCATCAAATGATACAAATTACAAGTAGTGTGTCCTGATCATCAATTGTTTAAAAAGTTTGAAAGGAAATCAATTTTAGGGTATCTTGTCAATACGGATATTAATTGGCAAATAAATTTGTGCGGAGATAAAACAAATATTATTTTGGATCCTCAATGCATGAATCCATAAGTACTGAAAATGTACATTTTTTTTTTTTTATACTTTTCTAAAATCACAAATTAATAAATTAAGGGGTAGAAAAATATATAGAGGAATTAATGTAATTTATTAATTTATTACTAAAACTTGCTTATATGTATTAATTAAGTATATATGAAAAGTGCATGGGGTTTTGGTTTTGGAATAAGTACTTCTGGAAAAGAGACTACCAAATTTAATTATATAAATTAGATTCTTGCTATTTTATATAACGAGAGATGAGAAGAAAATTATATAGCAAAACTACCCATGATATTGCATGGCAAGCGCGCATTAGTGTTTTCTGCATTGAACGTCGACGTTCAATCCAATATATATAGCTAAATGTCTTAATTAAGCCTCATCTGAAATATTCATTTAATTGTTTTAACGTTTGATTTGAAAGATCATGTAAAGAAATTGATAGTGAGAAAATGAGTAATTACATGGAAAACGTTTGTCTATGTAATTAAATATAATTAATTACGACGAAAACGATAATTAATTCATTTGCAACAAGAATGAATCAATCAGTATTTTTCTTTTTCTTAATTATAATGAATGAGAAAATGATCACAGCTCGCCTTTAATTAATTGATTAATAATGAGACAATTAATAAATTAAGAAACAAGCATGCATGGTTGTAACACCCCGTATTTTAGTATATTTTTACTGAAGGAATTATTTTTATGTAATCAAAATTTATTCTCTTATTTTAAAATTGGTTGGATTTTTAGTGAGTTTATTTCTATGATTTTAAATTGGTGAAAATTATTTTTATGTGCTTTCTTAATATTTATTTATTATTATGCATTTAAATTGCTTTTAATATTTAAATTAATTACCGTGGGATTTAAATTATTTCAATTTGAATTTACCATTACGTTTAAATTATTTTATTTAACTTGTGGTTTTAAAATCATCTCCGTTGGATCATTTTTGTGACCCAAGTTATGAGGATTGGACCTCATTTCTTTCCCTCCATTTTTCTTCCTCTCATTTTCTTTTTTTTTTCTTTCTTTTCTTTTTTTTTCTTCTTCCTTATTTCTCCCCTCCCCCGTGCGCGCGATCTCTCTCTTTCTCTCTCCCCGCGTCCGTTTCTTCTCCTCCAACCAGCGCCGCCGTGCATCGGCGGTGGTCGACACCGCCTAGCCCGCTAGCTTCCCCAGCCGCCGGCGACCTCACCCCACCAATATCACCTCCGTTCGTGCTGCCGTTAGCCCCCACGAAGCCCACGAAGCCGCGGCACTCTTTCCGCCGTTGCACCGCCGTCGCACCGCCATTGGCCACCATCTTCCTACCACTTCATCCCCGACCTCTTGGCAACCCATTGGACCCAACCCCAGCTCCGATCCGTCACCGGTGAAGCCCCACCAAGCCCATTTTCGATTTGTCCATTTTTGGTCTAAAACCACCCCTTGCGCCGCCACCCACGGCAAACCACCACCACCATTGGCTTCACCGACCTCCCTAGGCCCTACCCTACCAATCTTGGGTCTTCGTTTGCCTCCGTTTGAAAGTTGGTATTTGTGACCCACGGCCACAATGTATTTTGCACTGTGGTGTTGCTCAAACGTCGCATTTTTCAACTTCGTGATCCTCGAAAAATTATTATATTGCACTGTAAGTATTTCTCCAAAGAACTTTCGTAATTTAAATGTATTTTTGCACTAACCCATTTCACTGTATTTTTTGGCATGCCGGACTGAGTCTGAGGAGTTTGGGGGTCGGATGGATTTGTGATTGGAGTTGTTTGGTTGGATTTGATTGGATTAGTAATTGTTGGTTTGGATATTGTGTTGGTACATGTGCATTTCATTATTTCATGCATGATCATGTTTGTAAAAGAAAACTGGGTTTTCGTGTATTGCATTCATGTTCATGTGTTTATGAAAACTGGGTTTTCAAGTGAGAATGGATTTTTGGTGCGTGTATATCACGGCCCCAAGCCGAGATGGGGTATTAACTCGGTGGAGCTCCTCTGGTTACTCGGGAGCGGAATATACTGAGTAACGTCCCCTGGATTGTCGCCGGGCGACAATGGGATCGGACGAGATGGTCTCGTGCCGACTCCGTGGTCCTTCTGCTGGCGGGGACTAGAGGATGTCTGGCCACGTACGCGCTGGGCGCGGAACTGGGCATCGCTCGTTGCGTAGTGTGGGTGCTTGGCCATGTACGCGCTGGGCGCGGAACTGAGCACCGCTACGAAGCCAGGTCGTGCGGATGGTCCATAGGGGAGGCCATGGTGCATATGGAAATAATGCATGGTGCATTTGGAATTAATGCACTATTTTCTGGGAAAATAGTGCGAGTTGAATTTTGGGTAAATCATTTTATGGGAAAATGTTTTACGGATATTTTGGGCCAAAATGAGATTTTGGTGTGTGTTGGAAAATTATCATTTTCGGAGAAAATGATGTTTTGTGGAAAATGCATATTTCATCATGTGCATGCATGTTAGTTGCATTTAATGCATTTTATATTACGTTGTTGTTTTGGGTTATACTTACTAGGGCTGCTACCCGCATGGTGCGGGGGGGGGGGGGGGGGGGTGCCCTTCCCCGCACCCCGCCCCGCACCATGCGGGGTTGGGGATTTCCCCACCGCCCCCCGCCCCCGGGAGGCTGGGGCGGGGTCCCCCGCCCCGGTGCCGGGGGCGGGGGAAAAACCCACACCCGCCCGGCCCCCGCCATTATGTTAAAAAAAAAAAAAATTTCGTCTAAAAATATTTTTTTAGACCAAAATTATAATATATTTTAAATAATAAATTAAAATTTATAAATATAAAAAAATATAAACTCATTAGAGTTAGATTTTGGATTGATTTGGCCTCCTAGGCCAATCTTTATATAGGAGGCCAAGACAATACAATAGTCATCCTTAAGCAATGTGGGACTTAGTAGTAAGTCCCACATTGCTTAAGGATGACTATTGTATTGTCTTGGCCTCCTATATAAAGATTGGCCTAGGAGGCCAAAACAATCCAATGACTTGAATATAATTTTAAGTCTTTTATAAATTGTGTATATCTATATACAATATATTTATTTAATATATATAAATAAAAATTTTTTTTAATGTGGGGCGGGGGCGGGGCGGGGCCCCGCTGGGGTCATCCCGCCCCCCGCCCCCGCTATACCCTCTCTATGCGGGGCGGGGCGGAAGCCGGGCGGGGCAGCGAGGGCGGGGCCCCGCTGCCCACCCCTAATACTTACCTGCGATACCATTTTGTGGTAACGCAGATTTTGATGCAGATGAGGAGGAGGAGGGCGAACCTAAGGAGACGGCTCCGCCTGAGGAGTGATCTGGGATCACTCGTTTGTTTATTTCAAAACTATTGTAAAATTATTTTATGGATGACTGTATAACTGCTATTTAAATTTTTATTGATGTTTGATTGTAAATAAATTCTGGTACTTAGTTGACTATCCGCTGCGTTATTTTATTTGTACACTGTTGCATGTACACACACTGGCACTTCGTTGGGATGTGTGACCGTGTTGTCACCATCCTGGTGTCTCAATCCCTGTGTATTTATATAAGGGGGATTGGGGGCGCCACAATGGTATCATCTACGAGCAGTCGTTTTAGCTACTAAATATCCACTGAAATAATTAATTAAGCCGTTTGAAACAAGTTGAATAAAGAATTTATAAAAAGCTGGCCTCCAAAAAATTATTTACTTATTTGTGGTAAACTATTTCTTACTTCATATTAGATGAGTTTGTTTTCATCGAAAATAGTCATTCTCATGTTATAAATAATCTGTCAAAAATACTCATTTTTCTTGTAATGTATTCTCTCTAGATCTTTTTACTCTTACTCTCTCTGATCATAATGATCTCCAAATCTTCAACACATTGATGATCTTAGGCCTCATCATCACGATCGTGTCCGGATCATATTGATTTCCTGCAATTAATTAGATCGTCCAAATTACAAGAATTAATTAAACTTGGTGACTGAGTTTCTATTGAATTATAAAAAACACTTTTGTGATTCCTTTATTCGGATTTTCATATATAGTTTTCTTGGTGAGTCTGGTTGGTGTTTGGAGAACAAATTGAAAGATGGCCGGATAAGTATTCTCTATATTATCAAAATTAGTATATTTCACTTTATAATTATAAAAATGTGATAAATTGAACATGATTCGTCCGATACTAGTTTTCAATTTTTATACAATTAACTATGTTTTAAAGTGAGGATATTTTTATAAAATAATATTAATTTTATAAGTTATTTTATAAAAATACTCATAATTTAAAACATAATTGTATAAAAATTGTAAAAATTAATTGTGTCATGGGTGTCATTTTCTTGTCAATATTAATAAAAAAAAAGGGCGATGTGATCATACAATCTTGATGTTCAAAGATAACAAATTAATTAAAGTGTGCACGCATGTGATGAATTTTTTGTATAGTTTTGAAGTTATAATATTATTTCAGTTTTATTAATTTGGAAGCCACATATATAATTACTAATTTGAAAATGAAAACCATGTGTCTAATTAGAATATTTTTGGAATATGCTTTAGTTCGAGGAAGGCGGTGCTTTGCTGGAAGTGAGCTATATAATACCCATATGGACAATGCTAGGGTCGGCCAGCATGTATCGTGGGTGTGCCCGGCCTTAGTGTATTTGAGATTTTTTTTTTTTTTTAAGACATTTTTTAACATCTTTAATTATTAAAACAAAATTCACAACTTCACTAATAGTTATTTTCATAATTATTAAATAAAAATAAAAATAAAATATCCGAATGGTAACATACATTGAAGAGATCAAGTATCATTTTCCTACCCATATAGCAGGCTAGCTAATCCGAAGAAAATGCTTCCAGATAGTTATATAAACACTATTAATATAGGACGCAGCAGCTTGGAGCACACATAATGTTGTATTCTCATCCTAAGATCTTAGGTACTACGCTATATATTAAGATTACTAATATGAACTTGCACTATTTATTAATGACAATGCCCTTTATAATACGATGAGAGTACGTATCATATGTCAATAGGAAAATGATTTACACACAATATTTTTTACAATAATTTATATAACTATGTTTAAATTAGGGGTATTTTTATAAAATATCTTATAAAATTAACATAATTTTACAAAAATATCCTCATTTTATAACATTATTGTGCAATGTGTTGTGTGTATATCATTACTCATGTCAATATTACAAGTGTATATAATAATTACTCCTTATCGTATCTCCTCATAGATACAAGAGTAATGCTACATGCAGTAGTAGAGTGTATAAACGTCGTGCAGTCACTTTGAAAAAAAGCAGGATCTACTATTAAAAAGTTAATTTTTTTATGTGGATCCCGTATATATTCACTTTTTTCAAAGTGCTTGCGCGGCGCTTACACACTGACGACTGCAACTATCATTTCCCTAGATAAAATATGGAATAGCGTATTCTGTATCTTATCTCACTTTATAGAATTTCCAAAATTTTCAAAATTTCTCATTACTTCATTTCTAAATATTACTCAAATACATCACTTTTCATTTCCAAATTTTTAACATTTTTATTTAATCATTATCTAATCATTATTCAAATAAAAAAAATCAATATGATTTTTTTAAACTTCAAAATAAAACACAAAAAATCAATACAATTTTTACAAATCTCAAAATAAAAAATCTTATTAAAAAAATAATATTCAAACAACTTTTTAATTTTATCTATTAACTTTCACAAACTACAATACAATACCTATTCTTAATTAAAAATATTTTTATTCGATTTATTTTCCTCCTAGCCCAAATAGACATTTTCACTCAAATTATTTTATTATTATTTACAAAATTCACTACAAGAATTATGGCCTTTTGCCATGAATTCTTTTTCCAAGACAGATGATGGTGGCAAATAATCACCGAATCACACGAAAACCGTTCACGGAAAATAAAACAAGCCTTTTTCCCACAAAATTTAGTCGACAAGTAAAACTTTGTGGGGGGAAAAGAGGATTTTCTGGCGAAACATGGTTTATTGTGGCGAATTTTGGTCTCCGCAAATAGTTTGGTCAAATATTTTATCCGTTCGTGGGTTATTTTATTGTTACGACGAGGTTATTGACTTTTTGCGGCGACACAATGTTGCCGCAAATAAACTTACTTGGGTTATTTGGTTCTTGCGGCGATATTTTCTAATATTGCGGCGATTAAAAGTCGCTGCAATAGATAATAAACTTAATTGCCTCGCGTTTTCCCCCTTTCCCTTTCTTCCCCCATTCCCCCCAACCCGCGCCGCTCTCGTCTCTCTCTTTCCCGACGATTGCGAGCTGCGACCTCACGGCCTGTCTCTCGCTGCCACTACAACCCGACCCTCTCCCCCCCGCCCTGAGACCTCACCCAGTCACCTAGAGCCTGTCCCCCCACCCATCGCGATCCCCAATCACCTCCGCTTGCCGCAGTCCAATAGACGCACTCCAGTTCCACACGGTGAGCCTCTCTCTCTTCTCCCTTCCTCTTCTTTCTGTGTAATCCTCGATGATATGATTGTGTAATTTGTGAATCTGTGTAATGTTAATCTGTGAAATTTGTGTTGATTCTATTGTGTCATGTGTATTCTCTGTAATTTGTAAATCTGTGTAATGTGAATCTGTGTATATGATTGTGTAACATATTGTGTAATTTGCCATCATATGGTTGTGTAATTTCTGTCTATGAAGAGGATGATATGCATGGTTGTGTAAAACATATTTCCATAATTTTTCTCAGAATGAAACCCTGCCTTTGTTTCTGATTGAAACAAAATATACTAGGGAAGGACTGAGTCTCATATTATTGTTAGTTTTGGTCTGCTCTGTTTCTACATGTTTCTCCTAAACACAGATCCTTAAACCATTTTGCTTGTACCTGACCCTAAATCATATTTCCATAATGATTAGGAAAAATGTCTTGGTTCTAGCTACTTTTTTACCCCATATATACTTTCTAAAACTATTATAGGAGACCCATATATGCCTTTCCATGATTAAAACTTGTATCGCTTTGGTGCAACAAAAATAGATGTAACTAAAGTGCATATACCGATTATTTTCCTAATTAGTAATTAATACTAGTATTATATTATAAATAATACTTAATATAAAGTGGGAGCTATGAATCCCAAACACAAATAGCAGCACAAAAAGGGCCCAAGAATGGATCAAGGAAGGTCTAGGGTTTTAACAAAGGCTACTGATGATCGTTTTTCACAAACAGATTTGGCTACATCATAAGATCCATGGACCACGTTATTAACTTGGTCAGCTGATGAAAATCGATCATTTAGCATTGTCGGTGTAACTATTTCAATCTCTGATCTATATATGTATTTGTATTATGTAGTACTAAAGCAACACATGATCTTCGTAAACGTTACATCGAGTATGAATGGAGAACAACCCACAGAGTCATGTGGACATTGTTCAACTCAACTATAATTATTTTGAACCACATGAACTTGATGATGATATCTTTTATCACGACTATTCATCTCTCCCCATGCACTTTTCCCCTACTTCTTTTGTGCTTGGCTTGGTAACCTGCAGTGATATCGGTTGTTCTATTTCCATGTCAACATCTTATAAATCACCAATATTAATGCCTCCTTTTGGAAAGTTGGGTAAATCTCACATATTTTGGTGTATGTAGTAAGCTAGGGTGGCCCCATATATGTATGCGATTTAATTAAGGTAACACCCGTTAGATTATTAACAAGAGTTATTTGCCATGTCAAAGAATATATAAATAAAAAAAATAATGTTGGAAGTACTAAGTTTTACTACATATATAAGCTTCGCAAATTGAAGTGTGGCCAATTAAAAGTTCCTATAAAAAAATAGTCAAACCAATTTTTATTAATTACATTATTAATGCAAGATATCTTAAAGGCAGTGAAGAGATTCTGCACCCCAGTAATTAAGCCAAAACTGATAAATTTAGCAAAACAGCTTCCACATCCATCAATTTCAGACTTTGATAAATTAACTCTTAACCCTGAAGCAGCTTCAAAATATAGCAATAATGCCCTCAACGCATGTAAATTATCATAATTAGGCAAACTAAAATTCTACCAAAGGAATCATCATCCAATAATACATTACAAATCTTGTAACTATTACCTTGTCTCATTCACCCACCACAAAACTGGACAAAAATTAACCTCCACAGCCTTCTCAATCATTCTACTCATGGCTTCCATAATCATAACTTCATGAGACTAATGGGGGAAATGGGATCACCTTGCCTCAAACCATGAGAATTACAAAGGAAACCAGCCTGTTCCTTTCCCGCCAAGATAGAAAATTCTGACGTTGATACACAATGCTTTATCCACGAGTACCATTAAACTCCAAAGCCATATCTCCTCAACAGATAATTAAGAAAATCCCAACTTGCACTTTGACATAACCTTTTTCCATATACATACGTCAGACCTGGCAATCAACATTTTCTTCTCAATTTAGATTTTAAGAACAAAATGGTAGCTAAATATAGTGATACTTACTACTGGCTGTTGTGTTTATAGGTAAAAATGAAAAATAATTAGTCATGTGTCAAGTTTTCCATGCAATTTGATTGTTCTTTGTTGTAGTGAACCCCCAAGCAGGCAAAATAAGTGCTTAAGATTAAGAACTCTAAGCTAGTTCATGTGAAAAAGGAATAACATGGAATCTTGTTACCCCACAACTATAAAAACCTTTTGAGCTATGTCGTAGTGGCACGTTTCCCTTGTTTAATGCTCATCAGAAACAATGAGCATTGTCTAAAAGATCTATTCAGCTATTTCATATCCCTTATTCTAATGTCTTTGAATTCCAAAGCTTGTCTCCAAGTATGGAGACTAATATTTACACTTTTAGTCTTGCCTAGTCATTGCACTAAGTTTTCTTGGACCTAACAATCTCTTTTCTACTAGTTGGTCACCTGCATAAGATGGATAAGGCTTGGATACGTATTGAAGATAGATTGCAATCCAATGAGTATGTTGAAAGTGTTAGACAATTCCTGGCTATGGCGCAATCCAACACACCCGGATCTGATCACATTAGGTGTCCATGTAAGAGATGCAGGAATAGATCTTTCTACTCTATTCATATAGTTGAAGATCATTTGTTCATCATAGGGATTGATCCTATTTATATGGAAAGGATATTCCATAGAGAAGATGATCCTTTCCTAGATGCTACATTTTTTGACGAAGAAGCAGACGATGTATCTGCTTTCAGTGACTACATTGATGATGTCGACGAGATGTTAGATGACATTCGTCATGGCTCATTTATGGATAATTCAGCTAGATATGAAGGAAATGCAAACCCACACGATCAGTCATCCACCTCGTATACTCCAAACTTTAATTTTGAGGAGTTGGTAGCTGGTGCACGACGTCCACTTTATCCTTCATGTGATAAGTTCTCAAAGCTATCATTCATCATCAAGTTGCTTCACATCAAGAGCATTGGTGGTTGGACCGTCAAGTCATTTGACATGGTGATAAAGCTCTTGCAAGCTACATTTCCCAACGCTCTATTCCCTGACTCATATAACGATGCTCGCCGCTTGCAGCGTGGCTTCAGCTTTAGTTACAAAAAGATATATGTGTGCCCAAATGATTGTGCCTTATTTTGGAAGGAAAATGCATCGTTAAATGAGTGCTCTAAATGTAACGCATCTAGGTGGACTGTATGCACAAGTAAGCAACGAAGGATACCACAAAAATTTCTCTGATATTTCTCCCTGAAGCTGCAATTGCAAAGGCTATTTATGTCAAAGAAGACAGTCCAAGCCATGAGATGGCATGTAGAAGCTCGGGTTGACGATCCGACATGCATGCGACATCCGGTAGATTCTAGCGTATGGAAAGACTTTGATCACAAACATGAGAGGTTTTCCCAAGATCCTCACAATGTTAGACTTGCTTTGGCGAGTGATGAGTTTAACCCATTCAATAACTTGAGCAAACCGTATTGTATATGGCCAGTACTACTTGTTCCTTACAACTTGCCCCCTTGGTCATGCATAAAAGATCCATACACCATGTTGTCCTTGTTAATCTCTGGCCCTAAGTCACCAGGGATGATATTGATGTGTTCTTATGTCCACTTGTCGATGAGTTGAAGGAGTTATGGGAAGCGGGTATTCATACCTATGATGCGTATAGTGAGCAAATGTTTAGGTTGCATGCAGCTCTACTTTGGACTATCAATGACTTCCCCGCATATGCTAATCTTTCCGGGTGGAGGACAAAGGGCAAGATGGCATGCTCTTCATGTACAGTTGACACAAATTCACAATGGTTGGTACATGGGCGCGAGCATTGCTATATGGGTCATCGACGATGGTTGCCACCAGATCACATTTGGAGACAGAAAAAGAATTCTTTTAATGGGTACGAAGAGCATCGACTCCAACCATCAAGGGTCGAGGGAGAGGATTTGCTAGAACAATTACATGGGGTGTCACATGTCCAGTTTGGTAAATCTTCTTTGAAGAGGAAACGAACTCCCAATCAACTAAATTGGACAAAAAAATCTATATTTTTTTAGCTTCCATACTGGCTAGACTTGGGGTTGAGACATAACTTGGACGTATGCATATTGAGCTAAACATATGTGATAACGTGTTGGGAACTTTGTTCAATATTGATGGGAAAACCAAGGACTCCACCAATGCACGTAGGGATTTGGCTAATCTTGGACTAAGAAAAGAATTGCATTTACAACATGATGGTAATCGTATTTCTATGAGTCTTGGTTGCTACATGTTAAATTTAAATGAGCGAAGGAAATTTTGTGCATGGTTGTCAGAAGTGAAATTCCCAGATGGTTTTGCCTCAAACATTGCACGGTGTGTTAGTGTTAGTGATGGAAAAATCAAAGGAATGAAGAGACATGATTGTCATATATTTATGCAAGCACTGTTGCCGGTTGTTATTGGTGGGTTCTTATAGCCTAATGTGCGTCAAGCCTTAATAGACTTAATCTCGTTCTTCAAAGAATTATGTTCACGAACTTTGCCCTTATCAGTGTTGCATCAGTTTCAAGCTAATATTCCTATTATCCTTTGTAAACTGGAAATGATATTCCCTCCCGCATTTTTTGATATCATGGTGCACCTAACCATTCATTTGCCAGAGAAGGCATTGCTAGCAGGACCCATGCAATATAGATGGATGTACCCTTTTGAAAGGTATCTACAGAAGTTCAAGCGGTACGTTGGCAACAAAGCCCATCCAGAAGGCTCAATTGCTGAGGCATATGTTCATCTCAAGTGTCTTACATTTTGCTCTATGTATCTTAGCGATATTAAGACTAGATATAACCGAGAGGAACGCAACAGTGACGTTGTTGGTGGTTCGAATGAGTCGGGAAATGAGCCTTGTTTATTTATTTTCTCACAAAAGGTTCAACCACTGGGGATAGCAAGCTCTAAGAAATTGTCTGACACACTAATGGCCAAGGCCCGATGGTATGTACTTAATAATTGCACGGAGGTTAAACGATACATAGAGTAAGTACAACATACTTGGAAAGTTTTTGTATTAACTTCAGTTTATAGTTTTTACTCTCCTGGTAACATTAGCTCACACATATGCAGGGAGCACTTTAACATATTGAAAGAAGAGGACCCTCATAATATCGATCGTAGGTACCAAAGTCAATTCCCATAATGGTTCAAATCACATGTAAGATACCTTACTACTTGCCATACACATGTTTCCCTTCTACATATAATGATGGAAAAACGATTGTTTTGTATTTTCTTATGTCCTAGATTCGAGAGTTACGTGCTATTAGGCCAAGTGAGGTAACCAATGACATATATGCATTAGCATGTGGTCCAGATCCGCGAGTCGCATCATATGCCGAATGCATAATGAATGGAGTTCGCTTCCATACAAAAGAGCGTGAAAGGCATCGCTGTACTCAAAATAGCGGGGCGGTGGTTCATGGCGAGCACCATGGATCCCCTGTTGACTTCTATGGAGTGTTGCATGATATTATAGAATTACACTATATAGGTTGGCGCAAGGTTTATTTGTTTAGTTGTGCTTGGTATGACGTTGGCGACCCGAGAAGGGGATACGTGTGAGGGACCACTTGACGATAGTGAATACTGCTAGGCACATGTATAAAGATGAGTCTTTTGCCCTTGCATGCCAAGCATTGCAAGTGTTTTATCTCACGGATCTAACATTGGGGGGAAGTTGACAGGTTGTATATATGATTACAAATAGGAATATTTACAACATTCGCTTGATGACTACTATTGATGATGAGAATGATGATGACGACTCGTCTGGGGGTGAAGCAGCAGATGATGGTTACACAGATCTCCATAACCATCCCCCTATTCTCGAGAGTGAATCAATCATGGGCGATCTATTGAATCGAGTTGATGAAGAGAATTTGCCCGTTGATCCAGCAATCATATCACGTCGAGTCCCATCCAAACCAGTTGACAATGATTCATTTATTGATGATGACCCACTAGACGATGAGTTGGGGATGGATGACATAAATGATGATGATAGCTCCAGTAGCGAGTCTAGGCAACATCTTCATCAGGAGACAGATGATGATGACGGTAATATTAATGATGTATTGAGTATGTTAATTTAAGTTCAAATTCATAAGGCAGAAATGACTTGCTCGATATATACTATATTGAATTTAGAGCAACATGATATATAATCCATATGTGTGATGAACAGTTGGGTTGCCTGCATCCACTCTCTCCCTTCATGCATGAATAAACCATCCATGAGCACCCATTGTGGTACCATGCATTTTTGTGCTTAAGATTTCCATTTCACAACCCATGTTATCAGTAAAGTTGTTATCTACAACTTACTAATGTATTGATAACCTATTCTAATAGCTAACTACTGTATACGTGGCTATCGTAGACATCGCATGACTTTAATTGTCGATATCGATGAAGATGAGTGAGATGTAAGTCCATGGAGAAGTTGTGACATTTGCTCCCCAATACATCAGGTATTTTATAATTAACTACATGAGTACTATTATTCCCATCTTGTTGTTGGTTCATCGTTGGGGGTAGGTTTTGCGTAAAACATGTGATTATTTTTATTGGAAGTTTGTGGATTCAAGAGCTATTTAGCCAATAGCCTCCCGGGAGAAACACGTGGGATTCTTGTATTATATATTGTATAAGTCTTGGTTGGATATCATATGTCTAGACATCTAAGTTTACCAAATGAGTTTAGATGAGTGTTGCGTCTAGGCTGTTGGTAGATATTAAATTTTACTAGAGGCTGTACAAAATTGTTGTTTTACATTTAAGAAGAGCTGTAACATGTGCCTATAACATGTTAATAGTGATATGGATGAAGAAAGACAAATCTTGCAGTGGCATTTTAAACTTAGAAAGCATACGAGGTTGTTAGCTACGTAAAGAAAGTAAAGAATTACTCATGTGATTCTGAATTATATTGTGTACAGATACAATGGTTACTTTAAATCAAGAGATGTTCTTGGTCCACCTATTCAAGGTCGAGGCACGAAAGTTGTTGCTGTGGGATGATGAGCCATTAATTTGAAGTGCCAGCTAGGGGATGTAGGAGATCCATGTGTTTACCATGCAATATTTCGTTAAATGGAGTAATATGGTCATTAAATGGGGATAATGTGTAAATGTAAGAGTGAATAATATTCAAACTGGATATGATGACATAGTATCTAGATTGCACTCCAGATGGATAACATAGATTGTCACAGGGGGTTGAAAATTTAGGCTAGACTTTATGAAAAAAGGGCTGGGAATGCAAATCAAGAAATGCAAACATAGTACAGCTATATGCAAAAACCCCAAAAGTCTACATAGATATTTAGGTGTGGTTAAGCTGGCTTTTTCCAGAATATAAACAAATCTCCTAAGCACACAATTTAAGAAGAGATCCCAAAATGAAAATAACTTAAATTTCATGCACCTAACCATATATGTTATTAATGTGACACATGTTAATTTTTAACATATGAAAATAAAAATAAGAAAAGACACATTAAATATGAGGTTTTGCTGGCTGAATTAGGTATTATGAACAAATCTAGAAAAGACAAAAAGTAGTCATGTATTACAAATGAAATGAATTTAATATTCATGCACTTAAATCTTTTTTCACACTGCAGTAAAATTTATGTACAAAGGTGTTGTATAAAGGTGTATTACGTTATATTATGTACAAATTTAATATTCAAGTATTATGTTATATTATTTCCAAAGGTGTGGTACAAATTAGGCTCAAAGGCAAAAATGATAATTTTATTTGACACTGCAGTTTTCCATATTCTGGGCAGAATTTTATAACTTATTTTGGTAAATATTGCAATGCAAGGTGCAAAATGAGAATTTGGCATATAACTTTGAATTCGTCCAAATCTTTAGAGCAGTAGATAAATTGACATGTATAAAGAGGCGGGAGATTGAGTATAAGGGTGGGATAGTCATTTTAATTTGGGGGGAAATGACGCCAGGAGTCATATCCTAGAGCAGATGGCTTCATCTGTTTCCTGGACAGCTGGCAGTTTCTTGATGGTTTGTTTGGACTTAATATGTAATCTGCTTTTCCAGATGGGGAGAAACGGAGTGAAGTCATTTTGGTAGTCTAGAAACTTCAAGCTCATTTGCCATCATTCTTGTTCCAGCGAGAAAGCTCCCAATTCCAGTGGTTAAAGCTTGAGGCTATCTTCATTTCCACCAAGAAGAGCTGCTTCTCTTCTTCCACTAAATAGAGAATAACAAGTACATTCTCTCCTTGAATCAGGTACACGTAACCTAGACACAAAACAAGGTACAAGCAGTTTTGCTTTTCTAATTTATTCCTTATCATCCTTCTGCCTTGATTGATAATTTATGCACCGTATAACTTCGATAATTAGGTTGCTTCATTTCAACTGTTTTGGGTATCCTGACTTTGGGATTATTTAGAATATTGGGCTGCAATTGCAAGTCTGCCAACACACTTTTAGACATTTTCAATTTTAAATTTTGCATTTCAAAAAGATATAGAACACAGATGTGCCAACACTTTTGGCATTTGGAAAAAATCTTAATGGGTATAGTATAGTTTGGTAAAAGTTAGTAGAGATTATTGGCTGTTTTTTTAGATGTTTCCCTTTAAAGATGAGATATATTTAGAGACTATAAAGTGTCATCCACCTCTATTTAATACATAGATGTAAGATACATGGTTGATTGTTAAACAAAAACAAAACTTCATGGCAGTTTTGGGTTTGAAAATTTCATATCTATAATAGTAATACACTTTATAAGAAGTTAGTAATTAAGTTAAAATCTACTTATAAAAAAAAAAAAAAAAAGTTCAAACCTAATAGACATTCTAAATGGACGGAAAAACCACAAGTATATAAAGTCATACATCCAGCAGAATTAGTCTTTTGGTAGATTAAGAGCTTCAGCTTAAAAACATGTTCAATGAGCAAGAAAAAAAAATAACAACTATATTTTTCAAGGTTTAATAAAAAATGCAACACATATGGAAGTTGCCTCTAACTTTTATCGATTTGACAATAACCTGAAAGGCACTTCAGAAGTCTACAAGGGGCAACATTTGCACATGTTCATTACCATTGATTTATCTTTGAAGCCCACAAAATGAATTACAACAGGAATTATATCCATTAAAGCTTCTTAGTTAATAAATGTATGATCTAAGGTGGGTGAATATTACTTGCAATATTAGTAATAAGCTAGATACATATATGTGTAGCCGTGAACATCAAACATAGCCAAATATGTTCATCTATAAAGGCATGCTCTCTAGTGGTCTATTTATAATTATTTACTCTATATACAGAGGCTGAATGAATGATTTATCTAGATTTAGTATGTAAAAGGTATATTAATAAGTGCTTACTAGTGTTTTGTTTGCAACAAGCCAACACAACGTTCTTCAATTGAATTCAAGTAAAGGCAAAGATGTGGAGATCTGTAAAGAGGGGAAGGAGGGGGCGACTCCGACACTCAAGACCAATCATATGTAGCACTCTAGATTCAGAAGCATTGCCTCCAAGAAATATTTGACGAGACGAGGTGGACTTAAATGAATCGACTCAGGCAATAGGAGGTGCAGGCATACAAGAGTGCATGGAAGCAGTACAGGGTGGAGAGGGGAATATTAATACAGGTAAGCCTTTCATAGTACTCATAACTTATGCATCTTTTGTGATCAATTCGTAGACGAGTCAAATTGGAGCATTTATTCTGGAAAGTGGGATCGTATTTTAATTCTTGATTTAACTCCATACAGTTTGAAGATATAGATCCACCTATTCTGAAATGAGGTCGAGGGACTGCACGAGGCACACTATTTGAACGCCTCCGGAAGGTGGGTAAGGTTCCTTTGGATATAAAGGATGGCCACCGAGGTCCTTCGTGCGAGAATGCCTCCATCTTCACTGGTCGAGTTACGTGGATCGTTAAAGTATATGCCGACATGAGGCATGAAAGTTGGAGTTTTGTACCTGAGAAAGAGAGACAAGAGCTGGTTAACTGGGTTAGGGTAGGAGAGTTATTTTATAGTAACTTGTTAAAATGTAGTTGTTGATTAATTTCGCTTATAGTGAGTTTGATGAAAATATGTAACAACAATCATACTGAACTTGCAGGCTAATTTTGTATTGGATTGGGAGAAAGACAACCATCAAGAAATGGTTGTGTTGCATTTATCCAAAAAGTATAATACATATCATTATGAACTACACAAAATCTACCAAAAATATGGATCACATGAGGATGCCCTGCGTGGAAGGACACCCATGGTGGAGAAACCTGTTTGGGAGTTGCTTTGTGAGAGGTGGGCAAGCAAAAGATTCAATGTATATATGCCTTAAATTTCAGCAAGTATGACTATCGATGTTACCCTCCATTTTTTTTGGTTTGTGTCATATGTATGTATATATATATATATATATGTATACATATATGTATAGATATATACACTGCTGTCTTTTTTAAATTACAGCCCCTAATGTGGAAAATGTTTATACATTTTCTGGATAAAAAATGCAAGAGAAGTCATGAAGAAACACGTCAAATAGGCAAAAACTAAAGGTGAATCATATCGGCAGGAGGAAATCCTTTGTAAGGATTTTGGAAGCTCGGTTTGTGCCTTTTATGATGTATTTAGTGAGTATTATAAATATGAAGAGACTTGAATATTAACATATATGGTTAATGATGTGTGGCAGCGGGAGACAACACCAAATATGGTCTATTTCTATAAACAAACACATTGGTCAGCACGGAAGGGCAAATTCTTGAATGTCACAACTGAACACAATTATGTGAGAAATACTTGTGTTTGAATTAACTTGTGTTAGACTATAAATTAGATCAAAATCAACAGGATATTTGATTTTCTTTCATATTATTTTTAGAATATCATGGTGGAGAGATTGAATGAAAAAAATCCCGAGGAGGACTATGATGAAGCATCGGCTGACATTTTCAAAGACGTGTTAGGATTCAAATCAGGGTACGCACAGGGGATGGGGCACATGGTCATTCCTAACCCCTCTCCTTCAATGAAGAAGAACAAAGCTTTTATGCATCTAGCAGAAGAAAATGAACGGAATAAGAGTGATGCAGAAATGTATAAGGCCAAACTAGACCAGATGATGGCTAATATTGTGTCTTTGAGGAGGAATTTTTCTGAATACGAAAAAGATATGAACTTTTGGGTATCAGAGTTGGAGCAAAATACTGAGTCTCATAGAGAGACTCAGCAGGATGCTTAGGCGTCCCAAGTCTAGTATATATTTTTTGTGGACTTTTTTTGTGGATGTTTTTGGTGGATGAAAACAGTCCAATGGCCATTGGGGTTTGTAGAAATGCAAATATTTTCCTATTTGCAGTGGATATTGTTATTTGTTAGGTTGGGTATGTTAGAACCAGTGTAGGAAAATTAACTGCAGTTTCGGTATATTTTTTGCTAACGTTTTGTAGTGGGTTATGAAATGTCAGTTTCTGACATTTTGAATGTCTTACTGCTTCAGAGAGACATGTGATTATGAATGGGTAATTCCTGGCTATAATTTGTGCATATTATTATCAGTTTTGTATCTGTGTATATATTAAACCAGACCACGTAGGCTAATATGATTTTTGCTTTCATTGTATGCAAGTTTAAGCTGTCTCAAGTATAACTTAACTGGAAAATTGATGGAAGGATAGAACAATAGTTGGTGGAGATACAGTAAGTTAAGGTTGTTGGCAACATTCGCATTGGAAGGATTTGATAGCAGTAAGTATCAATTTTTCAGCCCATTTCCTATTTTTGATTCAAGTTAATCATGTTTGTCTACATGGTGGATGACTTTTCATACTACATCCTTGGTTGGCACATATCTGAAGGTGTTAAGGTGCATAATGGAGTTTGGTTAGTGTTATTCCCATCTTATTATAAGACTCAAGTAGCTTAGACCAACTTCAAACTAGTTGGATATGCAGAATATAACTCTATTTTGGTCTCTCTCTCTCAGTAGATATAATGTTCACATGTTACATTCAGGTTGTAATTCATATATACACCTCGGACATGATCATCAGTAAAGTTTACATTATATAAAGATGTGTATATATATTGATAGTTGAGCCAAAGTTACATGAGACTAATGGCCATGTAAAAAAGATATAGTTTCATAACTTTATTCTATTATCCCAGAGAGACTTGTGGTTATTATGTTGATGATGGTAGGTGTTAGAAAATTCATGATTGGTTGTTATTGACATTTACAAATACTTAACTGAAATAATTTGTAAGCCATTGGATGGTTTGGTTGGTTTAAACTAGTTGGTTTGTGGGGGCACCAAACTCAAAGACTATTCCATGCATGCTTTAATTACCTGCATTAAGTCACCTAGATTAGCCATGCATGATGATCTATTTTTCCTAATTTGGTCCATGCTTGATGACTTGTCAGCCATGAGAACCATAACTAATCGACAAGAAATATGTAGTGACGGGCAGGACCAAGTATTCTCCTATAGCAGAATAAATTGAAGAAATCATCATGTATACGTCACTGCAGTATTTAAAATAGTATAAAAGTTGGTAGATATATATATATATATATGTATATATATATATATATATACTTTCATGCTTTATATGAATATAATAACTTATTACTTATCAAAAAAAGCATATATATCTACCAACTTGCTCGAAATTATTTTGAGATTCAACTCCCACAGATTTGGCATTTTCCATGCATGACCCTAGGATATTCTTTTTGGGAAGCCTCATGATTTGTGATTAATGCACTATGAAAATAATTAAACCTCTGTACAACATGTTACAACAATTATTATGTTACAACAAAATTTATATGGATAATTAAGCCTCATTATTTATGATTCAACTCTTGATATCATTAGTACTAGTAAGCTTCCCAGCCCATGTCACTTCCTTTGCCATATAAGTATTAATATCAATGGACATAGTTCTCATCAGAAACATTTCCCATCCACTCCCAACATGAATGGCCAGACTTAGCAATTGGTGTATGAAATGAAGGGGGATTCAGAAGAAAACCGTCAGCTTTTATTTGGCCAGTTCTTTAATATAATTGTTAACTATTTGCTGTAATTTGCCTTTGGTAATGGCTATTGTAATGTTCTAGCTACTACCTTTGCCTTAAATAAATGTTTTCTATTGGCTAATACAGTCAAGCATGGATGAAAATTTTTTCAGGTGGATTTTAGGACACAAGTGCTTTGTGGATCAAGAGGGGAATATTAATGATGTTTTCAAGAATGAAGACTTTCTCAGTGAATCGGCATTACTGTCACATGAGAGGTTTACTACAGTGACGTCTTTTAGTCCCAAACATATCATCCATCCTTTTGCGCTGTACTTTGGTTATATTTGCAGACATAATTGTATTTTGATAACCTTAATTGATTGGTTAACCCAGTGGACAGATTGTAAAGTACAAAATTAATTATGTATAATATATGTTGGTAATCTAAATTTTTGGTTGGATTAGTTTTTTGGGTGTTGGTTACATTTGTTGATGGATTATTGTGTTGAGAGAGGTTCAATACAGGCCTATTTGTGGAATAAATGTAGGAAGAGGTGATTTTTGGTTGGATTGTTTGTGGGATTGATTGACAGGAAACCGATTTTTTTCATAGTGGCAGACATTAATCAGTAAACTTTTTAAGAAGAGTTGATTTGGTGGGAAAACAGGTTAATGAAACAATTGTATTTCCCATGACTATTATTCATGGGTAATCCTCTTTTTCGACCGATGACGTTGATGGAAAATATTTAACAAAACTGAGTAAAGAATTTTATTTCCACCGATAATTGTAATGAGAAAACCTCTTTTGCCATGAAATAATACCCGTGGGATATAGTAATAATCGCTTTTGCTATGAAATGAGCTTAACCTGCAATAACCATTTATAATCACTTCAGTTCATAGCAAGTGGTCTTTTCCCACCAATTAGATTGTGGTTGGAATATCCTATTTCCATGAGAAGTCACCATGCGGAGTATTTTTTTCCCATGAATGAATTGGTGAGGAAAATTTAAAATACATGACTTTTGCCACGAAGTAAATTTATGGATATAGTAGATTTTTCACGAACTACTGCCATAGTATATGACGTTATTACTGACCACGAGTTGATGTTAGTGAACTTATTTGCCACGAAGTTAAAATATTTTATCCACCGTTTATGTGGTGGAAAAAAGTGTGGTTGTACCCATGAAATCAAAGTTTGGTGGAGAAAGTATCTTTCGTCACCTGTTTTATTCCACGAGCCTCCCACGACAAAAATTGGTGGGAAATAGATCTTTTCCCACGAAATATGAACTTTTTTCGACCGCACCCCCTCATGGAAAAAGGCCATAATTCTTGTAGTGATTTTGAAATACTTTGAAGATATCATAAGCATCTAAACATGCTAGATCACCTTAACTAACTCTTTCTAATTTTATGTCTTTTAGAGTAAGACTATTCACCAGAGTATGGTACCCGACTATAAAAAATGATAGGGTTACTACCCTATTACTACTCATCTACTATCCAATTTGTATTTGATTTTTTTTAATTTTTTATTTTACTTAATGATTAAGGAAGTGAGTATCAGTAAAGTTATATATTTTTTTAATTTTTTCTTGGTGATTAAAGACGTTAAAAAATATTTAAAAGAAAATGATAAAAAAAATTAAAATGTATTAGAATAATAAATGAGTAGTAATAGAGTAGTATAACCCCATCACTACCCCGGAATATACCTAGAGCCCGACGTGTAATGCATTAATTCTCCCACACATTAATAAAATTAAATATCTGTACGTCAGCTTTGAGTACTTAGGCTTTCCATGATTTTTCCAATCCACCTAATTGGAGTCTTAAGGGCATGCATGCATGCACTACTCATACTATCATAGCATAAGCCAAAATTCACTTTAAAATTCTAAATCTAATTCCCTTTTCAATGATCAGGATTAATTCAGCTCATGTAATCCTCACCCTACTCATCCTTTATGACATTAATTTTATTCATCGTACGTGGTTAAAATATTATATATATATATATATATATATAGTTACTTACACTTAAAAACATTTCCAATTCATAAAATTCATACAAGCTAGCATACATTATTAATGTGTCAAGAAAGAAAACATAAAATTCATCGATATTTTACTTAGGGAGTGACCTTTAATTAATTAAATATTATATGCACTCGATCAAAAGTTGGAACATTAGAGATGACTTTAATCACTCGTTTAGCAGCATCCAAAGTATCCTTGATCAGTAGAATTGCAACAGTCATTGAGAACTGTTTAGGTTTTACAGTTGTTTGGTTGAAGCAAATAATGCAGCAGACTTTCGCCCAGGAACTGGCAATATCTATTTTTCCCCTGTACGTTCGAGAAGTGATTCTATTTTTTATTTGGAAGAGTGATCTATGTTCTTCTTATTGTCATTTCTTCACTAATTCGTTTTGGAACCTATAATTCCCATTTAATAATTAGCTCAGTTTTGATTAGAAAGGGAATATATATATATATATATATATATATATATATATATACTGAAAATCTAGCCAGCTTTATATATAATATATATATATATATATATATATATATTCTTGTATTTGTAAATGAAATTCGATCTAACCAAAACGTCAAGCACTTACACATCATGAAAGGACATGAGATATAGGTTTTCCTTCAACTTACTAAAGACAAGACAACATTTCTTTTTTGTCCCATTTTATACATATATAGCTAGCTAGCTCTTGATTTCTGGTTGATACAACTATATATATTGAATTCAATTAATACATTATGTGCATTAATTAATTTCTTTCTACATGAGCCGCCCTGCAGTACTAACCTCCATATATCATACATAATGCAGAGATTTTTCTTGTAAGTCTTTTTATTTGATCTTTCAAGTCAATACTACTCGAATTCATGCAAGCTGCGATTAAAAATAATTTGTTTTAAGTGTGACTCCATGCTCCCAAGAACATCAGAGTTCTTATTGGATCTTCAGCTCTGTAGCTCCACTTTCGTCTCTCAATTTCTTTGACAGTGCATTTAGAAACTAGTTGAAATGGGGTTTGGCTTCTACAAAACGGTGCATTTATCATTTTCCACTTTGTTTTCTCTCCCCCTGCTCGATCTCTCTCCCAGCCACTATTTCTAGGTGATGACATCCTAACCCTAACCTTTCTTCTTTTTTCCCCGTGCTCGATCTATATTCTTTTGTTCTCTAATAGATACGACTCCATCTTTCATTCCCCTTTTACATTTTTTTTCTTGGTTTCTTTCCCCCAGCTCGATCTCTCTCCCAACCCTAACCCTAACGCGAGAGAGTTGTGCAATGCCGAGGAAGAAATTATTCACAGTCTAGATTGTTGTTGTGCGATGCCATCCTAGATAAATTTCCATTCTCTACCTTTTTTTGGGTGGACAACTGTGCGACGCCTTATGGTGGACAACTTTACATTCTCAACCCACGGAAAATCATTTGGAAATTTGTTGAAACTGAAATCATGTCCTTGTCTTGTGCATAGAATTTTCACAGTAATTTCTCTTAAAATTTATAGTAATTGATAAGATTAAAAAAAACTTCAAAATTGTCGAAATAGTGATGTTTAGTATCTATGTTGTCTTAAGCTCTCTTAGATATTACTGCCACCCATAAGAAAAGCTTAAAGATTAAATTCTCATCAAATTAATAGTAATAATCAGTAAGATTAGAAAAAAACCTCAAAATTGTATTTCTTAGAATCGAAAGAAGAGTATGATTAATGCAATTTATAAGTCTGGATTTATGAGGTGGTGGCTTTGTGGTGTGCAGGACACATCCTCAACAATGGTATATAATAAAATAAAAAGATAGCTTTGAGTGTTCTTTTGATCTTTTCTCCTCATTTAGTAGCTGAGGTTAAATCCATTGTTGAGGATGTGTCCTGCACTCCCCAAATGGTTAAGGACAAGTTCCATTACTAGCTGCAAAACAGAAGGCATTATATATATACACAATACGTACTGAGCATCTTCGATCTATTTTTGGGTGACGAGACGTCTGTTTTTAGTTGTTGTTTCTATTTTCTTTCTTTTCTTCATTGAGTAAGAGAACATATAAAGCTATAGGAGTTTCAGCAGCTTCACCTCTTCATTTCAAATCTTCATCATCAAGCAGGCCTGTAGCTAGTTTGAACTGTATGCTACTAGCTCTTGAACATAGATACTTAATTTGTACGGGAAAGCTGTGTGCAGAAGAAAGTATTTGTTGTTTTAATAAATGTGTTGGATAATACTAATCTAGCTTTTGCATCATGTCAAGCTACATGAGATTCAAATGGACAGATATAGTGTAGACAAAGAGAGATTGAATTGTTAAGGAATGAAGAAGAGCTTCAAACGAGAGGAAGGAATTGGGAAAAAGGAGTTGAGACTCCATAAAGATTAAGTGGAGCTGCGAAGAAGGCAAGAAGTAGACAGCTGCGTTCAAGCACACTAGTTTTGTAATGGGGGCCAATTATTGGGGACTTCATTGTTAGGGACTTTATGTATATTGATATAGACTTGGTGTTAAATTTGGAATGTCGAATGTCTGGCAGGGATGCTTGAGTTTCTAATGCAGACTTTATTTTATGATTTTCTATTTGTTACTACTCTAGAACCATATCCCAAAGAGAATAAACTTCAGATTGCCAAGCCACCGAAAAAAGAAAAAACTCATGTAAGTCGAGACCTCAAATTGAGGTGATACCTGTAAAGAGTACAATAAGAGAATAAGTTAAAAATATATTATGTACTTATATATCTGGATCCTCATTTTTTACCACCAGCTTTGACAAGTTTCAGTTTCACCATATCTGGATCCACTTGTCCCAGACTCCCACTGACGAACACTTGCACCAGTGACTTCAAGAAAAGAACATTCATGTGCCTCACCATTCACCAACCTGCTCTTTTTATTTCCCAACAAAGAGGCATAAACACGAGACTCAGAATATAAATCAGGGGGCATTCAAATTATATGTAACTTAGATTACACAACAATCCACACATTGCTCTTTGTACATAGCATCAAGAATGACACCCAAAGTGTACAATTACATCAAAGTAACAGTATCCCAAATTAACATAAGTTCCTTGTACAGCATCAAGAATGGCACCCAAAGTACAAAATACATGAAAGTAACAGTATCCTAAATTAATACAAGGACTAGTACATAGCATCAAGAATGACACTCAAAGTGCACAAATAGACAGTGATTCAACTTCTCTCAAATCTGGTGTGACCTCCTCAAGTTCTTCCACATGTCTTGAACTTGTAGCGGTGAGCATCATCCGCCTGCATCCATATAACAAAACACAAGGTAACCTAATTGCAAATGCACAAATAATTTTATAACCATAATTCTCTCCAGCATCCTGTTCCACACAATGAATTTCCTTTGAACTTTCTTCAAGATCAGCTCATTAACTCATATAAACCGACACAATCCCACGTCTCCATTGTTATCTTCAACATATTACAGAGAGGATGTCCAAGATCAGCTCATTAATATCATTTCTAATAAAAAAAGATTTCAAAAAACCTCAAATTCATTACTAGAAATGTAGCTATAAATTATTTTAAGAGGAGATAAAATTTGGGTACAAGCAGTAGGTATACACTGACTCGTCTCTATCTTCTTTTTTTTCTTTTTTTTTTTTTTTTTTTTTTTTTTTTTTTTTTTTTTTTTTTTTTTTTTGCTCAAAAGCTCTCTCCTTTTATATTTTCTCACTCTTTTCACTTAAAACCTTTCAAAGCTGAATTTGTTCTCTCTTATTGTAATATGTATATAATCAACAAAAATCCTGCAATGAATCGGCTTTTTCTCAGGGCTCGAATGCATTCAACAACAAAAAATGAGAAGTAGGGCTTCAAGCTCCATGCTCAGCATCCAATTTCTTACATCTCTACCCCATGGTTCCCCACCCAATCGTTTGACAAATTTCACAACTTACACTCACACAGTCCCAAAGTCAGAGAAAAGATAAACAAAAGAAAAAGCTTCTTACCAGGTTCGACGATGTGGGTAGCAGCTAAGGATGGCGTGGGTCGCTGCAACTGATCAACAACGATGGAGCTACACCGATCTTAGACTCTACCACGATAAGAGCGGGAGAGAAACGGAACCAAGAGAGGCAACACCAAGAGAGAAACGAAGCCAAGAGAGAAACGAAAACTCTCAGTGTTTTCATTTTTCTTCCTCCGTTCGACCTCTTTCGTTTTTTTATTTAAATAAAATAAACATGGACGTGGCGTGTTGCCACGTCAAGTGGGGTGTGCATACAGGCACTATTTTTTGCCCGTATATGGCAGTATTGATCTTGGGATGGTATGGGTCTGATGACATGGCAAGATGTTATGAGTGTTGGGACCACATGTTCTTTAAGATTGGATATATTCCAGATTTTTGTAGATGACAACTAAGCTGAATAGTTGATGGAGTGGACCAACTCGTGTACGAATGATTCCTCATGTCTTTAATAATTTTCCATTTGTCAGTTTCTCGATCGATCTTCTTGTTAATAATCTGTTTATTCTTTCATTTAAAATAGAGAAATTCTTATTTTAATCGGATGGGGGAACTGCATAATCGGTGTCCACGTAGACAAAAATAAAACCAACTGTTTCATTTAAAATGGACAAAACACGGCACTCCATTTCAAGCAACTCAGACTTATGTTTCTCCTGATTTTCTTTATTTCTTTTTCTCTTCGTGAACCCACTTCCCTCCCTGTAGAAATTGAAACTTTTACGCTTGCAGTAAATGAAAATTAATAATTAAAACTTCAAGAGAAATTATATAGCAAAGGTGATTTAAGATGCAGAGACAAGGAATGCAGAAATTGTCACTATCGAAGGGTTAACTGTTGTTGGGTCTAGTTAGCCTTTTAGCAACATATGATCGATTTTTTTTTTATCAAACAAAAAGAGAAAAAAATTCAACATTTCTAAGATTCTGGAAAATAATTTCTTATACAATAGTTTCAATAAGTATACAAAGGTCCATTGGTCATCTTTAGAGTTTGTCATTTCTCATATATATAAAGAGGAGGTAATATTTAATCCCCATCCCTCATTCCATTTCCAAATTTATCTTTATTTATCTTTTATATTTTAAATTCTTGACTTGTGAAAGATGCAAATATGGCTATTTGATTCAGACAAATGAATGGATTAATGAATGAAAATGGGAGAAATGGAGTTTGATTTTTCTTCATGGTCTTGCTGTTTATATTCATAACTATATTTAGGTTTTATATGCAAAATTATCTATTTCCTTAAAACAAATTCCCCATTCATTATTCGCTTAACTGGCATTTCTTTGGGCCAACTGTTTGGAATTATTGTATATATAGTTCATAACTTCTTACCTGGTGATAACTTTGCTTCAAGCTCATATTACTATTATGCATACTATATATTGGAATGAATGCATTCTGGTTTGAGTTACCCACGCTTATATTACTGGCTACCTCTGTTTGTTTCTAGTATATGTATCGTTGTTTGCAATGCCCAATCCGAAAGGAGACTTTTTATCATCTTTTTCACCCGGTGAAAATTAGTGGTCAGACTGAGAGAATATAGAATCAATACAGACCCATAGATATCATATATGGAGTTGAAGGTAATATGGGCTACTTATCTCAAATGCTTCAATTTCTTTCGAAAGCTATCTGTCTACGTTGTCGTCTTCCTTGTTTGTGATGAATCAAAGAAAAAGCAAGAGCAAAAATATTGCAGAAGCCCCATTCTTGCGAGAAGGTTCAGTCTTTCAATTTTCCCATTTCCTTTGTTTAAATAAAAGTGATGTGGCAGTTGGTCACGTCAGTCGACTGCATGGTGATTACATTCATCGACTGCCTGTATAAGAACTGTTTAAAATATATTGTAAGAAAATAACATAAGTTTATTTTCTTTAATTTTAAAGATTTATGATCAAAATTCGACAAATGAATAGTTCATGCCTTCTAGATTGCTTTATTCACAAGCGTCATGGAATTTATATATGTATATGTATGTATATATATATATACACACACACACACTAGCAGTGGTTTAACGTGCAAAGCACGTTTGCCACATTTGCCTAATTGGAAGAAAAAATAAAATTCTTGAAAATAATGTGTCCAAACCATAAATAAAGTGTGACTCCCTACATGCAGCACATAATTTTGAATAATTGAATTAGATGTTAGTTCACAATCATCAAGATTAAAAGAATACACAAAATTAATTAATAAATAGCCTAATTATTATGAGATTTAAATGATGTTAAAATTTCTAATTATTTATATGGTTTTACTCTCTTAAAAATATTTAGCAAAATTTCATTATTTATTTAATGATGAAAAATTAGTATTTTATAAATTAATGTTAATTTTAAATGTATGATATGATATTTATATTTTAATTATCTATTTAAGTAAGTTTATTTTCAATGTTTTAATCTCTACTATTAGATTAAATTTAAAAAATCAAGATAAAGGGTTGGCTAACAAAACCAAAAGACCAAAACCATAATGACAAATCAAATAAAAGTGGCTGACAAAGTACAAATAGAAAAAGTAAAACACAAAAGGTAAGGCTAAAATCTTAATAACACCTAACTACCAAGGGCATTGATGGAATAAAAATGTTAAACAAGAACTACTATTCAATATTGTTCATCATTGTTTAATACTGTTCATATTTTATAGACGCTTTTAAATATAAGGAGAGATATAGCAGTCATTTTTAATTCTTAAACCATGTATAAAAGATGTGGAAGTATTATTTGGATAGAACCCATTTCCAGAATATAATTAAATTCAAATCTTGATCGAACGAATTCTAACCTATAAATTGTTAAATATTCATATATATCGTACTGTTAATGTGATACCGTTCATCAATCATTAAATCAGTCATTATTTTTAAAATTATAAATAATTTTAAAAATATTAAATTCCACCATTCTTAAAAGAGTGATGCTACACCAGGATTCTCACCGCACCGAACGGTGAAAAAAGTTTTTATTTTTTTGCTTTTCTTTCAAGCATTTTTCAAAACACTTTAAATATTAAAAAAATTACAAATTTATTAAAAAAATATTTCCTTAATTATTAAGTAAAAAAAAAAAATCAGTGACATTACTCGGTGGGAGTAGTGTTTTCCTTCTTATATAGTAGAAGATAAATTATATTTGTAATCATAGAATGTGTAAACGTTCCTCACTCTTTTTTAAAAGAAAAATAAATAATTATGTAATCTATATGAAAAAATTATTTTTTTAATAGTAGACTTTATTTTTATAAAAATGAGTGCACAGTATTTAAACAATTATCTAAGTATTATTCAATATAAAATTGATAGCTCAAAAATTCCAACAAAACTCGAATAAAAATTAATTCTAGAAGTTGATGCAACTAGTGCTCCATAATTCTGAAAGGTCTGCAAATGTGAACAAAGTTTTTTCACTTGTATTGCAAGAAGAAGAACAACAAGAAATTTCAGTTGACTATTCATCTTTTACAGAAGCTCATGCTTTTAATGCGAAGCTTGACAAACCACGTTCTACGAAGCCCTTGTTCAAGAAAGGACGGTCGATTTGTAAGCATTGTGGACTCATTGGCCATGTAATCAAGAAGTGTTATAAGCTTTACGGTTTTCCTCCAGGATAAAAGTCCAAACCAAGATAGCAGTCCATGGCAAATCAAGTTGTTTTTGGTGGTAACTCTTCCTCAATTGCGTCTCCACTTTCCTTAACTGAGACTTCATATCGATAGCTCTTGATATGCTTCATTCAGACACATCTTCTTAATCCACCCATTCTGTTAATGTCATAGCCTCCACTTTCTCTCCAATTTCCGATATATCTTCTCATGATTCATTCAACCATACTTATTCTATTTTTTCTTCTGCTCAAATTGAATTCTCTATTTCTGACTATTCTTCCTAGATCCTTGACATGGGAGCATCAGTTCACACGATTCCTTGCACTACCTTTTTTTCTTCTATCACTTCTATTGTTAATACAAATGTCAAACTCCCTAATGGTCATTCTATCTACGTTACACATGTTGGTACAGTTCGAGTTTCTGAACATCTGATTCTTCAAGATGTTTTATATGTTCCTACTTTTACCTTCAAGCTAATTTCCATTAGCAAGCTAACTAAATTTCCATTATTTGCAACTTGTCTTCTCTATAGTGAGTCTCATGTGTGCTTTATTTAGGCCGTGATCCACTGGAAGTTGATTGGAATAGGTAGACAAAGACGAGGCCTCTACATATTGCAAGAATCAGGCTCTTCTTTTTGTTATTTACCAAAAACATTTTGTGTTTCTTCTATTACATCCTCTAGTTCTAATTAAACTTTGCAACCATCTGTTTGTTCTGCATCTTCAAAATGTTCTCTGATTGAATTTTGGCACAATAGACTAGGACATCCTTATGTTTCAATGATGCATTTTCTGAATAAATTCGTTCCTAGTTTGATTGTATTTGATTTCCCATATACAGTTTGTCCACTAGCCAAACAAGGAAAGCTCTCATTCCCAAATAATACTCACTTTTCTGAATTTCCTTTTGATCTTACACATTGTGATGTTTGGAGACCATTCTCCATCCACACTATTGAAGGTTACAGATTTTTCTTAATTATTGTTGATGATTGTACACGTGCAACTTGGATTTGTCTCATTAAGAGCAAGTCAAAAGTTGCATCCCTCGTACAAAATTTCTTTTGAATGATTAAGACACAATTTCATACTAAAATCAAGAAAATTAGTACTGATTATGATGCTGACACTACAAGGGAAGTGACTTTTCCCAACAATTTCTTTTGCCGGAAAAAGGCTTATAAATCGCCGCCCCCACCTTTTCCCAACAATTTTCATATCGTTGCATGTTTGTCGGTATTATTCCTCCACTTCTGATATACCCCAATGGAAGCCAAAAATGGATGCTAAAAGGGTTATCTTTATTGGCGATTTTTTTACACTGCAAATATCAACTCAAACGCCGCAAATGCCCATTCGGTTTGCCCATTAAATCGTTGGGAAAATATCTTTGCGGCAAATTTTGGTCGTCACAAATATTAAATAAATCGCAGCAAATGAATAAATCTATTCCAACGGTCTAATTAAATCGCTGGTAAAACTTTTTCCGGAACTTACTTATCGTCGCCAATACTATTAAAATCGCCACAAAAATAAGTATTTCTGACGATGTTAACTTATCGTTGGCAGAATATATTCCCAGCAAGTTATTGTCGCTGGAATTGAGTTTTTGCAACAATAATGTGTCGCCATAAAAAATTTTACTTTACGAAAAAATTATTTCTGGCAAGTAAAACTCGCCAGAAAAGGGTTTTCACAAAATTTTAAAAAAAATATCACCACCAACAGAATTTTACCTTACCATACAGATTGGTTCATAGCTCTTTTGATTATAGCTCTTTTGACATTTTCTAAAAAGATCCCTACTCCTAATATGACCATATTATGATCTCCTTAACTCAAATGAAAGGACTATAGTATATGCTTAAGAATAAATAAACTAAAACCAAGACATCCAGATAAACCAAGCTTGAGAATGAAAATCAAATAAAATGTCAAAAAAGCAAGCCTCCAAGTGAGCTTACTGCATACCCACCTATTGCATACCCACTTATTGAATCCAACCACAATCATAATACTTACTTAGAACTCACCATTTTTTCTAAACAAACTCCATGCTCCATTCACTACATACTCTTAACTTCAGAGCCACAATCTAGGAGTCCTTAAAGTCACGCATTTCCAACTTACTACATACCCTATACATCCCTTGCATCTTCTCAATACAACACCATTTAATATCTAATTCTCAAAGTAAGCCTCCAAGTGAGCTTTCATGCTTCACTTTATAGTTCTTTACAAAGATCCAAGAACTTCATCATTCCATCCAAATGCCCATTTTAAATTTAAAACATCAATCCAAGCTACACAATTTAATTCAAATTCAATGTAAAAAGCCATTCCTCCATTCCTACACAAAAGCTAGCCCAAAAATACTACATAATACATATTCATTCAAGACCTTCCATTGAACAAACATAACTTATTAACTTCAAACTAACTTTAATCACTAAACATCACATTTATACATTACATGGATACAGTTTCCAAACAAGAGATAATCTATCCAACTAGTATGCTTCATTATCTCATAAAACATCAATCCATAAGCCATAAAACTAAACACAATCTGTCCCCAACATGCAATACATACTTACTACACCACCTCCTTTAATACTCATTCACATTCAACAAGTAATTGATTCCATTCCTTGTAATAAAAATAAAGAAAATGGGAAGGAAGTGGTACCATGAGAGAGAAGACTGGAGGATGGTCTGTCCAAGCCAAAACCCAAAAAGGGAAAATGAGAGAACTTGAGCTGGTGGCATCTTGGAGGAATTCCCAGCTGAATCTCATGCAAGAGCTCTCCTGTATATTTGAAGAATCCAACAATGAGCTTTATAACAATATTACCAGCAGATCCATAATGAGCTAAACACATGCAGTTTTTCCTCTAAAGGCATATATAACTCATCCAATTCTAAGACACTTTTTCTTATGAATAATAGCATACCTTTGGTTGCATAGCTCATGAGAAGGCATCTTTTAAAAAAATGAGTAAAAACAAAAAAGAGGACACCTCACAATAGACCACAAAAGTTTTAAATTTTCCAACTGAATCAATAACTTAGGAAGGCAGGGGTAAATGGTCAACATCACCAGCTGAGCAGTCATTAGATTCTCACCTTTCCATGGTTACCTTTACTTGTTGCAACTAAAGGGAGTTCAAGCATATGAAGAATGCTTCACTTATTAATACCCCATTCACCAATACTTGATAGAAGAAACTATACCATTCACAGACAAAAACTAATAAAACCTAGTTTCCTCTTAGCATAATTATCAATGTCTTTTCCTAAAAACTGGAAGAAGAAAGACGAACCATATCAAACCTGCAGTAGCTCTCAAGCTAGAAACTAACTAGGCTTCGTTTGGAAGCCAAACTCATCTCAACTTATCACTACAACTTTTTCAAATTCCAACACAAAATATAATAAACAATTCAACTTTTTCAAATCTCAAAATAATAATAATATTAAAAAAATAATATTCTAACAATATTTTATCATCTCAACTCAACTCAACTCAACTCAATTCAACATCCAAATTACGTAGCCTAAATCACAATCAGCTTCATCTCTTCTTCTCCAATTCTCATCAGCAAGAAAGAAAGAAATATGAAAGAAAATGAAAAACTTTAGTATATTTACATACTAATTGTGAACATATTGGCATCTGATCAAATGGTCATCAAATAAACTTGAATCGCTCAAAGATAAGAAATATCATCAGCGCGCACTAAAGTTATAATTGAAAAATGCATGATATCAACAACCCATAAACAAACTAGCTAGCGACCACATAGATATAAATACAAAACCCAATCTCCAAATGGAACTAAACTCAATACCAGAATCTAACACAAACAAAATAAAAAAAAAAAAAAAAATTATAGGAGTAATGGTTTTAATCACAATCTTAACTACATAAACCAACTAGGGAAAATCAACTACAAAACACTTTCCTTACCTCCTCTTCACTTAGGGAAAATCAACTACAAAGCACAACCTCAACCCATTTAACTTCTCTCCATACTTAGCACTAAGCCAAAAATTTAAAACTCCTCATTTCAAGTATTCTAAAGGAATTCATGAACATGACTAATAGCATGCTTGTTGTTCAATAAAGGCCATTGAGTTTTCTACATAAAAGATATATGAAAATCATGGGTTAAGAATGTACAAATGATAGGAATTTACTTAGAAATGGAAGAGAACAAAGAAGTAGAAAAAGTCTGGAATTTTCACCATTAAAATGGCATTTGACAGCTTTTTAGTAACTTGTTGGAAACAAATTAAATGAAGAGCTAAACCTCACAAGATGGCTGGTTTTTGTCCCTTGTTTTCAATAGTTTTTCATACAAACAAGTAACTTTGGTTGAGCAAAAGATACAAATGAAAAATGGGGATGAAATGGACTGGTTGAAGCCCCAAAACAGAGTGCATAGCAGAATTTTCTGCACTACCATAGACAGCTAGCAGCTTTAGTACATTCATGCTCTTAAACATCCCTCATTTAACTACAATCTCAACTACATGAACCAAGCATACTAGAGTTGAAGAAAACCTTAGAAGAAACATCATTTTTTTTTTTTTTTTTTTTGTGAAAGCATAGTATAAATAGCAAGAGTAGCTCTCGGCAAACCATAAAATTCTAATTGAACCTACTAGTTTGAATAAAATCCTTGGTTGCTTAATTAGGCTATTAATCTTGAAGAAAAGTGTTAAAAAAATGCATTCTCATCTCCACTAGTTTAACACATAGTCATAAAGGGTTAAACATAGTCAAAAACATTATTCAAACTCAATATTTAAAACAAAAGATCTTCTCAATATTAAAAAGAATAGAAATAAATATCAATATTCAATAAGCCTACATTTAACACGGCAGCAACCAACTACCCCAGCATGTTTACAACCATATACATGTAATTCATCAAAACCTTAACTAGATAACTTGTTAATTTAAGTTTTAACATCGCTCTCTATGTTCTCAAAATCGACCCATTTGGAACACATGCATGAGAAACAACAAATCAGCAGTTGACAGGAAAAGAAAAAAGTAACTACAAATTATTTTGGAACTATTCTTTCACTAATCTATATATATTGTCTTCCTCACAAGAGATGCATCATGTATTGTGTGCACCTTTATCTTAATCATGTATCTATGTGTTGTGTGTATCTCTCATGGGAACAATCTAGAATCCTTAGTGCAGCACCAGACCAAACGATTAGAGTTGTAAAACAAAACTTTATCATAATATCAACTTTAAAAATGTCATTATTATAAAAAAGAAATGCTTCTTGCAATGGCCATTGAAACCAAAAAAAAAAAAAAAAAGGCCATTGAAACTGAGTATATGCAAGTCAAAAGTCATTTTTCTTTGAAATGAAGTCAAGTAGCACTATAGGGAGCTTGATTAAATTATAAGACAATGGAATATTATGCCATTAGAAGTTAACCGGTAATGTCAACCTCTATGAAGGACAAACCAAGTAATCATGCCAAATACCCAACCTTTTCAAGACTGGAAAAAAAAAATACTGAGGTTGCATCAGTTTAATGTTTCGAGGTTAAATCTCTGACCTCTTGTTTGAGAATCAGTCTTTGCATGGCACTAATGATCTTATATTTTTTTAAATATATAAAGGGATCAATTCAGCCAATTAAACTACCCCTTCACTCTTTGTTGGTACTAATAATCTTTTATCTTTGAGCCTTTTGTTCTGGAAAAGTAAGTTGTTCTTTATTAGTTCTGGTAGTTCTGATCTAGGTGGGATTCTCCTTTGCCTTCTTATTGGACTGCTCTTACTTATGGTTGTGTGGATTTGCTTCTATTATATGCTGGTTGGTGGCTCGTTTTGAAGTGCTGGGCATTGCTTTCAAAACTTGGTGTGATTGTGGTTGGGTTCTCTGTGCCCTGTAGTGGATGACTCTCTTCTTTGATGGCAAACTTATGGCTAGTTTTTAGTGCAGCCTTGTGCTGTTCGTGGTGGAAAAGGTTCTGTTAGGCCTAGCTGTTGTGGTGGAAATGTAAGCCTGCTGTGTTGGTGGTGGGAATGGTTATATTTATTCAAGCTCTTTTGAATACTGGTTGTTGCACTCGATGTGTCCGGTTGTGCAAATTGATGTACTCGCTTTGTTTGTTCCCTTTGAAGGACCACTCTTCTCTTGTAGTACCTTAAGTTTTGCTGTATTTCTGTTGTTAATTGCTATCTTTCCTAATTGTTTATTTTCTTCATTTGGAATAAGATTACCTAACTCGTCCAAATATAACAGAAAGGTGAACAAAATAGATAAAGCATTGATTACAAATTAGAATACAAAGGGAAAAGAAATGGAATATTGCCAAAGCAAAAGATTCAAAGAAAATTACCTAATCATCTCTCTGAAAAGCACGACATCCAGAATAATCCTTGAGCGGCTGCGTTGCATAAACCACCAACTCATGTTACACTTTTTACAGACTAAGCATGCAGCTTTAAATTGAACAATCTGTAATGGCAGAAAATATTTTCAAATTAACAAAATGATACTAGCATTCGTCCACGACTACAAATATATAAGACGTACGTTGGGGCATGCACTTCTGTATGGAGTATCATGCAATCATTTTTAGGCATTTTTTCTCCACTCAATCTTTTCAATAAATTGTGCATTTGTTCTAAATGACTTGGATTTATTCAATCCACGAGGCAGGAATTAAAATTTCGTTACTTTTTCAAGAGGTCCTAATTTTCACATCCTTTCCAAGAAATTGAAACCACGAATACAAGCCCACCCATAAAATTGTTTTTTTTTTTCCCAATTACCATTGTTTTTCTGAAAATATGCTTTAAAATTTTGTGACAAATACATGTAAAGAACGGTTTCTTAAATTCTTCCATGCCTGTGCGACCTTGACATACTACAAGAAGAAGCGAAACTCACAAGGGAGTGGTAGAGTAGTAAATCGCGTCGAGGCCGTGGATTGCGAACAGAGCAAGGGAGAGAGGGAGGGCCTCAGGCTGCTAGACTGGCAACGGCGTCAAGGTGTGGGTGCTGGGGAACGGCGCCCCTAGAGACGGCGATATAGAGAAATCCGAGAGAGAGAGAGAGAGAGAGAGAGAGAGAGAGGTGAGGCCAGAAATAGATCAGAGTCAGGACTGGGGAAGAAGGAGGGGGTGGACGTCCAGGTGAGGTGGCGGTGGCGTGGTAGGGTAGTTGGCAACGAGTTGTGCATGGCAAAGGCTAGAGGGAAAAGAGGGATTGGGGAAAGAGATGGGGGGAGGGGAGTAGCGGCTGGAGGGAAACAAATTCGCCGCAAATGGTATATATTACGGCCTCGACGCATGACAATATTCGTCGCAAATGGTATATATTACGGCGATTTTCCTAATCGACGAAAATAAAGTTTAAAAACGTTTTTGGCGGCGACAAAAATCGCCGCAAAAAGTAAAAAGATCGCCGCAAAAAATAAAGACTAAATTCATTTCCCAAATTCGCATTGCAATTCAGCAATGACTTGGAAATCGCCGTGAACAAGGTCTATTTGCGACAATTTTTGTTGCGAAGATTTTAAAATAGCTGGAAAAGACCTAATTTCTTGTATTGTGAAGTTTCTTCGACCCCATTTCAAAATTCTAAATGAGTCATTCATCAACATAGTTGTGTTGAAACTCCGCAACAAAATTTTATTGTGAAAAGAAAACATCAACACATTATGAATATAGCTCGAGCCCTACTGTTTCAGTCACAGTCACATATGCCTCTCAAATCTTGGAGTGATGCTGTCCTAATAACCACTCATATCATTAATAGGCTACCATCTCCTGTCTTGAAGCACAAGTCTCCTTTCGACGTGACGTTATTTCGGCCTTCTCCTTCTTATGTCCATTTGAGAACCTTTGGTCGTATGTGCTTTTCTTTTACATATTACATAGGTCTCAAACCAAATTTGACCCTAAAACTTGCAAATGTATATTCCTTAGAAACCTTTTTGGTATGAAAGATTACAAGCTCTTAGATATTGCCACTAATCAGTGGTTTATCTCACGACGACATGTTGTTTTCTGTGAAAACCAACGTGATCTCCCCCGACTAATGATCAACTTCATCTGTAGTACTTACACTCAAGTCATATGTACTTTGTGACAAAGACTGAATTTGAAAATCTGAGATTCCTTAAAATATTCATTAATCTGATTTTTTAGGTAAGAGTTGATCGGAGATAGATCATAAAATATAACTTTTGAATTAAAGATTTTTTATTGTTACTTTATTAATTTGGACAACATTAAATGTTATGAGTCGACCCATACTCTTTAATCCATTATGAGATCGATACGTATTATTACACAAATCGATACGTATTGTTACTCAAATTAATATATAACATAAAACTTCCATGCAAATGGTTAATTTTAAAATTTTGATCATTTTAAAATATATAACATAAAGATATAGAACACAGATGTGCCAACACTTTTGGCATTTGGAAAAAATCTTAATGGGTAAAGTATACTTTGGTAAAAGCTAGTAGAGATTATTGGCTGTTTTCTTAAATGTTTCCCTCTAAAGATGAGATATATTTAGAGACTATAAAGTGTCATCCACCTCTATTTAATACATAGATGTAAGATACATGGTTGATTGTTAAACAAAAACAGAACTTCATGGCAGTTTTGGGTTTGAAAATTTCATATCTATAATAGTAATACACTTTATAAGAAGTTAGTAATTAAGTTAAAATCTACTAATAAAAAAAAAAGTTAAAACCTAATAAACATTCTAAATGGATGGAAAAACCACAAGTATATAAAGTCATACATCCAGCAGAATTAGCCTTTGGGTAGATTAAGAGCTTCAGCTTAAAACATGTTCAATGAGCAAGAAAAAAAAAATAACAACTATATTTTTCAAGGTTTAATAAAAAATGCAACACATGTGGAAGTTGCCTCTAACTTTTATCGATTTGACAATAACCTGAAAGGCACTTCAGAAGTCTACAAGGGGGCAACATTTGCACATTTTCATTACTATTGATTTATCTATGAACCCCACAAAATGAATTACAACAGGAATTATATCCATTAAAGCTTCTTAGTTAATAAATGTATGATCTAAGGTGGGTGAATATTACTTGCAATATTAGTAATAAGCTAGATACATATATGTGTAGCAGTGAACATCAAACATAGCCAAATCTAGTCATCTATAAAGGCATGCTCTCTAGTGGTCTATTTATAATGATTTACTCTATATACAGAGGCTGAATGAATGATTTATCTGGGTTTAGTATGTAAAAGGTATATTAATAAGTGCTTACTAGTGTTTTGTTGGCAACAAGCCAACACAGCGTTCTTCAATTGAATTCAAGTAAAGGCAAAGATGTGGAGATCTGTAAAGAGGGGAAGGAGGGGGCGACTCCGACACTCAAGACCAATCATATGTAGCACTCCAGATTCAGAAGCATTACCTCCGAGAAATATTTGATGAGACGAGGTGGACCCAAATAAATTGACTCAGGTAGTAGGAGGTGCAGGCGTACAAGAGTGCATGGAAGCAGCACAGGGTGGAGAGGGGAATATTAATACAGGTAAGCCTTTCATAGTATTCATAACTTATGCATCTTTTGTGATCAATTTATAGACGAGTCAAATTGGAGCATTTATTCTGGAAAGTGGGATCGTATTTTAATTCTTGATTTAACTCCATACATTTTGAAGATATAGATCCACCTATTCAGAAACGGGGTCGAGGGACTGCGCGGGGCACATTATTTGAACGCCTCTAGAAGGTGGGTAAGGTTCCTTTGGATATAAAGGATGGCCACCAAGGTCCTTCGTGCGAGAATGCCTCCATCTTCACTGGTCGAATTACGTGGATTGTTAAAGTATATGCCGACATGAGACATGAAAGTTAGAGTTTTGTACTTGAGGAAGAGAGACAAGAGTTGGTTGACCGGGTTAGGGTAGGAGAGTTATTTTATTGTAACTTGTTAAAATGTAGTTGTTGACTAATTTCGCTTATAGTGAGTTTGATGAAAATATGTAACAACAATCATATTGAACTTGCAGGCTGATTTTGTATTGGATTGGGGGAAAGACAACCATCGAGAAATGGTTGTGTTGCATTTATCCGAAAAGTATAATGCATATCATTATAAAATGCACAAAATCTACCAAAAATATGGATCGCATGAGGAGGCCCTGCGTGGTGGGACACCCATGGTGAAGAAACCTGTTTGGAAGTTGCTTTGTGAGAGGTGGGCAAGCAAAAGATTCAATGTATATATGCCTTAAATTTCAGCAAGTATGACTATCGATGTTACCCTCCATTTTTTTGGTTTGTGTCATATGTATATATATATATATACATACATATACGTATAGATATATAAAGTGCTGCCTTTTTTAAATTACAACCCCTAATGTGGAAAATGTTTATACATTTTCTGGATAAAAAATGCAGGAGAAGTCACGAAGAAGAAACACGTCAAATAGGCAAAAATTAAAGGTGAATCATACCGGCAGGAGGAAATCCTTTGTAAGGATTTTGGAAGCTCGGTTTGTGCCTTTTATGATGTATTTAGTGAGTATTATAAATATGAAGAGACTTGAATATTAACATATATGGTTAATGATGTGTGGCAGCGGAAGACAACACCAAATATGGTCGATTTCTATAAACAAACACATTGGTCAGCACGGAAGGGCAAATTCTTGAATGTCACAACTGAACACAATTATGTGGAAAATACTTGTGTTTGAATTAACTTTTGTTAGACTGTAAATTAGATCAAAATTAACAGGATATTTGATTTTCTTTCATATTATTTTCAGAATATCATGGTGGAGAGATTGAATGAATAAGATCCCAAGGAGGACTATGATGAAGCAGCGGCTGACATTTTCAAAGACGTATTAGGGTTCAAATCAGGGTACGCACAGGGGATGGGGCACATGGTCATTCCTAACCCCTCTCATTCAATAAAGAAGAATAAAGCTTTTATGCGTCTAGCGGAGGAAAATGAACGGAATAAGAGTGATGCGGAAATGTATAAGGCCAAACTAGACCAGATGATGGCTGATCTTGTGGCTTTAAGGAGGAATTTTTCTAAATACGAGAAAGAGATGAACTTTTGGGTATCGGAGTTGGAGCAAAATATTGAGTCTCATAGAGAGACTCAGCAAGATGCTTAGGCGTCCCAAGTCTAGTATATCTTTGTTATGGATGAAAACAGTCCAATGGCCATTGGGGTTTGTAGAAATGCAAATATTTTCCTATTTGCAGTGGATATTGTTATTTGTTAGGTTGGGTATGTTAGAACCAGTGCAGGAAAATTAACTACAGTTTCGGTATATTTTTTGCTAACGTTTTGTATTGGGTTATGAAATGTAAGTTTCTGACATTTTGAATGTCTTGCTGCTTCAGAGAGACATGTGGTTATGAATGGGTAATTCCTGGCTATAATTTGTGCATATTATTCTCAGTTTTGCATCTGTGTATATATTAAACCAGACCACGTAGGCTAATATGATTTTTACTTTCATTTGCAGGTTTAAGCTGTCTCAAGTATAACTTAACTGGAAAATTGATGGAATGATACAACAATAGTTGGTGGAGATACAGTAAGTTAAGGTTGCTGGCAACATTCGCATTGGAAGGATTTGATAGCAGTAAGTATCAATTTTTCAGCCCATTTCCTATTTTTGATTCAAGTTAATCATGTTTGTCTACATGATGGATGACTTTTCATACTACATCCTTGGTTGGCACATATCTGAAGGTGTTAAGGTGCAGAATGGAATTTGGTTAGTGTTATTCCCATCTTATTATAAGACTCAAGTAGCTTAGACCAACTTCAAACTAGTTGGATATGCAATCTGGTCAGAATATAACTCCATTTTGGTCTCTCTCTCAGTAGATATAATGTTCACATGTTACATTCAGGTTATAATGTGACGCCCCGACTCCCACATACAAAAACAAAGGAATCGTGACGTCAGGATGGTGACAACACGGTCACGCATCCCAACGAGATGTGCTCAAATGTGTGTGCAACATGCAAAGGTGCACAATAAAAGTCGCAGCGGATAATATAAATAAGTCAACTAAGTACCAGAAATTTAAATACAGGTGTCCAAAATAATTTATCTTTAAAAGTTATACAGTCATCCCAAATATAATACAAAAGGTAAATACATAAATTGATAAAAACATAACTCGCTAAACAGGAGCAATCCCAGATCACTCCACCAACGGAGCCAAGCTAAGGCTCGTCATCATCATCTGCATTAAAATCTGCGATACCATAAAATGGTACCACAGGTAAGTATAAACCAAACAACTCTCGGGATAAAAATGCATTAATGCTACCAACAATATGACAAAATACATTTAGTCATAAAATACCATTTTTCCCTGAAAAATGATTATTTCTAACACACCAAAAATTTCATTTTGGCCCAAAAATATAGTTTGTCATTTTCCCAGAAAATGATTCACACAAACAACCCATTTATCGGACACTGTAGGCGGGATTCTACCACCGTCCCTGCTTACCACCATCCCTACCGCGTGCACCGTAGGCGGGAATCACAGGCGGGACACAACCACCATCCCTGCTTACCACCATCCCTATCGCGTGCACCGTAGGCGGGAATCGCAGGCGGAACTCTACCACCATCCCTGCTTACCACTATCCCTACAGTTCCTTTCCACACAATGAATACTTAACAATGTACTGTAGGCGGGAATCACAGGCGGGACTCTACCACCGTCCCTGCTTACCACCATCCCTATCGCGTGCACCGTAGGCGGGAATCGCAGGCGGGACACAACCACCATCTCTGCTTACCACCATCCCTATCGCGTGCACCGTAGGCGGGAATCGCAGGCGGGACTCTACCACCATCCCTGCTTACCACCATCCCTACAATCTCTTTTCCTTTTACTCACATGAGAATCCAATTTTCAATAAACACATGAACATGTATGCAATCATGCGAAAACCCAGTTTTCTTTACAAACATGATCATGCGTGCAATATGCGATGTACATGAACAAGCCATAACCAACAACCACAATTCACAATGCAAAAACACACAACAACTCCGTCCACAATCCATCCGACCCCCGAAACTCCTCGGACTCAGTCCGGCAAAACAAACCAATTCACAGATAATATGTGTTAGTGCAAAAATATATTTAAATCACGAAAGTTCTTTAAGGAAAATACTTATAGTGCAATATAACAATTTCCGAAGGATCACGAAGTTGAAAAAGGCGACGTTTGAGCAACACCACAGTGTAAAATACACTGTGGCCGTGGGTCACAAATACCAACTTTCAAACGGAGGCAAACGAAGAACCAAGATCGATAGAGTAGGGCCTAGGGAGGTCGGTGAAGCCAATGGTGGTGGTGGTTTGCCTTGGGTAGCGGCGGAATGGGCGGTAGAAGACCAAAATATCCAAATCGAAAATGTAGATGGTGGAGCTTCACCGGTGGCGGATCGGAGCTGGGGTTGGGTCCAATGGGTTGCCAAGAGGTCGAGGATGATGTGGTGTGAAGATGGTGGCCGGAGGTGGCGCGACGGCGGCGCTGGAAAGAAAATGACGCCGCGGCTTGCAGGGCTACTGGTGGTTAACGTCGGCACGAATGGAGGTGAGGTTGGTGGGGTGAGGTCGCCGGCGGCAGGGGAACACAATGGGGTGGGCGGTGAAGGCCACCGCTGGCTCACGGCGGCGCTGGCGTGAAAGTGGCCCGCGGCTTCGTGGGGTGCTTGCAGGCTACCGGCGGCGAGGTAGGGGCTGGGATTTGGGGGGTGAGGTCACCGGCGGCAGGGGGAGCTGGTCGGCCGGGCGGTGTCACGCACGGCGTCGGGACGGCGGCGGGCTGGGTGAAGGTGACGGATGGAAGAGAGAGGGAGAGGGCAGGTTCGCGCACACGGGAAGGGGAAAAATAAAGAAGAAAAAAGAAAAGAAAGAAAAGAAAAGGAAGGAAAGAAAAATGGAGGGAAAAGAAATGAGGTTCAATCCTCATAACTTGGGTCACAAAAATGATCCAACGGAGATGATTTGAAAACCACAAGTTAAATAAAATAATTTAAACGAAATGATAAAGTCAAATTGAAATAATTAAATCCCACAGTAATTAATTTAAATATTAAAAGCAATTTAAATGCATAACAATAAATAAATATTTGGAAAGCACATAAAAATAATTTTCACTAAATTAAAATCATAGAAATAAACTTACTAAAAATCCAACCAATTTTAAAATAAGATGATAAATTTTTGAACAATCAAAAATAATCCTTCAGTAAAAATACACTAAAATACGGGGTGTTACATATAATTCATATATACATCTCAGACATGGTCATCAATAAAGTTTACATTATATATAGATGTGTATATATATTGATAGTTGAGCCAAAGTTACATGAGACTAATGGCCATGTAAAAAAGATATAGTTTCATAACTTTATTCTATTATCCCAGAGAGACTTGTGGTTGTTATGTTGATGTGGTAGGTGTTAGAAAATTCATGATTGGTTGTTATTGACATTTACAAATACTTAACTGAAATAATTTGTAAGCCATTGGGTAGTTTCGTTGGTTTAAACTAGTTGGTTTGTGGGGGCACCAAGCTCAAAGACTATTCCATGCATGCTTTAATTACCTGCATTAAGTCACCTAGATTAGCCATGCATGATGATCTATTTTTTCTAATTTGGTCCATGCTTGATGACTTGTCAGCCATGAGAACCATAACTAATTGACAAGAAATATGTAGTGACGGGCAGGACCAAGTATTCTGCTATAGTAGAATAAATTGAAGAAATCATCATGTATACGTCACTGCAGTATTTAAAATAGCATAAAAGTTGGTAGATATATATATATATGTATATATATATATATATATATATACTTTCATGCTTTATATGAATACAATGACTTATTACTTATCAAAAAAAGCAAATATATCTACCAACTTGCTCGAAATTATTTTGAGATTCAACTCGCACAGATTTGGCATTTTCCATGCATGACCCTAGGATATTCTTTTTGGGTAGCCTCATGATTTGTGATTAATGCACTATGAAAATAATTAAACCTGTGTACAACATGTTACAACAATTATTATGTTACAACAAAATTTATATGGATAATTAAGCCTCATTATTTATGATTCAACTCTTGATATCATTAGTACTAGTAAGCTTCCTAGCCCATGTCACTTCCTTGGCCATATAAGTATTAATATCAATGGACATAGTTCTCATCAGAAACATTTCCCATCCACTCCCAACATGAATGTACAGACTTAGCAATTGGTGTATGAAATGAAGGGGGATTCAGAAGAAAACCGTCAGCTTTTATTTGGCCAGTTCTTTAATATAATTGTTAACTATTTGCTGTAATTTGCCTTTGGTAATGGCTATTGTAATGTTCTAGCTACTACCTTTGCCTTAAATAAATATTTTCTATTGGCTAATACAGTCAAGCATGGATAAAAAATTTTTCAGGTGGATTTTAGGACACAAGTGCTTTGTGGATCAATAGGGGAATATTAATAATGTTTTCAAGAATGAAGACTGTCTCAGTGAATCAGCATTACTATCACATGAGAGGTTTACTACAGTGACGTCTTTTAGTCCCAAACATATCATCCATGCTTTTAGGCTGTACTTTGGTTATATTTGCAGACATAATTGTATTTTGATGGTCTTAATTGATTGGTTAACCCAGTGGACAGAGTTGTAAAGTACAATATTAATTATGTATAATATATGTTGGTAATATGAATTTTTGGTTGGATTAGTTTTTTGGGTGTTGGTTACATTTGTTGATGGATTATTGTGTTGAGAAAGGTTCAATACAGGCCTATTTGTGGAATAAATATAGGAATAGGTGATTTTTGGTTGGATTGTTTGTGGGATTGATTGACAGAAAACTGATTTTTTTCATAGTGGCAGACATTAATTAGTAAACTTTTTAAGAAGAGTTGATTTGGTGGGAAAACAGGTTAATGAAACAATTGTATTTCCCATGACTATTATTCATGGGTAATCCTCTTTTTCGACCGATGACGTTGATGGAAAATATTTAACAAAACTGAGTAAAAAATTTTATTCTCACCAATAATTGTAATGAGAAAACCTCTTTTGCCATAAAATAATACCCGTGGAATATTGTAATGATCGCTTTTGCTATGAAATGAGCTTAACCGGCAATAACCATTTATAATCACTTCAGTTCATAGCAAGTGGTCTTTTCCCACCAATTAGATTGTGGTTGGAATATCCTATTTCCACGAGAAGTCACCATGCGGAGTATTTTTTTCCCATGAATGAATTGGTGAGGAAAATTTAAAATACATGACTTTTGCCACGAAGTAAATTTATGGATATAGTAGATTTTCCACGAACTACTGCCATAGTATATGACGTTATTACTGACCACGAGTTGATGTTAGTAAACTTATTTGCCACGAAGTTAAAATATTTTATCCACCGTTTATGTGGTGGAAAAAAGTGTGGTTGTACCCATGAAATCAAAGTTTGGTGGAGAAAGTATCTTTCGTCACCTGTTTTATTCCACGAGCCTCCCACGACAAAAATTGGTGGGAAATAGATCTTTTCCCACGAAATATGAACTTTTTTCGACCGCACCCCCTCATGGAAAAATGCCATAATTCTTGTAGTGATTTTGAAATACTTTGAAGATATCATAAGCATCTAAACATGCTAGATCACCTTAACTAACTCTTTCTAATTTTATGTCTTTTAGAGTAAGACTATTCACCAAAGTATGGTACCCGACTATAAAAAATGATAGGGTTACTACCCTATTACTACTCATCTACTATCCAATTTGTATTTGATTTTTTTTAATTTTTTATTTTACTTAATGATTAAGGAAGTGAGTATCAGTAAAGTTATATATTTTTTTAATTTTTTCTTGGTGATTAAGGACGTTAAAAAATATTTAAAAGAAAATGATAAAAAAAATTAAAATGTATTAGAATAATAAATGAGTAGTAATAGAGTAGTATAACCCCATCACTACCCCGGAATATACCTAGAGCCCGACGTGTAATGCATCCCGGATTGAAAGAATCTGGGTTTTTGAAATCTAGCTGTGTACCTCGTACGACGGGAAGGGCGGATTGGAAAGTGCGATTCGGGATGAAATGTTGTCTGCGTTTAGAATTAGTTTTGTCTTGGGATGTTATCATAATATCCTTAGTTTTCTACATGCATGGTAACACATCCCAAGCATTAATTCTCCCACACATTAATAAAATTAAATATCTGTACGTCAGCTTTGAGTACTTAGGCTTTCCATGATTTTTCCAATCCACCTAATTGGAGTCTTAAGGGCATGCATGCATGCACTACTCATACTATCATAGCATAAGCCAAAATTCACTTTAAAATTCTAAATCTAATTCCCTTTTCAATGATCAGGATTAATTCAGCTCATGTAATCCTCACCCTACTCATCCTTTATGACATTAATTTTATTCATCGTACGTGGTTAAAATATTATATATATATATATATATATAGTTACTTACACTTAAAAACATTTCCAATTCATAAAATTCATATAAGCTAGCATACATTATTAATGTGTCAAGAAAGAAAACATAAAATTCATCGATATTTTACTTAGGGAGTGACCTTTAATTAATTAAATATTATATGCACTCGATCAAAAGTTGGAACATTAGAGATGACTTTAATCACTCGTTTAGCAGCATCCAAAGTATCCTTGATCAGTAGAATTGCAACAGTCATTGAGAAGTGATACTATTTTTTATTTGGAAGAGTTTAATCACTCGTTTAGGTTTTACAGTTGTTTGGTTAAAGCAAATAATGCAGCAGACTTTGGCCTAGTAACTGGCAATATCTATTTTTCCCCTGTACGTTCGAGAAGTGATACTATTTTTTATTTGGAAGAGTGATCTATGTTCTTCTTATTGTCATTTCTTCACTAATTCGTTTTGGAACCTGTAATTCCCATTGAATAATTGGCTCAGTTTTGATTAGAAAGGGAAAATATATATATATATACACACACACTGAAAATCTAGACAGCTTTATATATAATATATATATATATATATATTCTTGTATTTGTAAATGAAATTCGATCTAACCAAAACATCAACCACTTTACACATCATCAAAACACATGAGATATAGGTTTTATTAAAGAGACGACAACATTTCATTTTTTGTTTTTTTTTTGGCCCCATTTTATACATAGCTAGCTAGCTCTTGATTTCTGGTTGATACAACTATATATATTGAATTCAATTAATACATTATGTGCATTAATTAATTTCTTGCTACATGAGCCGCCCTGCAGTACTAACCTCCATATATCATACATAATGTAGAGATTTTTCTCATAAATCTTTTTACTTGATCTTCCAAGTCAATACTACTCGAATTCATGCAAGCTGCGATTAAAAATAATTTGTTTTAAGTGTGACTCCATGCTCCCAAGAACATCAGAGTTCTTATTGGATCTTCGGCTCTGTAGCTCCACTTTCGTCTCTCAAGTTCTTTGGAAATTGGAACACTACGTGCCTCCCAATTAGCCCTGGACTTGGCTATGGCTGTTACAGCCACCTCTCTAGCCTTTCCAAGAAATTGAAACCACATTGTTTTTCTGAAAATATGCTTTAAAAATTTGTGACAAATACATGTAAAGAACGGTTTCTTAAATTCTTCCATGCCTGTGCGACCTTGACATACTACAAGAAGAAGCGAAACTCACAAGGGAGTGGTAGACTAGTAAATCGCGTCGAGGCCGTGGATTGCGAACAGAGCAAGGGAGAGAGGGAGGGCCTCGGGTTGCTAGACTAGCGACGGCAACAAAGGTGTGGGTACTGGCGAACGAGGCCCCTAGAGGCGGCGATTTAGAGAAATCCGAGAGAGAGAGAGAGAGAGAGAGAGAGAGAGAGAGAGAGAGGTGAGGCCAGAAATAGATTAGAGTCGGGACTGGGGGAGAAGAGGGGGTGGACGTCCAGGTGAGGTGGCGGTGGCGTGGTAGGGTCATTGGCGACGAGTTGTGCATGGCAAAGGCTAGAGGGAGAAGAGGGATTGGGGAAAGATGGGGGGAGTGGGTAGCAACTGGAGGGAAACAAATTCGCCGCAAATGGTATATATTACAGCCTCGACGCATGACAATATTCGCCGCAAATGGTATATATTACGGCGATTTTCCTAATCGACGAAAATAAAGTTTAAAAAAGTTTTTGGCGGCGACAAAAATCGCCGCAAAAAGTAAAAAGATCGCCGCAAAAAATAAAGACTAAATTCATTTTCCAAATTCGCATTGCAATTCAGCAATGACTTGGAAATCGCCATGAATAAGGTCTATTTGCGGCGATTTTTGTTGCGGCGATTTTAAAATAGCTGGAAAAGACCTAATTTCTTGTAGTGTGAAATTTCTTCGACCCCATTTCAAAATTCTAAAGGGGTCATTCATCAACATAGTTGTGTTGAAACTCCACAACAAAATTCTGTTGTGTAAAGAAAACATCAACACATTATGAATATAGCTCGAGCCCTACTGTTTCAGTCTCAGTCACATATGCCTCTCAAATTTTGGGGTGATGTTGTCCTAATAACCACTCATATCATTAATAGGCTACCAGCTCCTGTCTTGAAACACAAGTCTCCTTTCGACATGATGTTATTTCGGCCTTCTCCTTCTTATGTCCATTTGAGAACCTTTGGTCGTATGTGCTTTTCTTTTACATATTACATATATAGGTCTCAAACCAAATTTGACCCTAAAACTTGCAAATGTATATTCCTTAGAAACCTTTTTGGTATCAAAGATTACAAGCTCTTAGATATTGCCACTAATCAGCGGTTTATCTCACGACGACATGTTGTTTTCCGTGAAAACCAACTTGATCTCCCCCGACTGATGATCAACTTCATCTGTAGTACTTACACTCAAGTCATATGTACTTTGTGACAAAGACTGAATTTGAAAATCTGAGATTCCTTAAAATATTCATTAATCTGATTTTTTAGGTAAGAGTTGATCGGAGATAGATCATAAAATATAACTTTTGAATTAGAGATTATTTATTGTTACTTTATTTTGGACAACATTAAATGTTATGAGTCGACCCATACTCTTTAATCCATTATGAGATCGATACGTATTATTACACAAATCGATACGTATTGTTACTCAAATTAATATATAACATAAAACTTCCAACAAATGGTTAATTTTAAAAATTTGATCATTTTAAGTAACGGGCGCCGTTTGGTGGGCAACTTTTTCTTTAACCATTTCCAATATGTATATACGCAACGGCAGCAACATTAATATAATTGACATATATATATATATATATAGTAGGGAGTGCTTAATTTACTCAGCAAAATATAATATATTGGGATTTCTTGATCATGGCTCGTAATTGCAATATTGTAGAAACTACAAACATTAATTTAATGATTTATTCCTTTTAACCATCAATTTATTGATTGATCTTTATTGTAAATTTCAGCTGGTTCCATACCATGCAATAAAACTACCAATTAGAAAGCATCCCATCCCGGCCAGAACTATAGGAAGCTCCTAATTAAGCTCTGGGAAGATACCTCCTTGCGATGTCCCCACCTCCACCATTAGGGAAAAACCCACCAGGTATACGCTCACTGCCACTTCCGTACACTATCCTTAATATCTCCGGTGGCGTCCGAGCATATGAAAGAGAATTAGGATCAGCAGACAGGATGTTACTGTTCGTACGATTCTCTGCTCCAAGAGATAGAGGAACCAGGATGCCTTCGTCTTTGATGCCACATGCGGCCAGCTTGTTCCTAAGCCCTGAGATACGGTTTGTGAATTCGGCCACCGTAAGGTTGTATGGCCGCACAGTTTGGTTGGCTCTCTCGTACAGTAGTGTTCTTATGACCGCGTCCTGTCCTGCCTCCACGCCCAGAAGCGAAGCAACCAACTGCGTACCAAAAATACATATACTTAGAATTTAAAGGATTCATGCATGTTGCAGAGATCCCGGATAGTGATAGATAAGACTCTTACACTTCGAGAAGTTGCTCTGACAAGACTTGGAATGGTGCCAACATAACCCACTAATCCTACATAGGGAATCACATACGATGCTAAGAGATAGCGGGTTGTGTCAGCGTAAGGGTCAAATGGAGGGATCAATTTGAAACCGACTGCATTGTCAAATACGTTTGCAAAATTCTGAACGCTGAGGTTCAGCAGCGGCCTTGGAATCCCTCCTATTCTACTAGTAATTATAGCCCTGAAAAATCATCATCAATCTGTTAAATTAAGAGACATTCTAATCAACGAACAACAACAATAATTTCATGAATGCATGGAAAAACCGACAATTACATGATGGAAGAAACGGATACCCCTTCATGCACTGTTCATAAAGGGTTTAAGTTTCCAGCAAATCGGAAAAAGGCACCACGATAAATCTGAGAATACTTTTAAAACTTAACAAGTATCATGTGGTATCGGTATATATAAATAGTACCTGAGATGACCAACTTCTTGATAACCGAACTCCTCGATTATTTTAGCGACTAAAGGTTCGAGATTGGCCTTCCTAGCACCGATCGGAGGAGGACCACCCCTAGCCAGAGATGGAGCGATGCTGTCAAGTCCTCTACCAATTGCACCATTCAGGAAAAACTCTGCTTCGAGGAACTCCAGATTAAGAGCAAACTGAATCCGGTCAGTATCACCGGCGACGATTGGTTGACAATTGTGATCACCAGCAGTAGTGGCCATGACCACCAGGCTGAGTTTCAGAGCTGAAACCAGAAAGATAAGGAAAGCAGTAGTACGTCTGGCCATTGTTTATCGATATCTTAATAATGAGTTGGGTAGTACATGTTTGGCAAGATACGGGCTTATATAGGCATCCAAAAATGCTAATATACCGACAGTTGGATCAGTTACGACAATTTTTTTTTTATTTAGTAATTAAAAAAAATTAATGACGTTGTAAATTTTTTTAAAAATAAAATTTAAAAATATAAAAAAATTGAATGAAAAAAATAAAAATAAAAACTTTTTTGCTCGACCGTCTCGTGCTACACCTGCAGACATCAATATGCGTTCGACATGCGAGTCTGACGCTTACGTGTCATGTGGAATTTGTCCAAAGTGCTCTAGTAAGCTCCATGAATTTACGTTTTCAAAATTGTCATCGAAATTATATTATTTTTTCTTTTAAATATTTTTTAAATTATCTTTAAATATTTAAAAAATATATATAAATTCATTAATAATCACTTTCTTAATTAATAAAAATAAATAAAATAAAATATACGAGAGATCAAAGTTAGGGGATAAAATTATATGGCTAAATAGTATTATCTATTTTTCTATTTTTAGTAAGAGAAATTATTTTTATAGTTTTTAAATATGCAACTCTTACGCATTCTGTGAGAAAAAAAAGTAAATTTAGTGACGAATTTCATATTTTTTTAAAATAAAATGTGTAAATCTTACACAACCTAAGACTTTATCTAATAACTTTACTCTTTCAGGAATTAAACAAAAACTAAAAGAAAAAGATGGTGCGATCGATATTATATAATATGGACGACATTAGTGCATGCCTGGTAACGGAGAATATTATCTGCTTGTTATAAAAGTGGTTGTACTAGCTAAATAAACCAAACTGTTTCGTCGAGATTAAGGTACTAGCTAGATCAGTAGAAATAGTATATGTCGAACTGCCAATAAAGAGTTTAAAGTCAACTGATTACGTGGAAGTAATCGTTCCACCCATTTGGGTGAAGTAATGTACTGTCTAATTACCAAAGCCTGGTTATTAAGATTGTATAGAAAAATTCAAATGATATTAATATATCGACAGTTAAACTTGTCAATCAGAGAGAAAAATACATCTTCATATGTTGTTTATATGGTAAGATTTGATTTACGCTATATAGAGGTACAATAATTCATATTTGCAGATTGTATTCGTGTCATGTTAAGTCATAAATATTATATTATATGGATCAATCCGAACTTGATCTGTTTAATTAAACGGATCAGACTTTAAAATCCGAATCTAACCTATTTTAATTAACAGATAACACGACACGACCCACTGAATCCATTTAGTAATTTTTATTGAGTTAACCTAGAGATAACTCATTTAACCCATTTCAACCATCTTCAACTCGTTTAACTCGTTTGATATAAATGGGATGAGCGACTTGTATATTTATTTTTTTATCTCTTTTTCAAATGTTGTACTTATTACAAAACCAAAACCCCACTTGCTTTTCATACTTAATTAATACATATAAGCAAATTTTAGTAATAAATTACATTCCTCTATTTTTCAACCCCTTAATTTATTAATTTGTGACTTTAGAAAAGTCTAAAAAAATGTACATTTTCACTTATGGATTCATGCATTGAGGTCCACAAAATAATTGCTGATTTTATCTCCGCACAAATTTATTTGCCAATTAATATCCATATTGACAAGATACCATAAAATTGATTTCCTTTCAAACTTTTTAAACAATGGATGATCAGGACACACTACTTGTAGTTTGTATCTTTTGACTTCTTGAAGACATTATATATTGAGACTCAAGTACTAGTTTTTAATTTTCAAGACTTGAGATCCAAGTTAATTAATTATGTAACATCCTGCATTTTAGTGTATTTTTACTAAAGGATTATTTTTATTTATTTAAATTTTATTCTCGTATTTTAAAATTGGTTGGATTTTTAATGAGTTTATTTCTATGATTTTAATTTGGTGAAAATTATTTTTATGTGCTTTCTTAATATTTATTTATTGTTATGCATTTAAATTGCTTTTAATATTTATTTAATTACTGTGGAATTTAATTATTTCAATTTGACTTTAACATTACGTTTAAATTATTTTATTTAACTTGAGGTTTTGAAATCGTTTCCGTTGGATCATTTTTGTGACCCAAGTTATGAGGATTGGACCTCATTTCTTTTCCCTCTATTTTTCTTTTCCTTTTCTTTTTCTTTTCTTCTTTTCTTTTCTTTTTTTTGTTTTTTTTTTCTTCTTCTTCCCGGTTTCCTACCCGGTGCGCGACTCTCTCTCTCTCTCTCTCTCTCTCTCTCTCTCTCTCGCCGTGCATTCCTCTCTCCCCCAGCCCGCCGCCATGCGCCGACGGTGGTCAACACCGCCCGGCTCCTCCGCTCCCCCTGCCGCCGGCGATCACCCCCCTCCATTTCCAGCTCCTCCATCGCCGCTGTTAACCACCACGAACCCATTGAAGCCGCGGCGTTCCATGCACCACTGCGCCGCCGTCGCGCCACCTCCGGCCACCATCTTTCTACCACTTCATCCCCGACCTCTTGGCAACCCATTGGACCCAACCCCAGCTCCGATCCGTCACCGGTGAAGCCCCACCAAGCCCATTTCCGATTTGTGCATTTTTGGCCTAAAACCACCCCTTGCGCCGCCACCCACGGCAAACCACCACCACCACTAGTTTCACCGACCTCTCTAGGCCATACCCTACCATTTTTGGGTCTTCGTTTGTCCTCGTTGAAAAGTGGGTATCTGTGACCCACGGCCACAGTGTATTTTACACTGTGGTGTTGCTCAGACATCACCACTTGCAGCTTCGTGATCCTCCGGAAATTATTATATTGCACTGTAAGTATTTCTCCAAAGAACTTTCGTAATTTAAATGTATTTTTACACTAACCCATTTCACTGTATTTTTTGGAATGCCGGACTGAGTCCGAGGAGTTCGGGGGTCGGATGGATTTGTGATTGGAGTTGTTTGGTTGGATTTGACTGGATTGGTAATTGTTGGTTTGGATATTGTGTTGGTACATGTGCATTTCATTATTTCATGCATGATCATGTTTGTAAAAGAAAACTGGGTTTTTGTGTATTGCATTCATGTTCATGTGTTTATGAAAACTGGGTTTTTATGTGAGAATGGATTTTTGGTGCGTGTGTATCACGACCCCAAGCCGAGATGGGGCATTAACTCGGTGGAGCTCCTCTGGTTACTCGGGAGCGGAATATACTGAGTAACGTCCCCTGGATTGTCGCCGGGCGACAATGGGATCGGACGAGATGGTCTCGTGCCGACTCCGTGGTCCTTCTGCTGGCGGGGACTAGAGGATGTCTGGCCACGTACGTGCTGGGCGCGGAACTGGGCATCGCTCGTTGCGTAGTGTGGGTGCTTGGCCATGTACGCGCTGGGCGCAGAACTGAGCACCGCTGCGAAGCCAGGACGTGCGGATGGTCCATAGGGGAGGCCATGGTGCATATGGAAATAATGCATGGTGCATTTGGAATTATTTCACTATTTTCTGGGAAAATAGTGCGAGTTGGATTTCTGGATAAATCATTTTCTGGGAAAATGTTTTACGGATATTTTGGGTCAAAATGGGATTTTGGCGTGTGTTGGAAAATTATCATTTTCGGGGAAAATGATGTTTGTGGAAAATCATGTGCATGCATGTTAGTTGCATTTAATGCATTTTATATTACGTTGTTATTTGAGGTCATACTTACCTGCGATACCATTTTGTGGTAACGCAGATTTTGATGCTGAGGAGGAGGAGGGCGAGCCTGAGGAGACGGCTCTGCCTGAGGAGTGATCTGGGATCACTCGTTTGTATATCTGGAACTATTGTAAATTATTTTATGGATGATTGTATAACTGCTATTTAAATCTTTACTGATGTTTGATTGTAAATAAATTCTGGTACTTAGTTGACTATCCGTTGCGTTATTTTATTTGTACACTGTTGCATGTACACACACTGGCACTTCGTTGGGATGTGTGACCGTGTTGTCACCATCCTGGCATCTCGATCCCTGTGTATTTATATAAGGGGGATTGGGGGCGCCACAGGTGGTATCAGAGCAGTTCGGCTCTGGGTAAAACCACATGTCCCTTAGGATTGTACCAGAAAATTATTTTTATTATTATTTTAAAATAATAAAATTTTTGTTTAAGTGGTGTAAGTTAAGTTATTTATTTTATATTATGAGTTTATTGCTATTTTATTTTATGTTAACTGATGTTATTTGATTTATTTGATTTTATTGCTTTAATTAGTGTTTACCTTTGGTTGAGTATGGTTTTATTGGCTTTATTTATTTTATTGTATAATAATTCTGTTGTTTATTTATTTATTTGTATGTCATTTTAATTTAATTGTTTTATTTTATGGCGGATTATTTTATTGTTATATTTATTTTATGGTGAACTACTTCATTGGTTTTATGCATTTTGTCGTATGTTATTTTATTTATGGAATTTTATTTTATTTTGTTTTGTTCGAAATTGAAAGGCGGGTTAAGGGTTATGTTATGACAGGAAGATGGTACGACTGAGAAGGCCATTGTTAGGCTTAAACATTGGTATAGTAGGCCTGAACTCTTGGTGATTGGTTGTTTTAATATCAAGGCTTGAACATCAGGGTCTGGGTGGACTCTTTGGATTAGGTACTCAAGTTGCTGCTAAGGAGGGGAATAATTTTTAATTGCTTAGGATAATTGAGGATTTAGGTTCCGTAGAATTTAGGTAATGAGTCTTTGGGGTAGGAGGTTGTAAGTTCAACGAATGTCAATGTTAGATTTATGAGAAGTTCATCTAAGGTTTGTGGCCCCATAGTTTTTTAGAAAATAAGTTAATGGGATTTAAGCTGGTAGGTTCAACAAGCAATTAAGAGATTACTTAGACTAGAAGTTTTTGATCTTGCCGACCTCGATAAGCAATTTGATAACATTTGGGGTTTTAGAATTTACAAGTTTTATAAGGCGAATGTTTTAGATTTGAGTTCATCGATCTTGAGGATTTCAGGAAATGATTTATATCTGGGTTAAGGTTTTAGAATTGCAGAGTTGAATGGCTGAATTAAAATAGGATTGATCTGAGTTGAGTTACTGATATGAGAATTTTTTTAGGGGAGAATTTCTTTGGAGATGGAGGATGTTGATCTAGTTCGGTTAATAATTGTTTTTAGCTTGAGGTTACAGTGACAGGTTAATGATTTAATCTATATCAATTTTAAGGATAATAGATGGTGATGATTTAAGAAATGATTCTTATTGATTTCGAGGATATAGGTTTAGTGATGGAAATGGTAATGATGATCACATGCACGTTTGGAGGATTATTGGTTTTGGCTAAGGGTGCGTAAGATTGATGTATAGTAGTGGTGAGTGGTTATGGATTTCGGAGAGTATAGGTCCTAGTCTCATTTGGTTTGGAAGAAGTAGTTTTGGTTGGTGTGGAAGAGGAGTCAACACAATAGTAGTAATTCAAGAGACCTTGGCTTGGAGTTTTTGGTGAGTCGATCGAAGTGTGCAATTGAAGTGGGTTACTCAATGAATCATGGTTGGGAATAGTTATTGTGATTATCTTCAGGAATTAATTGTGACTTGAGGTTACCTAGGAATTTAAATTTTTGAGGCTATACTTTCTTTTGGAGTTTGAGCATCTAGTTGGTTGAATGAAGGACATTGTTATTTAACTTGAAGAGAGATTGATGGGATGTCATGTATGGTGTATGAAAAGATATTCGAAATTGAAGCTTAGGCATCAACAGTGGATAATATGATCAAGTATGTGGGGGTAATAAAGCATTAGGATCCTTGGGTGCTTTGCAATGGCTTTTGGTAGATTGAAGATTTGATCAGTATGGTTTGCCCTGAGGTTTAATAGTGATGTGCTATTGAAGGAACTAGTTGTGTTAATACTAGCTTATTGGAGTAGAAATAGGTGGGCGAGTTACCAAGGAGGTTTTGTTAATGTTTTGGTGAAGTCAATGGTGGTTCGTTGTGAGTTTAGTCACCGTTAGATTAGATGTTGTTTAGAATGTAGATGATGAGCTTTTGGGTTTAGGTTGTTAGGTAGAAGTCTCTAGGCACTCTTTTTGATTCGCTAGGTTGGAATTGAGTCTTTCAAAGTATGTTCCTTATCGTAGATGAGACGGATGTATTTTGGGTTGAGGTTGCTTATTTTTTAATTTGGGATGCTGAGGTTGGTTGATATTGGTTTTCTGTCAATGATCATGGATGTATTTTATAGAATTTGATTTTGATCAAGGCAGTAGAAATTAATTGAGGAATTTGAGTTAGAACTCGTGGTTTTGGGAGAGAGTATTTTTTCTACCAAATTGTGATAAGAGTTTTGGTTAGTAGGAATGGAGCCACCTTGTACTCTTGGTGTTAGTTTCATGAGGACGTAAGTTTTATGCATGTGGCGAATATCAGAGTGCGCAGCAGAAGCGTGGTATTTTTGTTGTAGTCAGGAGTTCAAATTGTGCTGATTTGAAGAATTAATAGTGACTTGAATTTTGAGAAGATACTTGTAATTGGAGATTAATCATTTAGTTGTGCAATTTGTTATTGATGGTTAACATTGGAAGTGGCTATTAGGTTTTCAATAGTAGAATTCCATGAAGGATCAAGTTCAGTTTATCAGGAAGAAGATGGCTGAAGCGCAAAGTCGCCAGAAAAGTTACGCAGATACAAAAAGAAGAGACTTATCCTTTGAAGTAGGTGATTGGGTTTATCTTAAAGTCTCTCCTATGAAAGGCGTTAAGCGCTTTGGTAAGAAAGGAAAGCTTAGTCCAAGATATGTTGGCCATTTTCAGATCGTAGAGAAGGTTGGGTTTGTTGCTTATAGAGTGGCCTTGCCAGACTATTTTGGTGGTATGTTCTTAGTCTGCTCTTAGTTGAATGTTATTCCTGTCTTAGTCTTAATGTTGACCTTGCCAATTTCGAGGACGAAATTTTATTTAATGGGGGGAGGATGTAACACCCCGCATTTTAGTGTATTTTTACTAAAGGATTATTTTTATTTATTTAAATTTTATTCTCGTATTTTAAAATTGGTTGAATTTTTAATGAGTTTATTTCTATGATTTTAATTTGGTGAAAATTATTTTTATGTGCTTTCTTAATATTTATTTATTGTTATGCATTTAAATTGCTTTTAATATTTATTTAATTACTGTGGGATTTAATTATTTCAATTTGACTTTACCATTACGTTTAAATTATTTTATTTAACTTGAGGTTTTGAAATCGTTTCCGTTGGATCATTTTTGTGACCCAAGTTATGAGGATTGGACCTCATTTCTTTTCCCTCTATTTTTTTTTCCTTTTCTTTTTCTTTTCTTCTTTTCTTTTCTTTTTTTTCTTTTTTTTTTTCTTCTTCTTCCCGGTTTCCTACCCGGTGCGCGACTCTCTCTCTCTCTCTCTCTCTCTCTCTCTCTCTCTCTCTCTCGCCGTGCATTCCTCTCTCCCCCAGCCCGCCGCCATGCGCCGACGGTGGTCAACACCGCCCGGCTCCTCCGCTCCCCCTGCCGCCGGCGATCACCCCCCTCCATTTCCAGCTCCTCCATCGCCGCTGTTAACCACCACGAACCCATTGAAGCCGCGGCGTTCCATGCACCACTGCGCCGCCGTCGCGCCACCTCCGGCCACCATCTTTCTACCACTTCATCCCCGACCTCTTGGCAATCCATTGGACCCAACCCCAGCTCCGATCCGTCACCGGTGAAGCCCCACCAAGCCCATTTCCGATTTGTGCATTTTTGGCCTAAAACCAGCCCTTGCGCCGCCACCCACGGCAAACCACCACCACCACTAGCTTCACCGACCTCTCTAGGCCATACCCTACTATTTTTGGGTCTTTGTTTGTCCTCGTTGAAAAGTGGGTATCTGTGACCCACGGCCACAGTGTATTTTACACTGTGGTGTTGCTCAGACATCACCACTTGCAGCTTCGTGATCCTCCGGAAATTATTATATTGCACTGTAAGTATTTCTCCAAAGAACTTTCGTAATTTAAATGTATTTTTGCACTAACCCATTTCACTGTATTTTTTGGCATGCCGGACTGAGTCCGAGGAGTTCGGGGGTCGGATGGATTTGTGATTGGAGTTGTTTGGTTGGATTTGACTGGATTGGTAATTGTTGGTTTGGATATTGTGTTGGTACATGTGCATTTCATTATTTCATGCATGATCATGTTTGTGAAAGAAAACTGGGTTTTCGTGTATTGCATTCATGTTCATGTGTTTATGAAAACTGGGTTTTTATGTGAGAATGGATTTTTGGTGCGTGTGTATCACGACCCCAAGCCGAGATGGGGCATTAACTCGGTGGAGCTCCTCTGGTTACTCGGGAGCGGAATATACTGAGTAACGTCCCCTAGATTGTCGCCGGGCGACAATGGGATCGGACGAGATGGTCTCGTGCCGACTCCGTGGTCCTTCTGCTTGCGGGGACTAGAGGATGTCTGGCCACGTACGCGCTGGGCGCGGAACTGGGCATCGCTCGTTGCGTAGTGTGGGTGCTTGGCCATGTACGCGCTGGGCGCGGAACTGAGCACCGCTGCGAAGCCAGGACGTGCGGATGGTCCATAGGGGAGGCCATGGTGCATATGGAAATAATGCATGGTGCATTTGGAATTATTTCACTATTTTCTGGGAAAATAGTGCGAGTTGGATTTCTGGGTAAATCATTTTCTGGGAAAATGTTTTACGGATATTTTGGGTCAAAATGGGATTTTGGCGTGTGTTGGAAAATTATCATTTTCGGGGAAAATGATGTTTGTAGAAAATTGCATATTTCATCATGTGCATGCATGTTAGTTGCATTTAATGCATTTTATATTACGTTGTTATTTGAGGTCATACTTACCTGCGATACCATTTTGTGGTAACGCAGATTTTGATGCTGAGGAGGAGGAGGGCGAGCCTGAGGAGACGGCTCTGCCTAAGGAGTGATCTGGGATCACTCGTTTGTATATCTGGAACTATTGTAAATTATTTTATGGATGACTGTATAACTGCTATTTAAATCTTTACTGATGTTTGATTGTAAATAAATTCTGGTACTTAGTTGACTATCCGCTGCGTTATTTTATTTGTACACTGTTGCATGTACACACACTGGCACTTCGTTAGGATGTGTGACCGTGTTGTCACCATCCTGGCGTCTCGATCCCTGTGTATTTATATAAGGGGGATTGGGGGCGCCACAAATTATACGGCCAATATTGAAAAAGGCCAAGGCGAGCCATGAGTTTCCTCCTGGATGCATGGCCTGTTTGGAGTTGCATTAGGGTAGTAAAAAATGTTTAAATAATCTGATCAAAAGCATTTTAATGATAAAATTATGTTGTTTGATTGTTATATATTAAAGTACTTTTTAATTTTAAAAAAAAAACTAAAAAGTTTGTTTAAGGAAAAAGATTAGTCTTTTTCGAATAATGTGAAACGTAGTTTCAATTTTAAAAAAAGTAAAAATATACATATAACTTTTAGATAATTATAGCCTTGTCCTTTGATCTTATATATCATAGACACGACACTACCTCAAATGACCTTTTATGTCATTTTTACCTCAAAAAATATTTTTTTATATGAATAATACTAGATACAGTCTTAAGGTGTGCAACTCTTTATGCACTCCCTTTAAAAAAAAGTGCGGTCCACCATTAAAAAATAATTTTTTCATGCAGGTCTCAGATTTATCCATTTTTTCAAAAGAGTGCCCTAAAATTACAAATATCATTTCTTTTTTTGTATTGTTTCCAAATAAATGTAACATGTTTGAAATTACTTTAAATGGGACCCACATATTGGGTTTATGCAGCCTGGCTCAGTCCACTCGAGCCTAGCACAGTCCAAGCAGAGAGTTTGCTCGTTACTCACTTGACAGATGGCTCGAATGGAGTCTAAGCAGAGAGTTTGCTCGTTAGCCGCTTGATATATGGCTCGAGCAAAAGACTAAACAGAGAGTTTACTCGATGTGTGCTCGATACGATACTCAAGCGAATATCCTAGGAAATGGAAATTAGGGTTTCTGCCGTGTAACCCTATAAATATGTGTTTTAAACACTGTGATCGTACGATATGCACAGTAATACGCCCCAAATATTGTACCTTGTGATTTCTCAAGTTAATAAAATTATCTATAACTCTGTGGACGAGGCACGTAGTCGAACCACATAAAATCTGTGTCATGTGATTGATTGATTGATTATTTCTTGTTTATACTTTCTTTATTGTCATCGTTTTTCGCAACACCACACTATTACACAAAACTCACTCAAATATCTTAACTTATTACTATTTACAAATAAACTCATATCGACCCTAAAACAAATTAAAGGGCAAGTGTCGTACGATAGGACGCACCTTGGGCAAGTGTGATAGGCTAGGACGCGGCATGGGCAAGTGTCGTAGGATAGGACGCAACTTGAAGCACGCGTAATTTTGTATTCTCATCCTAAGTTCTTAGGATACTATGCTATTAAGATTATTAATATAAACACTATTTATTAATGACAATGCCTTTTATAATAAGATGAGAGTACGTACCATATGTCAATATTACAAGTGTATATAATAATTACTCCTTATCGTATCTCCTCACAGATACAATATGAAATAACGTATTCTATATCTTATCTCACTTTATAAAATTTTTAAAATTATCAAAATTTTCAAAATTTCTCATTATTTCATTCTTAAACATCACTCAAATACATCATTTTTCATTTTCAAAATTTCGGCATTTTTATTTAATCATTATCTAATCTGCATTATTCAAACAAAAAAACCAATATAACTTTTACAAACTTCAAAATAAAACATAAAAAATCAATACAATTTTTACAAATTTTAAAATAAAAATAATATTAAAAAATATTATTCAAACAACTTTTTAATTTTATCTATTAACTTTCACAAACTCCAATACAATACCTATTCTTAGAAATATTTTTATTGGATCTTTTCTTCCTCCTTACCCAATAAGATATTTTCACTCAAACTATTTTATTATTACAAAATTTTGAGATACTTTGAAGATATCATGAGCATCTAAACATGCTAGATCATTTGAAGTAACTCTTTCTAATTTTGTGTCTTTTAGAGTGAGACTATTCACTCGAGTATAGATCTAGGTACTCGACTATACTTAGAGCTCGATGTGTAGTGCATCTCGAATTAACTTGGGTTATAACCAGGGCCAATACCCAAAAGAATCTGGGTTTTGGAAATATCTGTATCTCGTAGGATGATAAGGCCTAAATGAAAAATAGGGATGAAACCTGCATGGTGCGGGGCGAAGTGGACCCACCCTTGTTGGAAAGTGCGGTTCGAGATGAAATGTTGTCTGCGTCTAGAATTAATTTTGTCTTTTAGCCGTATGGTAAGAATTCATAATATCCTTTGGAATATGCCAAACTGAAATAATGTAACGAACCATTAGTGTTGTTCTCTCTTTTTTTTGATAAAAAGGATCTCATTCCATTCATTTAAGAGGACATATAACTTTGACTTCAAACAACAAGTCAATTACAAACGTTAGTAGAATCTCAGTACACTATTGTGACTGACATGGTCTAGTCCAGACGACTTATCTCTAAAGACCGAAGTCTAAGAGATAGCACACCTCTGTTCCCAACAGAGTTCACAGTAACCAAACATAAAACTCCAAACCCAACTAGGTTGGGTATGGAGAAACCAAACCCCAACATCACCGACTAAGCGGAGGGGGGACAACACCCTTCGGACTTAGGTCCGAAGGGACTAATGTTTTTGGATTTTTTTGTTTTCTTGAAAATAAAGACAATGCATAAATAAATTACATAGAGAAAACACTGTAAAAAGAGAAAAACAGTGCACAAAAAACGCCTCGGAAGGAAAAATCGACGGTCGGTCTTGGGAGATCTAGAGTCGCCGGTTCGGGAGCTGGGACAAAAAACGCTGTTCTCTCTAATCTCGTGTACGTTGCCCACTTTGCAAGAAACTGCACCATCTATGTGAGATCTCTAGTTTCACTTGATTTTTATCCATATTATTTTAAGGTGTTATTTTATTGTATTAATTAAATATGTTATTTGTTTTGGTATTTTATTTTAATTTAATTTAGAGAATGTTATTTTTATTATTTGTATTGTTTTTATTTTTGGACTTGTGTTTATTTTTGGGCTTTTTATTTGCTTGATTATTTATTGGGCTGTGTGTGTGTGTGTTTTTCTCTGTGGGCCGTGGGTGTGTGTGTGTATTTTTTTTGGTGACCCGAAATCCGGCCCAGCCCAGCAAGGGGGCCCAGGCCTTGTGCGGATCACGGCCCAGCCGTGCGGCCCGTGAGAGCCCAGTCTCTCATTTGTGGAACGGCGTCGTTTTGATGGAGCCCTAGCTCCATCTTATTTCCCTTCTCTCGCGCCGCACTCTGCAATCTTCTTCCCGATTCTTCTTCTTCCTTTTTCTTCTTCATTTCTACTTCTCCCACCGGATCTCCACGCAGCTACTGCCGAAATAAATCCCAGCCGAGAGCCACCTCCACCTACGTCTCACTCTCTCGTGTCGTTCGGCATGCACCCTGAAGGTTTGCTGTCAACCCGTGGCATCGCACGATCACTAGCTCTTCCGCAAGCTCCTCGGTGGCGATGGGCATGGCTTCCGTGAGTGCCGCCGTGCCACGCGTCCGCAAGAGGATTTCTTTTTCTCCACGGCATGCTGCCGTTATTTCCTTCCTCCACCGTGCGACACGCACGCCATGCGAACCGCCATTTTTGGCCTATAAGTAGACCACGGCTTCTCATGGGTTGGGGATCTCCATTGGAGTGTGTTTGGTTTTGCTTGGGTTAAATTAATCGGAATTTTTGGTGTGATCCGAGAACAATTTTCTCTTGAAATTTCTGGGTTTTTGGTTTGTAAATCCGTGAGGTGTTGTGATGTTTGCCGAGCTCTTTGTGCTTTCAAAAATCTTGTATTTTGGTTGGGATTGTTGTTGAGTTTTCATCTGTTTTGTTCAACCCGTGAGTTGAGAGAAACGGTTTTCAGCCGTGAGACGCCGTCGCCACTGTTGGCAGCACTTCCTTTCACGTGATCTTCCAGATTTTTATCAATTTCATCGTGTGTATGTAATTTTCTCTTTATTTAAATATTAATTGTAATTTCTCAAATTTATAAATAAATTGTTATATTTATTGGCTTTATAAACTGTTGTTTATTTGTACATTATTGGTTTGATGAAAATGTATTGTATTTGTTGAAGTGTTGGGCTTTAATGGTATTGTGAAAAATGGGTCTTGGGCCGTCAAAGTTGTTGGGATTTTAAATGTAATTGGGCCTTGGGCCGGATTAGTGGATGGGACTATGGTGTATTTATGAAATCGTGTTTCGGCGTTTATTGAGAACTTGTAAAATGAAATATTTAAATGCGTTTTCTAATAAAACTGTTGAAATGCATAAATTATCATTTTGTTAAATTATGCGGTAATGTCACGAAGTCTGTTGGTTATTGATACTGTTGTGTGGATGCGTGTGTTTCACGACCCCAAGCCGAGATGGGGCATTATCTCAGTGGAGCTTCTCTGGTCACTCGGAAGCGTAACAGACTGACGTGACATCCTCTGAGTTGTCGCAGGGCGACGACGGGAACAGACGAGACGGTAACGCTCTCGTACCGATTCCGTGACCTTTGGCTGGCGAGGTTAGAGGATGCTTGGCCATGTACGCGCTAGGTGCGAAACTGAGCATCGCTCGTTACGAAGTCTCATGCACGGACGTTACCCGTGATGTGACGAAGAGAGCCAGGGTGTGCGGACGGTCCATAGGGGAGACCATGGTGCATGCGTGAATTCATAATAAATATGAATGGGACAAAAATGGGATTTTTGGGGTAAAATAATACAAATGATATTTTTGGGAAAGAAATGTAAGTTGTTATTTGTCTGCATAGGAACACGTGTTTGTATAAATATGTTTTAAATCTCTTGGATGTTATTTTAGTTAATTACTTGCTGAGATGTTATAATCTCATAGTGGTGTTTACCCTACGGTTCCGTTTTATGGTACCGTAGAGTTTGACGCAGAGCCCGAGTATGAACCTGAAAGACCGACTCTGCCAAAAGCTTAAGTCGCTGTTATGTTCAGCGTTTTGGGACTTGTTTCCATTATGTTATTTGCTTTCTTTAAATTATCTGACGGAAGACTGTAAAATATTTGTAAAGTTATTTTGCTGTTTTATGAACAATTCTGGTACTTAATAAAGAAAGACCCTTTTATTTTCACCGTTACGAAAATTACTGTACATTTTATGTATGTTGTACACACTTTGAGCACTGAGAGTTATTGGGGTGCGTGATCCGTGTGGTCATCATCCCGGTGTCGAGGGCGCCACAATCTACATGATGCGGTACCCTCTCCAACTGGTAAAACATCCCAAGCAATTCTCCCACACATTAATAACATTAAATATCTATCTTTGAGTTAGGGTTTCCATGATTTTTCCAATCCACCTTGGAGTCTAAGGGCATGCATGCACTCATACTATCATATATAGCTTCCACTCAATAGATAAGCCCAAATTCATTGTAAAATTTTAAGAGCCAGTTTGGATAGTGAGATGAGATGAGATGAGATGAGATAGTTTTAGATGAGTTGAATTAAATATTATTAGAATATTACTTTTTAATATTATTATTGTTTTGAAATTTGAAAAAGTTGAATTATTTATTATATTTTATGTGAAAATTTGAGAGAAAGTTGTAATGATGAGATGAAACCATCTATAAATCCAAACAGGGCATAAATCTAACTCCCTTTTCAATCATCAAGATTAATTCAGGTCATGTAATCCTCACTCTCATCCTTTATGACATTTTATTTATCGTGATTAAAATATATATAGTTACTTGCACTTAAAAATATTTGCAATTCATAAAATTCATACAAGCAGACTATTAAAGACGTGTTTCACTACTATGCACTCCCGATCTTCTGCAACCAAAGAGTAAGGTGGCTTGGGGGGTTTGATAGGGTGCCTCTGATGCGTAAGTCAGTAATGATAAGAATCTTCTTAGAGCCAAATTCTTCGAGAGCTTTCATTAGCGTATCTGAATTTTTTAAATAGAGCTTCGGACTTCTTAGGATCACCTAGACTAACTGTTTTGCCCACTATTTGAAATTTGAACTCCAGAACATTCGGGCTATTGACTCACTTTGAATGAGTGAATATCCCACCTGTTTCAGGATAAGCGGGTGGGCGTTCATATCCTTAACAAACTGGCATGAGCCCTATCGTGCCAGAGGGTTTTGAGGTTTGAGTGGAGTGATTCGTCGGACCACCATGACTCAGACCCATGGTAGCACCCTGCAAGCCCTTATGATGGTATTAAAACCCTTCTAATTATCCCACGGAGTCTCATCATACATTGTGTTATGAGATTTTTACACTAGATGTCGTTAGGCCCTTTCAATAGAATTGAAGCCCCACCATAGACATTGTGTCAAGAAAGAGAACATAAAATTCATGAATATTTTATTTTAGGATGTGACCTTTAATTAACTAAATATTATATGCACTCAAAAGTTGGAACATTAGATCACCCTCGATCGGGAAGACATGACGAGCAACATGTTATCATGAAGTGAATAAAGAGATAATGACTTTAATCACTCGTTTAGCAGCATCCAAAGTATCCTTGATCAGTAGAATTGCAACAGTCATTGAGAACTGTTTAGGTTTTACAGCTGTTTGGTTAAAGCAAATAATGCAGCAGACTTTGGCCCAGTAACTGGCAATATCTTTTTCTCCCCTGTACGTTCGAGAAGTGATACTATTTTTTATTTGGAAGAGTGATCTATGTTCTTCTTATTGTAATTTCTTCACTAATTCGTTTTGGAACCAATAATTCCCATTTAATAATTGGCTCAGTTTTGATTATAAAAGGAAAAAAAAATATGTATATATATATATATATATATATATATACACTGAAAATCTAGACAGCTTTGTATATATAATATATATATATATTCTTGTATTTGTAAATGAAATTCGATCTAACCAAAACATCAACCACTTTACACATCATGAAAGCACATGAGATATAGGTTTTATTAAAGACACAACAACAATTCATTTTTTTTTTTTTTTTTTTGGCCCCATTTTATACATAGCTAGCTAGCTCTTGATTTCTGGTTGATACAACTATATATATTGAATTCAATTAATACATTATGTGCATTAATTAATTTCTTTCTACATGAGCCGCCCTGCAGTACTAACCTCCATATATCATACATAATGTAGAGATTTTTCTCATAAATCTTTTTACTTGATCTTCCAAGTCAATACTACTCGAATTCATGCAAGCTGCGATTAAAAATAATTTGTTTAAGTGTGACTCCATGCTCCCAAGAACATCAGAGTTCTTATTGGATCTTCAGCTCTGTAGCTCCACTTTCGTCTCTCAAGTTCTTTGGAAATTGGAACACTACGTGCCTCCCAATTAGCCCTGGACTTGGCTATGGCTGTTACAGCCACCTCTCTAGCCTGCCTGAGCTTTTCTCCGACAGTAGTTCTCTTTGGTTCTTCAGCCAGAGAACCATCGCCGGAGATCTGTACTGAAGGTTTCATACTCGGCCTTTTTAACAATGGTGATTGTGTTTTAAGCTAAGATATATAATAGAGTTGAAGAGGAGAGACGTTGTGAGGCCATCTATATATAGAAGCATAGAAAGTATCATCTTGGGATGGTATGGGTCTGATGACATGGGAAGATGCTATGAGTGTTGGGACCCACATGTTCTTTAAGATTGGGTTGATTCCAGATTTTTGTGGATGACAACGAAGCTGAATAGTTGATGGCGTGGACCAACTTGTGTACGAATGATTCCTAATGTCTTTTTAATAATTTTCCATTTGTCAGTTTCTCGATCCGATCTTCTTGTTAATAATCTGTTTATTCTTTTTTGAAATATATTGTAAGAAAATAACATAAGTTTATTTTCTTTAATTTTAAAGATTTATGATCGAAATTTGACATGAAATGAATAGTTCATGGCTTCCAGATTGCTTTATTCATAAGCATCATGGAATATATATATATATATATATATATAGCAATAATGATTTTATATTAAGATTTTTTTTTTTAAAAATATTTAAATATATTAAAAAAAAAATATGCAGTCAATTTGAGCGGGCTGCTTGGGCAGCAGAGCAGCCCAACTCTTGGATACAACCCATTGCCCGAATATAAATTCAAATCTTAATCAAACAAATTCTAACCTATAAATTGTTAAATATTCATATATATCGTACTGTTAACGTGATACCGTTCATCAATCAGTCAATCAGTCATTATTTTTAAAATTATAAATAATTTTTAAAATATTAGATTCCACCGTTCGAGTGATGCTACACTCACATAGGATTCTCACCGCATCGAATGGTCAAAAAAGTGTTTATTTTTTGCTTTTCTTTTAAACATTTTTCAAACACTTGAAATATTTATAAAATATTACAAATTTATTAAAAAAATATTTCCGTTAAAAAAAAAAATTGGTACAAAAAATCGATGACACTACTCCTGGGAGTAGTGTTTTTCTTCTCTTATAAAGTAGAAGATAAATTATATTTATAGTCATTAAGTGAGTAAATGTTTTAAAAAAAATAAATAATTATGAAATCTATATGAAATATTTATTTTTTTATAATTAATTTTATTTTTTAAAAAAATAAATACACAATATTTACACAATTATCTAAGTATTATTCAATATAAAATCGATAGATAAAAAATTCCAACAAAACTCGAATAAAAATTAATTGTAGAAGTTGATGAAAATAGTGCTCCATAATTCTGAAAGGACTGCAAATGTGTACAGATTATTTGTCACGTGCTTATAATTTTCTTATCATAGGATACCCACTTCCATTAATTCATATTCGACTTTACTTTTAATTAGTACACTTAAATAGATTCCATATGTCACAACTTGACAAATGTCGATGGCTGGCATACACATATCATATGGCACGTCCATCACCTTTAATCAACTGTATAGATCGAGATGCTGGGCATAATATTCTTGTTTGTAATTGTTGCTGATAAGACTGCTCGGCTATGTAAATACGATCAATCCAACAAAGAGTACCACTGTACTACTGTTTCTCATAATCTAATTACATCTTTGTAAATAATTTATCATTTCCTGTAGTCTCTCGAAAAAATATTATATATTATATTCTAATATCGATATGGACATAACTATTTCTCGAGAAATGATCTGTATAAATTTTAAATAGAAAAGTCACATGTAAGTCCTTATAAAAAAATAAACTCCACCTTAAAAAAATAAAAGAAAAAACTATTATTTATTAGTGGGATATACCCTTTTATAAAGCACTTGTATATATAAAACTTATCTATTTGAAACTTGTACTTAGCATTACTCTTATTTTATTCTTCGTCTTACGTATACCAATTAATGTGATGACGTCACTTCATCAAATTTTGAGTTTTCCATATGATTTTAATTTCAAATTTATATAAACGTCCTTTATTTGAAATAAAATTTTAAAAATATCATGGATGTATAATTTTTTTTTTTTTATGAAATTCAATGATTAGTGAACAATAGTACTTCAGAACTATAATATATAACATAACTAAATCGCTCGTGGGCCTTCCATTAATCAAAGCTAAAAGAACTAATTTGCACACATGGATCAATCCATTGTACACAGTTGTGGGCTTAAAATCATTGCGCGGCTCACTAAATTCTGGCATTATTGGGCTTTTGAAAGCAATCACGAATTTATTTATTTATTTATTTTGACACTTTATAACCATACTTAGGATCTATTTTTATCTGCATTTTAAAACGTTTGTTTTAACAAAATACAATTAATATTCAATTTAATACCCTTTTTTAAGTCATATTTTGAGACAATCTTAACTTGTTCCAAGCAACAAACCGACCTTGGTTTCGAAGTTAAAAACAAGAAATTTGACTTTATGGACGCCTCATTGGGTTAAAAAAAGGTGAGTCGAGGATTAGCATATTGTAGAGAAGGAAAATGATAGTATGATTATCAAATATGCCTGTTAATATATTTTAATTTTTTTTATTAATGATTAAGAAAGTGACTATTAGTGATGCATGCATGGATTTGTATTTTTTTATTTTTTTAATGATTAAAGATGTTTAAAAAATATTTAAAAAAATAAAAATAAAAATGATTTATATTGGTATGCAAATTTGGAGTGCACACTAGCATTGTCCCTATAAAGAATACTCTCACGATTTTAATCCCAGCCCAATGATCAGGCTATGAGTTCTGCAATTAGATCAATACGCCCAAGCCTTTTAGAAAATCGGAACTACCAATATCTCTATCACTTCAACACCTATTACTTCTATCAACTAATATATGTTGATGGAAGCTGTCACTATTGGGTTATGGAGTCTGGTAGGGGTGTAAGAAAAAAATCAAAAAATTGGTTGAATTGGACCGGACCTAACTGAGCTGGTGGGTTTGGTCTGGCTTGTAACGGGTCCGATGCAGTACCAATTTTTAAAAATGAAAAACGGTTCTAAATCGATGCGATATCGGTTTTCATATTTTAAAAACCGATTTAAACCGAACCAAACCGGTACATATATATTTTTAAGTTTTTATATTATATATATTTTTATATTATTATTATATATATTATAAGCTACATTTCTAATTAATATAACATGAAATTCTAATCTTATTATTCAAGTCTATTAATCTTATAATATACTATTAAAATTACACATTGATTATACTATTTTAATCTTATTATTCAAGTTTATTAATCTCACTAATAAGTTAGACACTACTTATATTATAATACTATAATTGAACATTAAAGAATTAGTAATTGTTAATAATAAATACTAAATTTTCACAATTAGGTTGAGTATTAAAAAATTATAATATTAAACATATATAATGTCACACGTGTAAATAGTAAACCGAAAAATCGGACCGGACCAAACTAAAATTGGAAAAACTAAAAGTTTCGATTTTAGTAATGAATTGGTCCATATCGGTTTTTAGATTTCCAAAATCGGCATATACCAATTTGGTTCCAAAATTTCTTCAAAACCAGACCGAACTGGACCGGTTACACCTAGAGTCTGGTTTTCAATTGAGAAGACATCAAGCCGAGAGTTCGCTCGACTCTCACTCGACAAGGCATTCAATTAAAGCTCAGACAAAGAGTTCGTTCGAGGTGCGCTCGACAGTTGACTCGGGCAAAACTCAAATAAATTGTTCGTTCGAGGCACGCACAACAGTAGGCTTGAGTGAAGCACAACTAGTCTAGTGTTCGCTCAATAATTGGCTTGGGCCAATGTTGGATAGGCTATTCGCTCAAGGCGCACTCGACACTTCGCTTAAGTGAATAACCTTATTTTGCCGCCTTAGGGTTTCTGACATTGTGCAATATATATATATGTTATTTGTTTGATACCATCAAATTGTGAACAGAGAGACTGAACAGCATGTTGATCACAAAAGAGT